>NC_084589.1:17876019-19161853 GCF_033807715.1 Cololabis saira | reverse complement strand
TATTTTCTTAGGACACTGGAAGTGACAGAAAGCTCACTTTTCCAGTGTTGGAATGACAGGAGCAACTACTAAACGAATGTGTGTCACGCATCCTCAGGGAATACTCTTGGGAATGAAGGTACTGTACATTCCTGTTGAGAAGCAAAACAACTTGAATGTAAAAAATCTGTTTGCAGAATAAACAGCTGTTTATCTCTGATAAGACTCAAAAATGTCATTCCACTGACATGATAGTGTGAAAAGGATCCCCACAAATGAACCAAGGTGATTTGAACTTTTCAAGTGTTTATACAACTGTTTTTTAATTAAAAAAAAAAAATTCCTTGACTTGAAGTGACACTTTTAAGTCTAAAAGAGCTCCATATTTATTCAGGCAGGGTAGAAAAAACCCAACTGTGGTATTCTGTTATCCAGTATATTAACTACATCTCCACATGTAACAACATTGTTTCTCTGCAGTGAAAAACAAAGCAGAGCCACAATAAAGAAAAAAAAAGTAGAATTGTTTTGTTTTTACTGGAAACTGATTTCATGCTACTGGTATCTTGACTATCAATCGACAGCAGAATGTCAGATACTACGAGACGAACTGGCTACTAACAAACAAATACATGTAAGTGCAGTAGGACTTATGGAAAAGAAGAAACGATGACTGGTCAAACCAGACACAGGGAAATCAAAGTTGCCATGTGTTGTTGTGAAATATGTAATTTTAGATGTAGAATTGTCTATGATTTATTATTTATTATGTTCCTGATAGCGGACATATTGATTGTTAGCATGTTTTTATATTTAGTTATAGTATCTACTTTCTGGGCTCCACTGGGCATTCCTTTGAGAACAGCTGCCAAATATTAAAGTCTCTCCCTCTCTCTCTTTGTAAAATACAATTCGATTTTGCAAAAGTATTGGTGATTTCAGGATTCTGTGTCAAACATATTCATGCCTTTTGCTCCTCAGCTCGATTCAAATTTCAATTTCAATTTATCATACTCTATCAATTCCTAAACAGAAATTAAACGGTTGCAGTAATTTTGAATAATCTCTTGTAATGGTCTACATTACAGGAATCTTGAAGTTTTGGATAAAGATACTCTATTGCATTGGTTACAGTGATGGGTAGAAAATGTACAATGTTGTTCATTATGTTTTGCAAATTTTGCAGGACTCCAGGGACCCTAGGGGATGTCCCAGCCCAAAGCCAGCCTCATTTAAAAGTGTTTTTAGTTTCTTTTTAGTTGCTGGCTCTGATGCTGCTGAACCCAACAGATGAGTACGGTGCTGTACTCTTCACCGCAGCCTTACAGAAGATATGCAGCAAGATGCTTAAAACAGTGAAGGAATTAATCTTCCTCAAGAAGTAAACGTTCCTATATCTGTTACATCAACAATCCAGTCTGCTTTTCAGGTAAACACCCAGGTATCTGTAGTCCTTTACCACCTCCAATTCTTCTCACAGAATTAAAAAATAAATAAAAATGTGTACAGCTCCTGGTTTGGCTAAATCCACAATCATCTAGAAAAAAAAACATGTTTTCCTAATGTAGATCCAACCAAAGTGTAGTCTCGTGCACTGGGTCTTGCACCCGTCAAACTTAGAATTTACTTATGTAAACCAAAATATCATCCATGATTCCTTTAGATTGTCTTTATATAAAATTTTGTACCACCTGCCAAGCAAGATAGAAAAAAAGGGCTTTTGTGGTGCCTGTAATGGAAGGTTTTGAGCCCTAAATAAGACCGTAGAAAATGTGAGCAAATGAAATTATTATGCATTTAAAATCATCAGATGATGTCTTGAGACCTGCGTTTGTGCTACAACCACATATTCCTAGATATTGGATTGGAGTCTTTCCAACCTGATCTCAAAAATCCATGAAATGCCCATGACCCCAGGTTGAGTCTTTCTTTCTTTCTTGACTGTCTAACTTTCTTTCCAACTTGACAGTCGTGAAAAAGAACAGAGAAGCAGTAACAAAAAAAAAAAAAAACTAGAAAGATGTGTGAATCCCTGCAGATCACCCATATCTGTGGTCTGGAAATCCTGAATCTCAAACTCTAAGGAACTAAATGCTAAAATTAGGGCCGCTATCCACAGGGCTGTAGGAAAAACAAAATGTTTACATTGTTTTATTCCCAACTTTACATCTATCCTCTAAAAAAAAACAGAATCAGACTCACTGTTTTAGAGATTTTTAAGGGTTGTAAGTATAATTTTCTCAAAAGAAAGCCAAGACATGCAAGATTACTACAGAAATGTCAGAATCAAGACGTGTATTACTGTGTCAAAGTAAATTCATTTGGAACAACATTTATTTGGGCAAAAAACACCTTTGTATCTTAAGATAGAATAATAATTTGATTTAGGGATTTGTAAAGTAATATCTGATTTGTAACTCTGCAGAAATCAATGCTAAAAAAGTGAACTTGAGTAGTTTTGCAGATGTTTTAACACAGATATGCCACTGATACACCTATACACTTTTGCGTTTTCCCTCATAGATTTTCCCATTCAAACAAATTACTAACAGAATGAAATCTAAAATATATACAGACAAAATGTACAATAAAAAAAAACAAAAAACAAACAAACTAGGAACACAAGAACACATATTTCTCATAACTGTTTACAGTTCTTCACTACTTTACAGTTTATGTGAAGTTGTGCAGAAGCAAGTTTACGAGTTTTTGCATGTCCACATATTTGCTTGGGGTTTGAGTTGTGTTTTGTTTGGGTGACAATGCTTGGTAGAATCTTTTAGCTCAGTTTCTCCCCATCATTTTGGTATGCTACACGCTGGTGGATTGTCTGTACCCAAAAGTAACTCACAGCCGCCTCTACGGGGGCCAGGGTAAGTTGAATATTTTACCATTTTTCATCTCAGCGTGTGCCCTTATAGATGTGGTGGATAAAAGATTAACTCTTGTTGGTTCTCTTGCCCAATCCCTCTCTAGTTTTCTCTGCCATTAGTGTCTGTGGTCCCTTAGACAACCTTTGCTGAGGTATTCACTGTATCTCTGTCAGCCAGCTTCATCATTGTTGATGTCTGACATGGTGCTGTAAAGCGATACTCAACTCAACTCAACTCAATTCAATCTTCATTTATAGCGCACAGTTTAAAACAACGGAGGTTGACCAAAGTGCTGTACAGTTAAGAAACAGCTGAAAAAAAAGCACATATTACATATACACATATAAGATAAAATAAATAGAATAAGATGGGTACAAATAAAAGAATACAATGAAATAAAAAATTAAATAAGTTTGAAATAACATTTTGCCAGAATCCACTAAAACTAATCAAAAACCAAGGAGAAAAAGTGTGTTTTTAAAGATGATTTAAAAACCTCAAGTGATTGTGCAGATCGCACGTGCAAGGACAGGTTATTCCAGAGCCCAGGGGCCGCTGTCAGTGCAAAGGCTCTGTCACCTTTGGTCTTCAGTCTTGTTTTGGGGGCGACCAGTAGCAGCTGATAAACAGTTGTGGCAAAAGATGACCAGGAAAGTCCAAATTTACCTCTGCACTTGATGTCATTTTTTTCTCATGAAAATATTAACACTTATCTTTTACGTAATCAATAGGAGCTAAATGTCAATCATGTCACGAAGAAGCTTATCACATGTGTCATTTTTGGACAAATTAAGTAATCAGAGGTAAAAGTTTGCACATCACCTCCTCATTTCCCCAAGGCTGTAAAAACAAAAGCTAAGAGTATAACAGGTCAATGCAGGTTCTTAGCAATTAATTGATCTTGCAACAATATGGAACTTTTAAGTAAATCTTACATTTTCAGGAACAAAAGATACAAAATGATTCAATTTCATTCTGCATGCGTATCATAATATGGTTATTACTTCTCATGGTCAGAGCTCTCATTGAACTGCTGCCATAGAGAGGAAAGGGCATGATGATTCAACTCGGAAGGCTTGCCAAATCTGTTCTGCACATATGCATGGCATTCCTGTTTAGAGGAAGAGTAAATACTGAATAGAGGTTAGTGCAAACACAGGGACCACTGTAACCTTTTGACAACATTTTCACTAAGCAATTGAGAAGCAAATGTAGATATTTAAAAGAATAGACTTCTATCAAAAAGTCCTCATATTTTAACCAATAAAATCAAACATTTTAATCCTAAATGCCAATATTTCCTTGGACTATACATATATAAATCCTCAATTTTTACTCAATGGATTCAATGGAAAGATTTTTTTTAGAATTAAATACAACAAAACATTTTCTTGAAATGATTTTACAACAATGCAGGAGAAACACCAGGCCACGGGGACAATACATTACGCATTTAGTGACAGACGTGCCAAGGGACAACAATTGCTGCTTTTTTTTTTTTTTTATCCAAGTCATATTTATTTTATTAGATGTATTCTCCAAAGACTTTGAGGTGGAAGGATAGCTGCGCGCTCAAACACTTGATCACACACGCACATAAATGCGGCAAGACTCCAGATCTCCACTGGTGCATGTAGTGATCCTTTTTTTTCTCTCTTTTTTTTCCCCATCCAAGGAAGATAACAGCCACAAGCAGCCAGACATAATTAGTATTGGGGAAGACACAAAGAGTAGCACCTAATGACTGCCAACATCTGGGTGGTTGACTTTTGTGTATGTAATTGAAAGGGGGTAAAAATCAATAGCATTCAATGAAAACTAATTGTGAGAGGAGAGAGCGGTGAGCTGTGAGACTGCAGCAAACCACTGTAATTCTTCAGTCAGTTAGAAAAATGCTTTGAGCGCAAATATCTGTAAAACCGTGCATGAAAAATGCCAGAATAAAATACCCACAATTCTTCTATTATTTAGTAACTTACAGCAGGGCGGAGTGATGGGGAGTACAATGTAATGTGACAGGAAGAGAAAGCCATTGTTTCTGGGTTTTTGAAGGTAGTAGGATAGAAGAAGAAATTGTAAATGTATTTTAACATGTATTCACTTGTACGGATACAAGACTGTTATTTAAATCTCAAACTTGAGAAAATAATTGAAAAAAGAAATAATAAAAAGTGGGATTTTGATTTAAGTAAAAACGCATTTCCACAATTGCAGTAGTTATTAATGTCTTTGTCAGTAGAAAAGCATTCATTGGAAATAATATTTCTCACTTTTAGGGGCGTCGTGCTTCTAGTTCTTCTGAAACTGATAACATAAATATTATCCCAGATACAAAATGACACACCAGCACACCAAGGACTTCTGACCTACAAACCTATAAGTCCTGTAAAAATATCACACATTTACTGAAGTGATTATTCGTATGCAGACTGAATAAACAGGATATCAATTGATTCCCAGATAAACACTCACGGCCATCAGGAGGATAGATACTAGCTGCAGACATCTGCCAAGTTCACAGGGCTGCATATTTACACTGATTTTTTTTCTGGGGTCTGGAGTAACAAAGGGCAACCACTGACGACCAAATTAACACAAGTCTGTCATGGGACGGGTCTCTTTAAGTCCCTGTAACTTCTGAGTATCTGCATGCTTCTTATCAGGTAAAGCTTAGCCTGCATATTTCTAGCTGGGTTTCATTTTTCGTTTTTCTATTTCAGAAACATTATACCATCATTACTTGATCTCCTGGCTCTGTTGCTGTTCAAACATCACCTGTGGCCCAGTACACACATATGGATACACAGAGAGATTATGGAGAGGCCACAGCAAAACAGCCAAAGCCAGTTCACACTGCCACACACATATATACAAATGTCAGTTGGCCGTGGTCATTGGCAGCGGCCTCGCCATAATCTCTCTCTAATTATATACACAGCCAAGCTTACTGTTTCAAAGCAGAGACCTGAGAAAATACGACCTGCTAATCTTATTTACACACAGCAGCAATAACCTGCCGGGAGAGGAAGGGAGAGGAGAGGAGAGGAGAGGAAAAGAAAAGAGAGGAAAAGAGAGGAAAAGAAAAGAGAGGAAAAGAGAGGAGAGCAATATATAGAATGGAACACAAGACAGACTTCAATTCATTTAAGCTGACAAATATTACTGTATGTTGTTATTATCTGTCATAAGACATTTTTCGTACTTATAATTTCACGCTGATGATGAGAATTGGGATTATGCTTTAAATGACAGCACATAACAATGTTTTACTGTGCATTTTGTTTGGATGTAACTTTACATTTTATTGTAATTTTTCACGAGTGTGCATGGTGTAAAATAATGAGATGAAAATTTAGATAATTAGGATGAAGCAATCTAATATAATTAAGGAAACTGTATGAATAAATTAATTAAATCATTCATTTTCTATACATGCTTTAATCATGTTCAGCATCACAGATGGGCTGGACTTAATCTCAGCTGTCAGAAAGTATAACAATATGACAACTGGATGTCATACTGTTAGTATCAAACAACAAGGTACAGTGTTATATTTAGTTTGTAATATATGGTGCAATATCTCTCCCCACATCCCGAGTGAGTAAAGCTATTTTCTGAGTAGAGAAAAAAGTTTTTGCCAGCACTTAAAAAATATATGTCTTATTTTATTAAGAATACCTGGATAGCAGCAAACAGTCTGCTAAACCTCAACTCTGTCTGCACGCTCGCTTAACATAGAACAGCCTCACTAGTGTCCCGAGGAAAAAAACAATCATTAGTCGTTTTCTGGAAGCATCTTTCAAGGCTAAGCTACAGTCAGCCACGTAGAGCCAGATATTTATTTCAAAGTATCTTGTTGCGAGCTTGAGGTTGCACACTTTTGAATAATGTTGGTTATAGAGTAATCAAGGGGCTACATCTGGCTTTCTAGTCTAACATCATTACCAAAGTTGAAAAAGTTGCAGTTCCCCAAACAACCACCAGGGGCTGCAAAGGCAAGTCAATTTCTATTAAAGGAGCATGAGGCTCCTTTTAAGAAATGTGACTCTCTAGCGCCACCCTTTGCCACGGCGGCTGTCGGGGGTACTGCAGCCAACAGCGAAGCCGTCACGGGAGAACGGGGAGCACGCTCATGCAGCGTCATGTGACGTCACATCCGCAGCCCAGCGCGGGATATTCCGGTCCGGAATTGCAGCACATTTTGCAGCACACAGCCTGTTCAAGGCAACGGAGAGATACACTAGAGGGCTCATTATTTTTGGTTTGGAACGCTTCATCTGACATTATTACTAGAAAACTTAAAACGTATGCAAATTTTTTTCATAAATCCTGCCTCAATCCTGCCTCATGCTCCTTTAACTCCAATGTTAAAATGTCCAACTTTACAGTTCAAGTAAAAATACTAATAGCCTGTTAAAAAGATGGTTTTGGTCTCCATGGTACGATTGAAAACTGTATGTGCTGTCTTTTCATGTACTTCATCAGATAAAACTTTGTAAAAGCGACAAATGTATGCATAGTCAGGGAGCATGTTGACCATAATCGCTCTTATGTTAAAGATGTTGTGCTGTTAATTACACAAACAGGCCACCATGCTTTGAGATGGCCTTGACGGGTCCGAGGAAAAGGACAAATAGGCCTTCTGCCGGGTACAACTGCCAACAACTGTCTGGCCTGAGGCCAGTGCTGCGTTGGCAGTACCAGGCCGAGCGCGTTGCCACTTCGGCTGCCTGCTCCCGGTGAGCCACCTTCGCCCCCTCGCCTTTCAAAGCCAAACTGGAAGGGTTTTGGTTGCAGTTGCAGTCCAACTGTCAGCGTTACTTCCGAAGCCACCTAGCTGGGCCAAAGACAGGCTAGCAATGGATGGACATAGTAGCTTTGGTATGGCTCAACACTGGAAGTCCTTGTTTCAGAGGTCATTTCAGTAGAAACATCTGAAACAAAGATGGGTTCAGTCAAAATGAATGAGAGGTAATGTTTGTTAGCATCATAGGGTAACATGAACTATGCTAAAATACGTAACTGTGTTTGGGCATGTTTCATCTGACTATGAGGATTATTCATCTTGCTCATTTGCCCATTGGTTCTTGCCTACATGCTGTCCTTCATAGGCCTTAAAAAATGGATCTAACTACACCTCAGATATCCATGGGTGACCACCAAGATTTTGTCATTTTTTTAGTTTCGATTAACATGAAAATGTTGCACCCCTGCCACATACTGTACAAGCATGAGGTCACGAAAATCAGAAAAGCCATTAAAAACTCTGAATGTTGTCTTTTTTTCCTTTTTGTTGTTTTTTTTGCATGCTATACATGTTGTGCCATGTTGGACTAGTATTACGACAAAATTGAGCATGAACAGAGTTTTGTGAGAGAGTAAATTATCATTCGAAGCCGTTTCTTGCTATACACATTACATTAATAAAATACAGTCCATGTTTTCTTCTACTGGTGATCCTGACCAGTCCTCGTGGTCTTTGTGATTCTGTTCCATACTTTATTTTAGAGGATAGCCAAAGTCCAGAGAGGCTGGTTACAGTCCTTTGGAGCTTTAACTTCTGAATGAAATTTCCAACTGTAGTCACAGCAACATCAAGCTCCTTGGAAATAGTTTTCTATAGAATGTTCTTTCTGATCTCCTCAGACAACGTTCTTCTCTGCTTTCTTTTCAAGATTCTTTACTTGTCATTGAACCAGCGTCCTGACACAACAAAATTAATTCCAGTACAGCCCGTCCAAATAGAACAAAAGAAAAACCCCAAAACAAACAAACAACATAAGACATGGGTGCTGCAGCCATGGGTAGGAACCGGCATCTGCTCCATGTTCGATGATTGACAGGTGTCCATCATTCCCGTTATTGGACTGGTTTATTTAGTGATTTATTTCATCCCCCCCCACAAAGATGGCACTGCTATCATAAATATTATAATTTTAAAACTTTTTAAAAGAATTTTAGAATAGCCTTTTGTTTGCTCATGTAGCAAACATGCGGGAGAGGAAGCCAGGGACCATGAACCTCCGGGCCTTCCAGGTTCGGCCGACTGCCGAGACCAGTCGGGAGGTTGCCCTCTGCGTCGGGGTGACCACCGAGACCGGTTGGGAGGTTGCCCTCGGCGTCGGCGTCGGGCCAACCACCGAGAGGGCTGCTCTCGGGACTGGGCCCAGGGTGGCCTCGGGCCAGACGGCATCCGCGGCCCTGGCCGGGGTGCGCCCAGGACCACCCCCTCCCCGACGCAGCACTGCTCCAGCAGCTGGTCCGCCTCCGGAGCTGGCGCGTCCAGCTCCGCCTCGGTGACCTCCACCACCGGCGCATCCAGGACCGCCTCGGCGACCTCCGCCACCGACGCCTCCGCCTCGGCAACCTCCGCCACCATCACTTGGCGGCCTGCAGCCTCCGCCTCACGGCCTGTCGGCTGCGGCACCACCAGCGCCTCCAGCGCTGCCGCGGCAAACCTCTGGCGTGGCGCCGGGGTGGGTCGCGCTGCGGGACCCGCCATCGCTGGGGCCGCCTCAGGAGCCGTCGCCTGGTGCCCTGCAGCCTCTGCTTCCCAGCCTGTCGGCTGCTGCGCCACCAGCGCCTCCAGCGCTGTGGTCTGCTGCTCCCACTGGCCCTGCAACAGGGCTTCCAGGTCTGCCAGCACCTGTGCAAGCGCATCCAGGGTCCGCTCCCCGCATCCCTCCTCCATCCTGTCGGGCCCCACGTTGGGCGCCAGTGTAGCAAGCTCGTTGCCACTGGGGCCGACCGACAGGACAGAGGACACAGGGTTTAGTGCAGGAACTCCTTTATTCAATCACAGCACCACACGTGCACCAGCAGAACCTTCTCCCAGCAGACCTCTTGCTGGTGTGCAGCCACTTCTTATGTAGCCAGGCAGGGTGGAGAGGTTGATTGGGCACAGGTGTGCCCAATCGGCTAAGTGGCTGCTCCTCCACCCTGCCACAGTTATCATGATAGCAGCATGTTTAACTCATGAATTGTACTACTGTGTGGTATGTTATGGATCATATAATCAGTTAGAAATCTCTCTATTGGGGGCACGGTGGCGCAGCAGGTAGTGCAGCCGTCAAAATAAATCTCTCTATTGTAGTTTGCCCCCCCCCCCCCCCCCCCCCCCCCACAAAGATGGCACTGCTATCATAAATATTATAATTTTAAAACTTTTTAAAATAATTTTAGAATAGACTTTTGTTTGCTCATGTAGCAGTATTTTACACAGAACATCATAACAAAGATATCAATAAAGGTGTTCTCTTATGGCTTTAATTTACTTTTTAATAACTATACGGTATTTCATGTTTTTACTTTGAGATCAGGAAAAGGCTTCACCAGCACCTTCTCAAATCTTGAGGTAGTCACTCATTTATATCAAGATACAAAGGTCAAGTGAGAGTGCTCAGAACTCACTCATTCAGTGTCAGGTGTTGACTGGTCCGCTCTTGTTCCACAAACCTCGCTTACTGTTTTCTGTCAGTTGCATACAGTAGTAAGACACTGATATACACAATAAATCTATATGAATCACAGAATACTGTTTGCAAGCTGCAGTCTGTTGAAGTAAAAAAATAACGCAAAAATTTCCTTATAAATATATATATATATATATATTGCATATAGTACATACATTCTGACATGTGGCTTAGGATTTTCCATTTATTCAATTTTTTATTCAATTTTTTGGGTAATAAACAAACCTTTGACCCAACTAATATTTTTTTATGTGACAATTTCCAATTAGAACATAATAATACCTTAATTTCCTTTTTCGCTGTTAAGTTTCCCTAGTGAAATATACTGCGTCAGTGTCGATATTCCGATTTGAAGCCCTCTACATGGGGAACGCCTGAGTCTTTTCCACTTGAATGCTCTTTGATAGAATATATTCTTTCTCCAAAGGAGGTGCGATGCAGATGGGATGTCACACAGTCTCTACACAGCCACAGACACTATGTAAATATTGCATGTGTCTTAAAGGATTTCATCCACCACAGCTGGCCCACTTCAATTAGAATGCCTTGCACTTATGTTTGCTTTTTGTTTCATCCTTGCTTTTTCCATTATGAATTTTTCTTTAGTTTGTTCAATATGTTTTCATTACTGTCGATCAGACAGATCTGTTGTTGGACAATTTTTACATTCACGTGCTACATTCAGATTAATGCGTTAGATAAAATGTTGTTATTTTAAGTAAATGCTTGTGGGAAATGACTTACTGTAACACTCACTTTACTTTGGCTTCCCACTGCCGTGCAGTGCAGTGTTCCATCAAGCTTTAAGTTTACTAAATATTCAGTTTTATTTATTTTTTGGTTTCTTTCTTATCTCAGATTTAGTGACGGCGTCACATGACTCTTGATACTCAGGGTAGCACCCTTTTTCTTTGACTGTCCCCCTTTCTTCCACTTTACCTGCAATCACCATAAGTTGGCCCAGTCTAGTCCCCTCCATACACACCTAATTACACCAATGCCGAGCATTTCCCATCCATCACATAATCTTTCGGAGACAAGGTATTAGCACTCCCTGTCCCATCAGCCAATTACCTTCTGCCTCCTGCTTGAGTCACCTGCATTGCAAATGTGACCTTTACTTAGCGGGCCGATTGCATGTTTCTGAGAGTGTGTGAGGGCACGTAGGTCTTTTGAGTGTGTGTGTGTGTCTGAACAACAAGGTACATTAAGTGAATGAAACTATATAAGAACTGTGTGTACACATGCATCAGCATTTCACACATAACATGCTGAATATGCTAAGTGTGTTAAGATAAAACTAATTTCCAATCTGTGATACTTGGGTATACGTACATGCATGGAGTGCTGATCCTCCATGTGTGAGTGTGAAATGCCTACAGGCACTGTGTTTTCGTGTGCACGTGTGAGTGCGTGTGTGTGTGGACCGGGGCAGCGAGCAAGCCCTCTCAGACACCCCTCTGACCCCCTCTCACCCTCCCTTATGTGATGGGCTGTCGTGAATGTTAATGTTCTGTGATGGCTGTGAAGCAAATAAGTGTTTCTGACACAGTACAGGCTCCCATTACAGGACCAGGCCAAATGGGCTCGCCAGTGCCTTAATGAGCAGGCAGATCAGTCAGCCGCAGCCACTGTACCAGTCCCACACGCTGCTTATGCAGCAGCAGACCTCAACACCCTTGACCAGACACAGGGAAAAACTGATTTTGACCCTTTTTTCTTTTCTTTTTTTTCTCTTCAGCTTACCAACTTTTTGGAGAATTTGTTCGAGATTTGTTTGAAACATAAATAATACCCTTTTATTGCTGAGAATATATATCTCTAGAACTTTCTTTTACAAACCAAATTTAATAATTATAATAAAGTCAATATGTGACCTATATAATTAGATATTTCCACATGAATCTGATTTTCTGCTTTGAATTTAATTATGAGGCCAACCCCCAAAGTTCAGCGGTCTGGTCTAATATTATGCAAGATATTCGCAAGTGAAATCCGTCACATTATAGACTATTGATCATGTCTATTTTGAATGCCCCTGTACCTGGGCAACCAACAACATTTAAAGTTAAGGTTAAAATTATTAGAACCCTTTATAAAATCAATCAAAACTATTAACTTTTTCAAAGAAACGACCATGGACAAAATAAATTATCGTTTATTTTGTTCATAAGGAACAATGACAAATCTCTATTAAGCTAAATTAATATAATTCACTGAGGTGTTTAATTGAAACAAGAACATAAAATGTCATGGCAAAAATTATTAGCCCTCTTGACAATTAATTGATAGTGTGCCTTTGTGACTTAATGTCATGAGGGGGGACCAAATGGCAGGGGATCCAGAGGAAGGAGTTACAGGCAAAAGACCTTTAATTTAACAAAACATGCTGCCACAAGCTGGAAGTCCAGAAAATTAAAAGGTTCTTAACAGAGTGGTGAAACAAACAAAAATAAGAATAGCAGGAGAACTCCAGGAGCACAATCAGGGGACAAATAATGGATTATAAGGAAAGAATGGAAAGAGAAGACACTATATGGGATTAATTAAAAATATTTTCTTGTCACCTTATTAATTAATTTCTCTTCAAGAATTCATAAAGGAATTTTTAATTTGAATTTGAACTGAACTGAATTGAATACACAGTCCTTATAGTTATGACTGAAAGACTGAACCAAGGGAGTTAAGCAAAACTAAACAAACCAAGAAACAGACTTTCAAAATAAAAGAAGCAGCAAGTCACAAAGTGACAAAAACAAACAAGATAAAACCTGGAGAACTAACAAAACCCCCAACAAAATGCAAGATAAAAAGTATTGCAGTTCCTGAATAGGTTGGCACATGTCTCTTGTGGTATCTTAGCCCTTTTTTGATGGCAAACTGTTCCAGTTCATTCAAATTGCACAGTTTTTTAGCATGTTCATTAACCTTAAGCTCCCATCACATATTTTCAGTAGCTTTGAGTTTTATGCTCTGAGAGAGCCACTCCAATACATTGATTTTGATGTTGTTCAGAAGGTTTCAAATAAACTTTATTTAATAATGTATCCCCATTATACCATTGTATCGATCTAGGCAACGCAAACTCCCTGATCATTTCCTTTGTGTTCCCTGCACACGAGGGTTCAGAAACAGTACTTTACCTAGAACTGCACTAACCTGGAGAGACAAGGGTCTTTGATTTGTAGGAAGACTCAGTAGTGATTTAAATCAGGCTAGCAGCATATTTCTTCAACATAATACTCGTTTTCCATGATACCATGCACCCATACATGGGTGGAACAGCAAAACAACTATTTATCTAAAAAAGATATACCGGTACATGCTTGTTGCCAGATAAGTAACACTGAAGTTGTTAAATTTCCAATAAGGCATAAAAACAGAAACTGGGAAAGCCTGAAAAATGTTTGGGCAGAAAGGTAAACTAAAGAGTTTCCAGTTAGTCCAGCAGCCTGTGAACCCTGTAAACTCAGTCAGTACCAGTCCAGTGCAGTTACATGCTTATGAACAAAAACACTCTTCTCCCTCTGGATTGTCACGAGATAGTCCGGCTTGTAGGTGGTTTCAGTTATTTCTAAGGAAGGTGGAAAACACATCGGTTGGCTGACTCATCACAATTTGGAGGGCGAATGTAAAATCCCTCGTCTTCCTCCTGCAGGAGAGATCAAAGAGAGCGAAAAAAACTACATGGAAGGAAGAAGAAAAAAGGTACGGGATAGAAAAGCCGAGCAGCAGAGATTTGGCTTGATTGAGACGCGTGGCAGACGGAGAATCATGCAGCGCGTCAGAGCACATCCTCACAGTTGGCCGGGCTGTCTTTCAAAACTCTCCAAATAGTCTAAAGTCGACCTGTTGGAGTTACTGAGTCGTCACACTACACGTTGTAGCCCAGAAGCAATGGGCCCACAAAGGTGTCTCTTTTTTCTCTCTCTACGGGACTTGTTAGAGGTTCTATTTTGGAATCTATCTGACTTCATTTCCACCACCACAAACCACTGTGAGATGAACCATATAGTCCATAAAATATAGGGTTTGTGGTAAAACGCAACATGAGGAAGGTTGATGGATTTAAATGCTGAAAATATACATTTTATTTCAGCTGAAATGATAACAAATAATTTGCATGCATGTCCACAAACTCATGTCACCAACTGCCTCATAATTGGAGTGAACAATCATTTTTGTTTTATATAGGGTACTTTTTTTTTTCTTTTTACATTATTTTGCTGTATTTCACAGTAATTAAATGGTTATTTTATCAATTAATGAATGCATTTGTATGACAATCATAGCCAAGTTGCAATGTTGTACCGAAACATTCTGCTGAGCAGGCAAAATAAGAGATGCGTTTAAGGGTGCTAGTGAATGAAAGACCAAAGATCCTGCGGGTTTTGAAAAACTGGCGAAATCTAACCAACGGGACATTGTAATGGTTGACAAACCCTAGAGAAAAGCAATGGTGCTTCCAGCAGATTCCAGGAACAAGACTGGAGATCTGTCCAAGTTAGTGCAGTTCTAGAAATAGGTATGGTACTGTTTCTGAACCCATGTGTTCTGTGCAGGTAACACAAAAGAAATGGTCAAGAAGTTTACGTTGCCTAGCTCGATACAATGGTATAATGGGCATAAATTATTAAATAAAAAGGGTAGCTAACTAAGCTAACTTTTTTGGTTTATTGTTTTGACACTCGTGAGAGTTAAGGTTCAGTGACTAAACTGCAAGTAGTTTGGTAGATTAAGTTATGTCTTCCACCATAACAATAAACAAAACAACAAAAACAGCTTGGGCTGAATCAATGACATCATTGGTCAAAGTAGTAGTATCTCACATCTACCAAAAATAATATCCAGCAACCATGTTGACATGTGTGTTATGAGTTGATGCAAGTAACATCCGTTTGCAGGACCATTTGCATTAACATCATGTGAACATGTGTTGGCCAGAGCGATGTAACAGCAAGAACAAACCTGCATGGACAGCTCATAACCCGAGCATGGGGATATTGGACACAAAAAACCACAAATGACTCAAAACCCCAGCATGCTTGGTATTTTTGCATATATTTGTGAAATAGTGACCTATCAGCTTCCCAATCCAACTATACATGCGCAAGAACACTATCGATTATTGAATAAGGTGCATTCGACTCCGCGATGCTAGGTGGCGCCACGCGCACTTTTGCATTGGCGTTCTTCTGGTTAGTTCGTCGTCTTCTTGTCCTACTGTGTAGATATTCTGGCTTCCGGTGTCGTCACTTCTGGAAGGGGCAGTCCCTGGATCGGCTAAGCGTGCGTTGCGTATACATGCCGGAATAACTCGAATTAGGACAGCATTATCTGGCACTAATAGCTCGATCTCAAGAGCTTAATTTCGGTTCAACTACAGCCCGGTGTATACATGGCTTTGAAAAATTTGATATCGGTTGGATTAAAGCAACAATTCAACTTTCTGTTAGTGCATGTAAACATACTGAGTGTTCCCATGAAGGTGCAGTATTCCTTCCCTAGTGTGTGCTTTCACAAAGCATTACAATGTTGCACAATCTCTTTTCTTTACTTCACAGTCAGGAGTCCACAAGTTGTCTTCTTAATGTCTCTGGTCTCCGACTGTCTTAGTCTGTCGGCACTGAATAAAACAGAGAAAAATAAAGATTCCACCTGATTGCTCTTGTGGGACACACCGATTTGAGCTGGCTTCGGTTTTCCCTTTGCTGATTGAGTTTTCTTTTTTTTTTTTTTTTTTTTTTTTTTTTTTTCTACCTTGTCTGCACACATATTATTGATTGATACCATGACGGTAGAAACCAAAAGTGTATATATGTGCATTATTACTATATTTAATATATATACATATATATACGCACACATATGCGTACACATACATAAATATACACATACAAACCCTTTTTTTTTTTTTTTTTTGGGTGGGGGGGGTGACGACATCCACTGCCAATCCAGGAAGCAGGAACACACGGAGACACACGTCAAGCACTGGAAATCTGCAACAAAAAAAAAAAAAAACACAAACAAAGCACGAAACCGGTGATTGAGTTTTCAATGTTACTGGAGCTGGAGGAGGGAGCTTCCTCGGAAGAGAGACACCAGCCTGGCTTTACCTTGTGCAAGTAATTTCAGGTCACTAAGCACAGTCGCAGGGTTTGCCCATAGCTAGTGCACCAATTCAAGTGGCAAATTCTGAAATATGACCTTACTAACCTTTCTCTGCCTCCCTGACCACTGTGGTTGGAAACCCGTTTTTTGTTTTTACTCTCACTGTCCCTGGATGGACTGATTTAATCCTCTACATGGAGTTTGTGGCCATCCTCTTGCGTCTGTTAAGTCTATTCTTAATGCCAGTTCACACAGCATTCATTTCACCCCTCTTTCAGACACTGTCGCTTGCTGCCAAGATCCAACCAACAGAACAAAATGTTAAAAAGTTGCACCTCCATTCACACAGAGCAATGAGGCAAAATGAAGGTGAGACCGAGACGGAATAAACTGGCTGTGTAAATTGAGCTACAGGGAATAACTGCAGCTCTTTCTTCTCTCTCCCTCTGCTCACCGTTGACAAGCCGCCAGTGTAGAACTTTCCTCCTCCAACACTGTGGCAGAACAAAGCCTTCTGGTTACCATCAACCTGGCAACCACATCTTGCGCTTGTCCACAACATTGCAAAACAAGTGACCTGCAGACTTTCTGATGGCCAGGCCGTCCCTGCAAAAAGAGGCATCCATATAAGTCCCAACAACACTCATGGCCTCAGTCTGACCCAAGGGAGAAGGACCCAATCCAGCTGGTTCTGTACCGCCACATCTCCTAGCCATTCACAGATATACATGCATATATGTTTATATGTATATATACACGACAGCTCGACATGCCACACCGTGACGGTCAATGTAAAAGGGGCACACGACATGCTAGATCTGCACGTTAATCGCAGGGTATTCGCCAATGTAAAAGGGGCTAGAGGCTCCTCTCCAGGACTGCCAGTGGAGCAGAGCTTTGTGGCTTTGTGACTGAACCAGAGACCACTATGTTCTTCCAGAGAACAACAAGTGCTTTGATTACAAACATTCTCTCTGGGCAAAGATAATTTAGCATAGTTTCCAACATTTTGTTTCTTGTATTTTTCTTCACACATTCCAAAGACATCAGTGGGTTACTATTGCTATCATTTTGGTACTGGTATGGTTTGTTTACCCTCTATTAGTTCAATACACTATTGTGCGCCTAAACTGCCGGATTGTATGTATGTGTTTTCTCACCATGTACTGTATGGAAGCACAAATCCTCATTTCCTGGCTGAATGACCAGAGTGTGGATGATGAAGCTAGAGTCACATCTCTGCCTCTGTGTGGAGAAACAACAGTCCAGTTGAATTTGTTGATCACTCCAGCTTTAAGCTTTCCTTTCCTTTCCTTTCCTTTCCTTTCCTTTCCTTTCCTTTCCTTTCCTTTCCTTTCCTTTCCTTTCCTTTCCTTTCCTTTCCTTTCCTTTCCTTTCCTTCCCTTTCCTTTCCTTTCCTTTCCTTTCCTTTCCTTTCCTTTCCTTTCCTTTCCTTTCCTTTCCTTCCCTTTCCTTTCCTTTCCTTTCCTTTCCTTTCCTTTCCTTTCCTTTCCTTTCCTTTCCTTTCCTTTCCTTTCCTACTAACCACACATGCTCTGAGAAATTAAAGGGGACCTATAATGAAAAACACATTTTTTCTTGCTTTAACATGTATAAAGTGGTCTCCCCTCAGCCTGCCAACTCAGAGAAGGAGGAAAGCAACCAAATTCTGCAGTGTCTGTACAGCCGCCCGGATGAGCCATCCAGTGTGTTGTGGCTTCTGCGAGCCGTTCAGATTCTGCTCCCTTTTGTTATATAACGACGGGAGCGATGCGTGAAACCACGCCCACAACTAACTCTGACCTGAACAACAACAACAACTCCGCCGGCCGCAGCTTCCGCCATTTTTTCGTAGCGGTGTATCGCGTCAGGCAGCCAATCAGCACAGAGCCTCATTATCATAACCTCCCCGCCCACTCAGAATCCCACATAGATAATGAGGTTAGAGACTGGGATGATAAGGACATGGCTCAGAGACTGAATTTCTAATTTATTTAGCAAAAACAATCAAGAGCTTGTTTTTAAGATATTCAAGGCCTGTTTAAAATATGTATTAGATGCCATAATAGGTCCCCTTTAAGATATTTAAAGCCCTGGTTAAAAAATATATTTTGGTCTCAATCATTTGATTTCAAACCAAAGACAACTATGAGGAAGGTAAACATTTTTGAACCATGCCAGGAGATTTTATATCAAGCATTAAATGTATTTCTAGTATGATTGATTGACAGTCAGCTCAGCCAATAGCTAGCCTATATCGCTTCCTCATCCATAATTGTTATGCTACCGTGCTTAGCAAAGCAACCTGCCATTTGCATTTACCCGGTTTTGGCTAAACACAACAGTTATTTTTGATTTCAACATCGAGTCAACATGTGCAGCGTTATATTCTGCTGTGAATGTCCGACATATTTCATATTTATTTATTCATTTATTTGTAGATATTTCGGCTGGGAACCGCTGAAGGAGCTGGGAGCAAAGCCAACATTGATTGACATGTGGTGGGTGTCTTCCCATCGGCTTCTCGAACAACATGGATGAAGAAAAACAAGTTTCAAAACTGCTCTTAAGAAACCAATGGGTCACATGACTGAATGCTTCATCTATTGTTTTATAGAGTCTACGTGTATTACAAGGACAGTCTCTACTCATTAGCACAGTATTTTCAGTGGCTCTCACATACAATTTATATATGATGTATACTGACACCTTTATTTCATGTCTTAATTGTATGATTATGTGTAGTTTAGTTTACTCTTGGGTTTAGTGGATATCAGAACTTTGAACCCAAGTGTTCTTGACTATTTGACTTTAATACTCGTGTTATAAATGATGATATACTTTAAAGGGAGAAGTCACAAATGTAAATGTTATATTTGTTTGCAGCATGGTTGCAATGGTCAGTCCTCAGCCTTCTTCCTGCTCTGTTGCTCTATAGACTCACACCTGGTCACAGACTGGCAGTCATAGACCAGCGGCTGCTTTTGAGAATGCTTGTGGCATTTAAATATTTACTCCTGACTTTCACTTTTTAACTTGTTGATTTTATTGATATCAATAATTAATAATTGTTATTAATAATTGTTTTCAGAGATGTATTGATTATATATAATAACTAAACATACCTTTTACTTAAGTCTTATTATATATGGTTAGGTGTCTTTAATGCTTATAATTATTAGAACTAATAAAATTAAGTTTAGCTTAAGTTATGAATTTTTATTATTACTTTTACATCATTTTTGAACTTATAATTAGTTTGGCTTTTGTTATGCGTCACTCTGATTCTTTCCGTATGATCTTAATAAGATGAAAACATTAAAACAGTTCAGATGGTAGTTGCAAATTCAGTGCTCAAAGGCTGACAACAAAGCCAGATTATATTGGTTCATATCGCTGAAAAACAGTCAGGTGTTTGAGTTTAATCAGCTAGAAATTGTTTGAATCGAATCAAAATTGAAATCCAAATTGCACCAGAGCTATATTATCAGAGGTGGTACTCATAGATGTAGGACATACAAAGAACGTGTCTGTGACTTCAAATTGGATGTGGCGGTAACTCTAAAATGCATTGTTTCTTAGATCACTATGACCATTTTCTACCCATTTGATAAAAATGGCTATATCAAGTTTATTCTGATGGCCAATATTTTCTACAGCCAAACATCAGCCCAACACTTGACACCAGACAAACCTGAGGGTCTCATTTGTATGTTTTGCTGAACCTCTTGTACACGATGGAAAATGGAAACAAAGGTCAGTGTTAAGTCTCCCTTGGCTTTTGTTCTTTAAAACAACAATATTGTATTGATCTGGCCTGAATGATAAACACAAATGTCTTGGTAAAACACAGTTTCTTTTGACCTTTAGCAATTATTTTTACATGGCTTCTGTGTTACTTTAGTTAAAGAAAAAATGTGCCTCTGGTTTTCTTTTGCTGTTTCTTTTTTCATGGAACTCTGGTTCATACTGAGTGGTAAGTTTAGGTTTGAGCCACGATTATTCCTCTCCACAGTGTAAATGACTGTTGATGGCAATGTGCTATAGCAGATTTACATCTGATCTGCAGCGACTCTGAGAGGTTGACTAAGCATCACTGCCTCAATCACACAGAAACGTTTTGCTAAAGAACATCTGAGCGTATTGTCTAAATGTACTTATTCTTTCTGCTTGGATAGCAGGAATATCAAAACTGAAGATTAATTAAGCTCCCTCCTGTGATTTTCTTCCTATTTGTTTCCTCTTAAACTCTAGAATAGTATAACTTGTAACAATTAATCTGTCTCTATTGCTAAATATCTAGCGCATACAGTATTTCTTCATAACATCATAGATAACTGTCATCTAGCCTTATAATAAACGGTCACTTGGCAACTTTGCTACTTGCTTTGATAACTTCAGTTATCTGGTGGTAAGCTTTACTGAGTCTGTCAAAGTTGAAGTGTGTTGTGATGATCTATGATTAGATCCTCTTGACCCTTCTTCTGACCTCAAAAAGCATCTCAGATTAGAACCCTGGACTTTTTTTTTCGGGACTAAACCATTGGTGAGCATATTAAGATAACCAGGCTATCTTACAAGTCTTGTCATAAATGAATAACAGTATATACTCTATACAAGTATGTTTATATACCTTGCCTTTGACTCAAAGCAAGAAAAACGAATGATAAAATTGTTCTACTAATATCATAAATCTCTACATTTGAGGAGAGACCCGGTCAAGCCAATCTATCTGAGAAGTTTGAGATGATGAAAAGTAAATGCATGTCAGACTCAAAGCCCTTGAACTGTGGAAAGACCGCAGGAAGGTGATGGCAGCGAAGGGCTGATAAAGGCCCGTCACTGGGCCCTAAAGGTGCATCCTGGATGTGTCCTGGCTGCAGGACTCTGGCTACAAATACACACAACCACACACAGACCCTATCTCCAAGGAGTGGAGGAAGAATAACAGGGGGCACTTGGGCTCTTAAAGCAGTGGGGTAAGTGTCCTACGCCTCGTCCTGGTGGCGGGTGAATGATGACAAGCTAATCAACTATTGGGTTAGATCTGTCTGACATTCACTGCTAAATTGAGAGTTACTGGATGCAAAGAAATGTCTTGACTCAGATGGATAGACTTCTCTTCAATGAACTTCACTCTTTGTTATTTCAATATATTATTTATTTATTTATTTATTTATTGTATCAACCCAGTCAAGCATTCACAACAACTGACATTTAGATGTAATCAAATTCTAATAAAAAATGTGTTTTGAAATGATATGATTACACATCTGTAGGCTGTGTTGTTCAGCGAGGCTGTGAGAGGACATTTTTAAAATAATTTTCCTCATTTTAATTGGAAGAAAAGGCCATTCCATTGATTCTTGAAAGGGCCATAAGAGCAGTGTGCGTATTCTGCTCATGCATGCATGTGTGCGCAAGTGTGTCGGTGATCTTTCCACACTTCCTTTTGTGTGTTGTCATGCTTCACATTTTCATCCAAGCTTTGATCACATGCTATTCTGCTATTCACACCATATTAATGTTAGTCAATGAATAGATTAAATATTCAATTAATGCTTGATGCACACAAGTGTGACATTGTGTTTAAGAGTGATTCTCTGTGCGCGCGTGTGTGAGAGGGAGGCAGTTTAAGTGTGTGTATGTTGATGTGTAATGATGTGTAAATATATTTATGGCTCAGGGTCACAGTGGTATTAACCTGACCCAGGCAAGCGCTCTCTCTAGGGAAGCTCCACACCGCTGATTATTTGCCATTCTTGGGCCTCTACCACTGCAAACAGAGCTTGTATGTTTGACAGGAAGCTTGTTTGAGAAATAAAGGAAGGAAGGTGCTCAGGTAAGTAGCATCACATTGTGCAATTACTCATCATTTGTGAAAATAACTAAAATACATGTTGCAAAAGATGTGCAGGATATTTTTCATAAAGAGATACACAACTTTCTAATCTCTTGTCCCTGCTACGCCTCACGGGAGGACTATATAAACTGTGCTCAGATAAGTGTTGCTTTTGCCAACTGGGGAGGGGGTTCAGTTAAATGTCCCATCATGTGCCAAAGGCCTACATCTTATTCAAGTTTTAAACCTCTAATTGGCAACGTTTAAAAGGCATTTAAGAGTGCCCTTTCCTCTCCCTTTTCTCATTTCCCATTTAATCTCTTGTGTCAAAGTCTATTACCTCAGTTGGACGTTTCTGTCCCTTAAGTTGAAAAAAAAGGGGGGGACGGGAGGAGGGGAGGAGAGAGTGAAAGGTAGGATGGGGTGGCGAAGCCATCAGCTGAGGTTTGCCAGGTCGATAAAGCTTTTAGATTTGGAGATGTTTTCAGGGGGAGCCCATTTCCTGCGGCTAAGAGTTGTTAATGGAGCTTAAGGAATTATCTTATGACTCTCGGTTTGAGAGCAGTTTATTCGCTCCCGTGTCGGAGTGTACGTGGCGGAATATGCTGCTGTCAAACCCGCTTAATGAAAAGTAACGCGTCGCTGATTACAGTTTTATTTGGCCTCTATGTAAAAAGCCCCTGTTAATTTACCATCTCGCTCCCCCTGTGCTTTCGTATTTGCCACGGCTGAATGATTTAGTTATAGCTGGCTTCCGCTCAACTACCGGCTCTCTCCCGTGGAGAGGATCTGTCTCCCTCTCTCTCCCCCGTCCGTCCTATTGCATGTCTCTTTCGCTCCGATAAAAAGCCACTTGGTTCAGAGACCTAATAAAATCTGTCTTCGCGTTAAATTCATTAAATATCGAAGCTATTTTATCCAAGGGGACTTAACTCTGCTCTAATTTTCTATCAGTTAGCCATGAAAAATTCACTGCGCTATTCAGTATGCTGGCTAAACACAGTTGCGTGGAATCAAAAATGTAAATTCATTTTTTCAAATAAAGGCCCAAACGATGCGAAATTCTTCACAACATTCATACATTTTTTTCTTTTTTTTTTTTTACTGGGGGCAGCTTTGGCCCTCAGTCGTGTTTTTCTACCTCTGGAAGCAAATACAAACAGAGATATATAGAAATCCCTTTTGTCCACTGTGGTGTTAGTGGTGGTGGGGATCTTTCCTATTAAAATTCATCACTGAATCCCCCTCCCTCGCCCTCTTCCCCGATCTCACAGGACAGCAAAAGTCCCCCGAGAGCTCCACTTTCGCCATTACTGTCAAGTACCCTTGACTCCTCTCTTTTTGCCCTTTTATCTACAACAACTAATTCGAGTTTCTTTGCCCTTTTCACTTTTTGACGACGTGAGTGCCTCTCACGTAAAGGCGCCTTCTCTTTTCATAGGAGGAGGAGGAGGGGGGGTCAGTACGCAGGCTGTTTTCTGTACAGGGCCAGCATCTCTAGGAAATTGAGGGGTTAGTGTCAGAATGAAAACTCCTGCCTTCAAATTATTTCACGGGTCTTTGTTTTGAACCCTTTAATAGACGTATATGGCGAATAACTTACCCTTTTGACAGCTGCATCATGGACCGTGTTGAGATGTTTCGATAATATTATCAGTGAGAGGAGAGGGGAAATCAATAAGCTGACATGAAATATGAGTGCGAACATCCCAATTACAGCCTGTTTAGATGGAATTAATGAGGCAGATCTTAGATACTGATATTGCTCTGTTGGGGCTTTAGCTGTTTCATTTTCTCCCTGTCACTAAATGGGAGTATTTCTGGAAATAAATAAATAAATCAAAAGGTGGGAGTTGTTTTGTGCCTACATTCATTTGTTTAGACTGAATTAGAATGAGAGAAGTGGCTTTTTGAGAAGCCTAGTGCTTAAAGCAGAATGAAAATGGGAATAAAAATTAAATATGAAGTCGGTGTTTTCACCACTTCAGCACCTTGGACAGCATCCACCACTATTACACATGACAAACTCGTCAGAAACCGACTGCTTTTATTTTCAGTGAACAAAGTCCATACGCCTCCTTAAAGAGTAGTGCATTTGTGAGACTTTTTTTTTAATAGTGATACTCATCTGCTGAGACTTAAATAATATTTAATTACATTTGCATGCGCACAGTAAAGAAAACTTCAACAGAAAAAGTCCTGTAAACCGTAGAGCATTTTTTTTCCAAGTTGTAAACTGTTAATTATACATTAAGATTAGTTTTGTGCGGGCATTGAACCAAACAAACCAAACTGATACGACCGCTTCACTTCTGTAAGTCCCTGTTACTAAAAGTGTGTGGTTAAAATTGCTTTCAAAAAACTAATAAAGGGGAATTTACGGAAGAGTATTAGGGCCATGCAGGAGAAAAAATATTTGAGAGGGGAATATTTTTTTTTATTGTGCACTTTGAGAAAAAAGTCGAAATGTCGAGAAAAATGTCGAAATGTCGAGAAAAAAGTCGAAATGTCGAGAAAAATGTCGAAATGTCGAGAAAAAAGTCGAAATGTCGAGATTAATGTTGAAATACAGTTTGAGAAAAAAGTCGAAATGTCGAGAATAATGTCGAAATACAATTTCGAGAAAAGTCGAAATGTCGAGAAAAAAGTCGAAATGTCGAGAAAAAAGTTGAAATGTCGAGATTAAAGTTGAAATACAGTTTCAAGAAAAAACTCGAAATTTCGCTTTTTTTCTCAAAATTTCAACTTTATTCGGGAAATTTTGACTTTTTTCCCAACATTTCGACTTTTTTCTCGACATTTCGAATTTTTTCTCGAAATTGTACTTTAACATTAATCTCGACATTTCGACTTTTTTCTCGAAGTGCATAATGAAAAAAAATCTTCCTCCTCTCCAATATTATTTTTATTTTCTCCTGCCTGGCCCTAATACTCTTCCATAGTGGGGAATTCAAGAAGACGCAATGTTTTTTTTTTTTGTTTCTTTTTTTTTTCCCCCACCCGACTTTCAGTCAGAAAAGTCTCTGTTTTTTCACAGTAGCTTAAAAGATGGTTTGGTCACGTTAGGAGCAGAAGAGTTTGTTGATAGTTTTGGGGAAAGTCATGGGACTGTCTTTGCTGGAGTCATGGAGCTGCTGCTGCAGCGCCACGCTCCTCTCCGCCTCCAGCAGCTGTTTGCTGCTGGCGCTCCAGGAGACGGTGGTGTTGGTCAGAGCCTGGCTCAAAGTGCTGTGTCTGAACAAAGGGTCGTGGAAAACCCCGTCCACCCAGTTCCTCAGCGTGGTGACGGGAGAGTCCTGGCCGTTGTCCGGGCCGGTGACCGGGCTGAGGGAGGCCGGCTGAGGGGCCGGGGCCGGCGGGCAGCGCAGCATGCAGGACGGGTAGTCCGTCTGGCTCAGCGAGGTCGCCGTCTGCGCCAGAGACCAGATCCGGGGCTTGCCGTCTAGAATCTGGTGGCCTTGTTCATGTTCCTGCTGCTGTCTGCTGTCCACCGCCTGGTAATCCTCCGAGCTCGTTTTGAGACAGCTTTTGCTCAAGTCCTGCTCCCCTCCGAGAGACACGGGGATGGAGAGTTTTAGAGAGGCGTTCTTGATGAGGTGGTCGGGCGGGCAGTCGGCTGTGGTCGTCGACATGTGCGTGTTCATGTGGTACCGGTGCTTCAGCTCGCACTCGGAGTTTTCCGACTCCAGCGGGTCGAAATCATCCAAATCGCTCAGCTGTAGGTCCTTATCAGCTCGACTTCTGGTCTCTGAGAGATCGAGAAAAGAAAGAAAAGTCTTGTCACTGAAATGGACAATGTGTCAGGGAACAAGTTGCAATCATGGTATCTTAGAAAATTATTCTGCAGGTGCATCTTTTCAAATGTATCGATAGTGCATGAGTAAAAAATAAATACATACAAATGATGAAATAAATGTTTCCTGCGATTTTATCAAACTCATTGTCAGTATTGTCATTTGAAATTGGATTTGATTTTGAGCCTGCATAGAACAGGCTTCATCTCTGAAAGGGGACCAAAAAGTTGGCCTGTTTGTTGACAGTGAAGTGATTGACATCTGGCTAATTGTTCCCCAACAGTAACACATTCATGCTGATCAAAGTCTGATAGGCCTCTGCAAAGAAGCTCAACAAATGACTCTGCTGGGATTTTTCATTTTAAAGTGTATTCAAAAGAAGATAATTATTTTAAAGACTAACTGGCTATTTGTTATATTATGCAAATAAATTGTTGTGTAGGTTTGGTCTCTTTTTTTCTTTCTTTTTATCATTGTGAAGCAGTCATCAGCAACAGAAACCGTGTTAGATGTGTTTTGTTGAGGTTAAAAACATACACTAAAATGTGCAAATGATTAAATTATGGATACTGATAACATTTCCACAAACATGTTATAAATTTTAACATCACAGTGCTACAACATGTTGAAAAATCAGGAGTTTCGATAATTAAAAAGAGGGAAAAAAGAACAGCAATCTCCTTCTAAGAGTGTAAAATAAACTCGGGGGAATGTTTATGATTACTTTTCTCTAAGCTGTACTTACTGTAATATATTGTAGCTGAAACTGCCACCATCATCTGTATCATTATCGCATCCATGTACTGTGCAAAACAAAAGTCTTTTTGTTTTTAGACAATATTTTGATGACATCCATATTTATTTTCTGTTGTCTTTTAGATACAAACAGAAAATACACAAACAGGTCTGTCTTAAACCTATAAAGAATTAATCCAGCTTAATATCTCTGCAAACATGTGTATGGGCCAGTCTCTTTGAAAAGAGTTACATGTGCTTTATTCTGAGCAAGATCCCACTACACACTATTGCTTTTAGAGTTATTACATTTTGAAGATTGTGTAGTTTTGCTTCGTTTACTTGTTACATTCATGTCACAGGTTTTTTTCTGTGGCCGAGGCGGATTACTAAAACAGACAACTTACACCTCTAAGTGTTATCACTGTAAATGCATGTCTGTATTTCAATGAACAGACTGAAAAATAAACATGGATTTCATTAAAACTTTGACAAGACAACATGACTAGGGGCGCCCAAGACTTTTGCCCTGTACTGTGTACTTATTATACAGTCAGAAACTATACTTTGATATAGATAAAACCTCTTTAAAACCTTTTTTTTCAAAAATCTTTGACAAAAGCAAAGGACACTAACCATCCTCATTATTTTCGCTTTTTATCTGCTCCTCCTGAGACCCATCCTCATCATCGTCATATCGTTTTTCCTCTGAGCCCTTGTTTCTGGGCGGCCACGTCATCTTGTTCTCCTTCTTGAGCCTCCTCCTGGCGTTGGCGAACCAGGTGGAGACCTGCGTCAGCGTCATTTTGGTGATGATGGCCAGCATGATCTTCTCCCCTTTGGTCGGGTACGGGTTCTTCCTGTGCTCCTGCAGCCAGGCCTTCAGGGTGCTGGTTGTTTCGCGGGTGGCATTCTTACGCCTTGTCCCCCCATCCATGGAGCCATATCTGTAAATGAGAAGAACAACAGGAGAAAAAGATGATAAAGTGAAAGTAAATGTGGGATGTAATGCTTGTTGCATGATTATTTCTGATGCAATGTTATAATAGAGCCACCTGCTTCAGGACTTGTTACATGTTTCATAAGACTTGCAGTCACTAACATTCTTTTATAAATCACTGCTTATAAATCTAAAGATTTTAATGTTTATGCTATGAAAGTTTGTCTTTTAAGGGAATCAGTTAGAAAAATAAACATACTGGAGGCCTCTCATGCAATACACAAAAACATCTTGCAATTCATGGCAATATATGTTAATATAAATCAGAAAAAAGGGCTCTTCTGGAATTATTAGGTACCAGGGGGACTTTTGAAATGTTCCACCGTTGACAAGACAGATTTAGTTAACAACTCCCTTAGTATTTGCATGACAGGCTAATTCTCTTCGTGCCTGACGGAAGTTAATACATATTAGTATCATTTAGAAATGTAAAAATAATTATGTCTAATGTTATTATCATTACAAATTCATGATTCGTCCTTCGTTTTCAACCTTTTTCCGCACATTACCCATCGAACCAGAAACAGCACGCAGCCCTTTGACTAGTCTTGCCTCTGCCACAAATACTGACTATAGACCTACATTTAAAATGCATAGTGTTGATTTTCAGTCAGCAGTGAGCTGTAAAAGTCCTCTCCGGGGAGCCTTTTATGAGGCCTTTATTGCTCCGTATAGCTTAGTGCAGGTCAAGCACAGCTAGGGGAATCAGAAGGAGAGCTGCACTCACCTTACCTTAGCCTGAGTTGCTGCCTAACAGATAAAATAGACTGTAAAATTGTTTTATTGAGTGTAATGATGGACCCTCAGGTAAAAGACGGCTGAAGACAGCATGCGACTTCTGTCGGCCTGCTTGTTTCCTGGAGTGCCTCAACTTGGGTTATTTGCTTTTCCTTGTTTGAGACTTTTAAAAGCCTATAAATCATTTACAATGACTTCTCGAAGAAAACTCGCTTAAAGCTTTCATTACCTCTAATTCTACAAAGCTCACAGTCATTACAATATACAATGTGGCACTGTGTAAGCACTTTAAGCACAAATATCACAAAATAATTTTTTGGATGTACAGTTCTGTTGGTGCTAGTATCATTTATACCTTTCTATTTAACCTAATCACAAATATAAAGTACATGTTGTCTGATTACTGTGAAGACCTGTCGATATTGCAGGTATCTATTCGCAGAGGCCTTGTGTTTTGGGGGGCTTTAGTCTTGTGGGGCATTTTTACGAGTCAGAAAAGCAATGTGTCCTGAGATCAAGGTGATCCCCCTGCAGCATTGCTGAACTTAATTGGAATTGCTTTGACATCAAAGAAATTATTGTATTCAGTTCAAGAAAATTCACCCGTTTCTAATATGTAATGCCTTAAAATGTCCCTTTTTGCTTAAATTTTAGTTACCGGTACACCCTGAATTTTCCATCCTGCAAGGTTTTTCCTCATCGCTAAGTCATAGCCCCCACATAACTAGACACAAGTATACACATTTAATTTTCTATAGTATGAAAACAAGTTGTGAATATAAGGAGTCCTGTTGCTGATATTTTTAATTATAAACAAGATTTCTAAAGATATAACAGAGAGCACATACCTGTCGTACTGATACTGTCCCAAGGTAGGATCATAAGGGTAATAGGCAGCTGCCTGGGTTATTCCCGCATGCGCAGAAGCTGTGGCATCTTTAGCATCAAATGTTCCCTACAATCACACATGAAGACCAGAGCTTATGAGATTGACACACACAAAAAGGGAAGGCAATGTTTACACGCTTATGGGAAGGAGCAGTTATATAAGTCAGACTTTTTGTGTTGGTTGTAAGTTAAAGCTTTTGGATAACTGATTGTTGATGAACATTTTAAGAGAAGATCTTAATGAAGCACAAAATTAAATGAGTGGAATGTCCATGGAGGTGCCTCATTTCTGATACTTGTATACAAAAAACTTACATTACGAAAGTTTTTAACTGTAAAACATCAGGTTTGCTTAGAGTAACATTCGGGTGTAAAAATAAAGTCCTTACAAACAGCAAGTGTAGAGTGAACAGTTTAAGCAGGGGGTCAGAAATAAGGACACTTTCAGTTATCATTGAGCAATGCATCTGTTAGTAAAGTGCAATAAGAATATACATTATTTTTCTCACCACTGCTCATAGTAACACTGTTAATGCTCAGTTAAACATAAAACCAACATGGAGACAACATTTTGGACCTTAGATGCAAGCAGTCTTGCATTTCATGTACTTCATGTAGTCTGTTAAAAAAAAAAATTGCCAAGTTCATATATGGAATTCAGAGTCTGGTTGCACAAGCAACAGAAAGAAAATATTTGAAGTTGGTTCAGTCTTGTTTCATCAGAATCAGAATCAGATTCTGATGATTCATAAAAGTTAGGCTATATCTTAAAATAAAAAATACAAAAAAAAAAACTCTTTCTTTAGAAGCAACTTTTCATTTCCTGAAAAACATTTGTCTTGGAGGATGGAATAGGAACAATTTACGCGCTGGAAGTGTCGATATTTGAGCTGTACAGACAGTATTAAAAGGGGGGAGAGGATGCCTGCCTTATTGAGCCCCATGCAGCACGCTGCCGGTCCATCCATCAATGCCAAGAGGAAACAGATTCAGGCTCTTACCAGCGAGTAGAAAGCGGACGCGTCCGTGCCGTATGTAACGTAGTTCCCGTAGCCCTGTCCGCCGGTGTAGTGGCCGCCGTACACGCCCAGCGCGGCGGCCGAGCTCAGCTCGTGCCGGGCCGTGGCCAGCAGCCGGCTCTCGTACACGGGACAGTACACGGGGGTCTGGCCGGACGCCGCTACGCCGGAGTCCGCTATGGATCTGCCCGAGGACTCGCAGCAAGTGGTCAGAGAGTTGCTGGTCATTAGGAACTGCGTGGGAACCAAGAAAACATGGACAAGTTCATGACTGCTTTCCATTCACCTGAAGGAAAATCATATTCCGTCTCTTGAACCTGGTTTGAAACACTTAAAAGTGATTGAATTAGTTCAATTTTCTGAGGTTAGTTTTATTTTATTATTCTAGAACGTCAACAATTAGTAAAAAAAAAAAAAGTAAAACGCCTGATTGGTATGATAATGTGCGCGTAAAATGTGTCCAAAACGTGCCAGATGAAACACGTGCGTGTTTCAGCGTGTTTTCCTCACACACCACACCGTAAATACCAAAAGTAGGCTACATGCCCAAATGATTTTTATGGCTCAAAGCCAAAAAACAAAACAGCAGCTGGTTTATGGCGCAAAAACACACACGGCGTTTGCCGAACAAGTTGGCATGTGTGTTCCAGAGCAGATAAACATATGGTTGACATTACAGAGGGACTATTATCTTACAGAAATCAGTGAACGGGAGGGTCGGGGGGTATCGGAGGTTTCTGGTTACTCCTCGGTTTACCTTTTTTTACCCATCTCTCTTATATCACCGGCTGCAACGTAACACATTTCCGATAGCCGAAAAGGAGACCAGAACTCTCCCCGAATCTTGTCCAAAGTGCGTAAAAGGCTCAGGTTTGTATCATGACAGTATCAATCACCGTATTTAAAAAAAGGAGAAAAAAAATACAGATCCCACTGACAAATGTAATAATGTGAACTTACTTGTGGAGCAGACGAGTATGGATATCCAAATTGTGGATATGACATGGTAGAAAGATCCCCCAATATCCAGAAATACACTGAGACTGAATGTCTCCACTCTCACGCAGGCTGCGCCTCGGTTTGACTGTGCCAATTGATTGGTAAGCACAGGCTCCTAGGATGCTTATAGGGCGAAGCAGAGCAGCATGTTTAATTTGTGTAAAATGCCCCCCTCTCAAACGCTTCGGAATATCAACCTAAAGGAAAAAAACGAAAGAAAAAAAAATCTATAGCTTCCCCCTTTTTTTAAGGGTCTATTAAAATAAAAAAATAAAAAAAATGAATTCAAGTGACAGAAGTCCCCTTTGCTTTGCCTAGGATGTTCACTTTGTTGTCAGGTACATATTTTTGCCTTATAAAAAAAGTAGTATAAAAGACGTCAGCAGCAGAGGCAGGTTGTTTTAAACGGCGGCGACTCTGACGTCAGAAGTTTCCACTCTAAAAATGACCAGACTGTAACTTTAATATGCATTTTCCTTTTCAGCCACATGACGACAAGAGAAAAAAACAACAACTCATAAAGAAGACGTTTTGTAGATGGGGAGAGGGACACAGTGCCTTTTATTTTTTTTAACAGAAGATGGACATTGAGAGTAATTTGCCCTCCACATCAATCAATGACATCAACCTATCAGCGTCTGCAATACTCAAACGCCCGCATCGGTTTACATGCGCTGGGGCCTAATTGAGCTCATTCCTGCCATTCCTCTGCACTTAGGCTAATCACGCAGGGGGGTAATTGATTCTTAGTTAATTGCAATTTCTGTCTTTCAATTTCTGTCTGTCTATCTATCTATCTATCTATCTATCTATCTATCTATCTATCTATCTATCTATCTATCTATCTATCTATCTATCTATCTATCTATCTATCTATCTATCTATCTATCTATCTATCTATGGTTTTGGTAGGGTGCCCCCCAACAACCTCTCTCCCCCCCCCCCCCCCTCCTTAAAGCAGCTCTATGGCCGTGCCGGCGCGCCGCCTTGCTTGGAGAATCCCGGGTTGAGACATGTGGATAGCCCCGGGGGTCACTCCTCAAATTAATGATGATGTACTCCTCCTCCTCCTCCTCCTCCCTCCTCCTCCTCCTCCTCCTGGTCTTCTCTCCAGCTGGATCTCTGCCTGCCGGTGACAGGTCGATTGAGAGTGATTGATGACTATCTAGGGGACCGGGGCCAACATAATAATATGATTCCGGCCCCTCGCATTAATTGATCTCTTTATGTTACAGATGAAAGTGGTAATAAAGAGCTTTAACGACGGCGAAGCTTTGCGCTTTGGTTAAGTAACTTTTTGTCTCGCACTCTTCCTTTTTTTTCCTCCCCTCCCCTGTTTTATTTTTGCGAGGCCGTTGGGTTGCTGTGGGCGGGCGGGCAATATAAATTGTTTGTTCTCTCATTCATTTTGACAAATTGAATTATAGGGGGTGAGTACCTTCCCGCAAATGGCCGCATTAACGCTGAGAGCGGAGGTTGGGTGGGTAGGGGGGGGGGGGTCACACGGACCTTTTTAATTTGCATTAACTCTAATACCACCTTAACAACCCATCTGAAGCGCTGAAGCACACATTCACTCACACCCTACATATCTAGTTTGTCTTATTAATTTAGACTTTTAAAAGAAAAAGGGAAGACATCATTGGGGTTAATTTGACAAGCAGTGCCTTGCAGGGGAGGGGCCCATTTTTTTCCAACATAAAACCCAGTGGAAAAGTGGGTAAGTGTCTACACTTTGGTTTTGGGGGATGCTGGGAGCACATGCACCTGACATAAACTCTCTCTTTAGAGGTCTGTTATACATAGATATATGCAGGTTTTCTGGCTTTACCATTTGCTATTTGCATACAGCCCCCGTATAAGTGTGTAGGATAGGAGAAGGAAAAATCTGACGGATAGCCCTCTCCTCTACATCCTCTTCCCCGGTGTGCACCTTTTCATTATCCACTGCTTTATCCAGAGTTATCAAGGCGCCTGTAATAAAATATTTAGGAGCACTACAGCATGCTTTTAGACAGAAAATGAAGGCGACGGTAGGGGTTCATGCTTGTTTAGCATTTAAAGATTAAAATACAGAGTTTTTTTCTGGACAGATGTGGGGAAGGAGGAATGCTCTTCATTTAAAGTGGAACAACTGAGAGATAAGACAAGGAGGCTATCCTTATGATATGACCTGACTGTTTCTTTGTCATCTCCTGCCCTTTTAAGTGAAATTAAACATGATCATCAGCATGAGGAAATTCATCATTTACTAATAATGTAGATGGATGAGCGGCTTGAATGTAGTTTTACTGTAGAGATTATGATAGATAGTGTTCATCAGTATTCGAGTTTAGGAGGATTCATCATGTTCAATGAGCAACATAAATCAGCCTGTTCTCTTGACCATGAGACATACAGTACTGTGCAAACGTCTTAGGCACCCATGTTTGGTATAGGTCATACTAAGCACAGTGGGTATGTTTCAAATCGCCCTTGCACACTTAAACTTAACTTATTTTAATGGCATAAGTGCATTCACACGGTCAGCTCTATTGCCGTGCAGTACATTGCATGGGTATAATAAGTGAGGTGGACTCTCAGGTGCACACTATTTTTCTGGAAGTAGGTACTTCTCACATAGTGCAGATTGTACATGCCCCAATCTTGTCGACATAGCAGAAGTGGTGGCAGACACATTTGCCGCATTTTTGGTCAAAAAGAGAACGGTAGTCCATCATTGGATATGAAGAGGGCACGACTTCAGGAAAAAGGCAGGAATCAGTTGTGTGACAAGAACATTTTAGGTTAATTTAGCTTTGAATTCATCTTCAAAGAAAAGTCAGTAACACTGTTGTAACTCAGTTGAAGATGCTCAAGAAGAAAAACTGTCTTCATAATTTCAGGTATAAAAGCACATATAAAAGCACATCAACAGTTTTAAATCAGGACACCACTCACACTGTGCATGTTAGAAGTATGTAGTGGACTGTGATGAACTCTATTTGACTTTTGCCTGAATAGTAATTTTGTTCTGAAAATTATGTGGTTAGGTTCTAAGCAAATATTAGCTAGATATAATCCGTTAAGATTTTTTTAATGATAGATGCAGATTATAAAAAATGAACAATAATCTCCCAACCAACTATTTGGACAACTGGTGTGTCCCTGTTATTGAAACTGTATTTTCTCTTTGTATCTTCATTAAACAGTGGAAAATAAATATGATTGTCAAAATTTAAAAACTACCAAGACAAAGCGTGCCTAAGACTTTTGCACGGTACTGCATGATCTAAAAAGGTTCACGATCCTGCTTTTTTATCAGCAAACTGAGCTTGAAATCATATGTTTGTGGAGCTGTGTGTTCAAGCGGCAGCATTTTCCTGGTGACTGGAGCCTCAAACTGTGATCTGAATGATCACTAAGTTGCACTTTGAAGTGAGCCGGCTAATTTGCATTGCCTTTCGCACCCAACTCATATTACAGAGTTCCAGAGGAGCATCGTAATCATGAAGGTGTCTCTTTCTTGATAATCTGTCTTTGATTAATGAGCCACAAGTAAGGGGGTGCGTGAGTGGTGTGTGCGTGTGTTAAAGAATGACACAGAGGGGGATAGAGAGGAAGAAAGAGAGAGATGAGGAGGTTAGAACACATAGTCCTTCAAATTTTAGTGAGCCGGGTTTAAAGTGAGGCAAGCTAAAAAAAAAACACAAAAAAACAAAGGTCATCCATGTCAGTGATGCACCGAGCACAGACTTCATGACGGTGATGGTTGATGTAAAATGCTTGTGGATTATTTTTGTCTCCTCGTCTATTTGGCTGCTTTGTCAACAGAGTTGCTGACAGTGGTTATGCGTTCTTAACTTTCACTAAAGTGTTGAACAGAAGTCCCACCTCTGATCACAATGAGCTGCATTCAATTTTAAACTCAGGTGCAAAACCTATGACAACGTTCAGACACAAAACAACATGCATGGATACAGAATGACAAAACCGTGCAAAAAAAGTGCAACATTTTTGAAAATAATGGCAATAACAAGATAAAAAAGGCATCTCAAAAAACATAACTGCAAAAATGTAAAACATAACATTACAAGACATTTTTCACAAAACACTGTTGTTCAATTTTGTGTTATCTGTTCTCCTTTTTTATGTCTTGATTATATGATTTTGTGTCACACTTCCAATGAAGCACATGAATCTGGAATCCATTAAAATACTTGCATTGGGGAAAAGTAGCCACAGAGGAAGTCAACTTGTTTTCATAGGTATAATTTGACTGTTAACTTTGTGTAACTTCATTGCATTTTGTTTCCAAATCCTTAAAGGAAAGTAAGTTGGCGTTAAGTCTTTTTCCAGAATGTAACTTGAGTGAGCACTCAGACAGGAAAACTTGCTTCAGTCATGTGTGATGGTGCTCGTGTTGAACTTTCAAACTCCCCGTGTGGGTTAGCATCAGGTGAAAGTACTTATCTGATCCCTTTTTTTCATCTTCTCATCTTTTAAAGTTTTCTTTGTTCAAAATTTTTAACATTATTCAAGGTTTATGTTTTTGTTAGGGCTCATGGATTTAGTTCCACCTTTACAGAATATATGTTTGTGGTTTTACCTTGTGTGTGGACAATGCTCCAGTGCTCTAATGTTTCATGGTCGTCTGTGTCATGCATTGTTTTTTGAGTCAACAAGGTAGAACACCAAGCTGACCTCAATAGTAGAAGACAGCTGCACAGACCAACTTGCTCTGTGACATGAAGCCCCGGGCCGGTCCCAGGCTGTCCAATAGCTACCGTGTTTTTCTTTCTGCAGATGTGGAATGTGTAACACTCACATATTCACACAAAATGCTTATCCAGCACAACATTAACCTATGTACTGTCAAGTAGTCCTGGAGAACAAATGGAATATCGATCTCCAATGATCTTCCCAAAGTATTTCTTATTTCTTCTCTCAAACAACACAATGATTTTTGTTCCCACCTCTCCAATTTTGGCCCTAAAGCCCTAATGGTTTTTGCATGAGTTGGGTAGTAAGCTGGATTCCTTCAGGCACGTTGAGTAAAACCAGGGACTTTTGTTGTTGTTGCTGGAGATGGCTCCTTGCGTTGTGCAAAGTAGTCAACATTGTCTCTCTGGCTTAAAAATAGTCTCCTTTCAAGTATTGTTAATCAGATAAGCAAAATTGGTATATCACGTTGGAAATGGCTAGACATATTTCTTACTAGATTATTGTTCCATTTATACTGTAGGTCAGTAAAACAGGATCATTATGTTAGGATCATTAAGAAAATGAAAATAACTATAAACAGTAAGTGGACAATATGGGAATATGGGAAGCTGAAAGAGGTTCTCTTTACCAAAAAAAAAAACATAAAAAACTGCAGCATTGTCTCCAAAAACCCCATGGCATTGAATCAGAGACTCTTTAAAAAGGACTGGACAACCCTCCATGATGTCACCCATAGGTTTTTGAAGAGCGGTTTCACAGCTGCAGCTGTGTCTTGGATTGCAGTTGAAACCTGGCCTCTGTCCACAGCTGGAGGCCACTTTGGCAGACAAGGCCAAACATCTTTTTTGAGATGAATGTTTTGTACACAGTCCTTTACAAAATATTCACACGGAAGGCAATTGTCTCATTACACAAAGACTTTATTCGTGATACTGAAACCCTGGAGCCCTGGAGTACAGTGGGCAAGGCTATATAAGAATGTAAACCTGAGATCAGGCAAGGCATAAAGGGTTCATTTTAATTTCAACAATTCTTTAAAAAATGACTTACATTAATGCAGGTCTGAGTGTGTGATTTTCTTATGTGCAATGGGACAAGGGTGAAACGTTCACTGCGTGTAGTGGATGGGACTGCTGACAAACTGTGTGTTTGTGACTGAACAGGATGGAAATAAAGCTAAGTAGTGGGATGCAGGAGCTTCTCTCATGCCAGGCTCAAGACTACAGGAAGCTTAGGATGATTTATTCAAGATTCCCCCATCCTGATGCGGAGGATTCCAGTCAGAAACCCTGGCTAGTACCCATATTTGCTGAGGATCTGGTAATGTGAAGGGTTTACAAATCCCACTTTAACCTTTGAGAAATGATCACATGCTCATCTTGGACCATGCCAAGAATGTTTGATATCAAACATGATTGATATTTCCCAGTTCAAATCCTTATGCTTACAATCCTGAAGCAGGTTGAACGGAGAGTTTCCATTGCAACAGATAACAGTCTAACCCTTTTATGGCAAATGCCAGCAAGGTGGTGTTGACAAACATAAAACCTCCAGTTCTTGTAGGAGAATAGGAAACCATGTCATTAATGTGCCGCCTTCCATTATGCTCACCCAGACTTGTCTAACAGGGGCGTTTTTAGGATCCAAATACATCAGGGGCTAATGAGAAATGATCAGGGGCTGAAACCATCAGCATTATTATAATTTTTTGCTCTTTTTTATGATGAAAAACGCATAAATACAGGCATCAGAACGGCTTGTCCTAAAAACCGAGGAAAATTCTCGACGTGGACGAGTGAGGGCGCAACGCGCCCGAACCCTTTAGGGGGGTCCGGGGGCATGCCCCCCCGGAATTTTTTTTAAATAAGACTCAAAATGGTGTTTTCTGGTGGTCTCAAAGCTCCATAATCACATCTTTTATCAATGCAAGAATACACACAAAAAATCTGAATTTTTGCAAAGAATGATGCATTTTGATAACATAATAACACGCATTCATCATCATGGGTAATTCTTCATGCATGAATAAATCTTGAAATGAAGATAATTATATCTTAAACTTCTACAATGGCCAGAATCCCCCTTTCCCACCGAAAAAACTAGGGATGCACCGAAATGAAAATTGGAGGCCGAACCTGAAGCCGAATAAAATTTAAAGACCCTGCTGAATACTGAGTACCGAATAGCCTACGGAATGCGGTTGTTCACAGTTTTTCATTTATTTTGCCATTTTTTTCACAATTGCATAGATAATAACAACAAAAACAGTAAACTAATGAGTTGAGCCACTGTCAAGCAGCTGGCGATGCGGTTGCTTAAATTGACCAAAAGGTGGCTCTCTAACATCACAGTTTGTGTACTGTGCGTGACTCTGACGCTGGTTAGTAATTACGGAGTTAAAACTCACTAGCCACTTACGGGACTCAGTAGACAGCAGAAACGGCAGTAGGAGCATTTATTACATTTATTAACTGTAGTACCGCTATTATGAGAGGTTATTTCTCACAGTATTAGCCTAAAGGGACTTAAGTCTGATTTATGGTCCCGCGTTACACCAACGCAGAGCCTACGGCGTAGGGTACGCCGTCGATTTAACGCGGAACCATAATTCAGGCGAAGCTGCAGTCTGTCTGCGCTGATACTGACACACCGGGTCGGAGCGGATTTGGTCATGATGTTTAACCTGTGTTTTGTGATTAATAAGCAGCCATCGGTGCGTAATGCTGGGCAGATTAGCACCTTCCTTTCGAACGTATTAAATACAGACGCAATCACAATCCCCGCAATAACTTTCAGGCTTGGTAAATCTCATTGCGTGTGGTAAATGAACCTATTTGCATTTTCCCCTCCCAGTATTTAGCGCTTTCTGGCGGGTACGCCCCATATTGATTATTCATCAGGGCAAAAGTACTAAATGAACAGCGTGTGCTATTTTGCTCATTTGAGAGGCACAGTCCTCTTTGCACGCTGTTAGTAGATCAGCTTGCACATTGGTTTGAGGGTGATGTCAAGTTTGCACACGTTTTTACGCACGTAAACCTTTAGTAAATCCGGCCCTAAATGTTTATAAACAATTGGCATAAATGTTGATATCGAATAAGCCAACTAGTTCGCCATGAACCTACAATAATCGGATTATGGTCTGCATGTAACCACACAGTCACTATTCCTGTCTTATTTTTGTCTCATTAAATCAGTCGTACACACAGTATCCCCCAACTGTTATCTGAGGACATGTTCGCTGCCTCTTTGTATGCACAAAATACCACGTAGTGAGTTGTAATCTACTGGCTAGCTAACAAAGCTAGCGAGTGCTATGGCTTAGTTTAGCTAGTGCTATATTGTATCATAATAGAAAGCTTATTTTCCAATTCCCATTGTTAGCAACTTTCTGTGTAGCATTTGAGCGAATTTCTTTTCCTCAGAATCTCATTGCTAATTGGTTGGCAGCTAGACTAGCTAGCTAGCTAGAATAATGCTACATGGTACGCTAGCTGGTAGTCCTTACCTGAAGATAGGCTCATTATCCGGCTGAGCTGCTGTGTCGCTCTCAGACTCCACCACCACATTGTCCTTCTCAGCCTCAACAATGGGGTTTTTTTTTCTGTTAAAAAACCTTCTAATATCCATCTTTATTATGTTTATTTAGCTAAAGTTACTTCAGAATGCATTCCTCCCTTCTGTCTCTCTCTCTCTACCTTTCCCTTTCCACTAGTGCCGTGCCTTTGTCCATGATGTTATACAGGTGCAATCACTCTAGTTGATTAGGGAGTAGTAACCCAGGTGTGTTTGTTATTGATTGGGGGTAACAGGTTCATTGTGTGGGTGTGTCTTTGTCTGGGGTGCTGTGATTGGGTAACTTGGGCCACGTTTACACGTAGCCGGGTATTTACAAAAACGGATATTTTCCCCTCTACGTTTTCAAAAAAATCCTCGTTTACACGGACCCGCATGAAAACGCTGTTAACGTCATGCCAGCCAATCAGAATCCTGGAAAAACATCAACAAATGACACGTGTGTAACTTCCAGTTAAGGCTGATTTATGGTTCTGCGTTACACCAACGCAGAGCCTACGGCGTAAGGTACGCGGCAACGCGCACGTACGTTGTGCGTCGCCGCGTACCCTACGCCGTCGATTTGACGCGGAACCATAAAACAGGCTTCATGCTGCTGGCTGACGCGCTCACAGGCTTGAATGAGCAGGAGGCTGGACGGGGGGGGGGTTACTTTTAAGTGTGACTTTAGAATATAAAACAGGTAAAATACAAGAAAATATTGACGGTGGCCAAACTAATTGTAAACACAGGTCGCACACATGACGCTGGTGAGTTTCTGGTGCATAATGTGACGTTCTAGCTTAAATCTCCGTTTTCCTCCGTTTTCCTCCGTTTAGACGCAAACGTGAAAACGGAGTTTTTGAAAATCTCCACTTTGGCCGGAGTTTTCAGAAATGATCGTTTTTGGGGGCTTTGAGCTGCGTTTACGTGTAAACGAACGGCCAAAACGCATGAAAACGCCTCCGTTTTTGCCCCGTGTAAACAGGGCCTTAGTGTGGGGTGATGATGACCGTCAATCAAGAGTCTTTTTCCTCAGGTCTGTGGCTAAGTGCAAATCGCCACAATATATTCCGCAAAGTTTATGAAAAATAACACGTTTATATCTGAAAAATAGGGTCATTCTGCTGTAGCTCGTTGGCACGTAGCAGTGACTCGAATCACCCGATGTCAAAAGAACTGTTGATATTAAGTTACAACTCCCCCAGTGAAGACAGATGCATTCATGTTTTAGTCCATCAGGCTTTTATAGCTAGAGTATAGTATAGTCTTTTTTCCTCCATAGAGAAAACTTGGGTGGCCGCCTAAGCCGATCTTCCCACCGCCTATGATAAATCCCGAGCGCCTAAGTCCTAAAAAAAAAAAAAAAAAAAAAAAAAAAATTTTTTTTTTTTTTTGGGTGTGTTTTAGGTTCGGGGCTAGAGGAAATACATTCGGGGCTCCAGCCTCGGAAGCCCATAGCTAAAAACGCCACTGTTGTCTAATAATAGGTACTGGTAACCTTCAATGAAATTGCCCAGTGTGTGTACTTTTTTGTCAGTGCATGTCTTACTTTTGCGTTCTCACCCATAATTGGTTTAAGTGAGTGGTTGCCCTCTTGAGAATGGTCTTCCTGGAGGTTTTTTTCCTCTTCAAAGGGTTTTCTTTTCTCCCCACTGTCTCCAAGTGCTTAATTAAATGGAACTGATGAATTGCTCAGCTTCTTTATGTAAAGTGCCTTGAACAGGGGTTTGGTTTATATATATATATTTATATATACTGTATATTATATATAACTAAAGGTTTTCCATGACACCACATGGTGGATAGTACAATGAGAGCAACCTGGGACATTTCTGAAGCTAAGTCTGTCTTGAGACCTTGTAAAGATTTTTGGATTCTTTGATAAGTGGCAGCCATCATCAGATCACCTGTACGTCACAAGTCATGCTGTCTGTTGTGGAAAAGGCCCACTGGAATTATATAAACTGATCATAAAAAGTCCTGAGAGCAAGAGTTATTCAAGGTGAAATAGTTGTTTTTGTAATGACAGAACTGTTACCATTAGTAAGATATTAGTCTGTTTTTCAAATTTTTGCCAGGCTGGGTGCAAGCATTACAAAAATAAATGCGAGTGGACTATCATTTCTTATATTTATTTAAGTTCAGCCATCCAAGACAACTTTTTATTCACCCAGAAGAGATTCCATAAGTGTAAATTTCACGCTACCTATCATATTAAGCACATTATGAAGATCGACACCCAAATAAATTATGCAAATTGTGAAGCATTAGCACCTTAAATGATATGCATGTCCATTATCCATCATGTATCATGTATAAGCAGTGGTGGCAAAATCCAGCGAAATGGAGCCTCTAGTCTTTAACAGTGTGGTAATACTGTGTTTGAAATGAGTCCACCCAGCCCTTTCATTCTCAGTCTGCCTCTTGCTCGCATCTCTCTTGGTGTTACTCCTCTTCAGACTCTCTAAGAGGTTTAACATGTCAAAGTTCTCTGTGCTCATCCATAATTGATCACCACAATGGAGCATCTTCGCTGCACTTAGTTAACCAGCTATCTGCAGGTGTTCCCTTAGCAACTGACCAGGGACTGAAACACTGAAGCATTGTATATAGACTCCCAAGTCCCCAAAATGGGAAGCCAATGTGTCTTGTAAATGTTGATGTTGGACCCTTGTTCACTGGTCATGTTTTTGACCAAAGTGTGTATGTCTGTCCATTACACAGTCTAGGATATGAGTGAAATGAATCAAAAGTCTTGTAACATTGGCATTTGCTTTCACTGGTTGTGGTCATCTCTGTGATTTTAACGAGTGTATAACGTTGTCTCATTCCCCCAGCCAAAAAAATCATTCCTCACATTTCACGAGTTACATCTACTGGTTTGTCTTATTACTGTACGTGCAGCAGATAAAAAATGTAATAGTTAGCATGAAATGCAAATGAAATAAATATATAAAATTATTTAAAATAATTTTAATCAGAGGACAAATCCACCAACCATGTTGTTTTGTTTCACTGTGTTTAACCCTACAAATGTTGCCACAATTTAAAACATCACTATATAGTAGCCCATATTGTTTCTCTAAAACAGTTTTAAAGGAATCACATGAATTTTATGTTCATGTACATTATAATAATAAAGTTTTTATGTCCACACTTCTCTTTAGGAGAGAAATGCAAAGATTACGGTCAGTCAAACAATGAAACTGGCCCGTGAGTGTGTGTTGGTGGACATGTGCATGTGTCACCTACAGCAAACCCATCATGTCAAACATTGGAACCACACTGATCATGTTGTGAGACACACAAACACACACTCTCACAAGCAAAAACCAGGTGGCTGTTCGGTCTGTCATGACAAACCCCAGAGCAGAAAAGTGACTTCCTTGACTCGCCCAGCACCTGCGACCCTCAATAGAGCAGCCCGCTCAGCTGCAGCCATGTGCAGCCACCAGTTATTGAATACATCTCCACCATATGGAAATTCTAAAGAACATTTTGTTTTATATGCAGGCAGTTGTACAAACCTTGTTGATCATTTGGTGGAAGAAAGGCTAAAATTAACATTTGATTTCTGCAAAATTGTTTCTATTGATAGCAATCAACATATTATGCCATTAAAACACAGATATGGTATTTACTAGCCATCAACTCAGGTATGAATATGTGAAATCCATCCACACAGATGTGTCAATATCAGGAAGGTTTTTACGTTTATTTTTCATGTAATTCTGATATTTGATGGTGCTTTACCATGAAGCCTTCAAGTGTAATTGAAAAAACCTTTGGTTGACTGAGCACAGTCCCCAACCAAAGCAATATTGTTACTGCAGAGTGTAAAGTTCCTGGACAAACTCTCTGAGAGACATCACCTAAAAGTTTTCTAAACAGTGGACTTGAACCCTCTTTTTCCTCTTACTGGCACCATCACACAGATGGGCAGAACAGGCCAGGGAAGCCTTTTTCTTCCTATCAATCAGAGACAGCCTTGGCTACCATCTCCTTCAGCCAACTAATGCTGGAGGAGCTGCAGAGCTGTTGGGAAATGTTTGCAGTGGAGTATTTCATTTCAAATATCATTTTGGTGGCAAAATCTGAAGTGACTGCTGTGTTTAGCCGATTCCTGCAGTACAGACTACTGTACTGTACCTAACGTTGCTAAGCTTTGTAGCATGATGATAACTGATGAGGAAATGATGATGACATTAAAAGTCTATGCCATAATTTTGCACACATTTATTGCTTATAAAGATTTATCTAAATAAATTATCCACATCTATCATAGATTTGAAATCTTATTTAGATATGAGAACAAAACATGTTTGTTTGTCTGGCTATATATTTGTTTATTTTTGCTGCATAGTCTGACATTTTGACAATTTTGACATAGGGGTCAACAGATTTAGACTCACAGTCCCCAGTGGTCAGTCGATGAACTGCAACTATTTTTAGTTGTGCCTTGGCCTCAATCTGAAAACTAGATTGTTGGTGCTTGGTTGGTACACATGTTAACACATTAGCTTGGAAGACTCTCTTTCTTAAAGGTATTGTGACATCATTTTTAACATGCTTTTAACACTATTAAAAGTCTTGGCCAACATCCCTCAAATGTGTCTAAAAGAGTGTAACAAGAAAAACTTCACTCTTAGTACTCTTTTCCTGGCTTTTTATTACAGTGTTTTTTTGCGCCGTGAAAAATGCTTCCTTTCCCCCCTTTCCTGTCAATCATTGCTCCGCTCCTCCTCCAAACCTCCTCCAGCCATACGCTCACAGCGGCGTCGGAGCGACAGGCGAAGCATGCATGGAAGAGCAGCAGGGAGAACCACAGCAAACAATCATAAAAATAAAGGCATGCAAGCAGCACTGTCCCCTTATCTTAAGTCCAGTCAGTGGCCGCGGGTCTTCTTAGCAGTTTTCCTCCGGTGATTAGAACAAAAGACGCTCTAAACAGCTCCGTGTTAAGCCTCATTTATGGTTCCGCGTTAAATCGACGCAGAGCCTACGCCGTAGGGTCAGCGTATGGTGCGCGTCGCAGCGTAACCCTACGCCGTAGGCTCTGCGTCGGTGTAACGCGGAACAATAAATCAGCCTTTATGGTGCGCTGGAGAGGAGAGGAGGCAGGAGCTGGGTGGAGGGGGCGGTGATTTAGCGGGCCGTTACGTAACGGCCCGCCACCAAACCACATGCGCCGTTTTTGCATAGTTATGCGGAAAATCCCAGAAAGCACACAATACACTGAATGTTAAAAGTTCGTTGTTTTTTGGGTGTAATTGATGTCAAGACACCCAACAAAACACAAAAAATCAAGAAAAATTTGTTTTTCATGTCACAATCCCTTTAACTCCCAGTTTTTATAAAGGTTGTTTCACGTGCCATCTTTTTCCCTGTTTGCTTTGGCCATAAAAAAGAAAAGAAAAAATACAGAGCAAGAATCATCAGAAGTGACCCCTTTCCATCCTCCTCCTTCCATTTGTTTCTGCTTGTGATGCACATGGATATTATAAAGTCATGATGCTCCTGCAGTATTCACCAACATAATAGAACCAGTACATCGAGCGTAGCTCCGTTAAGGGGCAGAAAATGTGTTATAGGCAGTGATTATCTTCCTGAAGAGAATGCAGCCTAGGAAGGCACTTACAATTATTTATTCATAATGCATCCACTAAACCACAAATGCACTTTATTGTCTCATTGTGCATCTTATTTTACCCATAAACCAGAAAGCGGGCTGGATTTCTAATGAAAGAGCCATGTTAATATCAAGGCAGATAAGGGCAGGCATGTGCAGATGGAAGCACAATGTGGAAACCCAATCACAAGTTCCTTCAATCACTCAAAACTGGAACAAGAGGGAATGGATGCATTTGAATATTTTTCCCTACCTGGACATATTAAAACTATACAATTTTAATACCTATTTAACATGCAGCTGCTTTTTGTGCCTTTCATTTTTGTAGTTCCGCATAAGAGGCTGGCAGGTAATTCGGGAGTAACTGTGGCAGCTGTGGGCATGACATGCTTTTTCAACCAGGCTAAATTTCCTGTCTTTAATCGTAAGATCTAACTTTCTGGATGGACTGTTTTCTCGCAACATGCTAATCTTGGTCTTTTCTTTGTTGTTTCCACTGCTCTCTAAAAACTGAATCGTGCAAAGTGCTTTGGTCTTCATAATTCAATAACTAAGTGTGTACGTATAAGAAAACTGCTTGTTTTATTCTTATGAAATACCAGGGAATATTACAGAAAATAGTTCTCATAGTTTTACTCAAAGTGCTGAGAAGAGTTTAAAAAAAGCAAAACTCTGACCCATTCAGTAATAAAAACAACATGAGAGTATGTTGGAATAACTTGTACCTTGCTGTGGACTTTTCCAGTCTTTCTTTCTATCCGATCCATGGTTCAGGTCAAACACGGCCAACAGCTTCCCTTGTTTATTTTTTGGGAGTTTTGTTGGAATTAAGTTAGAAAAGTTTTCACATTCTCATTTCTAGGACTTCAAATATTGTTTTTGTTTTTTTTCTTAATTTTTTTTTGTGTGTGCATGTGAAAAGACTCTGAAATATGCAGATGGTGTCATCTTGCTCCGGTGCTTTAACACACCAGTTACAGCAATTTTCCAAATAAGGAGTAAACAAACGCAAGGCAAAGTTAAAATGATGATGTAGCATCGGTGGTGATGGAGTGAGGTGCAAGAACTTCCCTTTTAAACACCACTTTTAATTCCCGTCGCTTTTGTTCTTCGGCTTGTTAAAAAGTTATGCTTGTTGCTTTACTGTAATGTGAATGAGACCACAAAAATGTAGGTAATAGCATTACTTGGTTAGGCTAATAAAGGAAAACTAACTCGACAACAATTGCAGCTGAAGGAAAGGCAACCATCATGTTGATGGATGCCATTTTACTAGTTGGTGACATGTCAACAACAGAACTTGTTACAACAAGAGTTTTTGTCTTTTTTGTTATGTTTTGGCAATAAAGCTACACAAACGTGTTTGAAGAAACATCAGGTTTAGGGCAATAATATAGTTATTGTTCTGAGTGCCATTTTCTCACTTTTTTTGCTCTTGCTTTCATGATCAGTAAAATTATGTCATTATTGTGTCACTTGGGGTTGTTTTGGGGAGGGGGACAATTTGGGATGGTACAGTAAGTGACTTTGCTGTATGTCCATTTCATTAACAGAGAAGGTATGATTTTTTTCAGGGTTTTTGTTATAAGTTACTTCCTATGAGGCTTATTGGACGCAAGTCCTTGAATAAAGCCTTGGACAATTAATGTATTTGAAGAAAAAAAAACCCACAAAAACCATAACAGTCAAGCAAGGAGGCAAAATTATTCATTAAGAATAACTAGGCAGCCATGGTCCAAAGAAATTAGGGTATTAGTACATTTTCAGTTCTTTCCAAGAACTTATTCCAGCATCAAAACAAGAAAGAAGCTGTGGATGGGGGACAAAAAAGATTACCATCGTTCTAAGCTATTGTGAATATGTTGTTAAGGGAGGAAAACAAAATAACCGAAAGAAACCTAGTGAGCTAGGATAAAGACACACTTTAGTTGGATAATTTCATAAATGATGTCGTGCTGCCCTGGCTCTTCGTCATAATTAAACAGGGCCTGCACAGTGATATGTGAATAAACCAGGGCCAAATGTTACCTTGTTTGTCTATGTTTTTTTTTGTTATTTGGGGCGGGCGTGACAACAGACAAGCAAAATAAAAAAAAAGAATGTATCACATATAAGTTAACTAAACCTGTAAAACAGACTATCATTAGTTCCTCCTGTGTGAGGGTCACTTTGGAAAACAAAGTAAAGGAAGTGAGGAAGTGATATGAATATAATGAAGTAGCGGGGAAAAGAGGGAAGTCATACCACCCATCCACGTACCTTTATTTTCCACTCCGTCGCTCCCATTTGAATATTTTGAAAGGGGTTCCTGTGTTTGCTTTATCATGCATTATTCTGAGGCATTACCTGGGTCTTAACGCTGCAATAAAGATGGCCAGGAACACTCTCTCCCTTTTTCACACAGATGCACAACAATAACAATATTCATATACTTACCATCTCTTTGAGACCGCTCTTTCCTTCAACGTTTTAATATCTTTAAGAATGTCCATGTCATCAGGACAGTCATCCAGCATGATTTTTTTTATCAATATATGTTGGTTAAAAAAGAAAGAAAAAACTTTTTGAGTCAGTGAATAAAAGTGATATTCCCCAGAACAAATGTGAACAATTTCAATTTGTAAAGTAAACTGTTTTGAACTGTGTGACTTACATACTGACTGGCTTTATTATTATTATTATTATTATCAATATTATCATTATCATTATTATGATAATGACAGTAGAAGTAGGAGTAGTACTTTTGGGGCATTATTACTAGGAGTCTATATATCAGACAACATCTGTTCACCGACAGTTATTTTACGGACTATGATGCAATTGGACTATCTTAGATCAAAGTTCTTTAGCATTTTACTTTGGGAAGTCATACAGAAACATGCTTTAACGATTTCACTGCATGTTTTTGATAAGGAACAACTAAAATGAACAATTAATCTGTTTCAAGTTAATTAATTCATTCTCCTTCACTTAAGCGGACACAGACCACCACCTTCTCCAGGAATTTCAGACCTATTATCTCCGAATACTGACAGCCTCCCCTCTCATTTAAGCATGCACTCTGAAAATGGGTCACTTTATTTCCTTATTATTCCCTTATCATTTACCTCTTTAATTATTGTATACAGTGTCCTCAAGATATGGTTTAGCTGGCAAGATAAAAAAAAAAATCCCCATCATTCAGACCTGCCAGACAACATGACAGCTGAACTATTGCACTGTTTTACTCTTCAGATAAACAAACACTTAAAGAGGGTTGCATGAGAGAGCTTTGACCTGTCAGTCAAAAGAATGCAACAGTAGCAATGTGAATATTTAGATACTTGCATGATGGAGATGTGATTGCAGCTTTTTGCTGGTATGTTTTTCCCATTCCACTCCATTGCTTCTGCTGGTTTATTTTATTTATTTATTTACTTATTTATTTTGCCCCAGTGCTCATAGACATAACCTACGCTGGCCTTTTGCCCTGTGTCTCCAAAAAGTTTGAGCTGGCAATTACATTCTCAGTGGAGATAGTTGAGGGATCGAGATTTATGGCTGAGGGGTTTCATCTTTTCTGATAAACCTTCTTTCTTTCTTAAAAAAAATGAACAGAAATAAAGGACATTACTTTCTCAACACATGTAGGTCCCTGAATACAAACATATTCCTTGCTTCCAGCCTGACCCTGAGCCTTATAGCCCATGGCCCATTACTGTCACACACCCTCAAAGGCTCAATACTCATAACCCCGAATAAAACCTTTTTGCAGCTTTAAGGGAGAGAAAGTTGTGGAGCACAGGAGACAAAAAAGGGCATAAAATCAGGAAGAGAGGAATATCGCTGTGTACGATGAGCTGTTTATTCTCTTTGGTGCAGTCTGCAACCTAAATGCTTTTTGTTTAGTTTCTGGACATATTTTAATCCCTTCTCTCGATCATCCTCTCTTGATGCCGCTCACCAAAGCTCCACCTCTTACCCTCGTTCTCCCCATCACTCTTCCTCCATCTGTGCTTCACCCTCTCTTTGCCCACTTTCCTTCCGAAGGCTAAGGATTCTTGCAGGCCCTCTGAGAGAAGTGTGTGAAAATGCACAATGCAAGTCCCTCGGCGTGCCCACCCCCAGCACAGAGTGTGAGAAGAGGGCCCTGAATTTGATGCCTGACTGACCAAATCTTCTGCCAGATAGCTGGGCCTTTTTATTCCCAGCGGTGCAACGAAAGCGTGGCCAGAAGTGGTGCGGAAGGAGAGGGGAAGGCACAGTAATTGTATCAAAGTCTGTAGAGATTCCCCCAGCATCACTACCCAGATCCCCCCCCCCTCCCCTCCATCACACACACACACAGACACACACCCTTCCAAGCTGCTCCTGAACTGCTTCTCAGTTAAAAGGAAAAGGGTCCCTGGGCAGAAAAAAAAGCAACTTCTCTCCAGAATAACCAAAAAACAGTGTGCACTCAAATATGAATAACATTCAATTTATCACATGAAAGCCCATTTATTGAATACAACACCTTGCACTGTCCCAAACTCCATCTATTTTTCAACACCTCAATGAAAAAGAAGAAACAAAAGCTGACTTTTATTCCCAAAGTCACATTTGAATCACACTCTTCCTTGGAAATCCATACAGTAAACACTGATTTTTTTTTTCGTCATAAAATTGTCATAAAAATGAAAACTTAACAAATTTGGATGTAAGAGCAACATTTTTGAAACTCTTGCCATCACACAAACGTGTTCTCTGTTCCCTTAGAGACTACGCCGGCTTGTCTGACATGAGATGCTGTGCGTTCAACATATTTACCCTTTGGTGACAGCACGAAACGATCATTATAACAAAAACTGACAGCAATTTAGAAATATCATGATAACCACAAAGAATACATAATAATTGTTTTTTTAAAACAACAATGGATCCCAGTCAGTGGCCCCCATCCTCCCTTAAAGAGACTGCTATTGTAATGCTAAATTTTTCATCAGAGAAGTTCAGAAGGCCCCCAGAGAAAATACCACCTACTATAAGAGGTTGTCAAATTTGTTTCATGAATTAACAAAACATTTAACTGCTGGTCCTTAAAAATAATGCTTATAACATAACATCAGTGTATTACATTTTTCAGAATAGTGTGTTTTTGAGAGAAGTGTTAGCTTATGAACCTTTGATATTAAGATGACAAATCAGTGTTTAAAGTTCTGCTGTAAAACCAATGGTCTAGTTCCAAAACCTTCACCTGTGACCTTACAGTTTTCATAATGTGCACACTGACGGTTCTGTTATTGCCCATTGTACTGAATGGTACGCTCATAATGGTCTGGAGCACTGGACGCTCCACATTGTCAGTGGTCTTGTCAATGAAGAAGAAGTGGAGTGACCTTAATTTGTCCCGTTTTCAGTCCAAAAGAGATTGTTTGTTTTTTTGTGGTTAGTACAACACAACATAGAAAAAAAAAGAGGCTAGACACATGAAAAGGGAATTTTGGTTTGTTTTATTGGTTGTTTACAGTTGAAAAAATGAAGGAACTGAGCAAAAGCAGTTGAAGGAGAAGGTTTTTTGTGTTAACAGAGATAACACTCATTTTCACACAGAAATACTACAAACATTGTGCATTGTGTTAGTGTATTCACAAAGGTATGCCAAATGGCACTTAGCCTCTGCTTCTTGGGGTCTTCCCTTGATGAACTGGGCATGGATTACAAAAAAAAGGTTTAGTTGGAATTAAACTGTTTTTTAAATGAAGTGTATTTAACTGGAATTCCTTAAATCTGTTCTCTTTATGTGCTTTTAGATGACGTTCATTTTGAATTGATGCCTAAAAAAATCTCAAACATCTCAAACCCACCGCCAAGGATTAAAAAAAAAAGAAGCAGAAATATTCAAAAAAGTTAACAATGTGTCATAATGAGAATAAATCTGGTGATTGGTTTGTTACTAGAGTCGATAATGATGTAAGTCAATCACAAAATTCAGTTTATTTGCTGATAAAAGTGCAAGTTCATAATATCTTTAGTGTTGCACGTGTTTGACTTAAGTAATTTATTCCTTGTTTCATTTATTCTGTATTTCAGCAGTTTGAGCAAGTCCACGTGAATCCTACTTTACAATCGACCACATTCAACTGAAATGACACCAACAATAAAGACTGGCTAAATAAATAAAGACTAAAAATAATACACATTTCTGGGAGAAATGCTAGGTCCCAGCCCCATTCTTAAATATGTAATGTTAGATATTTCCATATGAGTAATTGCATGTTTGCATTGCATTGCTGATATTCAAGTGAGAAGCCCAGTGTTTTTTTTTTTTTTTTTGTGTTTTTTTTCATATGTGTACATGCTGTACAAAGCCTTGGCTAAGCCGGAGCAGCAACCAGTGACTTTATTATTAACTCACTATTTGCAGAGAAATCTAAAAGAAAACTTGTAAATGGGGACTTGGAACAACCAGCATCATTGACAAGGCAAATAGTAAAGTCAAACAGGTCATAAAAAGAGAAGGAATGGCTGAGGAAGGAGAGAAGAGACCACTGCTCTTCTTTTCATGACACAATGGCAAAATTTGCATCCAGGCATTCACGTGAATGTAATATTGCCACTTGCTGCCCACCTAAATGTTCCACCAATCATATACCCTCTTTTAGCACTTTTTTGGAAAGTGCTAAAAGAATATAAAGAGTCAGAGGTCCCTGGTTGGTCTCCGAACTCCCCAGATACCAGTCTGTAATCGGTTGGGACATCATCCCACAGCCCACGGGGCCCCAAAGGATCTATTGCCGACATCGTGTTAACAGACACTCCAGGACACCTCAGATGTTCTTTGTCCAGACCCTGATGAAGCACAACTTGGTTGGGTGTATACAATTTAAAAAAAAGGGGTTAGTCACATTCTAGAGAAAAATACTTATAAAACAGGAATTAAAGTAAAAAGGTTAAACACAAAACAGGAGCAGAGAAACAAAACTGCACAAAGAAGAAGAACAAAAGAACTAGACAAGATTCAAATGAATTCCAAACTGAAACTCCAATAAGACACCATGTAGCAACAAGACTTAAAGTCTTACAACATGAAATCAGAGTTTTGAATTCTAAGACATGAGTTGGGCACTGCAAAGACTTTTAGTGACTTTGGGACTCAATTTACCATATTGTCTCCTTTTTTTGACCCACAATCTTTTCATAAACACTGTTCAAAGAGAATCCTCACTAGTGTGTGTCGGAACCGCAGATAAACAGTGCTGAAGACCTGTAAATACCGGTACACCTCCTTCTTCTCTGAAATATGTTGAAAATATGTTTCATGCTATAATATTGTAATATGCTACAATTTGCAATTCTGTAGACATGAATTCTGTAGACATGAAACATCTGTTCAGACATATATAATGTGTGTGTGCAAGGATCACATATTGTGGATGAATTATGAAACCATGAGCACTTTTATGGACAGAGAGTGGGATGCATGTCTAGTTGTAACTGCTGGTTATGAGTTAAAGAGGGATGTCCCAATTGCAGTCATTTCATCTTCAGTATCAACCAATACCAAGTCCTGATTCGAATCTTTGTCAATCCATAATACAGAGAAAAGACAAAATAATCCAACAACAACAACAACCAGTTCCAAAATTGCCAACAGTAGAAGCTGCTGTTGCACTGTATTCGGTGTCCAATTTGAAATATTTCCAAATTGCAGACACCATCGTCAGTTTTCACCAGTGTTGCTAACACCTCAGTAAGGAAAGTAGATATTGGCTTTACAATTTATATATAATGGTGATGGATGCTGTAGGAGAGAGGCAAAAGGTTGTGGAAAAGATAATAAGGAAGTAAAAAAACACTTGGTCACAATTCTAACCTTCCTCCTTTGTCTTGACTATAGCCCAGTGCAGGACCATTGAATATGTATTCTTCGTATTACATTAATTAAGATAAAAACAATAATATGTGAATAGAATTATTATCTATTATTCAATGGCCCTGGGCCAGTGAAAGATCAGAAAGCTTTGGGGCAGTGTTGGTGTAGTGCCACTCTTCCTGGTCTAGGCCAGTCCTTTCTTGATTAAAATAGAAATAACTAGTTCTAGGTTCATCACTCTAAGCCACCAGCATAAAAGTCCAGCACACTAAAAGCACAAAAGCAATAAGGTTGACTCTTTAAAATCGTGCTATCTTTGGTCTGCAACTGAAAAAGGCCTCAATATCCTTAAGGCCGGAACACACCAACCCGATTATCGGCGGGCGGATGCCGGCGGGCAGTCGGGTCAGGTCTGTGACTCGAGTCGGGTTGGTGTGTCCTGTGCAGTCGCCCATCGGCGTCGGAGTCATTTTGGCTGATTCGACATGTAGAATTGGCCAGTAGCCATCGACCTCTATGACTAATCTGATTGGTGGAGAGCTAACCCTTGACCAGCGAATCAGAGTTAACCGAAAATGACGATGGTAAACATAATAGACAAACAACGATGGCACAGACGCTACACTACACTCTATCATTGCATCAATTTGGATTTGGATTGTGTTTGATTATATTATATTTTCATTATTAGCCATCATATTTTAAATCATTCTTGACTTCTATCAGAAGTGAAAACAATGACTGATGACAGTGGGCTCTGTTCAGATCTCTAGACTAGAGTGATCCGTCATTTCCGGTTGTTCTTCCTTCCTTTTCTTTTTGGGCGACATCACAGATTAGCGCCACCTGCAGTTACGGGGACGTATTACACCTCACGCAGAACTTATGCTCCAGTCGGCGTCAGGTCGTTGTGTTCTGGAGTATTTCTTTGAACGACTCGGGGAGACGGGAGGCAACTTTCAGTTCGACTGCTACTCCGCTGACGGTCGGTCATCGGGTTGGTGTGTCCCCTACCGTTTGTGTAGTGATATTCAATGCCATGGCTTAGGACATTGTATAATCTACATTTTTCTTTACAAAAGAGTCCCTGGGCACAGCAAGACTCTCCGGTGTGATTCAGAGTAAACTAAGGTGGTCTACATATCCAAGCCTATCCAGTGACTACTATTATAACATCAGAATAAGTTTGAAGATACTCATCCCTCTTCCAAAAAGATGTTTCAGAAAGCATCTGAGCAACATTTTCTTGAACTCCCCATCCACTTCAAAGGGCTATGCACAGCGCTGCGCATTTTCAACATCCTTTCCAATTCATTACCCCCTCGCCCACATGTATTATTCTGCCCGCTATACACATTCCCTCCTGTCTCCAGGGGCAAATTTATTGGTTGGAGCATTTTTTACTCCATTTACCTTTTAAAAGCTGCCGTTTAAAGCTCAATATTTTCGCTCTAACTACATTCCTCGATAGCATGGGATCCATGAGTGCCTTCCTTCTGCTTTGATGAGCAGTGGAACTTTAGTCCCTGTAATACTAGAAATATCTGAGATGAGTTTACATATTAGACTTGTGTGTGCGTTAAAGTCTATGCGACTTATTAAAGGAGATATAATTTATATATTTCTTTTTGATGTTCTTACTTTAATCTTCTCGTTTAACAAATATGTATGGCATCCTTGCTGAGTTGGATGTTGGCTGTTTTATTTATTTTTAAATTAAGGTTCACCTGAATTTTATTTTAAAAGAAGAAAAAACAAATGTTTTGATAGGATACAAATTAAAACACACACTTTTTTTTCAAATATTCAAAAGTGTTAAAACTACACCACCAGCAATTCTTTAATTACACAGCAAGTACATCACACTCAGCACTTTACTGTACGCCAGCTTATCTGGCGATGTTGCAGTATATGGGACATGTCTTTCCTCGCTCAGTTCCTGCAGTCTGTTGGAGAGATGGGTAACATTATGCATATTTCAAACGGGTTTAAGCAATGCCCTGTGGGTCCTTTAAGAGCCCATCATATTTATGAGGGCAGCATATTATCACCATCAGGAGAGTGTCACAATAATTCACAGGGAAGAAGTCTAATTGTTAGTGGCATTTAGAGAACACTCTATACAAGTTAAAGGGGTTTTTCTTTTCAATAGTACAATAGCAAAGACTGAACACATTGAGGAAAGTGTAGAAACTCCCATCTTTTATCTTTTCATGTTGGCTTGGTTGCTGTGTGTTTAATTAAAAGGCTATTATGGCAATAATGGCGCCAGAAGTATCAATTATTATGGAATGTATGCACGTTTTAGAGGGAACTTGGACTCTGTGACAAGCCCAGATGTGGAAGTCAGTAAAATTCAAACTAAGAGCATCGTCATTTTCTGAGGTCTGTAGCTGGGGACTAAAGTGTCCCAAACAAGGACGTTTTGACATTGTTAGCTAAAATATAAAGTTCAGTGTTGAGCCAGATCAAAAAGTTTATCCGTCCCAACCCGGGAACCAGATTGGTTAACCGAGCGCATACATGCTTGTTTGTATTTATTCTGATCCACAAAACATAAGCACACACTGCACAAGAGGAGAAAGCCAGAGCCACTGTGGTTCATTGGCAGGACAGAGACATAAATCTTAGTGCCCTGAGGATCAGGGTTGGAGCCGGGTAGGGAGATGTTTAAAGGTCCCCACACTGCACCTTTGATTCACTGTAATTGTCACAGTACAGTGGATAACAGCACAGTTACTCCTCTCTGCAGAGACCATCTCATCCCCCCGCTCATGTTACAAAGTTTAAATTAGAACGTGTTCAGTGGGATTAAGTTTCAGTTGGCTGGAATCAAATCTTAAAATTCAGTTCTGCTATCAATAAATGTGTCGTTAGAGATAAGGAAAGGGAAATTCATTCTGTTGTCGTATGATCCTTTAGTTTTCAGGAGTATTTTAAATTCCGTTTATCCATCGCCTTTTGTTGCCGTTATTGTTGCCCTTATTGCTGCGCAGAGACAATCTACTTGCTAAATCCTGGTGGAGCTCCACAGTTACAGCTGCAGTCATTATAGACATTCCCAGTTGTGTTTGTCTCTGTATTTATTCTGTGTTCTTAGTTCCCACAAGAATAAAAACATTAAAGTAAAGCTATCAATCATTGCAGCTGCCATACATTTAAATGCAAAAAGCTACTGTAAACTGTGCAACCATTGAACTAGTCCTTTATACTGATCCATTTGATATGGTTTGAGGTTCTCACAAAATAAGCCAATACAGGATTGAAGAAACTAGGAGATAATGTACACACATCCATAAATCCACACATTAACTTCACAATTCATCTTTGATGCTCGTGATGGGCTATATCCTGGAGATCTATAATATGATTGACAGGTAGGAATGTTGGGAAACAGCGCTGCATTTGTCCAAGCAGGCCCTGATTGCATCAGTCACACCTGGAGACTGCCTTGGGCTTACCAGCCAGTAATTTCATGGCTCAAAAGTACAATATCTCATTCTGTCAACATTCACTCCTGATGGAGGCTTACTCATTTTACCTTGGTATCTAACATGCCCTGCTGCTATTTTTGATCCTGTGAGAATGTTGTGGAGTTTATTCACATAATTCAAATTTTGAATAACTTTTTATCCATTATGTTTTATGGCATAAACATATATTTCTGATGTTGTGAATCCCATTTTAGCCAGATTTCAGTCACCATGCAATGGATGTAGTTTAATTGTAGTAGGCCTATTGCGTGCAATATGCTCATACAATAAATCACCCACAAGGGCTTTTCAAGTACACACTGCTTCATGCATCATAAACAATATACATTTATCTTCTCTACTGTCCCCTTTGCATAATTAGCAAGCCACTTTACTAACGGTCCCATCCTACTATCAGCGTCTAAGAAATAATTAACAAAAAGATATGGCTCTGTTTGTTCAACGGTGTTAATGGCTTTCAGATAATCAATATGCATATAGTTCTACATTTAAATTAGAATCAATATGCTTTGCTTTAGTAATACTTTATGCTAACAAGGCACGTCTTAAGGTAATTTAGGAGCAGAGCTAAAGAAGCTGTATCAGTGCTAGAGAGTTGAATTCACAACAGAATTCAATGAAGAAGAGGTGTTGAACTATAACTCATAATCATGGAAAGGTTAGTCCAAGCAAATATGCATATTTTTTTGGTTTAATTTACACATGGAAAATTATACTTTTCCATGTTATTGGAAAGTGTTTGATTAAATTTGATTAAATTACTCATTAAGTATATTAATCAATTTGCTGTGTTCATTTTTGTGCACTCTCAAATGTGTCTGAATGTGTGGTTGAACTTCTTAATTCACAACTGCCAAAGAGCCAGTGGCAACGGTGGCAGGAGTTCAAAGGTTAGGCAAAGTGTGACGCTTTATTACTGGTGAAAAAGTCATTTTCTATCAGTCGATTTCAAATGATCAGAATCCCTGGAGGGCATCATTGCTTTGTAATCAACTCATTCAAACCAATCTAAGAACACATTTTAGTTTTTATTCAGTTCATAGATCATCCCTGTATTTAAAGTGGTCTGGGAGGGGGGGGGGGGGGGGGGGGGGGTTCCTCTATAAGTTAAACCAATTTTTTTTAAAGACTGGCTTCCTGTAAATAGAATGAGTTCTCAGTAGAAACTGAATGAGTCTGCTATCAAGTATTATACTGTATAAGAGGAAAGATCATTTCACTTCTGTGAATGCTCTATGATTTTAAAGTGAAATCATAGCAAACAAGATGTGTGCACGAGCGCGTTGCCGTTCATGAATATGTGTATCCTAGTGTGTTTTCCTGCTTTGACAATGGAGCCTCTTTAGATTTGGAGCTGATGGCGTGTCACGCTGAAATAGATCCCCCTCAGCACTGACACCGGGAGTCAGACTGTTTGATGGTTCCCAACTTGGGTCGCCTCCCTTTGATTGACAGTTTGTAGATTGCTTGCCGACCAAACACCACTGCGAGAGAGACACAGCGTCAATAGCCCCCCCCTCCCCAACATCCTGATGTGTTTTAATGTCTTTGCTTGCATAGAGAGGCGAGCGAGCACCTGAAAAGAGACACACACACATGCACAAACACATACATAACTCTTCTCAAAGTTAACTTTGTCCCTTCGTGATCTGGGTCGAACTTATTTTGTGAAGGGCTGATTTTTGTCAACTGAGTATGTGCAACAATAACAGCATGAAAATAAGAAATTGTTGCATACAAGAGCATAAAAGGACGAAATAGAAGGGAAACAAAACCAATGAATAATATAAAGAAGATTAGGTGGAAAAAATAAAGGTGTAACATTTAAATTGAATATTTTTTGAGTATTTTCTTTACTATTATCTTTAGATTTTTACTCACATGATTTATTTAAGGATAACTCACATACATGCAGCAGGGTCTTGATACACACACACACACACACACACACACACACACACACACACACACACACACACAGGCTCACAAACTGAGGCCATCATCAAATCACGCTGAGCATTGTTACATTTGAACAGGAAAGTCACTGGGCTGGAAAGACCCTGTGTAAGTCTGGGAGTTGGTAAGAAAGGAAACAGGGCTCTGTGCATAAGTGTCTGTGTGTGTGTGTGTGTGTGTGTGTGTGTGTGTGTGTGTGTGTGTGTGTGTGTGTGTGTGTGTGTGTGTGTGTGTGTGTGTGTGTGTGTGTGTGTGTGTGTGTGTGTGTGTGTGTGTGTGTGTGGCGATTGTAGGTGGAGGGGCAGGGTGAGGCGGATGATGGAGAGACGAAGTGCGGTAAGAGGGAAGGGAAAGGCCAGATGAGGAGAAAAGAAAAAGGAAGAAGTGGCCACCAGACGCAGAGGAGGGAAAAGAGGGTAGGGAAGCAAATGTGGCGGAAAACTCAAGAAAAGACAAGAATGCCATAGAAGAAAAGAGAAGAGAGAGAGGTCCAGAACAGTCGAAGTGGGCAGAAAAAAGGCAGGCGATGGGAGTGAAAAATAAGACAAGTAGAGAAGGAAGAGAGGGTTACGGAAAGGCAACAATGCACCCAGGGGAAGAAAGAGGAAAAGAGCTGAAAAAGTGGGAGTAGAGGAGAAGTGAGGAAAGAGAAGGTGAAGTCATGGGGGAATAACTCCTGTTGCCCATCCACACTGCTGCTGCTGCCGGTGGTCAGCAATGAATTCCTCCTGTTTTGCTTGCTAGATGCACACTCTTGTGCTGCTTATTCTAGCCCCTCTATGTTTCTTTCAGAAGGATTGTCCTTCATTCCTGCTTGGATAAAGGGGATTGTAGGGGTAAAGGGGAAAAAAAAACATGTAAGTGTGTATATTTATTTGAAAATGGATTGTCAATGTTTAAATCACATCAAGGAGAAAGAAAGAAGTGAAGGAGAGGGAGCCAAAAGGTCATTCTGTTGGTAGTAACCAGAGGGGGTATTTCGTGAAGGGAAATTGCGGTGTATTGCTTTTGTGACAGAGGAAATGTAAACTGGCCGTATGGGTGTGTGACCTCTTGGAGAAAACGGAAAGGGGACTAAATGGACACAAAACACCCCCTGGGAAGGTTCTCAATTCCTATAATGTAATCAAAAGTGGTTCTTTTAAGGACGTGGCAATGGCTGATTGTTCCTTTAAGCTTCTCGTAAGCTTGACATTGGACAACATTTCAGAGTATAATGATGGTGGAGGTGTGAACGTTATTTCATTCATGAGGTAAGGGGTCAATCGGTGCAAATTACATTTAAAATGTGACCTTATTTTATCTGTGAAATAATTTCAAAGTTTCTCAAAGACAAAATTCCAGTGGAAACAAAACAAATTCCTTTATAATCCATTATATTAATATACCATCTCCCAAATTTTTCTATTATTTTTTTTTCATTTAAACTATTTGATTTTGTTAAATGAGTAAAAACATAGTGATCCTGCTGATATGGTAAATGTAATCAGAAGTGGGCTCAGAGGCTTGTAGAAACAGTATAAGAGCTGCCACCTCCTGGATTCTTGAGATATTGCAACTATGTTTAGAATCAGGAGGAAGCAGCGCCTGATACATCGCGGGCCTGTAATACAGGAGCTTGATATTCAAACAGAGATCAAAAAAAGTAATCTAACCTTGAGTGTCATAAAAGAAGGGCGGACATTAGTTATTACTGATAATGAAAGCTCCACATGTGGACACCGGATTATAGTAAAGAATAGTGCAGACCTTTTAAATAGTTTGTGGCTAGTATATACAAAAAAGGCAATTTATTTTTGCATAATTACATAATATACACAATAGTAAATCCATATATACCTATATATAAGGTAAGAAATATATGAAAAAAATAAATCTCCCCTGTGCTACAAGAGTTACATTGACTGGTGTGAATGTTACATTTTCCTGTGCAGCAGTCCATTAACACAGAACTAAACACTCTATAATGCTACATCAAAACCTTAACAGTTGACTAGGCCCAGTCACACCTTATCAATGCTACGACATTTAAACATCACATCTGCAGCATGCAAAACTAAATGTGATTTCATACCGCTTAAACGTCTGATGCAACACACATGCTTGTACTTCATTTCACAGGTATACAAATGCATTTGTGTTTGCGCGCGCACACACACGCACGCACACACACACATGCTCTAGACACTTTCATTATCCCTAGATTTGGTTTTGCAGGATGTGATTTTTCATTTTAGTGAGAATAAAAACACGCCATACTCACACAATCATGCTTACATACAACAAGTTTTTATCCTTGTTACATGGAAAGTTTAACACAATGCAAAATATCTGTGATGAGGTAAACGTGTCTGACTTCTTTCCATTACTGTTGATTAGTTAACCTTTACAACACCAGATACTGGTGTTTAATACGTGGCATGTTTCTCTCTCACTCAACGGTCAGGAAATCAATAAAGTGATAGAAAAGAGAGAACAGACTTCAAAAATGATCATGCTCTGTTCTTTGATTAGGACCTGGAGATATGTGTGCAGTTGCAAGTGAGTTAGGTTAAAAAGTATCTGTGCATCTGCACATTTGTTTCTTGGTTCAAACACAAAGAATCCAGTTTGAAACAGTCCCTTGACCTTAAGAGGATGAGGAAGCACATAATTTTACTATTTTAATTGCCCCTCTTTTTAATCCAACACTGGTGGGCAGAAATACGTGAATGAACAAGGTAGAAAAAGTTTTTTGGTTCGGTTTGATGGTTCGGTACAGCTAGTCCACGCATTTGTAATTTACCTGATTCATAACATATATTACATTTATAAACCATCTATCGTATAATTCAAGTCAAACCTTTAATAACAAATGCCAAGTAAATATTAGAAAGGTTCACATGTTGTATGAATAACTTACATTATTAAGCAGCTTTTTTAATTTTTAATTAATTAGAGTGTCCCTCTATAAGAGGTCATTTTGCTTTTATAATACTGCATAGGGCTATAGTTGTATAGTACTTATATCTTGTTTTTTTTTTAAGCTTTTTTGATTCTATGTCACTTCTTATTTAATAGATATACTGTATACACAGTCTATACACAATTCACAGCAGTTTTCTTTAAAATGACACACAGATGAGCATATTGTTGGCAGTGTGAACTTTGACAGCACTTTGACACATTAAGGGGCTCTGATCGAACCAAGTAAACTGGTCCTAGTCTTCCTCGTAAATTTTAATTCACTTGTTCAAATAATTTTTTATAATAATATATCGCACAACAGGATTAAGTCTGCTTGCCATTGGTGCAACACATTGAAAGAATGCTGGTTTTGGTAAACTTCTGTTACCAAACAGATTTACATCACTGCCCTGAATACATGACATAAACCATAAACTTGCTTTTTTTTCACAGCACACAATAATTTGCTACAAGACATGAGAGTCCATAGTTGTAGGAGGGTATTACAGAGAAGATTAGACACCATAATGACTTTTGACAGCTTTAAACAGTCCAGTGGAAACTCAAACTGCCTGGTTGACATATGGTACCTCTGGTGGGATCAGATCACGATCAATAACAGAAGAGAGGAAAAAAGGCATCCCCCTGCCCTCAGTATTCTCCATCCCTCCCTTCACTTTCTTCTCAAAATTCACTTTTCTCTTCAGCTCTGCTTTTACCCCTAACCTCTCAGCAGCGCTAACCACAAGCCTTATTGCATAACTAACAAGTAGTAATCAATTGTAATCAAGCACGTACATGTTTTATCTTTAAGTTCATGTTCTATGTATGACCTTCATAGTCACATCTTCTACAAATACTAGCCTGCATACCTTGCCTTCTCTTCCCTGAAGTCTCTTATGTCACCGTGTGTGCCTCTGCTGCTCCTCCCAGACCACCCACAGCAGCAGATTACCCAGTATCACTGTCTGATAACGTGTTACACATCCTCTCCTAACCTCCCACCTACCCTTCATCTCCTCTCTAAAGTATTACACTACCCGCTGTATCTCCCCTCTTCCACTCCCATGGTTTCCCGTGTGTCCCCCTCCACAGTGAGACCCCCCACACCAGTGGCAGATTGCTGCGCTATCACCCTTTCCTCCTCTCTTTGCAAGCCCTCCAATCCCCTGGTCGCTCTTTCGGTTTCAAACTCCATTTGGCTGATCTATACCCCCCCCCCATGCCAAATGATCCTGAAATGGTTTGGACAGTTGAAGACAGCTTGTTGGAAGGCCAGCTGCCACATATCCCACTTATTTATTCATCTTACATTGATTAATGGACAGGGAGGTCACGGGTCAACCTCTTATTATAGCAGAAGCTTGACCTGAAAACAAATAAATACTGACTCTTGGCTTGACTCTTCGGCTTTGATTAAACTGTTGAACTGTCATTAGTTCAAACTTAAGGAGGGTATCATGTATTTTTGTGAATGCTGACCAAGAAGTGAGAGATTTTATGAACAATCAATTTATAAGAATGCGTATTATAATGTCTTATAGTAAGAAAACCCAATAAAACCACATTATTGTTTTGTTTTCACTCTTTATGTTGTAACCAAGTCTTGACTATGCTGTTACTTCACATAACTGTAGTGAAAACAATTGTGGAGGTGTGCAAAATCAGTTTTAATCAACTTTCTTTACATTCACATATCTGAATTGTTTGGGGTGGTTCAAAAATCTCCTACAAGTGAAAAGGAGTTCCGGTTTAGCGGTGTCAGGAGTTCATCTCTCCTCCATCCTGCAGATGGTGTGGTCTTGCTGGGTCACATTTATAAACCAAGGGCAGAATGAATTTGTGCAAAAACTGTGAGCATAGATTTACGAATGTCTCAGTATTCATGTACATTTTTGTAGTTTCAAACTTTTTAGAGGTACAAACAAAATCTACATCTGCTTCCAGCCACACAGAGCTTGTGTAAATGGGAAATGTATATAAATACTACTTGTTACTAAAGCCTTTACAATGCAATATGGGCTGTTATTTTTACAAATAACTTCAAAACATGTTTTAAATATGACAATAATTAGAAATATAGCATATTCATATAATTGATTGGCATTTTGCATATTTAAGTTACAGATGTTTTTCTTAAAATATCAGTGGGTTGATTGAATAAACTTGATTGAAGGCAAACAGCAGCCTCATGTAGCCCTCCACTGCCAGAGGTTCCTGTGACGCCTGAGCGGCTGCAGAACCAGCTCATGACGCCTCTGATGAGGCTACTGGGACACACCAGCAACTTACTGGATGTGTCATTCAACCAGCACTGGTGGGCTACTAAAGCATTGGACATAATTTGTAAGGTTTTGAAACATGTTTCCTTGTTTCCTGTGGATTAATTTATTGGAGCTACAAAAAGGGCCAACCAACTTCAATGAACTACATATTTGGAAATTAATGTGCTATAGATTTTATTCTTACCTATTATCTTTTAAAATGTGTGTTAAAAGCAAAACATTGCCTGGGTTGCCACAATAGTGATATACAACCTGATAAACAAGTATTAGCTTACCTGAGAGTTGGCTGCTGGTTCCTGTGGAGTCATCTGTTTCCATCAGGAATTATTCTCTTTTTTTTTTTTTTTTTTTTTTTTTACCTTGTCTGCACACATATTATTGATTGATACCATGACGGTAGAAACCAAAAGTGTATATATGTGCATTATTACTATATGTAATATATACATATATATACGCACACATATGCGTACACATACATAAATATACACATACAAACCCAGTGTTTTTTTTTTTTTTCTTTTTTGGGGGGGGGGGGAGGGGGTGGGGGGGGGGGGGGTGACGACATCCACTGCCAATCCAGGAAGCAGGAACACACGGAGACACACGTCAAGCACTGGAAATCTGCAACAAAAAACCACAAACAAAGCACGAAACCGGCACGGAGCCAACCAAAACACGAACAGCAATCGACCTAAATCTTGAGATCTGATCGCAGTCTGAGCTAAGCTATCGCTACCGCTACCTAAACCCAAAAACTAGAGAGCCAGCATGCAGGTGAACAAGCCAGTGTGTATATCTCGGTGTGTGTGTGTGTATGTATATGATCATGCGTGTGTGTGTGTGTGTGTGTGTGTGTGTGTGTGTGTGTGTGTGCATGTGACTAAATGACTATATGTGTGTATGTGTGTGTGTGTGTGTGTGTGTGTGTGTGTAATAAACCAAACAAAGCTCCACCTGAAGTGTATCTATAGTGGGGGAGGGGGGGGAGCGAACCCGCCACCCGCGAGACCAGAGGCCGACAAGGAAGAGCCCGGAACCCAGGCCACCGGCAAACCCCACAGAGGGGAGAAGTAGGAGGGAGGCAACCCACCGCCTGCGAGGCCCCCCCCCCACCCGGCGGCGGCCGAGGGGGCCCGCGGGCGGGGCCCCCACGGCGCGGAAAGAAGCAGCCAGGGATCCCGCGGCGGCGGACCGCGACCCAGGCAATCCCCGGCCACCCGGTCCGGGCCGGACACGCGGCCAGGAGGCCCTCACCCTTCAGGCCAACGACCCCCACCCGGCAGGGGGCCAGCCTGCCCGGAGAGACAGAGCCGCCCCGGCCGCTGACGCGGGCAGGCGCACCCGTCCCCCACGAAAGTGGCCCTCCAAGACCAGAGGGGCGCCCCGCCGTAGAGGCAGCGGGGGGGACCGGAGACGGGCCCGGAGAGAGGGAACCCCCCAACAAGGCGACACCCGCGCAGGCCCGACAACGGAGGGCCCCAGACCCAGGCATCCCATTCATTCATCCATTCACCTATCCGATACCTATACTAATAATAATATAATATACTATACATAATAATAATAATAATACTACTAATAATAATAATAATAATAACCATCTTTGTATAATATAATATTGATAAATTATTAAGTTTTTGATGTCCTGCCAATGGAGGCTCAAATCCTCCATGGCAGGACCCTTCCATACCACATTCTCACCGACACAGACATACAATCACGCACCGTTTCCCCCTCCCCGGGGGGGTCCAGCACCGCCAGAAGGCACCCCAGGCTGCACGGCGGGCCCCGCCAGGCCCGGGTAACCCGACCCACCTGTCCGAGGCCCAGGCCGGTGAGGGAACGCGGGTGATGTGGGACCCCCTCCCGCCCCTTGTGTTGAGTGCATGTGATTAATGCCATAAAAACAGGGAGGAGGGAGGGCCAAGTATCGATTGACACCGACCCCCCCCCCCTCCCGAACTACGTGTCCTTGTCAAGTGTATTTATAAAGTGTTGAATGTGCAGTGTCTAGTTTGCTGTTAAAACCGTGAGGCGGGGAGTGCCGGGCCACGCGGGACAGTGCCCCCCACGACCCGGACCCCCCGCCTTTCGCCTATGTGCGTATGAATCGTGTAGGGGGGGCAAGAGGGGGAGCGGAGGCCGAAGCCAGGAGGCAGGACCAGCAAAGCCGGCCCTGATAAGACAGCCGCGTCCCCCCATCCGGCCATCCAGTAGACGGGGGCCGGCCCCCCGAGCCGGGCCAGGGCCCCACCGTACCTCCACGGGCGCCCCCGGAGCCGCCGGAGCCCCCAGACGGAGGGGGAAACGGTCCAACATCCTCCCATTCATACTGACAACATAAGACATAGATACCTGGGAATGGCGCCACCCCGCCGCCGCGCCCGCCCGTGCACCCCCCGGTCAGGGGAGGCCCGATCTCCGGACCCGGCCCCACCCCCCCCCGAGGCCACCCCGGCGGACACCCCAAGGGTCACGGAGTCCCCACATCCGCAGGGGCACTTGGCCCCCGCCCAGCGACGGAGGACCAAGGCAGCAATGCCCCCCCAGCGCAGACAGCCACCCCCCACCCAGGCAGGACCGGGCCCTCCGGGTGGGACCCCCACGTCCACGGCCCAGCCCCCCCCAGGAGGCCCGGAGACGCCCAAGCCACCGCCCCCCACCCGAGCCCTCCCCAGCCACCCCCCCCACCGCCATGAGGTACCCCCCCCCACAGGCCCCCAAGGCCCCCACCGGCCAGGGACAGGACCCCGCGGCCCCACCCACCGCCCCCCAGGGGCCACCAGAGGCCCGCGCCCCAGACCCCCCAAGCCGACCCCCAACCCCAAGGGCTACGAGATCACCCCCCCCCCCCCCCGCCCCCACTAGGTAACGAGGCCAATGATCGGGGACCACAGAGAGTGCAATTCAGCCGAGTGTTGTTCAGTGGAGGCAGACATTATCTCACTACTAATATGATCTGATAAAAGATTCCTAAAATGGTTAATACATAAACTGGATTTTTGTTTCCAATTTACTAGAATGGTTTTCTTTGCGATACATAAGGCAGTGAGAACCCGGTGTGTCCAATTAGGATCTATTTGAGTGTCTCCCAGGTGACCTAATTTACACACCGTGGGGCACACTGGGATTCTGTGGTCGATCCATGTGGATAAATCCTCACAAATCTCCTTCCAGAACCTCTGTACCGGTGTACAGAACCATAAAGCATGCATATAATTATCTGCGGTGTTCTCTGTGCACTGTGAACAGATATTAGAGGTGACAAAGCCCATCTGGAACATCCTTTGTCCAGTATAATGTATTCTATGAAGAACTTTATACTGTATAAGTTGTAAGTTTGGGTTTTTAGTCATAGTAAACGTATTTAAGCATATTTGTGACCAAGAAAACTGGTCGGTATTAAGAGAGAGATCCGCCTCCCACTTGGAGATCGGGAGAGAGACTGACTCGTCCAGTTTAGACACTAACCTGTAAAGTTTTGATAACAACTTTAAATTGCTTAAATTTAATAAATCTATTATCTTAGCGGGAAGTTGTAAGTCTAATTGTCTAATTTTGTATGTTTTATTTATTATGGCCTTGAGTTGTTGATACTCTAAAAATGTACTCCTGCTAACTCCGTATTGAGCCATAAGTGTATTGAAAGGTACAAACTGTCCTCCTACAATTACGTGCTGTAAATACCGTATTCCTTGATCTCTCCATTGAACGAAGTTAACCATCTTTTTATCATTTTTCACGATGTCTGGGTTGTTCCATATGGGTGTACGGTCACATGGAAAAAGTGAAATTTTAGCTACTTTAAGAAATTCCCACCAAGCTGATAAAGTTGTGCTAATATTAATGCTTTTGAAACATTGATGACGTTTGATACTTTGACTAATAAATGGTAACTCTGAGATTTCTAGTTCGTTGCAAAACACTTGCTCTGAGTCCAGCCATTGACTATCTAAAGGATGATCTTTTGACCATTTTACAACATCCATCAGGAATTATTCTCAATAAAGACATCTCTCCAATTACTTCAGCAACATGGATATCTGCAGCAGAGGTTTGCAAATGTGGAGAACTGGTTTGTTTTTTTTTATTTCCAACTTTATGTGTTATGTATACTGCATTTTTCTCTGTTTTGTGAAGCAGTTTGGTTTTCAATATGATATATAAACGAAGTTGATCTGACTTGACTTTTAATCAAGCCATTTTCACTTCACCGCTTTAACGCTTTGTTTGACAGATGCCAAGGCATTAACTACATTAGACATTTTGCTAAATGAAATATTTTTTTCTTTCCTGCAGATCAGGTAAAATAACCTTTATTACCAGGTCTGAACATTTTTCTCTTCCTCTCTCTCTCTCTCTCTCTCTTTATTTCTTAACGTATGCCATGTGCACCATGTTTTTAACGTGTGCCAGGTAGACATCCAGAGTGAAGATACACCATTACAGCTTGTAAGGAGATCGTAGTAATTTGCACCAATTAATGAGCAGTGTGGGAAGTTGCAATTAACCGTCAATCATTAACATACACATCATTTTTATGATTAGATCTTAGTTTTAGGTGGTGAGCCTAAAATGCAAGACTCTGCATACCGGCGGGTGTTGATGGTTACAATCTGTGTGTACTGACCTAAGGTTTGATATCATATAGGCCCATCAAACTGCTGAAGTGAGTTTGCCCTGCAGGGTTGACATACTACGGTGAATAGTAGAGTTGGAGTAGATGCCCTGCTCCTAAACCTAAAGAGGAGCAGAAGTGGTTTAGGCACCTCCCTAGAGAGGTGTTTCAAGCATGTCCAAATAGGAGAAGGTCCTGAGGCAGAACCAGGACTGGCCTGGGAATGCCTTTTGTCCCCCCGGAAAGGCTGGAGGAGGTTGATGGGGAGAGGAATGTCTGGGCCTCTCTGCTTTAGCTGTTGACCCTGCAAACTGAACCCAGATAGGCAAAAGTAAATGGATGGATGGATGGATGGATTTTGAGCAGGACCATAGCAGTAGTGTCTGCTACAGTATGTAGATGCTGCAACATAATAATGTTTTTACCAGAGGAAGAACTCACCCTTCTCTGTGTATGTTATTATGTCAGCTATTCTGGTCTGCATTGCTGAACTAACATGAGTGTTGCAACCAATTCATGTTGATTTAATTTGAATCTGGCATGAAATCTCGAAAAGAAAAACATGCAAATTGTCCTCCTTTTGAAATCAGATAAGACAGCACTGCAGTTGCTATTTTTTCCAATGTAGATTGGTTTAACACTAAATGTGAAGCCTTGTTTAAAAGTCACCAAGCTCGCAGACTGGTCGAGTTAATCATTGAGTTGGTTGGTCACCCGTCAGCGCTCAAATGTTGTCTCTGAGCAGCTGTAAGATTTTTGACAATCACTGATTGATCTAGCTTGCCAATATCTGGAGTCTTCTGGTGATTCCTTATTCGAGCTACCGCCAATGACGCATCAACACATGGGTTAAGGTCACCATAAAAAAGAAACACCCAAACAGAAATGTGCAAAATAAGGAGTAGACACTGTGTGAGACATTAAGTGAGACACTACTTTTCAACACAAAATACTTTTTTAAACTCACCTCCATTGCTCTCTAGCACAAAAAAATCCTGCAGCAATTCTATTTAAACAAGTGTCAGATATGTGTGCTGATCCATTCCTTTACCTCTGTTGCTTGTCTTTTCTTTTTCCGTTCATGTTCTAAACAAATCATAGTGCAAGATGTTTGCACTGCTCATTTCTTCCCTCGTCTCTTCGCATATAATCAGCTTGTGGTTTGCGTTTGGTAACATTGTGTGTTTTCCTGAAAAAAAGTGGCTTTGAGACTAGTTGGGTACCTGAGTCGCTTTCAGATTGTGTAGTGTTTGATTCACCAGTCATGTAGTGTGAACAGCAAGATGACCTCCTGACTCCTGATTACAATACAGCAGAAAATATAGTCTGTACAGCACACAAATCTGCTAATATTAAAAATGGTCTGAATGTCTGAATGTGGCATGAGAGAGAGCAAGAGAGTTTTCATTTGTTTTCCAATGTCATCCAGAGGATTCTAAAGTCATACTTCCTCTGAGAGAAAATCTCACTCTTTTTTCTCTCTTATATGTTTATTCAGAGGGGGGAAACATGCAAAAAAAAAAAAAAAACATGAATTATTTGGTCTTTCTGGACTGCATGGTAAAATCTCACATGTAAAAACACGTCCAGATGGATGTTCACAACACAGAAGATAGGTAAACCAAGCTGCATTGGTGTTAAATCATGCATGACCAGTTGACTGTGGACATAAACGGCACAAACCTGGATTATGTCTTTCTGTCTTTTTTTAACTTTGAGTATAAAGTGTAGTCCAACATCAGTAAGAAAGGGAAAAACAGAATCCACAAGCTGTGTGATCTCACTATGCTGATTGGCAGTATTGCTACTTAATCAAATGTCAAACAGCACAGGTATATGAAACAACTTCTGAAACACTGCTTCAAGTGAACGGACCTGGTGTGCACACATCAACAGACCTGTTGAAACACACAGAGAGAACACAAAGAGAAGCCAAAACACACACAAGTGGAAAGAGCTTTTGCCAATCAAAAAGAGCTTTTCAATCTGTAATAAAGTTGAGCCAATTCAGAAACACAACTCTTTCTATTTTTTCCATTAATATGTGAAGGGAAAAGAAAGGTAGAAAAGTCGTCGCTTCATGTCTTGTTTATGTGCTTGTCATTTATTCGCTGTTTGCGGTATATATCCCTGGAAACACTCACATTTCAAAATCTCCCTTGCCATTTCAGAAATAATTGGCCTTGTGCTGAACAGACTCCACATCCAGAGGATTTTTTTTCTTTTTCACATGCATTCAAGCTGCCAAAGCTCTTTCCTTCTGTCTCTATTTCTTTTACTGCTGACAATGTGTCAGTGTGTTCATGTCAGCAACAATAACAATAAAACGGTTCAGAGTGAATGATTGATATCTCACTGTGGTCTGGTGCCATACAAGATATATTACAATGAAGAACAACTGGATACACAATCCAGTCTTGTACAATACAATGTTTAAAACCATAGGTTACTTATTGGCAGGTTATTGCAATACACACATATATATATAAAACACTACAATTGTTCTAACAAAATTGCCTGTAGATGTCTTCAGTTTTCCTGCTTGATACAGTAACTTGACTGTATTCCAGTTTGCCTGCACAACATAGTGTTTCACTTCCACATACCTCTGTGTGGTTTTGCCCATTACAGTAAATGTCCCACGGATTTTGACGTTTATCCTCATGTTGAATCAAGTCATATTCACACACCAGGAAGTGCTGAGCTGACAAAGTAGAACAAGCTCATTGACTCTGTTTTGATTTTCTCCCCAGGCTCCCTTCTTTCATTATCTCCTCATTTGTTCCTGTCCCCAAAGTAGCTTGCGGTATTGCGTACCTACTTTCAATCTCAGCAGCTGTCATAGTAAATGTTTATATAAAAAAAGGAAATAAAGTAAGTGCAGACATAATGGCTTTTACTCATAGAGAAAACTTGCAGTTAAGAAAAATTATGGCTTGAGTGAAGTAATATGGACACACTGAACACTTACCTTACAGTCACACCCATGTTTTCAACAAAGTTCATGGTGTGCCAGTGGATTTGACAACATAATCCAGAGTTCATAAACATTTATATATTTTAATTTGCTTACACCTATTTTCAGTAAAAGAAAAAAACTGTTAAAACCAATCCATTATTGGCTAACCTTTAACTGGTGGGTAAGTTTGTGCCTTTCTTTCCGTGACCTGGAAGAAGTGTGGATTGTCTTCCTGTATTGATACATCTCCTCAGGTTGCTTGAACATGAAGATTATGTGTTGATATCTTTCATTAATGTCTTAGTTTCTAGAGACCATAATAATCCTGCCTGGAATGTAGAAGGAATATTTTCCGGTCTACTAAGTAAGTTAATAAAAAAGATGGAAGGGCGCATGATTAACTAAATAGTAGGCTCTTAAATGGGAATCGCCACTAGTGGGTTTTTTTAGGGAAACTTGGAGGACTTTATCTACTGTATTTCTAGGCTTTCTGGATATGAGAGGCTGGATTTTCTAGAAGAAAGGCTGGTGCTCCAGGGTGTTTAATTCATTTTGCTTATTTATTTATATGTTTATTTGACAGGTACAAATACATTAAAGATTTTTTCATACAAATATGAAGAAGATGACATGCTTACAGGTCTCTAGCAGTAACTAATTTGCAGCCGCTTACCCTGGTTAAGCTTCCAAAATTAAAACTGATTTAACAAGATTTCGAGTTTTAAAATATTACATCCAATGTAATAAATAAATACATTAAAATGTTGCTCTTCAACATTGACAGAAGTCAGCATAGGATCACAGACAATGACAATTCTTTTGTATGAGATGTCTGTGTTTAAGTGTGTTTATGCATATATCTTAGGTTTCTATGTGATGAAGAAATGTAATGTACGCAGTTAGCGCTCATAAACTTGCTTTAACTTCAGCCATTTCTTTGTATTCCAGTTAAAAAAAATTGAATTCCATCAGTTTCTTGATCTCAGATAGTAATGCAGTTCATAGTTTTATACCTCTCACTGAAAAGGACGATGGACCAAAGGTTGTTCCAGGTTTTGCTGCCAAACAGTTTCCTCTCACCGATCCTCGTGTTTCCCCGGTTTTGTCTATTTGCTAGATGAAAGATTATTTCAGGCACAAGGTCGTTCACACGTGTAAAAATCAGTTTTATAAATGAAAAGTTGACAAAGCTGCCAAAACACAATAAATCATAGACGGTATGCAACCTGACAGATTGCTGGTCCAATGCTTTTAATGCCTGTTTATAAAATTATCTTAGTGGTGTGATTGCTGTTTGTTTGGCCTGGTCCCCAACTGTTATGCAAAAGGATAAATGAGAAAATATCACAGTATACATAAACTGTTGCGCTGCTTTGAGAGGTATAGAAGATCTTTGTAGATGGAAACAGTTTTAATTGGTTTTTACAGCTAAAAGTATTTTAATATGTCCATCAAAGTTAAGTTAAGAATATAAAATTATAATTTGAATTCATTGACCAATTCTATCAAACTATCATCAAACCTTTCTCTGATGTTTCCAGTCACTCTTTTTCAGTCAGAAGCACATTGAGACTGTCTTATAATAATTAAAAGTCAGATGATTATGTTTCAGCCATTGTGATACAATAGACATTTTATTTTAGAGAATCTCAAAATCATTTTGGACCCACAAATAATTGCATCATCCGCATACATCTGGCAGTTAACCTGTGGCTATTATTTTCATTCATGCATACACATATTACAATGATTGTGTTAGTATAATAAGTAATAGTTCATTAAGTGTAAATATGTTAAAAATGTTGGATTATAAAATGTAAAAAAAAGTAATTTCATATAGGCTACAGTAAAAAGTCAGAGATAAAAAGGGTGGTGTTAGTTTCCAAATCCGTTCATATTTGGTTGTTGGCAGTAATGCCAGTAGGCCAGGTTTGTTGTGGGTGGTGAGGCATCTTTTTATTTCTCATCTTTGTATATTATGAATTCATAAGGGGAAGGTGCCGTGCGATTTGGGTGGCAGCCGTGGGCGGGGGCCCCGGCGACCCAATCCCCGGACGACGACTCTGGCTTTAGGGACATGGAATGTCACCTCGCTGGGGGGGAAAGAGCCTGAGCTTGTGCGGGAGGCTGAGAGGTACCGACTAGAGATAGTCGGGCTCACCTCCACGCACAGCCTGGGCTCTGGAACCCAACTCCTTGAGAGAGGTTGGACTCTCTTCCACTCTGGAGTTGCCCATGGTGAGAGGCGGCGAGCTGGTGTGGGCTTGCTAATAGCTCCCCAGCTCAGCCGCCATGTGTTGGAGTTCTCCCCACTTAGCGAGAGGGTCGCTTCCCTGCGCCTTCGGGTCGGGGATAGGTCTCTCACTGTCGTTTCGGCCTACGGGCCGAACGGCAGTGCAGAGTACCCGGCCTTCCTGGAGGCCCTGGGAGGGGTGCTGGAAAGTGCCCCAACTGGGGACTCCATCGTTCTGTTGGGGGACTTCAACGCTCACGTGGGCAGCGACAGTGTTACCTGGAGAGGTGTGATTGGGAGGAACGGCCTCCCCGATCTGAACCCGAGTGGTGTTTTGCTGTTGGACTTCTGTGCTAGCCACAGTCTGTCCATCACGAACACCATGTTCGAGCATAAGGGTGTCCATCAGTGCACGTGGCACCAGGACACCCTAGGCCGGAGGTCAATGATCGACTTTGTTGTCGTTTCATCTGACCTTCGGCCGTATGTCTTGGACACTCGGGTGAAGAGAGGGGCTGAGCTGTCAACTGATCACCACCTGGTGGTGAGTTGGATCCGCTGGCAGGGGAGGAAGCTGGTCAGACCTGGAAGACCCAAGCGTATCGTGAGGGTCTGCTGGGAACGTCTGGCAGATTCCCCTGTCAGGGAGGTCTTCAACTCCCACCTCCGGGAGAGCTTTGACCGGATTCCGAGGGAGGCCGGAGACATTGAGTCCGAATGGACCATGTTCTCCACTTCCATTGTTGACGCGGCCGTCCAGAGCTGCGGCCGTAAGGTCTCCGGCGCCTGTCGCGGCGGCAATCCCCGAACCCGGTGGTGGACACCGGAAGTAAGGGATGCCGTCAAGCTGAAGAAGGAGTCCTACCGAGCCTGGCTAGCTCGGCGGACTCCCGAGGCAGCTGACGGGTACCGGCAGGCCAAGCGGACTGCGGCCCGGGCGGTCGCGGAAGCAAAAACTCGGGTCTGGGAAAAGTTCGGGGAGGCCATGGAGGAGGACTACCGGTCGGCCTCGAGGAAATTCTGGCAAACCATCCGGCGCCTCAGGAGGGGGAAGCAGTGCTCCACCAACACTGTTTACAGTGGAGGAGGGGAGCTGTTGACCTCGACTGGGGACATCGTCGGGCGGTGGAAGGAATACTTCGAGGATCTCCTCAATCCCGCTGACACGCCTTCCGTCGAGGAAGCAGAGGCTGAGGATTCAGAGGTTGATTCATTCATCACCCAAGCTGAAGTCACTGAGGTAGTTCGGAAGCTCCTCAGTGGCAAGGCACCGGGGGTGGATGAGATCCGCCCTGAGTACCTCAAGTCTCTGGATGTTGCGGGGCTGTCGTGGCTGACACGCCTCTGCAGCATCGCGTGGCAGTCGGGGACAGTGCCTCTGGACTGGCAGACCGGGGTGGTGGTCCCTCTCTTCAAAAAGGGGGATCGGAGGGTGTGTTCCAACTACCGGGGAATCACACTCCTCAGCCTCCCGGGGAAAGTCTATTCCAGGGTGCTGGAGAGGAGAATTCGGCCGATAGTCGAACCTCGGATTCAAGAGGAACAATGCGGTTTTCGTCCCGGTCGTGGAACACTGGACCAGCTCTACACCCTCCGCAGGGTGCTCGAGGGCGCATGGGAGTTTGCCCAACCAGTCCACATGTGTTTTGTGGACTTGGAGAAGGCTTTCGACCGTGTCCCACGTGGCATCCTGTGGGGGGTGCTCCGAGAGTATGGGGTCGGAGGCCCTCTGCTGAGGGCTGTACGGTCCCTGTATGACCGGAGCAGGAGCTTGGTTCGCATTGCCGGCAGTAAGTCAGACCTGTTCCCGGTGCGTGTTGGACTCCGGCAGGGCTGCCCTTTGTCACCGGTTCTGTTCATTATTTTTATGGACAGAATTTCTAGGCGCAGCCAGGGGCCGGAGGGGGTACGGTTCGGGAGCCACTTGATTTCATCTCTGCTTTTTGCAGATGATGTGGTCTTGTTGGCTCCCTCGAGCCAGGACCTTCAGCATGCACTGGGGCGGTTTGCAGCCGAGTGTGAAGCAGCTGGGATGAGAATCAGCACCTCTAAGTCTGAGGCCATGGTTCTCGACCGGAAAAAGGTGGCTTGCACCCTCCAGGTCGGGGGAGAGTTCCTGCCTCAGGTGGAGGAGTTCAAGTATCTTGGGGTCTTGTTCACGAGTGAGGGGAGAACGGAGCGCGAGATCGACAGGCGGATCGGTGCGGCGGCCGCAGTAATGCGGTCATTGTATCGGTCCGTCGTGGTGAAGAGGGAGCTGAGCCGAAAGGCAAAGCTCTCAGTTTACCGGTCGATCTACGTTCCCACCCTCACCTATGGTCATGAACTCTGGGTCATGACCGAAAGAACGGGATCCCGGATACAAGCGGCCGAAATGAGTTTCCTCCGCAGGGTGGCGGGGCGCTCCCTTAGAGATAGGGTGAGGAGCTCTGTCACCCGGGAGGAGCTCGGAGTAGAGCCGCTGCTCCTCCACATCGAGAGGAGCCAGCTGAGGTGGCTCGGGCACCTGTATAGGATGCCCCCTGGACGCCTCCCTCGTGAGGTGTTCCGGGCATGTCCCACCGGGAGGAGGCCCCGAGGAAGACCCAGGACACGCTGGAGTGACTACGTCGCTCGGCTGGCCTGGGAACGCCTTGGAGTCCCCCCGGAAGAGCTGGAGGAGGTGTCCGGGGAGAGGGAAGTCTGGGGATCCCTGCTCCGACTGCTGCCCCCGCGACCCGGACTCGGATAATGCGGTGGACAATGGATGGATGGATGGATGGATGGATCTTTGTATATTCTCAGCCAATCCTGTGCTGGCCTTGTTCAGGGAGGCGGGGCTTCGCGTCGCCCAGTGCGGCAGAGGCTGCTTATCGGTGTCCGACCAGGATTCCTCTGTAAATGTATCGTAAAAACACTCCAAACTTCCAAGCGTGGTGGAGAGTCGTCATATGGTCGATGTGTGAACTCCGTGAAGGCACCAGAGGTAAATTCATGTGTTTTGATAGGCTCGGTGCTGTTGTGCCTTTAGCTTGGTCTTGTCATAGGCCTTCACATTGTTAATTCTGCATTGCGTTATCATTTTACTAATTTGTGTAAGACATTATGTGGGTTATTTGCTACCGAAGCGTATTGCATTCACTTGAGAGAGAGAAAAAAAATCTGCTCTGTTTTTCATTAAAACTATTCTTGGAATTTTGAGATAATTATCTCGTTAAAGCAGCACTATGTAACTTTGAGGAGCATGGTAGGAACCCTTCATAGACATAAAAACGTAGACGCCCCATCGAGCGCTGAGCCGTACGTCAACGTCGCCGCCATATTGGATGTGGCAAGACTGCGCTGTAAACTAATACAAGTAAATTGACTTATTTTCATAAAGCGCCTTTATACAAAGAAATTTACGTTTTACATCTCATTTATTCATTCACACACGCACTAATATACTTGGGAAACAGTTAGGCACCAAATATAATATATTTAATTTTCTCAGATGGCAAAATAAGAACTTTATTAATCCCACATAGGAGTAATTCTCTCAATTTTCTCATCAACAAAGCATAGTTTACATACAAATATTTTAAAATTTTCAAGTAACAAAATAACATATTTGAACCATTTTTCTGATTTTTTTCAGTTATTTTATTGTCTGAAAAAATGGTTCAAATGTTATTTTATTGTCTGAAAAATGGTTCAAATATGTTATTTGATTTTTTTTTTATTAGTTTTGTTGATGAGAAAATATGTTTCTCTATTTTTCTTATTTTTGTGAGGGTGGATATATATTGTTTTTTAGCACTACCTTGTTCTCTATAGCTGATATAACATGAATTACTCCTATGTGGGATCAATAAAGTTCTAATTTTTGCCATCTCAGAAAATTAAATATATTATATTTGGTGCCAAACTGTTTCCCAAGTATATTAGTGTGTGTGTGAATGAATAAATGAGACGTAAAACGAAAATTTCTTTGTAGAAAGGCGCTTTATGAAAATAAGTCAATTTACTTGTATTAGTTTAGAGCGCAGTTTTGCCACATCCAATATGGCGGCGTCGTTGACGTATCGATGCAGCGGGCAAGAACACTCGATGGGGCGTCTACGTATAAATGTCTATGGGAACCCTTCCACACTAAAAAACTACACATTTTTACGGCTTTGACTGCTTTACGGCATACGTCACTTCCCCCTCCTTCCCGATTCGTAGTGGAGACCAAAGCTGGGCGGGGCGTGGAGCGCAGAGCTCAGCAGAAGCTGTTATCATGGCCATAGCAGCGAAAAAAAACGAAGAAAATAAAAGTTTTATCGGAGGAGGCAAAAAAAGAAAGCGGGACAGTAACAAGCTAAATGCCCGGACAAAAAAAAAAAAAAAATGCCCAGACAAGAATAAACATTGGCCCGGCGTTCACTCGCTGGCGTGAGATGAAAGACGAGGATGGATGTCCGACAAGAGAGACAGAATGTTTATGATACAAATGTAAATGTAGAGTTTTATGTTCAATAAGAATCCAAATTAAAGCTGCAAGCAGCGATGAACGGGCCCTCGCACTCACGGCCACCGCCCCCCATAAGCATATCAGAAATGACACCACCCACGACTTCCTATGTTAAACCATTCAAAAGTTATAGCAGAAAAAAGGGACAACCAACCAGAAGAAGGGGCGGGGCTAATTGAGGCCAATGAAGGTCAAGGACTCATTACAGAGTCCCATGACACCACCCACGACTCTCTATGTCAAACCATTCAAAAGTTATAGCAGAAAATCGGGACAACCAATCAGAAGAAAGGGCGGGGCTAATTAAGGTCAAAGAAGCTCAAGGACTCATTACAGAGTCCCATGACACCACCCACGACTCTCTATGTCAAAACATTCAAATGTTATAGCAGGAAATAGGGACAACCAATCAGAAGAAGGGGCGGGGCTCATTTTCACCAATTATGGTCAAGGACTCAATACCTAGTCCCATGACACCACCCACGACTCTTTATATCAAACCTTTCAAAAGTTATGGCAGAGAAAAGTATTCTAGTGGGCGCTGTTGAGCCGTTAGACAACGCCCATTAATGCAAACCATGAAATATCAAATGTATCGCCAGGCCTGGCTTTTCTTTAAGTTGTGACATGATACAGGTGTGTACCGATTTTGGTGCATGTACGTCAAACCGTATTGTGGGGCTTGAGGCACAAAGTTTTCTAGGGGGCGCTGTTGAGCCATTAGGTCCCGCCCATTAATGCAAACCATTAAATATCACATTTTTCACCAGACCTGGCTCAGTGTTTCGAGAGGAGGTAGTAAAACGTTTTTACTTTTAAGTTTAACAGCACACTGGTTGGATGAAAGCTTCGTGCCACACAGTACAATTCTAAACACAACTTTTATCTTATTTCTAAAGATAAAGGAAGCTCTGAAAACCTTAAAAGGAACCCTGGCTATTAAGACATGTAGGTCTTAAAAGATAAATGTTGGTATCAATTATAACAATGTGATATAAAAAACCTTTTAGATGTCTTCGTTTTTATAAAATTTGAAAATATAATTTAACATGTAGGTCGCCATTGTTGTTTACATTCTGGGTAGTGATGTCAGACGGTGGCTCCTGCTAACCCCCGTCCACTGTTTTGACACCCAGAAACAGATGAAAACACAGCTAAACAGGTGACGGCGCACCAGAAACACAGATCAAAACACAGCCAAACATTAAGGTGACAAAGCACCTACAAAAAAGTAAAAAAAAAAAAAAAAAAAAAAAAAGTACCGCATCATAAAGCATGAACTATAAAAACACCATAAAACTCAGATAGACTAACAGACCACACGTTTCAACTAGCAGATAGCCGATGCTACAAAACAAAAACAAGCTTTATAAAAGGCATTTTCAAAGTCCTAGTCCTTTAAATTGTGCTACATACAAAAATTATAGGAATAAATACAACCATCTTATTAGAAATAAATAAATGATCTATGGAAAATATTGAAAGAATTACTCAACAAGATAAAAAAAAAATCATCTATTCCAGCCCAGTCTACATTTCAGGATGGCGCATAAGATAACAGAGCATACACAAATTGCTAATAAATTCAATGATTTCTTTATAAATGTGGGTCCACGTCTTGCAAAACATCTTAAAAATGTTCATGGTTCTTCTAAATATAAATGAAGGTTATCCCTCTTCAGTGTTTCCCCTACCATTATATAGGCCTGGCGGGGCCGCCAGGCCAACGAGACCCCCCGCCAGGCCTAAAAAAAAAAAATCAATGATCATTTACGTTAAGAATCCTCTGCAGCTGTTCTGCAACGGGAGTCAACCTGCTTCGTTCCTAGTAACGCTGCTGAGAGCGCAGGCATATTATTATATATTATGGGATGTATAGAGTTTGTAGCTAGCCAAAAAAAAAAAGAAAAAATATCGCGGGTGACAGACAACATGATATAAAGAAATGTTTCTGCCGGTCCGTGTGTTTGTGTTTGCATGAGACGCTGCAGGGAAGGATGAAGGAAAAAACAGCGCACCAGGCGTCCGCGGGGTCCTAGCGCCAGCCATGTATGAGCCTGAACCGGTCCGACTGGTGACCCAGTAAAAAACAACGCATTTAAACATCTGGGTGGGATCCCAAATTGCTTAATAACCATAAATACAGCCCTTAGTTGTACCACACTCCTCATGGTAAATTTCCAATTGGTTGTTTAGCTTACATTTTTGTTCTGATTGAGCTTCTTTTTTTGGTAAGCAATAATGACGAAAATAACACAGACAATAGATTGTCTTTCCAGTAGAACCACTAAAGGTTCATTTTTTCCCCAGTCAAATGCATGTAACTCTGTTATAACAAAACGGGAAAAAAAATCTTCTACAATGTTTAAATTATTTATAACTGATATAATCTCAATTGTGAATAGGGATGTTTTGTGGCATATGCCGTCAGCACAAGCAGCCGTTAAAAGAGGACCATCCCAGAGGGTTTACATAGAGATCCCTCTGAAATATATAGAAAAGATGTGCTCAATGCTCATATGGGGTCAGACCTTTCTGGCCCATGACACTTTGGTTAAAGGTTAGATTAAATCTTATTATTTAATTGAAGTGATATCATTCAGCAATATAGGCCTACAAGGATTTTTAATGTAAAACTTTGTTATATTGCTGCATATCACATGTCCAATATGCCGTCCCACGCGCCTCGTCTGTTTAGGATTTTTTCGGTGGGTACCACCGGGCCTGAAAAAAATTCTAGGGGAAACACTGCTCTTTAAAGGGGACCTATTATGAAAAACATAGGAACATACAACGACATAGTTATGCTGATTCTTTAATAAAATGTCTTTAAATTTGTCTCAAATCTTAACCCTCTTTATGAGGGTGACACTTCCATTATAGATAAAATGTATTTAAAAATGGTTTTCGAAAATGAAAGGACACATGAGTCTATCTTTCTTGAACAGTTAATTTAATTACTGATACTTATTAAAATATAAATTTTGTTAAGGAAATCTATTAATTTTGAGATAAATAAGGGTCGCCCCAACTGACTTTTTTAAGGTCGTTGCCCTATTAATGTAGGTTTAAAAACACTAAAATACCTTTGTTTTAAGTTTTCACATATATGCACACTACATTCCAAATGTTTGGAAAATGGCCAAATATATCTTTATTTTAAGTATTTTAAGAAATAGGCCTTATACATCATTGACCCAGAACTGTAATTCAGGCTTAAAGGAGACATATTATGGCATTTAATGTATATTTTAAACAGGCCTTGAATGTCTTAAAAACAATCTAATCTAATCTGTGGCTCATTTTCAGGGCGGTGGGTATGGGGGTATTATTGTTCCAATATTATTTGTGTGTGCGTAAAAAAGATGTGTCCATGTTATAACGATTCGTATTCGTAATGATAAACATTTGTATGTAAATAAAAAAGTTGTACCCAAAATTCTGCTGTCACACACATGAGTGATAAATCATTAGGGTTAGGATTGTTTTTATGTGAGTATGAATCTAAAAGCTGTGAGTGCAAAGTCTAATTTCTACGACTACGAGTTTTCACTGTCAACACGAATTCAAGTTTATGGGTACGAGTCGAAAAACTGTTGAATGACGTCACAGACAGGTCAAAGCATAGACATAAGAAAATAGAGAAACATATTTTCTCATCAACAAAACATGTTATTTTCTGTCTAAAAAATGGCAAAAATAAGAACTTTATTGATCCCACATAGAAGTAATTTATGTTATATCTGCTATAGAGAACAAGGTAGTTCCGAAAAACAATATATATCCCCCCTCACAAAAATAAGAAAAATATAGAAAAATAGATCAACAAAACAAATTTAAAATGTTTCAAATAACAAAATAACATAATTGAACCATTTTTCAGACAATAAAATAATATTTGAACAATTTTTCAGACAATAAAATAATTGAAAAAATCTGAAAAATAGTTAAAATATGTTATTTTGTTACTTGAAAATTTAAAAATATGTTTTGTTGATGAGAAAATATGTATCTCTATTTTTCTTATTTTTGTGAAGAGGGATATATATTGTTTTTCGGCACTACCTTGTTCTCTATAGCTGATACAACATGAATTACTCCTATGTGGGATCAATAAAGTTCTTATTTTTGCCATCTGAGAAAATGAAATATATTATATTTGGTGCCTAACTGTTTCCCAAGTATATTAGTGCGTGTGTGAATGAATAAATGAGACGTAAAACGTAAATTTCTTTGTAGAAAGGCGCTTTATTAAAATAAGTCCATTTACTTGTATTAGTTTACAGCGCAGTCTTGCCACATCCAATATGGCGGCGACTTTGACGCCATATTGGATGTGGCAGTTGTATGGGGGTATTATTGTTCCAATATTATTTGTGTGTGCGTAAAAAAGATGTGTCCATGTTATAACTATTCATATTCGTAATGATAAACATTTGTATGTAAATAAAAAAGTTATACCCAAAATTCTGCTGTCACACACATTAGTCTGATAAATTATTAGGGTTAGGATTGTTTTTATGTGAGTATGAATCTAAAAGCTGTGAGTGCAAAGTCTTGTGAATACAACTCTAATTTCTACGACTACGAGTCTTCACTGTGAACACGAATTCAAGTTTATGGGTACGAGTCGAAAAACTGTTGAATGACGTAACGTAACGACACATCATTTTACGCACACACAAATAATATTGGAACAATAATACCCCCATAGGGGGGGGGGGCTATGATAATGAGGCTCTGCTCTGATTGTCTGCTTGAATGACGTGTAGGAGGGGAGGAGACAAAGCGTTGCTCCGTAGCAAAGCGTGTCCACGGTTCTGCGTTAAATCGACGCGTACCCTACGCCGTAGGCTCCGGGGGAGAGCTGGCTCTCCCGGCTCTCCCCCGGAGCCTACGGGTTCGGATCCCCTCGACGGGCTGGTCCGTGAGCAGCTCCGGCAGCTCCGTACGCGGCGCCGGGGCTCCGGAGCTAAGCTAAATACTTAGCCCATGCAAAGACCATACTCATAGACAAATATAAATTACATTAAAAAAAACGGAACTTACCGCTGGCTCGTGTCAGTTCCCGGGTCCGTGCTGTGGGATCTGATCATTTTATGAGGGTAAATGTCCATGCAAAACCTCATCTTAACTCTCCCTCGTTGTTCAAACAGCCAGCGCTGCTGAACAATGGCGGAGCTCGAGCGGCCGGCAGAGCTGGTGGTGGGCGTGGTTTCAGCAGCGGAGGAGACCGAGGGCGTGGTTTGCATTGTGGTGACGTAAAGAAAATGCACCAATCACAACGGCCCGTGGAAACCACATGACACTGTCACTGGGGAACTCTGTAAGGGTGGGGGCGAGCAGTTCTTGCAAATTTTCATGGGATATCATCTTCTCTGTGTTGGCAGGCTGACGGGAGACCACTTTATATATGTTAAAACAAGAAAACACGTGTTTTTCATAATAGGTCCCCCTTTAAAGATCCCAGGGAGTCGTTTGCACCATGTCATAACTGCATGCGAGAGTCCGATTATCACGTTGAGCTGCGTGACATCGGATGCTCTCTGTCCACACTGAAACTGTTAAACTCTCTCTGTCCACACTGAAACTGTTAAACTCGCAGCCAGTTAGGACAGTCCAATACAAAAAAAATAAAGCAATGGAATTGATTTTGTCGCTGAAGCTTGTTCGCATTGCATGGAATACGCTTTAATAGTGTACGCAGCTGGCTCATCTGCCTGGAGCGGCTCATTTTAGAATTCCCCCCGGGCCCTGAATGCATCTCGTCGTTCTCCTGCGCGTGTGAAACAAAACACTGGGGAGGTGTCAGGTTTCTCCCAGCAAGGGCACGTGTGAGTGACGTCATCACGCAGTCCGGGCTCGGAGCTCCGGGAGCGCGCCCCCTCCCTTTTCTCTTCCCCAACTCAGAACTGCAGTTTGCGCGTTCACGTGTCTGAGACAGGCTGAGACAGGGTGGCAATGATTCATTCGACAGAAATATTCATAGAAAATCCCATAATGTAAGGACTTTATTGCAATTCACACAATATTTTCACATTACAGTAATCAATATATGTACGAAGTCACATGTCAATAAAATAATTTTATGGCAAAGTCATAGCTTTTTACGTTATTAGTTGGTATTTTCAAAAAAGAGAGTGGCAGAGTTCTTCAAAAATAATATGTTCCAGTGTATGATTTTTTCGTCATGCCAAAAGGTCTCTGAATCTGCCATTTAATTTTCCTTACACAAAATCTTTGATTTTTAATTAATATTTTTCCAGAAATACAGAGTGACATAAAAATGCCAATTCCTTTCAAGCAATGACCACGATACGCGACACGGTCAACAAGGAACCTACTGACAATCATATATGTCGATTGCTTTAAGATTGGATGAACGAAACAGCCATTATAGCACATAATTTGATGAAAAATGTATACCTGACCAAAAGGTGGCGCTATGGAGTTCATCCAAGATTGTCATATCCACTTGTTCAGAATGGAAGCCTGATTACATGTATTGATTTTGGGTTAATTCTGACCAATTATGTTTAAGTTACAACAACTTTTATGTTCATGGCGAGACACCAAAATTTTACTACCTCTAACGGCCACGCCCTTCGATAAGAACTTACAGTTTTCTCTGTCAGTCATCGTCAATGTCTTACCTATTAAAGTGACCAGCTTTGAGATCAATACACTCATCTCGCTTGGAGCACAGATGCATACTAGAAGACATGACAATTCCTGGTGCCAACAGGTGGCGCTACAACCGATCCTGAATATTCCACCATAGATGGTTTCAGGCTCAACCTACAATCATGCACATACGTTTTCGACCACATCAAATCATGTATTGCTGAATTACAGCCAATTGATGTTTGATGGCGAGGCTTAAAAATGACCTCAAACTTCGGTGGATCACTACGGTCAAGCCCTCTGGCAGAAACTTAAAAGCTTCGCAATTTAGCGTCGGCCATGTGTCTAGATTGTACAAACCAAGTTGTGAGCCAATCTGATAAAATCTCTAGGAGGAGTTCGTTAAAGTACGAGGCCTGGAAATGACCATAATTCATGAAAAATGACATTTTCTGTTCAAAATGACGGACTTCCTGTGTAACTTAGAGCATGGGTCCAAGAGACTTTTTTGTAGAGCTTTGTCTGATATAATAGACACATAAAGGACATTGCTGTAAGTCAAACCATATTATGGGGCTCTTCAAAAACATAAAATAGGTGGCGCTATAGAGCCTAATCCTTTTTGACCCATGCCTGTCGCCCATAAAATACGTAATTTTACGCGACTCTGGAAGCGTGTGCAAAATTTGGTGAGTTTTGGAGCATTTTAAGGCCTCCAAAAAGGCAATTTATTTACGGCGAGAATAATAATAATAATAATTAAAGCTGCAAGCAGCGATGAACGGGCCCTCGCACTCACGGCCACCGCCCCCATAAGCATATCAGAAATGACACCACCCACGACTTCCTATGTCAAACCATTCAAAAGTTATAGCAGAAAAAAGGGACAACCAATCAGAAGAAGGGGCGGGGCTAATTCAGGCCAATGAAGGTCAAGGACTCCATACAGAATCTGATGACACCACCCACGACTCTCTATGTCAAACCATTCAAAAGTTATAGCAGAAAATCGGGACAACCAATCAGAAGAAGGGGCGGGGGTAATTTTCGCCAATTATGGTCAAGGACTCAATACCGAGTCCGATGACAGCACCCACGACTCTTTATGTCAAACCTTTCAAAAGTTATGGCAGAGAAAAGTATTCTAGGGGGCGCTGTTGAGCCGTTAGGCAACGCCCATTAATGCAAACCATGAAATATCAAATGTATCGACAGGCCTGGCTTTTCTTTAAGTTGCGACATGATACAGGTGTGTACCAATTTTCGTTCATGTACGTCAAACCGTATTATGGGGCTTGAGGCGCAAAGTTTTTTCTGTCTGAACCAATCAGATGAAGGGTGGGCGCGCTTTTTGCCGTCTAGCGTCGCCACGGTAACGCTTTTGAAAGAGAAAAGTAATGCGTGGTGTCGGAGGATGGAGACGCACGTTTTGATGTATAACACACCTGGGTGCACGTTACGGTTCGGGCTGAATTAATGACCGAAGAAATGGCATAAATTGCGCCAAAATTACACGATTAATTCAAAATGTTCAAAATGGCTGACTTCCTGTTCGGTTTCGGCCATGGCGCCAAGAGACTTTCCTTTAAGTTGCGACATGATACAGGTGTGTACCGATTTTTGTGCATGTACGTCAAAGCGTATTGTGGGACTTGAGGCACGAAGTTTTATCTGTATGGACCAATCAGATGAATTGTGGGCGCGCTTTTTGGCGTCTATCATCGCCACGGTAACGCTTTTGACTGAGAAAAGTTATGCACGTTATTGCAGGATGGAGACGCACATTTTGATGTATAACACACCTGGGTGCACGTTACGGTTCTGGCGAAGAAGCGGCTGAAGGAATGGCATAAATTGCGCCAAAATTACATGATTAATTCAAACTGGCCGACTTCCTGTTGGGTTTCGGCCATGGCGCCAGGAGACTTTTCTTTAAGTTGTGCTATGATACAGGTGTGTATCGATAAAGGAAGCTCTGAAAACCTTAACAAACCATGGTTTACTATAGAACTTAGGAAATCCGCAAATTCAAAATTTAATGTCTATGAGTTTTGGTTCAAATATAAATCATTGGTATAGTATGCATAAATGGCTTTATGAGGGTGACACTTCCATTATACATAAAATGTATTTCAAAATGGTTTTCAAAAATGAAAGGACACATGAGTCTATCTTTCTTGAAAAGTTAATTTAATTACTGATACTTATTAAAATATACATTTTGTTAAGGAAATCTATTAATTTTGAGATAAATAACGGTCGCCCCCAATTACTTTTTTAAGGTCGTTGCCCTATTAATGTAGGTTTAAAAACACTAAAATACCTTTGTTTTAAGTTTTCACATATATGCACACTACATTCCAAATGTTTGGAAAATGGCCAAATACATCTTTATTTTAAGTATTTTAAAAATAGGCCTCTCAAAGGCCTTATACATCATTGACCCACAATTGTGATTCAGGCTTAAAGCTCCCCTGCTAAACGTCATTCAGGCAGCCAATCAGCACAGAGCCTCATTAACATAGCCCCCCCTCCCCTCAGAATCCCTCATAGACAAGGTTAGAAACGGTAAAAATAAAGACATGGCCCAGAAGCTGAATTTCTCATTTATGTAGAAAAAACCTTCAAAAGCTTGTTTTTAAGACATTCAATGCCTGTTTAAAATATACATTAAATGCCATAATAGGTCACCTTTAAATAATTTTTAAGCAAATGAAGCAACGGTAAATTCTCGCCAAATACAGTAAATTCCAGTTGTCCCTGAACGCACCAGGAGGATAATCGGCTTTTTAGAATTCCGACCGGTCCCTGAATGCACCTCCTCCGCGGCGCTGCGCGGTGCCGACCAGATCTCGGCTGAAAGCCGATAATAATATAATAAAATTGCAAAGCTGCTGTGAAATAAGGTGTAATACATGCACTGTAGTTATTTTCTGTATAAAAATTGAATTTAAAAAGACGGGTTTGACTCAAAATCAGTGTGGTTTTATTTAAGTGGTCTCTGTCTCGGTAGAAGACAGAGACATGAAAGACGTGAAAAAAGCGAGCTGCATTACAGACATGCGCCGCCGAAATACATCGGTGAAAACTATTCCACAGGAATATTTCACCATAGATGTCTTAAGACGACTCTACAATTATGCACACAATAAAAAAATACTTACAGATTAGGTTGGGACTCGTGTGAAAACACTGGAGGATTCATGTCGTGTGAGGAACGTCAATACGGTGCGCACGCAACAACGTACCCCCGCTCCCCCCCTCCTCCCTCCCCCCGCTCCCCCCCTCCTCCCTCCTCCTCGGCCTCCGCTCCGCTGCAGGAGCCAGCTTGCTTTAAATCCAATGGATTTAAATAAATATTCATTACCAATCGTGCGTTTTACGCACCTTAATGCCAAAAATATATTTTCACATCACAGTAAACAATATTTTTACGAAGTTTACGAAGTTAATTGGACATGGCATGACAAAAATATGATTTAATTGTAAATACATTTTTGGAAAAAGAGAGTTACAAAGTTCTTCAAAAGCGATATGTACCAGCGTATGATTTTTTAGTCATGTCGAAATGTATCTAAATCTGACATTTTATTGTCTTAAGACCAAGCCTATGATTTTAAATTATTATTTTACCAAAAAATTCAGAGTGACGTAAAATGGCAGTTCCCTTCAAGTTATGACCACGATACTCAACACAGTTAATAAGGACGCTTATGACAATAATATGTGTCGATTTCATTGTGATTGGATGAATGAAACAGCAATGACAGCACATAATTTGATGAAAAATGTATACCTGACCAAAAGGTGGCGCTATGGATTTCAATCCAAGATTGTCATATCCACTTGTTCAGAATGGAAGCCTGATTACATGTATTGATTTTGGGTCAATTTGGACCAAGTATGTTTAAGTTACAACAACTTTTATGTTCATGGCGAGACACAGAAATTTGACCACCTCTAACGGCCACGCCCTTCGATAAGAACGTACAGTTTTCTCTGTCAGTCATCGTCAATGTCTTACCTATTATCTGACCAACTTTGAGATCATTAAACTGATCTCGCTTGGAGCACAGATGCATACTAGAAGACATGACAATTCCTGGTGCCAACAGGTGGCGCTACAACCGATCCTGAATATTCCACCACATATGTCTTCAGGCTCAGCCTACAATCATGCACATACGTTTTCAACCACATCAAATAATGTATTGCTGAATTACAGCCAATTGATGTTTGATGGCGAGGCTTAAAAATGACCTCAAACTTCGCCGAATCACTACGGTCAAGCCCTCTGCTAAAAACTTAAAAGCTTCGCAATTTAGCGTCGGCCATGTGTCTAGATTGTACAAACCAAGTTGTGAGCCAATCTGATAAAATCTCTAGGAGGAGTTCGTTAAAGTACGAGGCCTAGAAATGATCAGAATTCATCAAAAATGACATTTTCTATTCAAAATGCCGGATTTCCTGTGTAACTTAGACCATGGGTCCAAGAGACTTTTTTGTAGGGCTTTGTCTGATATAATAGACACATAAAGGTCATTGCTGTAAGTCAAACCATATTGTGGGGCTCGTCGAAAAACATAAAATAGGTGGCGCTATAGAGCCCATTCTTGTGGACCCATGCCTGTCGCCCATAAAATACGTAATTTTACGCGACTCTGGAAGCGTGTGCAAAATTTGGTGAGTTTTCGAGCATTTTAAGGCCTCCAAAAAGGCAATTCATTTACGGCGAGAATAATAATAATAATAATAATTAAAGCTGCAAGCAGCGATGAACGGGCCCTCGCACTCACGGCCACCGCCCCCCATAAGCATATCAGAAATGACACCACCCACGACTTCCTATGTCAAACCATTCAAAAGTTATAGCAGAAAAAAGGGACAACCAATCAGAAGAAGGGGCGGGGCTAATTCAGGCCAATGAAGGTCAAGGACTCCATACAGAATCTGATGACACCACCCACGACTCTATGTCAAACCATTCAAAAGTTATAGCAGAAAATCGGGACAACCAATCAGAAGAAGGGGCGGGGCTAATTAAGGCCAAAGAAGCTCAAGGACTCATTACAGAGTCCCATGACACCACCCACGACTCTCTATGTCAAAACATTAAAATGTTATAGCAGGAAATAGGGACAACCAATCAGAAGAAGGGGCGGGGCTAATTTTTGCCAATTATGGTCAAGGACTCTATACAGAGTCCCATGACACCACCCACGACTCTTTATATCAAACCTTTCAAAAGTTATGGCAGAGAAAAGTATTCTAGGGGGCGCTGTTGAGCCGTTAGGCCACGCCCATTAATGCAAACCATGAAATATCAAATTTATCGACAGGCCTGGCTTTTCTTTAAGTTGCGACATGATACAGGTGTGTACCGATTTTTGTTCATGTACGTCAAACCGTATTATGGGGCTTGAGGCGCAAAGTTTTTTCTGTCTGAACCAATCAGATGAAGGGTGGGCGTGCTTTTTGCCGTCTAGCGTCGCCACGGTAACGCTTTTGAAAGAGAAAAGTAATGCGTGGTGTCGGAAAATGGAGACGCACATTTTGATGTATAACACACCTGGGTGCACGTTACGGTTCGGGCCGTATTAACTGCCGAAGGAATGGCATAAATTAGGCCAAAATGACACGATTAATTGAAAATGGCCGACATCCTGTTCGGTTTCGGGGATGACGTTAAGAGCTTTCTTTAAGGTGGGCCATGATACAGGTGTGTACCGATTTTCGTGCATGTACGTCAAACCGTATCGTGGGGCTTGAGGCACAAAGTTTTCAAGGGGGCGCTGTTGAGCCATTTTACCACGCCCATTAATGCAAACCATTAAATATCACATTTTTGCCATGCCTGGCTTGTGTGCAAGATTTTGTGACTTTTTGGGCCGCTTAGGGGGGCAAAAAGGACCTCCTTTCGTCGAAGAAAGAAAGAAAGAAAGAAAGAAAGAAAGAAAGAAAGAAAGAAAGAAAGAAAGAAAGAAAGAAAGAAAGAAAGAAAGAAAGAAAGAAAGAAAGAAAGAAAGAAAGAAAGAAAGAAAGAAAGAAAGAAAGAAAGAAAAGAAAGATACAGAGACAATCATGGCGGTACAGATGAGAGGATAGTAGTTAAAATCAGATCACTCAAATGAACGACGATCATACAGTACAGCTGTATCTCATGGTCCAGAATGTATGATATTATATTAATCTTTTATACCATATTATATTACGTTGTTATATCATATTACAAACCCAGTAATATAGCATATTGTATTATTGCATTGTATGTTGCTTCATTTCATATATTTTTGACTGTATTATATTGTAAAATTATATATCATAGCGATTGCATTATTATATAATTTAATTTATAACACTAATATACAATTCCTCACACACACACAGACACTCCTTCCAAATTTTTCTTTTTTTTCCGTTATGTTTTTTGTTTTAAAGTTTGTTATGTCTGTTATTCAAATATATTAATACATTCATTAATATGCTATACTGTATTTTGTATTGTGTATATTGTGTGTGTGTGTGTGTGTGCATGTATATATATATATATATATATATATATATATATATATATATATATATATATATATATATGTATATGTGTGTGCGTGTGTGTGTATACCTGAAGTGTGACTACCTGCAGAACGTATTTTAGCATGAAAGCTTGCATATTTAACGTACATCAAGCATCCTGTATCATAGCTACATGTCTGCCGTTTGTAACAAAGCAAACCGCGTGAAAATCGGTTGAAAATTAAGCAAGTTATAGTTATTTTACTTATGCAGACACCTCCTTCCTCAATAGAAGTGAACGCAGTCTAGAGTGAAAGCGATACCGATCCAAGATGGCGGCCACGCCCGACGTTCTCAGGCAGTCAATGCGGCGCCTCGACCAAGATGGCGGCCGCGCTGAACATCAGCCCCTCCCCCCGCGGGAGCTGCGCGCGCAACGCCCCCCCCCGCCCCCCCAACCCCCTACACCCCCCCACCGCCCCCTTCCCCCGTCCTCCTGCGGGAGCTGCAGCCCCTCCCCTCTCCTCTGCTCTGCTGACAGAGAAGGATCAGACCAGCCGGTCAGACAGACTGATCGAACATAAATATTATTTAAAAATAATAATGTTCGACACAATTTCATAGGATTAACTGTAGCTTTAAACAACACATTAAACAATATATTTAGGGAGTTACGGAGGTGAAAGGACATAAGAAAAAAAAATGTGATTTATTTTAAAATAAGTTCATAATTTTAAAAAAATAGAGTTACAAACTTTAAAAAAACCTATAGGTACCAGTGTATGATTTTTTAGTCATGTTGAAAGGTATATAAATCTGACATTTAATTGACATTTAACAAAACCTCTGATTTTAAATTATTATTTTACCAAAAAATTCAGAGTGACGAAAAATGCCAATTCCTTTCAAGTTCTGACCACGATACGCGACACGGTCAATAAGGAACATACTGACAATCATATGTGTCGATTGCTTTAACATTGGATGAACGAAACAGCAATGACAGCACATAATTTGATGAAAAATGTATACCTGACCAAAAGGTGGCGCTATGGATTTCAATCCAAGATTGTCATATCCACTTGTTCAGAATGGAAGCCTGATTACATGTATTGATTTTGGGTTAATTCTGACCAATTATGTTTAAGTTACAACAACTTTTATGTTCATGGCGAGACACCAAAATTTGACACCCTCTAACGGCCACGCCCTTCGATAAGAACGTACAGTTTTCTCTGTCAGTCATCGTCAATGTCTTACCTATTAAAGTGACCAGCTTTGAGATCAATACACTCATCTCGCTTGGAGCACAGATGCATACTACAAGACATGACAATTCCTGGTGCCAACAGGTGGCGCTACAACCGATCCTGAATATTCCACCACATATGTCTTCAGGCTCAACCTACAATCATGCACATACGTTTTCAACAACATAAAATCATGTATTGCTGAATTACAGCCAATTGATGTTTGATGGCGAAGCTTAAAAATGACCTCAAACTTCGCCGAATCACTACGGTCAAGCCCTCTGCTGAAAACTTAAAAGCTTCGCAATTTAGCGTCGGCAATGTGTCTAGATTGTACAAACCAAGTTGTGAGCCAATTCGATAAAATCTCTAGGAGGAGTTCGTTAAAGTACGAGGCCTAGAAATGATCAGAATTCATGAAAAATGACATTTTCTGTTCAAAATGCCGGACTTCCTGTGTAACTTAGAGCATGGGTCCAAAAGACTTTTTTGTAGCTCTTTGTCTAATATAATACTCACATAAAGGTCATTGCTGTAAGTCAAACCATATTGTGGGGCTCGTCAAAAAACATAAAATAGGTGGCGCTATAGAGCCCATTCTTGTGGACCCATGCCTGTCGCCCATAAAATACGTAATTTTACGCGACTCTGGAAGCGTGTGCAAAATTTGGTGAGTTTTCGAGCATTTTAAGGCCTCCAAAAAGGCAATTTATTTACGGCGAGAATAATAATAATAATAATAATAATAATAAACATCACAGATACAATAGGGTCCTCGCACTTTCAGTGCTCGGGCCCTAATAATAATAATAATAATAATAAACATCACAGATACAATAGGGTCCTCGCACTTTCAGTGCTCGGGCCCTAATAATAATAATAAACATCACAGATACAATAGGGTCCTCGCACTTTCAGTGCTCGGGCCCTAATTAGAATGTTTTCACATACAGGGGATTCGTCTTGGGTTCTAGTATTTTTCCTGAGAACTGTAAAATTGTGCAGGGCTGATCTGCAAAATATAAGGAATAGGCATTCAGTTATTCAAAGGTTATAAAGTATTTTTTCATTTTGTCAGTAAGTATGTTGGACTACTAATTTATGACGAAGTCCCTCTAAAAAACGTGACAGGAAAAAGGTGCAGAGCGTATGAGTTTGTAGGGCGCATTATCTCGCTGAAACAACTTTATAAAACCAAGTTGAACTTAGTGATTTTCAACATCGTCATATTATATTGTTTAGCCAAAAATAGATACATTAACTCTTCGCTATCCATCCTGCAAACGACCGCTGAAAACAGAAAAGTAGTTTTGAAAGTCCGTCCCGTCTTCTCTCATCAAAACAAATGCACGCGACGGGGACAGGAGTTTTCCGGCAGTACGCGCTGGTGCTCATGGGAAATGTAGTGTTCTTTCTGGTAAAGCACTACCGCTTTTGTCCAAAGGAGCCGCCAAACTCAACAAAAGCTGAAAGTTACATTGTGCTGCTTTAATTCAGAAAAACAGAGCAGATTTTTTTTTTCTCAAGTGAATGCAATACGCTTCCGTAATTTGCCATGCATTACTCTGTAGGTTATTTATTAAGATGAATTCTGTGATTCAGGACTGGGCATTTGCCATACGGGAGAGAGTGAGGACCGGTAGAGACTGTTGTACTTGCGCAGCTGTCGCTCCAAACTACAACTTTCCCTGCCATCTTCACCTCAGACTGTGCAGATTCGTGAGTACACCAACACTTACACGTTCCCTTTTGTTTTGTGCTGGTTAAATCCAGTGAAACGGCCATTAGTTTCCGACCTCCCTGCTCATGAGTATTGACTGGGCCTGCAACATTTTTATTTAATCTTAGCCCAGTGAGAGTCAGAGTGTGGGCTGTGGACATTTGAGTTCCCTGGCCATCAGGGATCATTTGTGGGTCAAACCTACAAGAGTGTTATGAGAGTTTTTAATATTCTTACCCCTGCATACTTAAAGGTCAACAGTGAACTATTTTAACTAATTTGCAAATCCAATTAATAACTGTGTAATACATACTTCTTGTTTGACTAAATCCTGTGTTGCTATTACAAAGGTGATACCAACTTTTGTGTTGCCAAATTATTTTATATCATATCACAGGTAGTGCCAGATGAACTCGGGCCCTGTCCCACTGTACTCCAACACCCCCATTATTTCCGTCAGAAATCATTAGCTACAGTCCATGGGGCTTGGTGGAAGCTAGACTGGTGCTGCTGTTTGGGTGTGGTTAAGCCTGAGTGGATGGTAAGCCGTTGGGGCTTGGGTGTGTTCAAGGCTCGGTGGAAGCTAGAATGCAACTGCTACATGGTTGTGGTCAAGCGCTAACCATCTTACTTCTGGTCATGCTGGAATCAGATTTGTGGAAGTTCCTTGACTGGTTGCTGGAGGATGGGTGCAAAAGTGAATTAATCTCCATTGACTCCCCTTTTTAAATCTCAAACTTAAGAACAGAAACATATTTACAACTTGGTTCAAAACTGGTTTTGGTCTCATTTGATGGGGTGTTTGTTTGTTTTTTTGCATCATGTCAGGATAATTTATATAGAGTAGGGATGTTAACAATTAATCAATTTTAGATTAATTGTCGATAAGAAATTACTCGATTAAATTAATCAATTAACAGTTAACCGTTTTATCATTGGGCTGTGTTCCGTGAATGTAATGTGGATTTAATGTCTCGTCCCGCCCACACGATGACGCCGTTGCTTATCCCGCGAACACAACACAGAAACCATGAAGCGGTCGCGGTCAAAACGGAGTTCTGTGTGGGAACAATTTGGACTTAAAAATGACGACGAAGTAAGGTGTAAAATATGTGACGCAAACAAACACTCAACCACTTCTTTAATGTACCATTTTAAAAAAACACACATCCAGTGTTGTTGTTGGGCGAGAGTAGCTGTGTTTCACAGCCTACTCTGCCCACAGTACTAGCTAAAAGAAAGCCGTGTGATGACGAACGAACGGGGGGCAATACCCAGAGGATTTGCAACATGGTTGCAAATCCTCTGGGTATTTGCAACAAAACAGACATGCTATTTTAAAACAGGCTTTTCTTTTAAAACGGGCATTTTTTTTTTAAAATAAAGGCATTTTCTTTTAAAATAGACGCATTGTCTTTTAAAACACATTTTCTTTGAACTTTTTCCACAGTTATATAGACCTAGCTATTAATTAGGCCTATTAATTTTCTTTTACTGAGTGTGTCACTGCCATTGTTGTCATGTTTGTGTCAATAAATATTTGACTAAGGAATATAATATGCCTTGTATATTCTGTATGTCAGCAAAAATACATTTTGTTAGACCTTATTGAGGGATTCTCAGATTTAAAAGAAAAACGCCGCTTATCAGTTAATCGTTAATCGATTGATAAGGTCATCAATTAATTAATTAATTGATAATTAGCATCCCTAATATAAAGCATTACATTTATTTTTTGTGACTGATTGAATGTAAGCTCAGCCAATGGCTAGCCACTATCACCTCTTCATCTGTAATCATCAAGCTACCGCACTTAGCGTAGCAACCAGCCATTTGTATTAAACCAGCGTCGGCTAAACACAACAGTAATCTTTTTGTTTTACCATTGAGTCAACACATTGAATGACATTTACTGCAGTAAACATCTGAAGAAAGCTCTGGAGATATTTTGAGTTCAGTGTTTCCCCTAGAATTTTTTCAGGCCCGGTGGTACCCACCGAAAAAACCCTAAACAGACGAGGCGTGTGGGACATGGACTTGTGACATGCAGCAATATAACAAAGTTTTACATTAAAAATCATTGTAGGCCTATATTGCTGAATTATATCACTTCAATGAAATCATTAGGCTTAATCTAACCTTTAACCAAAGTTGCATGGGCCTGAAAGGCTGAAGTGTGGTGGTCTGACCCCATATGAGCATTGAGCACATCTTTTCTATATATTTCAGAGGGATCTCTATGAAAACCCTCTGGGATGGTCCTCCTGTTAACGGGCTACTTGTGCTGACGGCATATGCGACAAAACATCCCTATTCACAATTGAGATTATATCAGTTATAAATAATTTAAACATTGTAGAAGATTTTTTTTTTCCCGTTTTGTTATAACAGAGTTACATGCATTTGACAATGCCTGGGAAAAAATGAACCTTTAGTGGTTCTAGTGGAAAGACAATCTATTGTCTGTGTTATTTTCATCATTATTGCTTACCAAAAAAAGAAGCTCAATCAGAACAAAAATGTAAGCTAAACAACAAATTGGAAATTTACCATGGCGAGTGTGGTACAACCAAGGGCTGTATTTAGGGATCCCAGCCAGATGTTCTGTGTTTAAATGCGTTGTTTTTTACTGGGTCACAAGTCGGACGGGGGTCGGCAGTCGGACCGGTGTCAGCGACGGTAAAGGCTGATTTATGGTTCCGCGTTACACCAACGCAGAGCCTACGGCGTAGTGTACGGCGTAGGTGCGCGTCGCCGCGTACACTACGCCGTAGGGTATGCCGTGACCTACGGCGTAGGCTTTGCATCGATTTAATGCAGAACCATAACTCAGGCTTAGAGGTAATTGAGCAGCCCCCCTCTCCACTGCAATCTGCCCCTCTTTCTCCCGTCTCACCTGCACCTGTCATTTTTTCCGCTGTTGCCTCTGTTACTCTCCCTTCAACTATTTTCCGTGGCTCCAAAGTCTGGCAGAAAAATTTCTTAATATCATGTTGTCTGTCGCCTGCGATATTTTTTCTTTTTTTTTGATGGCGCCATAGTTGGCTAGCTACAAACTCTGTATAATAATATGCCCGCGCTCTCAGCAGTGGTACTCGCATCGTTACTAGGCAACGAAGCAGGTTGACTCACGTTGCAGAACAGCGCTGCACAGAGGCGCTCCTAAACGTAAATGATCATTGATTTATGAATGAATGGATACCTCGCTTATTTTTGGCATATTACTTTTTTTTTTTAAGGCCTGGCGGGGGGTCTTGTTGGCCTGGCGGCCCCCGCCAGGCCTATACAATGGTAGGGGAAACACTGGAGTTATTTTTTTCTATAGTTTTTTTACAGTCTATGGATGTGGTCCAGGCTGGTGCTGCTAATAGGGCTGAAGCTACTTGGTTTCTCTTATGTCCATTATCTAGCATAATGATGATAAAAAGCTTTGTTTTTGCACATCCGTCCAAAGGAAAAAATAATGATTGAGACAGTTGCAGATCAGTAGCCAACCCCAAAGGAAACAGTAGAGTCACACCAAACCAGCAATGATTAATCAAGGCCGTTTATAGGTGAAATATATTTTTGGACTGGGTTAAGGTTTGGTGATAGGCCAGGATTCTATCCTTCTTTTTAACAAAAGAAGTAATAATGCAGTAATAATGAGATTTATACCAGGACAAGTGCACTCTTTAGTCATGCAATCTTAGTTTAAGAGTTTGCAGTGAAGAAGCATGCAGTGCATAGGTGAAGTATCACACATCACAGCAAAACAGAGACAGTGTATGTTAAGGGACTGCTGTTGAGAGACTTGCATGAATCTTATCTATACGGCATTATGGATTGTTGTATTGTGATCTTCCTTGACATTTACCTGGAGAGTTTTCTTCAACGTGTCTCTGTTCACTGGTCATTTATCTGCTCTGCTGCTGCTCTGTCCTCAATCTAGTGCAACTCCTGTCATTTATTCCATATTATGTTTGATGTAATAGTTTGTAGTTGTATTCTAAGACCCAGGACTGATGTCAAAAGTTATCAAACTTGCTACACATAAAACTGCCAAGTGGCAGTAGATCCTCTTCTAACAATGATATACAGTTATCAGGGAGATGAGTGAATGAGTGATATTATTCTGGCATAAGAGATGTAATATCAGTTAGAAACCGAAAACACCTACAGTATGTCCTATGTTGTTTTTTTGTTTTTCTTGTTCTCTTCAGATGGGCTGAACCTTATACCTGAACTGTATACTATATTGACCCAGTCCAATACGGCAATATGTGAAGTAGTTGCAAAACAGAAACAATTTGAATCGTGCCGATGAACACAAATTCCATTTTTTTTTCTTTGTATTACCCTGTACACATTTCAGAATAATTCATTTGAGTTTGAGGCTTAATATAGTTGTGTGTTTTGTACATTAAGGAGAGGGAACAGAATGTCTCAAGAAGGAAGCCAGGAAAAGAATAGTTTGACAGAAAATGTGTCTCATTTGATGCAGACCATATATCTCACCTCTTGACCATAAAAAAAGTACCTTTAAAAGCCAAACTTTCCTCGAGGAATTTTTGGTGCCTCATTTAATCAAACAGGAACTGTACTTGGGCCAGCACTCAAGCTCAGCTCTTCTTTCTAACAGCCATGTGTAGTATATTCAAAACTTCTGACCTCTAAATATGGACTTGTAACCTTTAAACTGTGGTGCAAGAGATGCAGTGACAAAAATGAAGCATTCGAAGTTGATTGAACTCTAAATTGATATAGACAGTTGTATTGGCTCATGGTAGAAAATGTAGAGGTGACGAAGCAGACAGAAGCATAGTGGATTACAAAAAAGTGTTGTTAGTTGATTTGTAGAATGATAATCTTTCTCATTATTGAACATTTCCTACATATAAGGTATTAACACAGTCAAAGACTTTCCACCATGCCTACTGCACTCTTGTAAGCCTACAAAACACAGATTCTTATCTCTACTCATATTCGTCCTATATTCATTGAAATAGACACATACACTCAGACACACAGATTATCCTGCTCTAGTTGCTTAAATGCCTGCATTAGTCCCTCACAACCAGACGTAATAAAATATCTCCAGTGTGCCTTCTGATCAATGGAGGACAGAAGAGACAAGCTGGCAGGGTTAATGGGCCCCATTCCACTTAAATACCATATGAGTGACTCTGGGGAAACAGAACTGGCAGGAGAGCAGGAGGGCAAATGGGAGAGCAAGCAAACTTTGATTAAACAACTAAAAAGAGATGGAAGGAGAGCCTATGTAGTGAGTGAAAGAGAAAATAATTATGAACTGCACAGCAAATGAGAGGAGCGAGAAAAGGGGAAGTAGGAAAGAAGGAGGGGAATGAAGGGGAAAGAGAGGCTTTATTTATTTATTTTCTATCTATCTCGCTTAGGCTACCCAACCCTGGATAAGCCAAGTCAACTTTATTGTCAATTCTGACATGAGCAACACAATACAGGATCGAAATTACCATTATTTTGCCCTACGGTGTAAAAAAAAAAAGGCTTGGAGTTCTTTGAGAAAATGTCTGTTTACTCAAAGTAGAGTATTTACTTGATTTGAACTGAGAATGGGTGGCGATATTGAATGTAACCCCCATAACAGAAATTTAAGGCAACTTTACAGAAATTATAAGTTGCATTTGTATAAGCAAGTTAAGTAAAGTTAAGAAATCTAAAACCAGATCAAAGATACATCCTTCCAACTCAAACTCATAGATCATTACTGTGTAAAGGAAATACAATTTAGAGGAACTTCCACTAAATTGCTGGCTCCTACATCCAGCAGGAGATACAACACAAAAAAATATTAATTTTAAAAATAGGAACAGATTCAGAATGATTGTTGGAAAGGAATTCTTACCATTGAGCTACACCATCTTTTCTTGTAATACCACCTTTTTAATAGCTAGGTGCTATGTTGTATTTTGTAAGTTTTATAACTTAACAGGAAACATCTGTTCTTTCTTGCTGTGTAAAAGGTTTCAACTGCCAAACATTGTAGTTATCTCTTTCAGGTGTGACATTTTCAAGAGAGACAGTTATGGACAGCAAGCAGAGCAGTCAAGCGATCACAGTCTGGCTATGAAGCCAAGATGTTGATGTTGTGCTACTAAATTAATAATAAACGTCCCAGAAAAAAATATATTACCTTGATGGTAGCATTTATCTCCAAATTTCCAATTTGTCTGCATCAGTGATACCATACAGTACGTACAAGGAACCCATGTCATGATGCACCCCAGTACCATCACAGGTGCAGGCCTTTGTCCCTCTCAACGATAACAGGTTTGATGGTCTTGTACACATTTAGTACAAGGAATCCAAAGACCATTCTTCCCAAAAGCAAGCGGAAATGTAGACTCATCTGATCACAAAACGCTGTCCATTGTTTTTATCTTTATGAGATGAGATTGTGCCCAATGTCCCCTGTGGTTTTTCTTCGCATATTTGATATTTGACTTCTCCTTAGGCAATGCAAGCCCCTTACATGCAGAGGTCACTTCATATCTGTCACGGTTTTGGGTTTGTCACAGGTTTTGGGATATGTCAACGTTTTTTGTATCCCATCTGGCCTGATCCTTGGCACCTGTGTCTCGTCAAGCCCTCTTGTGTATATATTTTTTTATGCTCTATGCTCCCTGTGGATCTGTACTGTTATCTCCACCATGTCATGTTATTTTTGCTTAAGTTTAGGCTCACGTTTTGAATCTTGCTTTGCAACATTTTGGTTTAAAATAATTCACTTGTCTTGGAACTCCGGCGGCCTCTGTCTCCTGCATCTGGGTCCTACTCACCCGAACCCTGACAATATCAGTGAAAAAAAGCCAACCTTCTTTCCTTCCCCTTTAGAAATTCACACAGAAGGTGGCACAATGTCACATCAGTATGTGATTACGTTGAGCATGCCAGCATGGTGGAATGCTTTCAGTGACAGTAACAGCAGTATGTTGTGCGATGCAGATTCGTGTTTAGACACAGATCTGATATCCCCTCTGTTTCGCCACTGTTACTACCTTCTGGGGCAGAGCAACATGTCCCAAACATGTCCCACCAAGAGTGAACTGTTCAGAGACAATAGCTTTCTAAGCCCATGTAGTTATATTGATAATAAGGATGACAATCACAGTTATGCATACACCGCCACCTTATGGGACAAAGATCACCATCCATGCCCCAGCCTATCTTGGAAAACTTAACCACTGATAGATGCTCCTGGTATACTTAATAATGGCGCACCCACATATCACCAATTCACTTGCTCCTTTTAGAATGTTCCACGACTGATTACTTTCATCTTTAAAAGACGTTTCTGCATTTATTTACTTCTTACCCAACTTTAAATGAGCACACAGTTCAGATTTTCTTCACATTCTTCAGATTTTGGAAAGGTTTTCCAGAAGACAGTGGAGTTGGTCAGTGAGGATTTGAAGGGGTTTGTATCTGTTTGTGATGTAATAAATTAAGGCCAAATAATTCAATAAGTTATATTTTGCAACTACTGCTTGCCGCCAACCTCCTAAACTATGGTCAGAGCTGATACTGTACATTATTGGCCTTCTGCAAAAGGATTTAAACCCACACACTTACCCCTCTGAATCTCGATGTCTTTGTAGACTGAAGTAGCTGCATCTGTGAACACTGATACCAACATTGATCCAGCCCTGGTCTTTGTAATGGACTCCAATAACAACTCCATTACTGCTGGCACACTGATTAGTGTGCGGGACTGACTATAAAATTAGCTGCAAAGGAGCCCTCCAGGTTCCATAACACACACACACACACACACACACACACACACACACACACACACACACACACACACACACACACACACACACACACACACACACACACACACACACACACACACACACACACACACACACACACACACACACACACAGAACATGCGTGCTTAAGGATAATATTCAATTGTTATCCAATCAGGCACCAAGCAAAATATATGCATGGACAACACAGACATTACAAATTCACACAGTTGAGCGCCCAGACACACAGATACTCTGTCAATAGTCATTCAGCATGAAGGCAGAGATTAGCTGGCTTCAAGAGAACAAAGATGTCCCCTCTATTGGCAGCCCGACATCCTCCTCGTCAGTCCCAAGTACAGGTATTGATTTTCCTTAAGTCCTTTTTCTTTCTTCCTGCGTCTCGTTCCCCTTTTGCTTTCAGTCCACATACGAATATGAGCTAGGAAGCACATATGCACTGAGGAGGAAAAGGGGAGTGTTGACATCCGACAACTGCATGTACATGCACCAAAACTCCATGGCCATTCTCTTTGAACTCAAGTTCAATGAGCTATGTGTATCTGTCGCCCCTTTTTCTAAAAGCACAAAGTGGAGGCCCCCGGATGCATCAGGGGTAAAATCACAAGCAAATTAAATCAATGGGCTTCCCACTGGCAGATGGCTCACTTTAACACTCAGTTAGCCTTTAGATAATTGAGGCGTTGACTCTGCAGCGGTCATAAAAAAACGGATGGCTTGTTTATACGTTTCACTGGAATAGATCAGCAGAGGTTAAATAAATGAAATCCCATTTGTCAGGGAGTGGAACCCCAGTAATAATAAATGCCACCCCTCCACCCCCCTTCTGCACCCCCTCTGCAAACACCTCCACTGTTTGGCCTCATAAATAGAGAAGAGAGGGAAGATGTTACCCACTCGCCCCTGCTATCCACACAGCCTCGGCACAAAGCTATACTGCCATCGATAGGGTAGTCCTGCTTAATGAAACGCTCCTTCCTTCCCCTCTACTCTGCTTGTTTTTCTGTCCTCCTCCCTCCTGCACGCAGTGTGATAAGTAGCGAACCAGTGAAGCCTGTAATTACAATCTTACCGAGGAACCCTAGCCCAATCTGTGAATAAATCTCGCCATCCAATTACAAGATGTAATAATTTTGCAGTCAAGCTGGTAATGAGGTCTAATACTCATGCATGTGATAATCCCCCCTGGATGCTGACTCTATCAGATGTTAGCTTTGTAATTATACTGGCAGAAAATCATTATTTCATGTTCAGCAGAAAAATGAGCTTGGTGGGGGGAAGTTAATTTTCTCTATGCTCTGTGAAGCATAGACTAAATTTTAATGATCTAATCATTACCCCCGACTATCGCCGTCTGCAATTGACCCATGTAACTTGTGTGAGGCAACATTTTACTCGTTTAAGAGTCCCTGTTATGCAGTAAGGTTTGCCAGGTAAGAGCCTTTTTATTTAGTAATTATACCACAATAAAACTATTATGCTAATGATATGGAAATCGATATCGTTGGGCCACAGTGTCATTTAATAGCTGCACAGAACATAAATCACATTTTTAATTGTAAGTTGTTAACATTTCCACATTATTGCTCTGGGTTTTTGTGTGTGTCACTGTGTGTGCGTGTGTGTGTGTGGTGTGTGTGTGTGTGTGTTAGGGTTGTCACGATACCAAATTTCTGTTTCGATACCGATACCAATATGTATTTCGATACTTTTCGATACTTTTCGATACTTTTTGTAAAAAGGTGGAACTCTCTCAATGTCAATATTTTCCTTTATTTTAAAGCAGACTTTGGGAACAATAACAACAATAAATAAAATAAATAATTGGCATGGGATATTAAAATGTTCAAACCTTTAGAACAGTGTGAACAAGTAAAATAAAGCAATGCCATTCAAATTAAAGTCACGATGTTAAATAAAATACTGTAGCAGCAAAAACTCCTGCTTCTGAGTGGGTGGTGTCACCCTCTCTGAGCCAGGAGCACTGGACTTCTGTAATTGGGGGAGGGAGGGGGTACAGTATTTTAATTAACATGGTCATTTTAATTTGAATTCCATTGCTTTATTTTACTTGTTCTCATTGTTCAAAAGGTTTGTGTTTTGAAACTATAGGCCACATGAAACATTAAATGGGCATAACTAGAAAAATAAATTGAGGATCATTCTATTATCTACAGGACTGTCTCAGAAAATTAGAATATTGTGATTTTCTGTAATGCAATTACAAAAACAAAAATGTCATACATTCTGGATTCATTACAAATCAACTGAAATATTGCAAGCCTTTTATTATTTTAATATTGCTGATCATGACTTACAGCTTAAGAAAACTCAAATATCCTATCTCAAAAATTTTGAATATTCTGGGAATCTTAATCTTAAACTGTAAACCATAATCAGCAATATTAAAATAATAAAAGGCTTGCAATATTTCAGTTGATTTGTAATGAATCCAGAATGTATGACATTTTTTTTTTTTTTTTTTAATTGCATTACAGAAAATAAAGAATTTTATCACAATATTCTAATTTTCTGAGACAGTCCTCTAGGATAGGATTAGATATTGTAGGCTAGTGGAATGTTTTACAAAAGTGTGTTTTAATATATAATATTAATTAATATAATTCATTGCCTTAATGGTTTATAATATATATGAAACATTAAATAATATTAAAATATAAAAAATATATTAAAGTTATATTCTAGTGTGTGGAATTTATTTAAATATTTTAATATATAAATAAATATATATAAATATTTTTAATATTTTAAAAATTGCATTTATTAACCATGGACATGTTTTAACTCTCTGTATAGGCTACTGTAGGTTTACTACGGGCTGGGAGAGGCTCTGTACTTCTTTCATTGACATGACAGTGCAGTGAACTGGTGAACAAAGTTATCAGCTGTCGTTCTTGACTGAAGTCGTGGAAGAAGTCCGCGTGGTTGTCCTTTAAACGTTTGGACAAGTTTGAAGTGTTGCCTCCTTTTGCGAGACACGCGTTGTAGCAGCGCTTGCACTGCGGTGCGTCTGGTTCAGTGGTTCGCCCTTATCGCTCGGTTTGAACCCGAAATATTTCCACACCATACTTCGGGCCCCCATTTTGTCCAAAAGTACGGGCTTTTCTGCAGCTGCCATCTCTTTTTATTTCAATTTTATTTCAACCCACTCTGTCTGTCTAATAACACGCGACTTCTCGTTTCTCTCTCCTCCGCATGCGAGTGGGAGGGGGAGGCGGCTCTGCTTCTGCAACTACGTCACACTCGCGGACCTTGCCGTGCTTAAAGAGACAGGCTCCAATTTACCAATTCGTTTGCATAGAAAAAATATATAAAAGTACCGTTTGTTTTTAAATGCTGGTATAGTACCGTTTTCAAAACTCTAGTACCGCGGTACTATACTGGTACCGGTATACCGTGCAACCCTAGTGTGTGTGTTTGTTTGGAGGAGTGATACCAAAGGAGGAAGCAAAAAAGGTCACCCGCCACTGTCTACAAGCTGAGCACGATTCTGTTTCATCCATTCTTGTGCACTTTTTTGATGTGGACTGCTGTAAATATCCTCAACATGACAGGAAACAACCTGGGAAATACATTGTCAGTTTATTATTTATCTGTGGTGATCTGTTCAGCATATACATATATGTGTTTATATGTGTATATATATATATATATAATCATTGAAGATAGATTCAGACTGTAAAGAATATGTATTTTAGACCATTAAAAGTACACAGTGACTTACTGATATTAGATGATTATATGCACATAGTATGATTGGGTTCTTACACCTTGCAATTTGTTGACATGAATGAAATACGAAGCTTCTTGGTGTTCTAGGCCTGGAAATACAGTTCACAAACTGAAAGAAGTTTATTTTTCAAAAGCCTGCTAGTTATTCACACTGTGCTAGCTAACATTTGATGCTAGTCCAGCGTTCTAGCCGAAATCCACTGCACAAGCTATTTTTCAAATCACTCAGGGTAAGCAATGCTCCAAAACACAGGGATGCAAAGTTTCACTACTATGTCAGAGATTATGGAGGTTCCTATACAAATGAATGTACTTCTGGGGGAGTGCACAGAAGCAAGTGGAACTTAAACGTAACTGTATCTGAGCTTTGCAGCTTCTTTCTTCATGTATATTCTTTGTGTGATCTTTCTCATATTTCCAAATTCATATTTCATATTTCATATTTCTCATATTTCCAAATTGTTATTATTTTTAATTTTCTTGTATGCCACAACAAAAGACAAAACTAAAATGTTCGACTTTAAAATGTATCGTGTCAGTATTAGGCTGTCTGTGTGTAGTCCACTTGCCCAAGATGTTTTGGTCAATGCAGGTCACTACGGGGCAATGATGAGCAATTGTAAAAGCCTGATAAAACAACTACAAGACAACAGAATGTATATAACACTACATGAGCAGACAGCAGACAGAGGGAGAGAGAGAGAAAGAGGTGGAACCAAACATAGGGGTGTTGGATAAGTTAAACGTGGCATGCATGAGTTGATAAAATCTAAGCTCAGTTGTCCAGGGACCGTGGCTGGCGGAGCACAAGCTATGGCCATTAATAGAGATGATTGATTACAGAGCGGTCACCCAGCGGTGTCTGAAACATGAAAAATTATTAAATACACTGTTTCTTTCACGTAAAATGCATAGTTTTAATATCAAGATAATATGACGACAAAGAAAGATAAAGGTTAGGTGTTGTGACGAATGTTGCCCTCATTGGAACTTCTGTAAATGTCAGAGATTACAGGTAAAGTTCACTTCTGATACATTAGCTGTTTTCAGTTTGTTTGTATGCCAAAATGACTGTCATGTTTATACACATTTATTGCACATATAATATCTGCATATCATGTTAACACTTGAAGCCTCACCTTTATCTTGCTTCTGTTTGTTGTGAATGGAGTTCAAAAATGTTAGATATTGGTCTTTTAACTCAAGTGTACACACACACATTTTAGTATTTGACAGCTATACTGGTGTTCAAACTGATATTTAGATCTATAGTGCCAACACACAAAGATAACACATTTTTATCAATATGCGAATTGAATGAGCACACATTGTTCCTAATATGTGGTGTTTTCTTTAGAAATGGCTCACTGCAGAACATAATTGATGACTGATTATTAAAGAAACTCCCAATGCATCGTATTAGTGAGATATCACGTAAAAACTTTAGAGAGAGCCTCTTATCACATATGTGATATGGAAAAATGTAAACACAAGTGAGACTTAGTCTATGCCCTTGACATAATTACTGTGGTAACAGGGACATCAGAATCTAAGCAGATTATGTTTTCAAATGTGGTCCCTCAAGGAGTGATACTGAAATCAGCATGCAATGTGCAGTGAGGCGTAAATTCACTGTTTTCTCGGTGTGATGGATGTGAATCCCTTTCCAAAGTGATAACAGTCATTATTTGTTGATCAGCCATCCATTGTATAGCATACATTTAGTTCTCCACATCACTAAATCATTTGTATGAACTGAATGTTACATGATATTGATCAAATATTTGGGTAGTTAGGACTGACGTCTAACTTTGAATTTGTGATATGTTTATTTGGCTCAAACTATTTTCCCGATATTTTTTCCTATATAAACTTGGTCTCCACTTATATTCATACAATCCAACTATTTAAATTCTATTTAAGGTCCCCTGTGCATCTGTGCTGTGTGGAATTGATTCAGGAAAGTTTCGACACACATGGAAAGTTAAGCAGATGGTGCATCTTTACACCCATGTACACACACACACACACACACACACACGATGCAATAGAAAGAGCTGAGTAGACTGGGGCCCCTTTGTATCCTCTGCTGCTCTCTCCACCCTCCCCAACTCCCCACTCCCTCTTTGCACCGTCATATGCATTATCTTTATGCCTACCCATCTCTGGACACGGACGCCTCTTGTTTCGCCATTTTAAACAGATCTAATCAGCGGTGTGTTAAACAAGAGTGGATCTTTTATGCATTGGGTGTTAGGACAAGCGAATCACCGCTGTAGATCAACCGAATAAACAACTCCACCCTGATTCAATTACAACAGCTGGGGTCTGTGCTTTTATCTGGCGCGGACATCATTTCAATCAAAATGTAAAATAATCCAATCCAATAGATGCAATAGCTGAGATAGGATACAGACTGCTGAGCTTAGTTGTTTTATTAAAAAAAAAAGGGAAAAAAAATACAAGACATTCTCCACTCGCTCTTGTGCTCTCCTTCTGACAGCTATCAAGAAGGTCCCATTCCCAAACTCCATTACCTTGTGTAATAGCATTCAAAACTGAATTGAAAGAAAGGAGATGAAGAGATTGTTGGCTATATTTTTATTACCCAAAGTTGTTTTCCAAGACACAGTCTGGTGCACTTTTATTCAGTTAATTACCATTGGGCTCTATTTTTTTTCTCCCCCAGTTGCCCTCTTGGACCTGCTCACCTTCTTTATCTTACAGACACCAACAACTATTGCACATGATCATATTTAGCAGGAATTGAAAAGTTGGCAGAGACGGTATTAATGGCGAATTAATGTAAACGTTTTCTCCCCGAGTTATGAATTTGATGTCAATAGGATACAGGCCACTGCATTTTAGCCCCCTTTTAATTAACTGAGCAGAATTCACCATGACAGAAATTTGGAACAATCTTGAGACGAAACAGAGAAAGAGACAGCACGAGAAGACGCAAGCGTTTCTCTCAATAATAATGTTCAAGGAAATTGAATGTAGGAGAATGTACAACATTGTTAATAATAGGGTTTGGTCTATCTAGAGTAATGTAATCTAATAGAAAGCAATTAATTTAGGACACAGGCCACTGCACTTTTTACTCATTTAATTAACACATGGGATATTTGCAAGGAGTTGGAATATAAAGCTTTATAAAGTATTACACCTCCCCTGTCACACCATGAGATACGGTAACTAAACTCCCTCTAAGGTAAGTTATACATAATGTAAGCTGTAATTGAACTGTTTTTCTTAGTTTGTGCAATGAACAATACTGAATGCACAATATACTCTAATCACCCACTCATGCTTGGCCTGCTACAATGTTTATTTGGGTGGTACATGGTAAAGTAACACCTAAATGAATACCCAAACCAAGAGAATCCCAGTATAATGTTGCATTGTAATGAGATTTTCAATGTTTGACATTATATATCACTCAACAGTACATTTAAAATGCATATTTCTAAAATTAGTATGAAACAAATATAGCTTGGAGATTGAATAAGAGAGGAGGATGCAGCAGACTAGCTGGGGCGACCCCTCCAGGGATAAGCAGAACAAAGAAGTAGAAAAGTGAAGAAGAAATGGACTGGCATTGATTTTGTCCACTGCCATGGCAAAAATAACTCTGTCTAAGAAAGTTACTATAGATGAAATGTTAGCAGAAACCAAAAAAACGAACATTGGTGCATAATCCCATATACGCAAACGTCTCAGTTTAAAACTGCTTTAACATTCTCCTTTTTTTTTTTTGTTGTTTTGTAAAAAGTTGCCTGTCCTAATCTGTACACTCAACTAACTAACCAATCAGCACACTGTTGCCAAACTCCTTATCACTATTGAAGCGTGATTAACCCAGTTTAGACCCCTCAGCGTTTCAGGGCAGATCCCATAAACCTATGTTACTTTGTCTCTTTGAAGATTTTTTTTTTGATTTTCACAAGCTGTGTTTTGACCGCAGGAACTTTCACCAGGGATTAAGAACCTTGGGTGGGTCCTCCCCTGTGTGAATGCAGTTGAGGCATCCTTCTCTTATCCCTTGTGACTTGACTGCTGTCTGTAGCTCAGCCTTAGTCCTCAGACACACCTATAGCTCTTGCTCAGAGCACCTGAAAGAGGCTATCTTCAGTAGAGATGCACAGATTATCCTTTTCAGTGGTGTAAAGTAACGAAGTACAAGTACTTCGTTATTGTACTTAAGTAAGATTTTTGAGAATTTGTACTTTTATTGATACTTTCATTTTTCTGTACTTTTACTTTTACTTCGTTACATTTTCAAGGAAAAAATCTTACTTTTAATCCGCTATATTTAAAATTGGACACGTCGTTACTCGCTACAAATTAAAGAACAGCACAGCGGGCGCTGAGCTACGGCGTAGTTTACGCGGCGACGCACGCCCTACGCCGTAGCCTACGGCGTAATGTGTGCGACGATTTAACGTGGAACCATAAGGCGGACGGGAAGGAAGGGGGGCGCGAGAAGGAGCCGCAGCTCCCGGGAGAGTTGCGCCGCAGAGGCGGGCCGGAAGGCCGGAGGAACCGCCGTCGCGTCGAGTACCGATGAGGACTGAAGCCTGAATTATGGTTCCGCGTTAAATCGACGCAGAGCCTCGCCGTAGGGTACGGGCCCTGCGTTGGTGTAACGCGGAACCATAAATCAGCCTTGAGCGGCAGCCGACGCGTGTCCATGCGCACCATTCTTTGATTCCACCCCTTCTAAGGTGGTTTTGGCATTTAAAAGTTCAAAAGTCTCATCCTTTATCAGCTGGGGTTGCTTAATGTTGTCACTGCATACTACAGGCTGGGGGTGGACCTGTCAGCGGGGCCAATGGGGTACAGCAGCAGTGATGAGCAAAGGGAGAAATTAAAATGGGGTAATGGAAACAAACGCTAAAGGGGTCAGAATAATATCACCATTATTTAGAGTTGTAAGCAAATTCTTGGATTCTTCATTTCTTTGCAATCCTTTTGAAAATAATTTTGTACTTTGAATTTTGTACTTTGTACTTTGTACTTTTGTACTTAAGTACATTTTACACCATGTACTTTTGGTACTTTATTATATTTAAGTTGAGGTACTTTTATACTTTTACTTAAGTAATGTTCTTAATGGGTACTTTTTACTTTTACTTAAGTAATTTTCAAGCAGAAAATTTGTACTTTTACTTAAGTACAATATTTTTGTACTTTTTCCACCTCTGATCATTTTGAGGGCCGATCACCGTTAACCGATCACCAAAAGCAGTATCTGCCGATCCCGATATTGCCGATCACCGATCACAATGTGTAATCCATAAATTCGTCAATATTCTTGTCTCATGTATGCAACACTGACATCGTATTATTAGGTATAAAAATGAGCAGATGAGAAAGTATCATGAATTGACTGTTTTATTGCAGGCTAAGGCAATATGCAATATTTCACACTCTAGAGACTTTTAGAGACGACTCAGACTCGTGTAGTTTACTAGCTTCAGCTTTCTTGTGGCAATAATTATGTGTACAACACATGTGCACCAACACAGTCAACAGTAGACATGTCACATGTCACGTTATTTATGGTCTATTTTATACATTCTACTGTCTTATTCTTTTAGTTTTTAATGTCTTGCTTTCTAGACATACTTTTAGGATTTTATGTTATGTTATACTCTTTTAAACTCTTTTAGTGTATTTTATCCTGCTTTCTTGCAGCTTTTATCTCCAGTGTTTCCTCATGGGGAGCCTCCATGCTGGGAGTGACTCTGGCCTGCAGGGGTTCGTCCTGGGGGTCGTTCTGGCCTGGATGGTTTTGGAGCTCTGCACCACGGCTTCACCGCTGTGGTGTGGACTCCTCTATCCGTCCGGGCCGGGATGGTCTCTGAGGCCCCCCCCCCTTGTAGCTGCGGGCTATGAGACCACCTGGCGTGGACGGCTCCCTGTTACCGTTTCCTCACCTGGATCCTCTGTGCCTAGCCATGTCTGCACCGTGTGTCTGTGTGTGTGTCTGTGTGTATAACCTAAGTCAATTGTAGTGTGCTTGTGTGTGCGGGGAGGGGGGAGGGGGGCAGGGCACTAATAAGTTTTATGTTTATTTGTTTTATGTTAAGCACTTTGTGTTGCATTATTTGTATGAGAAGTGCTATATAAATAAAGTTTCATTTGATTTGATATACAGTACTCCTTGATGTGAGAAACTTTCAAATGTCTTATCAGCTTCGTTGTGTTGAAATTCTTTTGTAACATTCCTCCTCGGGGTATCTCCTTTGGAGCTTGAAAACTGCAAATTTGTTGTCCTTTTCGAACATCGTAAAACTCCCATACCCGCAACGCCATTTTCAGTGTTGATGCTCTGTAGAGACTGATCCACAACAAATGGATAGGGACTATTTGATGGTTAGTGAAGACTTAGGAGCTCCTTGAAGGACAAATGTTTCTTTTTTCTCAGGTCAAATCAGCATTGGGAATACTGAATTGACATAACCATTCAGCGGTACGGAATAAACACTGGGTCTTACTGCAAATACATTCTGCTTTGCTTTTTTCAATTATTTTGGAGGTTAATGTTAAGAACTGTTGTTCATATGGTACCAATGTATATTATTCCTGTTATTATTTATTAAATAAATAGTTCAGCAGTTGCTGTCCTATATTCAACTAATAACCATTAATAGATGATATATTCGTTTTCAGAGGAAGAAACAGGTATTCAGATACTTTTTCAGTACAAAACTACTCATTACAGATGTACCCTACTAGCCAAGCCTTCCTGTTTGAGAAGCTTACGAGCTGTTTAGGAAGTTAGATGCAGCTAAGCAAAGTGGCCAGATGGCAGCTAAATTGCTCAGGATAATTCATTTAGTTCCCAGGTGGGTCTAGGTTCCAAAATAAATGTTACCTTAATCTTGTTAACCATGTTTATTGTCTCAGAAGTGGAAATAAAGGACTGGCTGATGCAAAGTTTTTTTTTAATGCTCCCTCTCTCTCTGTACTCAAACATTACAGTATGAAACTTTGCCGTGAAACTGGAAACCAAACATTTATTTGCAGGATGCTGACAAATTGCTGTTTTTACTCACATATAGCCTATCCTGTTACACACTATCAGAGCAGCCAAAAGAAAGCTAAAATATAAAAAGAGACCACATTAGTGACGCCTCAGGTCACGGCCTTGCCAGGACAGCTGCTGCCGTTTGTGGCCAATTTATGTCAATTTGTGTTTGTGTTTGGCCTTCCAGCTGTATGTATTAAGACAAAAAATGAAGTCGCAGATTTGAAGGGTGAAGTGCAAGTTCTTTTTCCAGATCTGTATTGCAAACGTAAAAAAAAAAACGGGGTTGGACATTTTCAGCATCAGCTGAAGTAAAACATGCATTTGTTCTAATTTCACTATTATATTCCTTACTGTAACATTTCTAGACATTATTAAAAATGTTAATTTGTGTATAGTACGGTTAAAACTGATGTCTCCTGTTATAATTGTTAATATAACTTCACTGAACCTACCTTACCTATACTGATGAGAACAGAGTTATAATCTTTACGACACCTTTTCATTTCTTCTGTCAGTTTTTGGAGACCAAAGATCCAGGAACAGGAAGTGCAGCCTAACCCTGTTGAATCGATCACATTGTCCTCCTAATTTATGACACCTGTGCATAACTGCTAAAGCCAGCTTCTGCACATACTGACTGATGATACAGGTTCTAACATGCATTAAACTACCTCTTTCTAGTGAAATGTTAAAACATTTTTATGTTTTTAATAGAGTCATAGTAAAGGTTATGGAAGTAAGGAGAGGGAGAGGAGTCACACTGCCACTTTTCCAGCTCCCTCACACCCAAACAAGCATTTGATAATTCATCACCATGCCATGACAGATGAGTCCTGCTGGAGAATATTAGAAAATGTCTCAAATCTCATATATATGCTAATAGTATGCTGAGACCGGTTGGATGGTGTGGCAGACTTTGTAATCTGCTCTTGCTACTACTACAACCACTGAGTGAAAGTGGAGGCGACAAGTGATTGCACCTCAACAATTTATGATCAAACAACTTCGCTTTTGGAAGCAGTACAAATAGAGATCGGAAGAGAGGGATGGAGAAAGATGTTACCAAAAGGATTGTGTAAGAATGAGAGGGCAGGGCTTGTTTTTTGTAATTTAGCAAATGCATGATACCAAAGTCTGAATATCAAACCCATGTGACCCTAAAAGATATGGAATTAGTCTTGTCACTGCCTCAAAGTTGCCTCACCGCATTCTAACCCAGTTCATTTTCATTTTGATTTATGACATTTTGTGTTCTGCGTGAATGCATTTTGCATTCCTGTTAAGTTAAGGACTTGTAATAGAGATGTAAGTGCGATACACACGTGTGCACATTGTAATTATCTACTGATATGATTTGTTTTTCTTGTGTCTTGCAATGTATTAATGATGACTCAACATACATATTTACATAGAAAAGCTCACCAGCACCCCCAAATAAAAAGAAATGAAAGAAAAATGAAGCAAACCATTATTATTTCACAGATAGTTGATGACATTATTATATTGCACCACATGTCATCAGTGATAAAACTGAATTGAGTAATTGAAATGGACTGTCCATCCCCATCTATCAACTTCAAATAATTTGCTTCCTCAAATAAGTTTCTATATCAGTTATTATTTTTTCATTTGTTTTTCCTGTATATTACATGCTATTTGTCAACTATACTAATATCTTCAAACCTTCAGGGAAAAAATGCAATAAGGGGGAAACAAACAAAATGAATGATTGGGAAAAATTGATATGCAGTTGAATTATGGTTTAACTGCTTGTATTGTAATGCACTGCATCACTTATAAAGCAAGTACAGCAAGATGCTGTTTCACATTCCCAGAGTCTACCATCCCTTTTCTCTGAGTCTCTCTTTGTCTCTCTCGCTGTGAAACCAATGCATGTTTATGCAAAACAAAAGTGATAACATAATCACTCAAAGCCCACGATTCTCTGCTCTATTGGAGCTTGTGACGAGGTATTAATAACAGCGAACCCAGTGCTTTATTTTTCATGAATTACACACGTCAAAGATAAAACTCCTTTGAGTGCCCATAGGTTGGGATTGGCATGGGATAATAAAGGTTCATACAATTCTGCCAACAGCCTTTACAAGTACATTTTAACAGGAAGTCAATACATTTGAAACAGGTGTGATTTCTTGTTGAATTCTTAAAAGTAAAAAAAAAAAACACAAAACAAACTTGTAATAATAATTGATTTGAAGTGTCAATATTAGTAGAAAGGAAAGTATAAATTATAATAATAAAAAATGTATGTAGTAATTGTATTAATTCTTATCAACTGCTAACTCAGAATAGAGTAGTGCAACAGTGTTGCATGCTTGTACTTGCAGGCTTGCTAAACTGATGCCAAAACATGGAAGTGCAAAAACATACAGTTCATAAAATAACCACAAGGGGCTCCATGACTCCCTTCTTAAAATAGCCAAATCTATAGCACAAATAAACATTTTAAAAATGTTTTTCACAGACATGACATCTTTAAAGGGGTGAAACTGTATGTTTCTTAGCAGATACAATTATATAAAGCCTATAAACTGTAGCTTCTTAGTGCTTCATATTTTTGTTCAACTTGACATCTCAGCTGTGAATTAAAAGGAAAGACCATTATCACTCTTATTTTAAAAATAAACCAGTTCGCTATGCGTTTAATATTTCTAGTAGACCATGGACTCATGGAGAGTAAATTCTGCTCTCTGTTTTGATCCCTGGATGCCAGCATACAAAAATGGTAGTTTGGTATTATTCCAGTTATTTTTACCTATATTTGCACAATTAGGGCAGGAACTAAATTTAAAAATTTTAATTTATAGTTGTATTATTTTTTTTTTGAATTAAAAAAAAATACAACTTACTTTGGTCTCTTATAGGGAACTTCTTCCTGAGGTCATAACACAAACAAACAAAAAAACAGCATCAAAACAAGCTTTTCTCAGTCATAGTATTGATTTATCTCCAATACCTGTTTTCATCCATGAGCAATATATATATATATATATATATATATATATATATATATATATACGCACACAGTACAGACCAAAGGTTGGGACACACTTTCCCATTTGTTTGAATGAGAAGGTGTGTCCAAACTTTTGGTCTGTACTGTGTGTGTATGTGTATGTGTATGTGTGTATATATTCCTTTGATGTACACCATTCTAATTTAAATGTAATTTGACTCAGAATGAAGTCAAGTCCTCCTTTGATTCATTCAGATTTGAATGGAACTTCCTTTTTGTTTCTTTTTTTCCCGTGTTTACTGTGCTAAACTCCACTTCACTGCAGGTCATTACTCATCTTAAATCACAATTGACCCATCTTCAGCAAATTATGCGCTGGTGTGTACCAGGTTAATGGGAACCAACCTTTCCGTTTTACATCTGTTGCTCTTCTACTTGTTCAAAACCAGATCAAGCATGTCCCTTTAGAACTTTCTTCTCTTTATCCTTCCAAGTAGTCTTTTTATTTTGCTCCCCTCCTCATTTTTTTGTCTTTCCTGAAAATGTAATACACTTGTTATTCCCTTGATGCTGGCTTTAATTATTTTCTTTCTTCACCTTTAGAAGACTACATAGCTCTATTAGGGTATATGAAGGTGTTATATCTCAAAAGTCTGTTAAGATGGAGTATCGCTTACACAGTGTTGGCTTATTTTATCTAAATAATAGAACAAAGGCACATTGACTTCTGAGCTGACTTTAATTTAGTTTAATACGAATCCCAACGCAGACATCAATGAGGCAAGATTTCAGTTATTGTTGCACCCATTTGTGGACTGGACTATTCAGGCCTTTCTAGCTTGACTTATGGGCTCCACTTTGTGCTGGCCATGTTCCTAAGTGTTCGGACTACCCTGGGGGCATTAGCCTCCGGCCCTGTGGTTAAAGGCACTTCCCTCTTCTTCTTTTTTTCATTTCTCTCACATTGTCCTTCACTGTGGCTTTGACTGTGATTTGTAAAGTGCTTCACCCTTTGCTCTTCCTCACATTTTGTAAGCTCCACTGACTTCTCGTCTGTCTCCTGGATTATCTTGTTCCATCTCTTCTTCTGTCTTGTCCTTCCATCTGTTTTTCTCCTCCCGCTAACTGCTCTTCCAGGCAGGATCAACATCTTTCTTCCCCACTACAGTTGAACCGGAGCGAGGCCAAAGCAAGCCCATACAGAAAAGCCGCCACATCTTCCAGACATTTGTCTTGGCTTTGTCTGAAATAATTTGGTGCAGTCTATTGCCCAGAATAAATGGGCCTGGCTGGCGTTAAGTACCCTAAAAGTGTCCAGGGATTTGAGCGGAGGGGGAGACTATGAGCTGAAGATTGAGTGAAAAGGGGAAAAATAACAGAGGGATAGTGGTGGAAGAGAGAGGTAAAAATTGGAGCAATTTATTGCCTGTTCCTCCTTTTTTTCCCCCTTCTTTCTTTCCTCTCATCTTCTATACCTTTGCTTAACATCCTGTCCTCCCTCCCTGCCTGTTCCATTACGCCTCAGTGAAAGAATGATGATGAATCACCTAGGTGCAAGGAAGCAAAATATATCAAGTCCGGGTTGGTTTGGGAATTGGTTAAGTACTTCTGCAGAGCCCTGACCTCATAATCGCTTTGAGCCTGCAAGGATCTCCTGATTTATAAAGTAGCCGTTGATTAATGCTCTTTTAAGTGGACAAGGCAGGCCACAGACGCAGAGGCCCTACCACTCAAACATGAACAGCAATTATAAAAAAGGGACTGTCTGTGTCTGTGTATGTGTGTATGTGTGTGTGTTTGTACGTCTACAAGGCAGCTATGGCAGCAGCAGGCGGATTAACATGCATTCACTTTGTGAGTTTAGCAGTTAAGGTGAATGTGGCAGCTGCAGATTCATGCCAGTCAAATCTACCTGGCTATAAATCACTGCTGCTTGGCCTCCATCTGACACCAATTGCTACCTGTCCCCAAAGCCGGCCTAAAGCCTCTGTTGGTCAGCACTGAGCTCTTTAATTTTTTCTTGTCAGACAGACAGATAAGGTGACTGCAGCAGTCGAATAAGTCATGGCACAAATACAAGTATACAAGTCAGTATAAACATGATCCAAAATGGGAAAACACATTAAACAGCATTTTCTAATCACTGGAGGCGATGCAAAACGAATTACATGTACTTTTATGACTGCTATAAACCCAAAATGCTACAACTACACACTTGTAAATTAATGTACAATTGTGACTCTGTGCATCAGAGATACCACAGAGGCTCAGAGTATAAAGCACATACTAAAGTTGCAGAACCTACAAAATATACTTGATGGTCATTATTTTGGTAATAATTGATGTCTACAGTTCACTTAAACACCTACTAGGCTCTGTTTCACCATCACTGTTTCTCTGTTTGACCATGACTCACCGTTGAAACTTGTTTAGTTTTAAAATAACATCATGTTTTGCATAATGATTTATACAATAACCTTAAGTTACATTCTGCTCCCTATCTGGGTTTATAGTATGTTCGTTGTTAGTGATGTCACATGGTGGGAATAGTTGGCTATTTAAAACTAAAACGTCAGTGCTATTGCGAGTTCCATACAGGTTTTGCAAAAAAACTTGATTGCTTTTTCAGTGGCTGGAGAACCCTACGAAATTTATTATGTCACCAAAGCAAAAGCAAGAAAACTGTAAAATCAGTGTGAAATCCCTCGGAACAACAACAATGGAAAAGGAATTGCGGCATGTTTCAGTACGACATTAGGTCCTTTTAGAGTCTCATGTTTGCTGTACAGTCCTCAAATTTCTCATTGCATGGTGAAACTGGTAAAAATGCATCCAGAATTTCTCTGATATTAGTTTTATATTTATTGTTTAAATATAGTGGTTGCAATGTTTTGGTTGGTTAAAATTGTGCCAGACGGAGGCCGTGATTATCACTGAACTAGCACTGGTACCACTTTGGCCAAAAAGCCCTATCATATCATTGCTCAGGCTGTGATTGGCTTCTGTTAAAGTTTATCAAACTTTGATTCATTTGTGTTCCAATCTAAGCCCAGCAGATCCTGACCAAGTGTCCATACAAGCCCAGAGTAAGAGTAGGTTGACATGGGATGTCTGGGTGCTTCCTGACAAGACATGAATAGATCTTGTGGGACATTTCATTGGATAGTGGGGTCCAGTAGATCAGCTAGTAGCCAGTAGCTGTTTACACTGTTTACATCTAGATTACTTCCCCCCTCTGCCGTCATCGCGTTAACCCTCCACGAGACTGTACAACAGCAGATTTGACTTAATGAGCTCCACAGATAGAAGCTTGACACACCTACAACGCAAATTTCAATTTGCCAGCGGTATGTCTAGATTTTTAGGCTAATTAATTAAATTTTATTTGATTTATGATGCTTATCACTTTTATCAATTAACCACGGTTCAACTTTACCTTGTCACGTTTGTACTTATTTTATTTATTTACTTATTTTACTCGACTTATGCTTTTAAACTGCACTGCACGTATTGCTGTATATTATATATACCTAAGTTTAGCTGCAATTTTTGCTACATTTTGTCACACTCAATTGTTGGACCTATGCTAAGTTAGCCTTTATTCTATTATTTACCTCCATTTTATCTTATTTTAGCTTACCTACAACTATTATTTTATCTTTACCTCTTCCTGTATTACTTTCCCAACTTGTACTGTTGCACAATAATTTCCCTCGGGATAAATAAAGCATAAATGAAAGGACCCAAGGTTCCCAACCAGTGGAGTGAATTTGAATGAAATTAGGAACATTATTACATATTATTAGATCTAATCATATAATAACATATACACAATGTGTTTGGGCATTGAATCACTCATTTAATGGTGCATCAATCAAATTTCATCCATATCTGTTACTATGGTTTAATGACCAGCTTTATCAGGGAATGCTGTGATACCCTATAGGTCAAGTCATGAGTTGTCTTGCAGGGGTCAGAGAGGCTGGTCCGTGTCTATTCCAGCATAAGTCTCCAGACAGAGACACCTTTTGATCTCATTAGGTGACTCTAATTAGACAATGTCACTTTCTATTTCAGAGACACTATCTCAGGCAGCGACTCTGCTCGACTCCCTTCTTTATTGCTATGCGAGATCACAGCCTGTTTGAGTTATAATTGAATGAAGGCTGAGAAATGTACAAGTGTATTAATTGGCAACTTTTATGGTGCAAAGTGACAGTTACACAGACAGTATTTATTTCAGAAGTGGTGCAAATTTAATGGAAGCGTTAAAGCATAACTTTTTGATCTTTTTACAGAGCTTTATATACTGTATTAAAGCAAATTATACTTATTGAAACAGAAATAAATATACAGTACTTATTTGTGGGGTCAAATGTCAATGTAGCGATGTAAAATGTTTTTAAAACATTTAAGTATCTACAGGATTTCTAGTTTTTATTTTTGTGTGTGGGCAAAGATGAATGAAGCAGGTCTGTTATTTATTTAGATACACAGTTTTGACCATGTTCCACTTCAGTAGAGTATAGCGTACAAGTCTGATGAGGTGACATTTTGAAATCTATTTTTCTCAACGTAAAACTTTCTCCTCCTCGTCTCCTTCACACCGATGTGTTCTGAGATTGACAGCTCGCTCTCTGAAACTAGAGTGGGTTTTGAAAGGAAATTTGCACCGACGAGTTCTTTCCTCCCTATGCCTCACCTGCGGCAAGCGAGATGGCCTGGCGTGTGGTAGACACGGGGCGAAGGGAGGGGATGAGACATCGCCCCGCAGTGGAAATGGCAGTGTCAATTAAATATCACTTTCAATTTCCTTGTTTTATGATCCCCAGGCTACTAAGCACCAATAATCCCCCCTCGGCAGGCCCTCCTACCTTGTCTTGAGGAAGATTGATTACACTTGTCGCCTCCTATAAAAAAGACATTTACATGAAAATAAGAAAACAACTTCTTTGTTTGCATGGAAGTGAATCAGGGAAAAAAGCAATTCCCAATTTGATTTTCATACAAAGGCGAGGCAAGATAACAATCTCATGGCGTCTCATCCGAGTGAGTTTTGAAGGTAGAGCAATTGGGGGGGGGGTTGAAGACGTATTTAGATTGGATAAAGCTGGCAAATTATTTTCATGCAACGTTGATGGATGTTGTCTTCACTCATACAATGAAGATGTCTCAGATTCAGCAGCAGAGATGGTTTTTGACGGTTTTTGATGTGTAACATGGAGTGCTTGTCATTGATTTCTTCCCCGTAATCGAATTTAAGCCTAAATATGTTTTTAAAAAGTTTGGTAACACATCAGTAACTTTTTGTCTCTCTGGCACCATATGAAATAATAACATTAAAGTACAGTGCAGAGTTTAGAACGAGTGTCTCTTTGTAGGACTGTGCTCTGCTGTGGACCGCCAATTTTTTTTTTCTCTCAAATCCGATGGAGCATGTATCAGAAGTTGTGAAGAGTAGACAATTGTCAATAGTAGCATTCACTGTTGCCTTCGTAATCTTTTCTCCTAGCATATTCATTCTTCCTGGTCCTGCTTATGCTCAGGATTGCTGATTATGAAAAGCTTCATCTTGTTCTGCAGTTGCCAACTACTACAATGTCCATTTGCTTAGCCATCATCATCTGCTTCAGTGTTGGAGGTATCGCCCATTTGGACTTGGGACTTCCAGCGTGTTCTTGTGCTGCTATGATTTGTTTTGTCCCTCAGTTGTTTCTTTCGGACCAACTTTTCTAGCTAAATGTTAGACAACTTGATGTCAGCAATTCATTTAATCTGGAAGTACACTCTTCCTCACTGGATTTAATGATACTTTTACTTAGTATTTTGTTGGGTGTTGAAATCATCAGTTTAGAAGGTATATGTGCAGGACAAGTTGTACTGTATGTTAAGAATGAGCAAGACATTGGCTCATTGATCCATCTCATCAGGATGTGCAAAAGTGATATCAGTTTGTCACTTAAACTAGATAAATCCTACACAAATGGCATCTAAGAGGGGCAATATAATGGTGGCCAGCCCATACTGGAGTATCGGCTATCGTGACATGGAATTTTTCTGGGACTGTGGTCAGGACAGGGAGAGGACCTGGGTAAGGGCCAAAGCGCTAATAAAGACTGGTTTAAGCATCATGACGGCGCTTAGAGGCTCCTTGGGCCAAAGTTGCGAAAGAAAATTTGGAAAAAGTTGTGGTGTACATTGGTGACATTCAGTTGTGTGCTTGGCTTCCCCCTATCTGACAGTTGAAAAATGTAACGTGTTGTCAAGGAGTACGTTTTTGGGGGTTTCATTCAATGCTGTTTTGTTCATCTCATTTGAAGTCAAATTTGTTGAACCATGGTGATGTTTTTGCCGCGTTTTGAGAATCCCAATCAGTTTGTATTACATGCTCTTGTTAACACTGAACAAAAATGAACAAAGAAATGAATTATGAAGAGACAATGCATTTTATTTATTTTCTTCTTACAAGCACGAAAGCAGAAATTAAATTATGTGGCTTTTGTGAAGGCATATGCATATTATACACACATAATCATGGAATCATGTTGGCAACAATCCATTTTGATGCACAAGCAAAACTTCTGCATCAGAAAAGGTTGATGGAATTGGCAAAATTCAATTTTTTTTTTTATCAGGCAAAACCAAAATGGAACATTAGTTCCATGTTGTTTCCTTTTGGTAAAATTGTTAATAAACAAGCTTTGATCCTGGAATTGTTTTTCGCTTCATGAAGTTCTGTTTTAGCTTGACGACCAGGTCTCTATCAACTAACTGACGACAACACACAGCTGCTTATTCTCTCCGTACAACTTTTACAACTGCAATTAAAGCTATATTTATTGATTGTGTTTTAACAGTTGTCTCTGATTCCTGTGGTTCTCTCACCACAGAGACTAGACCCTGGCCCTTACTGTAGCTTGTCATACAAAGCCTCAGTATTGCGTGGTTCAAGCAGGAGCCCATGTTTTCAAAGATGCACAGTCTTAACACTAACTCAAAGTATTACTTGATTAGGAAGCCACTCAAGTGAATGACATCAGAAAAATGCTTGAGGACAAGCAGAATGACGTGTATGCAGAGAGATGCATTAATGACAGGGTTAGAAACATGTATATGTTGTATATCTGTTTTCTTGATGCCCACATAGCTCTCTTTCTGGAAAGTTACTTTCAAACATAGCAAAATTATTTCACACACAACACTGCCTTGCAGTGGCCACTTCAGAGGAGATCAACCTCTCCGACAAGCTCTCTGTTTATTTCAGTGATAAGCCTTGCACCAAAAATGTGGTAAATTGTACATCCTGCTCAAACAAAACAATGATCTACGCTAATCAGAATGAAAAAAGAATGCAGAGAGGAGAAACAAATTAAATGGTAAAAATAAATGCACAAGGAAAAGTAGTAATATAGAGATGTTCAGACACTCAAATAGGAAAAGAAAAAAAATGAACATATGAAGGGTGGTGGGGATCAAATGGAGTAAAAAATAAAAAAAAGGATTACAAAGGCTATTATCAGATATAGTAACCATAGGTATTCCTCACACAATGGCAGGAGCAGGTGATATATTCATGCATATATGGTAAACGACGAGGAGAGATTAGTTTAAACCAAATCTCCTCTTTGCACCTTTAAGTCTTTTGTCAGTGTCACAGATGCTGTGTAGCGACTGGGTGTGTTGAGCATGTTTACACAAGGCATAAGAGCATCAGTGTCCAATAATTCGTGTCTCACATGGTCTTTCACTACTTAAACAAGGTCAGAGCAGCAACACAAACACATGCACAGCGTCATATCTAAGCATTGAACAGTCCCGTATTGGCGACTGTGTGTGTGTGTGTTTGTGTGAGTGTGTGTGACTGTGTGTGTGTGTGTGTGTGTGCGCAGAGATAAGCTAGGCCACAAATGCAGAGCATAAGACACTAATAAACAAACAGTGTTTAAATTGGCCTGAAAGAAGTCAGTGATGCGTAGGAAGCACCCCCAGAGCTTAATCCTCTCCTTCTCACTCTACTTTTTCACATTCTCACCACAGATTAGGTTGTAAATGGATGAAGAAGAGGAGATTGGGATCTGTGGAGCACTACAACTTTCCACCCTTAAGGGATTTTTTTTTTTTTTTTAAACTATGAGCTGCATTATCTGATTTGAAACTGTTGTCTGTACATGTGTGAATTTTGATTAGGAATTCAAAAGTCCTGCTAAACTTCTAACAAAAGGGAGTAACTTCTAAACCCTTTTTTTATAAGCTAAATAAATATTATCTTCTACAGGACAATTTTTACATTACAGTGGACAGTGTGACCTCAGTTTGTTATGTCTTGTTTTTAGTGGATTGTCAAACAGTGTCACTGACTTACTGACAACTAGAGGGCAGAAATGACCATTTGTCCTCATGGTGAAATGTACTTAGAATAAATGCCAACACCTGTCTGTGCATGTGAATCTAAAACAAATGTTTATGATAACTCCTTCATACTCAATTAAGTGACTTAAGCTTTAAAACAATTCTTAAAACCATCATTGTTAAACTGAGTTTGTTTTTTTTCGGTGAGAGAAACCTACTCATCAAAATGATCTTGTCAAATTGTAACAGGACATTTACAGATTACCATTCTTGCTGAAAAGGGACTTTAAGAAGCAAAGATGTCATGGAGGGATCATGATTATTCTTGGTAAATAACCAAAGCATTTACTCTTCTAAATAAAGCTACTGAGTTTTAATTTTTCTATGGAGTAGTACCGGCATTCCAGCAGAGCGTTACAACAGAGTAGAACTCTTAGTCATGTGTTGAAATGTATTAGCTATTGTGCTATTGGAGGACACGCAGGGGGAGGAAAACCACAGCCCTTCCGGAGAGCGATTCATCAGGTTTTTCCCAGAGCCCTCCCGGGTCAAGTTTTCATGGTGCCTGTTTAGTTTCCAAATGCTCTTTTCTCTCACCCCCTCTCAGCCATGCTATAGTGTCCAAACTTGTCTACATTTGCTTCTCGTGTTTTTGTGCATGGTAGATGTCCTTTTAAAAAGGCCGATCTCAAATAAGTCTTTATTCTTGTTTTGTTGGCTCATATTCTCTGTTTTCATGAACTCTGGCCCCAGCCATGGCAACAGCTAGAAAAATGTTAACATTGATTGACAGGATTAAAAAAGGCCCCCTTCCCTGGTACGCATTTCAAACACTTTGGGAACAATGGTGCTCGGTGTGATTGAATTAATGAGGTATTGCCGATTGTCAAAAGAGCACACATACTTTACATAAACCTGATTATCTTTGCATGGCAGAATTAGAAGAAAAGAGGAAAGCGGGGTGAAGAAGGAGGATGGAGGGACCAGAGAGGAAAGAGGAGAGAAAACTAGACTTTGGTGTTAATTTTCTACAATTTCCCTCCAAATTAAAAAAAAAAAAAAACAAAAAAAAAACCACAAGAAAAAGCATCAGTGTGTAGTTGGTGAGGCTGGACAGGATACTCACAAAGCAGCGATGTTCTGGGCTCGGGCTGGTCTTGGTCTCTCCCTCATGCTTCTGCTTTGCTTAGCATAGGGACTTTAACAAATCTATTCAAAGGAGCATCAAGCAGCAGAACAACACAGGTTTTCACAAGCCGCCACCCCCAAGCAGGACTTTTTTTTTCATTCCCTTTCTTTTTTTTCCAGAGAAACCATTGTTCCACTTGAACCACACAGAGATTTCATCGTCTCCCCGACCTCAAGCCCCAGGAAAAAGAGCAGCGGTGCCCTTAGTGAACCCATGTAGTGACACCCGCAGTGACTGCCAAGAGTCTCACTAATTCTACCAACCTATTGAGACAAGAAAATAGAGCGCAGGGCTGAGATGGATAGTGAGAGGGAAGACGAGTGAAGGAAAGGATAGAGGTTCTCTGACTGAAATGCTCACCAGATCAGCAAAGTGAACCCCTGAAACGTGAGCTAATTCTCTATTTAATCCTTTTAGCTGCTTTTTCTCCTCCTCTATCTATGTCACTTCTGTCCTCACTCAACCCCCTTCCTCCATCCCTCTTTCTCTTAACTCTTTCTTCCCCTGATCTCCTTTTTTAAGCTCTTCTTTCTGGGGAAAGTGTCAGCAAAACTTCTTGTTGAGGAGCGGAAGAAGAAGCAGCGATGGACGAGGCTTCTTGGTGTGTGTGTGTGTGTGTGTGTGTGTGTGTGTGTGTGTGTGTGTGTGTGTGTGTGTGTGTGTGTGTGTGTGTGTGTTCAAGTATTGGCTAAGTGAAGAGGGTAAATGTGAAGAGAGCTGACTGTGTAGGCTGCTCTTTTTCCTCTTTTTTTTTTCTTTTCATGAAAAGCTCTGACAGCTGCAGTTTGATTTCTCGGGTTGTCAAAAGTCATCTTTGTTAGTTCTCTCTCCCAGTGAATGGCAGCGGATTAGAAAAAAAAGAGGCGTGTTCACACATCAAGCTGTAGGTGGGCTTTGCCGCGAGTGGTTTCCATAAAGAAAAAGGAAAATCTCATAACATTACTCCAGGGGCCTCTGAAAGGAAAAAAGAAAATCACAGATTACTCTGGAGGCCTCCATTGTCTTACCTACTAAATCCAAGCATATCAAATGCCTACAGATCCCCTCCCCTCCTGCTTCTGAACTTATAGCGGAGAGTCTGCACAGATAGATACAAATTGTCTCCAGTCTTCTGATGTCGCTGGAACATAAATTGAGAGAAGAGCCATTGTTGTCAGTGAGTAATATACTTAGGATTATTCATAAAGAAGAGGAGAAGATTAAAAGGTGCTGGCTGGTGTTGGAAGAAAAAGATTTTTGCCTGTTAAACTGACACATGAGTTACATATGGCCTAATGTGGGATTTTTATCACTTGAAATTGTCAGAAATATATATCCCCAGGGTTGTATCCACTGTGAATGTCATTGTACTGATAGGAACAAAACAAACGACAGGCATAATGACGCATCACTATCAGATTAGTTGCCAGTGGGTTCAAATTACAGTGTTAGTCCAGTGTTTTGTGTGCATAAATGGCTTTGTTGATGCTGACGCTGTTGTGTTTATTTATTTACTTCCTTTTCCTTGTCTACAATAAAGTATAGACTTTAAAATCTAATACGCTGCCAGTAGCCTCTTGAATCCTCTGAGACGCATGTAAACATGACTCTGTAGGAAAATAAAGTAACAGTTTTTGTTTCTTTTTTTCACCTTTTTTATAGAGTCTTGAGCTTTTGTGCCACTGAGTGCTTCATTTGCAGTTTGCATTTTTTTATGTCCTTCAAATACACAAGTTATTTTAGTTTGAAAGGCCCGTTAGCAGCAGCTCTCCTCTGGTTCATAGACTGTTTTCTAACGTCTCGGTGAGACTGTTGTGAAGTTGAGTTAGACCAGATTTGTTTGGACAAACTCTGTTCTCTAAAAACATGTGTTTAAGTAAAGATCTTCTGCATAATCATTTGTTAAGTTGAAAACAGCTTCACTCCGTGTGGTTAGAAGGCTAATCTTGTGTTTGGCACCTCTCTTTGGTTTTTGCTCCACTTTGCCTCATGTCTCCAAGGATCCCCTGTGTTCCTCTCTTAAGCTTTTAAGAGTGGAGAAAACACTAGCCTGCAGTGGGTTAAGTATAGGTTCATTTTCTAATTATCTACTAGTCATGTTTTACTCAACAATAATCCTGCACGGTAATACCTTTATGTGATCCTAAAATATTGGCTCACCACTGTACATGCAAGCTTAATGAAGCTCTCTGAGCTTGATTCTCTTATTTCATCACTCTGAATGACTCTAACATCTTATTCTCAGCTAACTGCAGCCTTTTCTTTGGGCTGTCATAGGAGTCAGCAGTAAATCAAGCAGAAGGCTGAGCAACAACCCCTCGACTTTTATTGAGGCCAGGGTCTAATTGTAATTCAACGGACCAGACCTTTTGTGTCACTGAGTGCTTCATTTGCAGTTTGCAGTTTGCATGAACCCAGGAGACATTAACTCAGTCCCCTTCTCCATTCATTACAATGCTATTAGTCTCTGCGAATTGATCAATATATCATGTATAGAACATCTTGAATGTGGACGTCTGGTTCCTTTGTGAGCCCAGAGATAATGGTTTCCCCATTCAAGCTGGCTTGTAGGAACATGTAGATAAAGCAAGGCAGGGAAGAGTTATACCGCTTACAGCTATGGAGAGAGAGCTATCTCATCCAGATTATAAGTGGGTGAACTTAAAACGCATAAAAAGGGACAGTTTATTGTGAGGAGGAGAGCTGCTCTGGAGGAGGGTGTAAAGATCTGAGAGACTCAAACTGGCACCTTTTATTCTCCTCAGGCGTTCAGGAGGAAAGAAATTCATCCATTCTCCTTAGCACAGCCTGATAGAGCTACAGTATGCACGCTGTGATGCAATGCCAGGCAAAGGGAGCATCTTTAAAATTACACCTATTTTTTGTTTTCACTGTTGATCTACTTCATTAATATCACTTCCTTAAAACCCCCTGTTATTTTTTGATGAATGTCACTCGCGATAATTAAACAAACAAAAGGTTTGCAGCTAAATATGAAATTGTGTTTATAGTGCATACTTCAGGCTGAATATGAGTTTTTCAACAAATTCCTGAATTAGACTCATTCTTATAGGAACCAAATGTTTGGGCTGAAGACAACAGAAGCTGGTCTTCCTTCGTTTTATGGTGAATTGTTGTATATTTGGCAGATGCTAGTTGTGATCTCATGTGGACTGCAGCCTTGAAATTTGAATGGCCTTATCGATGGAATGGACATGTGAGAATGCAAATTCACATTAAAGCTGCAAGCAGCGATGAACGGGCCCTCGCACTCAGGGCCACCGCCCCCCATTAGCATATCAGAAATGACACCACCCACGACTTCCTATGTCAAACCATTCAAAAGTTATAGCAGAAAAAAGGGACAACCAATCAGAAGAAGGGGCGGGGCTAATTCAGCCCAATGAAGGTCAAGGACTCCATAAAGAATCTGATGACACCACCCACGACTCTCTATGTCAAACCATTCCAAAGTTATAGCAGAAAATCGGGACAACCAATCAGAAGAAGGGGCGGGGCTAATTAAGGCCAACGAAGCTTAAGAACTCATTACAGAGTCCCATGACACCACCCACGACTTCCTATGTCAAACCATTCAAAAGTTATAGCAGAAAAAAGGGACAACCAATCAGAAGAAGAGGCGGGGCTAATTCAGGCCAATGAAGGTCAAGGACTCCATATAGAGTCCCATGACACCACCCACAACTTCCTATGTCAAACCATTCAAAAGTTATGGCAGAGAAAAGTATTCTAGGGGGCGCTGTTGAGCCGTTAGGCCATGCCCATTAATGCAAACCGTGAAATATCAAATTTATCGCCAAGTCTGTCTTGCATGCAAAATTTGGTGACTTTTGGAGAACTATCAAATATGGACCAATCAGATTTCAAAATGGCCGACTTCCTGTTCGGTTTCGGCCATGGCTCCAAGAGACTTTTCTTTAAGCTGTGCCATGATACAGGTGTATAGCGATTTTGGTGCATGTACGTCAAACCGTATTGTGGGGCTTGAGGCACAAAGTTTTCCGGGGGGCGCTGTTGAGCCATTTTGCCACGCCCATTAATGCAAACCATGAAATATCACATTTATCGCCAGTCCTGGCTTGCGTGCCAAATTTGGTGCCTTTTGGGGAACTATCAAATATGGACCAATCAGATGAAGGGGGGGTGCGCTTGTTGGCGTCTAGCGTCGCCACGGTAACACTTTTGAAAGAGAAAAGTAATGCGTGTAGTCGCAGGATGGAGACGCACATTTTGATGTATAACACATCTGGGTGCACGTTACGGTTCGGGCCGTATTAATTCTCGAAGGAATGGCATATATTGCTCCAAAATTACGCGATTAATTCAGAATGTTCAAAATGGCCGACTTCCTGTTCGGTTTCGGCCGTGGCGCCAAGAGACTTTTCTTTAAGTTGCGACATGATACAGGTGTGTAGCGATTTTCGTTCATGTACGTCAAACCGTATTGAGGGGCTTGAGGCGCAAAGTTTTTTCTGTCTGAACCAATCAGATGAAGGGTGGGCGCGCTTTTCGGCGTCTACCGTCGCCACGGTAACGCTTTTGAAAGAGAAAAGTAATGCGTGGTGTCGGAGGATGGAGACGCACATTTTGATGTATAACACACCTGGGTGCACGTTACGGTTCGGGCCGTATTAACTGCCGAAGGAAGGCATACATTTCGCCAAAATGACACGATTAATTCAAAATGGCCGACTTCCTGTTCGGTTTCTCGACATGACGCCCAGAGACTTTTCTTTAAGTTGGGCCATGATACAGGTGTGTACCGATTTTCGTGCATGTACGACAAACCGCATTGTGGGGCTTGAGGCACAAAGTTTTCCGGGGGGCGCTGTTGAGCCATTTTGCCACACCCATTAATGCAAACCATTAAATATAAAATTTTTCGCCAGGCCTGACTTGCATGCAAAATTTGGTGACTTTTTGGGCACGTTTAGGGGGGCAAAAAGGCCTTCCTTTTGTCAGAAAAATAATACAAAGAATTCCTACAGATACAATAGGGCCTTCGCACTGAAGGTGCTCGGGCCCTAATAATAAAATGCACACAATAAATGCAAGTGCACATATAAACGTGGATAATAAGGACAACATTTTGTTCCCAGCTAACTCCTTGGTAAGGTTGGACTATGTCCAAATGGGCCTGTGTGTGTATAACGCTATATTTCTCAAATTGTTGGCCAGGGGGCTTGTCAGGGGCACATGGTCCTTCTTATTTGCCTTTTTTTTTTCCCCAGATGGGAAAATGTAGAAGGCAGAACTAATGTTTTGACACTGGGCAACTCTGACACATAATTGGGTTACACAAATCAAACCAAGATTTTCTATGGTGATTAGTCAGAGAGGGCAACCGGAGTTGGAAGCTGACTCCTCTGATGGAATGTGAGTATTTTGCTTCGCTTCTCCACTTTCTATCTTCTATGAGCCGGAAATGTCTAATAAGTTTACATGTGAGATCATATTTTTCTGCTGTTTTCTATCTGAAAACAAAGTACACATCTAGGTTGAACATTGAGCATGAGTTGAGATTTACGGTAACAAGCCTGCAGCGCTGTTTAAAAAAAAAAAAAAAAAAAAAGTAGTGCTATGCAATGATGTGCAGTTCAGGACTTTTCCAACCAAAGCGCACCTGGGGCTTTAATATCACCTCACCACGACCCGGAAAATTGTGCCCAAACTGCTGCCCGACCCACCTTTTTTTCTTTTAAGAGTGCTTTTTTGCTGCATTTTAATTTGTGCATGCTTTGGGCAAAGAAAAGCGTGTACAGTTGAGGAATGAAAATAAAGAGTACAATCAGAACCATTCACATCTCTTTATCAAACACATTTAGAGCCGCTATCACCCCCCCCCACAGCCTTAAAGCAGGGTATTGATCACATTGGAGCTTCGATACCAAAACTCAAGTATTGTATCATCAGAAAAACCTTTGAAACCTTTTCAGACTTGTTTAAATGAAATTAGTCGATTTCAAAGCTAGTTCAGGCTCAACCCTTTAGTCTGTTTCACTTACTGTACAACTCCATTCAAAGAGCAAGACTCACTTCTCAAATGCCTTCTGTTGTCTTTTACCTGCCACACTTGCTGCCACACATCTTACTTCCTCTCTAGCGCCACCTGTAGGCTCCAGTTAAACAGAAGGGAGATGAAATTATATTTATTACCCTGAGTATCATTTATGCCTTTTTAAAATTGGGGATTTATTGGATCGGAGCCTAGAAACTAAGGGTGCTTTCACACCTGCCCCGTTTGGAGCAGTTGTTCCAGAACAAGGAGCGTTTCCCCCTAAAGATCGGATCGTTTGGTATATCTGAACAAGGCAATCGTGCTCGGATGCGGCACAAAACAAGCGAGCAGAGATCTCCTAGGAGAGGTGGTCTCGGCTCGCTTCCATTCGAGACCTGGAGCGGTTAATTTTTTTTATTTGGAGTGAGAACATAATCGACACAGCAACCGACACAACTCCATTCATTGTGTATGTGCGACCGCGGCGCAAGGAGAAGAGTCGGCGCAGCCTCCACCACCTTCTCTCCTATTGGACGTGCCGAGATGTCGTCCCAGCGCGGCACAGTGAAATTAAAAAAATGTTTAATTCGGGCAGGGTTAGCGCAGCGCAAATGCCGCGGCAGGCGGACTCTCGTCCGCCGCTGAGCTCCGCTCTGCGCCGAGAGTGGTCGCACATAAATGAACGGGAAAGCCGGCGGTCTGCGCTTTGCGCCCTCTCTGTGAAAGGAGCGTGTTGTTTTTCCCGGGGTGCGGAAGAGGAAACTCCTTCCGCGTTCATTTCTGGCCAATCAGAGAGCAGCTGGTTCGCGCATGGCATTTGTTATCAGCTTTGACGATTGCCTTGTGAACACAAACGAGAAAAAAAAACAACTGTATCGATTTAGCCCCAGAATCGGAACAAAACAAACGGGCCACAGGTGTGAAAGCACCCTAAAACTAAAGTGTTTCATCATTAGGGAAGCCTTTGAGGTCTTTATCACAAGCCCGGTCTGACTGAAGTACATTATGCTTTTCATTTGTGGAAAGATGGCATCCTTCAACACACGTACAGAGTTCATCCATACACAACGGCTATTCTCAAGTGGTCATGAATTTACATTTGTAACATTGTCAAGAGCAGGCAAAGACCCATGAAAACAGATGAGGAATTTAAAGATCATCATATCTCCTTCAATCTGCATCTTCACAAACACTGCAAGCTTGGCTGTACAAATAGTGTTCCACTTGGGAAAGCAGACACAGAACCGGGTCCTTGATAATGCTTCTTTTTAACAAATGGTATTCGGTACCTGTACCAAATGTCTCGAGAGTAGCAGTGGGGAACAAAAAAAAAGTTTTATGTTTATCACAGAATTGTCCTTGCCTGATAAGTTCTCCATTGTTAAAAAATGGTGAACTATCGGCCTAATTAATCAGCAGGTCAATCAACAAGGATAAACATGGTTAGACTTAAAGATTCAAAACATTTGGCAGGCTTAAATATTAATAAATATAATATAAAGTATTTATTACAAATGTTGTTACAAAACTTGGATTGTCTTACAATGGAGCTTCAAAGTCTTTGTTTATAATTAATCTGTGCAAATTCCCATTGTGATTTAAAATGAAAAAAAAAAGGACTACCAAAGCATCTGGAGAACAGACAGCTCCGTTAACTCCAATGGGCTACATCTGCAGAAGCAATGTCACATTCTGCACCTTGTGTTTCTACTTAATATTTAGAGCAGTATTTTGGCATAATCAATGATGTAAATGTATCTGTCTCGGCAAACTCTCCTTCCTGTGGTACTTAACTAAGCAGAGCTGTCAAACGCGCAGTACGGACGCCAGCGCATGCTAGCCATCCTTTCTTTGCTTGCCCTTGTGAAGTTTTGACCTTTTAAATTAATCAGCATGAAAAAAGCTATACATTCTCACAGCCCTAAGCTGAATGTTCATCTGTGAGGAGGACAGAGGGAGGCATACTCTTCTTGTCCTCTCTGATGTACTCTTACACAAACACACACACAAGCCGACATATCGCTGGCAAACAGCCGTGGAGCCTGGGTTTGAATTCACTCTGCGGTGGACCGTTTAAATGAGCCTTAATTTAGCATCCCGCTGGCTCAATAGGGATTGTAATAGAACACATTGCACCTTGTCCTGCAACAGAAGCTCGCTCTCCCTGTTTTTCCATCTCTCTGGAGCTCACTCTCTCAGTCCTGGGAGAATTGATTTTTCCAAACGCAAGGGAACAAATCAAAGGGCAGAATGATTGGATTGCAAGAAGAAAAGGTAGACATGGCATTGCAATCAATTTGACTATTAACTAACCAATGTTATCCTCCACTCTACAAGAATTTTTTGGACTATTACGTAATGAGCCAACAACACATTACAGTGAACTAATTACAATGTTGATAAACAAAAACAGGGGCACTAAATTGGTAATGCCTTTAAAACTGTCAAGAAGTGAGCCGTGAGAGCTTTTTTAGTGTTAGAGAAATGCTGATGTTATTTTTGTTGTCACAACAATCCCTGAGCTGAACCAAATTTAAAAAAAATATCTGTAGGTCACATTTAGTTTCAATATCCGTCCCTCCTCATGTGTTACAATTCATCACAGTTAATCAACAGGTGTGATCTTCATATTAGCAGAATTATTTTTCTTTTCTAAAAGATCAAATACAATAGACTGAATACATTTCAGAGCTTTAAGTATCAATACTTTCATCCATTCTGCATGTTTCTGCTTAATTAAGGACACAATTTTCAACTCTAATGTCTCAGTCTGATGACAAAATGTATGGATGGCAGTTCACACCAAAAACTATAACCATAGCTTAAAAAATAAATACATTTATTAATGAATAAATAAATAGTGGGCCATACTGTTCTTATTTAAGTGAATTGCTCCAGAATTATACAATATACTTGATGTCAGCCTCAAACATTTAACTGTCGTTTACAGTATTACTGAGTCTATTTAGTTTTGCACAATGCCACATAAACTCCAGTGGGATGTTATGAAGTCACTCCCCAACTCCCTATCAAGTCTGTTTTGTTTGTAAGTCCAGTGTTTGCACTGTATTGGTACATATGGGTAATAGTTTTAGTTTCAGACAGCTTTGAATTGGGTTAAATAAAAATGTCTTCTTTTTTTTATTCTTTCTTTTTCAGCATTTAAAAAAATTGATCCTGACCTTAATATTAATATCACTTCAGGTTAATAAAGAGACTGCCATCATCAGCTCCTTACATCATTGACAAATATCATTAACTTTCTTCTGTTTTTCTTTTTCTTTTTCTGCACACCATGTAGCAGAAGTCATTAAAGTCCATTGAAGAGCTTGCATGTGCAGGGCATAGTACATTATCATCTGTACTCTTACACAAACTGGCCAGATGTGAGAGAAAAATCCTTATGTACAAATTCTGGGCCTGCATCTTTCAGAGGACATTTGAAAGTAAACTGATGTAAAACTATTGCGATTAACCGGTCGAATGAAAATGAGAAGGTGAATGAAAAAAAACAAACTGCACTTGGCTCAAACTCAAGCATTAAGGGTCATGCAGCTTTTATCTTCACCTCTTCTCCAGCCTTCATACTTGTCGGCAAATACTCCAGAATTATGTTTGCCGGGTCTGTTGCATGGGACTAATATTTCTATATCCAATATGTGTAGTAGTCAGTAGCATAGCACTCCTTTCATAGATCCAAGGGGCTTTGACAGAATTGCAATATTTGACTGAATGGAAATAAGAATGAGTCAACCCAGGAATCATCTGCCTTTTAGCCTGTTTACACGATGAAGGCAAGGTAAGTTTATTTGTATAGGACATTTCATGGACAAAACAATTCAAAGTGCTTTTCATAAAAAGATTTTACAAAATTAATGAAAAGTAAAAGTTTTAAGTTTTAAAGAGTTAAGCAGAAATTAAAGACATACATTAGAAATAATGAAACAAATGAGATGCAAGAAATTACGGTTACAGTGCATTGTGGTAGATTACTGAAATGCAGCAGTAAATAAAAAGGTTTTCAAGCTTGAATTAGAGCAGGTCAGGGATTCAGCAGCCCTGATGTATTCTGGGTGTTTTTTCCACAGGTGTGGAGCATAGACCTGAAAGCGGCATCACTGTATTTAGTTCTAACTCTGGGTACAGAAAGTGGGCGTGACCCTGACGACCTGAGGTTCCGGGTTCTGGTGGCTCATGATGGACCAGGAGATCAGACATGTATTTTGGCCTGAGACCATTCAGAGATTTATAAACCAACAGTGGGATTCTAAAATCTATTCTGTGACAGACAGGAAGTCAGTGTAAAGATCTAAGAACTGGAGTTATGTGGTCCACCCTCTTGGTCTTAGTGAAGACTCTGGCAACAGCGTTCTGGACTAACTGCAGCTGTTAGATGGATTTTTTAGGGAGACCCGTGAGAACAGCGTAACAGTAGTCCAGTCTACTGAAGATAAAAGCATGGACAAGTTTTTCTAAGTCCTCCTGAGGCATCAGTCGTTTAATCTTCAATGAGTTCTTTAGGTGATAATAGGTTGACTTTACTACCGTCTTAATGTGGCTGTTAAAATTCAGTCCAGAACCACTCCCAGATATCTAGTTTGGCTATTGGTTTTTAGCTTTACTGCTTGAAGCTGAGTGCTGACTTTTAATCGTTCTTACTTTATTCTGTTTTGTCTTCATTGAACTGAAGAAAATTCTTGCACAAGGTATGTAACATTGAAAAAAAAAATCCTGGGCTGATGAAGACATATTAAAGGAATACCATGCACCTTACCGTGGAACAGATTTTGAGTCAACTGTTTTGTTTTTTTTTCATTTGACCTCCTGAAAAAGATGGTTTTGCCTCTTGAATTGTTCTTAAATAATATTTTCCCTCTAAATTAGATGCAATTTGCCTCAGTTGAAGCTCTGACTACACTTTAATGGTGTGTACCAGTCTAAGTTGATCATTTTAACAGCTACAATAGTTTTGGCCAAATCGTCAACCGAGGATTTTTTTTTCTTTTCTTTTAAACATCAGTTTGTACACATTTTTTTTTAAAGTATTTTTGAATACGTCTTTATTATAACTTGATACACTTTTGCACATTAGGTGAACGCTTCAGCATTTTCTTCCCTTACTAATATAAGGGAAGAACTATGCCAAAATAACTCCATCTTCACCTTTTTCTCACTTCGCACAATAAATCCATCCTCCAGTGGTAAAGGAGCTCACCTTGACAGCTCCTCCAGTCACCCTGTTCTAAGTAGATGATTAAAAAGAAATGGAGGGGTTTTACTGGGGCCTGGTATGCGTGGCATCCCATGAGTCCCTGCTCCAAGCTAGCCAAGCAGAGCAAGCTACAGCTGTCCTCCAAACAAGCCCACTATCCTTTATTTATTTCTGTTGAAATATTGATGCATGTTATGAAAGGTTTAAAATAATGTGTCTGCCATCTTTCCTTGGCACCAGCACACTGTTTTCTAATACATAAATAATTCTTCCCTTGGACACTGCACGGACAATGGGTCGCTCACATTAGGTGGGGTGTATCCACTGTATCGCATTTTTTCTGCCTGAGAGAAAATATCCATTCCTTGTAATTTCCTACACTTATACAATCGACGAACATGTTAAATAATTGATGTATGAATTTAGGGCTGAAACTCCAATACAATATGACTTCATGTCAAGGGTTAGTCCCCAAAGATTTGAAGCTAAATCATCTCACAAAATGGATTATTCCTCGCCACAAAAGGAATATCTTTTTTTTCTTATTTAGGGTTCTGCCTGTTATTCCTCCATCCATTGCTGCCCTATGACTTTTATTTTCTAACCTTTTATGGAAACCAATAGCGACTTGGTCTACATGTTGTCTTGCTTTGTATTGCTGGTTATAACTGATGAATTTGGCCCATCATTAGTACATTTTGTTTGTGAATTTAGATTTTTACACCAACATAACTAATTTTTTATTGTGTCAGTAAAAAAATATAAGGACAACGCAGGGATGACACTCTTCCCATCTCAATACATCTCTTATAATGTGCAATTATGCCTATAAATTTGTTATCCTGATCCGTGTGAGATAAGAAAGGAAGTAGAGGAGATGAACGCTGAATGGGGTGGAATTGTAATTTCACTCTGTATGCGTCAATTAAGTCGTTGTGGCAAGTACAGGTGCTTGCTGTGCTTAACAGATCAAACACATCTCCAGTGATAATGTGGTATGAAACAAAGAGCACAAAAGTCTTGCAACAAAATTGTAGCTTTCAGTTTAGTTATTACGTTATTATGAGTGTTTTAAATCAGCCACTTTTCTGTTCATCAATGAGCACAGCTTTGATATCTGAGCAACTGGCCGCACTAGTTTACTTTTACTGTTTCATATTCTTATGCTAGATCTCTGGGATCTTTTAGTTCAGAAATGCTCCTCAGAAATGTGGTTATCATATTAGCAACATGACAGATATGTACTCATTGTGGGCCTTATTCTATAAGCTATAGAATTATTCTATAAGCAGATAGGTTTTTGCTTATTTCAGCATGATGATGTTTAAGTAAACTGTCGAACAGTCCAAGTGGATAAAGTGTTTTTGTAAGATTCTGTATCACGATATTTTTGTATCACGTCGTGACTCACGACGGGAGCAGAATCTGAACGGCTTGTAAAAGTCACATGACACTGGAAAATTCATCCGGGTGGGGTGTACAGACACTGAAGAATTTGGTTGCTTTCCTCCTTCTCTGTGTTGGCAGGCTGAGGGGAGACCACTTTATATATGTTAAAGCAAGAAAAAACGTGTTTTTCATAATAGGTCCCCTTTAAGAGTGACTTATCACCACTGGACATAATATGTTGATAAGTTCTCTGAGATGTGTATGCCCAAGAATATGAAGCTGGACACACAATGGCTACAGCTATCGAATATTTTGGTTATCGATCGATTATTCTTGTCACAGTTTTGTCACTGCCTGAAGCCGGCCCCTAGGATTGTGTGTCCCCCAAAGTCGGCCCCTAGCACTCTGCTTTAGCCACAGCCGGTACCTAGACCCCTGCCTAGGACTCTGCTCTCGCCTCAGCCCAAGCCAAGGTCCCTGCCATGCCCCGAGGACGGCCCCCCTGAGCTCTTGGTCTGGACCCTCTTCCGGACCCCCTCCGCCCACCCTGTTTCCCATCTGCCCTGATCGTCTGCACCTGTGTCTCGTTAACCCTTGTGTATATCTGGTCTTATTTTTCCCTTGCTCCCTGCTGGTCCGTACTGTTTGTTCCTCTGTGTTTTCTGCCCTGGTTTTTGTAGTTTTGGATTCTTGTTTTAAGTTCTGGTTTTTGTATCCTGCTTAGCAGCGTTTTGGGTTTGTTTTAGTTAAAGCAGCACAACGTAACTTTCAGCTTTTCTGAGTTTGGCGGCATCTTTTGGACAAAAGCGGTAGTGCTTTACCAGAAAGAACACGTTTCCCATGAGCACCAGCGCGTACTGCCGGAAAACTCCTGTCCCGTCGTGTGCATTTGTTTTGAGAGAAGACGGGACGCTTTTCTGTTTCACCAAGTGAACAGACGGAACGCAAAAAAAAAGATGTAGAACTGCTGGAAAGGAACTGGAATTTACCGGGATACCTTAAACAAGGAAGCCAGGGAGCGGTATATGGAGAAAATAATGATTATTAACGGTTTGGATCCATATGAAATCCCTAAAGAATGGAGCTCCTCGTCGGAGCTGCACTCTTTACACCACCATTGTTGTATCATCTGCGAATTTCACTTTGGTGTGGGTAGTGTGAGATTAAGTGCAGTCATGTCTGTACAGAGAGTATAGAACCAGTGACAGAGTGGGGGAAAGATGTGGGCCGCCTGTGGACTGATGTAATCCAGAGGCAGAGGTTGAGTTGTATGTCCAAGTTGGACGTCTCGGAGAACAGTCTGCTGTTGAGAATAGTATTAAAAGCAGAGCTGTAGCTGTGCATAGGTCCCCCGCAGCTCCAGGTGGCGCAGAACGTAGTAGAGGGTCATAGAGATGGCGTCGTCTGTTCATTCTGTTGGCTCGAAATCCAAATTGGTGGGGGTGGGTGCCAGGGCAGCTTTGATGTGTTTCAGGACTGTCTTTTCAAAATACATGATTACAGGTGTTAGTGCTCCAGGTCTCTAGTCATTGAAAGATGGTATTGAAGTCTGTTGGGGAACTGGTACTATGGTGGATGTCTTCAGGCAGGTGGGGACAGTGCACTGTGGTAGAGAGAGATTGAAGATATTTGTAAATACTTTCCCTAACTCTGCAGCACAGTCTCTGAGGACCCATCCTGGGACACCAGCTGGCCCGGCTGCCATCCGTGTGTTGATCCTGCGGAGTGTGCGCGTGACATATGCAGGCTGAAGTACAAGGGTCTGGCTGCTGGTGTCTGGAGCTAGACTGGTGGTAATCATTCCCTCCACCTAAAGCCTGGGATATACTTGCTGTTGGTGCTTGCGTTCGCGTCCGTTCGCGTGCACCACCAACCGCAACGTCGCTCGCGTAGTACGCGAGGAGAGCGCATCATACCGGCGGTGACCGATAGGGGGCGGTAAGCACAGCAACAGTTGTAAAAATTATTAAATATTTAGTAGTAGTTGTAGTAGCAGCGGTAGTAGCAGTAGCAGATTAGAACAACAAACAAGTTTACATGACACCATTGGATGACGTAGGGGATTATAACATTGCTTTGGTTGCAATCTCGGCAAAGGAAAGGGCTCCAGCGACCTCTGCGTCTTCACTTGTGACCAGCTGGTATCTGACCGGGACCAGCGCCACTCGCGGCCAGAGTGAGAACTGCAGGTCATGTATGCGTTCAGTGTCTTTTTGAGAACGTGCACGTCGACGCGTCAAATGAACGCAGGATATGTGTGGCGGCCATGATGCGTACGCGGTCTGAACTGCAAGTATATCCCAGGCTTAAAAGTTGGAGAAGAACCAGTTCAGCTGCTCTGCCCCCAAGGCACCGCAAATAGTGCTGCTAATGGTGCTGCTGCTGTTGTTTTGCCTGGTGATGTGATGTATTCCCTGCCATGCACGGCAGGGATCAGAGCTGCTTAAGAGGTCTTTGATTTTCTGTTTGTATGCTGCTTTAGCATCCTTGATTTCCCTCTTCAGGTTTGTCCTGGCGGTATTGTACTGCTGTACGTCGCCAGATCGAAGGCAGTGTTGTGGGTCTTTAGCAGGAGTCGGACACCTCTGGTCATCCACGGCTTTTGGGTAGGGAATAGACGGATCTTTTTTGTGGTAGTGATGTTGGTCATGCAGCATGTGGTGTAAAACAGTACAGAGGAGGAGTAGGGGTCAATGTTGTCCTCTTCAAATATACTCCAGTCTGTTTCTGTCACTGAAGCACTGCAGTTGTTGAAAAGCCTGTCTGGCCACACTTGTATGACTCTGGCAGGGAGTTCGTTCGTGCAGATACGTGTAATACGTGTACAGTGAAATGTGGTCAGACTGCTTGGAGGTGGGGTTGGGGTGATGCTTTGAGCCCATGCTTAATGTTGACATGATCATGATCAAGTGTGTTTCTCCCCCTTTGTCGGACACTGTCCATGTTAATGGAATTTGGGGAGAACAGTCTTTAGGTTGGCTTTGTTAAAATCACTTGCTATTATACAGACATCAGGGTGGTCACGCTGTTGGTTTCTAATGGCAGTTAACAAGGAGTCCAAAACTGTTTTGGTGTTTGCATCGGGAGGTATGTAAACAACAGTGATTATGATCGCTGTGAATTAGCATGGCAAAAAAAAAGGGGCAACATCTTACTGATAAGTACTTCCTAAATACGTCTGGCAAGTCTTTTGTCACAGTGTTTGTGCACCAGTTTGTGTTTGTGTAAACACAAAGCCCCTCTCCTCTGCTCCTACTGGAATCTGGTGTCCTGTGTTGAGCCACAGCCCTGTGAACATGGGAAGACTTGATTTCAATTCTGAGGCCTAGCTCTGAGGCCCAACTCTGAGTCCAGCCTCGATTTCTTACAGTTGACCGCATGATTTGAAACAAACCATGCAGTCATTTCCCAGTTGAATGACCAGAGTGCACATGTGAAGTTAGTTTCACATTGGTGCGTCTCTGTGTGGGGAAACATCAGAAAAGCTTGGTTTTCCGGTAGTGAGAAGTTATTCTAGTATCTTGGGTTTTACTTCATTCTCTATTTCTCCCATTCTCTCCTACTAACCCCTGCACACACACAAACACTCTTATCTTGGTCATAAAGCCTCCAAGTTTGTTTTTCACTGGATGAGACGAAATATCGTCCGCCATTTTTAATCACGCAAGATTCGTGACACGCACACACACACTTATATAATCCGAAGTTTGTGTTTTATGTTAAGTTAGTTGTATCCCGTGTTGTTTCATAATCTTTTAACACGTGTGTACATAAATTCTAATTCATTTGAATGAGAGAAGCTGTTTGTGTTTGTTTTATACATATTTGTCACATCTGCTGGTTGCAAAGGTCTGTGCTCGGACTCCTTCCTTCACTGTTATTCTGTAACGTCACCCCTGGCAACAGGCTGGCACGTAGGGAATAACAGCTACTTTGACACTGATTTTGCTGTTTAGTGATTATTTTCCTGATGAAGTTAGGTGGTGCCCCATTTTGATTGATTCATTTTTATAAGTAATCTTCTTTATTAATTATTAATAACCAACGTAAGACAATTATTAATAACTCTCTAATAACTGAACCAGCACCCACTTTGTGGCACAACACCTGTTAGCTCAGTGTGCTATGCGGCCTGCTAGCTTGATAGCTTCAGCCGGGATAGGCAGGGTAAGCCACATCTCTGTTATCACCATAGCAAAGCAGTCCTGGATGTTTTTCTGCGTGGATAAAGGTAAGTTCCAGTTCTTCGATCTTGTTGGGAAGTAATCTTGCATTTGTGGCGAAGAGGCTCAGTAATGAAGGTTTGTGTGTTTGTCTGCTTAGTCTAGTTCGTACTGCAGATCGACAGCCCCTTTTCTTCTTGCGCTCTCGACGAGTACTGGGACCCGGTGGTCTGATGAACTCTGTTGGGATGATGTGTCCGGGGTTTGTTTGCTTCAAAAAGCAACTGTCTTGCATCAAACTGATACTAAGTAGTTTGTTTGGCTGTATCTCACATAAGGCTGGGCATACATGGAATTTAATAAACAGAGTAGTAAACTAACTAAAGGGTACCGATACACCCTGTACCGATGGAGTGCTGAGTTGCAGCATGTACACGCGCCTCCATTTTCATGGATACAGAATCGAACAAGTGCTCACCAAGCCTCTGAGTTCCGCGACGTATTGATGCATTGACTTACCTGCCCGTTGCTGTCTCTGGCGAAACCGCCACAGAATAACACGGCAAACTGTCCAGCCAGCAACGTGACACAATCAGAATACCGATCCGCTGTCTCTGTCGAGTGTGTGGATAATCCTTTGGCCCTCGGCTCCAAGACAGTGTAGCAGAATGGTTCTCTTCCTAACGTTGCTGATGTCCATAATGCTCAGAGAGGTGATGTAGGTCTCAAACGACGGAACCTGTCGGTCAACCGGGAGAGCCAGGAAGGGAGAAGGCGGTGGGAGCTTCAGCTCAATCTTCGTCGCCAATGTTATGTTTGATAATTAAAAGGGACGGTACAGGGGAGCACAGGTCCAACTGAACTTTAATGGGTAACCCTGGATTCACACTGAAAGCGCCACGGGCATCATACTGTAGGCAGCCGGCTGCCATTCATTTTCTATGAAAACAATTTGAAGTTGAAAAATCTCAACTTTATGCAAATGAGCAGCGGCTACACCGAGGCAGCGTCCAATCACAGACCTGGATTCCCGAAGCGAGAACCCTCAATGCAGATTGTACTTTCGTGTACACACAAACGTACACTCATTCCCATGCGTACATGAGCAGAGCTGTGCACTAACACAATCATTTTATCAGAAATTAATATATTTCATCCAGCAAACTGACATTTTTGCTGATTTGACTGCCGTTTTTACCTGAACTGCTCATGTGAAACACGTATCTGATGGTTGAGGGGCTGGATGGTCCGAACGATTTTATTTGCTACATCGATCCAACGCAAAATAATTAAAAACCGTGCTCATTAATCACAAAACACAGTTTAAACATCATGACCAAATCCGCTCCCACCCGGTGTCAGTGTTCACCGCAGACGGACTGCAGCTTCACCGGAACCAAAGGCTCGCTGACGGTTGCTGTTGATCCGGGGACCAAACTTGTTAAGGAGAGCATCAAACTCCCTCTTATCTATGCGGAAATAACGCTAAAATATAAAGAAGGCTTCCCAAAGTGTGATCCATGGTGAAATAGGAAACTGAAGATGTGCACGCTTATATAGATATGTGGAGGCTATTCGCACTTTGTTCCCTCCAGTTCTGCAGCGCAGCTTTAGCCCCGCCCACTGCAGGCGTTGGCAGACTACAGTGTGAATCTACCAAGCAGTGCGATGCTGACATCAGGAGATTTTTGACACTTTCAGTGTGAATCCAGGGTAAGGATGACAGTGCACAGACATCCATTAAAAGGCACAGACTTGCCGAAAACCCATACTAGCACAAACCCCAGTCTTACCAACTGCAGAGTTACCAGGAAAAAAGAAACACACACAACATCTTATCGATTCTCATCCAGTTTTATAAAGTACAAATATAGTAAAAATGACTTTGGTTGCATTAACACTTTAATTCCAAGTATGCACCAATATTTTGCACTTAGCTTCATCTAAATCAAAACTGGCTTAAGCTGAAAAACAGTAAATTTGGTAAATGAACATTGTGACAGAAATTACAATCATAATGATCAACTTTTGCACATTATGTCACATCCACTCCAGCTCCATACCTGCCTCACTCACCTGTCAGCTCCGCCTCCTCATCTGTCACTATGGTTTCTCCCGCCTTCTACACCTGCTCCGAATCTGCAATCACCCCTGGGCTGCTACTTAAGCACTCCACTCCAAACCAGTCATTTCCAGATTGTTCTTTGCATTATTCAAATCTTTCCAGCACTCACCATTGGACTGATCCCCCGATTTCAACCCTGCTTGTTCCCGACCTGTTTGCCTGTCTCCGTCCTGGTAATCACCTCAGCCTTCAGTCCCCGACCGCAAGTTCTGCCTGAGCATCTCTGGTTGCTATTCGCCTTCTGCCTGGCGATTCCTCTGACTGATCGGCATTTCAGATCTTGTGTTCCTGCTTCAACATCTGCTCAGGGATTACACCAGTTGTTTTCTGGTATTCGTTCTCCTGCCACTCTGAGCATTACCACGATCCTGAGGACTGAACTCTGTATCTCCGTATCTTACTCTACTCTATTGCCTGCTGTGATGTTGCCTTTAAATACTTTTCACTCAACACTCCACCACACACCCATGTCACATTAACAGTTGTTTGTGCAGAAAATGATTAAGGGTGTTGCGGTATTTACCCCGTTGTGATCAAAGCTCTGCACGTTTTGCAACCAAGCGTCAACCATCTTACTTCTGCATTGATGCTCATGTGGAACTAATGGCGCTTTTCCACTCATCGCGAAACCTACTCAGCTCGGATTGCCTCAACTTGGTTTTGGTGCTTTTCCACTAATATCCTACCTGCTCAGCTTGCCTCAACTTGGTTTTGGCGCTTTTCCACTAATAGCCTACCTAATCAGCACCGCTTGCTTCAACTTGGTTTTGGCGCTTTTCCATTAAGGGTCTAACCATGCCAAGTAGTTCCGTAACTACTCTGTCAAGCTTCTACGCAGGCGGGCTGTATCTGACGTCATCAAACTACATGTCACTGATTGGTCAGGGTGTTGGCCAGTCAGACGTCTGAGTCATCATGTGGACATTGTTTGAAGAGCAACTCTGACGGCGGCTTCCTGTTAATTTTATTCGACAAGTAATGGCAGCACAAAGGCTGTTCCGTGGTCTTAACGCTGAGGTGCAGGCATTCATAAACCTGGTGGCTGAGGAGAGAATTCAACAGGATCTACATGGGGCGAAAAGGAACGAAAAGATCTAACGGGAGCTTTGTCAGTCCATAGCTGCTCACGGCTACCAACTGACTTTTCAGCAGAGCCAAGCTAAAAAAATGTCAAAAGCCTTGCTATTTGAAGCCTTCTCACTCTCATTTTTTAACTTTATATTGAACACATGCCACAGACCAGGTAGCACATACACCATCTCCTCCATGTTCTCCCCCTGTTTTTTTGACTGAAAAGAGCATCATCGTGCCTTATAGGTAAAATACCATAACTGGAACCTCTTTTTGTGTTGTGTCTTTGAGGGACAGTAATTCGACAGTGAAAGCCCAGTGAACTCACACACAAGTTGTCTGTCCTTTGTCTAATTATAATCCTTTATCATGAACTGCACTGATCTACTGTATCAGCAACAGGACACAAACATATTTACAGCATTGGGACATTTTCTAATCAAAACTACAGCATCTGGTCTCTTTCATTCCAAGTGACTTGAAGAACAAAATTTCCAGTTGAAAATGAAATTTAGAAATTTGAGGTGATGCAGTGTCCCAAAGAGTGCCAAAGCAATTCCAAATGAAGTGCAGAATGAGAGCAGCAAGATATAGTGAAGACGATAAAAAAACCTTGCTATCTGACTTGTCTCCCGGTCATTCTCCTCTGCTCTGCTTGTTCCTTATCCAGAGCTTCAGCCATTGTTGCATGAACAGTTTTATCTTTGACTACCTGTCATTCAAGATTACCAAGAGGTTGGAGTCCTGCAGTACTCGATACTGACTCACTTATAAGTTACTGTCCGGTGCTAGCAGATGTGAGAAGAACAAAATGATAGCCGCACAACACTGGATTTGAACTACGATTTTCTGTGCTGAGATCATACAATTTTTCACTTGCTTTTAACACTAATGAGGGCAGTTCTGTTTTAAGAGGGGAGCTTAGGACAGAAGGACTATTATGTGAATTAATTTAAATTACCACAAAAAATATTGAAATAGCTTTTGATTTAGTTTTGGATTTGTACAAAACGTAATCAGACTGGTAGCAAGAAAAAAAAGTTTGTCTAAATGAAGCAGTGTTTCCATAGGTTTCCCAAAGAAGGAGGATGATCAATCAACCCTGTGCATTTGATTAGCAGAAGGTGTGAGGGTGTATTTTTCCACACCTTGCTTCTGTAATAATAATAATATGTGATACTTAATGGGTTGTTGTACATCTGAGGTTTTATTTTCCCAACCTGAAATTAAAACTCCAAATGCTACATTACTCAACACTGGGATTTCATGGTTAAATGTTCATTATACTTAATACTCCATGTATTTTCTAATAACTCTCTTTTTGTTTCCCCTCACTCCTAAGTAAAAGTTTGATATAGCAATATATATATCAGCTATATCATACATATATAATGCTTGGTTCACAAGTTATTGATTTAAAAAAACAAAAAAAAAAAACAAAACAAAAACCTTTACCTTAACATTCTGGTAGGGGGTAACAAGAAGTTGAAGGAAATATATTGTTTTGATATGAGATGGTCATTCACTACAGCCTCAAAGGAATTCTCCAGGCATTTATCATGAACAGAAATGACCCCAGGATGTGCCCTGACCCCTGTAAAGCTGTTGGATCAATTGCATCTTTGCTTTTCCCCCCTTTTCCTCCCCTCTACTGGACTGGCTTTGGAAACAAGAAGTGCTTGGGGCTAGACAGACATTCAGGCCACTACCCCCTCTTTGGCTTGTGTTAATGTGCACAGTAAGTGTGTTTGTTGTTGTGTGTGTGTGTGTGTGTGTGTGTGTGTGTGTGTGTGTGTGTGTGTGTGTGTGTGTGTGTGTGTGTGTGTGTGTGTGTGTGTGTGTGTGTGTGTGTGTGTGTGTGTGTGTCCAGGCCTTCAAGTGTATTCGTGACCAACTTGCACTGTAATCACCGTACACAGCTGCCACCAGCCTCTCCTCGCTCACCCCCTCCTACACTATTACCGGTACGATCTCAACAGTGGATCCTAATGTCTCTAGCCGTGATTAATCTGATAAATAATAAATATATCAATCTAGCCTCTGGACAAGGACTAATTCTAAGCAGCAGGAAGGCACAAGCCCCCTTTAACTGCTGCCTATAGCTGCCAAATTAATTATTTAATGATTAATTCTTTAGGAAATGGGAAAGTTTTGATTAATATTGTCCAGGCATCTGTCTTCAGTTGTTTAATGTATGTCAAAGAATTCCATCCTTGCTGTCTGTCTCTGCCCGACCTCACATGCACACATAACATATACACAAGCATACAGTATGAGCATATTCACAGACAAATGCATGCGTGTGCACACACACACACACACACACACACACACACACACACACACACACACACAGACACACAAATACACACACACACACACACACACAAATACACACACATACACACACACATTTAGAAAAGAGACATTTTGGCTCTTATGAATGAAGCCAGAGGCTACTGTCACCGAGATCAGATGCTGAATAGCGCAAAATAAATTACAGCTGGATCTCAGAGGCCCTCATCCTTGAACCTTGAACATGTCAACGTTGGATAAACCCCCGTCATCACCCGCCAGGCCGATATGTGTGTGTGCACATTTAAGTGGGTTTCCGACCCTATTTACTAATGGAAACCTTGAAGGCCCTTGAGTCGCTATACATTTTTAATGACGCCAAATTGTCATTTGGCTCCGCTCTTTGCTCTTCAGAAAAAAATATTGTTGAATCAAATACAGATGTACTAAATTGTGTGTAGACAAAACAAAAGATAAAAAAAGTAAAAAAAAAAAAAAAGCCCATTCAATCAATACAGAGATAGTTGACATTACTTTGGTATCAAAGAAAGGAACACAACAACATTAGAAAATAACTTTTACATACTGTAATTAGCACATAGTAATTGTGAAAATATTTTCGTTAACTGATAAAAGTAAACACATATAAAGACTGGATTGAATGATGAATTCCTAAAAAGGACCATTTTTCAACACCAAAAAGAAGTACTTAAAGTCAGTGTTTGATTATGTATTAAAAATTCTCTAGAATGCTGGCATACACTGAACTAAAGATGTAGTTTTATTTTCAATTGTGGGCATAATCATAACAAGTTAAAGGGGACCTATTATGACATCTAATACCTATTTTAAACAGGCCTTGAATGTCTTAAAAACAAGCTTTTGATTTGTTTTGCTAAATAAATTAGAAATTCAGCCTCTGAGCCATGTCTTCAGCATCACATTCTCTAACCTCATTATCTATGAGGGATTCTGAGTGGGCGGGCGACTATGATAATGAGGCACTGTGTTGATTGGCTGCCTGAATGACACGTAGAAAATGGCGGAAGCTCGGGCCGGCGGAGTTATTGTTGTTGTTGTTGTTCCGGCCAGAGTTAGTTGTGGGCCTGGTTTCACGCATCGCTCCGTCGTTACGTAACGACGGGAGCAGAATCTAAATGGCTCGTAGAAGCCACATCACACTGGATGGATCATCCGGGCGGCTGTACAGACACTGCAGAATTTGGTTGCTTTCCTCCTTCTCTGAGTTGGCAGGCTAAGGGGAGACCACGTTATATATGTTAAAGCAAGAAAAAACATGTTTTTTATAAAAGGTCCCCTTTAAGTATGTGTACACATAACGTATACAGAAAATATTGGTAATTTATATGGAACATTTCAATAACGCATCTATGACATATAACAACGAATCCTTTGGGTGTTACCGGTGTCACAACTTATGCCCAACAAATAGTTTAAATTGTTCATAGTGCTTGGCAGTGAGTCGGCAACAGTCCCCTGTCCTAGCCTATAAAAATGCTAGCAATCAAAGAAGTACCAAATATCAATATCACCTTCATGCCAAAAACATCAAAGACACTGCCAAAACTTCCTCTGGCAAGGTGTAACCATCGTCACCCACAGCTTTACCCTCATGCTCACCGTCTGATGGATATGATGCAGGTTCCAACACCTCTCATGCATTGTTAGTGGCTTCATCCCTGGCACTTAGGTTGAAGACCCATTACTCATAGGTAAGAAATAAGTTCTGGGTATGCGACACATAATGTTGATGTATTTTGACTTAAGAGCAACTTACAAGTAATATGCGTGGACGTGTCTCAACGATGGCATAACTTATGGCCCACATATACAGGATGTATGAGCCATAAACTAGCATACATCAAAAAATTAAAATACGTACTACAACGTATGTCATCGTGCTTCATGATGCTTTTAACTTACGCAAAACCTACCCCTAACCTATTCCACATACTCCAGCATATTCGCTAAATTTTTCATACATCATCACACGCTGGCTAAATTCTCAGGGTGTGACAGGGCTTTAATTCTTCAGGTTATCTGATAAATTCAAGACAACAGAACAATGGAATATTTCGTATTTTAGTATTTTTTTTTAAGAAATGTCATCTGCAACATACAAACAATTATCCATTTTGGGACAGTCTTTGTTGTTGTTTGTCTGTTGCCCAGCAATGGATAGACTTGTCCAGGGTGTACTCCAGCTTTTCACATGAATACAGCTGCGAAAGGCTCCCTGTGATTTAGGTTTCAGGATGGACGGAAATTGGCACGTAATTACTGTTTCTAATGCCATGCAGAGATTTCCTGCCTGCAAGAATGAGCTAGTTTCTTCATTCTCACACTCAACAAAACTGAATTTTGTTGAGTTATATTTGTGGAAAATTTTTAAAAGCTTTTTTCATCCAGCGTGAATTTAAATGTTAAACATTTAAGTGTTAAAATCAAAAAGTTATAAAATCAAATTTTTGATGGCACTTGTTGCTATGAAACCTAAATGACATCAACCAAATCTTATTTCAGTTCAAGTATTTTGTATTTAGTATCACAGTAATAGGCATTTAACACTTCTGGATCGCTGAAACTGGTTAGCCATCATACACTTTATAGCCTTTAATATGTTTAATGTGAAATCACACTCTGAAATAAATGTGTGGAGTGCATTAAGTTGAGAACAGCACGCCCAATACTAGAGCACCATATGCAATGCTAGTAAAGGCTCCACATCAAATAAATACTTTTATCAAGTTGCAATCGTCCTCTTCAAGGTTTGCCTTGGAAACAGAACTACGAACTACACAATATCTGAATATTGTCAAGTACAGGTTCAAATCCTGCAAAGATTTTCTATTATTGAATGGAAACTTTAAGGGATATTACCTAAATTGACCAGTATATAGACTTGGAATTTTTTTTCTTAAATTTAACTTGAATTAAATAGGGGGAAAAAAGGTGGAAAGAAGAAAAAAAATAAGAAGATAAGACATCTCCCCCCCATTTCATTCTGCTGCTTTGTTTCTAATCATGATATGGCCACCCCCTTCCCCCTGCATCCTTTTGCTAAAAACCAACCTGCCCTCAGGGTGAAGTGAGGAGGCCCATCTTTAATAGGGCCAACAACCTGACAAATCTGGCCCATGTTCACCACAATGTATTTTTGGTGAGGCAAACGCGCGTCTAAAGATACGGACAAAGAAAAAAGAAGAGAGAGAAAAAAACAGACTTACAAATACACGCAAACACTAAAAATGAGTGTTTGTTGGTGAGAATGATGGGAGGGCGGCAACTCACCATCAGAGTGACAGACTGTATTGTCCGACCAAGCTTTGGTAGTTGTAACAAGCATCAGGACATTAGAGCAAACAAAAGCAGGATTGGGGGTGTCATCAATCAATTGGGTGACAGTTGACTTCAGTCTGTTTGTCCAGCACTCTGCATAATAAGTGATTGGATCTCAGCTAATTAGATATTGGGTAATCAATCATTGCCAACAAGGCACTTGGCCGGCAAAAGGACTCCCCCTTTGCGTATGCCTGTTGTCATGAAATAAATTAGAAATAAAAATTATTTAGTGCCAGCCAAAAGGTAATTCCCACCAGTGAGCTATCCATCCGCTGCCTTTGTGCAAAAGAGACACATGGACAGAGGAGGGGGAAGTCTCATGTCCTAACCAATTACTGAAATATTCAGTTGAGGAATTTCCATAATAAATGAAGCCATGAAATATTGATATATTTGCTTGGAATGATGTTTTCCTCTGCACAAACATGCATCTAACAATACGTCCACATGAAGGCAAGGGTATAAAATATATTAAACATATTTTACAGACATTTATACTTTGTGATTGATGTGATGTTTAGGAATGAATAAATAACAATGAAATGTCTCTGAATGTACTTTTCAATCACTCTTGTTTAGAACCATTACATGAAAAGTTGTTGTTTAAACAGGAATTTCAAAGGACTTTAAATTGTTAGATCATTCTGTTTAATTAAAATTAGTGTTTGGTGAAAACTAAAGTTGGGAACGTATTATGTTTATAACCGATAACTTAAGCCAAACATGCATGACAACCTAATCAAGACCAATTTCGCCCCTTCTGATAATTAAAGTCACAATTGGCCTGATTGTTCTACACATTATTTGATCAGATTCATGGTGTGGTATAAGCTGGGATAAGAGTGATATAATCTGATGGAAAAAACATTTCAGCCACACCAATCTCAAATCACAAATACAACATGATGATATACCATTTAGAAATCTTTATGCATGGAGAGAATGACTAATGCACACGTTCTCTGTGGATTGTTATGTGGAAAGTAATGATATATGAAACTACTGTGTTAATTTACCAAAATGTTTCCCACATACCAACTCTTTTCAAGTCCCACCAAGGCTCTAAAGGTGCAATGATAGCGCTTATCTTTTATTGGTAACCACCTAATGCACAAGGTCAGTCGTAACAACATGGTATGTGGCAGAGAGGTACAAGCAAAGGAAAAGGGGAGAAAAGACAGAAGGAACAAATGAAGAAACAAGTGATGGTGAGACAGAGACCACTGCGTAAGATGAAGGAAACTATTTATTTATTTATTTTTACACAAAGCCAGACTGTAAGTAAGTAATGCAGCCAGCTGGGCCTCAGTCTCTCAGCAGTGTGTCAGAGCCTGTCACCGCCGCTGCCACAGAGACAGCTACAAGTTTACAACAGCTGCCGACTAATGTTTGATCAGTGATAAAATATGCCGGGGTGACAACACCATGCTGCCCATGCATTTGTGGGGGCCTTCTGCATTAAACATTCAGTGCCTGGCAAGTATAGACAGCCCTGATGGTCTCAGTACGGCTGTTGCTGCTCCCCATTCTCTCTTGCTCCCCAAAGGTATAACCCAGGGACCGAGACAACTTCACAAGACGTCAGAAACCATCTCTGTTTTGTGTTCACAGGATGAGCCTTCCTCTGTGTAAAGCAGTGCTCACACGCTTTCATAGCACATAGACACTTCTGAAGCCTTCAGAGAAGAGTTCAGCAGAAGGTGCACAGGCAGCAAAACGGGGAGAGAAAAATCAGTCGATCACAACTATGGAACGAGTTGGCTTTAATTATTTTCATATTTTGTCTGTTTCTGTTATTTTGGATCCATTAAAATTGAACAAACTACAGTGTCCACATAACTACTGAAATGTTACAGCTCCTTTTTCCGTTCATCTCCCTTTGCTAAGATGTTTGAAACGCTAACATCAAAACTCGCTAAATTTGTACATCTTTTTTTTTTCTAAAAGGCTTGTAACATTAGACACAGCCTTATCATAGACTGTGTGGTGAAGTGTTTTCGTCCTCTCCTTTCAGAGGCATTTCCAGCTGTCTGGTTGTCTGTTTGTTCGTGGTGAAGCCAACAGCATGGGAATGCCAAAGAGACTCTCCTGGTAAATGTCAACTGTCAGGGAGTTGAGGTTCGCTCATCAATTGTCCTGCCATTGAGCTCTGGGAAGCTAAACCCCAACAGAAAATCAGAGAAAGCAAAAGAAGGAGAACATAACGGCATGGCACAGCTGAAGAAAGCTACGGTTAAATAAATAAATAAATAAATATATATTATCAGAGTGGGGAAAAGAGAGAGATGGTTAGGACAAATCAGATTTCACTTCCCCTGCGACAACGTCCTCTGACAGTTTCGTTGCTGGCAGTCTGAGTAGGCTATGATTGCCAGAGTGCATTAGAGGAGTTTGTAATTTGACATCTCAATATTGAAATTGTAATGCATACTCACACAGTGTAAATTGCTGCCAAGTAATTGGATTCCAGGCATTTGGTACAGAGAACAGAAATGTCCTTGCAAACTTGAAAATGCTGCATCATGGTTGCTGGTGATGTAGCTGCAAAAAAACAGAAGGTTTACTGGTATGTGTTATGTGGGTTTGAAATGTTGAACCGCATTTTAGAGCAAACATTAAATCAATTTCTACGTTCAGCATTTCAACTACAGATGCACACCTGTCCGATGCGCTCAAGGCTCTTCTTCTGTCCTCTGTGTTCAGTAGCACCTTCTTTCCCACTTCAATGATACAGTCTTGGTATCTCAATGAATACTAAACATGCCCAAAAGATCAACACACAAGAAACCAGGAAGCCCAGATTCCATTGGGTCTTTTTTGTTTTTACACACAATAGGGGAACAAATTAATTTTGTTTCAGTGCTTGCTGTATTGCGAGCCATCAGTTTTGTACCTGGCTCCTTCCCTCACCCTGCCTTCCTTCCACTCATGGGTTTTTGTCTCAGTAACGCTGTTGACATCTGCACCCACTCCCTTTCCCTGCATCCTTTTATCATTACACTGTGATCAGCAGGTATCAACGGATTGGGTGTGCATGTTTAAATGTGTGTGTGCATGTGTGCATGTCTCCACAGCTTGGGTGTCATGTTACCTGGGATCAAGTGACAGTGGAGCCTCTGAAAGAGGCGGCTATTCTTCAGGGTCGCTGAGATCCTGCCGACTAATTGGATGAGGTGTAAGTCAAGCCAACAGGCCCCAGACTTTGATGTGAGACTCTGCGAAAGAGAGAGGGAGATGCACAAAGGAGCTGTGCACACTTCAGCGTTTGTTCCAAATGCAAACCCTTTGTAGCCACCTCCGCCTGTTAACGAACACGCATACATGTGCAGTATGCAAATGGTGGCGGTCCACTTCGTTTATGGAGGTTCATTAATATTGCAAAGCAGTTCTTTGGTTTCCTTATGTTTAGCTTCTAGCTTTTCATTTGATCCTCCTTGCTCATTGTACTCGAGATATATTCAAAATAAGAAAACAAAATTGACTAAAGCTATTATTCCAGAATATTCTTTTGTTGCTTTTGATGATTTGCAGTTTTGAAGTGATGAAAGTGCGTACCTTTTTTTAAAATTTAATTTGTTTGTCCATCCATCCATTCGTTTTCTTTAGCTGCTTATTCCTGTGTAGCATCATGGTTATCTGCTTGAGCCCCTCCCAGCTCTCTTCAGATGAAAGGCACGGGTACACTCTGCAAAGGTCTCCAGTTTATCACGTGGCCACATATAGACAGACAACCACACATACTTACACCTGTGGGCAGTTTTCAATCGCCAGTTAACACGCATGTTTTTGGACTGTACGAGGAAGACAGAGCACTCGGAGAAAACGCATGCTTGCGCAGGGAGAACATGCAAATTCCACACAAACACTTCTTTTTTTTTTTTTTATTGATCTTTTTATAGGAAACAACATATACACTTATACATTGTCTCCTTTTTTTTTTTTTTTTTTTTTTAAAACACACAAAACCTAACTAAGGAACAGAGTCTCTGTAGCGTTAAATAATAAATAAACAGATGAGCAAGAAATGATCAAAGGAGGAAAGTAATGTATGAGCAAAAATGCATACAAAAAACAAATGCAGTGGTGAATGTAGATGCCCATAAGTGATATCCCATTAACTGGAAATAAATAAAACATAAAAAAAAACAAATTAAGGAGATGAAAAGAAAATTAAGGGAGGGGGGGGGGTCAGTCGGTGGGTAGAGTCTTCAACGCGGTAAAGTGGTCTATGAAAGATTGCCATTTGCGAACGAATTTAGCTGCGTTGCCTTTTAAAGAGTATCTCACCTTCTCCAATTTAAGAAAAAACATAACATCACTAAGCCAAATAGAAATAGACGGGGACTTGGGGGATTTCCATAGAAGTAAGATACGACGTCTTGCTAAAAGGGATGTGAAAGCCAATACTTCTGACTGTGTGGGGCTGATATGTGAGGAGTCAACAGTGAGTCCGAATATTGCTAAGAGAGGGGCCATAACAACTTTTTTACCCAGAACTTTAGACATGATCACAGAATAATCACTCCAAAATTTCTGTAACCTAGGACAGGAGAAAAACATATGACTTAAATTGCATGGAGAACCCTGGCATCTGTCGCATAGGTCTGCAACATTCGGATGTATTTCCGATAATCGGGATTTTGATAGGTGGGCTCTATGCAGCACCTTAAATTGAATAAGTTCAAATCTAGCGCAAGGCGTGCTAGATCGTATGCTACGGATAGCTTTATCCCACAGCTCCCCTGTGAAGTCAAGGCCCAACTCTCGTCCCCAACCTTCCCGAGCTTTATCTACAGAATGATCATCAAATGTCATACACAGTGCATATATCTTAGATATCAGAGACTTTTGACTGAGTTTCATTGTTAGAAGATCATCCCACGGTTGGTTAGCAGGAAGGGAAGGGAAGCATGGAAACAGAGCAGAGGCGCAGTGTCGAAGCTGGAAGTAGCGAAACAAATGGGAGGCAGGCAAATTGAACTTTGACCTCAGATCTGAAAATGTGGAAAAGATACCATCCTTATATAGATCCCTGAAGTGCTTAATGCCCCGGTTGTACCAAATCATAAAAGTGGTGTCTACTAGTGATGGAGGGAACAGATGATTCTTAGTAACAGGTGTATAGATGGATGGAGAAGCAAATTTAAAGTGGCGCCTAAACTGTGACCAAATCTTAAGGGAGGAAAGCACCACAGGGCTATTTGTAAACTTAGAGGGATTCAATGGTAAAGAGGAGGAGAGTAGGGCCGTTACAGAGGATGAAGAGAGTGACTGAGCCTCCAATCTGCACCATAATAACTCAGGAGACTGAAGCCAATAAATTAGTTTGTGAATATGCGCTGACCAATAGTAAAGCATAAAGTTTGGTAGTGCTAGACCCCCATTAAATTTAAATTTTTGGAGAAGCGAATACCTCACTCTGGGTGTCTTACCGGCCCATAAAAAGTTGGAAACAATTTGGTCAAGTGATTTAAAAAAAGATTTTGGTAGAAATAAAGGAGTGCATTGGAACAAAAAAAGAAATTTAGGCAATACAGTCATTTTCACTGTGTTAATTCTTCCTATCAGTGACAATGGTAGGGAGTTCCACCTCTGTAAGTCCGCCTTCACTCGAGTTACCAGTGAGGAAAAATTAGCGGTGAAAAGAGAGGGCAGAGTGCGGGTCACATTAATCCCTAAGTATCTAAAGCCTGACGGGCTGAGTTTAAAGGGTATATCAGATTGTTTGAGTTGTAAAGCAGAGGAGTTTATGGGGAAGCATTCACACTTGTGAAGATTGACCTTATAGCCGGAGAAGGATCCATAATTCTTCAACAGAGATAATATTGGTGCGATGCTGGTTAAAGGGTCAGATACATATAAAAGGAGGTCGTCTGCATAAAGTGACAATTTAAGTTCCACATTGGACCTAGAGACTCCGCGAAATAGAGGAAGAGTTCTTAAAGCAATTGAAAGTGGTTCGACGGATAGAGCGAATAGCAAAGGGGAGAGAGGGCAGCCCTGTCTCGTGCCACGTGATAATGTAAAATAAGTGGAGTAGTTGTCATTGGTGTGAATGCTGGCCTGAGGGGAAGTGTAAAGAAGTCTAATCCACGATATAAACCTGTGTCCAAATCCGAATTTATGAAGTGTTGCAAAAAGATAGTTAAATTCGACATGATCAAAAGCTTTCTCAGCATCAATTGCGATAACAACTTCAGGGAGTGGAGAAGAATCTTTAGAGAGAATCACATTAAGAAGTGTACGAACATTATAGAAGAGCTGGCGTCCCTTGATGAAACCATTCTGCTCCTCAGATATGATGCTAGGAAGGATCTTATCAAGACGAATTGCTAGTGCTTTGGCTAAAATTTTGACATCTACATTCAGTAAAGACAAGGGCCTATAAGAAGTGCATGATTCAGGGTCCTTGTCCTTCTTCAAAAGGAGGGCAATAGACGCCTGCATTAAAGAGGGAGGCAATGAGCCATGATCAAGGGACTCATTGTACATTGAAAGTAAAAGGGGGGCTAATTTGTCTTTGAATTTTTTGAAAAACTCAGCTCCGAACCCATCGGGACCAGGGGCCTTGTTGCTTTGCGTAGCTTCAATGGCGGCAGCAATTTCTTGCAAGCTGAAAGGAGCATCGAGGCCATTAGCCACATCCAAATTAATAGTAGGGACAGTGATATTATCAAGAAAGGAGGTCATTTCTGCTGTGTCAAGTGGAGATTCTGACTCATAGAGAGAGGAGTAGTATGATTTAAAAATTGTGTTGATGGCGATTGGATCGGTGGTAAGTGTGCCATTAGAATCTCTAATGCTGGGAATCAGTCTCGACGTTGCTTGCCTTTTTAATTGGTGAGCCAATAACCTGCTTGGTTTATCGCCGTGTTCATAATAGTTGGCATGAGCGCGTAATAGGAGCCGTTCAGAATCGGCTGTCGCTATAAGATCGAATTTTGACTGCAAATCAAGCCGTTGTTTCAGTAAACTCGGACTCGGGTTAACTGAGTTTAGTCTGTCTGTGTCCTGAATTTTAGATGTGAGCTCCTGTAATTTAGCCCTGCGGATTTTACTGGCGTATGCTGAATAAGAGATAATCTGTCCTCGCAAATATGCTTTGAGTGATTCCCATACTAGCGAAAAACTGGTAGAATCTGTTTTGTTTAATGCAATGAAATCATCTATTGAAGCAGATATAGAAACATTAAATGCATCGTCGGATAAAAGCAATGGATTAAACCTCCAGGGAGAAGAAAAACGGGGGCGCTCAGACCATGTTATATTCAAAGTTAGAGGGGCGTGATCCGAAATAACAATTGGGTGGTATACGACAGAAGTAACTTTGGGGAGAAGAGAGCCATCAACAAAAAAATAGTCAATACGTGAATATGACTGATGTACTTGTGAAAAAAAAGAGAATTCTTTATCTCCAGGATGTGAGAACCTCCACGGATCAACAAGCCCGTTCTTGACTGTAAAATCGGTAATAGATTTTGACATAGAGGATTGAGTCAAAGTACGAGGATTCGAACGGTCCAAAGAAGGATTAATAACACAATTCAGATCACCGCCCAGTATTGTAATATGCGTATTTAAGAAAGGGAGGTTGCCAAACAGCCTATCCGTAAAATTGGGGTCATCAAAATTAGGGGCATATATATTCACCAACAATACAGGGTTACAGTATAGAGTGCCCGCAACAATAAGATATCTACCATTCTTATCGGATATTGTCCTGGAGACGGAGAAATTGACTCTTTTGTTGATCAAAATTGCTACTCCTCTAGACCTAGAATCAAAATTTGAATGAAAAATATCACCCACCCAAGCTCGTTTGAGTCTGAAATGATCTTTATTTCGCAAATGAGTTTCCTGAAGGAAAGCTATGTCAGTGTCCAGGCGTTTCAAATGTGAAAAAATCTTTGATCGCTTAATTGGATTATTCACACCTTTCACATTCCAGCTAGTGAATGTAATGTTTGATCCAGTATCAGGCTTGCGCAGATTACGATCGTTCATAGGCAATCTCTGAGAGAAAATAAGACCGACTCACCCACCACCAGAGGAGATATAAGGAAAAGAGGTAAAAGGGAAAACCAAAACAAACAAAACTCAGGAGTATATACATACCTACAGAGACAAAAAGCCAACATCCCATAACCCCCGCCCACCCACCCAACGCACATTAGATGATCCCATCCCCAAACGATGGAAACAGCCGTGCTGGCTTCAAAGGAAGCCATTCTCGAAAAGAGATGCTTTCGACTATAAAGCTAAATACAAAAACAAAAACAAAATTAGCTCCTGCAGAGTTAAAACCTTAAAAAAAAAATAAAATAAAATATGAGGCATATGAAACCATCAATCTGAGGCATTCTGACGATCGCTGTCTTGTCAGGGTAACAACAAACGTAAATTAAGGAGATCTTTGGCCTATAGAACAATAATATATACATATATGCACTCACACACCCACACAGACACGCACACACATGCACACAATTTAAGCAAAGACAGGGGTGTGTGCATATTTTCTAATCAAGGCATCATACCAGAGAAATGATTAGGCCATCAATTTAAAACGGTGTTGTTCCCATTGATAGTTAGAAGAGAAAAAAAAAAAATTAATAAATAAATAAAAAATAAAAAATAAAAAATTACGACATAAAGTCCCATTTTCTGAATTGACTCAGTCACTCACCCCGGGCCAGAGTCCCGCACGGACATCAAGCTGGATAAATCGTCCCAGAAAACTAGCTGGTAGTCACTTTTTTTATTTTCCTGATGAATGCCAGGGCTTCATCTGGCGACGTGAAGTCCCGCTGCTGGCCGTCATGGGTTACACGCAGCCGTGCGGGATACAGCAATCCATACCGGACTCCTTCAATCTCCCGCAGCTGACGGCGCACGTCATTAAAGGCAGCGCGCGCCCGCGCTGTCTTGGCTGTGTGATCCGGGAACACGGAGATGCTCATACCCCGGACTTTGATCTGCTGCCGCTCTCTCGCCTTTCTCAGGATGTCAGCGCAGTCGGTGTAATAATGGAGCCTTGCCACTATTGCGCGGGGCCGCTCCCCGGGCTTCGGTCTCGGCATGAGGGTGCGGTGGGCTCTATCCACCACCGGCTCTGCGTCGAGGGAGAAGGCTTCCGCCAATAGCCTGGAAACACCGGCTGCAGATGAAGAGTCAGGATCCTCCTCCGGGACGCCAATAATCCGTACGTTCTGCCGACGAGACCTTGACTCCAAATCCTCGCATCTGTCCTCCAGCCTCACATATTCTTTCGACAAGTGATCCACTTTTTTCTGGAGAGCAACGATGTCGTCTGAGCAGCTTGAGAGCGAGAGCTCGATCCCAGCGACCGTGGTCGCGAGACCCGCGACGTCCGCCTTCATGGATGAAATACTGCCAGAAAGATCGGCTTTAAGAGAAAGCAGCTCGGACTTAATGGACGTTAAATTCTCGGTAAGTGCTGCCTGAAGCTCTGACCGAAATATAGCTGCAACATCATGGCGGAGAGCGGAGAGGAGTTCGGTTTTAAGCCGGCTGAACTCCGCAGCTGGAACCTGCGCAGCGCAGGTGCTCTCCGGAGGAGGAGAATCACCGCGGGGCGAGGAGACAGCATGAGCAGCAGGCCGCGGGTTAGCTGGAGGGTTATTCCCCGCTTTAATGGACTTTGGAGGCATTTCCGTGGTAAGTTGTCGAAGTAACCGCGTTGAAAATAATTTAGTTAAAACCAAAGCCGTGGGAGTGATGCAAAAAGTGCCTATAAATGTTGAATTAAAATTAACTCTGCAGGAGCTCCGCTAATCACGTCTCACCCCATGTACAGCTAAGCCGGAAGCCCACACAAACACTTCTGACGGGATTCAAACCAAGGACCTAACCACCAAGCCACTGTGCTACCCTTCGATGTATTTATATATTTGAAATGTACATCGAGAAAAGACCAAACAGCTAATGCTTAGATTTATTTTATATTACAAAATGTACATAGCCCATCTGCATTTTGTGAAATAAAAATAAAGTTTTTCAGGTTGTAACATGATTTTGTTGTGTTGAAAAGTATAATATGTTGCAGATTAAAGGTATAGTATTCATTTAATGTTTTCCCTTATTATCAAATATGGTTCTTATTCAGTTGGGCTATAAGACTTACTTTTGCCACCAGCAACAACACAATGACTGCGATTTATCACCAAAAACTTAATTGGCCTAAACATTGCTCATGGTTAAACCACACCACAAACTGATTCTTCCTTTTCTAGAACAGGAGCTCAGACTATTGTATTTACTCCCCTGTTCAACAACAAGAAAGCATATCAGGGAGGCAGTACTATGAGACTGAGGCTACAGAAGGAACACTAGCATCATCAGCTTAATGGTGACAGAAGTGTCCATGAATGGTCTCCCTACAACACCACAGGGCTGATCTCAAAACCAGCAATGGCCTTTGTTTCATAGTACTTAATCCTGACAAAACAACAAATTTACAAAAATGTCAATGTAAAGTTAACCTGTTTTCTCCTTTGAAAAAAAACCAAAAACATGTTGAATGTGCTGAAGAAGTCCAGATATTCCTTCAGTGATGTCAACAGATCCTCAGACCCAGCTGTTTGTCATCGACGAGTTTTTCTGCGTGCCGAATGTATGAAATACATTTAAAACAGAAAGAGTTAAGAAAGGTAGAGATAATGAAAAGTAAAAACAGAGTAGACTGAGTGGTGGGGAGAAAGTTGATATCGGGGAGGGAAGTGGGTGAAGTTACAACAGCAGCTGGTGTAACCTGGGAACCTGGCCAGGTTGTGCACCTTCCCTTTTACGTCCCATCTGCTTTAATATTACCTACAATCCCTTGTTTACATTCCGGCTTGTGTTGCCCTTACCTTATATACTGTATATATGTGTGTATGTATATATCTGTGCGTGGTTTTGAGAAAATAAGTGACTGTGGCTGCATTGACAGTGCAAGGTTAAAGTGGGGCAAAGAAGATTTGAAGATGTGTAAGCATTGGATTTGGATATGGTTCCAGGCATCATTCATACGTGGAAATAAATCCGATATGAATTGGAAAAATGTAATGGCGGTACATGATGTAACTGCAGGTGGACATGCCCAAAATGACCCGAATGTAATGCCAAACAAACGTTAGTGGGCTTTTAGTCATACAGGATAATGTGACAAAGCCATACTATGTTTTACAGTGGCAAAACTTTGGAGAGGAAGATGGCGAGTGACTCAAAAGAGAAATGCGAGATGAACTTTGGATTAGAAATGAAGAAAAAGTGTAGAGCTCCTGTCACTGTTGACGAGGATGTCTTTCAAGAATATTCAGGTATTCTGATGTTGATAAACGAGGACATGTAAAGAGTAAACCACCAAAAGCTGTCAAGCTCACACAGTTATGGGTTCTAAATTCCATTTAGAACTAGGAGTACCAAACATGGTCACATTTGTTGTTACAGATGCATCATTAAAACATGAGCTCTTCACCTCCACACCATGTACCCAGACAGGAGCGCAAGTTATTTTCGGTCAGGAGAATTCTGTACTATTTGTGCTAAAAGTCTCAAGTTTGTTCAATATCCGCAAATCTAACCTTCACAAAAGTCTCACAAAGGAGTAATTAACTTTTGAACAACCACAATATTTTGACACTTTTGACACAGAATAAAGTTATGAACAAAATTTGTGAATCACACAACTGACGAGTTGTGGTTTCAAAGGCTCCAGCTATGGACTCTTAAGTTTCTGTAATTAATTCTGCAAAATTCAAATGCTTAGATAACATTACAAGATCTCCTAAATTCCTCCAAATAGATGTAGAGATGTTACTACTCATCTGTAACACTGTTGTTTTTTTTTAATAAAGTTGTGGACTGGTGATAATTGAAAGCAAAGAAAGACAGCGGATTTGGAAGTGCAGGAGCACATCTAATTTACAGGCATCGCTCTTACGATGACAAACATAAAGGATTTGAGTTAGATTATCATCCGACCCTGAAATTATCACAGATATTAACCTTCAAAATGTTGCTGTGAAATTACTGAAGCAAAGTCAGCAGCTGCACACATACACATAGTATACATATACCGGGATTAATGTGTGTTACATACCTTAATGCCAAATTGTTGCATTATTTTTAAATGTCAAAGCCATGCCATACTCAAAGTAATTAGAATGAGAACATGCATAACCCTTATGTTGCATGCTCTATTCACAGGGTTCAATTGTCTGTGATTGGGTAGTGTTTTTCAAATGGCTAAATCACAGAGAGGCCTTTTGTATGTTGCTGAGTAGACTGACGTGTCTCGCATTGTAAAAATAATCCTTTTAAAATGTGTGAAATAATTTTGTGCCCATAATCCCTAAAATCCCCAGTAAGTATTACTGTGTAAGAGATGGATGCAAATGACTTTCTTCACACAAGAAAGGGGGGAATCATTAAGGGTATTTCCCTGCAAGGGTAATTTGATATGCAATTTGCAGTAAAATGCTTAAATTGTTAAAAAAAAAAGAAAGAAAGGAAAAAAAAGCTTCTCATTGTCCTCAAACTAACTCATCATGCCACTCCGCATTGTTAGAAGTGCTACTTACCCTTTCTTATTCACAGTGGGCTTTAATCTTGAGCCGGTGGTGCAATCATTGGAGAGGTTGTACAACTACAGGGACTTCTTCATTCAGAGTCCTGTTTATTAGCTTAGAGCATCTGGGTAAGGATCTTGTGATTAATTGGGGTGAGGAGCCCCCGATATAACAAGGTCAGCCCTCACCAAGCCTTCTCCACTCCTTCCATTTACATCAGTTGGAGTGGTAGAGCTGCGTCTTGGGCTGACACACACACACACACCCACACACTCACACACACTCACACAGAAAAAACATGACTGAGAAACAATGTGTGTGTTAGAAAGAGTGAGAGAATATAAGAGAGAACGAAGAAAGAGGACTGACACTGCAAATGTTGCTACAGTCTAACTTTAAATTGTTTTAATGTAGCTCAGAGTAGCCTTTAATTAATTTAATGCAAATTACAATTTTTTTTCTTCATGTTCTTATGCTACTTCAGCCAATTTTATACTACTGCTGTGCCATACTGATCAATTTGAGGGTCAGCAAATCATAACTCAAAAGAGCTTTCTGGACACTTTAAGTACTATTTGTCTATTATTTAGTTCATCTTGCTTAAATTATTGATCCTATGGTACGTAAACTGCAGTTTTTGCCATCTTTGTGCTGAAAATCAAAAATTGAAATGCCTAACCATGCTCAGGCTTTTATTTTTGTCCTCTGCTTGACTTTATCAGTAAATCACAATACTGATTATATGCTAATTAACTTGGGATTCCCTTCTGTGCCAACTGCTGCCATTAACTGAAATTATGAACACAGAAAACAGAAGTACACATACATACGTGAGAACCTATTATGTGATACAGTACAACATTTACAGTAGGGGGTGTTTGTGTTACCTCAGACAGGGGGCGGCCTCGTGTCAGCCTATCTATCTCTCAACAGCTAGAAAGGGGGGGGGGGGGTTGCAGTGAATTTCCAAAAGGAAAATAAATTGGCAGGAGTCTTTCTGTGTGGAGTTTCGTGCTTGTGGGTACTCCAGCTTCTTACAACAGTCCAGAAATATGAATTTTAGGTTTCCTATGCCTATAAATTGTCTGTAGGCATGAGTGTGGGTGTGTTCCGTTGTTTGTATATATTTGTGGCCCTGCGTTGTTCGGGCAACCTGCGTAGGGTGTACCCCTGCCTTTTGCTTGTCGTGAGCTGGGATAGGCTCCAGCCGACCGGGTATAGAAAATGAATGGGTAAAGATAGGTAAAGAAGTAGGTGGGGAAAGAAGTCTTTGTTTTTATTTAGAGGATTCACACTCTTTCTAATAAAATGAATGAATCATTTCTGAGCTTTTGTGTTCAGTTTTGATTTTTAATACTTGAATCGCACACACACAGACACACACACACATATATATATATATATATATATATATATATATATATATATATATATATATATATATATATATATATATATATATATATATATATATATATATATACAGTGCCTTGCGAAAGTATTTGGCCCCCTTGAACTTTGTGACCTTTTGCCACATTTTAGGCTTCAAACATAAAGATATAAAACTGCAATTTGTTGTTAAGAATCAACAACAAGTGGGACACAATCATGAAGTGGAATGAAATGTATTGGATATTTCAAACTTTTTTAACAAATAAAAAACTGAAAAAGTGGCCGTGCAAAATTATTCACCCCCTTTACTTTCAGTGCAGCAAACTCTGTCCAGAAGTTCAGTGAGGATCTCTGAATGATCCAGTGTTGACCTAAATTACTAATGATGATAAATGGAATCCACCAGTGTGTAATCACGTCTCCGTATAAATGCACCTGCACCGTGATCGTCTCAGAGGTCCGTTTAAAACGCAGAGAGCATCATGAAGAACAAGGAACACACCAGGCAGGTCCGAGATACTGTTGTGGAGAAGTTTAAAGCTGGATTTGGATACAAAAAGGTTTCCCAAGCTTTTAAACATCCCAAGGAGCACTGTTCAAGCGATAATATTGAAATGGAAGGAGTATCAGACCACTGCAAATCTACCAAGACTCTACACTTTCTGCTCATACAAGGAGAAGACTGATCAGAGATGCAGCCAAGAGGCCCATGATCACTCTGGATGAACTGAAGAGGTCAGAGGTCACCTACAGCTGAGGTGGGAGACTCTGTCCATACGACAACAATCACTCGTATACTACGCAATTCTGGCCTTTATGGAAAAGTGGCAAGAAGAAAGCCATTTCTTAAAGATATCCATACAAAGTGTTGTTTAAAGTTTGCCACAAGCCACCTGGGAGACACACCAAACATGTGGAAGAAGGTGCTCTGGTCAGATGAGACCAAAATCAAACTTTTTGGCAACAATGCAAAATGTTATGTTTGGCGTAAAAGCAACACAGCTCATCACCCTCAACACACCATCCCCACTGTCAAACATGATGGTGGCAGCATCATGGTTTGGGCCTGCTTTTCTTCAGCAGGGACAGGGAAGATGGTTAAAATTGATGGGAAGATGGATGGAGCCAAATACAGGACCATTCTGGAAGAAAACTAGATGGAGTCTGCAAAAGACCTGAGACTGAGATGGAGATTTGTCTTCCAACAAGACAATGATCCAAAACATAAAGCAAAATCTACAATGGAATGGTTCACAAAAAAACATCTCCAGGTGTTAGAATGGCCAAGTCAAAGTCCAGACCTGAATCCAATGGAGAATTTGTGGAAAGAACTGAAAACTGTTGTTCACAAACGCTCTCCATCCAACCTCACTGAGCTCGAGCTGTTTTGCAAGGAGGAATGGGCAAAAATGTCAGTCTCTCGATGTGCAAAACTGATAGAGACAAACCCCAAGCGACTTACAGCTGTAATCGCAGCAAAAGGTGGGGCTACAAAGTATTAACTTAAGGGGGGTGAATAATTTTGCACACCCAATTTTTCAGTTTTTTATTTACTTATATACTTTCGCAAGGCACTATATATATATATATATGCATCTGTCTGTGTGTGTATGTGTGTGTGTTCATGTGTTTGTCTGTGTGTGTAGCGAGCGAGAGATAGATAGATATACTGTAGACCTTCACCCTGAACCAGGAGTTGGAAATGTAGGAATGTCATTTCATCCATCCATCCATCCATCGACCTAACTCATCATGCCACTCTGCATGGTTATCAGTGCTACTTACTCTATACTTCCTTCTTCCTATTCAGGGTCACAATGGCCTGCTGGAGCAAAAGAAAGGGTTGCCTTTTTTTGAGGGGTACATCTTTCAGATAATAGACTTTAAAATGGTTTTGTTAGTTTATAAATCCCTGAGTTTGAGATAATAAATCACTGACTTTTTTTTGTCTTTGCTGTCATGTTTTGAATATGCAAAGCACCTTGCCTTGTTGCAGAATAGTGCTATAAAGATAAACTTGTTTTGCCTCGCCTTAAATTTGTATTTTGCATATAATCAGTTTTATGGTTTGGGATCATAAGTTGCGCTGCAACAATCCTGAAACTACAGCAAAAAATGGATACACTGGAATGGTCTTCCATCCGTGTTAACTTAGGACAAAAGGTTCAGGTTTTTATTTTAGACTAGTAATGAGTTCTGCTAAAAAGATACATTTGATTACAGCGAGGAAGGAAACAAAGTATATAACTTCTCAAGTGGACACCAAATGGCCTAAAGTTTTACACCCATCACACCTCCAATCAGTATGTATTTACAATTTCACTGGGAGAGAAATACCAAGTAATAAAACTTTCTTTATGCTGTCTTATTTTTATCTATTTATTTATTTTTTTTATTTTTATTTATTTTTTTTCTTTCTGGTAAATTTCTACTATATTTAATTAGGTAGAATTTTGGTGCGTCTGAAAGCCAGGAGTGCATAAAGGTGCACAACATCTGGTGCAATTTATATACACAGAACTCCTAAACAACCTGCGTTAAACAAGAGATTACAAAATATTCAAGAGATCGCTGAAGTGTTCACTAATGACAAGTACAGATCTCCACCCTTACATGTCCGCACCAAAATAGGGTCCAAATATAAAATTGTCAGTAAAGGGAATAGGGCTGCAACTAACGACTATTTTAATAGTCGACTAGTCACCGACTATTGAAACGATTAGTCGACTAATCGGATAATTAGTAATTTTTTTCTTAAATTTAGTATGTCGCTTTATTTTTGTGGCAAATGATAATAAACACGAGAAAGATGGGTACTTCAATGAAAAATACAGGACTGTCTCAGAAAATTAGAATATTGTGATAAAGTCCTTTATTTTCTGTAATGCAAAAATGTCATTCATTGCATTGCATCATTACAAATCAACTGAAATATTGCAAGCCTTTTATTATTTTAATATTGCTGATCATGGCTTACAGCTTAAGAAAACTCAAATATCCTGTTCCCATATTCTGGGAATCTTAAACTGTAAGCCATAATCAGCAATATTAAAATAATAAAAGGCTTGCAATATTTCAGTTGATTTGTAATGAATCCAGAATGTATGACATTTTTGTTTTTTTTAATTGCATTACAGAAAATAAAGAACTTTGTCACAATATTCAAATTTTCTGAGACAGTCCTGTAGATATTTTATTCAACTTTGCCCCTGTTCATACAAAAAATTAATAAAATGTCCTATTTAAAACCAAGGACAGGCACATTGATCAGTCAGACATAAATCCATGAATAAATAAACCTCTGTCCATTATTTTTCATTTTTTAAGAACAGCCAAATGTGTTATATAAAAAATAAAATAAAACGTCTCATATTTTTTCTGTATTAAGTGGGTGAAATCGGTTCTGGATGGCAGGACATTCTCTGGGTTGAACTGGTGTATCATTTGTTAAAACTCGTCACCCAGACCCGACGTGCTTTCTCGTCAAATGCTTGTGCATTACCAACGTGCTCCCGTGATAAGCAAGGTCTGCTTTGCAAACCTCGCAAGTCATCTTTTTATTTACCGTATCGAGGCTAAAAGGCTCCAAAACTTTAGAAGTTTTGTTACATGCAGCTGCTACAGGACGGGACGCCGTCATTTCTGTTTACCCGCTACCGCTCGGCAGAGACGCTATCGCGCATGCGCGACTCTCGGCAGAGATTGTATTGAAGTGAGATGCCTCACTCCCTTGGAAAAACACGTCTGGCGACAATTGTCGACAATGGAATTCATCGTCGACAATTTTGATTGTCGATTTTTGTCGACAACGTCGACGAATCGTTGCAGCCCTAAAAGGGAATTGCGTCATGATAGATGACAGTGATGTTTGTGGTTGAGACACCTGTGGAGACAATCCAACTTAAACTGGGAAATGTTTTTTGCATCTTCACACCCAAATACAACATTGAAACTGAAATGTAACAAAACAGATGTACAAGGTCAGAGCTGATTGGAATTACCCCCATTTCTCACTGGCTGGATCTTTGTCGTGAAAACACTCTTGAATCAACGGTAGCATCTGACCAATGAAGTCAATCCCCACTTTATGATGCAGTCCTGAAACAAAAACTTGTACATTAGAGTTCCTAGTCTTGGCAAGAATGAAGTTTGATTTGCAAAGAAATATAACTACACTTCGTGCATCTCTTTTTTTTAATTTAGGGTGATGTCTAAGGTAAGAATTTGTTGTTGGAACACTTTTAATTTGTGTAAAACATTGTAAAGCATGGCATATCCACTTTAAAATCAGTAGGGCAGGCTCAGTAAACATGCAAATAAATAAATAAACATTACTTTAATTTGTATTTAGTTTTTTTTATAAGAGGTAGTAAAGGAGCCCACAGGTTCAAGGAGCTTAAAATCTTACTTTAGTTTTACCTGTATTATCCTGAAATGTATCAGAATTTAAGCTGTGAGTGTGAGATTGTGTAGCCAACTGCCATAACAGAAGGAGGGCATGATGTAGCTCGGAAAAAGGCAGGGAAAGACAATCAAACTGGAAAAAAAGAAGAAAAAAGATGGCTGACAACGTTTTCACCGACATCAGATAAAGACACAATATGTGGATGAACACATGTTTTCAACTGTAGATTATGACGGAGCACTCTTATTTCCTGTACGAATACACTTTCAATTTCCTGCCCAGCACTTTAGTTTTATTACAATGATAACACGATACTATCGGCTGTAGCCATGGGGATGAAACCAACAGCGCTCACAAAAGAGGACAGTGATAAGAAATAGGTTCTGAAAGAGAGAGAGAGGACAATAGGACTGAAAACAATCAGTCCTTTTTTAAAGAGGTCTGTTGAAGCCATCACTACGTCATTACATTAAGAAGTCTACTGTATTAGGTTAAACAAGACCATGTTTGAAAAGCATTCACTCAAATTTCATCCTTGGATCCTTTTTTCAATGTATTTGGATCCGTTTCTTCGTGGTTTTGGTCAAATGTGTACTGTACTTGATGAACAATAGGTTTGCTTTGATAAAATTCTGATTTGATCATTTTGAATTGGTTTGAATTTAATTTTCAATTTGATTAATTTGTTCTCAGACAAATTGTGGCACCACCATGAATTCAGTCCCATACATGTTATGGTGATATTCAAATGGCCTGCATGTCCTCGTATGGGCAGGCATTTGTAAAAAAAATAAGCTTGTAAAGCACGTGTTTATATCTGCGCAGACGCAAGCTCACACGTTGTGAGCTTGTGTGTCTTTCCCTTCCTCTTCTGTCCTTGTGTGTCCTCAGGTGTCAGTCCATGACCCACTGTTTCCACAAAGGTACGAAAAACTGATTTCCTTGCACCACCGCAAATTTTCTCACCAGGTCCTGATCCCCACTTAGACCAATTGGAGTCAATTTGTTATTGCAAATATAAATGTGTTAACTTGTAATATCCAGTGAGCCAGGCAGGGGAGGCCATTGGCAAAGGGCAACGCTATTTTCACTTCTGACCCCTCGTTGAGGCAAGCCTTTGTTAGTTCAGCCATTCAGCTGCCAATCACATGAGAGTTTTTCATTAAATTCACTTGAATTACCTCCAAGATCCCAACTGGGCAACTGGGATATGAAAGATTCTTCCGAAAATAACCAAGAAGGGAATGCTAATGTGTTTGTCATTCTTCTTGTCCAAAAACCCAGAGGAGAGATAGGGATGTACTTCACCTACCATTAGGTTAATGCATTGCTTTTTAGGTTTGGCCATGTTATGTTATCTCTGTCCAGTAAAAAATAAAAAAAGATAATAAAAATATGTTCAAACAATGCATAAAAACACACTCTCTACTGCTCTCTGCTTTTACAAAACTATTAATTGCATCAATAATTTTCAAGTGGGTGAAGGGATATGGGGTGTGTTCAGAGTGGACAATAGTGGGCATCAGAAGAAGGAACAGTCACTGAGCACTTTGGCCTCAGGCGGCACGCACATAAAGACGCATGCTCTCTTTCAGCCCGGTCTGATTCCTCCTGAAGCAGATGACATTTCGCCCAAAAGGATAATTGAGGAATAACATTTGCCTTACAATTTAACACGACCCCTGCCTTCGGGAGCCCTTTCATTTTACCTTGGTGAAGATGGCTGGTGACATCCGCTTAAAATCCAGAGGGTGGGAGGAATGATGTGTGTGCATCTTTATGTCTATTGTTCTTTTTGAATGTGATGCTTTTAACCTGTAATTTGACATGTTTTCATCTCTCTCTCTCTGTCTCTGTGTAGGCTTTGTAGTGAATATTTGTGCATGACTGCCATGTGGGAAGTGGCTGGATGCATTTAGGCTCAGTGCAAGAGTATTGTTAAATCTGGAGGAAAGAAAGGAAAAGAGCTCATTATTACATTGACTGAGTCAATGTCAAGAGGAGCTGCATTGACCTTTTCAAGTCTTTGCATAGCAACTATTAAAAGAAAAATGCATGAAGGCGGGGGATGGTAAATGCGTGTGTGCCTGTCTGTTCACGTGGAAGCGCACACACTTGTGTGTGTATAAAACTCAGAGGTAGTGACATGAAGCATCCACTAAAAGCTAAGGTTAATGGATTGAGTGTTACCTGTTCTTGAGGCTTAACATTGACTCATACATAAGGGGAATCATCCTCAGCTGCTTCAACCGCTAGAAGGCTAAATTAACAGAGCTGCAGCCTGTTTGTTTTAAGAATTTTGAAGGCTTTACCCCAGTCCAGGACACAAGGTCAAGACATAGGTTTTAATCACTGTAACACACAGTGATGGCTTTATCCAGACATGCCAGTGGTGCCTTTACTTTATTCTATGTGGACATAATCCAATGGAAAATATTTAAAAAGAAAAGAAAAACAACAACTGGGTTGCAAACCTTGCATTATTTCATCGGCGCAACCAGGCACACTGTTTCACATGAGCTTCCTCCAAACCAACCACCTCTCACTGATAAATGAGAGGATTAGTGACTGGTACACTTTATTAAAAAGTAATAACAATTTTTGTTGGCACCCTTCACATGGTAAGGAGTGCCATGAATCACAGGATATTGGCTGTCTGTATCTGATGAATGCGTCGTTTACCAGCCAAGGAGTTATTTAGAAGCAGCTATTAATTTAAATCACATTTATCTCCCCCGTTTTAGCTTGGGATGGGGGGGAGCACACGACCTGCAGTGGAATGAAGGCTGAGAGCAAAGACTAATACTTCCCTGCATGGATAGTGAGGTATTACATCAATAATTTTTCCTTCAGTAGGCCTAAAATGACAACTCCAACCTTTGACACTGCTACTTGAAAGTGAAGCAAGCTTTAATGTTTGACAGTTAAAATGTGTTTGACTTGAATACTGAGTAGCAGCAGATTTCTTTGAGAGCTCAAACCTGTGCTAAGAGGCAAAACTCTGCAGTCTTATGAGAAGTGACCTCACAGATTTATCTGAGCAGGTTACTGTAACACATAATTGCATTTCTTCTAAAGGTTTTAGTAAATATGACAGCAGGAAAGGCAAGGCAATTGTATTTGTATAGCACATTTCATGTACATGACATATTCAAAATGCTTTACAAAATTGCACTAAAAAGTAAGACATAAGTTAAAAAGAATTAAACAAATGAGATAAAAGAAATAAAGGTTGTAGTACATTATGGTACATTACTGAAATGCAGCAGTAAACAAAAAGGTGTTCAACCTGGACCTAAAGCGAATGAAAGTTTCACCAGCCCAGATGCATTCTGGGAGTTTGTTCCAAAGGTGAGGAGCATAAAAGCTGAATGCTGTTTAACTGTATTTGGTTCTAACTCTGTGTACAGAAAGTAGACGTGACCCTGACGACCTGAGGCTTCTGGTGGTTCATGATGGACCAGGAGATCAGAGATGCATTTTGGCCCTCGACCATTCAGAGATTTATAAACCAACAGCAGGATTTTAAAATCTATTCTGTGACAGACAAGAAGCCAGTGTAAAGATTGAAGGAAAGGAGGATTTGAGGTAGTTTGCAGTTGCAAACCTGAGAAGGAGGTTGGCATAGCCAGAAGTCTCAGCATCACCAAACCCAACAAAGGAATATGAGACACTATTGTTATTTCCTGTTTAAAAATGATGATGATCAGTAATTGAAAACAGATGGTTCCAAACTAAAAGCTAGCCTTTCTTTGAAATCATCACCCTGTGTTCATCACTGTAACTCTGATAAAATGCTCTATTTTAATCCAAATCCAAATTGTTCTCTGAACCCATATGGCAAGTGACTTTTTTTTCCCCCACTTACTCAGTAGTGACTCCCATTGGTGAGCTAAATTTATGTATGCGTGTGTGTATGTATATGTATGTATGTATGTATGTATGTATGTATGTATGTATGTATGTATGTATGTATGTATGTATATATATGTATATATGTATATATATATATATATATATATATATATATAGTGTGTGTGTGTGTGTGTATAATATAGATTTCTTGTTATTTCTTTGTTGTAATAATGCTTTTTGGCTGTAAAGATATACCCTTGGAAGCCTGTTTATTATCCTTTTGAATGGTAATAGCAAGTCCCACTAGGCAATACAAATCATTACAGCATTTGGTCTACCTTCATACATTCAAATAAAGAAGAGGACGTTCCACTGCCTGGGGTGGTATTCTACTTCTATGTCACTCAAGTTGAGAACACTGCCTACAAAGAACATTAAGGTTGAGGTCACAGACTGGCCGCAGGGCAAAGTGGTTAGCAGTTGGCAGTTGCTTGTTGGTAGTTGATCATTATGTGTGAACAGCGAAAAGACGGTTGCCGAAGAATCATATCGGACTCCTAACCGACTTCATGCTAAATAAACGCGGTCACTAGGGGAATCCCCATTTGAGCTAGAGCCAAAGAGTGTCCGAGGAATGGGCTGATATCGCCCTGAATTCTGCAATAGTTCCTCTGTGCAAGGAGAAGATGTTGTAAACTTTCAGCTAAACACAACGCAAAATTACACAATTTGTACTGTAACTACTTCCTCACAACTGCTTTTTACCCTGTTCTTTACTCCTCTCTGTAGCCAGACTGAAGTAGACTGTCTGCTGCCTGCATGTGCTAATACCTCTCTTTTCATTTTTGTCTGCTAATCTGATGAGTAGGCGATGCTATTGTTGCTATATACACTCATTTTGTCATTTAGTTTTCAGAAACATTCCTCTTTTTACTTACCACTTCATCTAAATTTGGAAAAAATGTTTTATTTCAACTTTATGAGCAACATTGTATACGTTAATATTCATACTAAAGGTGTCAAGATGACAACATAAATGTACGGTATTTCAATATTTGCTTGGGTGAACACGAAATATGTCTAGTATGGTGATATGGGGGCGTACTGTACACTTTTCTCTTTTACAGGGGCTAACATTTCTCATTTTTGGAATATGAGACAGAAATAAACTGATTTATTTTGGATGCTGCTGTTAACCTTTGTTGTGCCCGCCCATATTCCCAGTGATCATGTGGACTTTTATAAATGTATATTTTTGTGATTATGAGGACCTGTAAAACCAGACTTTGCCCCTTCTTCCTGAAGTCCTGCGACCCCCTGCTGCTAACTCCTGGTTATCTCGGCCTGGGTCGAGATAGTCCGTTTGCGACCCCGCTGCCTAGCCCGAGATAGCAAGTTTATGACCCCAAGAGGGGGGGTCAAAACAGATCAAAGCCAGCAAGGAAAGTTTCTGCCAGGGAAACAGACTCCCTGGGGATTTACGACACCCCCTGGGGGGGAGCCGGATGCAGCGGACCCCAAAACCAGACCTCAAAATGGTACTGCTTCTTTGAACCCCCCCTTTTCCGCTTTAATGTGCCTCATAAAATGGCCGCTGTTGCCTGAACTACAACCCCCAGCATGCCTTGCGTGGGGGGGTGGCGCCTACAAGCGCGCGCATCCAATCGCAATGAGGCACCGATGACGTCACTGCAGCGCGCGTAGGATCAAAACCCCTGCAGCTGCTCCCTTTCGTTCTCTTCCGATCACCCTCTCATCCGAGCTGGATCGTTTGGCTCTGGGCCAAGATCCCATCTCCCTTTCTCCCCCCGGCTGGGGGGAGGTGTAAGGCCCCATCGGGCCGCTCCGTTGGACCTGCAGCCCGTTGAAGCCGCGGTGCACGGAGCCGCCCCCATCGTCTCTTCTCAACCTCTTTTCCTGAGCAGCAGGACCAAAGCATCCCATCTCCTCTCTCTCCCCCCGGGCTGGGGGGAGGCAGGAGGCCCGCACCGGACCGGGCCCTGCGGGGTCCGGCCGTTGAAGCTGCGGTCCCCCGGGAGGCTCCGATTTCTCACTAAACTCTGTTCCTCTTTAAGTTCACAGATCCAAGCTTCCGACGCCCACGCGCTCCCGGCAACCAGATCGGGACACAGCTGCGATTGAGTTCTCTGACTGAACCCCCCCTCCCCGCTCCGAGCCCCTGTCTGCGAACCGGCGCAGGGATCGGGGACGGACGGCCGGCGTCTCGCCCGGCGTGAGCTCTCCCGGGGCCCGGACGGCCGCGCGTCGGCGACCGGCGCAGAGAGGGAAGCACGGCAAGGAGAGACCGGTCCCCCCGCCGCGCCTAGGAATGCGTGTGAGCCTCCGTTTGGTCCGGAACCACGGCCCGGCACGAGGCGGCCCCGCCGCTGTCTAATCCGTTTCAGGGGAAGGGACGGGACGCGATAGCCTGACTGCGAAACCCCAGCAGGACCGCGAACCCAGTCACAAACCCGCAGGCACCCGATTCCGGATCCCAGAGGAGACGTGAGCCCGCGTAGCAGTGATCAGTAGGATTTAAGAGTGTTCAGAACTGTGTGTGAGATTGTGAGACCTGGGTGTATGAGTTTAACTGGGAGTGTTACAGAGCTAAATCTGTGTTCAGAGCTGAGATTACACCACCATCATTATAAGGACTGTTTTCATTAATTTGTAGTCACTACTTTCTGCTAGTCATTCACGTTTTAAAGCGCTGTTTTCTGCAGTTGATCACGGTTTAACACCGGGATCACCATCCGTGCTAATTACACGTGGCCAAGAGGGCGCGTCCATCTTTAAAAGACCACAGGAACCCTGTTTGAACTGTAGATGTTCTGTATCTTCGTTATTATTGCTTGATTTCTTTTCGTTTTCATTCCATGCATTTAACGTTTATGTTTCATTTTATTGATTGTTGTTTTTCTTGTTAGTTAATGGTTTTATAATAATGTCGTGTGCCATCAGATTTATTCGGGTACTTATTTACATCTCTTTTGATACCCGTATGTAAATAAACTCTGATTGATTTCTTTATGAGTGGTTGTGTTATTTCATGCAAGATTTGGTCACAAATTGATTTGTTTAAGCAGAGCCTAGTGTTCGGACATCACGCCTTCACTGTTATTCTGTAAGATTTGCTGTTCTGCAGGATAATTCAAATCATAATGAGACTGATTTTCTGCTGTTAGTTATCGAATCCCACCGGAAGTAAGGCCCCGGCGGTGGTGCCCCTACGAGAATTATCATTTTTGATAATACAATTTGATAAATAGTCAACTTTATTAATTATTAATAATTCTTTAATAGAATTATCATTAGCCTTGATAACTGGACAGCCAAGCTACCTTGAGTTGCACAACACCTTAATAATAATAATACAATTCCTGTACCCACTTTTTCCTGGTTGAGATAATGTGGAGCTATATTCTCAACTGACTTACCTAGTTAAATAGAGGTTAAATAAATACAAAATAAAATAAATTTGAGCCGTCAAAAGTGAGAAAAATGCAAGCTTACAAACTCTGACTGATTTGAATCATGTTTTACATCACCAATCAATCCATACATAAAACATATGTTTTTATAACTGTAGGAAGAAGTCACAGAACTCCACACAGCCAGATGGATAACAAGCAAGCTTGATGTAAAAAAGCCCAGCAGACATCATCTTCAATAATCACACAACTAATAATAGTATAATGAGCTGAATTACGAGGTCACAGTCTCACCTAGATATCCCTCCCAAATAAGGTCACGTCATGAAATGTTGGTGGTCCTTCATTTCCTTTTTCCTGTAATAGGGTTTGAAAGCTATACAAACATTAAATGAGAGTTTATATAGAGTGCTGGGGTGGGAGGTAGGAACCGTCGTGTAAACACAGGCTTTGCTAGAAATATCATCAATATATGCTACAATAACGAGGCTTCAAAATAAACTCATTTTCCGAGAGCTGTACATTGGGAACTTTGACGCAGCCACACCTGTTCAGCAGTTCGATAATTAAATCTTACATCTCACAGTCAAATTTTATTTTCTCTGTTGTGGTGTTGCCATACATGGCCTGAAATCTCTAGAAACTTAATTCAAGTTGTAAAAATCAACTTGTACAGAATATTTGCTGAACAATCATATGTATTCCTGTACAACGTATCATTTGAGGTAAGTCGATATGTGCAAAACTGTTTGTAATGTAACACAGCCCATGATATTTATGTAAAACTGCGATGAAGGCAGCCTACAGCAAAAAAGTGACTTCTTTGTCACCATAAATTGAGGAGTCACGTGTCTAAGCACAGCCCTATTTTCCTCATCAACAGTCAAGGGCCATATTTGCTAAAAGTCTAGACCGAAACTTAATTAAATAGGTAGATGGAAGCATTAACGCTGGAAACGTGTGCAGCTACAGCTTAACCATATACTATGTCACGTTTGCTTAACCTTCGTATGGACTGCGAAGGTGTGTCTGGTAATTGAAACATAACAGAATTAGGTTACAAATGTCTAACAGAGCCCTGTGTGTACAGTAGAAGTCAACACACCACCAAGCTTAGCACATGTTTTCATTTAATTAGTTTTTCATTTGGCCCTGAATACCTCCTGTCAATATGGGCAAACAAGTCCGTGTAAAGGATATTTTTTGTGTTCTGTTACACCCAAGTATATGTGTTCATTTGGATTTTCTGCTTCCATAATTTGGCAAAAATGTAATACTATAGGACGACATTTAGGAAAACAGAACCATGATGATGGTTGCCTCTATGACCTGCCTCTATGTTCATGTAAAAATAAACAAAACTTTTTATTTTTCTTGTCAAGAGTGAATTCTTACCAACTATGAAAAGGCTAATGTTCAGAAGGTTTAATCTGTTACTGTTTTTTGTTTTTGTTTTAATTCTGGTGTTCTGACAACCTAAACAGGGCGCAACCATCTTTCACCTGAGGTGGATTAAATTCCAGTTTACCTATGACCCTGACCGGAATAAACTAGGTGTAGAAAATGGATAGATGGATGTCTGGTGTCAGTTGTTTTCAGACTTCCGTCCCTTTCACCCTGCTGACATACAAACACCTGGTCAGTTCCTCTGTAAAAAGAAAAAAAAAAGATGATGATGATAATTCTTATTGTATTATGGTCTGTACACTTGCTGCTGTACAGGTCATCACATGCTCATGGTTAGTAGCAGCAGGCTGCAACTTAACCTCTTGAATCCTATGGAAGTACAAATGTATTATTATTATTATTATTATTATTATTATTATTATTATTATTATTATTATTAATAGTAGTAGTAGTAGTAGTATTACTATTATTATCATTTTTTTTTTTTTTTTTTTTTTTCATTTCATTTTTATTTATTCCATATCATGGAAATAGTTCACATATGTTCCATTCCATGATGGAAAAGGGGCAAGAAGAAGAAAACTTTATATACCAAGCCCCTTTCTCAAAAAAATAAATAAAACAATTTATATGAAGATGGTCTGTCCGTCTGTTCAACAATCACTACTTATATAGTACAAAAGAAAATAAATAATGAAAAAACAAATAAAACATACACACTAACTCACCAACAATATAATGTTGTTTATTTATGGCTTTGTATTTCTGAAATTAAAAATGGCATGGTAAAAAAAAAGATGTTTTTCTAAGGTTGTATTTGCATAAGACCCATGTCAAACCATGATTTGCAGAATTATACTTAATCGTGCAATTCTGAGAGAGGGAAAAGTATAACTTACATGGATTTCCTTACTTTCTCTGTAACTTTAAGGAAGGTGACTTTTTTATGCAGTGAGGGTTTTGTGGTACACTGGTGAGATGTGTCTGTACTCTTGCCACACTGTCACTCTGTCCTGATGATGAATGTAAAATAATTTGACAGACTTCCAGGCCTTCTGTCCCTTCTGGGCAATGAGTGATAATCTGCCTGCTTCAGGCAGCTCTTGGGCAGGAAGGCAAGCTGCGTAGGGTTTCTTGTCCCAGGTGAAGAGCCCCAGGGGCTGAGGTGTAGAGCCTGGAGGCTGCCCAGGTGCTCACTGTTATTACTGACTGCCTGTCTCAGCCAAGAACAGAACAGCACAATATCAGTGAATGTAATATTTGCGTTCACTGACAGGTTGTGCTCTCGGTCTGTCAAGTTCCTCTGACTGATTTTCTAGCCCCTGTTCACACACGGACACACATACAGTCTGAACTGATGTGTAACATGACATTTTCATAAGTTACATTCCTATTAAGCACTGAAAGCTTTAATTCCTACTTGATATTGCCACATTTATACAGTGTACGTACATAAAAGGACTTGTTTGTATGAGGACATTTAGTGTGCCAAAAAACGCTTTTATCATTCCTGGATTTACAGATTTTAAGTATCATAGTTTTTATTCGACCTTCAACATATTGCCAGTGTACTTGATATCGACTGTGAAGGAATGAAAACTGAGTGAGAGGTGGTAAAATTTCTAGGGCACAAAGTCGACACTAGATGGCTGCAGATAATGGAGAAAAGAAGCTAATGATACACATATACTGAAGACACTGTGACAGAGAGCGAGGGAGGAGGTGGAGAAGTGAGAATCTTGGGCAGGAAGGCAGGAAAATAAGGGATGACAAGGATAGGAACAAGCCGAATAAAGATACTTCTATATATATAGTGTGTGTGTGCGTGAGCGTGAGTGTGAGTGAATGAATGATGGTGAAACAGCAGCTCTATGTCAAATAGGAATAAGGTTACATTTGTGGACCCAGAATGACTGGTATACATCTTTTTGCCATGAAAAAGATAAAGCTATTTCACAATCAGTGGAGCAGCCAGAATAATTTTTTATTGGGTGCATTACATTGCAAATGAATTGTAAAAGCCAATTGGATAGGTGATGGAATATCTGTGAGCATCTCTCTGACACTTGGTTACATTTCCAGAACATGTAGATTAATGGTGTTCACAGCTTGCAACATCTTATGCATTCATTTCAAACGTAACTGTGTGTGCGCGCACACACACACACACACACACACACACACACACACACACACACACACACACACACACACGGACTAATTTTATACTATTCAACGCTTAAAGAAAGCTGTAGCAAGAGGGATAACAAGAGTCATTGATTATCTCTAAAAGGCGGGGAGAGGATAATCATCTCACAAGAGGGGGAAGTCTTGAATGTAGTTAAAGTATGTCCTCTGTGCTTCTGAAAAATGCATCATCTTCAAAATGCAATTCCTGCATTTGCTTAGAGTTTATAGAATTTTCCTCACCATTGCTGAGGGAATAAATAGGAAAAAAGGGTAATATAAAGGATGTGCATTTATCAGGATTGGCTGAGACAGATTTATTAAAGACTGTTATGGTATGTACTCTGGTGCAACTCTTGTCTTCTGCACAGATCACAGAGAGAACATTAGTGGAGAAATTGGTCTTATAAGCCATGGGTTATAAGTAATATATTTCTTTTGCTTTGGCACTACTGTTTTATTTATGCTCTGTGATTTCAAGAGAACTACCACTATTATTGAGATAAAGAGACTGGTTAAAGAACAAGTATGTGCAACAAAACCATGTACTGACTACTGTATATCCTTCATATATTCGAAAGGACAGACACAAATATACCTACTGTATAAAGAGTTAGTCAAATGACACTAATTTATTGTATGTTTATTATTTAATTGTTAAGGATATCTAAGGCAAACGACGAGGCAGAATGACCCATTGGATATTTCGATGGGTTCACCAGTGTCAAGCTAGTAAACAGAGATGGCAAGGAAAGTAACTGTAGCAATGATTGAAAAACATAAATTAAATAGTGCAATATTGCAAGGGATAATCGCTTGCCTTTACCAAAAGCAAAAGGACATTGTCAGTCCAGACCAATAAATGGGTGTGCTGGGGTCCCATTAATCCCAAAGGCGCTAAACTTTAGCTGCGGTCCATTTTGTGCTTCACAATGCAAAAGTTATCCTGTAACAAAGACGTTATGTCTTAGAAATGATTTTCAAAAGACTTTGCTACTCAAATTGCATTTGTAATGTATAGGCTTTTAGCAAGCCATGAAAATCCCCTTGGAAAAGGCCAAATCCTGAATAGTGTCAGTTTCTGGCAGTTTTTCACATCATTTGATATTGATTCATTGATATCATCACTAGCCAGTTTTATATTGGCGGATACTCTCCGTTTAACACTCAACTTTAGCGGGTTTCCTGTCCTTTTTACATTAACTGACACAGGGTGGTATGTCGAGCCAGCCCCGACAATAACTCATGGCCGATGGTACACTTAATCACGGGTCAGGACTAATGTAAACAGAACTGACGTGGAGTGGCGGGTCATGGGTGGCATTTATTGATGACAAGACAAGGATGTCCTCGAGCTCCTCATCATCAGAGCCATGGACGGCATAAATCAGCACATTACAGAACCATAGCCTGAAACTGCTTACTAAAATGACAGACTGCCGCTTTATAAGTTACAAAACTGGGGTCATTAACAAACTGAAGAACACAAATAACTTCAGAAAGAAGTTATTTGCATTCAACAAACACAACAGCACGAGTGGCACAGGGAGACTGCTGGTCTAGTCTGTGCAACTTGACTTTGGCGAAGTCGCTAGACATGCTACGCAATTCCTGTTGCTATTCAGCATGGATCCACCACCTCCTGCATCAACCAACTCTTCTGACGTTGTTGAAGCCAGAGTGGCTAACCAAACAGGCAGTGGGTCATCATGTTACAGTTCCACTCGATGACGCCTCCCGATTCCTTCCCTCCCTTCAACTTGGCTGCAGGCACCTGGGAGGCAATGACACGCCTAGCGTTTACATCGCCTAGCAAGTGTTAAACACATGTTCATCATCCAGGGATAGTAACAGGATCTAATCTTAAAACGCCCAGTGTCGTCCAAGTTAGCAAGGTAATCAGCGTCTCCCTGTACCTGAACAAACTAGTTAGTACTTGTGCCTTGTAATGTACCCTTTCAGTAAGTTATGGGCCTGCTCTTTGAACCAAGTAAACTAATGTTACCACCATCCTGTTGAATCATTCATCATTCATTAGCAACTGTCACCTTACTTTTTCCAGAAGGCTGTGGTTAAAGTCTTTACTATAATCTAATGGTTATGTTTGAGTTATTTTATTATTAAGTCAAAAAGAGTTTGTCAACAAGAGATCTTCTCTGCCAATGTGGTTTTGCCCCTTCTGTGTGTTTCTCCATCTGTGTATGTATTCAGTAATATTTATAAGCCAAATCACCTACTGAGAACCTAAATGTGGATATATTAACTCTGTGTCATACTTTATCATATATGCCTATAAATATTAGCATGTGGTTACGTTCTGTCTATATCTAAATATGATATATTATCAGTTTTGAATGTGGGCCAGAATCAAATATATCATGAAACACTCCATCCAGTCAGATTGCCGGATACAAATGCTCTTTTAGGGCAGCCTAGAAATCTGCATACAATAGCTCTCCATGAGTCAAAATAGTATCTCCCTGAATGGGAATTTGATTCTTATTTCAGAACTTCAGAGGCATGTTCATTACATTGGAAAACAATATCCAGCAATGAGTGATCTGACATCAACAGACTTTGTTGTTACCAAAATGCAAATACTCACAATGAAAGATGAGCGCAGATACAGAGACAACACATATTCTGCCTTTCAGTTCAAATTAGGGAGAGAGCAAAGAAAAGTGGTTCCATGGGGACATGTTATCTCTTCTCTGGGTGTAAAAAAAAAAGTGATTGCAGCAGCTGCTTTTAGAATGAAAAAAGAAAAAGTTAAAAGAGACTTTGATAAAACTGTACTTGGGGCGATACATCAGTGCACCATTATCCTTCAAAAACAAAGTTATTCTGGTTAATTACTGTAGTTTACGCTGTATGAATTATTTTTGGTTTCTCCAAGATAACATTCATTCCAAGAAAACATGTAGAATAAATAAACAAACATATGTTGGTCTTCAATTGCAGTGTGGAATATGGAAAAAGTAAAGATCTGCTATGACCTAAGACTTTTTTATTTTGTTTAATTACATTTGCCAGTAACCTTTCTCTGTATTTGTGGAATATACAGAATAGTATGGATGACCACTACAGTGACCCAGCGAGCAACTGGCGTTACCCAAACTTTATGATCAAATTTCATTTTGTGTGTATTCTGGGTCCTCATAAATCAATGACCTTCTGGGGTATCCTTGCATTTAAAAATGCTTTTCTTTACCTTTGCATTTTTAATTTGATCTAACAGCTACATGGGGCATTTATTTGCGCTATGAAGTAAGTCCTGTGTGGGTAAGACATTTTAAAATAAAAGTCTCCTAACATCTTCTTTGGAAAAGATTAACCACCATTAACATGTTTGGGATTGTCACACAATAATAAAAAGTGGGAAGCGTTTCATATCGAGCCTTTTAATAATAAAAAAAATCATATTATTATCATAGAAAAACTAGAACGTAATGGTGAGTGGTCTAGTTATAAATTGTTTCCAAAACACAGCATTATGTCCAAAGACTATGTCATTTACACTGCAATAAGACGACTATTTCTTTAAGTTTTGACTGTGTTTAAGTTATTTTCAGCACTGAAGTACAGGATGTACAGGATCTGTATTCAGGCAGAAGTAATCCTTCACAGAATAATGTATTTCTTTTCCCTTATGTTAGAAGAAGGGTTCCTCTAGGGCTGGCCTGGGGCCTGAGTGCGAGACAACAGGACAGGGAGTCCCCTGTTACAGTGCCAGTAGCATAATCAGCGGGCAGACAGGATCTTAAAGGAACAAGCATTCATGGAAGGAGAACTTTCTTCACTATTTGTTACTTGTTCTGGTTATAAGTTTACGTGTATTACTGTTACTGTCTGCAGACGTGTTAAACTGAGTTACTATTAAAGTTGTAGACAATTAAATTACCTTCAGATTATGTCTCAATGGCAAGACCTCTGATGTGTGAATGGCTGCCTATATTAATGTATTTATTTATTGTATCCATTTAGTTTTTTTGTTATATTTCATAGTCATGATATGTAGTTAACGTAAATTAACATTGAACCTACTTTAATTAAATAATTTTCTGTGTTAACATTTCAGAATAAAAAGAAGCAAAATAAAAGGAGCTGAACAAAGCTATGTGGTGTCCATATAATATGGTTTTCTAAGATGTTTTGACTCAAATGATGCCTAAGTTTTAACAGGCTTGTCAGGATTTACAGAAGTGGTGTCTATTAATTTTGGATGCTTTTTCAGTTGTTTTTCAAGTTCTACTGATTCCAGGACATGTTCCTTTCTTTCCTTTTATTTCTCAACACAGTGTTACAGAGGATTGAGAGTCCTGCAACAGGCCCGTGTTTGTCTGTTTCACTTTTTTCTACTCTGATGTTTGAGGCCTGGTGGATGGCTGACTCCCATTAGTTGTGAGAGGTTACATGAATGATCCCTTAAGCCAGGCGAGGAGGGAGAAGGACAACGGTGATATTCCAATACAGGTTTGAGTTTCCAGAGCATCTCGTGTTTTCTCTACGTCATGTTTACACAGCTATTTGATATCTTAGGCAAAGTAGACATATTCATTACAAACAGCCAGTAAAGCTTCTAACACCCTAGCTAAGGTCCAGGCACTCATAATGGACCAGCCAGAGGCAGAGGATGGCTTGTTGTTCTTAAAACACTGTTGCAATTACTTTTAAAGGACAAAACAGAGGCAACGTGGAGGTTAAGTTTTATGTTACATGAATATCTACATTATATGGGGCAATTTAAAGAGAATTTTAAATTTTATGTGAACTATTCTGTGTAATGGATTCCAACAATTTGTACTCTCACCATCTTTTTTTCTTTTTTTTGTCAGTCTGTTTGTTATTTTTACTTTCTAGTACATCACATGGAAACAGAAGTCTTACTACAATACATTCTGAGAAGCAGGCAAAAAAAGAAAATGAGATGTAATTTACAAATTGTTAATTCATTTTTTTTTACAGTATTTTTCACAAATAATTTGATCTTTTCTAGTGTACAAATGAGAAAATCAAGACAAACAAGTCAATACAATTACTCATGCTCATTGAAAGGGGGGATACAGCGGCACATTTTCTTTCTCTGTCGCTTCCTCAGAGAAAACTGCATTTGTGCATATCTATGCATGGTTGGTCAGCCATATAGATGCTCATCTGTGTCTTTCATCAAGTTGACAGCTTTTTTTCTCCTCAGAAAGATAACATTTATTATAAGCGTAAGCAATACATATTGGCCCGGAGTAAGTTTGTGGCACATTCCCGCACCTCATAATCATAGCTGTCTGGATTTAAGAGTCCAACATGATCTATTGACTCCATTTTTATTCACTGCCTTCCTACCCCGGTAGGAAGAGGGAGTACGTTGAGCTCAGACTACAGAGAACCCATAATTCATAAAACAGGAGGAAATTAATTTAAAAGAGATGTCTAGTGTGTTTTAGTGGTATTAAACTATCTAGTGAAGCATCACTAATTGCTCTAGGTCACAAAACGAGCTTAAAAAAATGAACAAAAGACACATTTTAAAGATATTCTTTCTTAAGGACTAATTGCAAAATAAATAAAGACTTGCATAGCAGCCCTAAAATATGTGAATTATAATGTTGAATGTTTAATTTTAGCCTAAACACTAATTTTATGTATGAGATACAGTACTAACCAGTGTTTTGTGTGACTCCCACATTGTTCTTGGCTTGACTTAATCTTCATTACATTTAGTTATTGTTCTGCTGTGTTCGTGGAATATGCAAATCAGGCCTTAAGAGAGATGAACCTACAGTGAAGAAAAAGAAAGAAACATAATAAAAGAATTCAGCAGGAAATTAATGTTTTATTAATCATGTTTAAGTAATATATGATACGGCTAATTTTATTCCTTTTCATAAAATAAATACAAGGGAATGATATCTCATGAGAGAAAACGTATTGTTCTTTAATTTATCATGAAATTAGCTTTTCCACGCTAACTGCTGTCATGCCATGGGACTTCACATTGTGCTGTATTGTGTTTTCATATTTTAATCACTCCATGGGAAAAGCACTCCCTTGCCCCCAGCATTATGCTAATATTTATTTTGGTTTGTATTACTCTAGTGTTTACAGCTAATATGCTGGGGTCAAATGAGAGTCTGTTTAACTAACATGATCAAATTTCACATAATTTTCTTCTTTTCTGTTGCAGAACACTACATCCTTGAATAGCACTTGCGACCGCATGCATTCTTTTGCAAATTACAAGCATCAGAGAACAAAAATCCACAGTGAAAACTACTGTCCTTACAAGATAATCTCACATTGTCAGTCTATCTCACAAAACAACAAAGCCTTATTGTCATGTGGGCTTGCAACATTTGTTTGGATAAAGAATGGAGAGTTGCCAGTTTCGCCAAGCCAGTATGCCATATGGCTTGTGCTGGTGCGTCTCACAAGCGCTCCTTGTCGTATCCCAGCCTAGCGGCTTTCGATTACCTAGCTGTTGCAGTTCCTTTCCCAAGCTGCCACTACTTCTGGCAGATTATAATAAAGATGACTCTTTCACAGTGTGAACTGCTCTCTCACGGCCAGAAAACCAGACACATGGAGAGCACAGAAGACACACGTAACAAGCCCAACTGCAAGTTCTTCTTGCAAAATACACACACACACACCCCTCACGCATACACACACGCACACACACACACACACACACACACACACACACACACACACACACACACACACACTGCAATACGTTAGAGTGAGCAAGGCTGGTCAGTGACTGAAATGTGGGGTTAATGGATGCTTATATTTTTTTATTTTATTTAAATTTTTGTTTTGTACTGTCCCCAGTGTAATGGATTACTTTTTGGGCCAAAATGAGACATATGTTGAATTATATCCGTCTACTAATATTCAGTCTGACTGTAGATGAAATGCTCAGATTTTGCTAATATCTTTTCTCTAAAACTAATAATTATCTGAGATTATGGCACACATTAGGTTTTGATCCTATTTAAAGATTAATTTTGATTGTCTTCAGTGACTGCTGCAAAAGTTAGTCACTAAAAGGTCATAAGATATAAAGGACTTTTACCAAACTGAAGGCATTGTGACAGTTATGATCTATACTGGAAACAATTTGATGTACAATACTTCATCTGATTAAGAAATAACCAGAAAATACTCAAAAAACTAGACCAAATAATATATTTTTTAATAATTATTCTTAAAAACAAACAAAAAAAACAAAAACTTAACAGTAACATATCACTATCATTGTGCTGAAAGGCAAAAGAACACCGTCCTTTATGTCATTAAATCATCCCTACTGCACGGGTGAGTATGGAAAACCTTAGTTTAGGTAACTCCAAATGTGAGATTTGGTAATGTTTTCATGTATCTCTTTCATCACATAAGCGTACCTTGGATCAAACTGGTTCTATAAATCCTTATACTTTCTTTTGTTTGGCCTAACCCTGCATCAACTGTATCTGCTTTGATACTGATCACTCTTAACTTCAAGAAATGTTTACTCTTAGAGAACTGCTAGAGAGGAATTGCGTACTCTCTCTTCCTCCACCCACCTATCAGTAACAATAGACCTCAATCAGCTAACGGACTGCAAACAAAAACATGTGACCACATTAGGTTTCTGTCAACTTCTGACTGAGGTAACTTGCCACCCTCCTCAACTAAATGGCTCGCCTCTGTGAAAGGCCATCACAACGGCCAAGACAATATGCTTCAACAGCAATGACAACATCTATTCTACAGCCATGACTTGCTTGTTGATGTGTGTGTAAGTGAATGGGCGTGAGAGTGCGCAAGTGTGTGCTCTGCTGGTTTTGCACGTCCCGTCACACTACACTTGGCTCCTGGTGTTGCTAGTAATCAATACAGGCCCAGAATCACCTACTGTTACCCGCCTCCCATACTGCCTGTTTTGTCCCTGATTTAATAATGAATTAGATCCCCCTTCACATGCAGTGGTGACTCTCTTTGTACCTTCTAATGACACACATGGTACACACACACACACACATGCACACTCACACACACATCATGTGTAAACTGTGAATGCTTAGCCGCTTAGCACTCTGCTTGTAATCAAAATGATCATGATTGAATATTTGTTTTTTTCAGTGTTCATGTATGTCTGTATGAACTTAGAAATATCCATATGAAGGGCTAACCACACCATAGCTTAGTAATGATGCACACATACTGCTCAGCCAGGCGACATCAAGGCTAACATTTCTATTGCATTTGCTAATCATTGATCAATAATTCAGAGACCCATCTCATCTTGAAGGCTTCCTGGCTTCCTGAAACATATGGTAGCTGTATGTGTGTGCGTGTTTGTGTGTGCGCACCCTTGTTTAACATCTTTTTCATCTATTGTTTGGGTTTCTAGCTCCTTATCGCCAAGGCCCATGCGTTGCAGTGGCACAGCAGTGAAAGGAAACAACTTACTTGAAGTTATTTTTTAGAGCTTGACTTTTGTTCCATTCCCAAACCATGTTACATCTGAAGATGGAGCGTCTAATGCCTGTTATAACAGCCAAACCAGTAATTTGCTCTGTAAGTCGACACGATGGTTATCAGTCTCTGGGGCAGCTTTCATTTCCTCCAAACCACGTTTTGCGTCAGTTCGTGCTGTCGTTATCTTTCAAGGTCTTTCAGTAATTTGTCCAGCGTGGGTTGGCTTGCCAAAGATCTCTTGTATCACCCTCACCACCAGAACTCCTGCTTCATTTATTTTATTTAATCTGAATAAAATTCTGATTAGATAGTCTTTGGATCTTTTACATAATATGCACGTGTTTCTTGACGGCCCAGAGCCAGATTTGGCGACCCCAAAGGTCCGAGCATTGGGCTGCTGCCCAGAGTACATTGTGTCCGACCAGTATGGCCGCTCCTGCAGATGGTTAGCACAAAGTGGGGTGAAGCCATGTGGTATGGTTGAGTCCGAACGGACTCCACTGGTTAAGGTACAGCTACTAAGCACTCGCTGTCGAGCCCTCCCTCCAGGGGGGGGACCCCAGTATCCTTAGTTCAGACTAGGGACATCAAGCTCTTTAGCCAGTTTTGGATGGTTAAGTAGGAAACCTCCTTGAAGCTTTCCTAAGGGTTGTGTTTTGGGCTTGTCACACTGGGAGAAGACCCAAGGAATATCCAGGACAAAGTGGATAAACTATATTTCCAGGCTGTACTGGAAACACCTTCAGCTAAAGGACATAGCTGGGGTGAGGGGGGGCCTCTCTTGTTACGCCACTGCCCCTATGACCCAAACTTGGATAAGAGGAAGTGAATGGATGCTTGGACAGAATCTTAAATTAAAAGAAGAATCACAATGTACTGGACATCCTTTGTCACTGAATTTTTAGTTTTTGAGAGGCGTTTTTTTTTGCCTCTTTTAAACCGTCACATTTTCCCCCTCTCTGTTTTTCATGTCTCCTTTATGACAATGTTTTGCTTGTTTTTTTTCCTTGTTAAAAGACTATCCCTGTGTTCTGTGTTTTTATAAAAAAAAAAACACTCATTGGATCTCTTTAAACTACATCGTAGAGGGAACGATTTGGCACATAGTAGATTTTTGGTGTGTGGCTTTGTTTGAGAGTGGGCAACTCCAGCCTGTTGAAGGATGACTCCTCACAGGCCTCCCTAGATCATGCTGTGCAGATGATGAATAGGCAGGGCTGGTCTCAGAGTTTCATCAGAGACAAACATGACCCTGCATCCCTCCTGTTGTACAGTTGCAGAGTTTGTACTGGAAGAAGCTACTGTATAGCCAACAATATGCGACCAATTTCCAATGAGAGACTTGATGAGAGTTGAAGTTAAAGAAATAGGCCTGTCATATGTTTTAAACAAATACAATTCACAGCCAGACATAACATATTTGTGTTATTTTAAACCCTTTCTTTGCCATGAGTGATTAGTTATGAATAATTAATACTGATAATTTTAGAAGACATAATCACCAACCTCCTAATGTGATTTCTTTGGATCGCTGCTTAAATCACTACACAGAAGAAAAAAGATGAAGACGACAGATAGGGGAGAGAGAGAGAGATCGAGGAAGAGTGTTATGAAACTCAATCTTATCCCTTATTTATTTATTTCCCACTCAGCTACTCCCCCTCTACTCTGAGTAATTTCTAATGAAGAGGTCTCAAACAACTCCATTTAGCGTGAAGTTAATTGAGTTTGGCGCTCCACTGCTGCACTTCCTGCCTGGATACGTTCCTGTATTTCCCCCTCAGATTTAAAGACATTGAACGGAGTGTGTAGTAATAAAACAAACACATACTGAGAAACGCATATTGAGAAGGAAATAACAAATTAAAGAAAAAAATCAAAACATGGAAGGTGAGATGAGAAAATTAAAGTGGACAAGAGAGAAAGAGAGGAAGTGACAAACACTGAGGAATAGACATGTGTAAGGGGCTGGGGGCCCTCATATCAGGCGCGTCACCCCGTTAGCCCAGGACTGTAATTAGATTTGGCAGCCACCCCATAATGATAAATGCTGCGATGATGAATGGAAATGCAAATGTGTGTGAAGTAGCCCCAGCCATCAAAGGGGGAATATCATTAACACTTTCCTCTTGTCAAATCCATCATTGTCAGTGGAGCCTCCATGCGTCCTCCATGTCCCACCAGCTACAGAGGGCTAGCTCAGGAGTTAAGGAGCAGTCTGTGAGACACTGGCAAAGAAGAATTCAAAAGAGGTAATAATTAGTGTTGCACATTTGTTTGACATATTTGTTTTTTATGTGAACATATAGACTGCGCAAAGGAGGGGACCCCAGTTATACATTGTCCTCTCCACATTAGCATGGTAAAGATCTACTTGATAGAAAGAAATTCATCAAAATCCCTTTGGTCGTTAAAGGGAACCTATTATGGCATCTAATACCTATTTTAAACAGGCCTTGAATGTCTTAAAAACAAGCTTTTGATTATTTTTGCTGAATAAATTAGAAATTCAGTCTCTGAGCCATGTCTTTATCTTCCCGTTTCTAACCTCATTATCTATGTGGGATTCTGAGTGGGCGGGCGACTATGATAATGAGGCACTGTGCTGATTGGCTGCCTGACGCGAATGACGCGATTCACCGCTACGAAAAAATGGCGGAAGCTCCGGCCGGCGGAGTTAGTTGTGGGCGTGGTTTCACACATCGCTCCTGTCGTTACGTAACGACAGGAGCAGAATCTTATTGACCAGTAGAAGTCACATCACACTGGATGGCTCATCCGGGCGGCTGTACAGACACTGCAGAATTTGGTTGCTTTCCTCCTTCTCTGAGTTGGCAGGCTGAGGGGAGACCACTTTATATATGTTAAAGCAAGAAAAAACGTGTTTTTCATAATAGGTCCCCTTTAAGCATGTGTTAAGGAGGCACAATGGTAAATTGGCATCTGGAAAGTGTGTACGAAAGTTGAGTTCTGTATTCTGGAAGGGGTAGAGGTTTATTATCATAGGCAGTCCAGCCTGAAAACAGCATTGTCATCTTGTGCTTGACATTCAGTGTGTAAAACACGAGAGACTTTACCAGAACACGTCAAATGTCAAACTTTTTCATTCTTGAAAAGAATGAATGAAGGAAATCTAAGACATCCTGTTATCTCACTTGAAAGAATCAGCTAATACAGATCATTTTATAGTCTTTGCTTTATTTGTGGGTTGTTTTTTTTTGTTTTTATGGACCCAGAATCATAACCATTGAGCTGCCAGTCTCTCTGAATTTCTCTAAAAAAGTATTTCATAATTTTGTTAGGGTATAATGACCTGTTTTATGATTATTATGCATTTTATAAAAGAAAAAAAAGTAACTTAATTGATTTCAGATTTGATCTAAGTGCCATTACTGAAGAATCATTACTGAGCATAGTCTCATATACATGATATTCAAAACATTCTAAAAGGCTAAACACTTTGCTTTGAGTATTTACACTCGTATAGCGGATGTCTCTGTCTTCGTGCATGAGCGTCGGTCAAGTGGTCCTCATTCCTCTCTTTGCTGCTGTTTTGTTTTCAAGCGTTCACTTCTAAACACTTTGACAAATGTTTAATTGAGACAAGGTGGTGTTGGGGGTAGAGATGTAAATCGTGATGCGAGAAGCGGTGTCTCTTACATGGGTTGTATGAGCCAGACCAGCTTTGTCTGACACCTTGAACTGAATTATTGAGTGGAGGGGGACAGAAGCAAAGAGGAGGACACTGTGACATTAGTTCTTGTTGTTGTTGAGTGCTGCTCACACAAGCGAGTGTGGACAGCGTGTGTCTTTGTTGAGAGCCATGATATACCTGATAAAAGCAGGTAGAAGGTATTAAGAAAAACAAGAAGACATTTTTAAAACAGTTTTTAATAATATATTGTTTTGCCACATATTGGATTTCCATCCTGTAATTTGAAAGTGTCCTCACTTTGAAATGTTGTAAAAGGCTGACTTGCTTTCAGTCATTATGGTATCCTCTTTCTTCTTTGACCCAGACACTGACATCACCTGCAATAATAAGGGGCCTCTTGATCCGAATCAAGTCACTCATTAACTATTTAGTGTATCAAAAGTTTAGAAGACCATCGTAGCATCTACTGTAGCATCTGTAGTGGTGAACCCATTGGAATCATACACACATATTTGTTCAAGTACCAATGTGAGCCAGGAAATGCATGGTATATGCATATAGCATGTGGTCACACAGAGACACATACACAGAGTTTGATGAAGCCAAATTAGAGTACAAGTGCGGGGTGCTTGGCTGGTGTGCAGCTTATAAATAATTCGGTGTTCAGGCGACTCTGCTTACAGCTGTCTGTCAGCAACTGAAGGGTCATGAGGGCAACTAGCATGTGATCAGATCACCGTCATTCAACGGAAACCAAGACGGGATTAGTTTTTTTTCTTTGTTTCTGGGTGTGTTTTTCAGCAGTGTTGGTTGTGCATGTTTTATGGATATTTCTTGATTTCTTTAATTTGTTCCTTTGTCAGTAAGCATTTTCTTTGCAGAAGACACACTCTAAGCAATGAAGAATGGCACCTGTCCACAAACAGAAGGTGGTTTTAGACACATAAAACCATGTCCTTTACGCAGGGTCTGTTAGACCGTAATGGATTTTCTCCACCCACTGAGATGTACAGTACGTATCTCACTGTCTGTCAGGTATAATATGAACTGAACTGACAAGGTCTACAGTACAGTTTCCTTACTCACCTGTCCAGTTGAATGTGTGTTTGTGGCATGTTTGGATGCCCCGAGTGCAAGGTGAAACATCTCTGACACAGCAGAGGGTTTAGAAAAACATATCCACACAAACCGTACTGTACCCACAATGTTCTTCCAAAACAAGGTATCTCCAGAAGAGTTTCTGATAGACCCATATTCTGTGTAAATCTTTTATGGACGGATGTCCACTGAGGTTTGCTGCCCTGTGTCCTCAGGACATAGCCTGCAGCCAAACACTCTCTTACAGTCAGTGGCCAGGACTGTATTACAATGCTATTCGTTGTTCTTTGGTCCCTGTCAGTCCAGGAAGAAGGCCCTTTAATGGAAAGGACTCGCACCTGAAAGACCCAAGAGCAAACGTGAACAACCATCAGAGGAAGTTAAGAAGACATGAAAGACCATTTGTCATTTCCAATAACAGACTGCGCAGCGACCACAATGACCAGTGTTTCTTAGTTTCGGTCATGACTTATTCAGAGATGTTGCAATGTGTCTCTGACCCCTGAGAAAAGTTTTCTCCATCAAGTCTCTACGTTTCTAAGACACACAACACAAGTGTGCATTGGCAAAAGCATTATAGTTCACTGTCTGATGTCAAATCAGACTAAACTTCTCCTGTTTCAGCTCAGTCAGGATTCTCAAAAGTATTAAATTTTTCTAAATGCCACAATAATGAGAGAGAGAGAGTTTCTTGGATAACTTTAAATTACTTTCTTTCAGTCAGGTTTCTTTCAATAAAATCTTTTTTCTTTACTTTCTCTCCTGTGTGTGTATGTATATATATATATATATATATATATATATATATATATATATATATATATATATATATATATATATATATACCAGTGTAGGTATCTGATTACACATATGGCATACATGTTGGTTGCTCGGACAGATGGCTCTCCAAGTTCGGGACATGGCTTACGCTTGGTTGTGGTTGACTCCTGTGCAGCTCTTTCATTGTTGCCGTTTGATTGTGAGAATCCATCGTTTAGGCCTTAATTTTGGATCATCTTTGACACGACTCAATAACATTCATGTATTCAGAATGACATTCCAAAAGCATTGCTGTGTATCCTGGCGAAAGTGAGTTGATGTCACACTCGGGTTTGGACTAGAACATGGTGTTATCCATGTAGATCTTACATGTTTAGTTCATTAAAAAAACTGCCTGGCAAAGGAACCTAAACGATTGCATCGAATCTTGTCTTTGATAAATTACCCCATCCTGAGGAAAAAAATAAATTTTCCTGTAACACACATTTAACTGGAATGGCGTAACATTTTATTGCACATCTGTGCCATCTTGGGAAGTAGTAACAGAAGCGAAACCAAAGAGAGGCAAGTTCTGTGCATAAGAGCAATGCCAGCATCACAGAAGATGATTTATCAGCGATGCTCCTGTCACTCAGATGAATGGGTGATGCTGGTGTGTGTAATTTACACACCATCTGCGGATAGCTTTTTCTCCAGGTGTATGACTTGAGGACTGTGAAAAGATGAGTTTAGACACACATTTGACCATTTGTAATACAGTTTGAAAGTTAGTTCAGTTTGCCTATGGTCATTTGAAGAAGTAAAAATAAAAAACAAGGTGAAAAGAAAAATTAATCTGTTCTGAGTAAAACAACGTCAAATACAAACAAACACAGTCAGATTCATTCATTTGGACATTCTCTCTCTCTCTCTTTCTCTCTCTTACACACACACACACACACACACACACACACACACACACACACACACACACACACACACACACACACACACACACACACACACACACACTAACATCCCAAAAAACACAATGCACACTCCCATTTCTCCAGGGCTTAAGCTTTGATGTGTGACACCATCTTAAGATTGCCAAGGAGTCTGCATCAGGGTCTCAGCCAAGACTCTTCACCTGGAGCTGCAGACATCTTGCCAGCTCCGCACGCCGAATCACTGAGAGAATGCTTCCTTCTTCCTTTCTCCCACTCTCATGTGCAGTTTCTAATTAAAGTACTCTGCTATCTCTCTTCAGCCACATTATGTGAGAGAGCCGTCTAATGTGATAAATAAAAACAACATAAAATAGGAAGTTTTTTTGAAGGACATTTACTTGAATGACTTCATATGACTTTCCCTTGTATTGCTATATTTGAATTGAACGTAATCAATTGAATTGCATAACGCTGCATTTCAGTCAGACTCATGTAGTAAGTTTGAAAAACTTTACTCGTAACACTTATTTGGCTTTGGCGTTCAGGCCCCATTCTAGCGTATATCAGGCTTACACATAAATAGAGGGGTGTAGGATTTTTGTAGCAAACATTCACACATGACACGGCCGCTCTTCTAGCCACATTTATTTACCATATTTACTGACGTTCTGTAAACCCTCTTGAACATACACATACAGTATGCAGGAATGCCTACATAGATACATATATCCTGTACAGGGTTCAACTGGATGCTTTTTTTGAGGTCTGAGGATTCAATATATAAAATGCAGTGTGTTGCCCTAAGGACAGGACTGGACAGTGAGAGCAACACAACTCAGCATGTTTGCTGCAAATCCAATTATTACTCCCCACCTTTAAATTCTGGAGCTGATCCACAGAGTGCTAAAGCAATTATGAGACTTGGTGATGGAAGGAAAGAGTAACACAAAGAGAGAGAGCTACAGAGACATGGAGAAATTGGCCAACACTTTTTTTTTTATGTCTTTGTTTTATAACAAACAACATACAAATACCTGGTAAAGACTTTGCTCTCAAAAGCACCATTTATTCTTCTGAGGATGCCAAAAAAAATACACTTTATATGCTGAAAGGATTATATTACTTAATTTGTTTATACATTTCCTCAGCTGCTCATTCATTCTGTGAAAATCCAGCTCAACCTAAAAGTGCTGTATTTCTAGTTCCAATGTGGTGCTTTTCAACCAGTATGAAACCGGTGCTGATGCTGGGCTGGTGCTGGAGGCCGTTCAGAGCTGGTTCTACTTCAAAACGTTCTAAGGTCTGGTTTGGTTTCCCGTACGCTCAGAGCTGCTGCAGAGTTGTATCATTACGTCACTTGCCCGCATGTCTAGCAAGGCTGAAACTTCTCTTAGTGGAGTCTGATTATCTTTAGAGGAGCACGGTTCACAAAGAACACAAATCAGGGTCAGCATTTTGAGCCATTGTGCCATTGTGAGTGCAGTTTTATGTAAAGGTGGACAACACTCTCTGGTTATGTACATTGAAATAAACAAAATTTAAACACTGCTGTGAGTAGGTCTTAGAAATGCCAGCAGATGATACACTCAGCAATGCCTAGTGGTGAAAATACAAACACTGTTCTGAAATTTCAGTTTAAATCAGCTACTGTAGGAATCCAACTAGAATCCTGCATCAGACAGGAACGGGACAAGATTCCTCATAAAACTCCAGCAACTTTTCTCCTCACTTCCTAGACACTTACAGACAGTTTTTAAAACTGGAAAGGGTGCTACACAATGATGAACATTGCCCTGTTCCAACTTTTTTGAGTTTTGAGCTGCTGACGTCAAATTCAAAATTGACTAGAGAACCATAAGCTACAACGATTCTTTGGATCGACATACTTTTACAGAAAGTGTAAGGATTACAGATCTGCTGCTGCACCACCACATCATCTAACCTCCAACACGATATCCTTCTGGTAGACAGCTACCGTCAAGACAGCATCGTCTTCACCTGTACTTTGCATGTCAGATCGCACATGATATCTGAAGCTAATGTTTACCAAGAAATGGCAAACTTCTGACATGTTGAGAATCTTCTGTTGGGAATAAACGACTTGTTTATGAGATTTATAAATCATTGCCTTCTGTGCATTCTGTTTACATTTTACAATGTGCCAACTTTCTTGTAATTGGGGTTATACGCACACACACTCACACACACACATACATGTGTGTGTATGTATGTATATATATATATATATATATATATATATATATATATATATATATATATATATATATATATATGCATACATACATACTTAAAACTGTGAAATAGTTTATAATACATGTAAGATCCCCAAATATTGTCTTTAGTTTAGCTGAGTGTGAATGTCATGAAAGATGAAGTAAAAACATTACAAAATCACAAAGCATTTTTTCCCTATATTTTCATCGCGCACACACACAAACACACACCTACATGCACACAAAAGAAAAAAGAAGTTGGGATTAGGTGTCTGGGTGGGATTTTTGGTAAATGTCTAATTATCCAGATTTAAGCTCAGAACAATGCCATTGTTGATTTTGTGATGATTTGCTGTTAAGCCACAGACAAAGCAAGTTTGTCCATGAACACAATATTCCATGATCCCCATTCATACTTGTAATACCACATGGACTAAAAAGGCAACTGGAGGTCTTACACAATCAAAACTAACAACAACAGCACACATATTGCTTGAGCTGTATAATCCTGACAAGGAACCTTTTGAAGATGATGAGACGATCATCATTGTACAACCACGCAATGCTTTGAAAGAGCTCCTAATGATGCTACTTAAAATATATGACTTGGCACCCGTTCCTCCACCTGACTCTCCTAGCTGTAACGTCATATCACTGGGAAAGTGATTTTTATAAAAAGGAAAGCAACATAGGAGTATTTTAGAGAGACTGGCAGCTCAGGTACATCAGGTGATCATTCTTTGACAGAGCTGAAATAAACTGACAAGGCAGCCTCTTCAAGTGCTGAGAATTTTCTCAGCCTGATGCTGATCAATTCTCTGTGATAGGTTAGTCTTTTCACTTACTTAGTTTTCAAGTGTCTTTTTACCTTTGCATCAGTCTTTCATCTTAATACCTTGCTGTCTATCAAGGATGCTCCATGAGAAGACGGTACATGTCATTTTTACCTCTGCCATAAGCTGAAGTCGATAGTCAGCCTTTCATTTTTTTCCCCACCTTTCCAATAGAAACACATTTCATGATGATTTTTATTATTGAGAACTGCTGTGTTTTCAACCGTCCCTCTTTGTTTCATGGTATTTCCACTAACTATTGAATCAGATTAAACTATTTAGGATGACATACTGGGAGCTAGTTATGGAAAATGCATTCAAATCATTTCCAGGGCAGGGATATACATTCCTTGGACAGCAATGACCAACTGGAGCACTTCACTTTGTGTGTGTACACGTATGGCCTCGCTGATGGCTGTCACAACTAAAAGGGTTCTGGTGTTCTTTAAAATAAGATGTGTGTTGGATCTTTTTTGTGCTGCACTATACAGCACTAGAAACAGTCATTTATTGGTCAGCTAGTCATAAAACTGAAAGCTTTTTGAGACTTCCAGCAATCCTTCAAAAACAAAGAAGGAAAAGCAACAGCCATCTCCATCTTCACTATGATTGTTTATTTGCACCATCACCATGACACTCGCTCTCATAGAGCGCCTTAGCACACACAGAAACCATGCATGCACCTCATTGTTTTGTAATCATGCTTAGCACACTTGTGTATATTTGATTTAGTCTTTTTTTAGTATCTTTAGGATTTTTTATCTTCTACTGCCCTTTATTGTTCAGCTGTGTTCTTTTATATTTATATACTTATATTCATTTTTCTGCTGTAAGTGCATGTTGTATGTGATGTCTGTATGCTACTGAGACCTTGCATTTCCCTTTGGGGATCAATGAAGTATCCATCTATCTATCTGGTTTTAGAAAGGTTTGATGACTGATTTTCTGTTATGGCAAAAAATATACTTTAAATGTCTTGCATTGTTTAGGAAAATGGACAAACATTCGTAACATTTTACAATAAAGGACGTACAGACTTAAGTTAGTAAGGAATTACCTGGCAATTAATGTGCTGTTCAATAATTAATGTTCTTCAAACTCCCAGAACATGACTTCATATTGATAACCATTAGACTTTTAGTAGATTATTAGTTGATAAATTAGTTTAAGCCTTTCTCACAACTGAATCCTTGCAGTAATTACATATCCATTACTGATGAGTCTATGCATAGTTAGTGTCTTTCTGTCTAAAAACCAATAAAATAGAAATCCAAATAGGTATGGACCCTAAATGTGATATTATGTCTTTAAATATTTGACTAAAGACAAGTACAATATATTATGTATTAAATATTCAGTCCTGCTATTTAGATAGTTTTTGTGTTTTGTTGTTTTATATTTCATTGATTGGCTAAAATATCAAACAGAATTCATGTACTTTTCTTTTTGTACATTTTCTCAAATTTTCTCGCTCAGGTAACCAAATCCTCTCCAGCGCGACTCTCCATTTCCATGCTCTAGTAAACTTCACGCACAGGTCATTGCAAAGGCAGGGCCGCTCAGTATGTGCAGTGTACTGACCATAGGGAGCACCAGTGTGTATGTGCGTGTAAGTGTATTTGTGTGTGTGTGCGTGTGTGTGCACAGGTGGATAGCTGGCTGTGATAAAAAGATTGTGAATGCACATATATTGGTGTTTTTGAGTTGCATGTGTGTATGGGTGTGCTTTGCTGCACTGCGCTGGGATTGGGCTGGCTGACTGCTGGGAGTCTCATAAAGCTCTCAGTTTGACGACCAACTGAGCAGTAAATTAATTAATCATCATTTTATGCCTCATCAAGCGCTTTGCCCGCACCTCGCCGCAGGAACCCGTCCAAATTAGCCTACAGCATAGTCAATTGTTTTGTTTAGCTTAGTGTAGGTGCAAGAGTAAAAGAGAGGCTGATACAGATAAAAAAAGAGAAAGAGAACAGTGAATGCCTCAAAAAGAAAAAAAAAATAAACAGTTGATAATGAAACAGCTGAAAATGTTTCATTACATTCAAGAGCTCCTCTTTATGGAAAATGTATTGCCTCTCCCACCTGCACATGTGCATGTGTTTGTGTGGAGAGAGATAACGCGTGTGTGCTGGTGTGAAGAAGGGGGGAAGGCAGAAGAGGATCTGACAAGCTAATAAATATGTCATCTGTCTGTGTCAGGAGATTGCAGGGCCACAGAGTGGTAAGTAACAAAGATCCACTGGCCCAGACAGGTACAGGAGCGTGCAGGGAGAAAATGTGCTTCTACAGCAACATCCTCCATGACCTGCCCCCCACAGCCACAGAAGTTTCTCTTCCAGCCAGGGCAGACGGAAAAACTAAAGGCAAAGGGTACCGTGACACATGCCACTGGGTGTGTGTGTGTGTGTGTGTGTGTGTGTGTGTGTGTGTGTGTGTGTGTGTGTGTGTGTGTGTGTGTTAGTGTGTGCACATGTGGGGGAAAACAGCATTGCTTTTTGACTTTAAATCTAGTTGTACATGTCGTCTTTTGATGAGAATGTTTCTTATTTTCAGCCACATTTTAATTGTTTGAACAGTTCAAGTCTTGTTTTAGTCTACTAGTTTTTGTAGCTTCCTTTTCTCTATTTTGTTTCAAGTATTTTGAGCCCACAGCTTGTTCTTTGGTTGTAGTTATCATAGTCACAGGTGTTGTACTTTGCAGTCAGACAACTCTCAGACTCATTCAATCCAGTTTATATTTTCACTTGCCAACTCTTTTGAGGATGAAAACTGCCTGCTTTAGCTCATGCAGCTGCCTGATCTTTTCAAGCAATAGCAACAACTCTACCAGAAGATGACTCTTTCATTAAAATACTCTCGACTCTCTGAATTTTATTAAGACATGTTAGAAATGTTGTTTCTTTGATAACTTGCATATGTGAAACAAATGATTTGTCTTTGGTGAACAGAATCATAACATTATCATTATAATGAGCAGTTACTTCAGAACTTTTTGAACCTTTTTTTATGATAAATACATACATTACTTTTATTTATTCAGTTCTTGAAAAGGATTGTTTCCTACTTTTAGCCTCAAATATCCCAGAGTAATGGAATTTAAGCTACCTTTATGACACTGCAATATTTACTCCTGCTCACTCTCTTGCTTAGTTGCTCTCTTGTTTCTCCTCCATTAATACTTTCTTCAGTTTCTTAATAGCCTCTGCTGTGATGTAAGCTGAAGCTTTGTGACCCAGTTTACTAAATTGTCTCACAGTGCGACCCAAATATCTTGAAAGACAGTACTGGGACAACCAAAGGTTGTTTTTGCTGATGGTTGACATGTGAAACCATGAGAGCTAGACAGTACTAATCCCATATCTCTTTAAATTAAATTTAAACTGATAGTTTAACACAAAAAAGCACATTTCTGATGTTTTAACACAAAAGTAGGTGAACTAATGTGAACACTTGTCCTAAACCACTGGATTACCAACAACCACAAGTTGACACCAAGTCCTTCAGTGGAGCCTCTGTAGACTGGAGCTGCTGGTCCCAGGGTGATCTGAAGGGATGAGGGGGGTGTTCTGTGTCACAAAGTCTGATTGTCACTACACATTTTAGTAAAGGGTGACAGAGAGGCAGACAAGATGACATTGTGGCAGTGCAGCCAGGAGAAAGCCAACAGGCACGCCAGGGGCAGGGACGGAGGGACGGATAAGCAGATGTTGTTCATCACCCAGGGGTGGTGGGGGTAGATGGCGTGCAGGCTTGAGTGCGTATTTGTGTATATTTTTGAGGAGCTACAAGGTGGACTTGCTACACGGGTGTGTGTGTGCGCGCACGCGTTTGCATTCGTCCATGTGTTTGTGTGCATGTGATAGTTCATCTGTGTGCATCATTGAAAGTGTGCCATCCTGCATGTGTGTGTGTGCACAAGCATCTGTGTTTCAGCCCCCCCAAAGCTGCTTGAGAAGGGAGCACCTACAAAAAGGCATCTGGCAAGGAGAGCCAAAACAACAAAGGTAACCTTGCCTGTAGTGATGCACGCTGTGTACATCTACCGTGGTGGCGATGAGCATGATGTGCTAGACTTTTTAGGTTAACTTTTTCGTTTTCCTGGTGTTTTTTGCCATCGTTGTCTGCATCTCATACATTCATGCACAGATGCACATAAAGATGAAAGCTACTGTATGTACTTAACTAGTTCATTGGAAAACCCCATATGGTGCCTTTACTGTATGGGAAATCAAGTAGACAGGTTGACTCTGCAAGCAAGCAAACTAATGAATTGCTTTGCAGATGTGAAATGAAATCGATATATCTGTCCTTGCTTGACAGATATATTGCATAGAACTTTCATATTTATACTGCGTTGTTGTTGTTGTTGTTGGGCTGATTTAAACAAATGTGCGTGTAATGGGTGGTTAACTTCAAATGAAGTGTGGCTAGGACAGGGATGTTGGCCCTACAGGGAGAATGCATGAATGTTTGCTGCTGAAATGTCATTGTAACGGTCATTGGCAGCCTGAGGTAAAGTCAAGAGCAGATTTATCTTTCTCTGACGTCATCTTTACTATCTAAGTGGCACATACTTTTGTGTTCATATTGTGTGTTGTATTGTGAAATTCCTTTTACTCGGTATGCTGATTGTAGACTTGTAGTCAAGACCGCCTAAACCGACACCAAGACACTACCCAGACCAGAGAGTGTCAAGACCAAGACCGACCAAGTCAAGACCAAGACTAGTTCAGCTCAAGACCGAGACAGAAAGATTTTGTCATCTAGCGTGAGTGCCATCCTGGGTTCAGCTGCTTAGTTTACATATGAGGTTGTATTCAACTGCAGCACAATAACACAGAGACAGTGGAGTTGGGATCAAATATGTGTGGCAATTGCACTACCGCTATTTCTGCACTATTTAATGATTGACTCGAGTGCTTTTAAGGATAGTCATCTAGCAAAATAACCAGCCTCCAACACCCCCCTCCAACTCAGAAAAGTCTAATGAATAGTTCATATTACTTCAAATTCATTAACGTGAATTTTAAATATTAAAGATACACACAATTATCGACTTGAACTTGCTTTATTTACCATTATATTAGCTAATTAAACTGCTTAAAGGGGACCTATTATGAAAAACACGTTTTTTCTTGCTTTAACATATAAAGTGGTCTCCCCTCAGCCTGCCAACTCAGAGAAGGAGGAAAGCAACCAAATTCTGCAGTGTCTGTACAGCCGCCCGGATGATCCATCCAGTGTGATGTGGCTTCTACGAGCCGTTCAGATTCTGCTCCCGTCGTTACGTAACCAAAATGTGATAGGTTGGCCTCCGATACGTGAAACCACGCCCACAACTAACTCCACCGGCCGGAGCTTCCACCATTTTTTCGTAGCGGTGTATCGCGTCATTCAGGCATCCAATCAGCACAGAGCTTCATCATCATTGCCTCCCGCCCACTCAGAATCCAGCATAGAGAATGAGTTTAGAGACTGGGATGATAAAGACATGGCTCAGAGGATGAATTTCAAATTTATTTAGCAAAAACAATCAAAAACTTGTTTTTAAAACATTCAAAGCCTGTTTAAAATAGGTATTAGATGCCATAATAGGTCCCCTTTAATCAATCACGATATGCAAATATTATTCATATAAGGCCAATGATGCCATATATTTATTCAAACAAAGCCATTATAAACACAATACCGTAATTAAATACAGACACACATGCAGATGCACCAAAACATGCATTCAATCAAATGCAAAATACAAATAGTTTACAAAACTGTACATTGACAAGAGAAAGAAGTGGTGATAACAAGATTCTGTCACCTTGGTGTGTGTAAAGGCATCTCAATCATCCGAGGCCGAGACAAGACCAAGACCACAAAAAGTGGTCTTGAGACCAAGACCAGTCTCGACAACTACAGTCTAGCTGACTCACAAGTGCTTTGGAAGATCAGGAAGAATATCACTTCTCTCACCTCACTCGAGATTAGAGTCTATTATATCTGCAGACTGGAGGCACCTGAGGCGACGCAAGAACAGCTCCCTGAGATTTCCAGTGAGCGTACTTAAATATTGCGCAGACTTTGATGCCAAGTTAAAAGGATGTATGGTGTATCATATTCAGAAAAACAAAACTCTTATTTATTGATTGATTTATGTGACATGTAGAAAGCACATTAAGTGGTGTGTTGTGTTTGTATTTCAGTTAATACACTTTGGCTTAAGGTGGCAATTAACTGTTTTGGCATCAAATGAAAGACTTTAAGCTACATAATGATGATGATTGTTATTACTATATAACTATTTTTTTTATCTCAGGTTGTGATTAGTAGAGTTAAGTTTTGGTCATTTTCAGCACTTTCATGGAGTATAAAATGATTCCATTTGGATCTGAATCTTTTCTATGAATCTTTTCTGTGTTAGGTGTGACTCAAACCTGTTTATCATTGACATTAATCAAGGATACATCTGCTTGGGATCACTTAAAAAAAAGAAAATGATAATAACATAATAACCACACATCTAAAAGTTTAGCAGCTGGCATCTAATGGTTTCAGCTCACCTCACTCATCCTGCCTGGGCTCTTGGAGATTCTGACTAGCTGGTTAAAGACACGTGAAGAAATTGCTCCTCCCACATTTGTGTTTTGGATTGAGAATTTTCTCCCACAAAAAATAAACTAAACATGTCAGGAAGAAGAAAATAAACATATATCTCCACCATCTGGGCATTATCTTCCCATCAAATGTCCCGGGGGAGCAGTGCTGGTGGTAGAGCGTGTGCAGGGTGTGAGGTCATCAAACTCTCTGTGTGTGGCATTGTTTGATAGAAACTTAATGATGCCGTGTGAAGCGATTTGTCAAACTGAATTGTGGTCAAGAATCTTATTAATACATTTTAACAGGAAAAGATAACTGTCATAGCTCTCCCGTGTCTGTACTTGTCTCCTTTGGTCTGTGAACCATTTTTGTATCCGCTGTTTTCCTTATTTGACTGTGTAAAATGAAAAGCTTGGTATCAATTTACAAATGAAGCTTTTACTTTGATTCACAATGACTGTTTTTCATGTAAAAACTATACACTCCACTCTGCCTTTCAGCTCTTCATTCCACAAATTCATTCAGTCAATAAATCATTCCTGTCTCACTCTCTTCTTCTTCCTCTGCTCGTGCATGTCTCTCTTTTCTTTTGTAACCAGGCCTCTGTAGTGGTTATAAAAGAGCTCTCAATGAAATGTGCTGAATTCCCTCACGGGCAGAAAGCACCATCTCAGCTGCAAGGCTTTGATAAATCGCTGGCCAGGTGCTGCAACAATTTGTCTTCATCATTATTTTTTGCTGGGCTGTAACCTATCTGTCATTGAGCAGAACCCCTAAGCAGAGGTTTTGATGTGTTCACATGTTTGAATCCTCAAACAGCTTGGACTTGCTTAAACTCTCCATTAATGGATATGGCCTGAGGCTGTTGAAAGAAAAGTGATCAAAAACACTTCTTTTTATCATTTAACTTAGCTTTAAGCTTTAGTCATCGAGACTAACACCTGTACAATCAGGATTTAATCACCATAAACACTGTCATTTCAGAGAAACATGAAAAAAAGCCCCGATTCTACCATAGCTATGTTTGATCAGCTGTGAGAGAACCTGTTCGCTTCAATAGAATGACTGGCTCATCTTTTTCATCTGAAAATCTGGTACAACCGTTGATTTCTGTCTCATATGGTGTATTTATTTCCCATGAAATATGACGTGAGCTTTTTATAAGTCATTAATAAACAAACATTATGCTTTCTCCATGATGTTCTTATGGACATCCTCCTTTCGCAATGACTTACATACAGAGGTGGGTAAAGTAGCCAAAAATTGTACTCAAGTAAAAGTGCTGTTACTTCAGAATAATATGACTCAAGTAGAAGTAAAAAGTAGTCATCCAAATAAATACTTGAGTAAAAGTAAAAAAGTACTTGGTGAAAAAAACTACTCAAGTACTGAGTAACTGTTGAGTAACGTCTGATTTATTTTTTTAACACAACCATTCAAACAGACAAAAGTACAAAATAATCATCTTCAGGCAAATTAAATCAATAAAATGATAAAATAAATTAAAATTAATAATAATAGCTTCAATTAAAATAATCTAAGAGTAAATTCAAGTACTTTAATAAATAATAAAATAATAACAGAATAAAAAAATAAATTAAGCACAAGTAGCACAAAATTTCAAGCCTTTGTACTTTTCTTTTTAAACCAGGCAGAACTAGAACAAGCCCATGAACTCATAGAAACTCTGTGTGTGTTTGAGTCTGTGTAAATGTGACAAAACATGCAAAAACAAACATTTTTCCCAAAGAATCACCCAGTGATGTCATGAGATTGACGCGTACGCAGATAAAAGGGATAAAAGAAAAGTAACAGCTCAATGTAGCCTAATGTAGTGGAGTAAGAGGAACAGTTTCTTCTCCACAAATCTACTCAAGTAAAAGTACAAAGTATAGTGATTCAAAACTACTCCTAAAAGTACAAAATTCCCCAAAACTTATTTAAGTAAATGTAACGGAGTAAATGTAACTCGTTACTACCCACCTCTGCTTACATATAATAAAATGACTCACAAAGATGTTTGCTAGTTCTGGTGATGTCTCCAAGGCTTTCGCCATTACTTGGGGGTTTGCTTTACCTCGCTGAGGTCTGCACTGTGTCTCTAGAATCATCTTACATCATCACCAGGTGTGTAAACTACTGACTCCAATTAGCTTTTATTGAAATAATTAGTCCATGGGTTTATTTACTGGGTTTCCACCAGCACCTAAATCCTGAGAAATTATAATGGTGTATTATCAGCTTAAGCACATTGTGTCTGTGTATTATTGTGACTTAAAAGAAGATTGGGCCATATTATGGCAAATGGAGCAGAATACTAGTTAATTCCAAGGGTTTACACTCATTTTCTTGCCACTGTAAATATTGTGTGTATATAAAGCCTGACTTGTAGGATTTCCCGAGTATGATGGCAGGCGGTTCACTTTTTGAGAAAAGTGTTTAAACCTCCTAAGGGAGCCATTACACTGCTAATATGAATGTGTCTGTTGAGGCTGGATGCTTGGAAGTGTTTGGGGTAAATAAAGGTAATTCCTATTAAGGTGGGTTTCCTTAAATTGTACCAAGACTGTTAAAATGAACATCCTCCATGATGGGGTGAGGTGTGTATATGTGTGTTGCCTCAGAGATGTGGAAGAGGAGGAGGAGACAGAGTTGGAGGAGGACAATGGGATGGCAAACAATTAGTGTCTCATAAACACACACACAAAGACGCCAACTCTTTTTAATCCTTGCCTGAAGACACACTTCTGGGTAGCAAGGACTCTATGTTATCTGCCCCAGACTGCAGATTCTTAGAGAAACATAATTCCCTGGATTTTATATGTGTGTACTTTGCGTGTGTGTGTACTTTGCGTCTGTGTGTGTGTGTGTGTGTGTGTGTGTGTGCATGCTCATTTGTGTCCAAGGCCCGGAGGATTTAAGGAATATCCAGCTCCATCTGCATTGCAAAGCACATATCTAGTAGTTGACAGTGGAGAAGCAGCAGAGAGAGAAAAAAATAGGCGAAGGGGGTTGGGTTTCCTTTTTACATGTGGGATGGATATTATATGTTTATGTGTAAAGTTATGAGGATCTTATACTGTTGCTTTATCCTCACCATAATTCCCACAAACAGAGGAAATCCTATCAAATTGGACTTTGGAACACTGAACCATGTGTGTGCGCTGGAAGCACCAACACCACTGCTGCCCGTTGGCTTTAAATGAGGTGATGTCAAGCATTCCCAAATGGAATTCTGGATCTGTTGCATCCCATTCCCAGTCCTGCCACTGTCAAGCTGGGAAACATTTTACTTTTTAAGGCTTCAATGCAAGTGGCAGCCATTCATATCAAATTGAATTAATGCATTCACTTCATCTCTATAGCACCCGTTCACTACAAAAGTCATCACACCCTACACAGAAATCAAGTTCAGTGCAGTTGAATGAAGGACAATCTAATACAGTACAATCATGTTTCTATTGAGAGCAGTTCCAGATTTAAAGTTAAACTAACACCAAAAAAAAAAAACAACAGAAAACAAAAACAGCTCGGCAGGTTGCACTGAAGGTTTTCTTTGGTACAATCTTCAGTCTTGAGCAAGCGGTGATAGTGAAAAGGGCAAAACCTCCAGCAGAACTAGACTCCACCATCTGTCTTAACAGTTCAGAGGTCTGGGATGACAGAAAAAGGGAGACCAACAAAAACAGGGAGATAAGTCCAAGGAAATCTGCCTATGAGTCAAAAAAGAGAACAGTGTTAGTTGCAATAAAAAAGAGTAACCCGGATTGTCCAATTTGGGGCCTGCATGTTTTCAACGTTTCCTTTCTTCAACACACCTTGAATAATGATCAGCTCATCATCAATGTCTCTGCAGTTTGTTAATAACACCTTCATTTTAATCAGGTGGGTTGAAACACCTGACATATGCAGGACAGCAGCGGTCGAGGACTGGGCAACCCTGTCTTAGAGGAACCTTTCGTACTTGTATTTTAGTGATGTGTCATTGTTTAAGAGTAGAACGGGGAACAATTGGGCTCATTTGGAAATTCTGACCTCCTTAATCCATTCTTTGTTAATATTCAATTAATATTAAAAATGAAAATCATACAACACATTGTGATTTGGTGATCAAAGCTGAATCCTGGAGACATACAGGAGCTGCAGTTATACATTATACATGCAAACATTGTCGAGGGGGAGACATGGCAATGTATAATGAACTTAAACAAAAGCGTTCTTCCACTATTCTGTTAATCACGCCTGACAGTTAATGAAGTTTTAATCTAGAACTAATCAGATCTTGTAAGGCATGCCCAGTCGCCTTGGAGCGCACTGGGAGGCAGAAGAACCAAAAGACTGGCTCCTCAGAGACCGCCACTCCACTCTCATTAATGCTGAGATATCCCAGTTCCCGGTAGCTGGCGCGGGACTCCTCAGACTGAGCAAGTCAGCGTGTAATTCACGTGTTATTTTTCTGTCAGATGGTCTTTGTTATATGGTTGATAAATGGGACTGACACACAAAATAGGGAAAAGAGAAGGGCTGCACATATGCTCAGCCGCCACACTTGGATTTGGATGTCTAATGTTTGCAGGGAAACCGGATTAGGTTCCTGCATTTTGTAGGTCTCTTCTGTGCATCATCTCCTTATGTTATTCACGCTCACAATCAAATCTTCTGAATAATAAAGCAGCAGATAGTTATGCAAAAGTATAACATTTTTTGGAGAAAATTAAACAGAGACGATTATCTTTAACGACAATAAGAAAACCTTTATGAAACTTTTGTGATTATAAATATTTAATTTGGTATTTAAATAATGTAACAGAGATTTTCAGTCATTCACGTCAGATCTAAATAGTTGAATAAAAGATAAACGCACCATGAAAGGAAATCAGTTGTCTATTTAAGAAGAATTTAGGATTAATAACATAATCCTTAAAGTCATTACTCTAAAACTTCTTAAGAATTGGAGGAAAGGCAATTCTAGCTAAATTCATCAATAGCAATTAGTGATGTTGTTATCCGTACTTATTACTTAACTCATTGTACAATCAATGATAGGGATTACGGTTGCAGTGGCGGGGGGGGGGGCTTTTAATGTAAGAAAAAAAAAGTGCTTTAATTATGATACAGTTCCTTCATGGCGGAACAAAATTCCTGATTTTCTTCCACTGCCTTGATTCCTGAAACTTCCAGGGTTCATTTATTTATATATTGTGATGCACAGTTTCAGTAGTTCAGATGATATCTAGTGCTTCTTCCGAATAACTTGAATGCCCCGTGGCAACAAAATGAAATTTCTTTCAGTTTTTTTCAATGACTTATTTTAATTTACACCTACAGTATTTGCTCTTTAGTTAGGCTGCACCTTCTTCGTTAATTCTGCTCTGGATACTTTCTCTCTATGTCTGCTTCTTTTTTCCCCAGTTTTTCCTTCTACAGACACACATCTATATCGTGCACATTAATGATCGTGCCAACGTTTGTGAACATACCCTCACTTGCAGGGAAGAACAATAGCTCCCTCATCAAAATGATCCTTCTCCACCACCAACAAAGCAGGTCTGAGTTTGACTTGTTTTTACTTGGCAACCAGAAAAATAAGATTGAAATCAGGTAAAGGTATTTCACTTGAGGTGGTTCTGACATGCTTTTAATTAAAGACTCCCCACACACTGCATCTTCGTGCCAAAGGCCCACAAGGTAAAATGGATCATCAACTGCAGTATGTGTATAAATCTGCTAATTTTGGGCTCAAAGTCTAAAAGCTGGATCATTCTTTTCTTTTCTTTTCTTTTTTTTTGACAGTTTTTATACAATCTTTGAGACTAAGAGAAAAAGTGTTTGTTAGTTTTACCTGATGGCTCATATTTTTACATGACAGTGTTGGAATAATGAAAGAAAGATGAAACATTAAAAAAAAAGATAATCTTATCTAAAAATGCAGGCAACATCTGGACTTACATTTAATTTTGCAACAGATTCACCAACAATGAAAATCTAAATCAGTCTCAAAGTATGTTTTCACATGTTTTGTTACACTGGATACAGTTAATGCAACTGAAGCGTTCAGCAGCACGGGAGACTCTACTATCACCACTTTCATTGAGTCTGCACACCTCTGCGTGGATTTTGGGAGGAGCAAGAATAAGCGCAACCTTTTCTCTACCCTGGTAGAAGATCTAGAGGGGTTGGAGAGCGACATCTACCAGGCTGTTTACCTGGACATCTGAGGCTGTTTACAAGAAGCGACAAGACCAACTGGGTGGTATTTCAATGTTTGAAGGAAAATGTTGCATTTCTTGGTCAAGGATGCCGATTTATTTGAAGCCAGCTGTCTCAAAATAATCAACAACTCCACAGACCCTCCACACCAGTGGTTTTCAGCCCTGGTCCTCGGGGCCCACGGTCCTGAATGTTTTAGATGTTGCCTTGTATCCACACACCTGATCCTAATGAACATTAACGTGTCATCAAGGTCTGCAGAAGTTTGTTTGTGAAACAGTTGTGTTTATCAGGGTGTGTTGAAGCAGGGAAACATCTAAAACATGCAGGACAGTGGGCCTTGAGGACCAAGGTTGAAGAGCCCTGCTCTGTTCAATATAAGCCCCTTTCGGACATGCATTGCTGTCCATCAAACAGGTGGCAACTAAACATATCAATATCGTGTTTAAATTGGTTTCCTGCTGCTTTTCTGTGGCATTTTACAAGGGCAGTCTGGCTAGACTGGACCCTTATAACATATACATATCACTTCCAACACAGCTGAGTCTGAAGTGCTTCACAGCAGAGGTGACTTCATTTGACATCAGCTGTTTTGAGGAATGCAACAGATTGCAAATTAAATAAAATGACTTTCAAAAACTTTAACATCGTTATTTTACCCATGATGTTATATTACACTGCCTTGTTGTATTGTTTTCAGTGACTGAGTCAAATGAAAAAGCAACAACTGTTTAAAAGAGCTTGATCTCTGTGATTATACAGCATATCAATGTTTTTACTGCTCCTACGCAACATTATTTAATTTAATACAAAAAAGCTGATTTATTTTGTTTGCTTGACATGGGTTTTTGGTGTTGATATCAGTATGTAGCTACTAAACTACAAATACGATGCCAGTTTCTTTTTTTTTCTTAACAGTTTAAGAAGCTTAAACACATAGCCAAAACACAAAAGCTCCGATCTGCAAAATGATCAAAGAAATGTAGGGAATATCTAATCTCCACTTTGCAACTCATTAATACTTAGGCAGTCTTGCAAACACATATACAAATAGCAGTATAGCTGTTAAAAGTATATAGTGTATAAAAAGTAGTAATAATAGTATAAAAATCTTGTCCAACAATAGTACAACATGTATTGGGTATCCATCAACAATATCATTGTTCAAGTAAACATGTTTGTATTTTGTTCTCTCAGGAGAATGCATTGTTCAGATAGGCGGTTTTGTGTTTCGGCCAACGAAATGAAACTCATATTTTCATCTTCTTCTGTCAACTGCTGCTGTGTTTTACACAACTGCTGTCTGCTGAGTATGCGAACAAATTGTTATGGCAATAAATATGTTGTGTTGTGAGAAAACTACTATTGCATAAGGACTTTGTTATTACATCTCACTTAATCTCCTGTCCAATCTCCTGCAAGATATGGTGCAAACTGTGGGTTTGTGGGTAACAAACTGTTGAAGCCACTGACGTTACATATCACACATCTGACAAGGACTATGTTAAGGTATAAAAATAACTTTTGTACTTATTATTTATTATTTATTTTGCACATATTTTTTTCTAAATTAAAATACTGATAACATTTTATTTTGGTATAAAATATGTTTAATTTCCCTTTAGAATAAGCAAATTATCATTCAAGAGCACGTATATGCATGAATATTGTCCCCTGTGAAAACCACTTTTGCAAAACAATATTACTCTTATGGGTATTTTCAAAACAGACATGCCTGTGTTAAGTGCTTGCATGTGGTCAGTGTGCACTCCATATTTCACTCCAGTACTTTTGAAAACCAGTGTGTTTTATTGAAATTTAATCTGCTCCGAAGTCTCTCAATGAAATCTTTTTTTTCTTTCCTCTATCTCTTCTTAGTTGTAATTTGTTGGATTGTGTAAGTTATACCCCTCGTAGGTCAAATGTCCTCACTGCAGACTTTTTCATGAGCCTGAGAGCTAAGTTTATGTGTTGTAACAGCTCTATCAGCTGTGCCCTTCATTCATATACTATATTGTTGACTCAGAATAAAGATGACTCCATGCAGCTGAGGAGAGCACTGACACCGGACTCTAGTTACAATAATCTCAGCGGAAAAGAGAGTTCTTCGAGCAACGTCACAGTGTCACATTTGCAATCTGTGAGAGGTGGCCATAAAAATATAAAAAACTGGCGATGGTGCTGAAGTATAAATACCTAAATACTGCAAGGTGCACTTATTATATTATAGGTTCTTCAGCAAACTTTTATGCAGCAAATTTCAGAACCATTCATCCATAGCTCACACGTGACACTTTCACACGTCGATATTTAAGGAAATTAAATACAAATCTTAAATTTGCTTATTTTACTAGGATTAAGATGTTTTAAAAGATCTTAAGTCCATTCTGAAGCCATTATTAGTTGTGTTTGCTGTATATCTGCGTTGACTAATTATATGGTTAAATTGATTGCCAGGTATTTTCCCTTTGAACAGAGTGTGCTATGAGAAATAAGGTTTCTTTACTTTGTCATTTTACATAGTGTATAATGTTTGATAACATAATTATCTATGTTGTCAGTATAAAGAGGGACATTGCAGAAACTAAAATAATAAAGCACTTTCAGGGAATGATGAAAATGTATGATATTTAGTGTTACCAGATGCAAATTTTAATTTATCATCAAAATAGATAAATTAATAAACTTGCAAACTGAAGGTAACGATTAGGAAGGATTTTTATGACCTTTAGACTTTTCACAGTAAAGTCATCAAAAATATACCAATCTGGGACAATGCTCTGTGTGAGAAATTAAATCCCTTTGTGTTCAGAATTTCATTATAAACAGCCCCAGAACAGTTGAGTATGGCACCTTTTTTCCTCGCTCTCTCTAGCCCTCACTCTCTCTCAATTTCTGCTCATTCAAACAGAAGTAACAGCAACTGCCAGCAACACATTTTGACATCTGCTGTTGGTGGCAGTATTTCATGACAAACATCCACACTGCCTGTCTACATCCACGTTTGACACAAAAGTGTAGCCGTCATCACCGCTTTCACACAACAGATGCAGGCCTGTAAGCCGCAAATCCTATTTTTGACCACAGTCGATAATTCTTGCAAAAACCAGAGTGTCAATATTTTATCACAGGGGTACAGCAAACACATGCAGATTCATTGTTGGTATGTTTTCTCCTTAAATATTGATTCCTAAGCCACTCTGCAGCCATCTGGTCAGTGGAGCATTTTCTGTACCAAATGTACATGCACGCACCAGTGTATGCAGACACACATATACAGATGGAAAGCCACATATACAAAAGCATCATTCTGTCTTCCACAAATACGTAGCTGCGTATCCATGACTCCGGATATGTATTCCATCCTTAAGCAAAACTGTTTGCTCAGGTCAACGTAAAGCTAACCTTACCTAACCACATGTCTGGAGAAGATGGAAGAGGGAGATGGAAAGAAAATAACTTATTTCCAAAAAATAGGCAAAATAAAAACCCTCAAAAAACACAAAAATTGAAATTGCTTTTCCCTTGAACTTACATTTCTGTTCCAAATCTTGTTTTCTGCAACCATGGTCTATTTCCACTCATTTTCCTTTTTACTCTACATGACCCTATTGAAGTGACTTTGGACGGCATCAAGCGGCCTGATGCTGCAGCGGCACCTCCTTCCTCCTTTTAAAAGCACTTTATTCGTCAGCATAATTGTATTAGAATGTGCCTCCAATCCTGTGTAACAGAAAGATGTAAGCCGCTTCGCTTGCTTGTGGAGGGATCAACAGTCTGTCTTTTGAAAGCCATGTAAAGCTGTGCGTGCGAATGTGTGTGTATGTGTGTACATATACAGTATGTGCATGCACTGAAATTTCTACACCTCACACACACACACAAAAATCACACAGTATAAGCAGAACCACCTCTGTGTAGTGTGATTAGGTATAGCTGTCTCTGAATTGTGCTGAGCACAGCCAGGGCATTGCTGGAGATTGGATTGCTGTGTCTCCACAGAGGCAGAGAACACACACAGACACACTCACACACACTCAGATTCTGTCTGTCTCCACCTTGTCTTTAGCCAGTCGCCAGGAAGCAGCTGGCCTGAATATCTGAGTGCCTTTAATGAATTGGAATCTTTAGGGTGCGAGAATTTGGTGATTAAATGCGATGAGACTAATATTCCTAGGCGGGTTGGGAGTCAAAAGAGGATTTTCCTTTGAGAGAGGAAGATGGAGGAAAACAGATAGAGAGAGCAATGTTCTTGGCAATGTGAAGACCCCCCGCCCACCCTATGCAACCATACTTCACCTCATGGGGAATAACCCTATTTAGAGCAGAGGAGGAGTAGAGTTGGAGCTTTTTGAAAAGGGAAAGAAAGGTGGGGGTGGGAGGAGGTGGAGGGCATGTTTGTGGGTGGTATAGATGGGGGGTACATTAGTGGCTATGGTTTGAAGATTAAGTTTCATTTAAAATGTGATGGACTTTACTGAAGAACTTTGGGTATGACCTTTCACAACTAATTCCTAAACCATTGGTAATCCACTTTAGAAAAGTATAATTTACTTCACAATTATGACATAAAACAAAGTATTCTTCCACTGTAATTAATAAGCTATATATTAACCAAATTGCATGCCACCAGATGCTGGCTTTGTCGTTTTTCTGTTTCCACTGTTGAGTAATTACTTCAAATCAGAAGGTGATAAAAAAGCAAAAGTGTTAAAGTTATACAAAAGACAACATCAAACACAAACAAGTAGATCGCCTAAAAAACATCAGTAAGGTAAATATCAGTCTTTTATTCAGTAAATTTGTTTCAATTCCAATCTTAATAACAGCGAGGATGTCTGTGCTCTCGCAGCTGTTTCCACAGCAGTTGAACCCACAAAACTAAAGGTCCTGCCTCCCACTCAAGTCCGATAAATTATGGGAACAACAAGCAAGACTGCATTGGGAGTGAAGAGGCTTTGTAGATATAGGAAATAATGAAACCCAAGTTGTTACGGCTGAGGCCATAAAGGGATTTGAATGAGATAAGATGGATTTCCAATTTCATTGTTAAATTTTACAGGGGGCACAGAGAATAACACAGGTGAGATGCAAACTCTCATGGTAGTTGTCAGTTAGTTATCTGCTTGCAGTGTTTTGGATCGTCTGATAAATTTTCAGGGACTCGTGTGGGCATCGAGCTAAAGTGACGTTAGTTGTCCAGTGTAGTTATGATAAATGCATAAAACAGTAATTTTACAATAGGAGAACATTTTAGGTTATCATAGTTTCTGAGACGAGCCTGACTAATTTCCTCTTAATCTTTGCATAAATTTAGCTGGGTGTCATCAGCATAACATAATAATGAATCTCGTTCTGAAATGATATTACCTAAACAAAACAGCTTAAGGAACAAATGTGATGCCAGTCCATAATTAACTCTGCTAACTTATTATTCTAATACATCCTACATACAATACCTTTTCTGTTTTTGTGATTACATCTCTGTGTACAGTAGTCATAAGCCTACTTTGTTTGCAATGATATCGTCTGATCAAAAAGTATTATAGAAAACTGGCAATGATTTGAGAAAATTGATTTTGTATGTTGGACAGGAGCCAAGTATGAAGACTGAGAAGATTACGAATATGACCAGAACTGACCAGAATTCAATACTGCCTTAAAAAGTTTAGTATATGCTGAAATTTAATGAAGTCAAATTTGACTGTTATAGATTTTGTCCAAACATTGGAGATATATAATATCTCATAGTTTTTGAGAAATATTGCTTAATTTAATTGCTTAATATGATTTCTGGTGTATCCAACCGTAATTAGTTGTTACATCAAGTGTCACGTGATGAGGTGGATAAGACAAATGGCTGAGAAACATTCAAATTAAGGGTGAAGGCTAGTCTAATAAGGACTAAGCTCCATAGGAAATCTGGGATGTTACACAGCTGAAAAACTTCAGTGACCTCATAATGCCTTTGAAGTGTATATTTGTATGGTCTCAGCGCATTGGATTGCAACTTTAACCTTAGAGAGCATTCAGCTGCAAAGATAGCCTGATAGATCAGACCCACATCAAGATGTAGGGTCTGAAAATGATCCATACGGCCTTCCCATCCAAGAGGCAGCACCAGCGGCTGCCTATCAAAAGGACTTTGCACACAGTTGGTTACCGCTACGACCAATCAGAGCATCGAACAAGGTGACTTATTCAGAGCGACAGAAATGAGTCCACGGGAGAGTGTTTTGTGTAGAAGAGTGAATTAACATTTTGCCGTAGCCTTTCAGCAAAACAGCAACTACATCCACCTCGCAAAGGAATGATCTGATTGCTGTCTTCTATTTTAGTTTGGAAGAAAAAGTCAGAATCTTTAACTGTCAATGCTAAAGCCGATTGAAATGGCCATTAATCCTCAGCTGCAGCCATCTACGCTGTTTACATCCAGATTACGTCGCCATTCTGTCATCATTGTGTTAAGCCCGTCCAGAGACTCTCACTTCAAGGGTAGACTGATTTGAATGGCTCCCCGAGAGTTTTGAGCATTAATGACCTCCAACGGATGGGAGCTGGAAACACCTGCAGAGCAAATTCATATCGGCTAAAGATACGTCTAGATTTATAGTCTACTCTAAAGCAGTTTTGTATCAAAATAAAGGAAGTGTCTTTGTTGATTTCAGCAATCAACTTCAAAATCTGATTTTGTATTTTATTAAACTGCTGAATGAATTTTGTTTAAAGTAACAATAATTATATTGCTATAAAATTGATTGAATTGATTGAAAAATCAATTGCAATTAAACAGTTCTAATAATTTTGCTGAATTATATTAATGAAAAATGACTGCAGTCCATCTGTGCCATGTATTCATCCGGTCTCTATGACCTCTTCATTGTGGGTAGGGTAGAAGTTTGGGGACTGAGCCCGTGTCAGCTGTCATCACACATGAAGTGGGCTGCCAGGAGCCCTCACAGCGACCAACAAATGCCAATTTAAGATCACAGATCAACCTAAATTATATGTCTGGGAGAAATGGGAGGAAGCTGGAGTGCCTACGGAATACCCACTAGAGTATTGGAAGAGCATGCAAACTCCAGAACAGCACCAACTGAGATTCAAACTGGGAGCCTTCATGTTGACATGTTGTAATGGGGTGTGGTGTTGACCGCCATGCTGCGCAGCACTACACACTCACTTTCTGAGGTAGAGCCAGGTGAGCTGAGCTCATTTCCCTTTTTGGTTGTTGTTTTTTTTATATATAAATAAATAAATATGTAGCGTTATTGTTCGGGGGGTGAACAGGAGGTTGACTGCACAGCTGCATGTACCACGGCCACATGATTTCCATTTTTGCCTGTGCAGTGAATTTTCAAACGGTCAGACTGACTGAGCAGTGTGAAAGATTGGAAAGGGAACTTCTTTGTGTACTCTGAGAGTCGCAGCATAATTTACACTACCCAAATAAACCCAAAAGAGAGTAACCACAAAGGTGTGAAATATGCTGCAGATTGCACCCCACTTTTCATTCATTGGTAAATGAGTTTTCAGTCTTTTCAAGATTTTTCTTAGTTTCAAATTTTGTTTTTGATGCTCATATGACTCCTTTCTTTAAAAAAAATTACTAGGTCTATTATTAGATGGTAAGGAATGTAACGTTTTGTTAGGGACCAAACATGAATCAGCAGTTTTCAGTTGGTGAAATATGTTTTTGTAGCAAAATGGCTATTGTTAACCCAGAAAGCAATCTAATAAATAACTATTTTAAGCCTCAGACAAGACTCAAAAATGTCTTTCTATGATAGTGTGGATAGCGTCACTGCTGACAAATGACATCATCTTAATTTTGCATGTGTAGAAAAAGTGTATTAAAATGCCTGTTTGTAAAATAAACTTTGTTTATAATAAAAATAATAATCTTCTCATAAGTCTGTGTTAGTTGACTACTGACTTAATGTTGTCTACGTCCATAGAACTAAATTTAGCATAAAAATGGACATTTATGTTTGGTAGATTATTTATTTGTTGTAAGTAACAATGTTTCTTGGCAAATAATCTCTTGCCGTTGGAAAGCCTGTTTATTTCCTTTTAAATGGTAACACATGTACGCAGCGTGCATTTGTGGGATGAGCAGCAGAGCTGAGTATGTGAGTTGCACCCATGAAAATTAACCAGTTATTCTCTGCCAATGCCAAACAGCTTATTTTGCTGTTGCTATTGATTTCCGGGTTGGCGTCGGTAGCACGTGCACTGACTCTGAAAATGTCAAAACTGCACTAATTTGAGGAAGTTTTTAAAGAAAAAGCGTGCTGCTTTTCAGTTTGCCCGGTCATCATGAAACTGGACATGCAACCTTTCAATCTCAAGGAGTTTCTTTTCCCCCCAACATATCCAAGAGACTTTCCAGCTGCTTTCAGTTATCACGTACATATCATTTTAAGTGATGCAACATGTTTAAATAGTATTCTTAAAGTCAACATTTTGGCACTAACGTATATTGCCCCGAGCTGTGCCTCAAGGCACGTCTTCAAGGTTATGTTAAATGAGGCTCTAGGGTCATGTTTTCCTTTCTGTCCTTTTTTTTAAGCAATAACTTCACATTTGTTTCTTTGTTTCATTTTCACCATTTTCACATTTTCACTGTATAGAAACAGCTTAGTGTTGGAGCCAAAATCAGAGTACAAAGTCATGACACTAAATGTGTGCTTCAAGCAAAGAGTTCGTTTAATTAGCCGACGCGTCTGACAGATGCTATTTAACATGAATCACTTCCCTGACGTTTCAGACAATGCTTGATTTGAGAGAAAAACTTTTAGTGGATACATGTTGAACTCATTTATAAAGCACTCCAGACAGACAGCGGTGAAAAGAAGGTTTTTTCTCGTGTTTGCCTCATCCATTTTCCGGACTCACTCCTTTTAAAAGCTGACGGCTGGGAATTCAGGATGAAGGTGTAACTGAGTGTTACGCATGTATCAGTGCTCGTACAGAAGCATCATTTACCACAGATACACAGAACACATGGACACGAGTACACAAACAAACATGTCATAACAAAGCCCAAATGGAATGAAAGTTAAATAACATGATGCATCACTGATGCAGAACTACTGACGATCATACAAAGAAAAAAAAAGAGGAAAACTCTGTTGTTAAGTGAGATTTTAACCATTTTATAGGATGGAAGTCTTTTACTATTATACATCTTTATTTATTCTAATGCATGTATGTATTAAACCATATTGTGCTTCCAATATGCTACTCAAGCTGTATGAAATTTGATAAAAAGAACATATAAGATTTTTTTTATTTGATTCTCTTGTTTTATTTTAAAAAAAATTAAATATACAAATTTAACATTCAACAGTATTTTTGTGGATGACATGATGCTACAAAAATACTGGTTATTTTAGGGTTCTTTATATTGTCATTAACACAAATCTGTAATTTAAACATGATGGTCATTTTAGTGTTCAGTAACTCTTTTGAGTTAAGTTTGAATTTGTGTCTGTGTGTTATACATGACAACATATTTGTGACTTACAACTTGAGGAGTAGAGAACAACAGCAACAAAAGTCACAAATTGAACATGTAGCATCCTTTTTTGGGACTTGTGCCACCTCTCACACTCCATATGCTCTCTTTTATGTCTAATAGAACAAACTCTGTGATGTTTAGCAAAAGCACTTTTCTATTTGAAATCAAATCAAATATTTATTTTGTGAATGTATTTTTGTCTTAAATGTCAATATAATACAATGAAAAATAGAGCTAACTAAAATGAGATTGGTCCCTTTTTTTAAATATAAAGATGCTCTCAAAATGAATGAGCTTGGGTGTGCACCTTTTCCAGCAGAAACACTGAGCTTATCAGAATCTGTCATGAAGCATGAAGAATAAGTCTGACCATAATTTGGCTAAATGTAATTTCTGAGGTTTACGTTAAACTGTGAACCGAGGTTAGGTTGAGGTTAGGATTAGGAATGAACTGAATCTGTGATAAAGTTTCAGTTAGACTCTGAGCAAGGACTGGAAGTCTTCACAATGCTCTTGGAGGGATCTATCAGCAGGTGTGTGCGTGTGTGTGGATGTGTGGGTGTGTGAGTTATCATGGCAAAATGTTGTTCTGGAAGTGACCACAAAGGAGGTTTTGAGTACTGTAGCAGGTGTTAATATGTCCGTCTGTGGACAGATTTTGTCAGTATGATAGCATCACAGCTGCAAAACACACTCACAAAACTTCACAGATGTATGGTTGAAAACAAACTGAAGACCAGTGTGGTCCGACCCGTCACTAGACTTCTACGTGGACGTGTAGCAATTTACTGAGGGCTAATGACAGCTCGTGGGTTGGGACTTGGCACTGCAGTGGGTGCTGTGAATCTATAGTTCACTCACAAGATGGTCTTCAAACCACAAAAAAGAACCCAAGTGCAAAGAGAGATTGTAAAAATGAAAAATAAAAAAAATCTAATTGAAAGAAAATATCTGTTTTACTTCTCACCTTTCATAATCCGCTTTACATGGCATTTCACCATAGTGCTTCTTATTTTATTTTATCTATTTATTTCCTGACAGCTCAAAGGTGCAACGTGCTACTCCAGAGTGTTTGCTCACCACCGGCATTAAACATAACTGTCAATTAGCAGTGGAAGTCAGGCCCTTTAATGGCCTTGCTACAACTGTTGCATGGACAAGTATTAGCGTCTAACAGTCTAAGAGTGTGTGTGTGTGCGTGTGTGTGTGTGTGTGTGTGTGTGTGTGTGTGTGTGTGTGTGTGTGTGTGTGTGTGTGTGTGTGTGTGTGTGTGTGTGTATAGGCAGTGAGACTCATGCAAGGAGGAGCGTGAGCAGCTTCCGTGTGTGCACAAGTGTGTGCTAAAATCCTGCACAGCTTACTCCCCTTGATCATTCAGAGTAGCAAACATTTCACCTGACACCTTTACGAGGGGACAGGACCCCAGACTCATTTTTAAAGCCCCCCCATCCACTTTGATGTGTTTTATTAAACACAACTGTACCTGATTTGTACGCCAACCTCTTTGGTCTCTGAGTCTCTCCCTGAATATTAGCACTACTTCTGCTTAACTCTGAACTTCCACAGTATTTATGGGTCGGTCTTAATAGGTAGTAAAACTAGTTTTTTTTTAGTTTTTTTTTTTTTAAAGGTTCAATCAAAGGGTAATGATGCTTTTTATGTCTTTTTTTCCTTACTTTATTTAAAACAGAACTATGCTGTGATGGGCTATTGGGCCAGTTATACATAAGTTATTCTGAATCTGTTAAATTCAGGACCACCTCCAAATTCAAGAATATTAATTTTGGTGCTTTGCAGGTTTAAATACTTGAAAGAACCTTTAAAAATTATCAAAATTATCTTAGTAGATGATCGCAAAGTAGTTTATAGAGAAAAGTTTGTGACAGCATTTGCTCATATAATCTGCCTGTGGCAGACGTAACTGGAAGTCAGTGTGCAATGACTGTCGTGTGGAAGGAAATTTTCACCGGAAATTGTCTTGCGAAGTCACATCCATTGACAAACAGTATCTCATCTCTACTATTAACCTTTTCCAAATTAGTCACTATAAGTACTGATTACAAGCCTTAAAAGTTTAACAATCCAATTCTAGAGTTAAAATCTGGTTTCAGTGTGCATCAGAGATTAATGCCTACAGTATTTTCGAGGAGAAAGGGTTGATTGAAGGATAATAGATACAAAGAGTTCATGAATTATATCCATACAGGAGCTGCTTATTTGATCAGTGATAAGGGAAATCAGTCCACTTGCTCTTTAGTCTATGTTCCATTGAAGCTCATGAGCCCCGCGATACCATCAGTTTAGTTTTCAATGACATCTAGTCCTTAGTGTAGAATGTGCACTCATTGGTGAGATATATGACGGGATTATATCTGCAATGGATATGCTATACATGGAATTAAAGAATATCTGGATTGTACCCGTACTCTAAAATGCAGGCTTAAATACAGGCCTCTAGCAGTGTCTGTAACACAGGGAACAGCCTGGTTCACCCTTGAGGATCAATATCTAGGCTGTGTCAAGGGCGCCCCGGTTTCTTCAGCAAGTAGTTTAATGAATGTGAACCAGAGTAGTTCCTTCAAAAGGAACGGAATTTCCTCTGCACAATTGGGACTAATTGTGGCATAAATTCACAAACGTTTCCTAACGGGCCTCACAGCTTGAGATCCATCATGTGCAATCGCTGCCTTGTTCTTATTTTCACCTGCTGTTGCTCTCACTCAAACAAAAAGGTGAGATGGAAGTTTCTTTTCATGTGTTCAAAGGTGACCGTTCTAGAGCAGAGCATATTTTTTTCTTACAGAAACAATAACTCTTTTTATTGAGAACAAATGTTGACATTTGAAGGGAGCAGCAGCAGGTGAGAGAAAGAGAGAGGGAAAGGGAGGCAGGGCCCCTGTGTGCTTTAGAGACTGCCTCTGGTGCTATTTGACAACAGTGTCAAGTCCCTGAGGGAGCCCACCTGAGAATAAAGCATACATTTCAATAAATCAGCTCCTAATGAAAGTGCTTGGAATGAGGAAGAAGAAGCCGGCCAGGGGCTGGAGTCCACCACTTCCATGTTGGCTTAGAGTCGCTGCCAGAGAGCTAAAATTGTATTATATAAAGCTGAAACAGTCCAAACAGATCAAAAGCAAAAATAACTGTGGATTTTATGAAGATTTCAAAGTGAAAGAGTCGTCATCATCATTCAACCTGACACTGTTTTACAGCAAAGTATACACATTTATGTTGCAAAGCCTGGCGCCAGCCTCACAGAGGACTAGCCCAGTTTAGGTGGATTTACTCTTCACTGCTTCCCTGGTGGCAGCTAAATATTGCGTCCTTGAGTTTGGGTGGGGGTCCCAGGACATTTGGACTACACTCAAGCTCAAATTCAACTGGAAAATGAAGGATTAGCTTTTAGTCTGGCTGGGTCATTGATGGGGTGGGGGCTTCATCTTGGAGGAAGGGGATATTATGTGTTTGATCCAGAGCTGTTCACACTGAAGGTCACGACTGAATGTGAGGGGAAAAAAAAATATTGCGATATATTTAAAGAATAATATTGTTAGCCACAAGGTTCAATAGGAAAAAAAAAATGATATAATAAATAATAATAAATTCTGTCTGAGCTGTTTAATTAGCTGTGTCCTATAATGCGCAAGCCGTGATGAAAGCAGGGGAAATCCTGTCCGATTAGGGCCCATCACACAGGCCATTGGAGCTGGCAGATGCTTAGATAGACTTTTATGGATTGCTCAATGCCGTGCCGTAATGAAGCAGGCAGGGCTGACCCATCTTGAACCGGGCTAAAAAGCTCCGAGGACGGCCCCGCTGGGAGCACACAACGCCCCGTGCGTCCCGGGATTGGATTAATCACACTGGAAAATAAATGTGTGGCAGCCGAGAGCTGAGGGGAAAAGAGGAGGAAAAATGAAATAAGTACGTCGTTTATCCCTATCAAGGTCGTGAATATGCGATCGAGGGAGAATCCCCTAACCATGCATGCCCCTTGAAGAAAATGATTGTCCATTTAGAAAGAATGGATTGAGCAATCTGTGAAAAGTCATAATGGTTATGAATAGCGAGCTTCATCAAGCATTCCCCATCTGCGCTGACTGAGAAAATAAAAGGAGCGATGAGAATTAAAATATGGCTCAGCGTTAAATAAAAGTATGTTATGGATAAAATAAGGACTACCCAAGATTTATGTTATAGTTGGGAAAACAGTTTAATCTTTTCTCATTTGAATAATGGATATAATACCCGCCAGTATATCCACACCAGCGTATTTTATTCTATATACATTCAAAGATATAAATTAGTAAAAGTACTCCTGATAACAAGATTGAGTACCCCCCCATCCCTCCCCCCCAATGCGTTTCAAATAAAAACCGTCCATAATATATATGTAGGATATTTACAAAACAAACAGAAGATTTCAGTCTCCCATTTTTGCAATACAACTTGCATAAATTATAGGCATCGTTCCGCCATCGTTTTAAAAAAATAAATATCAAATGTAGGCTATTCCACTTCGTATAGTCCTCAAGTTCAACTTCAACTCGGTCCACTGTGCGTCCCGAAACGGTTTCATGCCAAATGATGTTTTTTTCACACGTAGATATGCTGAAATAATACACCGTGGCAAATAAGCAAACAAGAGGAACCTGAGAAACAACATGTACGTCACATATGATGATGGGAGGGTGTGTGTCCAACCAGCACGGCGGGCTCTTCCTCCATGCATGAACCAATGCGGCAGAAATAATACAATAAAAGTCTGACAAACGCGTGGAAGTCTCAGTCTGAGGGGCTGGAGGGGGCTGGAGGGGGCTGGAGGGGATTTGGGGGTTTGGGGGGGAGTAGCAGCTTTCATTCCGACAATATGGTGGCACTCGATCCGGTTTGGAATAAAGAGGTTACGAGGGTTAAAACGTGAGGCTAAAAGGTTGTGTCCTTTCTCCTTTTATAGTCAAAGCAATTGTGACACCTACCTGTAGACCTTGGAAGTTTATATATATATATATATATATATATATATATATATATATATATATATATATATATATATATATATATATATATATATATATATATATATGCACACACACAGAAAAATAACTATATTGCAAGCGCTTATTAAAATCCCCTCACTGCTTAACTGCTGCTACAAACGCGTCCAGGCCACTCAGCCTCACGTAGGGAGAGCTATTAATTCGCGCAAGGAAAAAAAAAAGAGAAAGAAAGTAACCACAACCACCTCGGTGACATTTGAAGATGTGAAGTTGCACGAACTGCGCAGAGCAAACTAATTTGTTTGCTTTTGGCTGACCCTGTGTAATTATAATTATCCTAAGCTGAAAGATAAGGTCTATTACCCACTGTGCGCACACACGTGCACGCACGCGTGCGCGCGCAGACACACATCCGCACGTATAAACAAAGGAAACATTAAAAATAGGATTCCTTGCTCAAAGCTATGGCAACATTTCTCTGCTTACTGGATTCACAGCCTGCCATTGTGCACGTGTGGGATTTGAGGCCTGTCTTCTCTTCATGTCCTTGTTTTAACGTCCATCTGTAGATACTGTGAATGCACTTGTTTTGTTGTTTTTTTTACTTTTATTTGCAACTGGTTTGTCACGTCTCTGCTGATTTTTTTAAGTCATGCTTATTGCAAATAAAAGTCCCGTTGCTAGATTCCTCGTGGTCCCATGAGACACCGACTGAACAAAATGTGTAGTTTATTTATTTATTTGTTCCTAAATGGACGGCTATGACATTTACATTTCTGAACTTAAAATGAATAATCTGCGTGCGCACTTGTCCTAAAATTATTACCCTAAGAGGGAACATTTGTCACAGTTTGATAAAGGTTGTTTTGATACCAACATTAGTCGACTAAAAGGAAAAAAGGCTCAATTTGACCAAAGTCATCACATAAATCTCACGTGAAAGGGACACAAAAGGGGAAACCAGTTGATTTGGGAACCAGTGATTTAATTTTACTTCCACCAAAATTGGTATTCCTCTGCTGTTTAATAAGGAAATGCAATTCCAAGATTGAAGATTAAATAAGATTTCATAAGTTATCGTTTTGGTTTACTGTTTAGGTTTAAGGCTTGATTTATGGTTCCGCGTTACACCAACGCAGACCCTACGGCGTAGGGTGCGCGTCGCCGCGTACCTTACGCCGTACCCTACGGCGTAGGCTCTGCGTCGATTTAACGCGGAACCATAATTCAGGCTTTATAGGCGCGTTTTATTATTACGTACCTTTCTTCGCTTCTAAATTTGCGGGTCTGAAATGCTGCTGTTGCTGCTGCTGGTCGACAACAACAATGTGGTTGGGGTTATTCTTAGCGAGGGGGGGTTCTGGGCCGGGTTTGGGGGATTGTGGCCCGGGTTTGGGGTTAATGCCGCTGGCCTCCTCGTTTGCAGCAGCAGCAGCAGCGGCGGCGGCTGCGGCTGCTGCCAGACTCACTCCAGATGAATTCGTGTACCGCAGGATCCCTTGACCCTGCAGGGGGCTGAAGTTGCCATAGTTTGTGTAATTACTATAAAAGGGAGAAGTGTAATAAATAGGTCTTCCCAGGATGGAGGGGGTCTGGTAGAGGGAGGGGGAGCTGGAGGAGGGGCAGCTGGGCCCGGACTGGCCCTGATGCTGCTCCTTTAGGTCCGAGGTAGCGATCTCCACCAGAGACCACAGTTTGGGCTTGATTGCGGGGTTCTGAGGCGGCCCGGAGGAGGACACCTTATTGGTGCTGAGGTGGTTGCTATGGGCGACGCCGCGGGCGGCGTCCTCGCGCTGCTGGAAGTGATGGAGGTGGTGATGGTGGTGATGGCCGAGCAGCGGAGCCTCCACTCCCGTGAGAGGGGACGACGTGGCGGGTTTGGCGGAGAGCTGCACCCGCCGCTCGCGGTTATTCTGCTCGTCTTCGTCCTCGTCCTCGCACTTGTCCTCCGGGAGGTCCGAGCTCAGCTTGCGCGCGCAGCTCACCTTTTCCCCGTCCGACTCCGCCGAGCAGGAGTGATCTGTCAGTGTGTCCACATGCAAGCTGATGCCTGCAAGACAAGTGGAGAAAACAATCAGAAAGTTAGGCTATGTTATAACAGAAGAAAATTAAAAAATAAAATTGAAATGAACTATCCGGTTAACAAAAGTCTTAAAAAGTATTTAAAGTGAAATGCAACTTTATTTATCCACACCGCCTATATTTATAATACATTATTGTTTTAACAATAATTAAACATATATATGACAACCATTAACTAACCTAATTCTCCTTCTACATAATCATACAATCATCATCATTGGATTGACATTAAGTGACTAATTTCATTGAGGCCTCTCACGGCGAGTGCTTGTTGTGTGTCTGCTTTGCCAGTGACCTGTCATCAATCATGTTAAAGAAAAGAAAATGTCCCTCCTAACAGCCATTTAGTTCTGCTTTGAGTATTAGAGCCTCTTTTCATTAAACATTCATAAAGCGCCTTCACCTAACCCCATGATGCCAGCTGTCTGGCGTGAAGATAAATTAAATGTTAAAAATGTGATAATGTGTTTTAATTTTTTTTTTTTTCCCCTTGTAATTGTGTTCAACCAAATAAGTTTTGCAGTAAATAAAGAGGGGGGCATCCAACCCTCCCCAGTCCAAATGGTTAATTTTGGCAGGTTGCAGCCCACCTTCGTCCTCTGCAGAAGCCTCGCTGGTATCCAGGTTTTTGTCTGCGCAGCGCTCCACCTCCTTCCTCTCCGCGTCCGTGTCGTCTTCGTCCTCGTCCTCGCTCTTATTCCTGGGCGCCCAGGTCATCTTGTTCTCCTTCTTCAGCCTCCTCCTGGCGTTGGCGAACCAGGTGGAGACCTGCGTGAGGGTCATCTTGGTGATGATGGCCAGCATGATCTTCTCGCCCTTGGTGGGGTACGGGTTCTTCCTGTGCTCCTGCAGCCAGGCCTTCAGGGTGGCCGTGGCGTCCCGGGTGGCGTTCTTGCGGTACGCGGGGTCGTTGAGCTGGTACGGGTAACCCGGACTCCCGTACGGGTGGTAGCTCAGCCCGGCCATGCCCGTGCTGTGCGCGTCGTATGGAGAGGACTGATGAGGGGGTGAAAAAAAAAAAAAAAAAAGTTTAAAATTACTGCTTTTTTTATTTCAATTTTAACACTAATATAGCATGGAAAAAAATATATATATTTGTTTTAAAGCACAGGTACATATATAAAAAATGCATCATAATTGATGTTCATTTAATTAGTTCTCTTCCATTTGGGTTTCAAAAACACGTCAAAACAACTAAATAGTAAACGGTGGATGAAATAATGGACACGATGATTAGATCCTGGTGTTTTGTAAATTATAAAACACATGGTTTTGATATGCAGGGTAAAAATAAGGGCATGCGCTTTGCAAAATAAGCAAACTATCAATATGTCATATGTTATAGCTCTGATCATTCAATAAGTAAACACAATAGTCAAACGCAAAAGGTGGGAGCAAGGATGTTTAAAAAACACCGTGCGTAAGAAAGGAGGCCGCAAAATGCCACGATCTAATGGTTAACTAATGGATCAGATCATTATCGGATTAACTAATAACAGAGCCCCCGTTAATATAGCAGTCAGGAGAGCAAAAAGGAAATTTGAATTTCCCATAATCACCTATTCACTTCCTTGTTTTCTTCCAGTGGATGGTTTTTGTTTTGTTGTATAGCAACCCGAGTGTGTTAACATATTTTTCTCTTTTGCAGCAATGCAAATCCCATTAGTAAAATCACTTGATATGCACCTTTCCTAAAAACGTTTGAAACGCCCTGTGACACGAGCATTGCGAGTCATGCTTTTCATGTTAAAATTCAGTTTGTTCAGCTGAGAGTAAAGTCTGGGGACTTCATCCCCTGCTGGGTTTAATGACAGCTGGGGGAGAAATAAATAAATAAATAAATAAATGAAAAGAGTTACAGCCCGAGTTGTTTTATTCTCCTAGAGGTGTGCGTTACTGAAAATCTTAAAGTATTCCGTTCGGCACAATTAACCGCGCAGGGGGGGTTTAAGCATTGGCCATCGCTATTTACAGCTCATGTTTAAAAATCTAATTTAAGAAGACGGACTGGAAGGAAGAGTGCTCAGTTGAAAAGTTCCGCAACCACTTACTCATGAGTAAAGAATCTTACAATAAATAAAAAACAGTGCACACTATAAATAACAGATGAAGACATGTTGGAGATGTTGTGCGCATGCAGATGGAGTTAAAATATGATCTATACTCTATAAAATGTTGTAATGCAGGCGCAGCTGAGAGATTTTTACCATGTAGGATGGGAATCCCGTGGCCGGGTCGGTGGAGTATGACAGCGGGCTGGAGAAGCCCGGCCCGGCGCCGGCAGAGCCGGGGTACGGGCTGAAGGCTGAGCCGGAGGACGGCCGAGCCAAGTCGTCGCTCCGCGGAGCGGCCAGAGCCGAGCCGTAACCCGGGCACGAATACAGAGCCAGAGAGCCCGGGGGCTGGTAAAGGTAACCCTGAGGATAGGACATTTGGTGAGGGAGCGATAAAGTCGCCGATTCCAAAATGGATGGGGGAAAAAAAAAAAGAAAAAAAAAGCGCACGAGGCGGCGAACAGCAACGGCCGAAATAATAATAAAACAATCAACTCAATAATCAACCGTGCAAACAGTCATCAAAAAGTGAAAATTAAAAAAAAAAAGAGGCCTCCATCGGCAGCCCCCTTACTGGGGGGGCAAAAAAACCCAAAAAGATCTGTTAAAGTGGCCACATATAGAGGTAATGTGGCGTGCGTCTTGATCCCCTAGCGTCCGATGTTTTTAGTGCGCAGCACTATGAAGTGAGGAGTTAGGAGGGAAGGAGCCAGTTGAGTTTCAGACACACACAGCATTGGGGAAAACTGGAGCTGTCACTCCGGCTCATCTGAATATCCCATCCCCGCCCCCTTATTCCTCCCTGATAGAGACGGAGCCTCGGAACAAAACCAACACTCCACACTGCAAAAAAGTAGCTTCTATCCATCCGGAGAGTACAGTTTACCAGTTTTCTTTCTTTTTTTTGTAAGGGGATTTTCTAAAACTGCTGAAAACATCATGTTGCAAATTTTATTGTTGCAAAGTTATATACATATATTGATCTACCAAGCGTTTGTTTCAGGAAAATCCAGGGATTAAGAAAACAATATTTCTTTTAGAGCATGATCAGACTTGGAGAAGAGACCTGCATGGAAAGTTGTATAGGCTGATTTATGGTTCCGCGTTACACCAACGCAGATCCTACGCCGTATTGTACGCGGCGACGCGCACCGTACGACGCGCGTCGCCGCGTACCATACGGCGTAGGATCTGCGTCGATTTAACGCGGAACCATAATTCAGGTTTAACACGGAGTTGGCCGCTTCTTCCGTCCATCACAGATCGACTCATCCATGATCCGTGTCCGCCAGTCCGTGCGCGCCTCGGCTGCAGTGCCTGCTCTGGCCTGCGGGCGGCGTGCTCTGCTCCCTAACTTCCACAAATTAGCGCATCTCCTTAACAACCCAGTTCATCACCGGCAATAAAGCTGTAGGTGGTGGGTAATTGTTTGTTTTACACGGGGTAGTCGTTCATCTTTATAAAACCAAAAACACCGAGTGTGTGTGCGTGTGTCCGTCTGTGTGTGTGTGAGAGAGAGCGCAGTGCTGAGCTTGACAGTTATGGTTCACACTTATCCAGAGTGTTGGGCTCTCACCTGTCGGAGTTATTGTGTATGTATGCATGCAGAGCAGGGTTTACAATGATTCTTCATAACTGTGATTGCAGGTAATCTGACCTCTGTTGGAGGGAAGAGCAACACAGCCTGGTGGAAACCTAAACCTGTCCTTAGTTTTGGGTGGTCATGTAACTGCTTAGTCCAGCAGTCCTTCTAATCAACATTCATCAATAAGGTGCTTGTTGCTCCTTAGCAGCTGGTGTTTGGCTGTCTTTGTAACAGCATCATGTCATGTGAAGGCAATGCTTTTACCAGTGACTTATTCATGTATACAACCTAAAAATACGTTCATAATGTTATAGGGAAAACAAAAGTGTAAAGCTGATAAAATACACAAGAAGGATGTCACAGAGAATTTGGTTGCAAACATTGCTCAATGGCTTAATTTTGTTACATAAAGTATACATAAATATATACCTTAAGGAAAAGTCAGAGAAAAGTCATATTTTTTATAAAAAACCTTGCTGTCATACTATCATACTGTGTTGCATTGGATATATATATATATATATATATATATATATATATATATATATATATATATATATATAACAAGGAAGTGTAATGAAAGAACAAAGCTTGAAAGCTCAAAACTATATTTTGCCATTTTGGTGTAAAATATTTAACCTGGATTTTGGTTTACACACCTGCATCTTGATGATACAATAATAGAAGTAATAATATTGGGGGGAAATACTTTTTAATGCAGTGACTACAAGACTAAATATTCACAACATCTCTATTTCTTTTTCATTTTCAGACAATGAAAGTTTACCACGTGTTTTCTGATGTGAACAATGTTTCAGTTCAGTTAATTTAACTGCTTAACTACGCCATACGCATTTTTATGCGGTAGCATTTATTTATATTTTTAACAATAATGTTTTCTTTTGTAAGTGTAAGTGGTTTCTCTGTTTCAGGCAGCACTAATCAAGCCCAGAAGACTAAATGAGCACTTTTAAATAGATTGGGTCAAGATATGGATGAATGGGAGTACTGCATGGTTCACACCAGGGGGCACTGTCCCCTCTACACACAAGCCATGGACTAACTGTCCTTGCTGTAAAAGTAAGTGAATTTGTGTATGTGTGCATGCATGCTTTGCTTGAGTCTGTATTTGTAAACAAATACAATAGTACGTTCATGTGAACTCTAAATGTGTGCACATATGCTAACTGTAAAAGGGCCGTTAAAGTGCATGACTTTGTGTGTGCGCACGACAGCGGTACTGTCCAGGTTTCAGTTTGAGAGAGAGACTGGAAATCCAAATATATTTTAGTCCGTCGGAGATATCTAAGAGGAAAGTGAAGAGACTGACAGAGCGACAGAAAGACGAAGCAGACAGTAGCAGTGACGCAGAAAGACAGAATAGAAAGCACAGACAGTAGAGTAGACGGATGCAGAGAGACAGAAGAACATCAGGCCAGACAGACAGACAGGCACACAGTGTAGACTTTATAGCCAACTTTTCACCAAGTCAGATGAATGTAAACTATTCGTGGAAGAATGTAATTTCTACACAATTTTTCATTCATTCTTAACGTTATATAAGACATTATTGAAATATAAGAAATAAGAAATTATTGTTGTGAATGCTTTATAAAAAAAACAACTAATCTTCCATGAATTAGGAAAACAGTTGTGGTATTTCTCGCATATTTCCCCAAACAGACCCCCCCCTCTGAATATGAATGAGCTGTCACAGTTTCTTGCACTGTAGCAATTGTTGACTGCTGACACCGTTGGGAACTTGAACTCATCCATAGTTAAGGATGACATTTAGACCATTTATATGGCTAAATATTTTATTTCTTTGTCCTTTTTAAATTCATAATTTTTCATGTATCTTTGAACCTCTGGATCAATTACAGCTTAGACTGACATGAACTTTGTGGTTCACGTTACTTCCTGGGTGTGTTTAAGGGCAAATGTTTGGTGGAGCTAAACCGTTTGTGGAAATACGCTCTGTAGCTGAAGAAACCTAACTAACGAGAAAATAAAAAAAAGATTACATTTCATTTTTAGTTGGTGTAAAATGACTACAGGGATATGGCCGACAAATCTTGTCCTGTTTCACTGAAGTGACTGCAGTGTCTGCACTGACATTGAAAAATTGCGCATTAATCAATTATTGTGTTGTGGTCTGCCTCTTTTGGGCTCATCCAAGGGATTTCATATTGAGAAAAGTGTTGTACTCCTGACTGCTTATCTAATCTTGCATCATTTTCAGTAGTTTGCATTATGTTTCTACCTCAATCACTCTCCTGAATTTCGAAACTCCCAAAGGGCTCAGAATGTTTTATCCTCTGCGGGCAGGCAAAGGAATTTTCAGTATCCCAAACTAGCACAAAGTAAAGCGCACGTATGTTTTTGTGTCCATGTTTGTGCGTGGGTGTGCACGGGGAAGGAGGAAAAACTGCATCATTGCGGTCTGTCGTCACTGCAACTTAGTTAGCTGAGCGGACTTTGGCTTCAACCTCTCAAATCAACTGTTTAGAAGAAAAAAAGACAATACTGCAAAACACGAATTTGTATTTTCCATAGTGTAAATACTTCACACAAGCTGATACATTACTCTAAATCATTTCCTCCCGCCCCATCGCCCCCACCCCTCTTTTGCTTTTTGCCAAGGGAATTTTTTCGGTCTTATTTCTTTGTACATCAGTACATTGGGGGAGGGGTAAGTACGTGAGGGGGCAGTTGGAGCGGATGAGGGGTTGGGTAGCAGACTGGCGACAGGCCGTCATCTTTCTCCCCGCCTGGCATCTGCCCACTGCTGCCAACCCTCCTCTAATCAGCAGCCGTCCATGTGCTTGGCACCAAAGGGGGTTTGAAATCAGCCCCTCGCCCCAAGTTAAAAACCCTCAGCCCTATCACTTTGTAACCGGTACCTTTAGGGTGACTGAAGCAGGGGTGCCTCTGATGTGCTGAAGTGGAGAACATCGGTTGCCACGTTGCTTCAAATGCGTTATGCTGCTAGCGCTGTTGTTCTTGTGTATGTTCTCTTTTTTTTAAAACATCACAAGAGAGCCTATTCTTTAGGTTTGATTTGTTTAACATGCTGCTAACTCACATGGATGTTGAGAAAATGGTTCTAAGGGAGAAAAGTGAGGCAGTAAATGGATGGGCTCGGAGCGTAGTTTCTCTTGAAGAAAAGCAGGGAAATGACAACTGCACTTGTCGGGAAACACAAGTCTTTTTGCTTTGCTTTTATTCTGACATGTTGTCTGAATTGGTGAGACAAGGGGAACGAGGCGCCTGTGTCCTAATTCATAGTGGAAAACATCTTTCTCAAGCGTCCTACCCCAAACTACAAATGTACTGTTTTAAACAAATTGAAGTCTCACTGGTTTGGAATATATAAATAGACGGGGAAGCTTTCCTTTGCGACGATAAAAGATAATGACACCAGAGCAAAAAAGTAGTTATTATCATTTTGATTTTACAAATGTTCATTTAAGGAGGACTTATGTGTTGCTCAGCATTAAGCTGCAGGGCTCATTCATCTGAGGGGTGGAGGGGGTGGGGGATTTAGGCAGGGAGGCTGTTGGCTTCAGAAGTAACAAATACAAAGGCTATGCTATGTGGAAGGGGAAGAAGAAGAAAAAAATCCACAAATTATAGGAATTATGTGCTGCATGGGTTTCAAACACACACATCCAGACAGACTGATTGATGAACGAAATGAGTTGCAAAAAAATCAAACGGGGGAAATAAAGGGAGACACAAAGGGGGGGAAATGTGAAATGGACTAAACCTCTCTGGTGGCTCTGTAGCCAAGGGTCGGGCAGATAGGGTTGCCTAGAAAGAGTCTGCTGACAGCCAGTGTCACTGGGCTTTGTAATCATTGTGCTGGACCTGATAGGGTTACTAACGGCTAATCCAGGCTGACCTTGGTTAGGTGCCCTGAATGAGGTAGGCTTTGTACAGTTGGGACAGCTAACAGTATGACGGTGATGCTGACATATAATGTCTGCGTGGGGACTTGCCACCGCAGCTCTTTTGTTGTGCTATCGAGTTGCAAGTCCCAGCCACACACACAAAAAATGTTTTTCTGTCTCTCCAAGTGGAAGAAAGGTGGCATTTAAATTGTCACAGGGGAGAAGGTAAGGTTGTATCTGAAGGTTCAAGAGGTCAGCTCTTGTGTTAGATAGTGTTTGGACGGCTTCAAAACAAATCCCATCATGATGAAATTTCATGTTGTTGCCACGTAGCGCGTTTGCGCGCGTGTGTGTCTGTGCTTGTTGTGAGAGAAATGCCAACACCGATCTACAGCATGTCACTACAAGAGTATCTTTTAGACATGGCCAAATTGATATAGAACCCCCCAACAGAAAAGGGAATAAAATGACAGTCTTCAGCTTGTTAAAAGAGTAACTGTAGAAAAGTTTGTGCTTGTCAATCTGTACCATCTTTGTTATGTAATGACGAATGTCACAAGGTGACATCTTGTAAACCAGAAAACGCAATGGAAATGTTGTTTTTGCAAAACAGAAAACTGTATTGCTGAAAACACACGTGCTGTTATTCATCAGCTATAATAGTTGATACTGTACATTATCCAAACAACTGACTCATACATACTTTCAGGGTGTGAAACAGAAGAGAGGAGGCAGTTTTTGACTTTTGTCCTGCCAGAGAGAGCTGTAAACGGGATGGGATTCCCATTCCTTGGTGCCTGCTACTAATCCACAACGGGCCCACTGCTGGATTACTGTGGACATCAGCTGACATGCCAGCCAGGGCACACCAGTCAATGTGCATGCATGGAGGGGCACAAACATGTATGCACACTCGCCTGTGCATGCACCTGAGCTAACTCACTCATCACAGCATTCACACATGTATGCCAGCCAAATCATGTATGCAGCATCCAATCATCTGCATGTAAAGCATTCTATGTGCACACCTAATGGAGACCTGGCCTGCAGCTCATGGCTTTAATATATTGGCAACACAACACAGAGGTAGCCATATTTCTACAGTCAGGAGTTGGCAGAGACGGCTAAGTCTGTCCTCTATTGTCCCTGCTGGTCCTGTTGCTTGTTGATGTATGCAACACTGTCATGGAGTACCGCCGTACGGAGACAGATGTACTGCATGCTTTTTGCAATTACCAGATTACGTTTAAAATTTCTTTTACAAGGAATTACTGGCTAAGACAGCAGCATACAAAAGAGCAATGAAAAAAAGTGAAGAAAATCCACACAAATGTGCAATGGTTAGAAAAAAAAGAGTCAATATAAGCATGCACATCTTAAAAATCTGCTTCTGATTTACATAAAAACATTTTGAATTCATTCGGAAAGATCAGATTCTTCAATTTCAAGCAGATTTGAAGCTGATTCAGTACAAAAGGAGAACCCTATCTAAAAGCTCTTTTTTCCCAGCTCTGTGTGGGTCGTGGGAATTGACAGCAGAAATAGATTATGAAAACAAAGACCACAGCTTCACCAGCTTCCTTGAAAAATATAGGACCTTAGATATGGAGGAAGCAATCCAAGAATAATTTTATAAGATGGCCACGTAAGGACAAATAGGACCAAAGAACACAGGTACAGAACAACAGTAACAGCAATGGATGTAGAACTGAATGAATTAACGGATACTTGTTCCACCTGAGCATAATTATTGTAACTTTTTTTCAACACAACAAATAACAATCTTTACATTAGTGCCTACGCAAATACTTTGCATTTGAATGTGAATGGAGCTGATCGGATAGAGACTAATCTCTGACATGCTGCATTATGCGATGATGAAAAGCTGCTGAAAATAACTGCATGCACAAGCTTCTGCACTGTATATCAAATGACAAGCAGAAGAGATGTGTAAAAACTGATTTAACAGCTGGACTAAAATGTGGTATAAAATGACAAAATGTGTCCTAAAAGGTTCAACACAAATAACCAGACGACACGTTGAAACAACTCCAAATATGATTCAGTGTAGCATCATTAATTTTCAACCCTTGTGTTCTATAATTTGCAGCCTGTTTGCAGTTGATCAGTGTTTTAATTAAAATCAAATTATTATAGCATTAGATATTACTTGGAATTTTAAAAGATGCAATCACGGATGTTACACAGTGAGCTGATTGCTCTAAAAATACAATCTCCAACACCTAAATCAGCTGTAACACATTTGAAATGCAGTCAGGTAAATCTCAGCCCATGATTAGGTCAGGCATGGTGGCAATATTTGTACTAAATGCCGTTCCGCTCCAAAGGCTAAATGTTTGTGTCGGTAAAGAATAATTACACCTTTCGACATAGTATCTATCATGTTAATCTCTGTCCACAGCAGTCACTTTATTCTCTCGTTTGTTTAATAGCTCACAAGCAGCTTTATTGTTTCAAAGTGCTCAATAGCAAACCTGTAAATTCTCTGTTCAACATTTGCCCCTGTGGCGTTGTGGTTCACCGGCACTGAATGTTGGAATAAAGCAAACAGTCATTGATCTGCAATCAAAGATCCAGGAGAGGAGGTCATTTACATGTAGAACAGGGGCCATTAGGAAATGTGCTGCAAGGCATTTGTGGAGTTAAATTCATTTAGCTGTGATTTACTTATAGTACTGCCTTACCAACATTGGATTTATGATGAAAAGAAAAAAAGAAATATTCTAAAATATTATGCAGCGGTGTGTTAAATGCAGTCTACAGATAATGAGAAATTTATGTGCATGAGTGATGTGCACAAGAGAGCCAAGTTAATAATCTGGGGCCCATGAGAGAAACAGACTTAACACCGTGGTCCTTGATTGGAGGCAAATGGCTCAAGAAAATTAGGCGCAGCCACTTATTGGCAATCGGTCAAGTTTGCATCTGTCCCAGGAGTCCTGAGCACTTATGCAATATGTTGCAGCTTCTTTTAAAATTTGATGATGAAATTGGAAAATGCTTCCTAGATTTGTAGACTGAGAGTGGGACCTGTTTATTTTATTTATTCATTGTGTGAATATGAATAATTTACTGGTCAGCAGTGTTTGTGGGGGAGGGGGGGTTGGGGAGAATCATTACTGTGTGTGATAAGCTAAAGGTTTGTGATTTTTACATTTGACATTGTTCCACTATATTTACAGTTTCCAGCCTCCATTGCACCCTCCATCTTTAAATGAGTGGCTGATGAGAGAGACTCTTCTCAATGTTTCTTTCATCAGCCACTTTTAAAGCACCTTTCTGCTTTACTAGTTTGCTCCAAGTGCCAGCGTTCCAACTTCTGGGCTCAAACCAAAGAGGACCTAAGAAAATGTGCAGTTTCTCAAATGACCACTAGGGGCCGGCTCCAAATGTGAGTCAGTTTTCATTGAATTCCAACATCAGGGAAGATTATATGAAACAACAATTTATGCATAATTAGGGGCTGGGTCTTTTGATTGCTTATTAGTACTTAACACTGTCCTGAATTCTAGCGTAGCTACCTGGCTGGGAATAATGATCCCACAGAGCATATTAAGACATATTTCAAAGAGAACGTTTCATGTTGTCTTGTTAATTTTACTTACAGACCTCCACAACTGGCTATGGGTTGGCCAGGAAGCTTAGCTAAGAGCAAGCAGCTTATGCTTACCATGCACTAAATTCAGAAGTAATTTCTGATGTCACCAGTCACTTGAAAAAGTAGATCCCATTGCCAATGTTCACCAGCAACATCCCACGATACCTGTAGTTGTCCGACTTCTGTCTTTCTCGGCTGTCATCCCGAAGCTGCAAACTAAGGGACTAAGGGATGGTGTTCTGTGAGTCCTTCTTTCAGTTTTGGAAGCACTCAATTCAACTGTAAAATGTAAAATAATATTAATTAACATCATCGGTTTGCATAATCTAAGCCAACAGGCTAAGATACCTAACTGGCAAAAATAAGGTTGGTGTGTTTCACTGAAGAGCACAGGAGGGGTAACTTGGATGTATAGAGTCCAGAGAGAGGATTTTGATGCATGGAAGAGATTTAAACCCATATTTGAAGACAACCTCTCTAACTTGTACCCCCTGACCGTCAGCTGTCACCAAGGTTAATATTGTCAAAGAGTGGGTATGTGTGAGTATTTTATATTTTTTTTAACCTAAATAATGTTTAATCCCCACACCCACTCCAGATGGATACAATAAAGAAAAAAAAAATCTAACAATAATGGCCAATGTACATGTACAGTAGTACTAAAATTCAATAATCATTGCATCTCAAACCTCCTTGGAGAATTTTCTCAACCAGCAAGATGCAGATGTGCAACACCTAAATATCTAAAAATGAATGCAAGGGGGTATCCAGTCCCTTAAAATAGGATGGAAAAGTTCACACCAGTGCATGATGAAAAAGGCAAAAAAATCTGATTAGTCTGTCACCTTATGAAGCCTCAGAGAAATCTTAATGTTTAGTGACCATCTGAAAATAAAATAAAAAAAGATGGAGCAATAGACAGTAAAACGGTTTCTTTCCACCCGTTTTCCTTCAGTTTTACAACTGTCTACTCTCCTGCACTCAGTCAAGGTCAATTGAGTTCTTCAATCTGTTATCAGAGTGGTTTTGATGAAAAAGTGCAGATAACAGGATAGTCTGAAAAGATGGAAGGAAACAGGAGATCAAAAAAGCTGCTCTTTAAATAATTACTGCACCCTCTCCACACAGCAACAGACTTTTTTTCTAACCTTTAAAATACTAGATATCTTTGAACACTCTGGTGCACTCAAAGCTGTTTGCCAGTGGGCGGATTTATTGACATTGGTTTAGAAATTGCTTAAAGGGTTTGACCAACTTGGCAGGAAAAGTGAATATGGATCTCAAATATTTGTTGTCCTTTCCTGTTTTGATTTTCTTCAGAGGACTGTGAAATAGTTTCTTAGTTTACGTGAGCTTAATGAGGAATAAAATTGGGCGTGTCCAGCATTTACAAACATTTTACTTTGATGAATCACAAAGTTAATACATATTTTTTTTCAATCTGTGGAAATGTTTCCTAAGAACATGATTTTTAAAGTAAGTATGCCTTGTACAATATATCTATAAGTAGTCATCCCATTTAAAAGTAGTGCATTGTTATATCTGACAAACTTACTGCATTCATTAGAATCGGTTTAAAAAGAAACAGCAAATTAATGTATAAATGATCAGTAAATGCATATTTTCTGACTTGCTGATTTTTGTAAATGTGTAAAGAAATTCACAACAAATATTGCAAAGCTCTCAAACAGAGGTCAACGCTGAAGAGCATTCTACTATGAAAAGCTGGGTCACTCTGTGATCAGGATACATCTGGCTTACTAAACCTGCATGATCCAGGAAATATGGAGAAGAGCAGTTTCTTGACTGTCCACTTTGGGCTGGTTCCCTCCATTATCAACACCTACATGCTGCTATTTTGAGTTGCAGGGATCTACTGGAGCCTATTCAAGCTCTCTTTGAGCGAAAGGCAGGAGCGCAACCTGGACAGGTTGCCAGTCCATCGCAGGGGAAACAACCACACACACACACATGCCAATTAACATAGTTACCTGGGATACCCAGAAAAAACCCATGCAAAAAAAAAAGGGGTGAACTGGCAAACTCCACACAGAAAGACCTCTTCCAAGAGTCAAAGTAGAAACCAGGAACCTTCTTGAGGCAACAGTTCTCAACCAGCCACAGTGCTGCCCAGGCTGTTTCCAGAAGCGATTTCAATCTCAAATGACTGCGGGTATTAAAAATATTATCAGCCTGGACCATAGCTAGACTCCACATCCATGACAAATATATTGGGGCTGAATTTTTATCTCATCATATTAGATTATATAAAGTCACAAGTTTATGTACAATTAGGGGTGTGGGTGTTTTTGAATGACAGCAACGACTACCTGTCATCACTTTAGCTATTCAGCACTTTACATTTTTGGTGAATTTGGCATCTACACAGTAAATTAAAGCCAATAAAGTAAAATCAACCTTATTCTAAAGATAATATGGCTTGTGGTGTTGTTCATTGTACTGGCAGACATTTCTGCAAATGGCTCTATAGGTTAGCTTTGAAGAATTGAGGAGTGAAGGCCGCTAACAGGCTTGAGGCTGGTCTACACTTTTGGTGACTCCAAGCTATGAATAAATGCCTGGAAGAGAGTAGTCACTTTTATTTTAAAGATAACATGGCCTGTGTTGTTTTCAGTTGTATGAACAGACTGCTGAAATGAGCTCTGAATTGGCCTGGAAAGTCCAGGTGTACAGCTGAGCATTAGCCTACAGCTGGAGGGAGCTACCTTCATCCCCAAAAGCTGCTACATGGGGTTGGAGTCCGCTCCTGCCAATGTGGTGTCAACTCGAGCCACAAAACTTTACAAATCTAAAAGCGCTTTGGCGTTTTCTAACATTTTCGGTAAAAGTGGGCCACCAATTTTACTCCATTTACATACTGGCCCAAGCAAGAGAGAACAATACGTGTGTCCTTACATACACAAACCGGCATTCCGGTACCGAAGCTTGATTCGAGTTCGTGTGTGTGAAACGAAACAGCAGGGGTCAATCACGTTCATTGCACTCATATTAATAATAATGAAAATAAAAGAGTGGTGGAGAAGATGCTGTCAGCTTCTTTATATTGTTACAGTTTTTTTAACAGAAGTGCATGTAAGCAGGACGGTTGACCATGAAGGTTTGAACAGTATAACTAGACAGATTCTGCTGCATGTACAGCATCAGTACAGTAAATAAAAACACTGAGACTCCTCCAGCTGCAAGTGTCCAGGTCTTCCTCACCAGCTCCTGTGTCATTTGTGAGTGGGTTTTAACTACAAGCTTACAACTATGGTCGGCACACGTCCAACGAGATCAGAAAGTTGTTAAATTCTCACACTTCTCACTCGGTTACAGAACGGGGGGATGTCCCTTACATATACATCCAATCTCTCCTTTCTCACGCCCTTTGGTCTTCCGCGGGTGGTGGAAAAAAGAGGTGATTTAATTTCACGCCTTTCCGAAAAGTGGCTCCTACATACAACCACCGTGACCGGAAAAAGGGGGAAATGTTCCGCAAAGAAATGCTAGTATGTAAGTGCCTTATGGGTGGCATCACATAAAATTTTAGTAGTTTTTCTGTGGTTGTCATGTAGTTGCTATGTTATGTGCCAGATTCAGGCTGATTCAGAATTAATATCACCTAATTGTATTTCCAATAGGTGTGTCAAAAAACAGAAATTGATGCAAAGTTACAACAGTTCCTATCAGTCCTCTCTTCTGGTCCAAGCAAAAAAACTAGTTAGAGGCAAGGCTACTTGCCAGATTTCAGGGAGCTTCTACTACAAGGAGCTGCAGTTTCCCGAAATACACGTAAATATTACCTATCTAGCACCTGAACACCTCTCTCTACTTGCTTGATGTTCTGTTTCATCAAGCGGTGCAGAGTCTGGCATCAGGATAGGGTTCTAACATCAACACTGTTGATGTTAGATTTGTTCCTGGCCAGGTTGTGATTGCCATATGAATGTGCTACAGTGATGAACATGTACAAAGAGAATTGTCAATAAGGCTAGATTGCATTAAACAGTTTTTAGTAATTTGACAGCCTGAAATCAAATACAGAGAAATATATATATTTTTATCTTTTAAAGGTTTTTAAATCGGTTCTAACCTGCAAATAATTTTTTTATATACAATTAAAGTACTATAATAGACGGCATACCAAACCTTTTTTTATTTTTCAAACTGTCATTATAATGGGGAAACTAACTCCTCTGACATCATCTAAAATTATTAAATTAATCATGTTAGAAATAATCCCTATAGCACATTATAGAGTATTCTCTCTGCCACTCAAACGGAAAACTATAATATGCTCCAGTTTACTGGGAAGAAGTACCGGTATGTTGTTTTTTTTACCATCTATCCTTACTTTTCAGCATCTTTTTAAAAAAAGATTCTGTGGCTCTATTGGCTAAGAAGAAGTGGAGCCCATGGATGTTCCCACTGATACCACTGGAGATCCCTGAGAGGCATTGGAACCTGCATCAACTCAAGGGGAAGCATGAGGGTGTGGTTGGACAGGAGACCTCTTGGCAGTGTTACTTGACGTTTTTGGCATCATGATGATGTTGATAATGTGACTTCTGCAATTTCTAGTGCAGCTTGGAGTCGCAGTATTTTTATATGCTACGATAGGTGATAGTCAACAATGAGCACTATGGATAATTTATACTTCCATTGTAGATAAATTGAAACATGCAAAGCATTCAGTTCTGTGTCATCTATACATTATTGATGTTAATAATACGTTAGTCATATGTTATTTTATCCGACGAAATGAGGGCGTTTTGGCCCCCCTAAACGTGCCCCAAAAGTCACCAAATTTTGCACGCAAGCCAGGCCTGGTGAAAAATTTGATATTTCATGGTTTGCATTAATGGGCGTGGCCTAATGACTCAACAGCGCCCCCTAGAAAACTTTGTGCCTCAAGCCCCACAATACGGTTTGACGTGCATGCACGGAAATCGGTACACACCTGTATCATGTCGCAACTTAAAGAAAAGTCCCTTGGCGCCATGGCCGAAACCGAACAGGAAGTCGGCCATTTTGAATTAATCGTGTAATTCTGGTGCAATTTATGCCATTTCTTCGGCTGCTTCTTCGCCCGAACCGTAACGTGCACCCAGGTGTGTTATACATCAAAATGTGCATCTAGATCCTGCGACGATGCACATTACTTTTCTCAGTCAAAAGCGTTGGCGACGATAGACGCCAATAAGCGCGCCCCCTTCATCTGATTGGTCCATATTTGATAGTTCCTACTTTCTGCCATAACTTTTGAATGGTTTGACATAAAGAGTCGTGGGTGGTGTCATCGGACTCGGTTTTGAGTCCTTGAACATAATTGGTGCAAATTTGCCCAATTCTTCTGATTGGTCCATATTTGATAGTCCCTTTTTTTCTGGCATAACTTTTGAATGGTATGACATAAAGACTTGTGGGTGGTGTCATCGGACTCAGTTTTGAGTCCTTGGCCATAATTGGTGCAAATTAGCCCCACCCCTTCTTCTGATTGGTCGATATTTGGTAGTCCCTATTCTCTGCCATAACTTTTGAACGGATCTACATGCAAGTCATACAAGCGCTTCCACTGCAGCACGCCTGAACGTGCACAAGGGTGCGAGGGCCCGTTCATCGCTGCTTGCAGCTTAAATTTTTCTTAAAATGTCTTTTTAACATCAATATCCTCATCAAGTCAAGAAAAACGACTGAAGCTCAACTGGATTGAAGGTAAAGTACACTGAGATTAAATCTAACTTCTCATCTATTTAAATGCTACATTTGTCATTCGTGTAACTTAAACTTTTGCTGGGTGACCAAAGTTTAGTAGAAAATCTTGGTAATTGGATTTATTGGTTTATCACCATGAAAACCTTGCCACACCAAAGCAAACAATATAAAGTAGCTTTTAGACCTTTAATTGTTGTATCTTGTAAGCACAAAAGAAGCTATATAAAAACAGATGTCTGCTATTTGAAGACTACCACAATACACACACTCGATGGGACCATCACTAAAAAGTTCCTATACGACACTACGACGGACCTCAATTTAACCAGGTCTTTTCCCATCAAGGCACGATTATGTGACTAGCCCCAAGTAACAAGCAATAAAAGAAATGTCTCTCTTTTTTATTACATCTCCCATTCGTGAACAATGGAACGTTTGCCTCTGAGCCATTTATTCAGCTCTGATGTATGATTAGCACAGGGCAAATCAATACCAGCTCGGATGATCTAAACGGAAAAGTGCTGCGATTTCCCCCCTGTCACAGGGCCAAGCGCTGATATTTGTCTGTCAGCAGTGACATGCTATCTCTGGCAGGGGTGCTGGGGCCAAAACACAAGTATTGATCCTGTCAGCATTGATGGCTCTAATGGTAAGGAGGATGAGGGAAAGTCCCTGCCACTGGAGATGTAATGCAGTTTATAGAACAGCCTCCTGCACTAACAGAAGAAACATGATGTTTAACTGATTTATTATGAATTATACTCGGGCCTCACAGTGAATACTCTACATTATCAGCACAAAAAATAACTTGAGAGGAGCCTTTTCTGCATTGCCAAGTATTTAAAAACCAAACTCTCCGCTCTTTCATTTTTGGAACGTATATATTAAGTTTGTACAGATGCAAAGTTTTTTTCAGCACTGTGGACGACTGTTGTTTCTTCGATTATGCAGGTGTCTGTTTTCATTCTGCTACTCCCACTGAGAAGATAAACCATAGAACCACATCTTAAGAAAATGGAAATTTCATGAATATTTGGCCTTGTTAACGTTTGTACTTGGACTTGATGTAAAAAAGTTTATCGCTGGATATGTATTGCATTGAAAATGGTCTTAGTTATGCATCTCCTTCTTTGCTTTTCTGTTCAACCTATCAGTGTTGGGGGTCTGTCTGCATGGCCTGCTGTTTTAGTGCTTGTATTATATTCTTTTAGACGTGGCTGCACTTCTCTTTCGTAAATAACATCACTACTCCTACCATCATCCAGCCTCCCGTACTTGGGTCCTCCCCTACACACCCACCTTGACAGCTTCAGGATTAGACAGCTCACACAAGTGATGAAGAGACATTAAATCCTAAAATGAAGCCAACTAACAATAAGAGGGAAAGGTTTTGGACTCCCTAGCTGACAGCTATCACAGCACTGTGTTGAATACCACTGGATTCCAGTATTTTAGAAAATAAAGGCAGGCTTATATTAAACCCATATGTCACTTGATTCGCACCACGGTAACTCATATTCCAATACACTATTGGGCAACACAGCTGTAAATGTGTGCAATCGCATACCATTTATACAAATTATGGTATGTTGGTCAAAAAAAAAGAAGAAAAAAACACATAAGCATGAAATATACAGTGTATATTTTAGATAAAATAAATTATCTCATGTCAATTAAGGATAGCATTGTTCATCAGTTCACATATTCTGGAGGCATCATCTTTTAACATTCCGAGTAAGTTGACATGAATTGGGAATCTCCAACTTCACATCATGCCTCAGTCTGCAGTTCAATTCTTAGTAAAGGATATAAAAGGTATAAGGAGCAGTGAACTCCAACTGCAAAATGTATAAATCAGTCCGCTGTGAATAATTTTAATAATCCTCTCCCCAAAGTTTCCAGTCTGAAAAATAATCTTCCATAAGTGAGCAAACATCAAGATCAGAAGTACAGATAACTCTCTTCACATATACAGACTATTTTACTGTTGCACCTCACTATTAAATATCAACAGTAACTTTTTTTTCCAATTTATGCCAGGATCAAAGTTATAGTAAATATGTCTTTACATGTTTATAAATTCCTGCAAATTTAATTTATGTATTTATTTTTTAAATCCATTCTCAGTTTAATATAAAGTTCAAGACAATAAAATATTTGAAAATTATTGTTTTTTTTTGGAAAGATCAGATTCTGGTTTTCCCAGCAGACCACACCTCCAATCTCAGATTCATATTTACGATGCCTGGTAAGAAATCTGGCTGAGCAGTAAATTCAAAAGCTTGCCTGAAGTTAGGAAAAATAGTGTAATCTGGAATGGTGCCGTGAACACAGCCTTTAGAAGCCTTTTGTGTAAAATTTAAAAGATACGAAAAGAAAAGAAAGAAAAACACATGCCTGTGATTAAAAATGTTAGCTAGTTCACTATTGACCAGTTTGCTTGTGTGTGTGAAGAAGGGATACTGGAATTGTGTCTGCATATGCAATAAGTGACGTTTACGCCTCCTTCTGAGTTTGAGTATGTATGTATGGGGGTGTAGGAGTGAAGTCAGTGCCCCTAGCTACCTCTCTTAAGATATTTTCTTGTTTATGTGTTTTCCTTCCTTGGCTGATGCCCCTAGGAACATGCTGGGGGCTATACAGACACAGAAAAGTCCGAAGAATATTTTATTTATTTATTGTCAGGAATTATCACTCATCATAACTATCGATAGAGCAGAAGGATGTGGAGTGTGGACTTCTAATAGCATGAGAAATCATCCAGCATCATAAGATGATGATTTGAGGGTTTGATCTGTGATACATGGTTAACATTTTGCTTATACCCTTATCCAACAGGAGAAGAGTTGACTATGGTTAGGGTATACTGCTGACTGTTGTGGTTTAATGGAATATCTTTAAACATACATGTTGTCCTCAGCACAAAATGATTTAAATTACATTACATGCATTCTCTTTTGTCATAACATCTGTGATTGTAGCTCATCAAGTATTCAGGCAACAGCTTCGTCAAAGTCAATCTGCACTACATAACACAGAGCACAATGCCATCAGATAACTTGTAAGCCACGGACAGCTGAAAAAAGCACATGCACACAAATGCACACTCTAAAATGTGCCAACACATAGTCTGAGTGCTTCTGGATAGAAACAGAGAGTGACAGTGATAGAATTTACTGTGATGGTATCAGCAAAGCAGCCATCACAGCTTTGGCAGATTAGAAGGCCATCAGGACCCATCTCCCTGGCTCTGATCAGTGTTCGTATCCTGACATTGGCCCCCGATGTTAACTCCGGGCCCTGAAAGGGGGCTATGAACCATGATCAGCGATATCAAGCCACCAGAAATAGAAATCCATTTTCCTGCCTCAAGGAGGAGGGGCAGGCTGAGAGATCGGTGGCCTTCTGGTCTGGTCTTAGTCGGTTGTCTGTATTGCTCCCTCTGCTGCACCACGTGGGGCCCTTCAGCTGTTTTCCCCTCTTCTCTTGTTCTGAAGGTTAAAGGATTAGGAGCTGTGTTTTCAAACCGGATTGCTGTCCAGGCATGGATTTAGATTTTGGCCACACACATTAGAAACTAGAGCCCTTACACACGTGCAGGTGCACATATGTACATGCAAGCGCACACACAGAGACACACACAGACCACCAACACCACCGCTGAGCAGGAGGTTATGGGGATTAGCAGGAAATACCTCAAGATGGTGGCCGAAGCATTTTTTTTTTCTCTTTCTTTATGAAGCTCAATAACAATATGAGAACAAACCAGAGGTGTTTGTACAAAGTTGCTTTACACTCTTTTGCTTGGCGCTCCTCTCCTCTGTCCTTCCTCCGGTCCTGTCGAAACATGCTGACCAAGTGTACTATGACATTTCCAAAAGAAAGAAGTAATTAAATATAAACTTGTTTTTTTTTTTGTTTTTTTTTTTAAGCTTTCTGTTTTCATTTGATTCTCTTCTATTTTTCTTTGGAGTGTACTGAGATGCCTGTACAGCCAAGCAAAGTTGTGATGAATTATTGATCGATGACAGCTTCATCAAAGCACTGTGTTATACACGTACTTGGCATTTCTCAACGCTGAATTTACAGAGAACCGACACTAATGCGTTCATGTCGCCCAAACTTGTTTACAAATTGAGGCGAGACGGTGGACCTTTTGCTTTAAAAAACTGATGTCCAGGTACTGACAGAGCTAACCCTGAAAGTACCAACATGTAGGGAGGAGAAAAGTGTGCATGACTATATGTGTTTGGGTTTGCGTGAGAGAACATACACCAGACTTTAAAAAATGCATGAAGAACACAGCCTTTTTCTTTTCAACATAGAGAAAGAAAAGCAAACGGTTCCCAGAATGCCAGGGGAAAATACAGTTCAAATAGAGTGAGGGCGAAGGCAGCAGATCAGAGAGAAAGCTGTTTGCGGTTCAGGCCTACAAGGCAATTCTTCCCCTGACTCCCAGGTGAAAGAGCTCAAAGAGGAATAAACCTGGGGTACCAATTTGCTGAGTTTTGTTCAATAGATGGGAGAGTGCCTGGGGATTTTACCCTGGGTGCACAGGAGCCAGGGCCAGTAAACAACATTACTTAAGGATGGTTACATATTCTCTCTCTGTCTTCCGTCATGCTTGACGGAGGCAAGCTTTGTCTTTGCTGAGGCCAACTTTTGTTTCATGTGAGTGGAAGTGGGTAGGAAGCAGGCGACATGCACGCTATCATTTCAATCTTGACAACTTGTGAGCTGTTTTCCTTGTCTCTTTTACAGTTCTGTTTATTTTTTCTCTTTTTTTTTCCACACGGATGAAGTAGAAACTCGAAAGCTGAGTGGAAAACTTTATCAAAGCAGATTAAACTTTGCAAGGCCGTGGAACTGCAGGATTTATTTAAGGCACATCTCAAGTTCTCTGCTGCTTTGCAGGTGGTATTTCTTCTTATCAACTCGGAGGCTTTATGTAGCCGTGTTTTGATTTTCATAATGTGATGCTGATGTATGTACGGACAATTGTGAATAACTTTTCATACACCGTATCTTCTCTTGGTACACTTAAACACAGACAGGAGCACTGTGGGTTTGAATAATTGCAGCGATGAATATTCCACAGGAAAGATAACACACAGTTTTATTTCAAAGCACGAGACTGAAGCTTCATCATGCTCACGATAAAACTGACTGTACCATACATCGCAGGACACTACTTGCCCATTTTGTGATAGGTTAAACAGCGAAATGTATTCTCATAGAGCTTTGTTGCCAAATATAGACTCACTCTGTTCCCTTTGAATAGTCTGTTCATTTGCCCAAATTACAATTTGCACAAATTCAATTATTCCTGAAAACATAACCACAATAAAGAAGTAGGATATGGCTTCACATTCAAACCTGTATCTATTTGTAATAATACCGCCAGCTCCATCAGACGGCAAGTAAAACACCGAATTTGGTTTTTATTAATGCGTGTCAGTTTAAAAGTCACTTTACTTTGCTATGATTTCAGTCTACATAACATCTTGTTTATGAATATTTTGTCCCTGAATATACATTTATTATGCGTTGACATTCCCCTTTTGGTATGTAGGTCGTCATTTCAACACATACAAAGTAAAGGTTCAGTCAGGTTTCAGGACACGAGCTTGCTATTGCTTGGATTTAAATATTTTGATGAAGCCTTCTGCATGTTGGCGATGCATATGAGACCAGTTTAGAGCAGGGTACACTTTTATGTGATTGACTGCAAAGGGGAAAACCGGTTTGGGGCGGTGGGTAAATAGCAGTGAATGAGACAGAAAGTGATTAAAATGCCTCAGAGACTCGTGACGCAGAATTCAGAGCTAAGGTAACAGATGGCAAACCATACAAAAAAATCAAAATATAGTGTTCATTTTTCTTTGATTTTTGCAGCAGTAATATTAGATGCAAATTGAACCCATACTACAGAAGGGATGGTATTGAAACAAAGGGAAACACTGCTTGAAGTTTTCTTCCTGGTGCCACTTTCTGTGAAAATGAGTATTGCAGATTGCTTCACCTGTTTGTGCTCAGTACATTTCATTCGTGGGAGCTAGAAACTACATAGGAGTAGACTCCAAACAATCATCTGTCAAACGTAGAGAAGGTTTGGAAAAAAGCCACCATTGTTTACATATAACCAGCATTACCAAAGCCACATGAAGAGTGAACAAAGTAAAAAAAAAATAGAAGTCCTGTGAGCACACGTGTGCACGGAAAGCTACATCACTTCAGCATACGACAAGTCTCCAAGTTGTTTGATTGTAATTGCAATGTCTCAAAAGCCAGGCGCCCCACATACAGCATAGCTGTTTTTAGAGTGAGAGGAATTAATTTTCATTGTGTGGCTGTTGTAATGTCACAGATGAAGACCTCCCTGACCTGAGCTTGAACTCATCAGTTGAAATGAAGTTGTGCGCTCAGCTGTAGAAGACAAACCATAGTTGCTACGCGTTAATCAACCCCATCAGGCCATGTGCGATGGGAAGGGTCCTGCTGGAAAATGGCGCAGTTCCACTTTGACCCCACGAAATGTTAGGATTAAAGTGTGTATACATGAGTAAGGAGCAAGACCCTGAAGTACCACATTTATGATACTAAATTATATCAAGAACTAAATTAGATGTCTCACCTAATCCATGTTTTTGTGTAAAGGTGTCTATTGTCATTTCTCTTGGTTATTCCATCATTGTGTGTGTGAACAGGGGCATTTTTACAGCGCGATTACAACACCAAATTATTTCTTTCAGGTTTTTTTTTCTTTTGCGTGCCATGTGCAGGGCAGCTGTTGATGAGAACAACCATGCAAAGATACTACAACATTTTCAACGGCGCTGCTTTCCAGATGTCATGGAAAAAAAAACAAGAAAAGAAACTCCACTCCACACCAAAAAGAGAGAGAGAAGACAAGTTGGTTCTGGAAAGAGTTGTCATCTCTGGTGTAGCTGGCTTCGGCAATTTATCAGTCAGCAGGAAGCTTCTAGGACGAATTGAAATGCTTATAGTGAAGCCAAATGGTTGTATTTTAGATAGAGATATCAAGACAGAATTGTAAACATTTGGGCAACACACAAGACATTTTGACAAGCTAGACAAACAATGCTTTTGCTTCATCAAGCTGTTATGTCTCAGAATCTCTAATGACAAATTTTGAATTTTCATGAGGCTGCTTTCTGTGCTCATTACTTTGCACGAGCACAGGAACAAATGCATGCATAGACAAATCGGAATAAATAAATCCTTGATTGTGAAATCCAGCAAGTCCGCAAACCCATCAAAGCAGTTGTATTTTGCTCAAGTTATGTTTTATTCCTCATAACTCAAACTAAATTCTGGCTCTTTAGCCGTCAGCCCAACATTGTTGGCAGTATGAGGAGGTATATCACTGTAGCTACCACAGGCTGCGATGGGGCTACATATCAAAAGCCATACATTATGTAGCTGTCAAATGATGTTGATTTGCAGAAGTTTTTAAATTTTCCTGGGTGTTGAAAGCAGAGGCTTTTTCCTTTTGTATGAAACTCTGATATGCAGAAAAGAATGGAATATGATCCCATTATTTTCTGGCTTCGCAAAAGCCTGACCATATGATTTACTCACCGCCTTCTAAACACGGGAGGAGGAAGGGTGAGGGATACAACAGACATGAGAGGAAAAGCAAGAGAAAGACAAGAAGCTTGCTTGAGCCATTGCATTTGCACACATTAGAGTTAGCAAGACTAATGTTTTGGAAAACAAGAATAGGGAAAAATAGAATGCTGCAAATTACTCTGTGTGATTGGATTTGGTTTGAAAAGAATATGTTTGCTTCTGAAGAAATGCTCCTCGTAATATATCCCACTGGGAATTTTTAATCTCACAGCTGAAAACTTTGAAAAAGCTGCTTTTCAGGTTTACTCATACTGTCTGTAATCACCGTTGTCACAGCGCACAGTCTAATAACTGATTACTCCTCCCATTTGGACATCTACGAGCGTTTGTATAAACTCAGATCAATCCAGTTTTATATCCTTAGCAACACAGGTAGTTCTCTATTTTATTCATATGTGCTGTCTGTAAAAATGTCTTTTTTTCCACTCAAGCTGCTGTAATACAGTATTTTCCCATTACAAGAAACAATGAGTAAACATTGGCTAAGGATACATGCAATTGGATTTGGCTTTTCCAAAGCTGCTGGGAGATAGTCGGAGTACTTCACGTCTACCTCCAGCACCAAATCTCTTCCAGTGTTTGTCATACACACCATTGTTGAAGTACTTACAAAGATTGAAGATTATCTCCTCCTCAGTGGGCAAAGCATGTTTGCTGCAGAGTCTTGCATGTATAATTCATTGGGAAAATAAATTGTCATGACTTTAAAGAACACAATGCATTTTGTACTGGGCAAGACTTTGCTTTCTAGCCGCCGAATTATTTATTGTTGCTTCAACCCCCGTGGGCCTTGGCCTGACCTTAAGCAACTTCTAATTGGCTGTGCTGCCACACTCCACTGTGTATTTACCCAGCCTTGCGGTGTTTAGTGTGACACGGTCTGACAAAAGTACTGCAGCTTTGTCTGTAAATGCTGTAGTTTAACACAGAGATCCAGCAAATCCAGCAGAAAGAATTATTTCCTCTTGTTCTAGTATTTGCTGCTATACTAATGATGATTTCAAGGTTCAATATGTATGTACAGTATAGCTTATATATACATATATATACCTCCTCCCACATACATACACAACCATAACCTGACAAACCAGACTTTATACTTCACATTATTACTAAGGATGTAAAATTAGTGCATTAATTGCGCTTAATTAATTACAGGCATATTTAGGGCGTTATGTTTTTTAATCGCTTAATCTATTTTTTAATCTTTAATCTTACTTTTTCTGTTTGCGAGTTGCCTTTATTATGTAATCTGTGTTTGTGCAGTGGGCTTCTTGTGCTTGAGTTGTGGGGAGGAAAACAATTGTCAGTTCCACCTTGAAGTGGATGTTGATTGGCTGTCCCTGTGTGTGGGCGTGGTTAACTCCGCTGGTAGACTCCCACTGTAGCTGGACAGGCATGGGGGGGGCGGTGAGTAGCAGAGAAGAGAAGCGAAAATGGAAGAGCGTGTGAAAGTTGTCGGTCCAGTGAAAGGGGAACTTACATTTCTAAAAGGCCTCGACGGCGCCATTGATAAAGGTAGAGAGATATGTGTTCTTTGTGGAAAGGACTTTGCTCATCACCGAAGCAGCTCAAGTTTAGCCACATAAAGGTAAAGCACTCGGTCACGAGCGCAGCCACAGCTAACGTTAGCAGCAACGATGTTACCATAGCAACGCTCTTCGCCAAACCAAACTGGAGGAGAGCAGTGCGCGCATGCGCACGTCTGCGACCGAGAGGCTGGTGAATGTTCCTGCCAAGTGGATGTAAATGGCTAGGACTACATCTGTTCAAGTCTGTTAAGAAATAAATAAATAACTTTATAAAGCCACTTTTTTTATTGTTATATATCAGTCTTTTGGTCTGCAACCAATTCAAATTAAGCTGAGGATTTTTCTTAGCAATTTTTAGGTGAGATTACAAAAGAGATTAATTAGATTAATTAATTACAGATCTTAATTATTTAATCAGTCATTTTTTTTAATCGCTTGACAGCATTAATTATTACATCTCTTTTTTGTGTTTTTTTTAAGGATTTGATTTGAAGTAGCTGTTTAGTTTTATTTTAATTATTTGTCTTTGTGTAATTACTTTCTGGATGATTATTATTATTTTATAAGAGTGATTTATTTTTTAATTCAGAGTGACTGAAATTTAACGGCATCCCTTAAAAAGAAAAAAAGAAAAAGAAAATTATATATATATATATATATATATATATATATATATATATATATATATATATATATATATATATATATATGCACATATGTACTGTACACATACACACACACATATACATTTAATCATGTGTTGGGTAATATTTATTCATTTTGTTGACACTTTATGGACCCCATGATGCAGTGAATAAATCCAAGAATGGAGACCCTTTTAGTAAGCAGGTGCCTAACATTTCCAGAGTTTCCTATAAAGAATGACAAAAATTGAGGTAAAAATATATTAATAATATATATTGTTTGTTTTAAAAAAAACAAACAAGAAGTGAAGGTGCATTTGTAAGTGCTTTGGACCCAAGTCACGAAGTAAACAGTACTTTGTATTTTCAGTTAAATTTAAGACGTTATTTATTTATAACGGTGAAAGATGTTGAGGTTTTACAGATGCATAATGGAGGCAGACGGTTTAACACCTAATAGATGATGAGTTGGATTTTGAATTGAATCCCAAATTTGATGGAATCATTTTTAAACATATAAAGACCAACTAGTGTGGAGAAAACTATACAAAAAGGATATGTTTGACATGAAAGAGACAATCAAATGAGAACACTTCAGAGGCTAATAAAATTATTTATGCTTTTCTACAGTTATTGGTTGATGTGAAAACTCATCAGTCATGCTGCCTTATACTATTACAAACACAAAAAGAGCAGGGGGAGATGGGAGGGCTGCTGCTGCTGCTGCTGCTGCTGCTGCGTCTCACACAGTGTAATTACATAGACAATACTATGATATGTTATTAGGAGAGAAAAGGGGGAGTTGGATGGGGGGTCCACTGAGTTCTTTGTAATTCCCTATTTGATAGTGAGGCTTACAGCAATTAAGATGTTTAATTTAAGGATTTAAGCACTGAGGATCCAGACAAGAAGAAAAAAAAAATAATAATCATGGGTGGTGGCTGAAGTTTGGGGTGGATCGGACTGCATTTGAATGTTGATAATTCTTTTTCCGCCTCTTCATCTCCCTGTCTCATCCAGCCATTACCCACCTCCCCCCAATCCTCATCTGTTTCTCACCCCCCAAGTCCCTCTTGAAGTCTCCAAGGGACTGAGAGGATGCAAAGAGAGTTGATCGTTGCATTGCACTGATAAGCAAAAATGTTTCCAGAGCGTAAAAGAACTCTGTGGTGTGTGAGAGGGATAAACTATAATCTGCAACCACACACTGAACTTGACTGCTAATATTTGCATTGGAAATCAGACGGAAGTTATGCTAAGCTTTCCCCATTATAGCTTGGCGTGTGTGTGAAAGGTCTTCCCCTCCTTCATTTGAATATGGCCTCTCATGCATTAGAAAAATACACATTGGGCGAGTGGAGGATGGGATGACAATTTATGAGGGTGCATTTTTGAATGATCTCTTCAAGAGGTAAACCCCTCCACTCCTCCACATCACCACCACTGCCACCACCTCACCTTCTCAGCACACAACACACGCTGACACCCAAACACACGCACTCATGCGCACACACTGTTGTACATCCATTACTTCAGGGGACATTGCACTGACTTTCATTGATTTTTGCGGGGAGCTACTCCAGACTCCATCTTATCTTCCTGTCTAACCCTAAATACTAACCCTAAAGTTAACCTTACTCCAACCTTAAAAATGTTTTCCCATTAAAAATGAATGATTTGTGTTATGGGACTTTGTTTTTGTCCTTTAATGTCCTCGTGATGTGGCTATTTAAGTAAATGCAGATCCCCAAAATGTAAGAGGTACACCACACACCCACACTTTTATTTTCTTCTCCTCTCTCAGTTTCCCCCTTAACACTTCACATTTCTTATATTAGCAGTACACAGATTTTTTTTTCTTTTTTCTTTTTTCTTTTTTTTTCCCCTCCCAGACCCACCACAGGAAATGTGTTCATTTGATCAACCCAGCATTGTGCTGGAATGATAAGATTAGCTATCAAAAGCATTAGTCTTTCAAAGCACTACAATTAATGTTCTCATTATTAAAAATCAGTGAATTAAAAGGGGTGTTTCTACAGGGAAAATCACTCTCCCGCTGTCATGCATATCTGGTAACATAAAGGAGCACACAGCAGAGGGTGCAGCTGAACGGGAATACATCAGTGTAAAAAACTATATGGAGACTATTTTGTAAAAGGAACCATTTTTCTCTTGAATTGCAACTCGCATTTTTTGCCTTTACTCCTTTTAATTCAAGTGTGAACAACAGTTACACCTGCATCTAATCACTGTTTATACCGGCTTTGCAAACTGTCATTGTGCTTTTTGTCACAGAGGTTTAATAAGGACATTAGATGCAGTAACTTCAGACCACACAAGCAGCTTCCTATATGCTGTTTTCTAACTCATTTACCTTATAATTATCCTGCCGACAGGATGCTTACAACTTTATTTACATTGAGTTTAATTGTAACAGCTGGCTACCTTTCATGGTTGAATGTAAACAACAGTATAGCTGCATCATTGATGTTTTTACACTCACTTGACTGAGACAGCAGTCAGACTGCAGCACCGTACTGGGGGACACCGGTGACAATGACATCATCTATTTAAGATGGGTTTTTAGCCATTAGCTGATCGTGATTTGAGATGATCCTTTTAGAATTAAACTAATTCATGTAAATGATCAAAAAATTACCAATGAACTACAGCTTCTTCATTTTCCCCGACATCTTTAGGATGCTCAAAGTGTTAAAACACTGAGGCGTCACATAATTATATCTACCTGAGTTGAGGTGCATTTAGTACTTTTCCACTTCACCATGCATTAGGAGTATTACTGGCTAAGAGGTCTCGGTGTAGTCTTTGAGAAGTGATTAAAAAATATTATAATGTAATGTCATTTAGAATCACACTGGGAAAAACTGTGTGAAATTGTCCAGATAATCAGCTAAATCTCTCAACATGAAAGGCTAATTGCTCCAGAAATTAGCTGTACCTGAGGTCCATTTGTTTGGTCATGGCTAGTTTCATAAACCGCAACGACTGGATATTAGCACCAATTAGAAGCGGGTCAGAGTTCTTGAAGGTCGGACTTTAATGTGTAGGATCATTGAAATGCTAATTATAAACAGATTAGAAAGTTACGGTGCTTTATAGGGGGCTATTTGGTAATTTGAGCACTGGTTTTTCGATAATAAAGGATTATCCTCACATGTAATACTGCTTTGGTTTTTTCTTCCTTTTTCAATTTCCTTTTTAATTGATTTCTTTACAATTTTGTTTGTACATTAACTCTGTAACACATACATGGTAGGAAGTTTTAACATGTTTTTTTATTCCTCTGCCAAACTGAAACAACATAAAACAAAAAATAAATAAGTAAACAACAAAAGATTTATATTATACTCTCTATATAGTATAGTAATCTGAATATAAATGCAATTCTGACCTGATTTTTGATGCTCGTGGTGTGGGTTCTTGTAATAGCAACACTGGTATTACTCAACTGCCACCTTGGTGGAAACCCACACTGGCGCCTCCAACTCATTTCTTTCTCTTTCACCTGCCCTCCTTGTCAGCTCCCTTATCAGTAAAGGAACTTCCCATTTGGGGCTAACTGAAAACCGTTTATTCACTGCTCCACCCAAAGCCCTGCTATTAGAGCAGGGGAAACCACACTGCTTCTCGTGTGCACATCCACATCCACAGCCACCCACACGCACAAAATGAAGCCACATGCACTTCAATTCACTTCAATCTTCTGAGGTCAGACTTCTATACAGAATCCGTCTGCATTTGAGCAGGATTCTTGTCAAACAGGCTGAATGATAAGCAGCGCCGTTAACATTTCTGTTGTGTTTTGTAAGATTTGTTTTGCTTGCGAATAACAGACTATGCAGCTTCCCTTGCCACTAAGATTATAATCCAACACCAAAATGTCCTTTAATGTTGCATCAAAATGGCTTTAATTTAATTTTTCAAAATCAGACATTCATGATTAATGTTAACATACATTTGTTTACAGATTAAAGCTTGAAAATGTTATTAATTTTTATTAAAAAACCTAAAAAACTAAACAAATGCTTAAACATGTGCAATAAATATAAATTAAAAACAAGAAAGGTTAATAGATTGGTAGTGACATTGTGTTTTTAAACAGCTGGAACCTACCAAAGTTACACTGGGGCCAAAGATGCTTCCATCCAAGTCATATGAATTAATCCTTCATTCATTAAATACCATTCAAAAAAGAATTATATTTGTTTGGATATAGTTTCCTATTTGTGTACATGGAAAGCACACATTACCTCAATCAACCCTAGAGGTAGTTTGTTGTTGATCTCTTCTCAAAAATACCTGAGCAACTAAGGTAATGTCCAAGCAGTGTCCAGTTCCAATTAATAACATTTACAGTATATGTTATTAATCATCATTCATAATGCACCTCAAACAATGATTAAATATACACGAGTGACAGATAACAGGTTCAAAATGTGAAAATCAGTTAACTTCATTTGTTTTGACCCATGGTTTTGACAAGGTGGACAGTAGACGTGACAGCTACAACAGTTCCCGCATGGATGCTGAAATAAATGAGAACACAGTAGCCTCCTCTGTCTCTGGCATTGGAACTGTAGGCTACCATAGCAACCATGCTGATTTGATAACTTGTTTTATAAAATGTATCTTCGGTTTGGAGATTGGACTCTGACTGCATATGCCTAAAAACAAAAAGAAAAAAGATGGAGGCAATCTGACCATCAGCTAATTCCGCCGAGTACAACTTGTTTGATGAAAAGCAAATCTTAGTGGACACATTCAACAAGTCAACAGTGACACAATAAATCCAGTGTGAGACTTACTAGTGAGACTGAAAACATCCATGGACTGAATTGCTTGTTTATATATGTATAAATATATTTTCTGTGCTTTTTTGTTGTGGATTTCTGTGAGTCCTCACACCAAGCTGTTTCCTCATGTCATGATTACATCATAAGAACATGGAACTCTTTTCATGGTGTGTGTGTGTGTGTGTTTAAATGTGTGTGTCTGGAGAAGCAGTGCTTGGTACCACAAGAACATCGTGGTCTGCAGGCCTGTGATTCCTGATATGTCCTCAGGTCTGGGTGAATATGCTCTTACTTAGAAATGTATGGCATTTTTGTATCAGGTGCATTAGTTAAGGTATGTTGTGAGAACAGTAAGCAGTTACTCTCCCTAAAATATTGCTGACGTGTCACAAAATATAGAGTAGAGACTACAGTAAATAACCCTTCACCAGCATACAAAGTACACACACAACTGCAGAGGCATTAAATGTGGAAGTATAGCCTTGTAACACTGAAACATGACTGACTTGACATATTTATCTCTCAATAAAGACATATTTATGACATGTTCAGACATTAGGTGTCAAGTTTGCAACCATTTGTCTCTTTTTCTGTCTGTGTCTGTCACTCATCGCCAACCTGTCTGCATTTTAGGTAGCTTGTCTTCATCCCTGACTTTTTCCTCTCTATCTTGTGTTTCTCCATCCCTCTGTCTTATATGTGCATCCATTTGTCTGGCCGTCACTCCGTCCACAACAAAGACGGACGAACCCGTGCATCTCTGATCATACCCCGCCTACGCACACACCCACCCGCTAAACTACCCACCCAACCACTAGTTCTGCCGAGACGAGATTAAACAACAAAGTGGCTCGATTAATCCGTTTGAAGTGATGTGGCATAAGGGCTTGGAAGGAGATGGGCTAGCAAACACACAGTGCCGCAGCTGTGTGGGCTGCAGATAGAGAGCGGGGTTTGGGGGGTGGGGGTTGGGGGCTGGGGGGGTAGTGAAATTAATTGACCTCCATGGTAGCAATTAAAAACAAAGAGAGGAGGAAACAAAACAAAACATGGGCTTGCGCATATGAGACAACGTGCTTGCTTGGATGAAGAGATGGGAAGGAAACGGGAGTGAGTCTAAAAAAAGAGCGGTTGGCTGGCTGCAAGGAACAATCTGGAGTTGGCATGTATGCATATCTACAAGGAAATGCACGTATAAATATATTAATTCATGACAAGAAATAATATTTTGTTTCAAAAAGAATTATCATTATCATTATTGTAATAATTACAAGGCTGCAAGCTGCCGTCGATGAACACTGCCTTCAAAGCAGGAAACTGTCTCAGTCACCTAACCTTCTTTACACGTCTCTGCAGACTTTTATGAATCGAAGCTCGGCAGCACTCCTTTACTGCATTGTTTTTATCTCTTTGGACCTTTTCACACCAAGCATCTCTCTCTCTAACTGAGCATTCAAACCAAGGTGCACAAGGCCTCCCACATCTCCTACTTGTTGTTTCTTGTGTAAATGATGCTGTGAGTTCAAGCATTTGTTTATTCTTAATCCCTCTTTTATCCCCCCGATATAAAGCTAGTGATTTTTTGGCAGCAGGGCCGGCAGCGCAGCAGAGGCATGCCAGTGGCAGAGTCTGTCTTTGATCCTTCATCTCAGCCACACACCTGAGTGATGATGGCTGTGCTTGTAGCGTTATCCCTCTGTACTCCAGCTCTTTCATTACGTAACCCTCCCATGAATGCTGTCATTGATGGGCAATGGAGACACCCGTGTTTAATTTGCTTATAGGCATTTAGGGGAGATCATTTCAGGAGTTGTTGTTTTGTCTTGCAAAGTTGAGCGGTGATGAGGGCTCCAGGGAGTTTTCAAACTCTTTAATAGCTTCTATTTGCTAAACAACGCTTCTATTTGCAGACTACATAATAGATATAACATACTTTAAGCTCTGCCTTATGATGTATATTATAGCTTATACACATCCACCCTGAACATAGAATTCCTGTCAGAAAAGTATAGGTAGCTGATGCAAATAATATTTTACAATGCATTTTGAGTTTTGAAGTGAGACACAATTAAGCATTAATCATGTTGCATCATTAGTTCTGTATACAAAGTTTTAAAAGTATTTATATGATGATGGTTTTCCCAAATTTGTTTCAATGAGGCATGTGCCCTCGTATTGATCAGCTTTCTCCCAGAAAAATCTCATTAAGGAATTTAACACGCTGAATGGAATAATTTAAAGTGATAGTTACAGAAAAAGACATCTTTTTTCAGTCTCAAACAATTGCAAACTATCTGCAACTAAGCAAATATAAGGGAAGCAAACCCTTGCAGCTTACAAAAGGAACATTTTAGAGTAAAAAAAATAATCGATTATTAGATGGCAAAGAGTGTAAAACTGAAACGCAGGGAGAATTAATGTTCACACAGGGGACAATGGTTCTACATCAATTAAATCAATGTTTTAATTCTCTGACAAGACAAAAAAAATTTAATATAATGTCATTTTAACTTTGTATGTGTGCAGAAAGTGCATAAAAGGGACTGCTTATAAAGAAGTGCTTCTCTATTTACGGCTATCTTTTTGTCTGCACACGTGCACAAAGTACCATCAATAGATGCAAAATTAGGAGCGTTCATGGCCTCTGCTTCTTACACTTGGACATTTTGTCATAAAAAGTATATATTTTGATGCAGTTCAGTGAACGCAGAGGACATCTCCTTTTGCATCTATACTCCAAAATGTTCCAGGAAAATATTACAATTGCCGGAATTCATTGAATTATCTATTTCTCCTTGTATTATTTTGTGTGCTATAATCTAATTATTTCTTTTTCCATTAACATTTTTCAATAACTACAGATTACTTTTTGGTTAATTCTGGAACAATAACATCTACATGTATGATAATGTCAAATAACCCAAACAAAACAATATAGTTGAACTCAAAATATAAGCTACGTTGAGCACTAAGCTGCCTTGGTCTTTGGAGTAAAGCAATTGTGTACATCAGTTTCTCATGAGTAGTAAGTAGTGTCTTACCTGCAGTCAATGAGCTCTTATTTTGAAGATTCAGGGAAAAACATCTGATGGTAGCTAAGTGATAAGTATTCATACTGTAACAAGGGTCATAGTGGAGCCATTTTTCACAATCTACAGCATTGAACAGTGTATTAGATAAACATTATTTACACCATGTTGCATTTGCATCATACAGTTAGTCTTGCTCACCAGTATTGGCATGTTTTGCTTCATGTTTTGTATAACTGAATGAATATCTTCATAAATAAATGGAGATCTACCAAATTTATATCAGCAGGATCTTTTAATTGGAGGTCCAAAGTAATTTAACACAGACAGTTATTTCAACATAAATATTGTAATTCCAAAGGGAAAAACAGAAAACCATGATTAATTGTTCCTTTTTATGTATTTTCTTCAGCAATGGGGTCTTCCTTGGCCTATATCCAATAAAGCCCCGCTTTGTTCTTTGTTTAGTGTGCGGTGTATGGTACATACACCATGCTGCCCCGGGTTGGTCTTCGGGTGTTTAGATGTTTGACCTGGTGGTTTTTCCATCATTCAAATCCACCTTCGAAGACTTCTGTCATCAATTTTTCTATTCCCCCTACGTCAAAGGAAGTTCTTGACGTAATCCCATGCCTGAAAAACGTCTTTAAAGCATTCTGCACTGTTCAAACCGGGATACCAAGGTCTTCAGAGATGGCTTTATACCCTTTGGAGGTCTTGTGCTTGCAAATAATAGCGTTTCTGGTGTCCTCAGATTGCTCCTTTGTCTTTACCATCGTCACACATAAAGAGGAAATAACAGATGGCTTTTTAAAACATCAAAATGATCATTCATTGGCTAATTCATGTCACATGGGTGGAGGTGATTCATCACATGTGATCTTCATTTGTGATTTGCAACAGGGGAGCAAGTATGGGTTTCCATACTGATTTAACACGGAGGATGCCAATACCATTGACACCGTAAACATTGTTTTTTTCCTCATAACATACCATTTTAAATGTTCTTTATCATTTTCTGTTTTGTATCAAACACAAGCTTTTGTAGTAAAATGTTCATGTCTTCATGGGTGCCAATAATGGTAAGCAGGACTGTATTTACTGAAGAATGCCCATGTTGCTACTTGTGCATGGTCTGTGTAATCTGGACCAAGTTTGTGTAACTGTTAGGTGATAGTATGGGATTGTTATCATAGCATTAGACCAAAGGGAGATTCAGCATACGCTTTTTCTGACATCGATGACATGATATGGTACAAATAGAGCTATGTTATTCAAAGTAATTATACAGCATAATATACTACTTTCAGAAAGGAAAACCAACTGCCTATTTGCATTTTCACATTGAGCATTGAGATGTTTGTGAATAAACTGGTGGTAAACTGCATTTTTAATGTTACATTATATTATTGGCTTACCTTTTCAAGATTTAATATCAGAGACTGCAGGAAAGTTCACATTTTGCATGTAAAGCATAGCACATCTGTTTTATATTCACATTCCTAATACAGTTAAGCCGGTGTTATATTGCATGTTTTGACTTCTCAGCTGACTAAAATGAGAAATATGTACTGAGTATTCGCTTCTGTTTCCTCCCATTTTAGATTATGTCATTTTGAAAAGCGTCCAGTGAAATATGGAAAATAAGATCTCTCTCACATAACAATTTAAACATTTTTCATTTCTCCTGTCCCCTAATCTATCTCAATTGGAGCATCCAGTTATTATACTACAGACATATGTCTTTAGTCTTTCCTCTGCAGGGAGCTTGAAACTGGATTTATGGTGGACCAAATACCCCAAGGAACAAAATATTCTACAAAAACCTGAACAGATTTGTTAAGTTGTGGGTGCTTTATCAATGTGAGTGCTGTTAAGCTACTTGTGTGTTGGAAACATAGCTAAACAATGTGACTAACAAGCCACAGGGGAGGCTAACGAGAATTTAAGCATTTTTGAGTGAGAACAGTATATATATTAGTAGCAATTAAGCCTCTGACAAGCCTCAAAAAGTATGAACATCTTTGTAAAGGAATACTTTGGCATTTGCTGCCATGTTATTATAGGCCTGTACAAGTGTACAACCAATATTGCGAAAAGTACTGTCCACAGATGCAAAACGAGCAGAAGTCATGACCTCTTCTTTTAACAGTTTCCTATGTGGTCATGAACATATAAGTGATATATATATATATATATATATATATATATATATATATATATATATATATATATATATATAGTGATCCAGTTCTCTGGGATCAGAAGCCATTAACTAACATGGTTTAGTGTTTGTATTGTTTGAAAGTGCGTTGGTTGATACCTGTAATAGACTTATGCCAATGACGCAGCCAACGAAACAAGGATATTCCTGAACAGGCAGTCCTTTTTTAATACACTTTTTATACAAATACAAAGTTTAAATGATTTAATTTGTCTGCACAGAGTCTATTCATACCATCACTTATGTGGAATGTTTGGGTATTGTTAGAGGCTAAAAATAGCACTTTATTTTGACATACTCAGATTACCCTCTGGGCTAACACGGATGGTCTATTTCCTGCAAACTTATATTTTGTTCCAACTAAAAACTGCTTCAATTCATGTTGTTTTGTTTCCGAACAAAAGTTACATTCCTTACTATCTAATAATAGACTTAGTGTTGTTTGAAGTCTGTAATTTTTCTTTAACACATTACTTTCAAATTCCTCATATATATATAACTCAAAGAACAAGTTAGTTAAAAGGCAGCAGTTTATTTATTTTTTTTAACACAGAAAATGAGATCATATAATACAAACATGTGTAAATCTTTTTTGCCACTATCTAGAAAGTAATAAAGTGGAAATGATAAAAACATGCCATTTGCTTTAATTCAAATTAATATTGAGAACATTATTTCATGTAGCTTTAACGCTCCATGCATGTAAAACTTTTCAATGAAATGTTGGTTTGGAAACAAATTGTTTTCTCTTTCATCTTGTTCTTTTTTCCCCCTTTTGAATGTGTATAACCTCCAACCTTGACTCTCAAATGTCTTATTCTTGTGTTTCACAGCCTAAAAATATCAGTTTGTTGAGTGACTAATTGATTGTGTGGATTCTGAACACATTTCCTTAGTCAACATTTTATGTCTAAGTGGACGTTTAAAATCTGCCACCATGGACGAAAACCATTTTCTAGGTTTTACTCCACATGGTTCATTCTTTGTGAAGCAGGACCATTTAGCTTTCATCTGAGCAGGGACTCTTACCAAACCAGGCAAATGGTGTGTGTGAGCATTTATTATTTCAACACATAATAACAGACAACCCTAATAGGTCCCGAGTGAATGCTGTATCTGTGTGTGCATGTGTGTGAGTGGGTGGGAATATGGAATGAATAATCGACAACAGGAGAAAAGGAGGAAAAAAATAAAAAGGGGTTAATTTAGTTTGGCTCAGGTGAGGTAATTATTCCTTTCCTCCACTTCACTGCACACCCATAATGATTATTAACAAGCTTAAAGTACTTGAGGAGCACTGGGAGCTGGTGGCTAACAACACAAGGAGGTATGGATGGCAGGATGGAAGGAGAGAATAGGGAGGATGGGGAATCATTATGCAAATGAGGCTGGCCTTAATCACACATTGCCCATGATAATCTGCTGGGAGGAACTCAGGTTACTTGGGTCACTGGTTTGTTCCACAACAGGCACTCATTTTTCTCTGTGTGTGTTTTCTGCCTCACTTGTTTTTCGCTCTTCTTTTCTTTCTTCCGTTTTGAATATATTTTTTGCACTTATTTTCTCCTCTTTCTCATCTTAAATATTTAACCTTGTGTGTAAGTGGTTAGGGATTTAGTGACACAGAAGTCTATTGCAAGTAAACACAAGTGTGAATCTGTGGTGCACACATATTTCAACATACAGATAAAAATCTGTTTAGTAAATGTATTTTGACATTAAAATATTTACTTGGCTATGAACTTGTCTTACTTCATCACACACTGAATATGACTACACTTGCCAAGTATAATAAAATCAAGTTGGTTGTGAATTTCATTTTACCACTCATGTAAATTATGAAACGTTTCCAAACATTTGTCCAAGACATTTCAAGTTCAAGGAGATAGTTCTATCAATCTTAAAGTGTATCTTTTTTGTGTCTCCTCTCTCTGTCCCACTGTTAAGGGAATAAAGCCTAATTGAATTGGAGCTGTTCATTGTACTGTCTATGGCAGCATGTAAACTGCAGAGTTCAAATGGTTCAGCTCCAACTTTTTTTCCTTTCTCCTTGATAAATACCAAATATGGCCAGTGGATCAGTGGTCAGATATGAATAATATACATGAATTTGCATCTGCTGTTGAAGGAGGCAACGTGAATTCTCCCGGTTAAAGCGACTCGTACGTCCTTGGAAGCAACAGTGCCAAAGTGGCTGGAGATGTAAAAAGATGTAATAAAAAACATGCCTAATCCTCTGTTGACCTTCAAGAATACTTTGGAAAGCAGAGCGAAAAATATCTTCCAGTGTGATCTTCACAACTTTAGAAATGACCAGTTGCCGTTGTAGCCATGAACCTTTACTGAATAAACTCACAAGAAAGAGATAAATGTGCACAAACTGTAGAACACTAAGGAGGTGTGTTAATGAAAATAAGTCCATATACTGCATTTTGCATTCATTTAACCTGTTTGTGTTCATTGAAAATATTGTTTAATTTTTTTCCCTTGTCCCCTCAAGCTCATGCATTTTGTACTTTGTTTCCCCTGCTGGTAACTGGTGTAAATGCAGGTACTATATATGGTTCATTTTTAAAGATGATGCAAACTCATTAAACAAAATGCAATTGGTCATCAAGACCTGCAGTAAGAGTCGGTGGAGCCAGGCAGGCAAGAGCCATGTGCTGTGGGGTTGAAATGGGTCATATTAGCATATTCAACCATTTACTTTTGCTAAATTTGGAAAATTCATACCCCCAGAGTCAAATCCCAAGATAATTTAAATGCTATTTTTGTTGTGGCCAAAAATTTGAAATGTAATTATGAGAAACACAGGGGAGTTTTTAGGGGATTCATTGTTCCAGGGTGATCTAAGAAATAATCATCTTTCAACATATTCTTACTGTGACATCATATTTTCTCATTTAAGTCCAGTATCAGGGTTCTTTCTTCACTGGTTTCATTTGTACGGCGAATATGACCAAGGATTTGCTGTTTTGGCCATCTGGCAGGTTTGTGGACAAGACTAGAAAACTTTATCATTCCGCTTTTATGTACAAACTCAATAAACGCTGACATTTGATGTCCATCTGCTGCATTTTGTTTAGGTACTTAAATGTTAAAATACATATATACAGTACAGACCAAAAGTTTGGACACACTTCCCCATTTGTTTCAATGAGAAGATGTCCAGACTTTTGGTCTGTACTGTACATGAACATTTTATCACTGGAGTCAATGGAGATTGAGTCGCTTTTGACGCCAGCCTCTAGTGGCCAGTCGAGGAACTGCAGCAAATCTTAGTCTCAACCCGGAAGTCAGATGGTTGGCGCTTATTTAAAACTTGTTGTGTCTTCTTTCAATGACACATAGTTTATTTTTAATCATGTGACTGCCAGAGGACAGCTAAATATTCAATAATACCGTATTGTCTTTACGTCTCTATGGTCTCCAATGGGGGTAAAAAAGTGTTGAAAATATTTAATTAGAACTTCTGTAACTTTGAAGTTCCTCATTTTGTCAGCAACCTCTGGGTTTTTCTAATTTCCTTTTTAGCAGTACAGGATATCTGACTGGGAATTCATAAAGCCTTTTTTTTTTTTTTTTTGCAAAAATCCAAACTGCAAAATACAGCTGCTATTATGTCATCGTTTTTATTGCACTGTTGCACTAAAATGTGGAAATAATATAATACAATCTGCCCACAAGCAGACAGAGGATACTCACTTGCAGCTGGGCAGCTGTGAACATCACCCATAATAATGCTTCAATTCACTTTGGCTCTTAAAAGGAGGACAGCATGCAGAGGAGCTCATCTGTGTGGCAACACTTTAAACTGAGCGATGACAAGACAAGAGCAGTCTGCCAAATACGGAGTTGCAGTCTGGTTTTTCACCATGAGTTTTGTTGGAGTTTTCCACCAAAGCTCAGGAACCCACAAAGTAGTAAATGGCCCGGGCCTGGTTCACAGATACACATGAAGTAAATTATACTGCCACCTTTGGAGTTATGAAAAGTTAAAAAAGATAAATAGAGACTCTATAACTGTGTCCTTTGATGGGACACTATAGTATCTCCAATAGGACAAATTAATTTATCTTATTAATAAAATGTTCTATTATACTCATAATAGATCCTCCTTTTTTATGTATTTACATTTTTAACCCTTACGTATGAGCCCTCACTGTATTCCTGCTATTGATGAAGGCATTTTATATTTTTCCAGCATAACTTTCAGAGAATATCAGATTTAAGAGAAGTGTAATTCAACTTTGACATACCGTGACTCAAGTCTATGTTTACCGTGTTTTCCAAAATAATAATACTTGTGTGAATAAGATCTATTAGATGTATCATCTTAGACAGACAAAGATCTTGGCTCTATCAAACACATTCAAATGTTTCCGTGATTAGGTCTAAAAAAAAAAAATGTTTAATCCTTTTTAATTTTTTTTTTTTTAATATATATAATAATAATAATAATAATCCCAATTGTTGTAGGAACACAAAAATCATAAGCTTAGCAACACAGGTTTTCAAATCTCTCAGTGGAATCCCACATTTCCAGACGGCACCAGCAGATCCTACGGTTCATCTAATCTGCCTCCATGTGCTTCCTCTGTCTTTCTCCCCTCACTCCTTTTCTCTCGCTGGACGGGTATTTCTTGGACATCTGTTCTTGGCAAGCACAGCAGCAGCACTATTACTGCACCCGCTCCCTGGAGGACAAGGAGGGATGTAGGCACGGTGGTTGGAGGGGAGAAAGGAAGGAAGGATGGAGGGAAAACAGAGTACAGGGGAGTGAAAGGGGGAGTGAAAGAGGAAGAAAAACTCACAAAATATATAGCTAGAACCGAACAGGAGTGAAAAACTGCTGGTGCTGATGCAGGTTGTGAGTAAGTCTGTTAGCGGTAATTGGAAGATGGGGGATTACCACATGGGACGAGCCCTCGAGGTCACGAAGCAGCACTGGTCAGGCTGTGAGGGCTGAGAACAGGCAGAGAAACAGACTGCTTAGCCAGATATTTGTGCAATTTTCTAGAGAAAACATTTTTAATAGAGCAGCAATGATGAAATCAAAATGTAAAGCATTTGACATGAAACTTTTCAAAATACAACTATCAGACTTGAGTTCTAAAGTATAGCTCCGCTTGCTGAAACCCAAAAGTTAAGAAGGTATCACGTTTTTCCTGATGTGGTCATCCTAATCATGTAGACTGTGAATCTCCTACTTTCATCTCATGCTTTCCATTTGTATTCCAACTACAAAAAATAATTTTCTTTGCACCTTCCTCGTGAGACGCAATATGAAACTAAGTAAACAGTCAGCAGTCAGGAATGCTGACCTGTGGAAGCTTGAAAGTAAAAGATTTTTTAAACAATTGCAGATGGCAGTTTGGAGTGAGAGCGAGGCCAAAAGACAGACCTAGAGGTTGTTGAATCATCTGCACATATAATTGACAGGGAAATCAGCAAAGGGAGTGAGACAGGGTGAGCTGTATCTTGACAGGCTTCAGGTTAAAATGATTAATTACCTCCAAGGCTTCTGTGAGCCTGGCAACTTCCTCTGGTTACTGTGGTGTTGTGTAGTGCGGCGGCCCGGGGCCTAGGGCCTAAGGAGATGCTGTCACAGTTGCTTCTTCTTTCCAATCATGGTGAAATATCTGTATTTATCTTCTCTTTTTCTGTCAGTCTCTCTGTCACCTGTCCCCTGCTCTTCCCTGCTTTTTATTTAGTTTCACCAAAGCATCCCTAACTCAGAAAGATCAGCACCGTAAGGCATTAACACGCATACTTAGCTTTTAACACTCTTTCTGTCCTTTGTTCTTTCTTCTTAAGTAATGCTTCTAACCCATTTTATTCTTAAAAAGGAGTGGATTTGTTGGAAAAAAAACATCCTGTTTCACAGCAGGGTCTTCCTCCTTCTTGATATATTCTACCATATTTTCCCCCTTTAAGCCTTTTGTATCATCCTCCCCCCACCACTAAACCCCTCAGTCCCCCCCTCCCTCTCATTCTCTATGATTTTTCTCATATAGTTCCAGCCCCATATCCCCTTTCTATTCTACCTTGAAGAATTTTGGTTTATAATTTATTATTTGCAAGAGAAACCCTTATCAGAGTCAGTTTGCTATCGTGTGCCACTTCATTAATCACCTAGCCTCCTCTCTTCATTTGTTCCCAGATAGGCTGTGGTTCACTGGGTTCCAGGCACTGATATAAATGTGGAAGTGAGAAGACTTACCTCCTTTTTTTTCTTCCTTTTTCTTTTTCAAATGCTGAGAAGGGAGTCACATACGGAAATAACACCGGCTCAGAGATGTGTACAAAAAATAATACTTCTTTTCCATTGGATTTTACTCTAATAAGACGTGCTACAGTCATTAGAACATTTACTGTAATTTGTGTTTTCAACTTATTTTTTTTATTTTTATTTTTTTAACTCCTAAAAGACAAAGAACCAAAATTGGTGTCAGGACAGCACAGCAGGTTTAGTGTGACCCAAACATATGGGACTGATCAGGATCGTCTGGGGTGTTCACAAGGAAAGGTTGCAAACAGAAGAGCTCTCATTTCATCTTTGCTGTTTTGATCGCCTGATTGAATGAAGTTTATTCAGTCATTGCAACACAAAACAACACCAAAAAAAAACATTGTACACAGCATTAACTATTAAACCAAAAAAATGTGTTGAACAATAACTGAAAAGGCATAGGCAGAAGCAAACTGCTTATAAAAGCCTATCCTATATTAACAACTTTCTATTTTTGGCTACCGACCTCCAGAAAACCAAAAAGAGAATAGAAAAGCAAAGAAACAACAAAAGGCAAAGAAACAATAGAAAAGCAAAGAAACATTAACAGATGGTCAATTGCACTTATAAGCTTCAAAAATAGCTTTACAAACCATTTTCTTAAATACAACAAAAGAATGACATGTTTTTAAATTTATGTTAGCATCATTCCAGAATTTAACTCCAGTGATGGAGACACATCTCCTTTTCATACCTTTTTTAGCTATTTGTACTGTGAAATTATTTGATTATTATTAATGATTGATGACAATAAAAAGATTAAATAAGAAAAAAGAAGTTTGATATTATTTACATTTATCTTGCCTGTTATATATGTTGACAGTGAAACTTTTATGGCAGGTTAATAGAAAACAATGCTGAAAAGGAAGAATTACAAAAATAAAAACCATAACTAAATAGGGAGAAATACAAGCATGTGTTTCTAAAAATGTTATACCATTTGGACATAATTTTAAAAGGTTGTATATAAGAAAATATTGTTACTTTTGAGGTTTTAGCCTGTACAATCCAATTCTATGTTTGTGTGTATCCAGTGACCCATGAGGGATTATGGAAGAGTGAGTGAAAGGTGGCCTTGAACTGTAAGGAGATAATCTTATTTCAACAGCCAACAAAAAGCCCAAACCCAATTTAACATCCCAACTACCAGCCTGGGTGTTCAGTTAAGATGGTTGAACTCGACGGTGGGATCTCTTTTCCTTTGTGTGTGCTTGTGTGTAAGAAGGGGTTTTCTGCTGTTTTCGGTCTTCTGTTCTGGGTTTCTTACTCTTTAATGTCTTATTGTTATTTTTTTTAACCGCTGCCCACTTCTCTTTGTGTGTTCATGACTTGACCATACTGGCAGAGGTGGATGGGTAATGGGTATCTTAGCAACAGTAAGTGAGGGAAAGATTGTGTTTTCAGGTCTCTGTGGGTCCAACCTCTTTTGAACCTGGTTAGTGGAGAAATTCTTAAAGGATTTTTTTTAATTAAATGATTATGTAAAAATAGCTCAAAGTCATGTATGTGAAACCAAATTCAAGCCGCATACTGCCATGTTTACAGTAAGTACCTCAGTCTGATAAAAAGGACTTGCCTTTCTTTTAAAGCTGCAGCAGTTTTCTGATGTCACATGTCTCATGAGTTGAAAAACGTTCACAGCGTGCCAAGAAAATTACATCAGTGAGATAAAGTGAAAGCAGATCATTCCGTGTATGCAAACAATGTCTCTTTTTTTATATCGGTGCACAGGAAAATTGGTCAAAACTTAAAACACTAGTGGTGGGCACATTGATCCAAATATCGATAATATCGATATCCACGTTGGTATTCATATCGATTGATACCAGTGTAATGAGATCTATACTTTAGTTTCAGTTCCTCTCCTGTGCTGCTGCCGTTTATTCAAAGCGACCTGGCTGTCTAAGTGTTGCTGCTTTCGTCTCGCCCGTGTCACAGCGGGACAGAAGCACTTTCCTCCTCATCCCCCTCCATCTTGTGTTTCGATGTCGTACAGTCACATGACTCAGCGGCGCCAGGCAAACAAACAAGCGAGCAGGCTTTGTAGAGGAAGAGGAGCACCATGTGGCTGGTTTATTTCAGGCTGAAAATGAAACAACAGCAGGTTGTATAATTTGTAAAAAGGCTGTAGGACACAGTCATAACACAATAAATTTCTATTTATATGAAAAATCATGCAGAAGAAAACAGTAAGCTACAGCAGCAGAGAGAGGGCCTGTCAGAGCTATTCCCTGGCCCGGACAGACTGGCAGGCAGAGCTCATCCAGGCTTTGGTAAAGAATATCTAGGTATCATGAAAGTTATATTTAAGTCATCTTTGACATTAGTTAATTTAATTTTCAAAGTGCACCTGGTGATTTGTTAAACTTAGCAACTTAAAAAAGTTTAATTAATCCAAAAACCATATTATAATACATTTATCCCATTAAATCGTGTTATTTAAATGGATAGATTTAGTGGAATTAAAACAAATATACTAAATACTTCACTCAGAATTGATTGAATGTACATATTCTTTTCCGTTACCTGTGACAGGGATAATGTATGATTACTATATTTAAATTACAAGTAGATCTGCCTCACACTTAATTATTTCACATATTTGTTTTCATTTGTTCTCAAATGGCATTTTTTGCACTTAATTTAATAAAAAAAATCCAGACATGACAATGTCTTGGAGGAAATTGTCTTGTAACTGTTTTTTTGTTTCTGAACAAAACTTTTATTTTTTAATAAATGTTTTAACTTGTTCTGTCCTGGGTTTTCACTCATTAATAATCCAAAGGAAAACATCCCCAAACACTTAAAAATCAACACAATCCCTTCAGATTTGAACATTTTGATGATACATCCACCTTAACTAAACTATTGGTATTGTATATCGGCAATACGGGCCCTGTATTTACTTGGTATTGGATCAATACCAAATCCTGCAGTATTGCACATCACTTCAAAACACACAACGTGTACTGGATGTCAGTGCTCACAGATCAGAAATGTTTCCTTTGTTCCACTTCTGTTTCAAAAGCTGGTCACAGACGTTTCCGGTGTAAATTTCAATCTGTTATGATCCACGTTTCTTCACGCAGTTAAGGTGCTGCTAAAAAAAATATCAACAAATAACTATTATTATTATGTTGATGAAAACAATGACGTATAGCAATATAATTTCATAGCGAAAGCGAAAAAAGTTCACCTTATATACATAATTATCGTCGAACCAGGTAGGTAGGTATTAAAACTAGTATGTGGTTGGAATTAGGTACAGTTTACCTGAGTACGAGCCTTGAAACCCGAGTTCATCTATCATCTATCGTTTTGCTTTGACAACTAAATCACTTGAATAGCTTTAAGAGAAAAAAATACTAAATACAACATTATGGTTTGACTTAAATGACCTCAGAATCTCCAATCATTTCATATAGTTCACTGAAGCCTTTAAAAAATCAACTTTCAAACAAAATATTAAATTTAAAAAATTGTGTTGAACATCACCAAGAGGGATACTCAATTCAGGCCCGTATCTGCACTAGTGACAATATATTTGTTTTGTTCCTTTTTCACAGTTACCCCGACACCCGGTGGCTGTGGCTCAGCCAAATGGCAGCAGAATCAGGGGGAGCAGGCCGTGTTACCACCCACAAAGTTAATGGTTACATTTCTGGCCCTTGGGTAAGCACTTGACCTCATGTTAGCTCTGATGCGTGACAGAAAGTGCTACCTGGATTCAGTAGGAGGATCTGTGTAGACCTCCACTACGAGAATGCTGCATAAATGCGTGAATGCATCAGCACATAACTTTTGTAATAAATGGTGTTTTTTACTTGATATTTGTGCTCATGCTGGTGTGTAGTATCAATTTACTTATAATGAACACTGGCTTTCTGTTGTGGCAAAATATCGATTAATTTATGGTTGTGTGTGTGTGTGTGTGTGTGTGTGTGTGTGTGTGTGTGTGTGTGTGTGTGTGTGTGTGTGTGTGTGTGTGTGTGTGTGTGTGTGTGTGTGTGTGTGTGTGCGTGTGTGTGCGTGTGCGTGTGTGTGTGTGTAAGAGAGAAGAGTACAAGCACACAGTGAAACAGACTTTCTCTTCCTCTGGGATGCATGAGTGAGTTGAGGTAAGCAAGTGGAAATCGAAAAATAAATATTAGAGTGTGAACAAAAACACTGGGATGGATAGATGGACTTAAGGGCCATTTGTACTCCGTTTATAACAGACGCAGTGGCAGACGAAGCCTTCTGTCTGTATCTTTTTGCCTTCTGTCTGTCATTTTGTTTGTCTTTTTTCATGCGTAGCCTCGATGATCAGTATTAGGCTACAGACAAAACGGACTAATAGCACCGGAAGTTGTGGAGGCAGTATTGAGCATTGTAGGACAACTCTTCACTAAACATGAGGAAGAAAAGCAGACGGAAATGAAGCCTCTCAGCCAGTCGAAAGGGGTGAACATTTTGTGTTGTGATAAATATCATGCATGTGTTATATTGAATTAAGCATTCCCCATTTTTGTACCAACTTGCATTCAGTTGACACATACAGCAAATGTACCACACATCATCTCCGATCACGCTACCGTTTTTGTTTCCCCCGACATAGCGCAAAGAAACTGGTCGCATTTCCATCGCACTTTTGCGCAAAAGAAAATCGAATCTCTGGAAGTTCAATAAAGGTAGTGCTGCAGGAGGTCGGTGTTAATGCTGTTTTTCAAATAAGCGTTATTCTCGTACCTCTCTGTATCTCGTCCTGGAGAGACAATGAAAAAGAAAACCTCAACGTTGAAAAAAAAATGGACTAAAACATTTTAAGTCTTTGACAAATTATTGCGATTGCTGCTACCACTGTTGAGAGAATACCAGATGATGAAGGCAGTGGATGATCAGTCAAATAATTATTCAGAGGCAAAGCTTTGATATAATGTGTATATAAAGTGTATATGATGTGTATAATGTGTATATAATGTGCTAAACAACAGCTGGAAACTAGTCAACTCAACTTTATTTATAAAGCACTTTAAAAACAACAGTTGACCAAAGTGCTGAACACAAACATGGATTCAGAGAAAAACATAAGAAATTAAAAAATATGCAAAACAAATGTAAACATAAAAGATAAAACAATAAAATATAACACTAAATCTGAGATCTCAAACTAGATTTTGGTTACTTCAGATTGACTGAGTACGTCTCATCCAGCGCTGCCAGAGAAGTGGATAACTGTATATAATCGCCTTACAAACCACCTCCTGGAAGCGAAAAAAGGTTTATTCGATATTTGGGAATTTTTTCGAATCAGTGCCGTTTCCATTACAACTTTTCTTATACACCAAAGGGGGGACCAGCAGAAACAGTTTGGGAACCACTGACTTAAGGACAAACGTTGATGCCAGATATGTTGGGAATCAAGAGAAATGAATGTAATGTAATTGTAATTCCTAAGGCTACCATGAGGACATTTTTGTAATTGGGGAACACTAGTACTGGTAAGGAGGTGGTGAGAGCTGGTGTTTGCAGGTGTGTGTGTGTTTATAGGTGGGGGTGGGGGGTGGCCATTGCAATTCTCAGAGCACTCAACAGCTGTGATTATATAGTGAGAAAAAGTCTCAGTTGTTTTCAGTTTGCAAAGGTAATGAGAATGTAATGAGGCCTGACTTCCCCCCCCCCCCCACTTCAGTATCTGCAGCAGTTCGACTCTTGACTCCACAACAGGTTCCCTGAATACTGAGGTCTTGCCGCTTGGGCTGCGTTGATGAAGGGACGGAAGACTGAATGGCAGAGGGTGTGAGAGAGTGAGAGGAGAGGGAACGAGGAAGCGTGAGTCTAACTCTGAGATTAGAACGAAGAGCAGGAGGGAAAAACTGAGAGTGAAAGAGGAAGGAAGGGAATAATTGAGGAGTAAAGGGAGCGAGCCAGCCATCCACATGAATGTGGATAAACCCGTTTCACACGATGAATTGAAAGTTGAGATGCGCGTAAATGTGCATGGATTTTGCAGCTGGACAATATGAGCATAGAGGGAGGAAGAAAGTGAGTGGAAAAGTAGAACTAAACAGTTTTATTTACACAGATGCAGAAATCAAGACTATTCTGTGTATGTAATGTACAGTCCTTTGATGTTAGCAACATGTCCCTCCTTCTCCCTAAGCTGGTCAAGTTCTTGTCCTTATCACCTGTCATTAATACTGAGACAATGCTATCTTGACATTATTTGAACTAAAACAGGTTATAGTCATAACTGCTCCCAGAAACATTTCCACTTTCACCTTCCTACTAATAGTGCTGTGACTGTCAGCATCCTTTGGAAAGGGAATAAAACAGAGTTATAGAGACACAGATATTAATTGTTTCTAATGTAGTTCATATTATGACAAAGTTTTTAGGATGCTTTGAACATGAGTGAGCTTCTACGAGAGTTTTTTAAGTGGGTTAACGGTTGGCAGTTTTATCCATTTTGCAAGGATCAAGAGCAAAAAAAATTGTATCAGATTTTTCTTGATTTTCTCTTTATTTTTCTGATAGTTGTTTCATTAGAATAATAGAGATAATAGAACAGTAAAAGTGATAACACAAGTCGCAATGGAGTAGCTGTTCATTTACCATTTATCAGTGTAGTGCATTATATGAGTTTTTTTTCTTACTCTGTGTGGAATATGAGCACCTTGAGTCTTAAGCCAAACCTCCAGTCAGTGTGTGTGGCCGTTCTTTGAGAGAAATTATGGAAATCCATGCAAACACCACAGTGAGAAAAGATAATTATTAGAGGTATTAGTCGAGGAACTTGTTGGAGAATACTGGAGGAAAAAAGAGAGATCCCTATCAGCCAACAGGAAGTGAGAGAGGAATGTTTGTGGAAGGACACTTATGAAAGACTGGGAGGAGAAACGACGAGGAAAGCAGTTAAAGGTTGCACCAGGTAAGAACACCGCGTTAGATCTGGAGTGGAGTTTCAACCACGTTTTTTTTTTCTTTTCTTTTTTTCCTCTCTTTCATAAATTGTTTGAGCTACTGAGTTGGAGTGTGTGCGTGTGTGCGTGTGTGCGTGTGTGCGTGTGTGCGTGTGTGCGTGTGTGCGTGTGTGCGTGTGTGTGTGTGTGTGTGTGTGTGTGTGTGTGTGTGTGTGTTTGCATGCACAAGCATGTACTGTAGATGCGCGTGTGTGTCGAAGACCTTGGGCCCTTTCAAGAGCATTTTGCTGGCATCCTCATTGAGAATTGATTGTCTTTGTTGTGTTAATCTGAAATTAATTTGCACTTGAACCCATCTTTCTTCTTGGCTCAATTTTAAAACACTGTAATAATTACGTGCCCCCCACATGAAAACCAAGAACCAAGACACTGATATGATGAGCCAGAATATTTTAATTCCCCAGGTACTTAAGACCCCCCCCCCCTCCAACCTTTTTTCTTTTCTCCCAACCTTCTCTTTCCCCCCACCCTCCCTTCTGTCTTATCTTGCAAGGTAATGAAACAAAATGTTCCCATGCGTAGAGCTTAAGCAAAAGGTATTTGCCTGAGGGGTAACAGTAATAAGCATTGTATTGCTACACATTTGCTCATGTACTTTCTCGGGTAGGTCATCTTCTGCTCTTGAACGATGTTAAACTTTGCTTAATGCAAGCTGATGCTCGACTAAGTGCTGGCAATAAAAAACCACTGAGGATGAGCAGACAAAAACATGCACATGTACATAAAAAAGAATGCACAGATTGAAACACGGTTAAGGATATTGAGTGACTTGTCATATCAGTCTCTCTTTCCCTGTCATGTAATGTGTTCTGGTTTTAATATTCGATCAAGGTTGCTAATTTCCACAGTAGGGACTAAAACACATAAAAGGCACACACACAACTACTGCAGCCGCTAACAAGATTTGTTTTGCATCAGTGCGTTCTGACAGGGGGTGTTTGTAATATTAAACAATTTCAGACTACCTGCTAACATCTGCTGTTGATCATAACTGTGTGTGTCCACCTTTGTTCTCAGTAAGAACCACATGCTAATAACCTTATCTGCCATATTTTACTTTAAGTTCAGTCTCCTGGTTGTTGTTAAGGATTTTTAATGACAGGGGGCCAAATTATCTTGCTAAATGTTGCGAGAGACATCTTCAGTGATTTCATGCAGCGCTGGCTGGTGCTGAAAGGGCCTCCCAGGTCACCGGCCCTGGGCACAAATTCTTTCAGTGTGACGCCTCACGCGGTGCTATCGCAGATAAGCAAACACAAAGCGAGACCCACTGCTGAATATAACTTGTTAAAACAAAGATTTCTGAAAGAGAAAAAAAAATATTGCTTATTGGATTGATGTTTGAGAAGAGGGTGAAATTGAGTGTCAATTTAATTATTTAATGTAAGAATGTAAATATACAAATTAATAATACATGTAATTTCTTGATTGCAGCATGAAGAATTAAAAAATAAATAAATGTAGAAATGTATCAGATGGTGTTCACAAAGTTTGAGGGTAAATTTTAATTTGTTTCTATTTTTATTTGTTAGAATTAAAGAATTGCAGGGTTTTTTAAAACCACATAATGTACCATATATTATTTTTAACAAGCCCATCATACCCAGCCATGTGTCATCTCTTCTCATGCCTTTCAGTTTTTTTCACCTGCCTCCTCTGTCTCTCTTTCGTAAACAATCTAATGAAGCAAAAATGTTGAGCAAGATGTGGAAACTCTTCTAATTGTCTGTCTTCTCAATGATTGAAGGCTAAGTGTGTGTACACGGAGTCTCCCCTACAGCGAGTGCTGCTGTCTGCTGACAGACATGGCCTGCTGCTAAAGCCATTGCAATAATCATAAAGATTAGGTTAACAGTGGGAAACGGCCGGGGAAGACAAGTGTTCACAGTGGGCTGTTATTTTTGCAGTTATGCTCCAAAAAGGGAAAAAAGGAAAGAAAAAAAAACAGCCTGCAGATGCAGGATTGCATGCTGTTTTAGACATAACCCTAGAGCGCATTCATGTGAGCATCTGCATATTTTCTGGCTATGTAAATGATAGTGCACCATTGTCTTGTAAGAATAATATTTATTCAGTATCATCGCAGTGTAGGGATACATTTGATATTTGCAGAGAAATACTGTATGTTGAAGTATTAACAGAAATTGTGGAATGATAACTTCTTATAGTCCTCATTCAACATATAGAGATCGCATAGAGAATAAATGTATCCATATAAAAGGGTTACTTCATATATATTAACAATGTCAAAAAAGGAAAAACAACATGAACAAGAAAAGTTCAATGAATCAAAATAAAAGCAAAATAGACTGAAGAATGCAAGCGATGTGTTGTTTTTGCTATTTAAAAGAAATTCAACCTTTGTCAGAGAATCTTTGGACATAAATATTTGACTGTCAATATATAAACATCCTGTATATCGCATGGATCACGGTCAGCAATAGAGAATCAAATGACAAGGCTAAACCGTTGTAGCAAACTGCATTCAAAGAAATACAATGAGGAACTTGTCATGCAAATGTGTGACAGATCTCTTCATAGAGACGGAACAACAAAGTAACAAACAAAACAATGCTTACCAGAAACAAAACTTGTGAAGATGATATTCTGTCGCTAATTGAATCTGATGCCAGGACAGAAATAGAGAAATGTTGTTCATTTGTTATACAAAAACAACTTTTATTATACATAATTCACTTTACACACATTTTGTTATTGCAATTCACACTGTATCACCCCCTGCATAATCATTCTGAATATGCAAGAGCATTTAATTATTTAACGTGTCAGTGTTTATTTTCAGCACACCATAGCAGAAATGGATTTGTTTGAATTTTGTCTCAGATTTGTTTATTTCCTCTTTTGATATTTTGTTTTCTTCTCTTTGTAGGAAGTGTGCCATTTGAATAAAAAGGGAAAAAAATATCTTTAAATAGATCAACATGTCTTTTTAGTTGGTATCAGAGCAGATTAGACTCAGAAATGCTTAACGTCTCTTTCTTACAAACACATTTAGCTTCAATTACAATCATATACCTGCTTGAGCTCCTTCGGCTGGTTAAATGTTGCCTGACATGAGGTTTTGCTCATATCTTTGCTGTTTCTGGGTTCTCATACATTTCTAAATTCTCTGTGTCCAGCATGTGGCCAACAGTTTTTGACTGTTACGTATCTGACATAAACCTCAGCGAGTCACCGAACAACAGAAGCCACATTATTCTTCCACTTTACACTGACTGTTTTCAGCGATAACATCAAGCACACGCAGCGTTTGAGTTGCACGTTTCTGACACCGACCTCAAAAGGAGCCTGCCCCGTTTTATGCACTACAACACACACTACAGTCTCTCCTTTCTGTCACTCTCTTTTTCTTCCAAATAAAAAAAGGCAGACACAGACTTGATAGCATCTAACAGCCACAGCTGGGCTCTGCTTATGTTAGCATGGAGCCACATTTGCTTCCTGAAACGTCTGAAACTGAGAGCATGAGATACCGCAATGCAGACTCTTGTTGCTGTGAGAGTCGGTGTTTTCCTGATGCACATGTATGAGCGGAGTGTATCTATACATATGAGGCATTGTGCGTCTCTGTTTGCAAAACCACTGTTATACCAAAAAGAGTGGAGGGAAGCTTAATGTGCTCCATTCTTACTGTTCAAAAATCTACTAATTGATAGTTATAGTCCCTTTAAAGTATCCCTTTAGGTGACATCTTCAAATAGATATCAACATAACCCTGAGAGTGATATTTGAATTGTTGTACATTGTTATAAACGGTGTCGTTCAATCAAGCACAACGAAATAAAAAATCTAATTTTTGTCTGGAGTTGAAAACTTCAACAAACCCATCTTTGTCATTTAGAAATGTTGATGAAAGTCAATAACTATAAAATTAATTAGTAGAAGACTTAGATGAAATATTATTATGCTGTTAACAGTTAAAAATTTTAATCATGCTGTTAATTATTAACATCTAAAACTCTTCTAAATGAAGTTATTCTTGGTGCGCACCTCACTAAACATAGTGGAATAATATACATAATAAACTATACAGCGCCTTGTATCAATAGCATTGAATACAACCATACTGTATACTTGTCCTTGTGTGCTTTTTATGCCCACACTGACGGGTCCACATTTCCTTGACAGCTGGACAGAGTAACTATATACCAATACAGCACACTTTTACACCTGCCAGGGTATTGAGGGCCATGGAAATACAACATGGTAAAACGGTCTTGATGGTAGATTGCAAGACTTAGTATGGATTTGCTGTCAGTTGTTCACACACACGCTGTGACTGACTGATCGGCTGAGGCCTCGGGTGAGAACCAGGCTGAGAGTTAAGCACTAGTGCTTTGTGGATTGTGTGTCCTCCTCTCTGTTTTCCACACAGGCATAAAATCACGTTGACAAAAGAAATACACACCTTCTCATTCATAAGGCTTTAAGTATCACACATTATACAAATCATCTGGTTATCAACAGGTCTTAAAATAAGTTAAATAATTAACTCTGAGAAACAAAATTACATGAAATATTATTCTGTTATCATGAAGTATTTATCTGACAAAACTCAGCAGAAATAAAGAGACAATGCGCAGAAATATTGGTAATTAGATAAATAACAATGAAAAAATACACATCATGATCGAAAAGCTTGTGGAATAACTTTTGGAAGCAAGAACTTGAACTTGAACTTGAAGAGATTGTTTTCTCTATGACATTATACTATCCCTCACACTTTATGGAGGAAGCTGGCTCACTCCTTTTTATGCTGCTTCATTTTGTTGGGTTGGTAGGCGTTAGTTTATGCACAGCTATCTTAAGATCCACCACAGCATTTCTGGACTTGGAGTGAAAAATTGCAACACCCTGACTGTTATTCTCTCTCAGCAGTTCTGTTCTCCAGTTGCTGGTATGTTTGGGATCTTTTCCCCCGTCGCATGAACCAATTTCAGGCAAGATTTAGGTTTCAGAGAGATAGCCTCATATTTGATTCTGAGAAATTCGTGGTCAACTCAATGGTCGCATGGTGTCCAGGTCCTGTGAACAAGCCCAAATCCCCCGCCATCCGCCCATCATCCCTCCGCCACAGTGGAAGCATTTGTGCTGATATCCTGTGTCTGGTTTGCACTGTGGCCTAACAATTCCGCTTTTGCCTCATCTGTCCATGGGACATCTTTTCGGAACTCTTGTGGGTTTTTTTTTTCTTTAATGTTGCAAACCTAAGCCGTGCTGACATGTTTATTTCAGAAAAAAGAAGATTTTCTAGAAGCAGCCCTTCCAAATATATGTACAGACTGACATCTTTTTCTAATCCAGATGTCTTAAACCTTAAAATTTAACATGTTAACCAAGACTTGCAGACTTTTAGATGTAGCTTTTGACATCTCTCTAGGCATTGCTGACTATGACTATGGGGTGAAACTGTTGAGACTTACCATTATCTAAGTTTCCCATCTGTGAATAATTGTTCTCACTGAAAAATGATGGATTCCAAATTCATGCAAATTCAAATTCATTCCTTGGAACATAAAAACCCTGGAATTGAAAGAGGTTGTTCATTTTCATATTAGTGTAAACTCTTGTTCAGACTTGAGTAACTGAATGCACGCTCACACGAGAATTAATGCAGAATAGCATGCGCGCCTCAGAACTTAGTGTAGATGCACTCAGAATGGCAACGACCTACAGAGACACTTCATTAGAGGATGATGACATGATGGATTGCTTGTGTCAGTGTCAAAGCAGTCTGAATCAGCCTGGCGCTGATAAGCTGCACTAGATCAGACCTACCAAACCCTCTGCTTTTAACACAGCCGTCTAGCTCTCCTCTGTTTCCCCCTGCACACGACCTCCTTGAGATAGGGTTTGCAAGTTGGATTTGGGATAGATTCTTGCACTTCAATGTATTTGTGTGTTAGGTTATGAATGTTTTGTAGCATGCATCGTAGAATAAATACATGTATGTACATTTGTGTGTGTGTGTGTGTGCTTGTCTCAAATATTGAGGAGCAGTTTACCCGAGGAGCAGCTTTAAATGAGTACCTGCAGGAGCTTGCCACCTGTCAGCTGATATCCATCACAGCAAGTGACACCCCAGGTATGGTTATTGATGGTGTGTATGCTGATTCCACCTCTATCACTTTAGTGATAGGAGGTTGATACTATGAAGGAGAAAATGTGGATGCTGTCAAATCTGCTCAATTATTTTTATGAATAGTTTCTTCAAACTGTTCTGAATTGACCATATATCTTTCATGATGGCCTTGACAAAGTAGTCATATCACATCCATTACCGCACAGAGGATCCATTTTATGGTGGCAGGGTTTTCGAAAACCAACATTTAAGTTTAAATTCATGCATAAGCAAAGTAAGCTAAAGCTGTGGAGTTGAACAGAATAGAAGATTATTGTGCTGTATAAATTTCTCAGTAATTCCGCTCTGTCAGATGGGCTGAAATGTGGACACCTCTGTAAACAAAGTAAGTCAGCTTGTTTGGTATTGTGTTCTCATTTGCCCAATTAGACCAGCAACACTGTGCTCTCCCTAGGTGCTAACTTGCTAAATGGGAAATTACACCATAAAGATAAGAGTGTGTCTGAGGATGTTTAGGGTCTCAGAGTTGTGCTTTCAGCACGACTGCGCAGCGCCGCCTGAGCAGAATTAATGAACCCTCTGTGGCGGGTTCCTGATGCATTTTTAAACACCTCGTTTTTATTCTTGCAATGACATTTTGATTGCATTTGTTTCAGCAATAACTGTATGAGTGGGAGCAAGGATGACAGACACAATGAAAGAGGGAGAGAGAAGGAGAGATCACATCCCCTAAAAATAAATACATCACTGTTCTGCCAAAGTGACTCTGACATGAGTTGTACAGACAGACATCCCATTTAATATGAGGATAGAAATAATGAGTTTTGCAGCAAAATGTAATTTGATAGCAACTGGTTATTAACTGTGAGTGAATGTCATGAATTCTAAGAGCTGAAGCTCATATGGCTTGTTATTGATACAAAAAAATCAGTTAATGCATTGAGTTGAAGGAAGTTTCATACAAAAAATAGTTTACTTTTTGTTAGATGATAAAATGGGATTGACATGAATGGGAAGAATTAAACCTCTAATTTGGATGAAACCAACAGTTTGAATTGTAACGATAAATAGATAAGATATGCAAGCATTGAGGCAATTTGACTGGCAAGCACCTGCGCTGTGTTAACACTCAACAGTTGGCAGATCTGACATTTGGTGTTGTATCAATATTCAGTCAAAAACTCAGGTACACAATTATCCATTTTAAGCGCTATTTAAAATGTTCTCTGTAAGCTATGGTAGAAAAGTAAAGCAACAGACCTGGAATTTAAAAGTTTCCTACACACAGCAGTTTCAGCGTGGGAATGATCCTGAGGCAGAACGGATAGGATATTTTGTAACAACCCTGTTCAACCTTGGGAGATGGAGGAAAGAAAGGTGAGGGAGACTGTCAATCTGGAACCAAGTTTGTTTTTGTTCGTGTGTGTTTAGTTATCAACTCCTGGAACACAATTTAAATCACAGCTGACCAGAGCCACTACGTGATGCATGTTTACTGGAAATCTGGTGCTTAGTGTCTAAATTCACACGCTACTTTATAATTATTCTGACTTCATCTTGATCTATATCCGGGTTGTCAAATTCCTCCAGGACCGCCACCCTGCATGTTGTAGCTGTCCCCATGCTTCAACACACCTGATTCAAATGAATGGATCACCATCAGCTTGTCACCAAAGTCTGCACAAGTCTGTAAAAGCCACATTTATTTGAATGAGTGTTGAAGCAGGGAAATATTTCAAACATGCAGGGCAACAGCCCAAGAGAACCACAATTGGGCTACCCAGATGTATAAAATGGCATATTGGCAACTCTGGAATGGCAGCATTGTAGCTTAAATTAATGAGAGGCCAGATCATATGATACATCTATGCGTGAATCCTACGCAAGGCATTCTGGAGATCCGCTCTGATGTTTATTTACTGAGCCATCACAATGCAGTAATGTCAGGAAGGATTTAGAGCATTTGAAGAGAAGAAAAAAATACTGCTCCAATGAGTTTGACAATTAGCAGCCATAGAGAAACAGATTCAGAGAATACTGTGGAGTTGTGAAAGCGTTACCCTGATATTTTAATAGATACTGCCCTGAGAAAAAGATAAGTAGGGAAGGTCAGGGGAAAAAAATCCCAAAAGGTCACTAATATTGCAAGGTACCACAGGATAATAAGCACCACAGTCTGTGGTTACACATTGTTTTTAAATTCTTTTAATTGCATCTTCCCAGCTCTCATCAGAGGTGGCGACCTTTGAAGTGGAGTACGAGGTCATTTCTCCAGCAGCCGCCTTTGAAGCCCAGGCACCGAGCTCTTTCTCCCTCTCCCTACCACTTTGTGTGGCCTTGAATTGCAAATTGTTTTAAAATACGCATAATGAGAATGGTGGCAAAATGTTGAGGCTCTTTGTATTTCCCTCTCTCAGCCTTTAGCACAACTAAATGAGTTAAGATAGCTCAATTGAATTATAAACGATTATTTTTTTTTCTTACTCCTACCCAACGCATGCATAATGAAAAAGAGAAGACCGAGGAGAGGATCTACTGATTGTGACAGTGTGGACTGTGAACCAGTGGCATGTTCATCCCGATACAAATGATGATTTTTAATGATGCTACCTGAGGTTATTGTTAGTTAAACTGTCAGGGAGTTTGTGTACTTATACGCGGGAGGAAAGTTTTCATATTGGAAGATGGCATCATATTTAAGAGCGTATTCCTTTGATAGTTAGCTCCTACGCACACAAATCCTTTGTCTTTGTTCTTAAAATAAAGTCAGCCAGACTGGCTTCCTCAAGTTCTTTGGCATATTGAGTAACAATATGTTTTACAAGAAATGTTATGCTTATTTAGACTAAAAAAAAACACTTCTTTGTTCAGTGTGCCATCACACAATGAAAACAGTAGGAAAACTATGTGTTACTACTGTTCTAAATTAAACACTGCATCAAATTTTACTTTTCCCAGGACATGAGGCAGTATGGCAATATATGATGGAGTCGATTCTGTTTTTCATCAAAGTAAACTGTTGTAACATTGCATTTTTTGAAACCTTAAAGTTAATCTAAACTTCATGCAAAAGCATGTGCTAAAATTGGTCACCCTTATTTTTAATACATACTAATGCTAATTTGCACCAATTATGGTCAAGGACTCAAAACCATGTCCGATGACACCACCCACGAGTCTTTATGTCAAACCATTCAAATGTTATTGCAGAAAATAGGAACCATCACATATCAACCAATCAGAAGAAGGGGCTAATTTGCACCAATTATGGTGAAGGAGTCAAATCCGAGTCCGATGACACCACCCACGACTCTGTATGTCATACCATTCAAAAGTTATGGCAGAAAATAGGGCCTATCAAATATCGACCAATCAGAAGAAGGGGCGGACCTAATTCATGCCAATGAAGGTCAAAGACTCAAAACTGAGTCCGATGACACCACCCACGACTCTTTATGTCAAACCATTCAAAGGTTATGGCAGAAAGTAGGAACTATCAAATATGGACCAATCAGATGAAGGGTAAGCGCGCTTTTTGGTGTCTAGCGTCGCCACGGTAATGCTTTTGACTGAGAAAAGTAATGCACGTCGTCGCAGGATGGAGACACATATTTTGATGTATAACACACCTGGGTGCACGTTACGGTTCGGTCGAAGAAGCGGCCCGAAGCAATGGCATAAATTGCGCCAAAATTACACGATTAATTCAAAATGGCTGACTTCCTGTTCGGTTTCGGCCATGACGCCAAGAGACTTTTCTTTAAGTCTCTAATTACAGGTGAGTACCGATTTTCGTGCATGTACGTCTAGGGGGCGCTGTTGAGCCATTAGGCCATGCCCATTAATGCAAACCATTAAATATCAAATTTTTCGCCAGGCCTGGCTTTTATGCAAAATTTGGTGACTTTTGGGGCACGTTTAGGGGAGCAAAAAGGCCCTCCTTTCGTCGGAAGAAAAACAAAAACATTTCCTACAGATAAAATAGGGCCTTCGCACTGTAAGTGCCCGGGCCCTAATTATATATCCCAGATTTTTACAGCAAAACAGCAAGACTAGGGCCGCTAAGGATTTAAGAGCACCGTATGTCTGGTAGCTTAACAGGTCATGATGCTAACAGACTGACAGAGGGTCTAGATTTGGTTTTAAAAAAATTCAACAGTTTTTCGCTATTTCTCCCTTGACTTATATCAAGATGTCTTCAAGGTTAATTTCAGATATGTGTTTGAGTGGAGAGGACCCAAGTGAAAGAGATAAGGCAGTAGGGGTTTCAAACTAAAAGCACTGCTATGCAAGAATACACAGGGAAATCAAGAAAGGGAATCACTAGAAAGAAAAAAAAAGAAACAAGCCTGGTAGAAAGCCAAACTGACAAGTAAAGAAACAGACCGGTAAAAACAGTTTGAAACACAGACTAACAGTGAGGAACGGAAAGATAATACGAAAGTCGTTTCTCAATTCTCAAGAACGCAAATAGTTCTTGATTCTTGGTTCTTGAGATGTCCGTACAGTACTTACTCTGTAAGTACAAGTCGGGAAAATGTACTTTGGGGTATGCGTCTCTTTCTGCAGCGCACTTGTGTTCTTGGTGACGTCAGACCTGAGCTAACAGGCTAACACGTACCATTCCACCACCGTTCAAGCTGAAGTTTGCTGTGAGATTTTTTTTTTTTTTTTTTTTAATGTTGCTAGATTTGTTGCGAAAATAAGTCGCTAGATGTGGCGACAAAGTCGCTAAGCTGGTACCATGTATGTCAGCCCAATGACTACAACCGCTACTCCAAGTTGAAGTGTACGCCTACTCCCCACCTGACTAAAAATGGCAATTGTTAACGGTCAAGCGTATTGAGCACAATATAAAAAAGATGTGTATAGTTATTAATTGAATAATGTCATTTTGTGAAACTAAAATGAAAAAAATCTGATCATTTCACCGAATCCCACTGATTCAGAAATCGCATGATCGGCCCTTATTTCAGATCATATGATCAGATTGGGACGTCACTTATATTGCATGTTTAGTCAGACTGAAAAGTATCCATTTCTATGTAAATGTTACCTGCTGGATTGTAGAAGGAAAAAAATTGAATTTAGATGGCTAAATTAGGTATCTGTATGTCAGAGACTGATAAAAATGGTTGTGTAAGATCATGAGCTGCAAAACTTCTGTAGAGGTGAATTCCTTCCGATGATTGATTGTTGACATACAAAAGCAAGGGCGTGCAAACTCCACACAGAAAGACCACGATTCAAACCAGGAACAGTGTGATGTGGCACCTCACCACCATGTTGCCCTAGGCACATTGTTGAAGTTGCAAAACAAAACACAGTAACATGCTGCCCTTACTCACACTTCCTCACTTAACCCTATAATCCCATATGTATCATGTATTGGTACATTTCTGAGACCTCTGAAACCCCTACAAATGTGAGTTTTCTACACTAAAACATTTTGGGCAAAAAATTAAAGGAGCTTGAGGCAGGATTTATGAAAAAAATTCGTATACGTTTTAAGTTTTCTAGTAATAATGTCAGATGAAGCGTTCCAAACCAAAAAGAATGAGCCCTCTAGTGTATCTCTCCGTTGCCTTGAACAGGCTGTGTGCTGCAAAATGTGCTGCAATTCTGGGCCCGAATTTCCCGCGCTGTCCTGCGGATGTGACGTCACATGACGCTGCATGCGCGTTCTCCCCGTTCTCCTGTGCCGGCTTCACTGTTGGCTGCAGTACCCCCGACGACCGTCGTGGTGAAGGGCGGCGCTAGAGAGTCTCATTTCTTAAAAGGAGCCTCATGCTCCTTCAAGTCATAAAAAAAAAAAAAAATCAATGCAAAAAATATATTTTGGAAATTGTTGAAGACAATATTGTATTTTTATTTCAATATATATAATAAACATTTAAAATAAGATTCACTGTGTCTTATTTTATATAAAACACATTTTAAGAGAGTTTAAGATGATTGGATTTAGATAACACAGAGACAAATAAGCACAACATAAAATGTCAACACACTCAACAGTCTAAATTGAGCACAATACAAAATTAGACATTTATTCAGAATCCAGCTGCTTTACAATTTACCTCCATATGGATCATGAGGGAGCTTTTCTAGTCTTGTTGATCTCTCAAAGTGCTTTTACACCACAGTTCACGATCACTCCTCCAGACAGATAGCACTCTTTTTTAGTTTATACAGATGTATTTATTTATTTATTCTATCATGAAAACACATCAAACATCCCTGAACACACTGAAAGTTCAGCATGTTGTGGGACAAATCAGCATGCAGACAAAGAGGCCAGGAATCAAACCGCTGACCTTCCAATTAGCAGATGACCCCTTGCCTCTCTCTTCTGTAACTTTTAAGCTCATTGATCTTAGGTTTCCTGGAAATGCGTTTGTAGATGTTTGTTGTTGGATGAATCGTAAAAACACACATTGGCTCAGATTATTATTATTCTTATATTATTTTGGCTTTTCCTTTAAAAGGTCACTACAGCAGATTATAATTTCTTTCATCTTCCATCATATTTTTTTCCATTTTCTGCATCTTCTTCTGTCAAGCCAACCACTTCCACGTTCTCTTTCACCACATCCAGAAATGTTCTCTTTGGTCCTCCCTCTGTCCTCTTACAGCTCCATCTCCAGCATCCTTTTACCTTTATAATGGACAATACCTCCTCTTTGTCTGTCCAAACCATCTCAATCTAAACAAAATGTAAAACTTCATGACTTTTTCCGAATTTGCAATTTTTCAGAACACAGTAGCCGTTATGTTATTACATTATGTCTATAGTTTAGGCTCTGACCTCATCATCTTCCATAGACCCTGGATCCCTGGAAAATATGCAGAAAGTACAAGTACAAGAATGTGAAATGTATGAAACCAAAATGTCTAGTCTATTCCTTCTAACCTCCATCAAAAACCACACATCCAGACCACATGAACACATGAACATGCACTGTAAGTTACTACCATAAGCTACTGATATGATAAAATCTATCCTGTTGGTATAAAATTCATTAAATTTTGGCTATTCAGTTAAAGCAAAAGTAAGGAAGCTAGACATGCTGTTGAGGCACTTCTAATCTTCTGCTCAAAGGTAACTAATACTAATAAAAGATTTGGAGTATAAGGATATCTGGTAAATGCGTATGACTGCAGTCCTGTGCTGTATGAAAATCCATAACACATGCCATCCCAGCCACACCAAACATTTTCATTCGGCCTCACAAATGACTCAAGTATCACTTACTTATGATGCTTGCAGATTTATCAATAACACTAAATACTGCCGCACAAGCCAAGGGGTCAAACCTTTATCACTGGAAGCTTATTGTCTCCTCTCCAGTTTAATAAATCTAGAGTCATAATGCTCTGCTTTTATCAATACTGACTCAACACTCCCTTTGACACCTACACAGTGAACAAGTTGGTTTCACACAATTCTGAGAAGCGATTAAACCAGTCTTTGGGAGAGCCACCGTGACATCATCGGTGGTTCAAAAACCTTCTCTAAACTCAAAAAGAGCATTAGAATGCATTTCATGCTCGACTCTCTGAAAAGTGCAGAGCTGAAATTTACACCTTATTTGATGTCCCTCTCCCTGCTGTTAATTGGTAAAAGGATCCCTGACCCTTTTGATCTCCTCTACAATCCCCTAAATGCCCAAGTCTGCTAAACTGTTCAGCAGGAGATATATCCTGCAGTTGCCCGGTAATGTAAAGACTCGCTCTTACTTTCTCCCTCACTGTCCTCTCGTGGCTTTTTCTTTTTTTAAACTCCATCGTTTTCAGCTTTCTTGCCTTTGGTTTACGTCCAGGCTGTGAAGAAATAAGAGATGACAGTTGTTACAGATATGCCGGTTTAATTACTTGTCAGCTTATAGCCCATATCTCTGCTGTCCAACGCTGAAGCTTAACTTTTTTCTAGTAGCTTAAAGCATGACCAGCCTCCAGTGCTTTAGTATTTAGCCATAAAACCCAGGAAATCTGAAAGATAAAAAAAAAAAAAAAAACACGCACAGCTTTTCTAATTTTATGGGGAAAAGTGGGCAGTTTTCTGTCACTGTTGGAATTGGCTTTCTCTCTGTTCCCCCCTGTGCAACAGTGACAGAAGAAGAGGGCTAGAAAGAGAGAATCTTGTAGAGAATGAAATTACATCACATGAAGCGGTGCACTGGTGTGGGATAAGCAGAACGATTCTTATGGCTCCTGCGCTGCTGTTGACTTTTAAGACTGTTTGCAAATTGATAGATGTGCTCAAGCCAGTTTTTTTTCAAGCTTTTTTTTATTCTTCTGGAGAGGGAAATCTTAGACTCTCAAATCGTTTTAAGAGTATTTGGGAAACACTGCTGCTAATTTTGAAGCGCCTCTATCCACTTTGGCCACTGTGATACATATATATACATATATATATATATATATATATATATATACATATATACATATATATATATATATATATATATATACATATATACATATATATATATATATATATATATATATATATATATATATATATATATATATATATATATATATATATATATATATATATATATATATCTGTGTGTGTGTGTGTGTGTGTGTGTGTGTGTGTGTGTGTGTGTGTGTGTGTGTGTGTGTGTGTGTGTGTGTGTGTGTGTGTGTGTGTGTGTGTGTGTGTGTGTGTGTGTGTGTGTGTGTGTGTGCGTGCATGCGTAATGTAGTGTAGTGTATACAAATCTAGTGCTGTATGAAGAAAAATGAATACAAATTAGTAGGACTAAAGCCATTAAGCTTATCAACTCAAAGCAAGGCTGCCAGAACAAGCAGTACAGGACTGATCAGGAGAGGTGCAGTGGCTTCAGAGGGATTGGCTTGGCTTTACATACATAGCAATAGGTTTGATGGAATGTACATGATACCATTTGTAGTAATTTAGTCACTTCTTAGTGTTAGTAAATCTTTGCACTGGTTCTCAAGGTAATACAAACGGAAAAAGTTATGGAATGGTCATGATAAAAAAAAAAAGCAAGGCAACAAATTTCCCATAACTACAGTCACAAGATTTTGTCATTTAAAAGCTGTTTTGATCAGTGTTCTTTTCGTCAACGATGACGAAATAATTTTGTTGACAGCAGTTTTTTTTAATGACGATAACTATACGGTGACGAGATAAACATGGCTATTTGATGACTAAAACATGACGAGACGTGTGAGTTTTCGTTTGAAAAGACTAGAATCACGTTACGACTGTCCGTGAATGCATCAGAGCTGTGAGCCAGCGCTGATTGACAGTGTGGCATTAACTTGTTTTGAACCAAACTCTTTGGAGGAAAGCTAGAGAAGAAAATGGAGAGGAAAAAACACCACTCTGGCCCATTCAAACGAAAGGTGAAAGGGATGAAAGTGGTTGCTTCTTGTCATCCACCTACCTCCTACTTTTCATCGACATCACACCATGGCCGCCGGAGCCCAAAAACGCCAGTTACTGAAGGGGAGGCTAGGCTAGCCACTAGCGACACCACCCAAAACCCGCCATTGGAGGACCTCCAGGAGCCCCGCAACACAACACGACCGCTGCCGGAACATATTGTGCCATCACCACCAGCGGACGTCAGCATCTGGTCCAGTAGCACCGGCTAAGACCCACCCGCATTTGACCACGGAGGACCCGGCTCATCTGACAGCTCCAGTCTTTTCTCTGAGTTAGAATTGGAGCTGAAAACTGATGCAGTCCTGTCTTTCCTCATTGCTTACTTGCACGGATGAGGCCAGACTGTCTAAGCTCACTGCTGAGTGTTGAGCGGGACATTAACATCGATAAGGAGAAAGTGGTCGGCAAGTTTGCCGCCATGAAGGAGAGGAGGGCAACAAGAAACACAAACAAAAGAGGACTAAGCATGTACGAAGTTTTGAACGTTACCTTGTTTTCCACGTTACCTGGATTATTTTGTTCAGGCCAAGGATTATGGAGGAGTCGACTGTAAAGTGCGGCAGTCAGCGCAGGGAAAGCCATTGGTGAGTCGGTGCAACCTTCATAAAAAATCTGTATCAGAATGTTGTAGATTTGAGCACCTGCCTATTGAATGTGCCTTGTGTTGTTGTCAACTATATAAGACCGCCGAGTCTATTCTCTATTAAGGAACTCAAAAATGATGGTATAGAATGCTGTTTCTATATCTATCTGAATAGATTGTGTAATTTTAGACCAGTTGTGTTTATTTTTATATTCATGCTGTATCAAAGTTGGAACTGATTTAGCCCATAACGGGCGCTCAGAGTTTGACAGCTGATAGACTGTGTGTGTGTGTGTGTGTGTGTGTGTGTGTGTGTGTGTGTGTGTGTGTGTGTGTGTGTGTGTGTGTGTGTGTGTGTGTGTGTGTGTGTGTGTGTGTGTGTGTGTGTGTGTGTGTGTGTGTGTGTGTGTGTGTGTGTTTGTTAGTGTTGTTTGATTTGCAGGATGAGGTGTTGTTGAATGTTAAAATTACTATCATAAGGGCCCATCGAGAATGCTGTACTGAGACCCAAGCTCTGCCACTGGTGACAATATACAGCAATATTCAACTAGAAAATTCAGGGAAATTTTGATATGTGCATGTCCAACTGCCCATTTGTTGCCTCTTGCTGCTGCTTAATGAACGTCTTGCTCGCCGCTGCTTGGTTTCAGGGTGGGTTCTGGTTGTGTTTGGGGTGGTTCAGGGTGGTGAATGGTGGACAATGATACCACCATGGCTCAGGGCTGTTAATGAACCACAAAGAAAAATAATTATTTTGAATGTATTATATCACTTCTTTGTATGCACTAATTTCATAATAAAGAGGGAAACCCTACCTAAACAATTCTTAAAAAACAAACTCAAATAGAACTTCATATTTCACTCAATCATTGGGTATTTTTATGCATTGTGGCAATGTGTTGAACTTATAGATCTGCTGCTATTTTCACAACTTATGTGTGGCACTGCCCAACAGCAATCTCCAATACTTGTTGACCTAAATCAATTTGTTAAAAGACTATACTTATTTTAAAGGTATAGTCTGTGATCGTATTGAAAAACATTTATTGTTATACTGGGTGAAATGGTCCTTCCATCCTGAGAGTAGCCAGTGAATGATGTGTTCAGAAAAAGGAAAGAAAAAAATCTGACCTCTCTGACAGCTTTAATCCTGTAAAATCTCTGACCAATCTGTTTTTTGCGTACCGAATGGCACGGATTGGTCAGAGGACCAGAGGATTGGCAGGGGGGAAAGAACCAATCAAATGCCTTCATTTTAAGTCCCGCCCACGCCCCTCTCTGTCCCATGCGCGCACTCGTCACGTCGAAAATCTTGCCGGAAAACTTCACACACTCGAGTCACGTTTGCTGAAGAATGGGGCAGAAAACGAGAAAACGCAGCCAAACATACCACCTCCCCAGTATGGGGGTCTGTGGGGATGGAGGCGTCTCCATCCCGGCGAGTGTGGAGAGCGCCGGTGCGGGTGGCGCTGCGGTGCCGTGCAAGCTCTGGAGCCACGGCCACGCCGTAGGGTACGCAGTAGCCTATGGCATAGGGTACGTGGCGACGCGCACCATTCTGCGTTGGTGTAACGCAGAACCATAAATCAGCCTTCAGTGTATGCTGTTCTGAACTTCTCTGTTGTGCTCATTTTGCTGGGATGTCGGGTCCCTCCGCCGAGACACAACTTTTGCAGTATGCGTTCATTGTTGTGTCTAAAAATGATGTGCAGTGCCCACCCAATCAGAAACGGTACAGATTTTCTGTGATATTTTTTTATATTTATAAAAAAATAAAATTATAAAGAAATAAAGCTTATTTTTTATACCATAACTTTGATTGGGTGGGCAGGACGCACATTTGGGTGGGCACAGCCCACCCCTGCCCCCCCCTAAAACCGGCCTCGCTTACAGGTGAATGAGGCATGGGGTAGTTTTGTTGAAAATTTGCTGTCCAAAATGTCCTGGAAAACTCGACTCCTGCAAATGCGCGTTCCTCAAAGTTTGTGGGGGCGTGGCTTTGGACGGAGCGCTGACGGGAGGGGGAGGAGGGGGCGGGGCTTAGAGGAGGTGCCACTTTCAAATCTTGCTAGCTCTCCAACATTACAGACTATACCTTCGTCGACTAAGACTGGACTAAAACTATCACACATAGAAGTGACTAAAATCTGACTAAAGCTAATAGCATTTCAGTCCAAAACACTAAGACTAAATCTAAGATGGTTGTCAAAAACAACACTGGTTTTGATCCATTAGTGGTGTTTTTTTTCTCCAATTTTATACCAACAAAGCTCTGACTTCAGCCAATGGTGAACTATTTTATATCAACCAATCGTCTAGACAACAATCTGAAATTACCATGTAGCGAATACTAAGGTGATTGTTTTTGCTCAGGAATATTGAAGTGAATTGAAAGTCCTCACTGGACAATATTTCTTGAAAAGAAAGTATAACTGCACCCCCCTCCCTGGTTGTCTTACCACATGAAACTGTATTGTCACACTGCCCTCATGCCTTATTCTGATGCCACTGTGCTTTGGTTACCTTCCTGTTAACCTACAAATCGTGTTGATGATCACCCTGCATCACTGAGCGGTAGGGTTTTATACAGAGTAATGATATTATTTTATAGTCATCATTTCAATAGGTTTTAGAATGGATCATAAAGCAAAACAGTTTGCAGTTCTCTCACAAACCCTCAACCTGATAATGAAAAGCCGAGATCAGCTGACTGCTAACTCTATTTACAAGCTCTCATAATTCCATTGTGGCAGTGCTATCAGAGTAAATACACTTAGCCTACTGATGCATACCCCCATAGTAAATGAAAGCAAGATGAGATAGAGGTCACATGACTGCAGAAACACCTTTTAAAACACTTAATGTGCCTTAGCTGATGTCCAAAGCATGTAGGTTATTACCATAGTTGTGTGAAAGCTAATTAATGGATAATTTAAATGATAAGATGACTGAGTCGCTGGCTTTGACCTTCGCAAACGTTATCATTTCTCACCCCTGAGCTCTCTTTCTCTCTCTCTCTCTCTCTCTCTCTTTGTTTGCAAAAGAAGTCCATCATCTGTATGGTGTCTGGTTATTTCATATAATCACAGTTTAATCAAAGTTCTGCCTTGAGGGGAAATATTACACAGCTGTAACTATATCCATCTGTGAAGATGCATATATACATATCTCATATTACATCTAGATGTTATACATCACCATTTCTCTTTTGCTTATATATATATATATATATATATATATATATATATATATATATATATATATATATATATATATATATATATATTTATATTTATATGCTTAAATCAAAAGAGTAGGACGGTAGCTTTCCTTAAGTCTAGCTTCTGTACATTTCTCTTGCATGGACTGATCTATGCATTCATGAGATAACAGAAAGCTCTTCTAAAGATGCTGCCAGTTAACCACTTACTGACAACAGCACATGAACAAATAAACTGTCTTACATGTATAAGAAAAACTGTACCCAAGAAGTCAAAACTGGATAACGCGTTTCAGGGATTTTCTTTCTCTTTCCAGTGAGTGAGTAAGCGAGGAGACTGGCAAGGGAATATCTTTTAATATCGCTTCAAGCAAAGATATCCCATTTAGACATCGTTCAAACAGTTATTAACAGTATTGATTTATGTTTGAGTGATTGGAAGCCAGGGGAAGGAGATGAAGTCAACCATCATGACCTCTCGCCTGGGGACGGAAACTGCCTGACACAGATCACAGCTGTCTGCCGTGTGAAAATGCTCCTGCTTTTGACATCTTAGATCAGTGGATATGGTATACAGCACGATAACACCCAGTGCATGATATTGAGCTATTTATTTAGATTGCTTTCTCTCAAAATATCTTGCTTTTTTTTCAAATAAATCTCATGTCACTGCATCTACAAGCACCTATTGAGACAACAATTAAATCCTTATCCAAAGAAAATTTGCTTCTCTCTGTAAGGTTTTGTGATTCATACTTTTGCACATTGAATGTCTTCAAGCTGATGTTTTTTTTTTTTTCTTTTTTTGTCAGTTCTCTAAATGTGGAACATATTCATAAGAAACGCTTTAAGCATGTATGATGTCAGGAATTAGCAGAACATCAGCACATATTTTTTTTGTTTCTTTTCACATAGCTTAAAAACATAGATGACACTGTGCCTATTAAACAACAAATTCAATATCTCCATCTTCCTTTTTAGTCTATATCCCATTAACTCTACTGGAGGAGCTTAGCATACCAAATGTGTTCTTAATTATTTCTTAAAAATTCCTCAGAACCTTCCCAAGACTTGTCGTCTTGCCCACCCAATATGTGTGTGCAGCTGAGAAAAAAAGAGCACAATACAAGATCATCTATTTCAAAGGTGGAATTGAGCTGCTGGAGATCATAAAACATTAGTGCCGCATGTCATTAGGTTATTATAGGCTTATCCAGTAATTATATTAAATACATCACCATGCAACCATTTAACCATTTAAAGAGAGCACCAGCTTCCAGGAGTAGGGTTTTACAGCCTTCTGCCCTCCACAAGCAGCCACAGGACAAAATCTTAATTAAACTGAGTTTGAGATGGAAAAGAAAAGGATTTAGAAAGAAACTGCATTGACCTTAAACCTACTCCTACTAATTTATTTATAATTTATCCATTTATTACATGTGTATGTATGTGTGTGTATGCGCGTGTGTGTGTAAGAAAGCAATATCCTTTTTATTACTAATATTTGAGCGACACCATTTTTTTTTCTTTTTCATGTAAAAATATGAGTTTTAATTTTATTTTAAATTTTTTTTTTTCTTACTGTTGTTGAAAATCATCCAATGTATCATTGACCTCCTAACCCCTACAATGTACCACTTTAGGACGCTACGTCCCGCATCAGCAACGACTGGACTTGCTCGGAGAGCTACAATGGACAACATGGCAAAAGTAACTGAGAGACTCAAAATCCGATCAACCGTATGAGCTGTAAAAGTTAGCTTATGCAGTTCAAATGCATTAGATAAACACATGCAATGGAATAAAGTTGCAGCTGAAATTGCTTGAACCCTTCAGGCTCCAAAATACCTGCATTTTAAGCAACACTGCCCTCCACAAGTGACTGAGTTCCTAGATTCATAAAAAGAAAAAGGTTTCTTTTAAGAAATCAAACACAAGTGAATTCTAAGTGGTCAAAAGGTTAAGCTTTTGATCCAAAGCATTGAGATGCTTGAAGGGGAGAAGAAAAAAAAAATTGTTAAATGAATACGTATTTGTATTTGACCGTACCTCTGTCAAGCACACGCCCTTTGATGTTGTGTTTGTTCAGAAACACTCCCATCTCACTCCCATCTCAGTCCAGGAAATTCCCCACCGTACTAGCACCACAGATTAGGGCTAGTAATCCAAACTAACCCCAGAAATTCAAAGAACAGACTCAGAACTAATATTTGAACTCATGTCTCACAAGTGAGGCTATTGTTAGTTTGTGACTCATAAAACGTGGGCTGTCATTATGGATCTTCTTATGATGGATAGAGCGATTTAAGTGTAACTTCTTTTACAAACATGACAAACACTGCTTCAAAGGATTCTCATGTAATGTTCAACCTGATTGTAGTTGTGTGTGGCGGTTAACTCTGAAGCTGAGAGCCGGTTTTAATAATGTGCTTATTTATATGTCTAACCGCATGCGAACAATGAACACATAATCAGTGCATGTAGGCACAGACCACACAGTTCCACCTGTGTGTGTGAGAGAGAGAGACAGAGAGACACAGAGAGAGAGAGAGACATGGCTGGCCTCAGTTTCAGGGTCGGAAAGGCAAGCTATAGTGAGCTTACGTTTTTCTGTCGCCCATACACGATGATTCCGGATGATTCCGGATGACTCCTCGGCATTCTGCTGTCAGAAGAGGCCACGATGAATGGAGCGGCTCAGATGGGCCTCACTGTTTATTTAGACCCCTTGTTTCCGACAAAGTTACTGCGCAAAGAACCAGAGCTGAAGTGTCTTTGTATTAAAACAGAACATGGCCAGACAACAATTAGCCACTGGGGGCTTTCAGCTTTCCTGTTTCTCCCTAATCCAACAGAAAAGCTTGATTGTTCTCCATTGTGGAACTTGGGACTGAGACCTGTTCATGACAGGCAGTGAGGGGCAGCCGACTGTGGCAGACTTTCCAGTACATTAGGAGTATATGAGAGCAACTGACCAGGCTTAGATTGATACGGCTGTGTCTGCACAGGACAACATATGGGAAAGAAGTAATCCTCTCTCTGTGCTGGAAATGGGGGTATTTGTCTTGGGGATTTGAGTATACTGGAGACAAATATGAATGGCCATGCAGTTCTGGAAATGGTACAGACAGCTGCTAGTACTTTGTTGATGTGTGCCACAATAAATAATTGTTTCCCATCTGTCATAACCGCTTTTCAGATCTTATCTGGCTGAGAACTGCGTGAAAAATTCTCCTTTTAAAAGGTAGCGCACTTGCAACTCCTTACGTCTTTTGCTCTGTATGTGGTACGCGTGTAAAACATAGTTTCTTTGCCTCTCACGCACCTATATAGTAGTTTAATCTTGGTTTTTATTCAACCATTTCAGGCTCGTTTCGTCATGGTTCCTTCCAAGCATATATTTAACGTTAAATGTTTTATTCTCTGCTGAGATCATGACAAATCAACGTTTTAGAGTCATCCCGGCATCAAACACAAAGTAAACAACATGTCTATTTAAGATCGGCACCATGTTAAAAACGTCTTAAACTGAGATGCTGTGCCTTAAGATATTGCGTTTGTGCTCTGGTTTCACTCCAAAATCGCAAATGTGTCGTAGAAAGATGGAAGGACTGACAATTCTTCTGGCGAGAAATACAGCTGAATGGGATGTGACACAACACGGTGTGTTGAAAATGCATCAAAGACACCTTTCTTTGAAAAAGGTTTTGTTGACAAGCTCAATTCCCCTGCAGAATAAATGACGGGGAATAGAGCTTGGCAAGAAATACAATCAACTAACTATGAGCATGCATATGCAAACAGCCAGATTTGACTCTAAATCTCTTTTTATGGGGGTGAATGCACACATTTTTCTGCCATTTATTAGTTCCAAATCCTATTCACGGCAAAAGAATGGAAGTAGGCATAATTCTGTATTCTCTCAAATGTGATCAATTTAAACTGGAAGCAGAATGCATTCTGGATATTTTATATTCTAGTTTTCCAGAAGTGGTGTCCTGATTTTAAATCCCCAAGTCTCAAGTGGGCACATCACAAAACCAACACAGTTTGGCAGCAAGCTGGCAGTCTTTGCTCGTATGAGGCCCAGAATTTAATGAGCATGAATAATGAATACTTCTCAACATGCTGTTGCCTGAGTAGGCTGCCAGTTATTAGGTCAATGAAGGCCTTGTTTAGCAGGAAACACTCTGTTTCACTGAATGATGGACTCCCACGATTCACGAATACTGCACAATAGAAATGACTTTCCTAATGTAACAAATCAGCAAAAGCTAAAATAGATATCACATTTAATGTTAGCTGAATCATGCCCATAATGTCTGTTGAGATGTAAATGGTGGTAATGACAAATGAGAAATTCTTCTAGAGGTGCATTTGTTCCTGGAATATTACATAAAAAACGTGCCATAGCTACATTGGTCCACATTTCCAAAACACGATAATCTCAGAGCAAAAGAAAATAAACGGGCATTTATGGGCTGCAGTTTGTGTAGGACAGGCCCATGTGAGTTTGTGATTAAAAATGATCCATGAATATTAACACGTGAATTCTTTCCCTACCCATTAGTGAGGGTTAAGTAAAAGCTTCAGTGCCATCGCATCTGGCATGGACTTCACCAGGCTACAGTATTTCCTACCCAGCTCTTCCTTATAATTGTCCAAACCAATAGTGCCAAATGTGTATATTGTATGTACTGAGTGCAGTGTCTCCCATATAGTGAGATTGCCAATTAACTTAATACATGGTGAGACTATCCAAGTGGTGACCCGTAGCATAGACACAATTATGTAGCAAGAAGAACAGAGCTGTGTGTACACATTTGCAGCAAGATAGAACTCAAAAGGTAGTAGTTGTGCAGTTTTTGAGCCTTTATTGTGATGCTACAAGTTTTTGCATCATGGACCAATGTAACTGTCATGTGTTCTCTTGGCTGGAGGTCGGGTTGTCACCCTTCATCAAGGTATTCCCTGAAACTCTGGCGCAGTTTTCAAGCAGTGCTTTTTCTGTTACTTGTGTGGTCAGTTCAATGTGAGAGCTGCAAAGTGCATGCTATTAAGAACGACCAGGTAAATACCAAATTCCAATGAAAAGAAGAGCTTTTTCTTATTGCCTTGCAGCTAGAACTCCCATGCAACAGATGCTATGCTACTTGCAGAGGATTTAAAGGACAAAATGGATGAGGCAAAAGCTAGAGAGGGAAAACACCAGAGAAAACCCAGCAAGAGCCAAAGTGTGCACATCAAATGCTCCAAATCTGTCAATCAAAACAACTGTCATTTCAACAAGCATAACATTGAACAATCTGATGATTAATTATTGACAATCTCCGTCTTTGTTGCGTTTTCACACCTTCTCTCAGTCTGTCTGTTTCAGTGTCTCTCCCTCCCCTCCCCTATTTTCCTTCAAAAAAATTAGACACAAGCTCCAACATGAAAGCTGCCGACCTGTGTTTGAGTCTGTCAGAAGTGATTTTGCTGCTGGAGCCACGGCCCCTCCTTTCAACAGGATATCCTCTCCCTTGCCGCGTCTCTCTGCCCCTGCTTCCTATCTTCCCACCATTCGTTGCTATGGCACCTTCCAGGTCACCACAGGAACCCTCATATCTGTGCTCATCCTCTGGCTCAACCTCGGTGTCGATTCTCTCCAACATGGCTTCATGTCACAAAAAAGCCAGAGCAGGACCCCTCACTGTTTGACACTCCAGAAGTTAACTGAGGTCTCTCTCCATCCTCTTGAGTTCCTTCTCTGAACATCTATCTATCTATCTATCTATCTCTCTATTAGGGATGGGCGGTATGGACTAAAAAATGCATCACGATAATTTCTGGCATTTATCCCGATAACGATTAAAAAAAAAAACAATTCAACTCCACCTTTGTAACTATAAATCTATCTCGCTCTCAGATCCGCCATGTTTGTTACACAAAAACGTCATCAATGGGAATTTATCCTTCCTTCCTTCTCTCTCTCTCTCTCTCTCTCTCTCTCTCTCTCTCTCTCTCTCTCTCTCTCTCTCTCTCTCTCTCTCTCTCTCTTTCTTTCTTTCTTTCTTTCTTTCTTTCTTTCTTTCTTTCTTTCTTTCTTTCTCTCTCTCTCTCTCTCTCAATCTCTCTCTCTCTCTCTCTCTCTCTCTCTCTTTCTTTCTTTCTTTCTTTCTTTCTTTCTTTCTTTCTTTCTTTCTTTCTTTCTTTCTTAATTTCTTTCTTTCTTTCTTTCTTTCTTTCAGGCTCATTTCCTTCCTTCCTTCCTTCCTACCTTCCTTCCTTCCTTCCTTCCTTCCTTCCTTCCTTCCTTCCTTCCTTCCTTCCTTCCTTCCTTCCTTCCTTCCTTCACGTTGTGCGTGGATTTTATGCAGAACCATAAATCAGCTTTACACAAAAACTTCATCAACGGGTTGACAAATTCTTATCGTGAGGAATTTTTTTGACGGTATATCGTGAACGGTAAAATATCGCCCATTCCTACTATCTATCTATCTATCTATCTATCTATCTATCTATCTATCTATCTATCTATCTATCTATCTATCTATCTATCTATCTATCTATCTATCTATCTATCTATCTATCTATCTATCTATCTATCTATCTATCTATCTATCTGAGCACCAAAGAAAGTGTTGTAGCAGTGACGTAATAGAGCTGGGTTCATTTAAAAACACAGATGCAACCAGAAATAAACAGATTAACTATTAGCCTAATTATTAGCCTTAATTAGCCTGAAATGTACTATTGACACGGGTGGCAACATTTACTATCCAGCTAAACTACATTCAAATGTTTATATTTTGACTTTTATTCTGTATGCTCGGACAATTTACATGTGTGAAGAAGAGTTCTTAAAGCCCAACATGCAGCCATCTGACAATAATAAGGAAAGCATTTGGACTACCAGCAACCCATCATTGCAGGCTACTTTCCACACTTGGAAAATGTCTGACCATTATTACAAAAAATGACATGTGAATTTATTTATGGTGTATAATGGCCTCCTCGTTGTTTGGTAACATTTTAACTCTCTCCACTTTGGGACATCACTGCTGACAACATGAAGATGTGAATGATGATCTACCTACAGATGTTAATGGTTAATTTATACAAAACTAACAGAAAAATTAAAAACAAACATAAAAAGCAACACAATGTTTTGGTGCAATGAGCGTTGAATTATTATTTTTAGTTAAAACAGCCATATTATGCTTTGTTTTTTCAGGCTTATATGCTGTATAATAAATCGTAGACTTGATGAAATAATGAAAAACTGACATATGCTGCAGTATTCCTATGCAGAAAATATTTGGTTGTCAGGGTGCTGAGAATGCTTCATCCTGGGAAGGTTTTTTTTCCGAACAGCAGCTCACTGTGACATCACAGAGGGTGGAACTTTTTATTATGCCCATACTCCCCTGTAGTGTGCATCCACAAGGGGAAAAGCTTCAACGATCACTTTAAAATCCGGAGTTTATTACTGTGCACCAATGATCAAGTGCCTTTGCTACCACAGTGGATCTACTTTAATTTGCATTTCACTTTTGTTTCCAAGATGTTTGCACAGAAAGGTGTTTTTGGTTGTGAGGGAAAGTTAGTTGACCATGGCTTAATGGATGTAATTTGTTTGTCCAGGCCAGCAACATAGTGAAAGTATTTGTTTATTTTATTGTTTTTTTTTTTTGTTTATTTGTTTTTCAGAACAGTTATCAGGGGAATGTTTTATGAGGAAAGCCCACACTTCACCACTGAATTAGCAGAAAGACTATAGCTCAAAGTTGGTGCTATTCCAGTGTTAGAAGCTTTGGAGTCTGAACTGCAACGGATGATTAACCATCTGTGTGGTGTTGGCATCTGCCGTGTGTGCATTACTGCAAACATGGTTCCACAGTGAACATGCTTGCTGTGTTTTACATTCTGATATATTTTCAAACTGGCAATGTAAAACATATTCATATATATATATATATATATATATATATATATATATATATATATATATATATATATATATATATATATATATACATAAACGTCTTTTTTTAGATCAATATTTCTGATTATAACAGCTTTCTTGTTTAATCTATTAGCTCTTCCTTCAATGAAAAGGATAAAATTTGACACATACATCCATTAACTTACTATACGTACAAATCTGTATTTAAAACATGTTTATTAGAGAGAAGACTACTGAATTACGGTTAATATGTATGGAATGTTGGACTTCCCTGATAGCTGGCATGTAGTCAGGTTCCTTTTCTGTGTCCTAGAGCGTTTGTGTGTGCACTAAACAATCAGTGACGGCATTAGACAGGAGTCTTCTGGCAGGAATTTGTTTACTTTTTTTCACTTGCTAGAGTGCGACTGCTATTTCTTCAGGATCAGTGATCTCATTTTCATCTGAGTTTGCAGATGTCACTTGAATTTATTCTGACCTCAAGGGAAAGGAGAGCGGTGGCAGAGCCATGCCGCTGCTCTAGAAAACATTGTAGCATTTCAGAAGTGTTTTTTTCCATCTTGCTATAACTTCTGTTTCTAGCTCATGCTATTAAGCTTTCAGACTCTCCAACAGGGCATGACTTGTGATCGATCTGCAGCTCGGAGAGATTGACAGTGTATGCATTTCAACTGACATATTTCAAGTTATCAATCAAACATCTCTCATAGTTAGCTATCATTCAGCTGCAACGGAATCATAGCATTCATGTTAGCTGCTGTGGGACGCGTAGGCTACCTTGCTTGTGTTTGTAAAACCGGGGACAACAGTTTTCCGTGTTACAGCGATTGGTGAACGTCCCAATGCCACATGCCGACTGTGTAGCCATTGCTATCTTAGCAACACAAGTAAAAAACTACTCTGGATCGGTGCAAGTTGACTCAGTGACGTTCAGTTTTGAACTGTACAGTTGTGGTACCTCCATGTAATTTAAGGGATGACCATGGTTGACAGTTTACCTCCGAAGCCTACAGTACATTTTCTGTTGTAACAACATCTAAAGGCTGGATTATGGTTCTGCGTTACACCAACGCAGAGCGCACGCCGCTGCCGTGACGCCGTCGTGAACCCTCCGGACTTCTCCAACACTCCATTTCGCCGCGGTGCAGTACCCCCCACGACCGCTAGGGGGGTTGCAATCTTTTCCTGAATGGTTTATCCGGCTTTTCCGGTCACAGTGAATCAAAGAGATAAGGACAACTATTGTGCAAAAAAACAAAACAAAAAAAAATAAAAAAAATCACACACACACGAAGAAAAGAGCGCTGAAAGTTCACTACTGCTTCAAGAACCGGAACCGGAAATGCGTTGCTACCAAGCGAACCAATCACAGCCTGCGTTGGTCTGCGACCTCTCGTTGCATAGTTTACAATTTGTGGGAGGTGCGCGTCAGGCACGGCGTGGCGTGCAGCGTGGCGTGCGGCGTGGCGTGCGGCGTGGCGTGCGCGACGCGGCGCAAACTGCGGCGTAGGCTCAGGCTTTGAGGGCTCTATCTGTGCTATAGTGAAACAGGTGATGGCATAATTTCACAGTGTTACCCCTGAAAATCTTTTTGAAACTTTCACACAGTTGTGCAACATGTTTTGGCCTCGGCTACTGGTCTTTTTTCTTTTTCTTTCTTCTTTAATTTTTTGTAAAAACTGTTAATGCGATTTCCCATGCTGAACTATTATGGCCACGTTTAAACTGCCTGCACGCCTTACGTTTGGCTTGAATCTCTCTGTAATCAATTCTGTAACTGATTTTCTTTTGCAAATAATTAAGATTCAAATATTTTCCATACTATCTACTGTATGTGTATACGCTGGTTGCCGTATCTGCCAATGTCAGAGACCATTGTGTCACAAACGCTGTGTCGTGGGCCCTGGTGGAACCCATCGTGAGCAGGTATCAGCCTTTTTACTGTCTCTGGCCATATGTTTCTGCTATTTCCACCAGTAAAATTACATCTACAACAACCACTGGTGGTTGTTTACAGAAGTTAAAGCCCCTCTGATACATCCCTGCTTATGTTTGCGTGCTTTTTGGCCCCATAGATAATACATGAGTTCCTTTTTTTTTCTTTTCCCTTAACGAAGGAGAGATGCTGCCATATGCATGGAAGAATAAACGAAGACCTAATCTGACAGCGCCATCTGCCAAACACCGTTGACGTCAAGAGAATGGCCCCCACTCAACATTTTGCCCGACTCTCAGGAGGATGCCACATTGTCATCAGTGCTAATACTAAATATTAATAATTTGTTGACCCCAAAGTATTTAGAAATCACTGATGCAGACACACATTGCCCTTCTGAATGGCATATGCAGATGTCAGGTGAGCACCACCAGACTGTGCAACTCAGTGTGGGCCCACGTGAGTGTGTGGTGTTTTCCAGAAGCTCAGATACAACTCAGACAACTTCCACTTGGACTGTCATGAATTTTACATACCTCCACACACCCAAACAGCTCCTCCTTTTCTTTTTTCTCACCCTCACACATACTTTCTCATTTAACCATCAAAGAGACAGACATGACATGCTGGAGCAAAGCAACAAGTGAGGATTACAGCGAATAATTAAACAACATTTCAAACATGTTCATGCTATTATTTACACTTAACTAATTTACAATAAAAAAGATTACAGAATCTTTGAGTTAAAAATCAATCAATCAAAATCAATATCTTTTTATTTCACAAAAGAAAGGCAATCAGAAACATCCTTAATGACAGTAGGTCTTACAATTTTCTTTTGTGCACACATGCCAAATCTCGCCTACAACCCCCTCACCCCCCCAAAAAAACACAAAAACATACACACGAAATAAATAAAAAAAAAAAAAAAAAACATAAATAAATAAATAAATAAATAAAAATAAATAAACTGGGGGAAAAAAATATGGAAAATAACATCAGTAAGTAACAGTAGGGGCATCAAAACTCGAATACCTACAGATACATAAGGTACATAAAGTAAATGACAGAAAAATACAATTATGAGATTAGAGTCAGAACTCTTTTTTTCCAGAATGTAATCTTTTTTTTCTTCAATGGCCCCGATACTCTTACGTATTCTTACATCGGCGTCTTACCACAGATTTTTAATTCCATTGTCATTCTTGAAAAATTGTTGTACCGCAAGATATTTGCTAATGTTTTAGGAAGATCTTCTGAATGAAAATATGGCTCCTCTTCAACACACCTCCACTGTAAAATGACTGGACACCAACAACCATTCGTGATTGACTTCTCCAACCTGTCATATCTCCACAGACACTAGATGCATTTCACCTTGGCATCTGTTCTGATCACTTCTGTTTTCCTCCCATACATCTTTATTAGTTGGGAACTGATGGGGACACAGCGGGATGTCACATGATGAGAGGCACCATGTCATTGAGACTGATTTATTCCCAGCATTTGCTCTGCAGCCGTGCCAGCTGACCCAGACCAACCCACTCCCCTCCACGCTCACAGACCCTAACATCTTGGATACAGTAGCTCTGCTTACCCTCAGAATAGGACTCCGCTCACCAAGATGTGGTAACTGTATACGTAAAACATCCCCCTGAGTTATTTCACAGATATCCGATTGAATTTCGCCTGAGATCCAAATTGAAGATGCAACGAGTGATTTCACAAGCCGTCAGCACAAGACAGTTTCTGCTGACGTTTTGATAACGAACTATAGCCACGCAAACAAACGGACAGTATTACATTAATCCTGAGATCACAAGTCGGTCTTATGGACAGTGCGTTTCAGCTGGTTAACAGATAAGTGAAACGCAAACGCAGTGTCTTATGGATAATACGGAGCGGCTGCTACAATCAGGCTTAAATCATGTAACTAAAATAGTTGAGTGCTGTCCTCGAAAGGTGAGTACCAACGAAAACGTTACAGCAAATCCGTCCTAAAATTATTGTCCTTGTTTGGGTGTGTGTGCCTAAATTTTCACTTGCATGTTATTGACTATCATCCTGAATTACATCATTTCCTTTGAAAACTGCAAAGCCAACTTAACTGTTTATGAAAAGTGTTGCTGAATATTTATATTATTGATTATTAGGCATCTTAATGAACATGGGGGACTTATACAGGTTCCCTGAAGTGCAAAACACAACTAGAATGAAAAAAAATAATAGGTATAATATTCCATAAAACAAATGCTACATGTAAAACATGTTTATGGAAATGTTAATGTCCATGTTGATGGAAAGATGAATAAAATGAACAAAATGATACCAGTAAGAGAATTACTACAATAGTTAAGAAAAAATAAGTTCCAAAATGTGGTGATGACAAACATGCCAGCAGTGTTTTGAGCACCGTCTGCTCTGGTGTGAACCCCAGCAGGGATATATCTGTGTGAAGTTGGCATGTTCTCCCTGTGCTTGTGTGGGTTTTTTCTCTGGGTACTTCATAGAGTACACAATCCTACAAACAACGGTGGATCCATCTAAACCGTCTGTAAGTGTGCATGGTTGTCTTGTTTGTTTCTGTGTTGGCTCCACCTCTGCTTGATGACAGCTTGGATAGGATGGCAGATGTCACCAAAGACCAGAACTGCAGTGTTAGTATTTTGAAAGTTTAGTATTTTCTGATACACATCAGTGCCTTCTGCACTGTTAAAAGTTGTTCTTGAGGGCCACAGTGGTTTTAAACATCTGAAAAGCCTCAAACGGAGTCTCTAACAATGAGCACGTCGTGTTGATTTTCAGCAGAGCTTCAGTTTTTACGTCTTCTATCAAGCATGCTCACTCATTTGACACGTTTGTCTTCAGTTTGTCACAGTGAAGATACCAGTGTCATGAAAGTAGCAAAAGGATGAGTTGAGTTTGACAGTGAAACTTGTCATTGTTCAGGAAGCAACAGCTCTATTACCGAGCGTTTATACAGTCCTCCCATTGACTCACTGACTGAAATGCATTTGCTGGCAGACAGCAGTGGCGGACACAGAAGCATGGACGGGTGTCAGCTTTTAATTGTAACTGTCTTGCAGAATGGGTGTTGTTTTAATATCCTGTATAGATTTTTATGTAATACACTTACTTGTGCAAGGCAGCCTCGAGCAAGAATCAATTCAGCCCAAAGGATCCTTTCCTCCTCCCCTTTTGTTAAAAGCCAATCTTGTTTTAATGATGCATGAAGAAATATTCAAGCATTGACATTTCACTGTCAGGTTTCTTTAGAAAAATCAATTAAGATAATACAGCTTTGACCCAGTTATCCAGTTAATGCTTATTAGGGATGTAATATGATTTACTGTCAGCATTTATAATTCTTTGCATCTCATCCCATTAGCCCTGTGACTGTTTCATAGAGTGCTGTACAATGGTCACTTCTAGGAAACTACAGTCTCTAGGAGCAGATAAAGTGGAGTGGAAAGCAGTAATGACATTGATTGGGATTGGTGGGCAGGTTAAATGCAAACCCCTGAGGCATTCTCTTTCTCTCAAGCTTTCATTCTGTCTCTCCCCATTCTGTCCTTTTCTTTTACTCTGACCATAACTCGAGCGACTATAAAATACTGCCCAGCTACAAAATAACACATTTATCAGGATCCAGGGAATGCAACAGGGATATTTGTTGTGATTTGCATGAGCCAGCTACGTCGGCTACCTGTTATGACAAGATATTTAACTCAGGAAGTTTATTAGATTGAGTACATCATTCCAAGCTGCCCCTGATTCTCCACTCAGAGTAATAAAACCAACATCATCAAATGTTTCGCTGCGCATTTGTTAACTTGTATTTATTGTAATCATTATAACTATGGTGTCTCAGCTTTAAATTGTCTCCAAAGTATAATCCTTTGGAGAGCATTGGAGGTATTTTCTTTACTTAATTATAAAGCACACGTGCAAATCTTTGTAAACAATATTAACCATTACACCACCTGTAAATGAAATGATGCCTGCAGACAAAATATTACTGTAAGTGAATAGTAGTAGATATTCTGTTATATTAGAACTGCTGCGTAAAACAGGACCAGATTATTTTTATTTTTTCTTCCTCAAGGGGCACTGACGAATATCATGAAAGTTTTTATCCCGTCACTGGATAAGATGGCAGACTCTGTTGTAAAAGTTAATTGTTGTGTTGTAAGGCTTTGAGTAAGTGCTTCTGAACCCTCTTCAGCTTTGCAGCATTTTCAAAGCTGACAGCAGTGAAGCTCGATCACCGCAACACTGCTCCAATCGTGAGGGATGGGACTGCTCTGACATTTGAAGCTCTGTAACGGGGTGTTTTTAGAAAACACTGGTTTTCACATTCAAAAAGGATCAGATGGTTCCTGATTATACATTTTAATGACTATTTATTAGGCATTCATATGCTTGGATGCAAAGAAAGTAACTGCAACATTTGTGAATTTTACCAAAAAATGTTACACGTGTCCTATTTGCGTTCTTTAATGTGGTGTATCTGCAATCGTCTTCTCAAAGGTCAAGGGTTAAGTGTCAGGAAATGTGACACTGTCTTCTTCTGCCCTTTAGAATATTCTGAGCAAAGAAGGAAACGCTAAATAGGGGCTGTTTTCTGACAGCTTCAAATTTAAATGTGCCACAGCAGAATTTTAATTTGATACAGTTCTGGAAATGAGATGGCACAATTAAAAAGAAGGAGCCCTGTGTTCTGCCTTCTATAATAGGCTTGAACCATCATTTAATAAGTCTGGAAACTGCAACGTCTCAAGAAGCTATTGATTGTGCAAATACGATACACACACACAGTGGATCATTGTACAGCCAACAAAGCCTTTGCTAATTGTACTGTTTTTGAAACAAAACAAAACAGAGAAAAACTGTGGCAAAGTGCACAAAGCATGTCTGTTGTTTTCATTTAAGATACACAAGCTCAATTACAATACTTAAACTGAGGTATATCAAACTTGCATATTTCAACAAACCTGTGTGAGTGAATGCCTAAACACACTTCCCTTTATACACATATATTCTGTTCCCTTGCTGCTTTGTTTTCTGCTTTACTTAAGCCTAAAAAAGCCCACATGCCTCCCTACCTATCTCAATGGATATCTGCAATCCACTGACACAAAGGCATCATCTGCCTGTGTGTACAGAGCAGCAGAAGCCACTTTGGATCTTGAATCTCAATGGGCTCATAGTGCCTCCGACGCCCATCTGTTCCAAGCCAGCCAGCAAGCCACTAAGCAGCAAACTTTGATCCCTGTGTGGATTTTTTTTCCAAACCCATCCGGATTTGCCTGCCCCTCAAGAACAATTGTGAAGCTGCCCTGGAGTACGGATTCTAGATTCATTATGAGTGTGGGCGGCAACCTTTGTATTCCCCAAAGCGCACATGTATGCAGACAACATATTGCTATTTGGTAGCATAAAAGCCTAAGCCCATTGTTCATTGTTGGTTCATATATAACAAGTAGCTCACTAATGTCGAATTCTGTGCACTTGCCATGAAATACCTGTAGTTGGTGTTAAATATTAAAGACGCACTTTTGTATCGCTTATACTGCAGCACCTATTTGTTTTATCTTTACATGTGCGTTTATTGGCAGTTCAATTAGACTGTTGTTTACTCCACAGATGACTAAATGCTGGAGATTATTACACATTTGTTCACAGGTACTTTTCATCGACTTCACACTTTTTTTTTCTTTATCAGCATGCTTACTGTTTATTTTATTATTTTATATTATTTCTATATTTATATTATATATATATATATATATATATATATATATATATATATTTTTTTTTTTTTTTTTTTTTCCAACAAGATCTACACAAACAAAAATATTATTTCATTTTCAAACATCTAAAAGGCATCAAATTAAAGAAAATAAAAAGTGGATTGCTGAGCTTCTTTTGACAGGCAAGCATTCATTCTAAGCACACATTATTATGTAGAAAAATATTGACTGGTAAAAAATAAAAAGGAGAATCTTCCACTGTGACACATTTTTAGAGACATGGCAGCGACATTAGCATTGGTCATTAGTGGCACACATATCCGTGTGGTGTCGAATACTGAGACTCATACACAGACCCTATTTGGTTGCCTGTGTGACAGGCTTGTTCAGGACACCAGAAACAGCTGTCCTGGCCTGTGTGAGCCGAAATAATTAGGCCTGTCATCTCAGTGCTCTGATTTCCCCTTCAGCCCGCTCCACAAAATGCTAATATTTTGCTTTCATTGTCACATTCACCTTGACACGGATATTGCCTTGGCGCATAACTGGATGAGATGACTCTAAATTTGCATTGTTCGTTCTAATAAATTTGCTTCCTCTGTACCTTGTGGCAGGACCCATCAGATAAAGTCTCCCGGAGTGTCATCAATCATGGCCTGGGATGACAGACGGCTTTCGCCTTCATTTGTTACATAGAGGAACATGCTTAATTATTTGTACTGTAATTAGTTGGGAAAATGTCAGGAAATGTCAACTCTCTGTTCGCTGTGGAAGGGCTCTGCTTGAAAGCCACAATGACTGAAGTGTCATTAATGCCACGTAACAAGACGAGGATCAGCTGGGCGCAGAGAGAGAGAGAGAGAGAGAAGGGGGGGCTTCTTAAAATGTAATCATGGGCAGAGTTAGAGGGAGACACAAATCACTGGCGCTAGCTAGCATGATGGGCATCTTATTAGCTAAGCAACCAGCCAGCTACATTTTTCAACCACATCTTGCTTCCCCCCACTTTTCTCACACTGGCACGAAATAAAAGCAGCAAGTAGGGAAGAGAAATGAAGTCAAGTAAACAATTCTAGCTCCCTACTTGCTGTCAAACCAGTCACACTTTGCTATGTTATACTGCCTGTCATAAACAGGCATTATGCCGAATACAAAAACAATGGAGAGGCTTCTTGTTTGAGCCGTCTTTGCTAAAGTCTAACTTTTACAGTGCAATTAATCACATGTCACAGGGCAGCCACAGACCTGTTATCGCCTAGCTAGTTTACAGGCTATATCTGTCATAACAATAGCAGCTTTGCTCTTTTCCCCCTGAAGCAGAGGCCGTAATTTCATCACACTTCCTTCCCTTCATTATACAAAATAATTATTTATTGCAGAATTAGTAGACAAAGTCATTAAATTACCTTCACAGCACATTATATCACCACTAATTATTGTACTCAGCTTCTAGCACCTGTGAAATACATATTTTAGTGCCTATTTGTTTTTGCGACAATTGCCTAATGTGTGTGGACAGGCCACTTGAGCACTTATCCAAACGGCAAGGTAATTTACACTTGTTTGAAAAGAGGGGAGGGGACAAAAGGAAAAGGGAAATAGGAATCCCACGAGGTACGTCTTTTGTTTTGGAGGGAAATATGTAGCGTTATGACATCCCAAGGGGATTTCAGTGGCCATTCGTCTTTTCAGGGCCTCGCAGTGGGAGCGTGGCAGAGCAAGGCTCAGCCTGCTACCTTGCCCACCGACAGGCACTGATGGTCATCCAAGAAGCTCCTTAATTAGCCTGCAATCTGGCAACGACCCGTGTTCCTGAGATGTGGCAGCCCTGTTTAAATATGATGCCAGATGCAGTCCCACCTTCAGCATGTCATCTCATTGTCCTAGGAAGCCAGGGGGAAAGAGAGTGCACAACATCCCACAACGCAGCATGTGTTATGGGATGTTGTGCTCATTGTGCTGTGTTTATTCTCCCTTTTCTTGTTTCTGTTTTGCTTTCTGTCATTCAGCAAGTGCTCTTCCTCCTGCTCTGACACACCCAGCTGAGACAGAGATATCACATGAGACCCGAGGTGACCTCCACCTTGAGAAGTGACACAGTGCGGCTCTGAGGATGCCACATGAAGCGCTCCCCGGTCATATGGGAAATATTAAAATGCAGTCCATACAAACACGTGCACAATAAATGTCCGGGACCTTATTTGACAAGCTTTAGATTATAAATGTAGTATGTTTGTGCAGTTTGTATACCGCCATCAAGCGATTTATCATGCAGCTTAAACATATTTTACCACCTCCCACTACTTTTTAGCACCATGTATCTAAAACTGGAAAACACATTCAGAGGCTACAATAAATCCCCCCAAGTTTGACCTGCTTTTGGTCAGACACACCATAATACTCAATATAAGACTAATCTGTGATTCAATATGTAGAGCAAGAGTGGGCATTATATGAAATGGTGTAAACATGTCCCAGAGCCTTCTAAGATTCCCTTCGTATAATAGTTTTATTTCAGAACATATAAATACATTTGCTGGAATACGAAAAGTAGCCTCGGTTTGTCCGCTCGTGTGCTTCCTCAAGGATTTAGGCTGTCACAGCATGCAACTTTCTGTGTTTATAGTGAATGTGGATAAGCTCAGATGACTGAGGACTTTTTATAGACGTGTTAGAACAGCTCTTTTATGGCGTGTGAGAAGCTTTTCTTCAAATACAGTGTCATCACTGAAGTCAAATCAAGCTGCGTTTGCTTCTCTGATCTGACTTTATGATTTAACAAACCTGGCATCCTGGCAGAGACTTTTAAAGCAGAAACCTTCCTTTTGGGATATTTCACATTTTATTTCTGTTATTTAACAAACAGGACCCAAAAAATGTTCAATAACCTACGTGCGCATCGAAATTATGTTAAATATGAGCTTTTTCTTACACGTATCTGGATCCATCTATGGATGAATCTATGTAAATTGCCCATACATCACCATGTGTCACACAGATTTATCAACAGGAACAAATGGCATCAACTTGAATGCAAAGTTTGTATCTTGAAACCTCATTTATTTGTGGCAGCGTATGGAGAGGGCAGATAATCTAATCAATTTTCAAAGGCAAAAAAGATGCAAGAACAAAAGAGAGAGGTGGAAGATCGAACACAACATTGAGGAGTATTGAGAAATATCCAATTGTTTGGGGAAATGTAAAATGCCAAAGCCTCTTAGAACATGGTAAGTCTTCATTCAGTAATACATTATCATGCATATTTCATACAGGGAGATTACTAAAATGGAATTGTGTGTCTTTCTGTTGTATGTCTTTATAATTACACCTTGAAGCCATAGCTGAATGTTTTTCTTCCTTTTTCCTCCATATTCATGAAAAGCAGACTTGTAATTTGATAAAGAGACGCTTGTGTTCTCAACTTCATTCAAACGGCATCATGGCGCTGTATTAAAGTGGGCATCTGTGTTCTTGCGGCATTAATCTCTTCAAGCACATTCCAGCTGCTGTGATGTGCGAGGGGGAGATAAGTCTTAAACAGTCTAAAGCTAAGCAAACCAGACAACTCTATTATTGGCTTCATAATTGCTTAATTAAACTTTTGTCACTAATCATTATGAGGGCAATAGAGCTGTTATACAGGCTTTCTGTCAAGCAGGAAAAAAAAAAATCAATAAACTGTGTTGGGGAGCTGATCCCCCATCTCTCTCTCTCTCTCTCTCTCCCTGTCTCTCTCCCTCTCTCTCTCTCTACTCTTTTTGTCCTCAGCAAATGAAATTCATTGCTGCTGGTTAGTGATCTGTAGGTCTGGAGCTCGACTGATATGAGCTGCCATCACCATTTGAATTGAGGGGTATTCAGTAGCACATGAATATGAACAAATGGCAAACATAAATCTCTTGCATGAAGTACACCTTCTATCCCTTTATTATAGAACAATTGACCCATCTAAAATGAATTCTAATGCCAGGGAAAGCATTTAGATTTAAATTACACCGTGGGTCCCCTGGACCTGAGAGATGACGGCATAAAAAAGATTAATATGCTAATTATTTTTTCCTCCTCTCTCTTTATTCCTCTTTTCGGCATTTGCGTGGGGTTATTGTGAGCCTTGTAAATAAGATGACTGTTTTGTCGAGGAATGACTGTGCGGCTCCTTTCCGTAAAGTACGCTTTAGATCACTGACATGCATCTAGCTGTGACATTATCTTTATTGTTTTTTTATGAGCCTGTGGATTTTTATTTTTTATTTTTTTTACCTTGAAGCACTTCATAATACGTATGTTCAGATGTGTGTGTTCTGCATGCAAATAATGATTGCCTTACTGCTGACCCAGAAAGGCCATCAGATGCGAGGAGGTTCCTCTCTTTCCTTCTAAGGGAAACGCTTAGCGTCCCTCCGGACATCCAGACGCCCCTTAGATGGGGCTTTTTACAAGGCCCACTGTTTAGTCCAAGGTTCTGCCAAATGATCACAGTTTAAATTATGTTGTTTTTCATATCCTTTAATTGGCCTGGCTTTGAAAAACCAACTTTTAGCTTTGAATGTGTTGCCATAGTCAGCCAATTGGCAAGAGTGCAATAGGGGCAAAAGCCTCATTTCATAATTTGTAGGCACTTTAAAGTTGGCTAAGCTTCTGTGATAAATTGAAAAGTGTCCAGAACGTAAGAGGAGAATAAGGGCTTTTTCACTGTGCATCACCATGAGAATACTTGAGGACATGGCGTATGTAAGCCTTATCTTACATTTACTAACAGCACTATGTGTTGTGGGAAACTTAAAAACCTGCTGCATATTGTTCTGTGAATGCATTCTACCTTGCTAAGGTCAAACCACTGCTGGAATGCTAAATACACTGCAAACCATGTACAAACAGCAGCAGTACCTACTCGTGCAAGCCTCAGAAGACTCAGATTGTTCTTGACTCACGATATAGAAACTAGGAGTGGCAGCTTTTGTTAATGTTAAAAACAAGTATAAAAACGGAAGCTGTGTGCTGAAATTTCTTAAATAACTTGAGATAAAGAAAACCTGTTGAAAAAATGTGACAGCGTGGAAACCTTTTACATTGTTTCCAAGCAATTGAAATATATTCTGTTTCCTTACAGTTAGAATTATAGTTTAACTTATGCAGAGCAGAGAGAAGAGGCCAAACTGCTTTTTACAATTAAAGTCTTAAAGAGACTTCACTGAAAAAGAAAACTCCTCTAAACATGTCCATCACTGCCATATTTCATTATCAGCTTTGTCCAAAAATTGATGGCTAAACCTTATGATTCACCACCGTATGTGTAACCCTGTTAATTCAAGTTAATCTTGTTTTTAAAAAAAATTATTAAAAAAATGCTGTTTCAAAATGTGAAAAAAATCAACTGCCACAGTCAAAATCTTTGTGAAAACAATCCATGAAGTAATAATCAAAAACATCATGTAGCTTTTAATGGCATTTCTCTGGAACAATAATTACTGTTTTGTCAAACTCATTGAGACAAATATTAATTTTTACAAACAAGAGGGAAAAAGTTATACTTGGTTAGCCTAAAAACTCATTTAATAACTCAACTTTCGTCATTTAACGAATGGCAACACGTTCTGCATTCCAGCTGACAGTGAGAGACGGTGGTAATGAATTGCTTCGAAAGCATCAGAAGAAAGACTTAATTACAGAGCTCACAGTTCTTGCATTATTATGCCATATATCCCCAGCTGAATACAATTCAACAGCTAGATAAACAAATTTCATGGCAGCCTTTATGGCACTACTTTCTGGCCAACCATTGATACCAGTGTTTATTCGCCGGGCGGCATGAAGCGTGGCAGGCATAAAAATGTGGCATTAAAAGTGAAATCCTTCATTTTCATCTCATTAAAAAAGTGAGTAGAATGCAAATACATAACCATGTGCATGTAGGGTACTTATGAGCCTTCTGCAGCCCTTGCAATGGTTCATTATGTGGTTAAGTGAACGAATGAGAAAAGGGAGAATTGGTGTGATGGCACACTTCTGTGTTGTAACTGATATAAATGTCTGTTTCTTTGAACAAGAAAAATGCCAAGATGATATTTAGACACAGTTTTTTTTTAAATATATATTTAATTATTTTAACAGACAAGACTTAGGTCCACAGAACAAGTTAAAGAACTCTCATCCAAACCTGTCTTTTTTTAGCTTATTATTCAACATGAGTGGGGCCTTATTTCTGCTGCTTCATGCAATAACACAAGCATTACATATCTGTTGTTGTGTCTCCTTGCTTACTTTCTGCTGCCGTCCTTAGTGCGTAACACCATATCCAGTGCAACCACACACATGATGAGACACTTCCTTCCCATTTCATGTGTGTATGTGTTTACGTGTGCTCACGCAGGGTAACACAGTGAACAATGGCACCAATGCCCACGCCCTGGGGCCCCGCCATGTCTTCGTACACCTCTCATTTTCAGTCTGGGGACTTCAGCCTCGGTGCAGATAGCATTTTTTGACTTAAATAAGACAACCAGTTCATGGACAGCTGTATTTTACATAGATCCTACAAAATTACAGGGGACTAAAGGCCCAGAGGAAGGATGCAGCTCTATGTTTGTTTTGGAACTTAAGCCTCAAAACCACTTATTTTTGTTCTTTTTTCCCCCTCACTTGCTATTTTTATTTTTAAACTTACATTTAAGAAAACAGGGATTTATTACTATCAAATTTTATATTAATAGTGTAATTCCAGTTTAATGTATACTGAAATATGTTCTGCTTTTATTGAATATAATATATGCAGTTTGTTTTTTAATCATAGCATACATGCAGGACTCTATATTTTATTATGACGCCTTTTTTATTTTTCCTTTGATGTCAGATTGCATTTTGCCCTAAATTGCAAAAGGAAAGAGAAGCTGTAGTATTTTATGAATTACTACACACACAAGTGGAAATCATTTAATAATATGTTTGTTTCTTCCCCTAATTCTTAACTATTCTTTAAAGAAAAAAAGCTCACTCTGTAGTGAAACATATAATTGCGAGCTTGCCAGATCTGAAAGGTTTACCCAGGTTTTTGGCTTGATAGAAGTAGCCCGGTCAATTAAAGTAATTATAGTATGTCTGTGATAACTGCAAGGTCTGGGTATTTTAGAATATTTAGGGATTTGCAGTTGCATATAATTGGGGCTCTGAAGTCCGACTCCTGCTTTTCTTACAAAGCAAGTGATTATATGGAATAGTACACAATCATTTGGTGAGCATTAGCTTTGATGCAGTGTTTCTTAATCTGCAGGTCCGATCCAAATGTGAATCTTAGGCCTAGATATGGTGCAGGCGACAAGTCCTGGTGGCATTTAGATATTTTTACAGTTGAGAAGATGCCTATTGAAGAAACCCCAAAATTAAAGCGATAAAGCAAACAGCATCTTGTTTCTGTTACTGATCAACAACCAGGCCAACTTGTTTGTCTGCAGCTTTTGTGACTTCACATTACACAACAACTGATACAAGCCCACTGCAGTCCCTTCACAACCAGTTAGGTCCCAGGCCTGGCGCTGTGTTGCGCTATTAGTGCCAGTGGCAAGCCGGCCATAACACTAGTTGGAGCGATCGCCACATTTCAGTGTTGGGTCAGCTACTCAGGCCATATTGTTAAGATGATTGTTCTGCCAGCCTTCTGTCATGGCTGATGTGGCTGGAGCGCTTGGCTTGGTAGCGGCTGCCTGGCTGCGCGCTTCCTGGAAAGAAGCTTTGCTGTAGGCAGCTCTGAGGTTTTAAAAGCCTTATTGTCTATCTTTCCCTCAGCTAACCCTTTTCTCCCTCTGCTCACTCCGTAGGATGGTCTGGAGTCAGCTGGGAGAAAGAGGGAGGGAGGGAGGCAAGCGAGTGAAAGAAGGCGGAAGGAGCCAAGCGCTATTCGAGGGCCCGGTCCAACGTATCATGATCAGCAAAGGCTTTCACAGCAGCCACTGCCTGCATCCCACAGCATTGTTTGGCCACTTTCGCCCTGGCACCACTCGCGTTTGAACAGAATTTTGACACTGCAGTGGGGAATTTTGCAGATTAAAGGGGACATATTTGGTACACTTCCTTTTTGGCACTTTTCTGCCATTGGGGGAAGGTGCAATCTTTGATTCAAGGCATTAAGTATAAAAATGGTATTGTATGTTACTTGACTTCATTCTTTCATTCAAAATAATGTTCATCAATTCATTAGTTTATTTATCAATGTATTTAATTTTAAATGTATGCAAACATTAGCACTTAAACATATTTTGTCCAAAATTTGTAGTTGAAGCATGCAGGTGCACACACCTGCCTACACAGAGGATACAAGTGAGGATTGAATAACATGATTAGAAGAGATAGAGCAGCAGAGCTCGTTTCATTATCTTATCTGAGTAATAGTCATTGTTTACCTCTTCCTCCTATCCCCTCTTCTCTCCCTCCACACCCTTTCTGTCCTCGCCACTTTCCTCTCCCGTCAGCGCATCACTGTCTTCCAGGTGTAGTTAACCCTTTCACATGTCTTACAGGTTGGGCTCACTCCCGATGCTCCCTCTTTGTGCTCAGTGGAGCAGCCAGCCTGCCAACGAGGCTCAAAACGCTTTTGATTACCCAAATATTTGTGTGCCCCTGCGAGTGTGTGTGTGCATATGCATAGCTGTTGTAAAACGTGTGTGTGCGTGCGTGTGTGGAAATGCTGGGATTGTTGGAGAGAACGATTCATTTAAGGGCCTCTCTTCTCTCCTCAGCTGCTCCCTGCCTTTCTCAGTAATTAGCATAGTGTGGCAGCCACCTCTCGCTGCTCAGTCTGGGAGAGACACTTGACACGGCAGACATCAGAGAGATTTTTCAGGAGTCTCTCCCGGCGCCCCAACAGCTCTTAATTAACCACTTAGGTATCCCCACTCGTTCCCCCGGCCGGCACTTTCCAAATGGTAAGGAGGTTCTGTGCCACGGATCTAAACACCGGGGGAAGCGTGCTATCAAAAGATCTGGTTAAATGAAGGCTTGTGTAAATTATTTTTAATGATTCCCTCCTGGCACATCATTATGTTTGTAGTTACACAGAGGCACTTCTGAGACGGCTCATCTTCACTAAGGTCATCAGCAGGACCAACTGTAACTAGCTGCTAGTCTGTAAATGGCTTATTAATTAGTGCTGTGGTTTTACATAGCTGTGAGCTCTGATATATGGTGCAGGGATCGTAATTGTGCGGAATCAAAAATGATGATGATGATGATGATGACGACGATAACCAATCTCCAGGCTATTTATGCAAATTGTCCTCTCATATTAGAAAATCATTACCTATCCAAACACTGCAACACTCAGCCTGTGTGAATTACAATGATGGATTTTATGATAATTGCGATTTAATTTTCCTCCTCTTTTGCCGGCTCTCTTTTGTCTGTCTGGAGTTTGAGAATAATTTGGTCATTGTGAGCGCTATTAATTCTGTATTAGTTAAAGCTGAGTGGACGGGTGTATTCAATTTCCTCTGAATTTAGATTTGTAAGAGATCATCTTTTTTCCTCATTTCCTTTTTTTTTATATATAATCATGAAAGATATCTACACAGTCAGTTTAGCCTCACACACAATTAATACAGTTTTTTAACAAAAATCTGTGTTTTGATATACAGCAATAGTGTAACAGTTATATATTTCACATGATAACATTTTAACAGAATGTTGCTGTGCTCAAACAACATGTCACCTTTTCAATATATCTAGCAGAGATGGATAATGCAACATAACGACAGGAGTAATCCTCATATTCTGGAAGCCAGCAATTAATTTGAAGAAATTTCAGTTTCCCTGTCCAGTGCATGGACTGAATTTAATTATCTGCCAAGCTCTGCTCTAACAAGTGCTTTGTAGTTCGGCATTCAAATCTCCCTGGAAGTCTTCAGAGAGGCAAAGCCAACTTTGCATTCATAAGGGGAGCAAATACTACAGCAGCCCCCCCATAACCTTGATGAAATGTGCATTTCACCTTAGGCTATGAGGGGAGGACATGCAAAACCCAAATCATTACATTGAGCCGGCGTTTCTCCCTGACAACTTTGAAACTGCGCTGTGGCAGATCAAATAAATAAATAAATAAAATCGTTGACGTTTAGTATTTTTTAAACGCTTTCCTAAAAGTCTGGGGTTAAAATGAACAGGTCAGTCTACAATTTATGGGAGACAATAAACAAGTAACTGAAAATGTAAATAAAGAGCAGCCTTTGAAATATAAGATAAGGGCAAATCTCTGGCTCTTTTTATTGGTTAGCATGATTCAACCGGGCCGTGTCGCTCGGAGAATCTTGTTGGTATTCTGACCGTATCCAGGCAGCAATCAACATCTGCTAATTTCTGTCTATTAAGCGTAGTGTCGTAACACACGATCATGATGTTTTGTTTGTACGGCAGAACTGAGACTTATGACCCTAATCCATCATCTGCCTGTCATACTTTTATGTGTTGTCTGTGAGGTTCCCCGCTGCTCAAAGCAAGCATATTACTAGGCCCCGTTTAAGTTATTGGCCAGCTGCTAGAGCCGTGCCCAGCTGAAGAGGTCATTGTGGTTCTCTCCCCTTTTTTTTTTTTCTTTCTTCCCACTTTCCTCCCAGAAAGTCACACTGCAGCGCAGGCAATGCCAAGCATAATACAAACCGTATGTCCTGTGAAGCTATCGTTTCCATACTATGTGCCTGAATATTTTAGCAGGCCCCACATCTTCCCTCGTACACGAAGACAAAAGTGGATGCAACAAAGTCTGGACTCAGGTTTTCTTGCCTGTTTTCATGTTGAAAAAATTCCCATAAAAAACACAGTTATTTCACACTCCATATTCACACTTACAACAGCGTTATGCTTTCACGAGAAGCTTATAAATCTAACATAAAACTTGTAATTTCACTATCATATCAAATTATATCCGACTGGCTCCAGAAACAAAGAAGACACATGTTTAAAATGATTTTTTTCCCTCACTTTTATTCGTGTTACGCAGCTGCTGGAATTAAAGTACTACAACTTGATTTATAGTTTAATGACAATCATTACTTTATAGCAGTCCAAATGTTTGGGTTGTCATGACATATTGTCATGTGTTGCATGGCAACAGTGAGAAAACATCTGATAACACACACAAAACAATATCTTTTGGTGTCTTCTCTTAATTTACAGTACAATATCAGAATTGTTTCATAAAAAATGTAAAAAAAAATACTGAATGGTACCAAACTCCTCATTATATATTCGAACCATTTTGGTCACGGTGGTCATAAACACCTCTTCAACAAAGGCTTGAACTATATTTCTCAATGCCCTCAGAGTTTTGGAATTGTAAATGCGTAAAAAGAAAAAACCACAGTCTACAATGCATGATAAATGTCCGGGGTTTCTGCCAGTTGTGAGATGAACAGACTCCGAGCCTTCGCCCATTATGAAATGAATGGGTTTGCAGTAAATGTCCTCTTGAGGACAGTCGATGCATATCACCGCAGACTGGAGAGCCTTTCCTTTTTCCTCGCTCGACATCATGTTGATAGACACAGGCAGTATTTTTCCTTGTTAAGAAAGAGCCTTGTTTACTCTGCATGTAACGATCCAAATCCAGCAGACGTTTGCCCCACAGGAAGGGGTGCGCTCACTCAAGTTTGTCATTTTATTTCTACTGTGAAATCCATTAAGTCCACACTTTTTTCTTTCTTTTTCTTTTTTTGGGATGAGTACAAGTAGGAAGTTCTGAGAAGAGGATCCTAAGTATTGAATTACAACTCAAGTTCATTTGATCATTTTTAAAAGTTTGTCCTGTACGAACGGTGGCAATACGTATATGGAAACCGCTGATGGTGTGTCCACAAGTGTTTACAGCCTTTGCTTATCAAGGTAGAATCAAGATTTTTAAACATTCAATCCCATTTGGAGTGCTATTTTTTTCATTTCTTTATTTTTTTTCTCAATTTCCCTCTCCAGCAGTTTTCTGGGCAGCCATGTGAAATTAATCTGAGAGAAAATAAACAGTGGAGCCTAACAACTAATACAGTTAATTGTCTTAGTGCATTTCTGGCTGGCCGCTCACTAACAGCTGGTCATACTGGCTCATGGCACCACTTCAGCCAGCCTTTGAGATAATAACTTTTGCATCTGCCAAAGAAGTGGCTGTTACTGCCCACAGAATTTACAACTCACAAGTGGAAACACAGACTCCGACAGAATTTTCTATGCACGGGTCTTTGAATTTTATTAATGTAATGCAAACATAGTCCTTCCAACGCATTAAATTGTTGATGTTATGCGAATACACTCTGGAATTGCAGATCCTCATTAACATTATTTGCATGTTAATCTGCATCTTTTTAATTAGTGATATTATTTATGCACATAATTTTCGCCCGGTGATGCCAAGTCGCAGGCACATTAATTAATCTACAGAGATGCCAAACTGTTTTTCCTCCACTTTTATTTGTTTACACCGTGTTCTGGATTCAGGGGGAAGTTGGAAGGAAAAAGAGCAAAAATGCCCAAAGATGAATGAAAGTAGAAAGACATGATAAACTAAAAGTCCTTTTTGTTTTCGTAATTCATATTGTGGTATTAGCCAAATGTCACGTGCATACTTTTTCTTCCCTCTTCCCTCTGAGATCGGTTATTCAGTTACACTACCTTGATGTATTATTAAAATCCATAATGGACTCCTGAGGCTTCCCTTGCTCCGCTTCTTCATTTACAGAATATAGTCAGTGTTATTGTAATATCTCTACAACACTGTCATGCCTAGGCAATCAGCCCCCAGCCCCGACCCCACCACCCATCCAGTCAACCTCTTGAGATCACCCACCTCTACACACAGCCACCAGACAAAAACTCAAGCACCGTTCTCATAAAGAAAAGAAAAAATACTAAGATGACACCTGAGTGATAATGCTTTGTGCAAAGGAAAACCAATATGATTCATTCTTGCCAGCTTGGAGCTACTACAGACTCTGTCATCACCTATTCAGAGACAAATAAAGTACGAATACAGGATTCTGTAAGTATGGAGCAATTCAGAAATGCAGTATTTGTCTTTGGAACAACATAAAACAATATATAAACATATTTATGACTGAATATTTGTCTCAGAATAGTTTGGATACTGGCTTAAAACTTGATACAGAGTTGCAGGCCACAAAATGTTACCATGAATTGGATTTGCAGGCTACTGTACACAGCAACACTAAACACAGAGAACTCAAACTTTAACTTCTAATGTCTCGTAAAAAAGAAAAGAAAAGAGAATTGTGTGTGCTAATGGTGCACAATACCAAGAACAGACTAAATGAAGACATGGAAAATGGTTTTTGAACCAGCTAATGGTGTAATTATTCAGTTTGTTTATTTTGTCCAAAGCTCAAATAAAAAATGAAAAGTATTTATTTAATGATTTTTGGAATATATACTGAAACAACGCTTACGTTTAAAGTTTAAAAGAGTCATTATTCACCACCTGTTCAAATGCAATATCAGCCAATATAATGATGAATGAAATCCAAAACATAACATATCAGGATCCAAACTCATTCCTGAGGTGTAACGTTAGGTCAAAAGCTAAGACTGAATATCATAGGAGAAGATGTGTTTGGGGACAGAGTTAAACATGAGTGCTAAGTTCTGTCACCCTGAGCTTAGCAGTAACAAGAGAGTGAAAGGAAAAATGCCTTGCTTCTCTGTAATATCTATTTAAACTAAATCTAGTGGTCATTCTGGCCATTATCCTGCTATTAGACATAAAAAATAGAGACTAATTAGGACTTAATGTTCCTAAGTATTTCCACATGGACTTATGTTAAGCAGCTTTGCATGATACTTTAAAGGACATTAGTTGCATTCACTGGCCATAATTACTGAGTACTGTAACATGAGGCTTTAACTTCATGAAGCAGATTTGTGATTTGTTAGCCTGTAACTGAAAACTATCCAAATAAAAAAAAAAAAAAGAAATCTGTTTATCCCTAATGACCTGCGAGAACAACCACGATTGAAGAGCCATCCAAAATACGCAGTTCCTTTAAGAGTTAAATGTTTTACAGTACTGAACAAAATCATTTCAGCCTTCTTTAGCTGTTTATTGTTTTAACCTAAATTGATGGTAATTTGAAATTGCAGTTTTTGTGTTTTGTTTAATTTCTTTTCCAATTTTTTGCTCAAATGTGTTGACATCCTCAATCAGCCCGAGTTGTTTCCAACTTTTCAATGATCCACTAAAATTCTCAAATAATTATTTCTCTAGTTTGTTTTTTTTTTGTTTTTGTTTTAGCTGCTGTGTTTCGCTGTGTGTTATGTGTCTCTGGCTCGTGAAACAACACATCTTTAAAGCATGGTGGTTGAAATGCACATGAACTTTGCAGCACAGGTTCAGTATAAAGTATTACTTCCACAGCAGACTTCTAAGAGTGTGCTTCAAAAGGTGCAGAAATGTGATTTCTAATCGTTGATGGTCTGAAACAAGGGTTCATAGGTTGTATACATGTGTGAGCTGAGATCCTGTAGCGGATGATGGAAACACATGATTTCTGAAGCTGTATCAGTTCCACAATAACAACGAGTTATTTCTTCATGGTTTTAGTTCTAAATTATGTGAAGTGTAGTGTTAACATACTTTTTTTTTTAAAACTGTCATGAACTACTGTATCTGTGGTATAAGGAACATGAAAATATTAGCCTTTGTAAAAGCCTATAAAAGTGACAAGTTTAGATCTTGGCATGACTGATTACCCCGATCGAATCTCATCTTAGTCCCTCAATTCGTAACAGCTCCTCATCTTGCAAAAGCATGTAGTTATTCTGTTATGATAATACCAGGCCTAAGTTCTCAACTTCAGAAGGCGTCTCTTTCCTACCGCCACTTCCCAAAGACAATGAAGTTAGTGACAGCACTGAGGCAAATCCTTCTGAGGGGGGTTTGTCTGGAATTTACAAGCTAGCAATGTCAATGGCACAACTGATACTGCAGGTAATTTGGCATATCATGTCCAGGAACCAGATTCTTTGGAGGGAATGATGGACAAATTAAAAAAAGAAGAAAAAAAAAGACGAAGGGAAAGGCAGATATCTGGTGGGAAAAAGGCAGACTAAAATCTTGGCATTCCAGTGACCATTCACATGAAACCGATAAGTCTGAAAAGCCAAAAGACTCCCATTTTTCTTCCACTTGTCTCCACCCCAGAGGGGCTGATGAAAGTCCCTTTTGTCTCTCGAACGTCTGGCTGTTGTGTTAAAATGTGAAACAATTGATACGCTGTGAAGATGTCCCATGCCTGACTGTGATGAAACATCGTCACAGAAGTTGCTAAACAACCATGGGATAGGTACCTGACAGAGAGAAAAGACTTCACCTTCATTTTACTTATTTATTTTAACTTGGTGATCACAAGGTTCAGCAAAATCTTTGGTTTAATTATTTAATTCCGAACAAAATAATAATCATTTGAAAATCTGAAATCTAAATAATAGATTTATGTACTTTTGAAAGCATTCCGCAGAATTATACCTTACAGTCCTCAAGCTATAAAAGACGATTTGCAATTATTGTAGACTATTATGAGCAAATAATATGTCTCTTTTGAGTGGTTTCAGATTCATGTGATTAGTCTTATTGTAGTGATCATAGAACCGCATATCTAGATGTCCCCTTGACCTTAGTGACAGACAAAAGACAAGCCCACACATTATAACCTACGGACTTAATTTCCCATGTCAGGGGAGGACCCCTGAATGGGTTTTTAATCCTAAACTAACCATGCTGCACATAGCATATAGTGTTCAGGTAAAAAAAAAAAAAAAGTTCCAACCACCGACCTATTATACTGAGGCAAGTTGGGTCTGTAACCTGAATCACTGGAAAAATAATGCGCTAAGCCCCTGGTACTGTATAGGCGTTACACCACAACAATGTGTTTCTTTCTTTCTGTTGATGCAACGGACTCCTCTTTGATGCGGCTCTGAAATGACTGAGTGCCATAGGCTATTTTCTCCCTGTTCAGGCGACTCAATAGCCAGTCTGTCTGGCCTGTTTGTTTTCAGCTAATTGCCTCAAGATCTAATAAGTTAGTGATGATGTATGTCGAGTCACCCATGACCTCTGCCAAAAGAAATATTATGTCGCACTCAAATGTGCCCAGGGAAGGAGTGGGGTCCCTCTTTGTCAGTCTAAATATTTCTATCCTCCCAAGCAAATGGTTGGGTCAGTTTGTGATAAAATGGGTCACAAGGGCCCACAAATTATGACCTTATCCAAAGTATTTAGAAGATGAATAGGGAAACTCAGAAGTTTAGGTAGAGGATGACAGTGCAATTTGTCAATCTGTCATTGCAGATTAAAAAAGTGAAGAAAAAAAAAAGAAAAGGTGTTTTGCTTGCTGATGTCTTCTGGTTTTACTTGCACCAATTTTATTTTATCTTTGTTTCGGGTTTATTATTCAGTTAAGATATAGGCCATAGACATTTTTGAAACTCAGCTCTTGTTTGTTTACTTCAGTAGTTTTGAATTAAAGAATATCAGCTATAATCAGTCACACAAAACTCTGGCAGATCTTGACACACTAATAATTACCAATAGCCCCTGAAAACAATTCAGTATTTCAGTAGGTTTTAACGACATCACTCAACACGGGTCTTTAGTCAGTTGAATTTCCATTAACATCAATAAAGGAACAGTTTGTGGCTTATCCTTTGGAACTAAGATGTTTGATAGCTTTTACAAAGCTCCACTGTGCTCATTCTTCTTCTCATTCTCATTCTTTCAAGCAAAAGCACATGCATACAAAAAAATCTAAACTTGACTCATGAAACTAAACATGCATTCAATGTAAAGTATGCAGCACATCTGTGCTTTCTTTTAACAATTCAAATGACTTTATAGGCTATCATTGACAAAGAGTAAAAGAAAAATAACAGACGAGCTACTGCGATAGTTGCCTCACTGACCATGCGTGGCTCATGCATTTTGATTGCATATATCTCAGTAAGGATATTCATTTTTCCCTGGAAAAGTATCATATCATATGATACCCCCCCTCCCTTTATTTTCTAAACGACAGACAGCAGTCCAAGCCAAAAAGCCATTTCACCTGCATTAATACACAATGAATAATTTATAAATCCCAATTATTTGGTATCATTTATGCAAAGAGTGTCACACAAGGCATACATAAAGCATTAAGAATGCTTAACCCTTAAAGGATTGGAAGACTGGGAGAAGAGTGGAAGGTCACACCTGAAAGTCAGGTTGTTGTCATTTTTTTTTCTTTGTTTGTTTTTATTTTCTGCCTATAGCATCTCAGTTGGTGTTTTTGTTCCTAGCATTTTGCATCACAAACGTATAATGTGATTATATCTGTATAAAAGAAGAAAATCAAATTGGAGTAGAAAAACAAAGGTTGCACTAAGATGTTAAACATCTTGCATATATACTGCATTGCCATAAATTAAAAAACCATATTGCATTGCTTCACTAGCAGTGCTCGATTTTGCTGTGATCTCCTTATCTAAACAAATGCAATTATGGTTGGGTTAGCGGTGGTGCTTCCCAGGAGATGGACCGTCCCCCCTTGTCGCTGACTATCTCCCCCACTAATCCTGTCTTAGAAGGGTCTCTGTTAACAGGGATAAGGCATTGGCCTGGTATCCTAGGCTAGTAAGCTAAAGCTTATGTACAAAATGCTATTCAAGAGGCGACGCCTGCAGCTATTGGAACTGCGTAGATGTCCGTATCATTCAGCCAGCCTAAATACGCAGGAATTTAGCCGTGGCTAAATCTTGGAGACTGACGTGGACATGTTCGCTGATAAGGAACGGGTCTGATGCGGGAGTCTTATTTGGACCCAAACTGATCCATTATAGAGTCTGGAACATAAAGATGTGGTCTTGTCCAATGACAAATCCATAAACTCTCCAGCAAACATGCTCCAACTGCTGAAATCCCCTCTGCTTTACTGTGCCACCAATCATGATGCACATTCAAGCTGCAGTAGGCACTGAATCAGCTGAGCTTACAGCAGCAATCCTACAGTATGTCTACAAATATTTGTAATCATGGATGGTCAAACATGTTTTACTTTTTGCTTCAAATGTATACTGTACTGTTTGGCATGCATAAGGTAGAGCAACATTTTTTGTATTTTCAGCACTGTATGGTAATGGAAAAGTTAGGCACTTATGTGTGGCTGTCTTTAACAGTTGGCTGAAAGTTAAATCATTATAGAGGGTCGCATTTTTGACCCTAACTTCTTATGGCAAAGCGAAGAGCTTGACACTGAACCTCAGTCAATTTAGCCTTTCTGGTGTGAACAATATACTTCTCAGTTTCACACATTTGGATGGATTAAGCTTTTAACACTTGGTGAAATCCTGCACTTATCCTACAAACACTTTGGAAGTGCATGTGACTGCAGATCTATATTAAGTGTGACTCGGCAAGCTCCACAAGACCGGAAAAGACAGCACATCTGTTCTTTGGTGTAATAACTTGAACAATGGTCACACACTTGGTTTTCAATGACAAATTGCTGGTAAATGAGTTTCAAATTTTCATCGTGGCTTCCTGTAACAGTTCTTGTAGAAGTGCGTCAGTAGTAAAACAATAAATCAAAATATAACTCAGATCTGAGTGCTGAGAACTTAGCTCCTAATGTAATCCAACACACCACTTATATAATGAAAGGCATGTAAACTGATATACTGAGCTTACCTCCCATGTTGAAAGTGGTTATGATGTACCATGACAGTCGGGGCTGGCTTTGAATGTTTGTCACTCACATTCCTGCATATTTTATCGCACGCTCAGAGCCGCATTAATATCACACTCCCTTTGATGAGAGATGCAGCACAAACATTAGTGATACAGAAAGATAGGGGGCTTGTAACATGCTGGCTGCATTTGTAGATATGTGACCTTCATTTGGCGTTTCAGAGGGTTGGTAAATAATAACACCAAGAGTTAATGGATTTCATATGCTCCTCAGTCTCACTGCTGCAGTTACCTGATGCAACAGTGCATGCAACCTTGCCCCTGAGGAAATGAGAGAAGTCTGTCAATCACCCAACACTTCCTGCTGGTGACTTTATGTTCACAGTATATGGACCCATATGTAAATGCATGCATTTGATGTTACTTTTAAATATACTGCTTCCCATAAAATGTATGAATATACTGCTTCCATCCCCAAGTCCGTCCCCTAAGACTGGCACCAAAGATTGTTGGTGGTGCACACGGGTTTCACTCCAAATAAGTTGTCGTATGAAATTTGCACAATTTATTTTGCATCATCCAAAGATCATCATCCAAGGATGAAGCAGATCTCACAATGTTGTTACACATGGGACTATGTTGCGTGGAGATGGGCTTGTGCTTTCATGTCATTACAGAAAAAAATAAAAGAATTCTCCACCTGTGACTGATGTGTTTTTAAAATTGCATATCTCATGGGCATTCGGTCTCTATGACACCCGCATGAAGATGCAGAGTCTTGAATCCAGGATCATCCGGTGCAAATATGCCATTTTTTGTGCAAACTCAAGCACAGCATTGGAAAAATGTTAAATGAAAAGCAATAGTGATATTTCAATGCAGATTAAATGTTCATTTGCCACTTTGCATTTATCTTTACTCACCAATTTAGCTGTAGCAGCAATTTTGAGCAAGCAAATGTATTATGACTCGGGATGGGAATTGTTAAGAATTTACGCTTATTGATTTGGTTCCTTATCGGTTCTCTTCTCGATTCTCATCCAGTATATATATATATATATATATATATATATATATATATATATATATATATATATATATATAGGCTATATATATTACAAATACAGTACAAATGACTTTGGTTGCATTAACACTAATTTCAAGTATTCACAAATATTTTGCACTCAACTTCAAATAAATCAAACCTGAAAAACAGGAACTTTTGGACATTAACAGTTTGTGGAGGTTGGAGTGTTGGAAGTATTTCCCCCCTTTAATTGTCTTGCTACCGCCCTTCACGAAGCATCTATCCGTTTGTACGAACCCAGCATCGGGTAAACGGGGCGGCCATTTTTGATTTCAACATATAGAATGGTGTATCCCACTGTAAAGGTCTGACGGCAGCTCTGCAGATATTTCGGCGGGGTTCAGCTGAAGGAACTGGTGGCAAAGCTAACTATGATTGCTATGCATTGATTTGGGTGTGATTGGGGAGTGACATGGTTGTGCTCTATACGAAGGAAAACTGGGCTTCAAAACTGGTCTTCAGAAATCAATGGGTCACATGGCCGAATGCTTTGTCCATTGCTATATAGAGTCTATGGTTGAAACTGGTTCTAATATTGTCCTTTTCGTGAAATATAACTAAACTTTGGAGCGTTTGTGCCTTAACGCCATGTTGGAAACATTCTGAGCCAAAATAAGAAGCGTGTACATGACGTCATGACACAAATGCATCAGACGTCGGCTGAACCTATGAATGGAATAATAAGGCAGGCGGGTTAACGATTCCATGTAATTGAACTACTGGGAACTACTGAGGACCGGTTCTCCATTTCCATCCCCAGTTCTGACTGGCCAAACAGTTCCAAAAGACATTGTTCCATTTGACCCTACATACCTGTCGGACACTCCAGCACTCTTGTAACGACTGAAACAAAAGCCTGTGGCAAAGTAATGCAACATCACACCAAACTTTTCATCCTGAGATGGCTTTTTCTTTTGTTTATCAATAAGAACAATACATAATGAAAATCTCTATTTGTCAGTTTATATCTCTCAAAACACACCAAAATGTGTCTTTAGCTTTTAATCCATCACTAGTTGCACCAGTGGGCCTAGTTTTAGATCATGGATAATTACATACATTTCCATGAAATCAAACTTGCTGATTAAAATGCTTGAGGAATATTTTATTAAATTAATCCATAGCCACTAAACCATGTTTTGTTGACTTATTAGTCTTGATACTAACAGCAAAAGTAGAAGTACCATCCAACTAGACCTCCATCAAAGAAAAGAATAATATACAATACATTCATACCATACCGCTGCAAGACACTGAAATTAAAAAAAGAAAGACTAAAGAAAGAGGACATTTTGAAATTGGAAGGAAACTACTCAGTGTCAAAAACAAATTGAATACAGTACACATTTAGTTTGCTGCTGTCTTGCTGATTAAATCAAAATTTCTACATCTGTGTGTAATTAGAATGATCACCAACAGATTGTGAATAAATTTACATCCATTGTTAATGAATTATGTCTGTGTGTGTTTGTGATTACTCCGAGTTGCCTATACAGTAGAAAAAAGAAATGCTTTTCATAAAAAGTGAATATAAACAAATGATTTAGTTGACGCAAGTTTCCAGATGCATGAAAAAAGTTACACAGGATATAGCCATGCAAAAATATTTTTGTACTTGTTTTTTTTGTCTCTCATGTACAGAATGAGTACATTGTACATGGTTGCTTTTAGGAACAAATAGGGATATTTAATGAGTGTTGCTGTTTTTCATCTTGGTGTCCACTTTTTCCTCATAGTCGGAGAGATTTTAACACACAGTAAAATTATGAGTGAGCAGACTGGCCCCGAAAGGGTGTTGTGTTAAAGATCCGACTGTGTTTAAATGTCCCGACTTGACGCTAGTTTATTAGAAACTGAAAAATACCCTCCAGGCGTAACCATAAGATCTAAGAAAGGCATTAAATTGGAAAACTAGTGTTTTCTGAAAAAATAAAGGCCTGGCTCTCGAAAAAGCACATCCACCCTTCCAAAATGTGGAACCACATTTCCTGTACACTCCCCATATTTTTAATGCCACCATACATATAATTTCAATGTCACTTCAGTAATAACTTACGGTATTTCCACTGGTTCTTCAAGAAAGTCAGAGGTTCAGGAAGTCACCCACTTGAAGCAACTTCACCGAGTCACTGAGGACTATAGTTGCCTCGTATGTGCCAGCCGGTTCAGCTTCATGTGCCAGGCCAAAAAGCTTTAACCTTTGTATGGCCTCTTCACATCTTTTCCTCTCTCGCTCTCTCTCTCTCTGTCTCTGTCTTTTGCTGCCTCTCCCCACAGCGTTGTAAGTGTATTCCACATCTGACTGAGTTACTGCCTAGCTGTTAGTCTTTTGGCCGTCGTTCCTATTTGCGCTACAAAAAGACATGAGATTTGCATTACACTCGTTTCGGGCGCTTGCCAAAATATTTCACATTAGTTTCAGCTGGATGTGTGAATTATTGTTCAAATTTGACGAGCTTAGTAATGCAAATAAAGGTCACATCAGAATTTCCAGATGTGCCTGTGTCAGCGGACGTGAGCGCGTTTGGAAAACAAGGGTACCATTCAAACAGCAATGTGTTATCATTCTGTCGTACCAGACTCATCCGTCAAAGTGCATGTTTTCAAATGGCCACTGAGAGAGACCAGATTTGAATTGGAAGAGCCTCTGTCAAACCCCAGTTTATCACAGTTTATCCCCTGTGTTTACAATCCCTTAAAAAAAGGTCATTGATTTAAGAAAGGAAAACACTCAAACCTGCTCAGAGCGGGGCCTTTTTCTTTATCTCGTCCCAGCATTCCAGCACTGCTTGAGGGGTGTAGCAGGCAGAAAACTAGCAAGACACAGAGAGGAAGAGAGGAGGCAGGCATAAAATCTGCATGCTGGAAGAAACAAGATGGACATAAAAGATGGACTAAATTGCAGAGAGGACTTTTCTTGTCAAAGGCTAATGGAAACATTTTCACACAACACAGAGAGGGGAATGGAGGCTCCATTATCACAGCAGAGCAGACGGAGCTGGCAGCCATTCCAGAGAAGCGCTGAGATGTGCACAGCGGCCCAGCTAAGCGCCCTCAGCCAGCCCCTCAGGCCTCTACCTGAATAATCTGTGTCAACAGGTTCCAAAATGCCCAGAAGAATCACATAAACAGACACAGAAAAACACTTACCAAATAATTGTCCCTACGTTCTGTTTTTGTTTCCTCCCCAACTCTTCTTTTCCTTCACTTGAACCCTCTAATTAAGTAACATCAGTTTCCAAACGGTAAGATTTCTGTTGAATATTGACAGCGTATGATTTGCCGAGAGGGGTTTCCATCATGAAAACATACAGTTTTGATTCAAATATCACCACAAAAATCCCTCAAAAGTCAAAATAAGAAATAGACTAAATCAAGAAAATTGTGCATAAGATGAAATATTAAAAAAGTATATATGTATGAATATGTATATGTATATATGTGTATATATATATATGTATGTATGTGTATATATGTATATGTATGTATGTGTGTGTATATGTATATATATATATATATATATATATATATATATATATATATATATATATATATATATATATATATATATATATGTATATATATATATGTATGTACTGTGGTAATACTGTAGAAAAAGAGCTATTGGAAAAGCGTCTGAGGACAGCATAAGGGTCTGCTCCTCTGGGTGACTACACTAGCTGTTAAGTCGATTTAAACTTACCAAGCCTGCACCAGATCCCAGTTAAAGCATATTTCTTGCCCCCGTGTTTATTCTCACACCCAAACCTGTGTCCCGTGAGGCCCATGAGAGATTGATTTGGTGGTAGCATTTTTTACTGACAAGTCCTCAAGGCAGGGTTGCAGTTGTGTGCTCTCTGACACCCTCCATGGCCCGGGGAGAGTAACGAGCCACACAGTCTGTTAAGGCCAAATCTGGATTTTTCATTTCCTGATAAGTAAACAGCAAAAAAAAAAGTGGGGATAAAAGCAGGCGATGAAGGACAAGATGACTTCTTAAATCTCTGGATGCCGTTTCACATAAAAAGGAAAAAAAGAGAACAGCACTCACCAGTTGAACTGGATGCACTCTAATAAGACAAAAACAGCTCACTATATCAGACTCCATAATCAAAAACAATCTGCATGCAAAATGGTAAACAACCAAGTTGAATAAGAGAGATGGATGAGAAGCCAATCTGATGACTTGTTCATCACATGTGCCAGTCTTCCACTGGAAATCATCCATTTATAATAACCCTAGCTGATAAATGTTTTAGTAAAATTATTGCATAATTCATTTTTGGCAGGCCTAGTTTTAATTGACTTATCGCCGAATTGTTCTGAAGATCAAAAGCTTGATTAAAGCAATGTATATATCAGTGCTCAGAGCTTTTCCCCCAACGCCATGTTTCAAAAAACATGAGAGGAGAAATGTGTTGTGAAATGTGATCAATTATTCACTAAGATAATCAATTAAGTGATAGATTAGAGGATCGTTTTTGACAGCGTTGATGTCAGAGATACTCGGTGCAGACTGATAGGCAGCAGGAAACCTGAAGGCCGACCAGATTCTGAAACAGTACTGAGTTGTTAGGGTTCTCAGAGCTGTTACCAAATTAATTCATTTTGGGCTTTTACAGGAGCGGTTCACTATTTGTCCTCGGAAAATGTAATTATTTTACGAAGCAGCAAAGTTAGCAGGCACGACAACATCACATCTATTTGACACCTAATTACAGCAGTCTTTATAAAGGGCTCTGTGTGCGTGCCCTGAGTTCACACTGTCTAACAGCTATAATTATCTTGTCTCAGCATTTGACAGTATATTGTTTAACCTAGATGCTGAGGGGATTCCACATGTTTTCACCCAGCTTACATATGAACTGGTGGCTTTTCCTTTTAATCTTACAAAAGACCTGACATTACCTCATATGTTCAGGTTTAACAGGTTTTGTCTGTGTCTAATGTGACACTTTGTCCTTAAACCCGTTTGGAATTAATGGAAAAAGCGTTTGTGCAACCGAGTACTACAGCAATGCATTGGGAAGGTTTACTTGAGGCCAAAGGAATGAACTTGTGTAATTTTGAAGGAAAAACTGTTATTTTGTGCCAGAGAAAGCTACAAAAATATGTTCGCCAAATTTATAACATCTGCCACCACATATCTTAAATATGGTCAGCACGAACCTGAGGCGAATCCAGGCAAAAGCTAATTATGACTTTTGGAAATAGCATGTTTTGTTCAGACTTGTATGGTGTGCGAGCACTGGACAAAAATGTTGTATTACCACAGCGGATAAACTCAATTGTGAATGCAATACTTTTTAGAAGACGAGAAGTACAATGTTTCCTTTACAAATTAAGCCATTTTTGAAACACTGACATGTGTTGTTTTGTTTTGTTTTCCTATTGTTATGGTTTCCTAATGTATGTGAACTGTGTCTGCAGAGCATCATCTGCTTCAGCCAATGGGGAGGATTGTCAAACTCAAATCAGTGTGTAGGTATAACTTTACAGTTGCTGAGGGAAAGGGTGAGGGTCGTGTTAGGCAGTTTACACACTTCAGGGCAGCTTGTGAAACACTTGTGAATTTGCCCCTTGGGATGAAGAAAGACCCATCCTGTACTGTGCATTATTAATCTGAGTTTAAACTGAGGCTCATCAAAGTTGTAGAAGCCTATCCCGAGAACCACAATGAACCTGCATTGATAGATGTAATACTGCATATGTTTTTTACTTTCTTTATGGGGCATTTGGTTTTCCATTCTGCACTTGCTAGCATAATAACGTAGAATCTGAGAGATTCAAGTGTGGGCTTCAGCCTCAGAGAGCTGTGAGGGCCACGTCTCCCTGTCACAGTTTAAGCAGGTATAATAGCAGTTCTGTTTACGGTTGAGTAGGAGCATTAATGTTAAACATTATAACAAGTGTACTAGATTAGAGCGATTTGCTGTCTTGTTCTCATACTCACTGCTTATTTTTCATAGATATTCACAACATATCAGCTGTGCTGTTCTACTGCGCCTCACAGTTGACAACCAAGCTTTAAAAGGGCTATTTGAGACTTAAATCTATTTTTGAAGAGTATTATCCTCAAGTAAAAATTCTTATCATGTGAAGTTATGTCTAAATTTCATTATTTGTGTTTCCATCTTTGGAGAATTACTCTGAAAGTCTTAAGTTGTCTGTACTTTTTGTGACTTTAGTTTGCATTCTTATGTTCTTTTTTAATCTTTCTGTCATGTCAATGAGTTTGACTTTGAGTTGCCTTTTGTCATTGAAATGTGCTATACAAATAAAAATGTCTTGCCTTAAGTTAAAGCAGGTGCTGAAATTCTTTGTTTTATCCTTTACAGGGTCACAGGGGTCTGCCGGAGCCGAACCCAGCTCATTACAGGTGAAAGCCAAGGTTACACCAGTTCATCACAGGGCCACATATAGACAAACAGCCATGCACGCTCGCACACACACCTACGGGCAACGGAGAGTGTTTACAAATGCTTGCTGGTTTCACACTTGCTTTAGTCGTGGGTAGTGACGTTTTCTGTCCACCAGTGTATCGTGTGACGCCAGTAGCTCTGCTCTTACCGTACCGTGCCATTTTTCTATGGACCTACAAATAACAGGGGCCTAAAAAGGTACAATATGATTCGGTTTAATTATACCATTTTATAATAGAAACACACAAATTACTGTACCGGACCGCACCAGACTGCAGCAATATATATATATATATATATATATATATATATATATATATATATATATATATATATATATATATATATATATATATATATATATCCTTTTTTTGCTTTTAACGCTTTAATTAGTCTGATTAGTGTGATTCAAAATGCAGTGAAGTATAATACTTAAAGTAAAGTGTACTTTTAAAAAGATAGACAAATAAAATTACAGATTGTGTTTAACACAGCTACTTTCCACCAGTGGAGGAAGACAGAGGGAAATTTCCTGTTTTTACATTTGCAGCTATTATCTCCAGTGGAATAAAGTATCTAAGACAATTTCTGGAGTTTATGGTTTAGATTTAATTCTATTTTTTTCCTTTTTCGTATTTCCGAAAATTCTGTTTTTTCTCCCTTTATTATTGTGCTGCAACATAGCAAACCTTTTTTTGCCTTTTTTCCCTGATACATCACTATAAATACAATGTTTGAGGTTGCATTGATTTCTCTTTTTCTTTTTCTTCGTCTGTTTTCTTTCCTTTTTCACTCTTTCCAATATTCTCTGTAAAACCGAAATACACTTGAAAGAAAAGACCCGGGAAAGCAAGTGCTTGTTGTAATGTGTGTGACGTAATGTATAAACTCAGAGGGGAAAAGGTAATAATTTTGTCACTCAGTTGAAATAACTAACACAATATTAAACTCCTGTTTTCTTCATACCAGCAGTGATTTTTTTTCCTATTCCCAACTATTCTTCATTAATTATCATGTGCCTTCGTTTCTCTTTCCCTGTCTTTTTAAGTTCTAACTTTCACTGTAACCCCCTTGTTGTTCTTTAAGCAGCATTTCCTTTTTTTCTTTTTTGGCTTCTCCGCCCAGTGGTAAAATGAGAGCATGAACCTTCAGCCCTAACCATAAAGCCAGTAGTAAGTAAATTGAGAATAGCAACCGCTGCAAGAACAAACAAACATGACTCAGCCCAGAGCCTCCACTGGGCAGAAAAAGACACATCGTCGCCCACACGTTACATGTAAACACAGACCCACACACTACAGGATCAAGGTAGCGTGCTGCTATGGTCATGCAATTAAACAACCTAAAGGATTGTTTCCAACGCAAGTCAACGTGTTTCTTTTATTTTCTCTGTAGCTTCCTTCTTATCACTGAGGAATGAAACGCGTCATTATATTTCTTTTACGGGACACAGAAGCAGGTCTGCATGACTACACGCTTCTTTTTTTAGCTCACTCTTTGGCTGGGGTCACATACAAATAAAGCTGGGCAGATGGAAAGATATAGACGGATCAGATTTAAACACAAGCATAACTTTGTAACATCTTTTGAACATGCACACACACATGCATGCCTACACACATGCATGGGCAAGCAGAGAGAGTCTCTTGGTGTATTGTTCTGACCTCAGGCCATCCTTCTTACACTGTTACTGACCTTTCTGTGATGAAAGCAAAACCAGCCTGTGCCCTGAATAGCTTTCCCTAGAAGCTTCGCAACACGCATACAGTAGATTTGCGCACAAATGAATACATGCCTTCCTGCGCTCATGCATCAACTTAATAGACTCGTGCGCGCCTTCAAGCACACAAACAGTGGCTAAAAGGCTACCGCTAGGTGCAAGAGGTCACCCGGGGTGAAATCCATGGCTGTAAAACCAAAGGTGATAATTTATTGGAGGCTTTCGAACAAATTGGAAGTCAGAGGAAATGGAAAAAAACAAAAAAGTTTCACCCGTCTCCTTTTGTTTTCTTATCTTAGATCTTAATACAGTTTCACTTAAGCGTGGAGTCGCTGGAAGATACCAGAACGTTTGTTAAGCGGAGCGGTAAATTCCATCCAGGATTTAATAGTTTGTTTTGTTTTCTCTGTGCTTTCAAATACAATGGATTAAAAATAACTGTATGCATGGTGTGATTTTATACCAGATGTTGTTATTGTTCAATGCAATTAAGATGATTATCAGTAATCAATTTGCAACGTTTAGGAAAGCATTCTTTCCACACGTCACTCTATGTAGAAACATGTATCTCTCTCTTGCTCTCTCTCTCTCTCCTTCCGTGTCTGTGTGTGTGTGTGTGTGTGTGTGCGTGTGCGTGTAGGTGTGTGTACATAGACAGCCTGCACACTACTAGGAGCCCTATTTGTGGTCAGTGAGTTATCCCTTAATGAATACTTTGTGTCAAAGCCTTTCACTTACATGCAGGACTATGTATACAGTGCTGCTATTCTCCTTCTGTTTTTTTGTTTTTCTTTGTATATCCTTCTTATTAAAACATACACACATTATATCATATAAAATATATATATATATATATATATATATATATATATATATATATATATATATATATATATATATATATATATATATATATATATATATATATATATATATTCCCTCCACAAGACAATGGAAGACAAAAAATCTGCCGTCTGTTACTTCCACAGTAGTAACTTACAGACTTCCTCACTCAAACAAACTGCTTGATAATGGAATCATTTTTATTCAATTAGTCGTCTAACACTCCCTTGACTCGCAGCCCAAAACATGCCTCTCTCTCTCTCCCTCTCCCTCTCTCTCTCTCTCTCTCTCTCTCCCTCTCTCTCTCTCTCTCTCTCTCTCTCTCTCTCTCTCTCTCTCTCTCTCTCTCTCGGTGCATGCTGGGAGTGTGAGCTGTGAGCAGGTGGAGGTGCGAGTGTTTGAGTGACTTTTTTTCCGTTTTTTCTTATGGTGATGGGTTTTGATTTAACATAGTTTATTTGTATAGTTTCACACCGTTTCACATTTAGTTTCTTTTGAGGGGTTTGGGGTTTTCTTTTCTTTTTTTGATCCCTTGTTTCGGCGTCTCGCCGTCGGCCTGGCTGACGCCATGGCCGGCGCGGATTTTAAATCCCTGACGCGGAAACATGGGATTAAAATCAGCACTGGGTTCCCCTGCAGCGTGGAGGAGATCGGGTTGGCTGTAGGGGAAAAAGTCGGACACGGCAGTGTGAGATCGGCCGCTCGGATGAACAGCGCGGTGGTCATCTTCCTGGACCAGGTGGAGAAGGTGAACCAAGTCGTTGAGACGGGAATCACGGTGTGTGGGAGTTTGGTGCAGGTGCTCCCGCTGTCGCTGCCTGCGACCAAGGTGGTTTTGAGTAACATCCCGCCATTTATTACTGACGAGTTCATAATTCGAGAGCTTTCTAGACATGGCAAGGTGGTTTCACCTGTCAGAAAGATCCTGTCTGGATGTAAGTCTCCGCTGCTGAAACACGTTGTGTCGCACCGTCGACAGCTTTATATGATACTTCACAACAGAAGCGAGGAGTTAAACCTTCGTTTCCAAGTGAAAGTAGATGATTATGAATACGTGATTTTTGCCACCACGTCAGTAATGAAGTGCTTCGGCTGCGGGAAAGGGGGACACACCGTGAGCTCCTGTCCAGACAAGGGTGATCCGACTCCGCCTGGCCCGGGAGAGACTCCCGCTGCTCGGCCGGGGCCGGAGCGGCGGGGAGCCGCTGCCTGGGGGGCGGCCCCCGTGGCGGCGGACCCCGCGGGGGGGGTCCCCCCCCTCCCGCCCGGGACACCGGTCCCCGGGACGTCGGCCCCCGGGACGCCGGTCCCCGGGACGTCGGCGCCCGGGACGCCGCCCCCCCCGGTGGCGGCTGCGGCGTCCGAGCGGCCGATTACAGCTCCGCGGATGATGACGCGGGGATCCACTGCTGTGTCCGATCCCGACGGGGTGAGTTCTGTTGCACCGGGTGTTTGTGTGAATGATGTGAGTGAGTGTGGAGCACAAGGTGAGAGGGAGACAGCAAAAAAGGTGGAGGAAGCAGGAGGACAGAGTATGGGTGAAATAGGAGGAGAGGTGGAGGAGGTAGCGGGACAGAGTGTGGATGAGACAGGAGGAACAGAGGTGGGAGAAAAGAAAAGAGTGATGAATGGAGAAAGTGTGTGTGGTGAAAATTTAAAAAAAACAGAAAAAAAGGGTGAGCAGGTGAAGATGACTGGTGAGGAGGAGGGGCAGGCAGGTGAAAGACTGGAGGGTGAGCACAGCGAGAACAGGGGTTCATGGGCAGAACAAGTGGAGGAGGAAATGGAGGGAGTGGCAGAAGGAATGAATGTAAGGGCAGCAGCAAAAAGAAGGAGAAAGACAAAACATACAATTGAGACAAAAACAAGTAAGGTAGGAAAAACAGAATCCCAGAAAACAGTTAGTGATGATGATGATGATGAGGACAGCGAGGAATGGAGTACAGACAGTGAAGCAATAACTCTCAGTCAACGAAAGAAGATGTACTCGGCAGGGAAAATAAAAACATTCCTACAACAAACAAAAAACCAGCACAACGTAAAAGTTGAAGATGGGTTTCCTGACCTTAAATTGTTTTGTTCTTCGGCCAGGCTTCACATGTCTAACAAAGAAAAGTCTGGCCTTACAACTCAGGAAATTTTTAGATTAAAAAAACTAGTGCTGAAAGCAAAAAAACAAATAAGTGATGATGAAAAGAATAAGTGTTTTAATTAATTTATTGGTTTTTACACTTGTTTTTATCATCTCATTTAATATGGATGTTTTTAAAGTAGGGGTTTTAAATGTTAATGGTGCAAGAGAAGCAAAAAAAAGAGCAGTAATATATGAAACAGCTCGAGTGAAGAAAGTCGATGTCCTCTTTTTACAAGAAACACATAGTGATTTTAGAAATGAGACGGATTGGAGGAGGGAGTGGGAGGGGGAGGCCATTTTAAGTCATAACACTTCTTTAAGTGGAGGAGTGGGCTTCCTCCTCTCCAGGGCTTTTAAACCCAACTCACTGGAGGTCCAGCAGCTCGTTGAGGGGAGATTGCTTTTACTAAAAGCTCAGTTCGGCCATTTTAAAGCTGTTTTTATTAATGTGTATGCTCCAACAACCGGTGCAGAGAGGAAGCAGTTTTTACAACACATTGATGGTGTTTTAGATAACTGTGCGTCAGAGGATTTTTTATTCTTGGGTGGGGATTTTAATTGCACGGAAGACGCGACTTTAGATCGCAACCATGCAGAACCTCATCCAGTCTCACAGCACGTCTTAAAGCGGCTGGTCCACTCTCATGGCCTGGTGGACGTTTGGAGAAGGACCCATGCAGACTGCAGGCAGTACACCTGGTCCCACCTCAGAGAGGGCAAGGTTTCTTTAGCCAGGTTAGACCGTATTTATTGTTTTAAACATCATTTTAATGTGTTTAAACAGTGTGATATTTTACCTGTTGGTTTCACTGATCACTCTCTGCTTTTATGTAATGTTTTTATAGGAAATTTTTCACCCAAAAGTGCATATTGGCATTTTAATTCAGTTTTAACACTTGATAAGAGTTTTAGGGAGGCTTTTATTTTTTTCTGGGATGTTTTTAGACAGAGGAAAGGTGATTTTAGTAGTCTTAAGCAGTGGTGGGACCATGGTAAGACTCAAATCAGACTCCTGTGTCAGCAGCACACCCTCAATGTCACAAGAGACATCACCAGATCTATGAGGGATCTGGAGACCGACATAGTGGACCTAGAACGCTTAAGTGAGTCCACAGGAAATCGAGGTTATATTGAAAACCTCAAAGTTAAAAAAATGGCGTTAGCGGACCTGTTGGACAGGAAAGTACAGGGTGCACTGGTCAGGTCCCGGTTCCAGAACATCAGGGAGATGGATGCTCCCTCTAGCTTTTTCTTCAGCCTGGAGAAAAGGAACGGACAGAGGAAGGTAATCCACACACTGCTATCTGACACGGGGCAGGAACTCATGGAGCCAAGCCAGATAAAACGCCAAGCTGTGAGTTTTTACTCTGCGTTGTATAAGAGCGAGTATAAGGAAGAGCGAGCTCTCCTAGAGGGGTTCTGCAATGGACTGCCTCAGGTCCCCGAAAGGACCAACTCACAGCTGGAAGCCCCCCTGGAGATGAGAGAGCTGACTGCCGCCCTGCAGGGAATGCAGGGTCGGCGGGCTCCAGGGATAGACGGTCTAACGACCGAGTTCTACAGGGCATACTGGGACATCCTCGCTGAAGATGTCCTGGATGTTTTTAACGAGTGTCTGGCCTCTGGCTCCATGCCGGTGTCCTGCAGAAGAGCAGTCCTCACACTGCTGCCAAAGAAGGGGGACCTGCGGGACATCCGGAACTGGCGCCCCGTGTCGTTGCTCTGTGTGGATTACAAGATTCTGTCCAAAGTACTGGCCTCCAGGCTGGGGAGGGCTATGGAGCAGGTCATCCACCGGGACCAGACCTACTGTGTACCCGGCAGGTCCATGGTGGACAATGTCCACCTGATTCGGGATGTTTTGGATGTCTCCAGTTCATTGGGTTTAGACACTGGTCTGATTTCTCTGGATCAGGAGAAGGCTTTTGACCGCGTTGAACACAGCTTCCTCTGGACAGTAATGGGGAAGTTTGGGTTCAGCGCTGGTTTCATAGCTAAGATCAAGGTGCTGTACAGTGATGCTGAGGGTGTGCTGAAGCTGAACGGCGGTCTGTGTGCTCCTTTTAGGGTGTGTAGAGGTGTCAGGCAGGGCTGTGCTCTGTCTGGGATGCTCTATGCGCTCTCCCTGGAACCCCTCCTCCATAAGTTACGCTCTAGCCTGCAGGGTTTGGTTTTACCGGGTTTTAATGAGAACATGATTTTATCAGCATATGCAGATGATCTTATTGTTTTTATTGGAAGCCGGAGAGACGCAGACCTTTTAGCCGACATTGTGAGGGATTTTAGTACAGCTTCTGCAGCGAGGGTAAACTGGAAGAAAAGTGAAGCCCTCGCTGTAGGTGAATGGCGTGGCGGTCTCCCGGCTCTCCCCCAGAACCTCGAATGGAAGAGAGGAGGTTTAAAATACCTGGGAGTGTTCTTGGGGGATGAGAACAATGTGAAAAAAAACTGGGAGACCGTCACTGAAAAGATAGAAGGAAAAATGGCCAAATGGAAATGGCTACTCCCTCACATGTCTTTTAGAGGAAGAGTGTTGGTTTTAAACAACCTTGTGGCATCCCAGCTGTGGCACAGGTTAAACTGTATTGACCCCCCCTCAGGCCTGCTGACGGAAATCCAGAGGAAGATGGTGGATTTCTTCTGGGGGGGTCTGCACTGGGTGCCACAGGGGGTGCTGTTTTTAGCCAGGGAGGAGGGGGGACAGGGCCTCGTCCACCTGGCCAGCCGGACCGCCACTTTTAGAATTCAATTTATACAGAGATACCTCACAGGTCCGGCGGACCTGGTGTGGAGAGACGTGACCAGCTGCATCCTTAGACGTGCCAATAACCTGGGGTTGGATGATGTTCTGTTTTTAACTGATTCTAAATTTTTAAAATTAAATGGGTTACCTCGGTTTTATCAAGGTGTTTTTAAGTCTTGGGCTCTTTTTATTAAGAACAGATGTCCCGCAGCCGACTCTCTGCACTGGTTGTTGAGAGAACCACTGATCCACGGAGCCAGACTGGACGTCAGCAACAACGCGACGCCTGGACTGACGGCGGCGCTGGTCCAGTCTGGAACCCACACTCTGAGGCAGCTGGTGGATGCAGTGGGGCCGGCGCTGAGCGATGCCCGAGCCCTGGGCTCTTTGCTGGGGCTGCAGTCTGGTCGGGTGGCCCAGAGGATCCTGGAGCTCTGGGCCCGGAGGTTTTCAGGAGAGGAGAGGCGTCTCCTGGTGGACTACTGTACCAAAAAGGAGAAACCTGACCCTGCAGACCCCTTCCCTGACATCATCCTGAGCCCGGGGCTGGGGGAGCTGACCGGCCCCCTACTAAAGACAACCAACGAAAAGAAGATGACGCTGCACAGGGCTGACAAGAAAGCAATATATGCAAACTGTGTGAAAAGCATCCACAAGGTCGGACTGAGCAACAGACCCTCCACTATATGGACACAAAAAATGGACAGAGAAGCACAGTGGAGGGTTCTGTACAAACCTCCCCTCAAAAAACGAGCTGGTGATCTCCAGTGGAGGATTTTACATGGTGCTGTTGCTTCCAATGCTTTTGTCTCTGTTCTTAACCCTACTGTTTCTAACAAGTGTTCTTTCTGTGATTTTAAAGAGACTGTTTTCCATGTTTTTACAGAGTGTTTGAGACTTACTAGTTTCTTCTCTCTTTTAACCATGGTTTTTAGTCTTTTTAATGTGGCTTTTAGTAAAGAGGTTTTTATCATGGGAGCTGGCTACAGGCGAAAGGAAAGGCAGAAGTGGCAGCTCCTAAACTTTTTAATTGGTGAATCAAAGATGGCCATATACATAAGCAGGAAGAACAGGGTTGAGAACAAAGAAGGGCAGGAGGCCAGAGAAGTGTTTTTAACCAATGTCAGAGCCAGGCTCTTTTTAGAATTTAGATATTGCAAAAACATTGGTAATTTGGATGATTTTAGAGATTGTTGGTGTTGGGAGGATGTTTTATGTTCTGTAACGAACAATGAGCTGCTACTTGCACAGTTTTTAAGGGACTAATTTATTTTAATCTATTTTAAACGTTTTTATGCATAAACACTTTAATGTGAAACGTCTGTAAGTTTCCAAATGTAAATAAAGTGTTTTTGTAAAAATCAAAAATCTCTCTCTCTCTCTCTCTCAATCACACACACACACACACATTCCAAACACTCCCCACTTCTCTATCTCTGCTCTAATGCAGCCAGACACCAGTAATGTTGATGATGGCAGAAGATGCTGAGTCCCTTCCTCTTATTCTCTCTTTGTCATTAATCAGCAGTGAAGGAGAGTGGGAGGAGCGGGAAGTCAGAGGCAGAGAAAGGAAAGAATGAAAAAATAAATAGAGAGCTTCAGAGTTTAGTCGGTCAGCCACACCGGAGTGAGTAATTAACTGGTATTAACTCATTAAATTGTCCCAGATGTGGCCATGAATATCTTAGTGATGGGGGTGGTGGTGGGGGGTGGGGATGGGGGGGCACAGCTGAGAGCAGCGTGAGAAGGAGAGAGAGAGTCCAGGTTTCCTTATTCTGCTGACATTTGAAGATAGAGACAGTGGAAGAAAAAAAAATGTGCGGTGGACAATTTTCTTTTTTCTGTGTGTGTGTGTGTGTGTGTGTGTGTGTGTGTGTGCACCTCACCTCAGTGTACACACCTCAGCACACGTGCCGTGGAATCCAGCGCGCGTGTGCCGGGGTGCGTACGCGCTGAGCTGAACTACCTGAGTCAGAGGGAATGCGGTGCAGGAAGAATATGGTGTGACTGAGTTTTCTCAGTGCCAGAGTACCCTGACAGAACCTAAGGATCACTGTGTGGGTCTTTGTTCAAATCTCATCTACAGTGGTGAACGACTTATTCAGATCCTTTACACCTGTACAAGTACCTCAACAGGCATTTCAAAGTACTCTTTTGAAAATAAAAATGTTGTGTGAGAAATCCTGCTCACCTGGTCAACACTTAAATACGTCCTTTCAACCTTGTCCCGTTTTCTCTTTCTGCCGTGCTTCTTTCTCTACAATCACAGACAAGGCAGACAAGTCTGAAGATGATTAATGGGAGAGAAAGCAAGACTAAGTTCTGACAAATCTCTTTTTTTGAGTAATCTTTGATTATTGTGGAGAATTGAACTACCCAGTAAAATTATTTATTTTATGATGACTGAGGTCAGACTAAATGTATAAATGTATGATTTTAATGACTGGTTTGATAACTGAGAATCAGTGGCACTTTAAAGGGTCAAAATTGGAGAAAAAGTTACAAAATCACAACAACTTTGCAATACTTGACTATATATACGTTGCATGTTATGTAATATTCACAACTGAGCATTCTAAGGCTTTTAAAGAAATCCATTAAAACCTTTTGAAGAAACTAAAAATATTGAATAATAACCATGTTGTGAATATCAGTATATTTTTAATAAATTATAATCATTTTCCTTTTTTATTCAGAAATTCAATGTGTGCATATGTCAGGACTTGACAAGACTAACAGTATCTGATTTAATGAAAACCAAACACTGTCATATGTGATGCATTCTCTGCTGCTTTTGGTATTTGGATTATTGTGATTTATTTCAATTCTGTACATTTGACAAGTTTATTGGCATTAGTTCTAAGTGTACATGTGAAACAGTGTTTCTTTATGGGAAGAAAAATGAAAGGAAAGCATCATGATTCATCATTAATTTCATAGAAAGTATCTTATCCAGTTTCAGGAAACAGGAGAATGATATCCTGCTGAAAGAAGTGAGTCCCTTTGCTCAACAAAACAAACTTGTTGTGTGATGTAGCTGCCCTTTGAGGCTACATCCTCCTCTTGAAAGACGGCCCTCTTTGGCCGGTACACCACGCTGCTGGTGTAGATAAAATACAACCAGGTTGATTTCAGGAAGAAGTACGCACCCGAAACTGAAGCTTGGATTTTGGGATAGAATATCTTAATCGTGCATTCATTCCACTCCTACTCATGTAGCTATTGAATGGCTTATAATCATTTAAAAATAAATAAAAATACATTTCTGCATCACACCATAATAGCACACCCCTCCACTTGCCTGTCTCCACTGTGTGTTTGCTTATTGTTTTAATAGGTAGCACGTTTTAATTTGATGTGTTTCACTGTGTCCAACCCTCAATAAAAGGAACTTATTGAGCTTGAATTGATTCTGGCTTAGACACATTATGCTAAACTGTATTAAACGTATATATTTTTTCCTTCTTTTGCTTTCACCTGCCATGCTGTTGTTTCATATTAGCTCGTAAAATATGTGCTATTTACTTCAACTTGTGAGAAGTAGAGCTCAGAGCGCTTATTTTAAACTGCGTGCTTCTTTGGCACTGTCATCTATGCAACATGTAAAAGTGATTGAATTGAAGTGACTCACATTAACATTACAAATCTAACAACTGGTTGTTAAGCAAGGTAAAATATGTAAAACATGTGCTGGCGTAGGCGATGGAAAACCTTTGAAATGTGAGACAGCAGCTTGGTAAACTGACTTTCGCTGTAATTGCTTGGGAGAGATTTTCACAGACAAAGTTTTGTTTTTCTTTTGTTTACGTAATCTGCTATCTGTTTTTATCTATTTACTTTAAGCAGAAAACTGGATACATGCTGAAGAGGGGCCGCTCGCATGCCGTGGCGTTTAAATGTCGCTCTATGATCAAACTCACAACCACAAGAATAGGTACTGTAAGACTGAGTCAAGGTATTAATAATAAAACTGCATGAATTCCCTTTTAAGATCAACCGCTTCAGCTTATACGCTTCTTTTGTAAAGTAATTTTTGTCATTTTAAGCACCGTCCATCAAATAAGTTTAACTTGTTGCAATCTTGATGACAAAAATAGATTAAGAAGCTGAAGTAACAACTTCTCATTTAACCTTTAAAGGTAAACACAAGGAAGTAAATTGTCTTTCTTATTCAGCCGAAACTCTCTTGTCAGCTTGTGCTGGGGGGAAAAAAAGGCCAACAAAACAAACAGACATGATTCATTTTGCTGCATGAGATCTGCTTCACAACAATTTCATTTGCATATATCCAGTGTCAGGCAGTGAAAGAAGGAGAGAGGAGCCTTCATCTGAAATGATGCATGGCTGACACACTGTGAGTGATAAAAGTAATCACTCTAGATGCCATCTTTGGAATGAGTGCATGTGTGCATTGATGCACGCAAGGTGCAATGCAGGGCATAAGTATGCATGCCTTTGCTGGGAGGTTGTTCGTTTCTCTGTGCTGTTTTGAGCATGCTTATTAGTGTGCGCTTGTTCAAGTCTGCATGTCTGTTTGGGCACGATTGTGTGTGCTTGCATACTTGTGTGTGGCTAGCAGTGAGTCTGCAGCAGCGTGTCTGCGTGTGTGCCTGTACCTTTTTGTGAGTTTGACGGCATCTTATTAAAGTGTCATTTAGACAGACACCTCTCAGAGTCTGGCCCCAGGCAACCTGATAGATTGTAATCATGGACTAAATTACTACTTTCCTAAGCTATAATCACAGGCTGTTTGTGTGTGAGTAAGTGTGGATGTGTGTGTGACTTTGTGAGTGGTAGACAAAGAACTTAATCATTGTTTGGCATGTGTCTGTTAAGTTTCAAGTGAATATAACAAACTGCCTGATTGATTTAGCATTCACCCTTCAAACTCTCTTTCACTTTCGGGGGATGATATACCTCACATGGGTTATGAAGCTCATTTACAGGTTGGCAGAGAAGCTGAAATGGGTTTTGGACTTATGTTTGACTTTTTAAAACATTTATTTTGTCTTCAATAATGAAGTCATACCTGGATGATGCCCAAAAGCAGTTTACATATATATACATATATTTTACACAAGAATTAAAGCTGATTATCATTATTGATAATCTAATGATAATCAGTGCTGTGATACCCAACATGTAACACACGTATTGTTGCATACACGATCAGCGAACGGACATTTTTGGGCAGGATCAAGATCCAGTCAGAGCCCATATATCTGTAACATGTCGAACTGCACAAAAATCGCAAGTTAAGCCAGATTTATGCTTTGCCATCGAATAAACAGCATCGTGACACAGAGCCTCTCCGTCATCCCGAGTCCCACCTCTGCAGAGCTCTGCGTCGATTGACGCGCACTTCCAAAATGTTCTGACTATGTTCCATATGGCACAGATTGCAAGGACTGATTGGTCCGCTGTACTGCATAATTCCCAGCATTTCATGTTTCTGCTTTGTCCCTTCTGTTAGAATCCTTCAAAGGGGAGACCACGTCCTTGCAGGACTTCTCTCTCGTTTACGATGTAACATTTGGAATAAAGGTATTTGCTCTTCCTAATGAGTCAGCTCCAACTCCAACATCGTCCTCTTGCACAGAAAAAAATAACCGAAGGAGTAACAGACAACCAACAAGTTTCATGAGTTAACGGAGAGGCATAAACCAGGCTTAATACATCTTACTTGAAATGATATAATGTAGACGCAAGTGTTTTCTGACTGGAGGTTCTTAAGAGTCTTCCAATTGGTAAGTTTTCCACAAGAGGTAGTGGCTCTTCTTGAAAATGCCTGACTCTTGTTGTCAGAGGTCCAAATCAAGCCATGATAAACAAAACTTTGGAAGATCGCTTCCTTTTCCAACATTGACTAGTCCAGATATCCAGGCACACATGTTTGAGCCACAAATGGAGTGTGAAAGTAGTTGGAAGAACTGCAGCTGCAAAGATTACACACTGATGTCTCTGTTTGTCCCAGCTGTAAAAGCAATCCAGCTAAAGCGAAAAAAGGTTTGTCTCATCCTCATGATCAAATACACAGACCATTATGGAAACTACAAAATAGAACTGTGTGTATGAAGCAGAAGCTGATCACTCCTTCTTTTGTGGGCTGTAAAAAACTGTCCCTTTTAAAATGAACATGGCATCCATTCCCGTCTAAACACTATAACCACAATATCACCATTTCCCATTGGCTGGTCCAGTGACAGCATGACACATAGCCAGAAGTTGTCCTTCTCATGAATGCACATAGCCCATTCAGTCCAACTCTCTGCTAAAAACAGAAACATCTTCAAACAACATTTTCAGGAGACTGTGCTGAAATTCATGCAAAGGTACACATACTAAACTTAAAGTTTTATTATGGGCTATCAGTGTGTTTTTTCTGAACTATGAACAAAACCATTGTGTGTAATTAATGTCATTGAGAAGCAAAGATGTAAATAAAAACCTGACTGATACAGTATATTATAATTAACATATGAGGCGACATGGATTAGTTATGAACATTGTATGTCTTCTGCAGGTCTACTGTTCATTGGTGGTTTTATTGAGATGGTCAAGTGCATAAAGATAGTTTGTGATAAAAAATTGTGTTCAACCTGTCTGTATTTCACATTCAAACTGTCCCAATTTTGGCTTTAAGTTATGGTTTTTGTATTTACGTCCTGTTTTATTTTGACATCCCATGTCCTTAAGTTTTGTCTTGACTTCTCCTGTTCCCATCTGCCCTGATCGTTTGCACCTGTCTCTCTTCAAACCCTCTTTGTTTATCTTGTTTAGTCTTTTCCTTGCTGCGAGCCAATCTATAATGTTTCTTCTTCCATGTGTCATGTCATGTTTTTTTATTGGTATTATTATTATTGTCCTGCTCAGCGGGGCTTTGGTTTTTTTAGTTTTAATAAATCACCTTTTTTCTGTGAACTCCTGCCGTCTCCCTCTACTGCATCTGGGTCCTACTCATCCACACCTTGACACAAACCTCAGTGCCATTCTTTAGCAGGTCAATATGTTTAATTTTAACAATAGTAGAACTGAAACTAAGTAAATGCAGATGACAAAACTATGACTACAACAAAGTTACATTTTCATTTCATTTCATTTCATTTATTCCATTCATGGTATATATTCTTAATAATGTTGTACATTCCATGAAGTACACATTATCACCATGAAAGAAAAGTCTAATTTTAGTCATTAGACTGTCATCAATTATCACTAACTGCTGGTGACACACACCAGTCTAGTTTGTTCACCTCCTGATACACATGCTGTAACAGGTAAAGTCTGTTCTCCATGTTCTCTATTAATTAACATGAATTACTGTCTTTCAAATTTGCTTTGCCACTGAAAACGCAGCTGCAATTGAACAAAGACTTCATTACAACCACACAAGTTGAACTTAATTTGCACTAGTTGTTCAAACCAAATGAGGGTTATGCCAAAGCATTCATCATCAACAACTTCAAAGCCTCCCCCGCCCCAGGAGAGCTTCAGGAGACATCAGAAGCAAAAAGAGGGGTCTTCATTTGCCTCCAACCCTCTCAACAGCCCCAATGACCAGGGACCCGGACCTTCTTCACCCTCTCAAACCCCTGACAGGTCATCACCCTCCTCACCCTCCCTTTCTCCCTCCAACCCTCACCTAAAACTCACTGAGCAGATGATGGAGCGGGTCAACTCAGGGCTCAGATCTACCCCCCCCCCCCCCCCCCCGCTTTTTGTCCCACATAGCCCCCACCAGAGTAGCCAAAGGTGCACCACTGAGCCCCACCCCCACCAGAGCAGTCGCAGTTACAGTGCCCAGCCCCGACCCCTCCTTCCCCTCCACACCACCGTCATGTTCTGTTTCTGCAGTCTGATGTCTGATGTGTGGAGGGTCCGGGCTGCGAGGATTAGGGCAGTTGTACTTTTTCCCAGGACAAGCTGGGACCCTGTTTATTAGAAGGTTTTAAAATGTCTGTATTTTTCTGCGACAGAAGGAGAAATGCAGCCCAGTGGAAACACAGAAGGTTGCACACTAACAGATTTTTAAACAAAGTAAACATATCTTGTGTGCCACAGACTGCTCCTTACATGGGGCGTCAAATAATACTTCTAAAATGTTTAAGTTGGCTTTATTAAAGGTTAGGTCTTTAGCTGGGAAAACATTTTTCATGAATGATTTTATCATTGAGCAGCCTAGATTTTAGGTTTTTAACTAAAACTTGGTTAGACCAGTCTTTTGAATACATGGCCTCATCCAGAGTCCTGTTTCTGAATGTTTACAACCCCCCCAAACACTGCAGACTTTTTTCATGACCTCAGTGAACTGCTGTGTATGATCTATGTTGATTTTGACCGTGTGATTATTGTTGGTTATTTTAACATCCATGTGGACAACCCTCAGGACAAAGGGACTAAAAACCTTAATAACACTCTGGACAACTTTGAGCTGCCTCAATGTGTAACAGGGGCGACGCACAATAGGGGGCCACACTAAAGATTTACTGATGTCTAAGGGTCTGAGCATTTCAAAGATTACTGTGTCTGATGTGGGCCTGTCTGATCACTCCTGTGTTTTCTTTGAGAGTATGATTTCAGTGCACAAAAATGTTTCAACAACAGTGATCTGAAAACAGTGTTTAACTGAAAACAGTTGTGAGACCTTTAACCAGGTCTTCTCTTTAACACCTGCCCTTTCTGGGAGTTCACTCAATGAGCTTGTCAATAGCTTCAATGCTAAAGTGTTAAATGTTATGGATACTATTGCCCCCACTAAGGTGAAGGTTATCTCTGGAAGGAAGAAGTCACGGCGAAATTCCAGTTGTGAAAAATGGGAAAAGAGGGTGTCGGAAAGCTGAGCGCAGATGAAGAAAAGTAAATCTCTCTTTATATTATGACATCTATAAAGAGAAACTTCACTCTTATAAGTTATAACTGAGGAATGCATAACTGAGGACATTTTATATCAGCTGAACCCCTGTTCATGCTGTTTAGACATCCTGCCAACAGGTTTTTTTCATAAAGGTTTCAAAAAATTTTGGAGTCTTTAATATCAGGTGTGTTTCCAGAGCCAGTAAAAATATCTGTAATTAAGTCTCTGCTGAAAAAGGACAATCTTGGCAAGACACAAATGAACAATTACAGGCCCATCTCAAATCCTCAATTTTTACACCAGATAATTAAGCAGTATTTAAACAGCTAAGTTACTTTTTGTATTTCTGGAAATGTACTAAACTGGTTCAAAACATACTTAGAGAACAGGAAGTACTTTGTGTCAATAGGGAACTTTACATCTGAGCAGACAAGACAGTTCCCACTGGCACAGATTATAAAGAACAACAAAATAAACTACCATAGCTATGTAGATGACACGCAGATATATATTACAATGTCACCAGGGACAGAGGCTCCGTACAGTCTCTTGATAAATGCATTTAGGAGATTAATGACTAGATGTTTCACAACTTTCTCCAGTTAAACAGAAACAAAACTGAGGTAATTGTCTTTGGAGCCAAAGAGAAACGATTACAGGTCACCCCATCCGAGTCAAAGGTCATCTGGGTCTAGTGATGGAAAAAAACACATCAAGACAATAACAAATTCAGCCTACTATCACCCAGAGAATATATCAAGGATAAAAGATCTGATGTCTCAGCAGTAGGGATATAATGGTATGGGATTTTACAGTACGGTACGTTGACAGTGTTGGTACGTAGAGACGTCTTGTAGATCTGCATCTTCTGTGTACAACAAAACCACGCTGTTCCATCCATCCATCCATCCATCCATCCATCCTCCGCCGCTTATCCGGAACTGGATCCGGGGCAGCAGTCTCAACAGGAATGCCCAGACTTCCTTCACCCAAGACACTTCCTCCAGCTCTTACGAGGGGAGTCGGAGGCGTTCCCAGGCCAGCTGAAATACATAGTCTCTCCAGCGTGTCCTGAGTCTTCCCCGGGGTCTCCTCCCGGAGGGACATGCCTGGAACACCTCCCTAGGGAGGCGTCCAGGAGGATCCGGTACAGATGCCCAAGCCAACTCAGCTGACTCCTCTCAATGTGAAGGAGCAGCGGCTCGACTCCGAGCTCCTCCCGGGTGACTGAACTCCTCACCCTATCTCTAAGGGAGCGTCCAGCCACCCTGCGGAGGAAACTCATCTCGGCCGCTTGTATCCGCGATCTTGTCCTTTTGGTCACTACCCAAAGTTCATGACCATAGGTGAAGGTAGGTGCGTAGATTGACCGGTAAATTGAGAGCTTCGCCTTTCGACTCAGCTCCTTCTTCTCCACGACGGTCCGGTACACCGACCGCATAACTGCGCACGCTGCACCGATCCGTCTGTCAATCTCATGCTCCATCGTTCCCTCACTCGTGAACAAGACCCCGAGATACTTGAACTCCTCCACCTGAGGCAGGACTTCTCCACCCACCCGGAGAAGGCACGCCACCCTTTCCCGGTGGAGAACCATGGCCTCGGTTTTGGAGGTTCTGATTCTCATCCCTGCCGCATCGCACTCAGCCTCAAACCGCCCCAGCACATGCTGAAGGTCCTGGTCCGATGAAGCCAACAGGACAACATCATCCGCAAAAAGCAGAGATGAAATCCTGAGGTTCCCAAACCGGATCCCCGCCAGCCCCTGGCTACACCTAGAAATCCTGTCCATAAAAATTATGAACAGGACTGGTGACAAAGGGCAGCCCTGCCGGAGTCCAACATGCACCGGGAACAAGTCTGACCTACTGCCGGCAATGCGAACCAAACTCCTGCTCCGATCATATAGAGACCGGACAGCCCTTAATAGAGGGCCCTGGACCCCATACTCACTGAGCACCCACCACAGAATGGCACGAGGGACATGGTCAAATGCCTTCTCCAGATTCACAAGCACATGTAGACTGGTTGGGCAAATTCCCATGAACCCTCAAGCACCCTGCGGAGGGTGTAGAGCTGGTCCAGTGTTCCACGACCGGGACGAAAACCGCATTGTTCCTCCTGAATCCGAGGTTTAACTATCGGCCGTATGCTCCTCTCCAGTACCCTGGCGTAGACTTTCCCGGGGAGGCTGAGAAGTGTGATCCCCCTATAGTTGGAACACACTATCCGGTCCCCCTTTTTTAAAAAGAGGGACCACCACCCCGGTTTGCCACGCCAGCGGCACTGTCCCATTCCTCCATGCAGTGTCGCAGAGGCGTGTCAACCAAGACAGCCCTACGGCATCCAGAGACTTGAGGTACACAGGGCGAATCTCATCCATCCCCGGTGCCCTGCCACTGAGGAGCTTACGAACCACCTCAGTGACCTCGGCTTGGGTGATGGATGAGCACATCCCCGAGTCCACACTCTCTGCTTCCTCAGTGGAAGGCATGTCAGTCGGATTGAGGAGATCCTCTAAGTATTTCTTCCACCGACCGACGATGTCCCCAGTCACTGTCACTGCCATATCACTGTCATTGCCCACATGAGCGTTGAAGTCCCCCAGTAGAACAATGGGGTCTCCAGTTGGAGCACCATCAAGTACCCCTCCCAGGGACTCCAAGAAAGCCGGGTACCCTGCACTGCTGTTCAGCCCGTAGCCACAAAAAACAGTGAGAGACCTTTTCCCGACCAGGTGCAGGGACGCAACCCTCTCCTTCACCAGGGTAAACTCCAACACATTGCGACTGAGCTGAGGGGCTATAAACAAGCCCACACCAGCTAGCCTCCTCTCACCCTGGGCAACTCCAGAGTAGTGGAGGGTCCAGCCCCTTTCAAGGAGCTGAGTTCCAGAGCCCAAGCTATGTGTGGAGGTGAGCCCGACTATCTCTAGCCGGTATCTCTTAACCTCACGCACAAGCTCCGGCTCCTTCCCCCCCAGCAAGGTGACATTCCATGTCCCTACTGAGAGGGTTTTGGTCCAGGGATTGGGTCGTCGAGGCACCGCGCCATGACCGCTACCCAGTCCACATGGCACCTGCCTCTCACTGTCCTTCCTGCGGGTGGTGGGCCTACGGGAAGGCTGGCTCACGTTGCCATTCCGGGCTGAACCCAGCTGGGTCCCATGGGCAAAGATCCAGCCACCAGGCGCTCGCCTTCGAGCCCCAACCCCAGGCATGGCTCTCTTTGCCATGATTAGCTTTGGAACCGCTCTTAGTCTGGCCCGCCACCTAGGACCTGTTTGCCATGGGAGACCCTACCAGGGGCGTAATGCCCCAGACAACATAGCTCCTAGGATCACTCGGGCAACACGAACCCCTCCACCACAGTAAGGCGGCGGTGTGGGGGGTAACCAGCCCCCGGGTCTGGCAGTCAGAAGGCGCGCCGATTTTTTCCAGTGGCCAGCCGCGGTACTGCAACCAAAAATCCCATGCGGCCCAGAAAGCTTTTTTCCCATAGACCGCAATAGTAAAAGAGAAGCCTCTAAAACTGTTCACAGGACACCTCCAGCTGTAATCACCGGCAATTACTAATCTTTGTATTCTATATTTTTAAGTCATGGACTTTATATCCCTCAAAAATGTTTTATAACGGCCAGAAAAGTCGAAGAAAAGTCTCTTTCTGGGCGTGACGTCACGGCTGACGTCACAGCCGTGTCCGTGCATTCCACGGATGTTTTATATTAATATATATTATATAATTATATTATATTAATACATTAATAATATATGTAATGCTATACATGTAATAATATACATTAATTAAGATATTATATTAATACATATTATATTAATATTCGCGTCATTGCCCCGGGGCATGATGGGAGGCCCCATAGCATCATGGGAGGTGACTCAACTGCGCATGCTCTATGGGCCGCTGTATGCGGAAGTAAACCCGGAAGTCAGAGATTTTTTCAGCGGATGCGCTGGCTGAGCAGAATGCATTGAAATGAATGGGCAGCCATTTTTGACGTCCGATCCAGTTTTATAATAGATCCATGGGGGTAACCAATCAAAGTCATGGGGATCCTTTATTTTTTTATAAATCTAAAAAAATATCACAGAATATCTGTACCGTTTCTGATTGGGTGGGCACTGTGCATCACTTTTAGACACAACAATGAACGCATACCGCAAAAGTTGTGTCTCGGCGGAGGGACCCGACGTCCCAGCAAAATGAGCACAACAGAGAAGTGTTCAGAACAGCACACAGAGCACACACTGAAGGCTGATTTATGGTTCCGCGTTACACCAACGCAGAAAGGTGCGCGTCGTTGCGTACCCTACGCCGTAAGCTACGGCGTACCCTACAGCGATCCGTGGCAACAAAGCCTGCACGGCAGCGCACCGCCATCCGCACCGGCGCTCTCCGCACTCGCCGGGATGGAGACGCCTCCATCCCCACGGACCCCCATACTGAGGAGGTGGTATTTTTGGCTGCAAGATTTTCGACGTGACGAGTGCGCGCATGGGACAGAGGGGGGCGTGGGCGGGACTTAAAATGAAGGCCTCTGATTGGTTCTTTCCCCCCTGCCAATCCTCTGGTCCTCTGACCAATCCGTTTCATTCGGACCGCAAAAAACAGATTGGTCAGAGTTTTTACAGGATTAAAGCTGTCAGAGAGGTCAGATTTTTTTCTTTCCTTTTTCTGAACACATTATTCACTGGCTACTCTCAGGATGGAAGGACCATTTCACCCAGTATAACAATAAATGTTTTTGAATACGAGTACAGACTATACCTTTAAGCTGTGCGTATTCTTTTTTATTTGGAGTTGCACCAGCAATGCGGCTTAATATGAAAATAATTAATGAATTACGTCACTGTAAGCTTGGAAATATCAGGTGTCACCACCATGGCTTCACACCACTGCGGTAGACCGAAATACGGTATACCTTTTCACCCTTAATCAGCAGAACCTGGAAAAAATAGCCCATGCACTAATCTTTAGTGAGTTTGATTATTGTTACAGCATCTTTACAGGTTTACCTAAAAAGTCAGTTAGACAACTGCAGCTCATTCAGAACTCTGCTGCTCGAGTCCTCACTAATGGCGCTTTTCCACTAGTACTTACTCAGCCCGACTCGGCTCGTCACGCCTCTACCCGCCTCTACCCGTTTTCTCCCCGTTTGTTTTTCCACAGCCAGGGGAGAAGTGGGCAGGTTGGGGTGAAGCTGCTGTGACGTACTTGATTGCGCAACCGCTTTGTTCATGTCAGCGCTGATCAGAAATCAGCTGGAGCCGCGAGCGGCTGAGAGTAAAACAGCCCGTCTACATCGCTTTTTTAATTCTCTCCTCAGCCACCAGGTTTATGAACATCTGCACCTTAGAGTTGGATCACCAAACAGACGTTTTGCGCTTTATAATAAAATTGCCGCGAGCCACGAGTCGCGCTCGCGCTGACTCCCGCTTCCTGATTCAAACGTCTGACGGCCCCCGACCAATCAGAGGTGTGGAGGGTGATGACGGCCCTGCCCCCCGACCAATCAGTGGCGCGGAGGGTGGTGACGTCAGAAATAGTCCCGGCTCAGCCCGGATAGAACCTCGCTACAGAAATAGTATCGGCTTGGAGCGGCTCTACCCGTCTCAGCCCTAGTGCAAAAGCGCAAAACGGGGCCATGGCGGGCAGAACCGAGGTAAAGCGGGACTAGTGGAAAAGGGCCATAAGACCAAAGAGGTGGACCACATCATTCCAGCTCTGAGGTCTTTACAGTTGCTGCCTGTCCGTCAGAGGATATACTTCAAAGTTCTGATGCTGGTCTATAAACCTCCAGACCCCTCAGGCCATCTGGATCCGGCTTTTTATCAGTTTCCAAAGTCAGAACCAGACATGGAGAAGCTGCATTCAGCTTCTCTGCTCCACATATCTGGTACAAACTCCAAGAAAGCCTCAGATCAGCTGAAACACTCAGTGTATTTAAGTCCATCTTGAAGATGCACCTGTTCTCAACTACATGAATAAACTGACTAAAGCTCCAAATCTGCTGTTACTTTTAAGATTGAGTTGCAAAACCTAATTACATTTTAACTACTGTCTTTATCTATTGTCTATCTTTTGTCTATCTTTCTTTTTGTTTAAATTTTAAATCATGCTTTTTTTCCTACCCTGTGCTGATGTTTTAATGTCTCTGTAAAACACTTTGAATCACTCTGTTGTTGAATTGTGCTATACAAATAAACTTACCTTGCCTTTAAAATTAATAATAATGATAATAAAAAAAAAACAAAAAACATCAACAATAACACCACCGAGTTCTTTGATGTAACTGTGATGACGGCAGCGTCTGGCAGCACTCAGCCTTGTTGAACTGTAACTCCAAACTGCTCAAGGTCTCTATCACGGTTGCGCTTCCATAACTTGACTATTTTAAGATACAGAGAGCGTGTACACTTACACACACACTGAACAATCACACACATTCACATGCTCCTGCACCTGAAATGCACGTGCACACATATCCACAGAGCTCCCAAATATCTCTTGACCTTTTGCAAAGCGCACGATGACAAGAACTGTCTTTCCTTTTAACCCTCTTGCCCCACACTTCTGCGGTTATCGCTTCCCCTCAGACTTCTCCCAGATTGTCTCTTCACAGCTAGGCCACCCTCAGCAGAATGTCAGCAAGAGAAAAAGAACAAAATGAACTACAGGAGACGTCATTTTGTATTTCTGAGATGTGACTCATGGCTATAAAGATCACACACTTGAGTAATGACTGGTTAAGGAAATAAAATGGGCCATTAAAAGGGGCACAGATGCCTGCAATTGGTAATCTGATAGTTTTGTAATATACTAAACAGTTTGGGTTTTATTACTCGTGTCTGTAATGTAGCTTACTGTTGAGCTGTAATGCTTGAGGGTGGCATAGTACATTATTTAAAGTATTACTTGCTGCTAACATATCAAAACACACATTCCCACTCCTCCTCCCACTTTAAAACCTACTGTGCTTAATTTCCTCTGGTCCTTTCCATTTGGCCAGTGAGGTGGTAACTTGATTGGTGAACTGTTTACCTTTCCTGTCTGATGATTGGATTTGGTTCTCGTGTGTCCGGAGCACACCCCTGCACACCAGGATGGAGCAGATTAACTAGATTTTCAGTTTCACTGTGCTCTCTCTTTCTCTCTCCCTGTCCCTGGCACTGTTATTGGAAGAAAGTGATAATTCCCCTGCACTTCAAACACAGCCCCCTAACTAAGACTCTGCTTAAGTCTCATCCAAGGGAAAGCTGCCTGCCTGTGCACAGATGTCTCTGATTAAATTGTATCTCAGAGAGGAAAAAAAAGAGAGAGAGAGAGTGAAAGAGAGAGAGAGAGAGGTCCTCCATGCCCCCACCCCCTACCCATTCATGTCTCTCTATCTGTCTCTCTGTTAGCTTGCTCAACTGGCTGTTGCCAAAAAAGCCTTGGGCAACGAATAAATTGCTTTGGTTTCGGCAGACAGAGAAGTTGGCTGAGACAAGCTGAATCAGTGCATTAGATGCGAAGGCCCCCCTCATAGACTAGAAGTTAGCCTTTAGCGCAATCATTGACCATGAGTGATGATTATGTCTAATTGAAGGAGACTTTCGCTACCTGTAACACAGCTGGGGGGCCTTGAGCATATTGGACAGATGAAAACAGGCAGCGAGAGAGAGAGAGAGAAAACAAAACAAAACAGGGTATGTGTTACAGGAGACGGTGGAAGATAGGAGGTAGGTTACTATGAGATGGATGAAGATAGATGTTGAAAGTTAAAAAAAATGAAGGGGAGGTGGATAACCATCCAGAAATGACTGGGAACAGAAGAAAGAGCTGATTAGTGGCACACGGAGGTATGTACATTATACTGTTGGCATTTGTACACAGTTAATACATTTTAATCAAGTCACGATGATCCATTAATGAAGTATTACGGACCAGCTGTATTCTTTTAAGTGAGGCCCATGAATGCGTAATTTTGATCATTTGGATAGTTTGTTGAACATATTGGAGATGGTAAATGTGCATCTGCTAAAATCTGTTTCAAACAGGAAAAAGGCATGCAAAAATTAGTGCAAACAAACAGATTTCCATCCCGTCTCATCGCCTTTCAAATAATTCCCAAAAGCCATAAAAATGGTGCATTTCAGCGCTGACTGGACTGGAGCTCAATATACAATATGCAAAAGCTTTCGGGCAATTTAGGAGAGAAAAACAATCAATATGTTCATTGTGCACTGGGAGGAAAAACACAATCTCTCCAAATGTGAACACCAGAAATAATGGGATATTGTGCTTCATTTTTTTCCGGCTTCATTCCAGCAAATCTTTGGGAGTGTATGTAAGAGCGTATGCCTAAGTGTCTACACACCTTGCACTGCAGGTGAACCTGGGTGCGCTTGCATTTCTACAGCCCTTTCTGTGCATCTGTGTGCTGGAATGAATGATTGAGCTAAGCAGACAGGGGCCAAAGACTAAAACAGCCACATCCCCCCCGCTACCAACCTTTCCCTCTGTTTCCACATGGCACTGGGGTTCCTGGCATTAACTTCAGCCATGGGAGTCGCTTCAGATCATCTAGGAGGGTATTGGATGGTCGTGGCTGCCTTTTGCAATAACCTGGCAAGGTCCAAATTCATTAGGGTAAAATTTGGCCCTGGCTGCAGCGCTGTAGTGCTCACAGCATTTGGCCCTGCTGCGCTGGGCTTCGATAGGATGAGCTGCGGAGCATTTTTGCCGGATCCAGAGAGAGCCATTAGCGGCTGCTTGTGATGATGGTTATGCTCCCCAATGTCAAACACAGATAGTTGCCTTTGAACGATTTGAGCGATTACCCTTTTCACACAAGCTATCGAATAATGGGTTAGGTGAGAGAGCAGAGACAACAGAGGGAGGGTGGAGAAAGCATTAAAAAGGGAGAGAGAAGGGCTGGTGTGAAAAGGGAAGTAATTTTGATTTACATATTATTGTGAAAATCTTTTTCTTTTCAAATGATTTTTTATTTTTTTATCTCACAAGTTATATATTTGTAGACTGTTAACTCCAAAGTGAGCCTTTAATTCAATTGAATTTTCACATAAACTTTCTCAAACTGCATTATTGTAATAAAGAATTAAACAGTATTGACTGTAATGTGCAAAGAATAAACTGTAACAGAAATGACATAAAATGTCATTACTTTCTGTTAACTGTGATATGGGTATCTAACCAGCCAACACTTTTTGTGTAAATTTAAAATCAATGTATAGATTTTCAACAGAAAGCATCTCTTGTAAAATAACAATTGATACTGAGAGTTAACCTATGAGAGTAAATAACTTATATCCTCATGAAAGACTGCAAATCATAAGCTCAAACTTTTAAATGTCTGGTCTCATCTCAGGCAAATTCAAGCTTGAAAGGCATGATTTTAAGCACCTGAGGAGACTTGTTCAAAATATCAGCCTCGAGTTAAGGACAGATAGCTACAATAATAAAATTCAGAGACATTAGCTGTGGTACCGAATCAAATAAGCACTGATATTTTTGTAGACTTTTCATTGCTACTCAGCAATCTCGTGTCACTCTAATATTTAACATCTTAGTTTTTATTCTGTAACTTGAAACTCTAATGGCAAAATGTTAGTAAATACAGTAAAATACATAAAACTATCACTTATCCTTCTATCCTACGTGGTAATCCAATTTACAGTAAGATAATGTTTAAGTAAATTAGATAAATACGCTGTAAAATCACAGCTGAATAAGGCTATCCCTGCTGCTAGTTTTCAGTAAATCCTGAAAGCCAAGACAATTAGTTATGAAGCTTTTTTGAAGAATCCAGAACTAAAAAGAAACTTTTGTCAACATTTACATAAACTTTCTTGGAAACATTTCAAGATGACGGTATGTCAGAGTATCAGGAAATGGCTGAAAGGTTCATAATGCTTTATTTACCTGTACATGACAAAAATACACAGACAACTGAAGGCTTGTTACATAAACCAAATAGCAGCGTTGCTCCACAGCCATATCGCTCTATAAAAGCAGTACACTTAACATTAAAACGTAAATATAGCTTTTATTTACTCTAATTGGATTTAACTTCTCTCATACTGTACATCTGCAGTAGCAACACTTTCCCGTCTTGGATGCCTGATGACCAGAGAAATTCTAGTGTGCTTACTTCAAGACCAAAGATGAATCAGAAGTTTGCAGCAGAAGGAGAGGGTACTAGAGCCGAGGTGCTGAACAGGACTTGCCCAGCAGCTTTTGAGCTCCTTTCAGATTCTCTGTGCTTACTTGTTAAGCTAACTATCAATCTGAAATATAAAGATACCATTCTTGTTTGTTACTGTTGTCTTTGTTTTTGTTTCACACCTTAAGACCTCTTGGTAAGACCTCTGTCCCCTTATTGTTGGTTTCTGTGTTTGTTGTATATTTTCTACATTACACTTAGAATTACTTTTAAACACCATTTGGTGCTCACAACAGCAAGCCACACATTTTTTAATCCATTGTTTTTGTACTTTAACTCTGGCATAGCTTCAACTTCTGCATCAAGCTTTGGAAAGCCTGAAGTTCTCTTGCTCCAACATGCAATTATGTTGTTAAAATTGTAAATTCCTCTTCACAGAGGTGTCAGAATGCAGGATTTGGTAACAAGCCTGCAATGAAAGTTTTTTTTCTTTATACTTTTTTATTGCCTTGTGGCTATAAGCCCTCCCAGCATCACTTTTTGTTTGTTACGAAATAAAACCACTTTTCCCAAACAAGACATTTCAAGTTTAGTCTATTTTAGGTGTATGCGTGATATGTGCACAATAATAACATGTACACGTAGATGCATGAGAAACGAGACAGGTGAAAACAGACAAATACGGCATAAGGTGTGCAATGTAGATGAGGGGAAAAACAAACCTACGAACACAAACAAACAAGTGCAAATGACAGACACTGAATGCCAAAAACGTTCCTACCAAACACAAATACTTTATGTATAAATACAAATATACAGCACAATGAGAGTGTTAGTCCTCACAGACCTAACACTTTTAACTGAAGAATATTTATACCAATGCGCCTGTAAAACTTGGGTTAAGAAATGCTGATCACCCAAAGTTTGTACCATACTGTCAGTGTGTGACAGATATATGTACTGTATATAGTATGTAACCTGAAAAGACAAAAAAAGTGTGCACACATATATCAGTGTACACTTGCATCCTATTCATTCACACCCATTCTGCTGTACAGTGCAGCAGGGCCATAAACAGGGGGCACCTCTCCTATTTGATAACAGATAGGCTCCCACAGGATCGGCCATTATTCCTTTGCATTTCGCAGAGCAAATGAACTTGACAGATGGCTGTGTCACCCAAACCCTTGACTACCAATCTGATTATGCAGAAAACAATACAATAGAATAGAGCAGGGGAATCATTACCGGAGTTAGGGATTGCGAGCTCAGGAGCACACCCCGACACCTCACCCACAGTCGAGGACAATGCAGCACAGCCCAACAAAATTACACTTGTGAAATTGAACAGCAAGAATGAGTTTAACATAAACTGGGTTACGGTCAGGCAATCTGTCATAGGGCTAAAGCGATTGTCTAGGGCTGCTTGCATGGCATATGAACTCATCCGTCATCTCCGGCTCCATTAATGGCAGCAGCTCAGGTTTAAAACTGTAGATATTTACTGGCTCAGGCAAGGCTCCCTTGCTGCATGTGTGCCTTATGAGAAATATGTCATTTTGTGTATTTGATGTTTACAATCCTGCCTTTAAAAAAAAAAAAAAGTTAATATGCTGCCTTAAACTAGCAATGATATAAAACAATAAAATTGGACTCAGTACTATATGTTGGTGAAATTACTATAGCTACAACATTTGATCATTTTTATTTATTTAACAAAAAAAAAGACTTATAATTTTGTCTGGGCTTGCTGCCATTGCAACAACTTAATTCCTTTCTTTATCAGCCATTCTGCTGCAGAGCAGCGTGATGTTTGGGTTCATTCTTCTACTGTGTGATCCAACGTCACCCAAGCGTTAGCTGTCATACAGACACACATGAGTTTATGGGTGACCCATTACCCTAATGTTTCCCAGGCCCTGCTGCTGCAAAACTCTTCCAGATCATGACCTCTCCACCGACACACCTGACAGTTGGAATAAGTTTGTTTGAGCTGATATGCTGTTTTTTGCAAGTTTTTCAAACTTTAAGAGTGCAGTCATGTCTTATTCTGCTTGCAGCTTTACAAAATGAATCATGCTTCTGGAGTTTAGTTTATTTTGTGATTTTGTTGTGATTGTTCAGTGATGAACTTTAACTTTTAACTGACTAACTAAGAGTGTGAGATACAGCTACATACAGGGTGTATTGCAATTTCTCTGAGCACAGTGTGGTCTGACCTGAGGGTGAACTTCCTGGGTTGTCCACTGATGAGAAAATTGGCAACTGCCTTGAATGATTTCTTTTTGTTAATAATATTTCTTTTTCTGCTGAATGGTGTATTGCTGTTTGGAAATGGCCTCATAACCCTTACCATATTGTGGCCAGCAGCAGTTGCTTTTCTAATGTCTTTTCTCATTGATATTGTGTAAACATATATCTGAATCCTTCGGACCAGCAATCTGCCAAAACTGCCCTTCCATAGGGGTGGTCTCACTTCCTGTTGATCAGTGCACTCGATTATCAGCACCTGATTGTAACCTACCCTCTTTCTATGGAGGTTGTAAGGATATACAATTTTTCACTCACTGCTTCTGCATTCACCTGTTTTACGCATAATGACATGAATAAAGAAGCAATATCAACCGACAGTTTTGTTTTTGCTTTTTTGTGACTCTATACTGAAAAAAATCCACTTTATAAACTTGAAATAAAAGTTTAACAAAGCCTGAAAGTACTCATTTGAAGCAAGTTTAGTTGTACGGTTTAGTTGAGCTATGGAGATAGCGCACTTAGATTTTTAATTTGATTCCTGTCGTTGTCCAACTATACATGCGCACAAAGGGAATCAATTTACAGACCATAGTAAGTCAGACTCCACCACGATAGATTGCTTAAGTGGTAGCTTTCAGCTTGTTAACACCGGGTTTTTCTGCCTGACCTGTTACGCCACACACCAGCACAACAGGTGAGTCTTAGATCTCGCAGGCAACAACTTATTTATTTATCGGTTGATTTCGTTCACTGTATTGGCTTCTTCCAATACCTCTGGGTCAAAGCAAGGGAACTGTAGAGCATGCACAGAGACTGTTGGCCAAATTCAGTCTTTTAAGGATTAAACCAATTTTAGCCTCATTATCTGGATTTTTAGTCCGCATTTGAGAAGTTTGGTCCAGTTCGATTTCAGTCAAACTACCCAGAATGTTGAGTTGTGGTGGAAACATTACAGCGACAGTTTCTTTACTGAATCGTCTACTCAAATGATCCAATGATTATACTTCACCATTCAGCTGAGCTCAGATGTAAATGAAGTAGCGAACAGAGGCTGCGCCCAACTGAATGAACGTGACTATTTCTCATTGGCTTAATCTGCCAACATCAGCTCAACAAGTCCAAGAGCACTGCTGAACTGTCAACCAGTTAAAAAGACTTAAAGGGTAATATAAACCCAGTGTTCATCTCCAATATTGAGTGAGGCAACGTCTAAAATGTAAATAAAAACATATCAATATTTTTAATGGAAATGTGGTTATGTTTGGCAAAGGGAAAGTGCTGCTGGAAGCTAAGAAACATGAATTGAATCAGGAGGTGCTCAGCTGTGTTTCAGATGAATATGGTCAGTTCAAGAAGGATCTTATAATGCAACAAAGAAACAAACTAGTTAATAAGAAGAGCCATAAAACAAACCAGAGAGATGCTGAATGGTAAAGCCCTTGTTCCCTGACCCCTAATCCAGACCCATTCATCCCCTGCTTGATCGTACAGAAAGTGAAGTTAGAAACTGGAGGTTCTGTTAAAGGGAAAGTTCGTTTTTTTACAACCTGGACCATATTTCTGGCATTTTTTATGGTCGTATACTCACCCAGGCAAGTTTGGTGTCATTTGGAGTCCTTCGGAAGATATTAGGAGTTTTGTGCGTGCCGCTTCTCCATATAACGGTAGTGAACGGGGCACAGCGGGACACAGACGTTGCAGCGTCTAAATAACACATGATTGCCGCGAAACTCGTTCATTTCTTTTATGAATCACTAGATCTGCTTCCAGGACCTGTTGTCTACATCCGGGGCTGTGTGTGTAACAAATAAATCAGTTTGTAAACAAGACCTCTGAACTCATGACGTCATCTCTGTGCGCGCATCCCAGACACAGCTCTGTGTACAGCTGGAGTTCGCTACTGTTAGTTTACTGTTAGTTATTTGAAACATGTCTGAATATTTGTCAAATTCTGAGGTTGTGGACGATAGGGGTGTAACGATACACTAATCTCACGATACGGTACGATACACGATATTGAGGTCACGATAACGATACGATACGATATAGCAGTATTTTTTTAACAACCTTGAATGAGGAACATATGACTGGAAAAAATTGTTTTATTTGAAAGACACAAAATACAAAACAATGCTGTACGTTTGCCCTATTGTCACAGTTTGTAATGCTTTATAACTGTTTAAGTTTTAAAGAGAAAGCCAGGCCAACCATTTTCCACAAACTGAACTAAAAGTAAATGTCAGGTTTGCATTATGCATCTTCAGTTTCATACAAGTACAAATATTTTGCCACAAACTGAATAGTTTCTCTCATGTATGATTTGACTTTTTTCTTTTCCAGAAATGTAACAAATAAAATTAAATAAATAAATAAAAGTAAATAAATACATACAATTTTACATCATAAAGAAGACTGATTCATGCTCACCTTATAAGTGTAAGAGGAGATTTATTTTTGTTAAGAAGGTTATTTTGTTAATTCAGGGTTCATTATTTTATAAATATATTCTTTATATTCTGTAAATCAGGGACTATAATGACACTAGTCAGTTTATCTGTAGTGATTAGTGTGTTTTAGATTGGGCGGAGTGATACGCCACAGTACGGCACTAGGTGCTGTGTTGATGTTCTAAAATCCTACACTGTTGAGGGACATTGAAGTACACTTGAACTCACGCAGAAGTTGTCCCCTGTTTATCCTACTCACGACCCGAAAAAGGTTTCATTTAATAAGGTAAGGCTTAACTCTACACCAGCCTTACATAAGTAAAAGTTCAGAGCTCAAAACGGGACCGCAAAACGGGACTAGTTTCTTCTGAGCGGAGGAAGATTTTGGTCCACGCGGTCGCGGCCGCGGTAGGATGCGCGTTTGTAGTCAACACAATATATTAATATTAATAACCCAATATCGCGATACACTTTGTCACCTCCACGACACGTATTGTGACGTTTTTGTATCGCGAAATTTCGTGGCACGATATATTGTTACACCCCTAGTGGACGACGACTTTGAATATGATGGACGTCCTTACCGTTTTGAGCCAGAGTATACGGCTGAAGAGCTCACTGAACGGAGGACAGAGTCACGCACAGAGATGACGTCATGCAGGTCAGAGGTCTTGTTTACAAACTGATTTCCTTGTTACACACACAGCCCCGGATGTAGACAACAGGTCCTGGAAGCAGATCTAGTGATTCATAAAATAAATGAACGAGTTTCGCGGCAATCATGTGTTATTTAGACGCTGCATCGTCTGTGTCCCGCTGTGCCCCGTTCACTACCGTTATATGGAGAAGCGGCTCGCAAAAAAACCCCTAATATCTTCCGAAGGACTCCATGACACCAAACTTGCCTGGGTGAGTATACGACCATAAAAAATGCCAGAAATAAGGTCCAGGTTGTAAAAAACTGAACTTTCCCTTTAAGCACTGGAAGTGATGAAGGGAAAGCGACTGGCCGGGCTCGCCCTCAATATGCTCAGCTTTGGCTTTATAAGGGGAAAGCAGCTACAGGTCCTACAGTTCGGCCAAAATTGCATTCATAAGGTAAAGCCAATATGCATTCATGGGAAAAACAAATACAAACACAGCCCTTTTTCACCTTGATGGCTGTAAATCAAAATGAGATTTTTAAAGTTGAGAGATCACAGGATGTGTATGAAGCTCAACAGAAATAAATGTACAAGATATTCTCAATACAGTAAATACTTAGGTTGGTGTCTCCACTCACATGACTATTTTATCTGTACCAAACAACTTGTACTGCAGTCGTTTCATTACCTCTTGAAACCTGGGTGCTTTCACTCTTGCCGATTTAGAGCCTTAAAACTGGTCTTGTTTAATCATTAATATTTCACCAACAAGTAGTTGGGACTTATCTCATCATATTTCAGAAAAGCATTTTATACTGCTTATAGCTGTATGGAAGACAAAGATTTGTTCATTTGATAGGACAAAAGCACTTTGTTTGCAGGATTACACACATATACTGTAGTATACTGTATATACATTTGTGTAGGATTACTTCAAACCATGGTTGAAGTTGGAAACATGTTTGTTTTTTTGAATTTTCACTTTTCTTTCTTAGGCAAATTGAGTTTTTTGTCTAAAACCTGCTGCCCAGAGTGTTTTGTAAAACCTGCTGTCCAGTGGGTTGTTGCCCTAACCCTGGGCTGATTTTGACCAGACCAGTTGCATAAACACAGAGCCCAAACACGTCTGCGTTGCACACAAATTCTCTCGATTCCACTTGTGTGCGTTTCATTAAGTTCATGTTTGAATAGGACAAACCGACTTTCTTCATCACTCAAAACATTAAAAGTGTTAAGCTAACAGAATGAGCTGAATGTGCCTCTTCTTTCTCAGTGTAACGCGAACTTCAGCAGTGTAGTGGCAAGAGTGTGCTTTTCTACTCCAACCTCATATCCTGAAGTTGGCAGTTTGGTCAAAGTATTTGTAAAGCACACAGTATAAACAAAGCTTAACAGGCTCTGAATCCTGTAAATAAGAAGCTTCAAGTCAAGTTTGCTCAACCTGTATTTTTGCCCTCCCGTCAGCGATGATAAGTCTCGCTCCTTGTGCTGTCGATGGTGTGTCACGCCGCGTTGCTGGCTCTCGAAGCAAACCAGCAGAGGCCTTGCATCAGTTTAGCACCCGAGCGCTAGGTGTGTACACACGGAAAGTCAAATCAAAGACCTTGTTTGTGCTACGGCACAGTGCAGGTTTTCAGCAGGGAGAAATAAACCTTTAACAGGAAACCTCACACTGTCTTGTAAGTGGGCTAAAGGAGGCACAGCCTGGAAGGAGGTAAGCAAATAAGGAGTGAGGAAATGGGGGGGAAAAAACACTGTCTTTAAATGACTTCGATCTCTGGTGTGATGAATCACAGACTTGAAAATCCCTTTCTAGCTAATTGCTACCAGCATGTGAGATTTCTCCCCTACTCCTCCTCCATGTTCAATATCAATTTTCAGGGCCGGCAGAGAGAGATAGCCCTGGTCTGTTCCCCTGAGTCTCGGGAGCGGCCTCGCTGATAAAAACTGCACTAACAGCACTTAGCCATTTCAGAGAGTCGGGGAACAGACACACAAACACACACACACACACACACCCACAGACTCTCTTATTCACAGCTGTGTGTGGTAATGAAGGAGAAAAGATGGGCCAATCGAAGTGAAACAGGGAACAGGCTGGTGTCATCTGCTCTGTGACCTTCTGAGACGACTGTGTGTGTTCATGTGTATGTGTTTGTGCTCTCCTCAAGAAGTCTGGAGGTCAGACCTGTGCTCACTGAAGGGAATTAACATTTGTCTGCTTCACTAAGGACAGGCTGTCCTCCTTGGAGAATGCAGGAAATGTGTGCATTTTCCATGAGTAGTTAATGGTCATGCAGCAGCATTTTGTCCTGTACAATTAACATCAGTATAAATGGCAGTTTCACCCCAACCGATATGTAGATATTTAAGAAAATACAGGCATAGTTATAATTAAAAGGCGTTGTGGAAGTAGAGGACACTGCATGGCAAAAATATGACATTTAAACATTGCAAATGTACCATAATTTATTTTGTTATATTTCACAAAAGGGTGGCTAAATGTGACACAAACAAAATAAGGCACTTGCAAGGAATGTACAGTAAGTTTAAATCAATGTATATCTTCCAGTGGCTGCTTGCCCTTGACCATCCTCAAGAGGGGGACCGACACTGCAGACATCCCCTGACACCTTCTGCTCCACTCAAGCAGCTGGCTCAACAATTAAAGGACCACCTCCACCTCAGAAGCCATCATGGAAAAGTGTGAACCCGTTGCACTCAAGTCAATAACAATAGCCATGCATTTTATGCCAGGGACCATGCACATGTGCCAGTCAATATCAGTGTGCCTATCTACCTTAAAACTTGTTAAATAAAGAGATATGACCTCGATCTACCCGTCTCCAAGCTATTTATTTGTGGCCAAAGTGCAATTGTTGAAAAAAAAAAATCAGTGCCTTCTAATGGCAGCAAATGGGTTTTACTTGTTACATTGCTCATAAATAGCATCAGTTATGTGAGGATGTAATCCTGCAGACAAGAGACAAGAAAAGAACAAAACATGGGTGTCTAATTAGTATAAAAGATGGTTTGGCTCTTTGGTTTACTAGGTTTAGCAAAAGTTATTTATTTTTGTATTTATTAGGGCCCGAGCACTTACAGTGCGAAGGCCCTATTGTATCTGTAGGAATTTATTTTTTTCTCGTTTTTTTTTTCTCATTTTTCTTCCGACGAAATGAGGGCATTTTTGCCCCCCTAAACATGCCACCAGATTTTGCACGCAAGACAGGTCTGAAAATGTGATATTTAATGGTTTGCATTAATGGGCAAGATGGCTCAACAGCGCCCCCTAGAAAACTTTGTGCCTCAAGCCCCACAATACGGTTTGACGTACATGCACGAAAATCGGTACACACCTGTATCATGTTGCAACTTAAAGAAAAGTCTCTTGGCGCCATGGCCGAAACCGAACAGGAAGTCGGCCATTTTCAATTAATTGTGTAATTTTGGCGCAATTTATGCAATTTCTTCGGCCGTTTCTTCGCCCGAACCGTAACGTGCACCCAGGTGTGTTATACAACAAATGTGCATCTCGATCCTGCGACGATGCGCATTATTTTTCTCAGTCGAAAGCGTTACCGTGGCGACGATAGACGCCAAAAAGCGCGCCCCCTTCATCTGATTGGTCCATATTTGATTGATCCTACTTTCTGACATAACTTTTGAATGGTTTGACATAAAGAGACTTGGGTGGTGTCATCGGACTCGGTTTTGAATCCTTGAACATAATTGGTGCAAATTAGCCCGCCCCTTCTTCTGATTGGTCGATATTTGATAGTCCCTATTTTCTGCTATAACTTTTGAATGGTTTGACATAAAGACTCGTGGGTGGTGTCATCAGACTCGGTTTTGAGTCCTTGACCATAATTGGTGAAAAGTAGCCCCGCCCCTTCATCTGATTGGTCGATATCTGATATTTCCTACTTTCTGCCATAACTTTTGAATGATTTGATATCGAGAGTCGTGGTTGGAGTCATCCGCTAAATGTCCAGGCCTCAAGAATCTACATTAAGTCATAAAAGCGCTTCCACTGCAGCATGCCTGAACGTGCACATGGGTACGAGGGCCCGTTCATCGCTGCTTGCAGCTTTAATTTTTGTTTTGTTTTAGAGGGATTTACTGGCAGCCCATGATGGTGATAGTGATAGACAGGTGATTGGCAGAGGTGTATATTAACGAAGTAGATGTACTCTACTTAAGTAGTTTTTTTGAGGATTTGTACTTTACTTGCGTTTTTTTTTTCCAGGACTTTTACTTTTACTTCACTACATTTAAAAGTAAAAAAATATACTTTTAATTCGTTACTTTCACATTGGCCACCTCGTTACTCGTTACAAATTAAAATAATCAAAGAATTATCTGGAATGCGTCCGAGAGGACGAGAAGAACTACATACGGTACTAGCAAAGACTATGAAAAACGTGTTAACTGAGGAGATGAGTAAAGTGGACCATATCGCCACCACTACAGACTGCTGGTCAGTTAGGAGAATGAGCTGCTCATTGGGTGAATGTTACAGACCTAACTAGACAATCAGCAGCCCTAGCTTGCAGACAGCTAAGAGGTTCCCACACCTTTGATGTTTATTATATACCACATTTCATTCACCTGAAAGTGAATGAAAAAAAAAATGAAAAAAACAAGGGAAGGATCATTTTTGGTTGTGTTGCTTCTTTTCATGTGTACTATAAAATACTTGTACTTTTACTGTTGATACTTGAGTATATTTTTTCACAAGATAGTTTGACATGTTTCAAGTACTTTATATATCTCTGGTGATTGGTCCACTTTTGAAAGTACTTGCCCTTTTATAAAACTACTACGAGTAAGTTCCCGGGTGGTTGTCTAACAAACGATGTCTAAAAAAAATAAACATTAAACCTCTAAGTGGTTACCAATTATTAGAATAAATAAATCAAGATAAAGTAGTTATTTTATTTCCAATAATCCTAATAAAAATGTTCCATCCGTAGAAGGTGGTGCTTGAAGTTTGCTGACACGCTCTTAAAGTTTGCTAATCGCCACGCAGACAATCACGTTAGAAACAGTTATTGCCAATAGACAAAAGAGTTAAGAACTTATTTAAGAATTGTATTTGTCTCAAACCGTATCGAAATCCAATTAAGTTGAATTGAAGAGAGTTAAGTAATTGTGAGGTAATCAGCACATGGCTAATTAGCATATCAATACAGACAGACATTACTGAAGCCATTATCAATCTCTTGAGCTCAGTGTTTGATAATATACGTCCAGAGCATAGTTCCCACACCTGAATTAAAAAAACAACTGTATCGCAGCATTATCACTGAATCAATAGGAGCCCCGAGCTTGTTTCCCTCGATGACAGGGATAATGGGAGACAACAACACTCCTACCATGTTCCCGTGAAGTGGCTGACTTAGATAAGTTTGGAGCAGCATTCTTGTTTAAAATCCTAGCTGTACTTCTGTCCTCCCAAGTCCAACTGGTTCCAGCGTGGGAACATGTACCCGAGTGGACCATGTTGCACCACGCTATTATAAGCTGCATGCAGTACCATTCCTGAACAGTTAACTTTTTGTGTTTTTATTTCAGATTCAAAGAAGTAGCATAAACCTGTGGAGTGATCATTGCCAACATAGCTGTGGGCGGAAGAGCTGGACATCTATTGATTTGTGCTCTTCCATGTTGGCTAACAGCCATTCAGCAAGTCATGCAGCTCATGCTTGGGGATAATGAAACAGGTGATAGGAGCAGCCAGCTACTGTTTGCTACAGGTTTGTCTAGGAATTAGGAGGAGGTTGTAGGTTCTGAAGTTCCCCATGTGAGTTTAAATGTGTCTGAGATTGTTTTGATGGTGTTTACTGTAAATGTCTTTCTGAATGGTCACATTTTCTTTTTCTGCTGAACTGCAATCCATACAAAAATAATGGCATTTCTGTCTGGAAGCAGAAGATTTTGCTCAGGTAAGATCGAGGTAACAGGGGAATCTTAAACGCCCTTTTGAATAAGTTTTGGGGAAAAGACTTAAGGGTGTTTTTTGTGACTGTTTGTACTGTACTCCTGTAACTACCATTTCTACCTGCATTGGTTGGTTTTACTCCATATTGTACAATATAACTTTACATACGTGAACAAGCATTTGAGAATGGCAGTTTAATGGTTCTTCACAGCTGCAAGTTATGATGAGTATTTTCCTCGCCCCGCTTCTTTCGATCCTTTCATGTTTTTGTTTCAACACTGGATAAGAGGCTTTTTGTGGGCTAAAGTCACCTACTATCCTCCCTGATTATGCAAAAAGCTTTTAAAGAGCCAAGGTGGAAAGAGGTTTGACAGACCTGTGGCCTTTGTGCCCTGCTCCATCTAACCCTCAGCTCTCTTCTTTGCTCTAATCTGATTTCTTGCAGACATCTTTGATCTATGCCTGGGCTAGAGGAAAGCAAGCTGCCGAGGCCTTGCCTTTACAGATGAAGTGAGTATGGAGATTAGCAGCCTTCCCTTACAGCTTTAGTGGCTAATACCTGATTAGGGCTCAGAGTCAGCCAATTGTCTCAGCGCCGGCTATCAATGCTAGCACTGGCTCTGGAGGGAGGATGGGGGTTGGATGTATGGAGGCAAGCAGAGGAAGACGGGATGGAATGGTAGCAGCAGTAATAGTGAGGAGAAAGGGTTGGGATGAAGGTTGATTCTGTAATGGATACTCATTTTATCCCACCCCTCTGAGACGATTAGGCCTTGGGGTCTCATATTAGCTGTTTTCTCTAGGCCTTTGGTGGTCCATGCAGCTGGTTCTCCTCTCTTCTCCTTCTTTCCCTTTCCTGTTGTGGAATATTCTCTTTCTTTACAGGGTGCTACTGGATCACCAGGACTCAAAGTTTTCAATCCCCCCTTTTCCTTAAAAAAAAAAAACAGTGTATGATCTGCTGTAAAGCAAAACATCTGTTTCAAGTTAGAAAAAGTTTGCTGTCATCTTAAACTTTCAAAATGCATATTTCTAAATAAGAGATTGTAAGACTTATGTGATGTATGAGGTGAGATGCATTGCAAGTGCATTTTGAAAAAAAAGAAGACCATTCCATCAATTCGGGATTGTGCCATGAATTCATGTTCTCTGTCTTGTTTGCTTTTCCTCTCAAATGTAAGCTAAGTTTCGGGAGTAATGTGTTTTGATTAATTAAAGCCACATAATTAATTCAAGGCTAGCACAATTTTAAGTGTGCTTTTACAGTACACTCACAGGAAAGTGCTGCATCGCAGAGTTGGCAACAAGTCCAAACAGGAGGCCATGAAAGTTTAAAAAAAAATTGATGAAATAGATTGCTGACATCTTGTTCCATTTGTGGGTTGTCGCTCTGTCTCTTGCTGCCTCTCTGACTGTCTATCTCTTTAAATAAGTCAGTTTAATAAAGACCCCTCTGGAAAAGACAAGCTTAGCCAATTAGAGCACTTGAGACATACAAATGCCTTTCTCCTGCTCAAGTTCGGTTATGCTCTAGTTGGTGAAAATAAGTGGCTTAGATAGAGACACCATTAAAGCATGTATGAAAATTTGTCTAAGTTTTTTTTTTTTAAACTTGTTTTAAGAACAATACTCCACAGCTGTGGGTTTGAGTGCAGCTGAAACTGAATTTTGATCTGTGGTGACAAAGCTCTTTTATCCTTGCCAACACACACTTGAGAAAAAAACTCAAAGGGACCAAAGTGTACCTAATGCGCACTTGAAAACACATATGGAGTTTACTGTACATTTTTCTTTTGTGTGCGTGTGTGTGTTTGTAATGGAGGTGTGGGGAGTAGAGAAAAAAAGTCAGGTGAAGGAAGAGTTTAAGGAATGAAGAGAATCTCCTTCAGTGAAGTCTCACATGTCTCATTATCCTAAGAGCTGTATCGTTTTATGAGTATATGCTTTATCTACTTCCAGTCTTTTTAGTCTTTGTTCCACAGTCCACGGCTCAGCACCTTTTAATCTGCATGTATATGAAAGAAGGGGAGTAGATTGCATGCTCGCATGGCTGTGTGAGTAGGGCTTTTTAGAGGGGTGCTGAACCTCCGGATGGGAAATTAAAAAATAAAAGGTGGAGATGCACACATGTGTACAATATTTTGTTTTTAGGGAAATTGGGCCTGACGGACTAATGCAGATGATTAGGCACTCGTTATTTGAACCTTTTATCTAAAACTCACTCAGCAGAGCAGCCCATTTGTCTGCTAAGATTTTCTTGTATGAGATTAATTAACTGAAGAGCATAATCTTGTTTGCTGAGTTGCTATAATATCCTGCTTTAAAGCAGTGAACCTTTATATTTCTGGATGTATGGATGCAGATTACGTGTGTTAGAATTTTTCCATGTTAAAAGGGTTCTATGTATCTCGACTCTGCCTCCCTGCCCCTTTTACATGTCGTACGTCGTGGTCCGACCAGGTTGAGCAAGAAAGGAAAAGTTAGTTTAACTCAGTTAATCCAGTTTTTTTGGTTTTGACCCCCCCCCATCCCCCTGTTAGCACAACCCAGAGACCCATTTAGAATCCCACAGGAGAAGCCCAGTTAACACCTCTGCTCCCCCAGGGTTAGCTAATGAGAGGGGGCATGCATTGCTACAATCCTTCCTTCTCTCATGCAGCCCACTTAGAGTTGAATCGATCCTTGATGTCAGAAGTCTAACATTTGCGGACCGTTCAATCCAGACTGCAGCCCACTCTCCCCCCAACCTCTAAACAGACCATCAACTCATGAGACTCTGAGTAATATGAATGTTTCAGAGCCTTTCTTCTGTAGTTTGACTCTTCGACTTGATGATCTGTGTTTACCAGCCTCTGTTTAAAGAACTGAAACTAACTATAACAACAACTATAACTAACAATATTTGCATCATGGAAAATGGTGTACAGCTTGAAACTATTTTGTGTTATTTAGCGACCAAGTACAATTGATAGCATGGCATATAGGAAGCAGCTGACACAGCCTTTGTTATTTTCAAACTCCATTAATAATCTATGATCTCCTTGCGCTCCTTGCCTCTAGAATGGTTGCAGGCTGTTTACATAAACTGAAAAGGATACCAAAAAAATAAAAACGCATGCAGCAATTTTTGAAAACTATTTTAGCCCCCAGAAGACATGATAAAAAATGGTATTTATTAATTGGATGATATCCACGCTCTGTTTTCATATCTCATGTTCATTCATTATGTTTTCCTTGCGCGGCTATTGGAAGGCGCTTGACTGACACAAATACATTATTCTATTTGTGTGTTATGTCCCTTTGGGCTGTTAATTATTTGTTTTTTCTTGAGTGGGTAAATTTAAAGAAAATACACCATAAATCCAGCTCCCAGATATGAGGACGCCCCCCCCCCCAAACGTTTTTATTCAATTCTTTTATGCTTTCCTTCCCTCATATCTTTCCATATTCATATCTTCTCAAACAGAAATCAAACCATCTACTTAAACACTTTAATATAAAGAAAAGCTCAATAACAAATGTTATATCAGTAGAGAGCATAAAGTTTGCCTTTTTAGGTCAGAAAGAGAACTCAGTTTTGTCAACAGCCTTCACATAGGAGTAAATCACTTTGCATTTTCTTGCTCCATATTTTGTCTTCAAAGCATAAACCAATCTTTCATGCCATTTATCATTTTTGAAATAGTCAATTTATAAAATTGAGATCCCAATTTAGCTGTCAGGACCATTTTGGCTGAAGGGTGATTGACATTTTGCTCCAGCTGACAAGCAGGGATATAACCGGCCAAATGTACTTCATCACTTGAGAGAATGTGGACCAAATTATGCTACACGTGGAACATGCAAATGTATTCTTTATTTTGGAGTGAGGGTTTTCATACAGTCCTTTTTACCTTTTACTTTGAAGCCCAATGACAATACAGTATTTTCTTCCTAAAATGTCAAACTTATTATGAATTCATGGCTTTCTAAACATGGGAGTTCCAATACACATCCATGAATACAGACACTATTCCCAGTCAGTGACATTGTTGTAAATGATAACATTTGCAGCTATCATTGAGCTGAAAGTACTCCTGATAACATAGTACTCACTCTTTCATCCTCCAAGGTTAGAGTAGAAAAAGAAGTGAGGAAAAGAATCTTCAATTTAGTGAGTAGGACCTGAGTGATTATTGGAAATGACAGTTGAACCTGATGAAATTGTATTCCCAATTGAAAACTAAATTGCTATCAGCCAAACATGATTTCCTTGTGCTAGGACCATACTAATTTTGCATCAAAACATTGGTAAATGTATTTAAAAGCCATAATAGCATATTACCATGCAGTCTCCCTTCGCCCTCACACGTGGACCCCATTAATCTGGGACTTCGATTTGCATGTAAATGTGGTCAACTTTCATATCATCAAAATACATGAGTCCCATGCCATCAGTGGGCCAGTGAGGCACGTTAGTGTGTTTATACGGGAAATCTCACCTGCAAGTGTCCGTGACAATATATGCAAGTTGCACTTGTATATTCACGAGCTATTACAGATTCATATATGTGTTTGCGTGCAATACTTCATTGGGTATGATTGTGTATTTTTGTTGCTATACGTGTGAGGGAATGATGTTGTATAAGAATTTGGTTTGAAATAATGCATTGAGGTCTAATGTCCAATTATTGGCGTATATTAGGAATTTCACAGAGGTCAGAACAAGGTACAAAGAATGAGCTGTTAAAAAAAAGATATTTAAACAAAGGAAAGATGTCACTTTTGGATTGTGTTTACTGTGTCTGGGTATATCAGAGGCAGTCCTGCATGGTACAATATCAACATTAAAAAGGCTAAAAAGGCCAAAAGCTACAGATTGACTGATGTGTAAAAGTATACTCTATTATATAATGAACTTCCTTTTGTGGAATGGGTAAGGATGAGAAAGAAGACTGTTTTGCCTGCCAGTCAGAAGGTGCTTGATTTAATCCCTGGCTTCAGTAGTCCACATGTCAGAGTGTGCTCAAACCCCTAACCCCCACATTTTCTCTCATATCTGTGTGTACAAGAGAGAGGGTTTTTTTGTTTTTTTCTGTGTGTGATAATAACAACAGAACTGTGCTCTGCTTTCTGATAGTGCCACTTACTTTATTAATTTGGGGTGGAAACCAATCAAAACTTGCACAATTGATGGGGTACACCTCACCTACAGTAGGTCATCCATCTCTTTACATTACGGAAATACCCATGTAAAATCTGGGTAGATCATTTTCAAGAAAAGTTGTTATCCCTCTTAAATATGTCATATCTGTTTGATCCACATAGCAGATCTTTATTTGATTATATGTTGGTTTTTTTGTGTTGTTTTTTTTTTCATTTTTGTAAGGCAGTTGGGCCAGTTACTTGAGAAGAGAAAAAGAGACACTGACTGCGTTAACATGTGGTCAATAACCCTTTTAAAACCCGAATATTGGCAATAACCCGAATTTGCACGGCCATGTAAACACCAATAACCCCTTTGAATAACCCGAATTTGCTCATATTCGGATTTTTGAAAACCCGAATATGACCCCTGGGTTACTCCTTTTAAAACCCGAATATTTGGTCATGTAAACGCCTAACGGAATATCCCCATCAAACGGAACATTAATTTGTTTTCTGCGCATGCTCTGTTCGCAAGGAATCTTGGTCTTTTGAGTCCAGGAAGTTCTTATAAACATGGAGAAACGCAAGACCAGGAGGAGACTAATCACTTCATAAATGTAATGAAGGATATGAACATTTCTGCATTTGTAGACGGTAGAAAGTACCGGGATAGCGAGATTTAAAAGAAGGTGAGCGAAAAGTTGCGCGAAGCAGCATTTGTTTTGAATTTGGATACAGGAAGAAGAAGCAGAAATGACGGTTATTGCGTCATGATGTTCTCCTGGTTTGATCGAGATATCCCGAATGATTAATTACCGTGTAAACGGAATATTCCGAATGTTTCAGTAACCGGAATATTAGCAATAACCCGAATTTTGACTGCATGTAAACATAGTCAGTGAGTCATTTTGCAGACTGCCAAATCCTAAGCAAGTTGAATTTCTTCATTGTTATCAAAATTGTAGTGAACAGAGCTGAACAACCACGGTTTCGGTCCAACCCACTGTTCAAGGCTTTCTAGCTATGAGTTTGAGCTTTTCTCTCTGTGTCGGCCCTGTGTTGTGCTGACACTTTCTCTAGGGGTGCACTCCATCTTTCACCCAGTATGAGCTCCCACCACCCACTATCCTGAAAATTATTGAGTCCAGAAAATTCAGTTGATTGAATGTATGGAAAAAGTAGTACTAGGCTACAAATGACACAACATTTATAGTTAATTCACACTGTCCCACAATAGGGCCCCTATGTGTTACTGTAACAACCTACTGCACCTGCTCAGGAGCCGCCCCATAACTATAGCTGTCCTTATTCAAAGAGAGCCAATAGCGCAGACCAACGTAGCCAGCCAATACACTGTCTGTCTTTGAGGGGATGTAGGGATGATTTGATGAATGCATAAAACGAGGGGGGGATTAAGAGGAAAAGTTGATTAGGAGGCAGCGGTTTGATGTAAGAGTAGATCAAATGAAGCTGAAAGGTATGACAAGAGTGGATAATAGGAAAGAGGAAAAGTAAGGGAGAGATGGTGAGAGGGGTTGGGAGGTGGAACGAAAGGGAACTATTCGAAAGCAGTGGAAGAGGCTTTAATTGGTCCCATGGATTCATCACTATTTCATATGCTGTTTAACCTTTTGTGAGGCTAAACCTCAGGGCTTTACAGCTGTTTTGTGCAGCTTGGAAGAGAAGGATTCATTTTTGTTTGACTCTAATTTTGTTGGTCTGATCTCTGCCCACAGAATACATTCCTCACAAAGAACAAGACACATTAAGTGTCTCAAACTCTGCGTGGCCAGTGGTTTTCTTTCATCCTGGTGACACAGACAACTGTGTCAAGAAGAAAAAAGTGGTGCAGTTATGTGTCAAAACCTGCTTCACTCTGCAGCCTATCCAAGCTGGCATAAATACACTTTGGTTAGGTTACCAGCTTATCTCAGGTCAAATGCAAAGACAAAAGTATTCAGAAAATTTCAAATCACAAAGAAACAAAATTAACTTGTGTGGCTTAAAACAGTGGGGAAAAGCTGGGTATCTGGTGCCCATGGAGGATACAGGATTCATCTAGTCTTGAAAATTATATTTAGATGCAAAATCTTAGTACACGCTTTGGAGTCAGTTCACGATGTAATTCTTTCTATCACCTTTTTTTATCATTGTCTAATATTAACCCAGTAATTCTTCAGTCAACCCCTTTGACCTATATCTGTTAAATATGGTGGAAAAATTGTGTAGGGAATCGATCAGAAAGTCGAATTGTTGCCTTAATCCATCTGATATAGAAATTTTAAAAGACATGTCTACACATTAGCCGGTCTGTGGTCAAACCGAACTGAGGTTCTTCAGATCGAGCTATTAGTGCCAGATAATGCAGTTCTAATTCTAGTTATTCCAGCATGTATACGCAACCTATGCTTGGCAGAGCTATAGTGACTGCCCTGGGACTCCCCCTTCCAGATATGACGACACCGCAAAAACCAGAATATCAACACAGAAGAAGAAGACAAACAACAAAGAAGGAACTGGAAGAACACCAACGCAAAAGTGCGTGTGGCACCACCTAGCATCACGGCGTGGAACGCACCTCACTCAATAATCGATTGTCTTTTCGTGCATGTATACTTGGATTTCTCGTAAAATCCAGTTTAATCCTTAGCTAGATTGTTGCCAATAGCTTGCTTTAGATATTTGCACGATTGATAGTTTGATGATCACTGGGCAAAAAAACTGTATAATAGAAAACAAACAAATTGCAAGAATCATGTATTTAGGAGTTAAAATATCAGTTTTCATGACTCTGAAGTTTGCATGCATCAAATGCCACATGGGAGTTGAGTAGTTCATGAAACTGCTGTTGAAGGGGCCTTCCTGGTAGATTAGCTGTGGTGTTATCAGTGCCTCTATAACACCCAAGATTATTCAAATATAACATATATTGTCTCAGATATTTACAGATTATAATCTCACCATTTATTGTCTGAATATACAACTGACTTTTAGTTCTGTTTTATTATGAAAGAAAATATCAAATTAAGACACCTGGATGAGCAATGCAGCTACCGTGGTTAAACAAACTACATTATCATGGATTTACTTTATTTTATTCATTTCACATCATATTATTGTCTTGACGCTTGAGTTTACTCTCTTGACAACTGTTCTATGTTTTGTCGATTACGCTCCTCTGTTTCCACCATACACCTATTTGCACTCTTTAATCACTCAGAAACTGCTTTTATCTCTCTGCCAGATTTTTGTCTCCTCTCTTCACTTCTTCATAGGCAACAGCAAAGCATATACTGTCTTTGACTGTTTCTCGGTTTCTCCTCTTTACTTGGTTGTTCCTTCGTACCTTGTTGTGTGGCTTTTAAACTTTTTTATGTACTTTGTATTTTCCCTGCTGCATGTCTTCTAGGTGAGAATGATTTCCTGTGCTTAACCTTTGCTGTCTTTTGTAAACTTTGCCTTTTTTCAAATAGAAACTTTGGGTGATTGATATTTGCTAAAAATCATACCAAACTAATGCTCATACAATTCAAATTATGTTAGTTCTTCACAATATTACGCAATTTTTTTTTAATTAATTGAAAAAAAGACAATGAGCGGGCAGTAATAATACATTCATATTGAATACGTATATATACATATACGTATACGTATATTGAGATTTGCTCTCAAAATGTTATGCCGACAGAGGAGTAAAAGCTACTGGTGTAGATGAGGGTTAAGGGAAAACTTCCTGCCATATACTGTAGGGGAAAAAATAGCACTCACTTAGGAGGCAAACCCTCTTTCCATCATTACCCTGTAAAATATCGTTTGACGGGCTGCTTGGTGGCAGAGGCCTCTGGTGGCTGCACAGCGCCGTGTTGAGCTGAGGAAGGAAACAGCTTTTCACTATTTCTGTCAAAACTAGCTCTGCCCAAATGGTATCATTTTAAATGCCATGACAGTGGAAGGTGAAAGGGAGTGTGATGGGCCTAAGGGTATACATAGACCCCATATGCTAGTGACACTGATACAAGTGTAATTCTAGAGTATTGGAGTGACACAGGAGATTCTACCAGCCTAGCCACACACACACACACACACACACACACACACACACACAACCAAGAACACAGAGGGGGCTGGTGACGGGTAGGAGAGTCCATGTGGAACAAGCTGTCATGGCATGAAAATTTAAGAAATTCTTTAACCTGGCCTTTTCTGATCCCCTTTTCCTTTGAATATTTTATAACGCCAAAATGATTTATTAACTTGAGACAGGTACAGCTCTGTAGGGCCAGCAGAGCCACAGGGGCACCAGTGAAGTACGACCCACTGGGTGTTGCATTGTTCTCAAGAGGTAGCGGGAAAGAAAAAAAACCATGCCATATTCTAAAAAATAATTTTTTGTGATGTTTCTCTGCTTTTATAAATGAAGTCGCTTGAGGAGAAAAAATGTCTTTGATTACCTACGACTTGAATGGACGAGAACATAAAGTTGTCCTACAGAGGCCGCATTTGAAAAACATTCATGCTCTGAAATGTAACTCAGTCTAAGATGTCAAATGGAAAGATGTTTACATAGCTGCAAAGAAACATGCAGGTTAACTCCATTTGTAGCGTGCTGGCTAATTTTTGTAATTTGGATCGGCAGCTGATGGTAGAATGCGTGAGTATGAGTCAGAGAATAGTTAGCTATAATTACATTGTTATTATGGCTCATGATTGCCAGAGACACAGTTTTGCCAACAGTGTCTCAAAGGTCATTGAGCTGTGGGGAAGAGAAGTATGATCATCAGACACTCAATACCTTCAAAGAATGTGTATCGGAAGAAGAAACGGGAAAGACAGAGAGAAGTGGAATATGATGGACAAAGTAAAGACATTTAAAAATGCTGTTGAAAGTAGGTGGAATGACACGAAAAAGAAATTATCCAACCAGCAAGAGATAGAGCACCATGAACAAATAAATGAGACAGTAAGTGAGAATCATCGAAATGGAGCGAGAGTGAGGGAGCAGTGAAGCAGATAGGGCCCATGGGAGCCAGTGAGAGAACAAAAGCGGCCCTTCTGCTAATTGACTGCAGAATTAGCCCCAGCTCCCCCAGTGGGACTGTGGTGAGGCAGTGGCAGATGGAGGCAGACTGGACACCAGAGCAGAAAAAAGGCCTACAAAACCTGCCGTGAAGCTGGCCACAATTGTGGGTCACAACACCGCAACACGTTCCTTGTTTAACAGGACATGGCCAAGCAAAGAGAAAGAACTCAGAGGGCTGAGGGGGATTAAAAAAGGTCAGCTGATGAGGCTGGAGCCTCTGGAAGAGGCAGAGGGAGGAGATGGGGAGAGTAGAATGAGGGAGGTATATACAATTTATCTTGATGTGTTGTGCTTTTACTTAAAGTTATATTTTTATAATATTGATGATACAAATTATATTTTCAATCTTGAATTATTGTTTGGGTCAAATTAACCAACCAGAAACATTTTGTAGCAGTAAAAACACCCTGAATTATTTTTATTTTCTTCTAGGGTCAGCAGTGGAAGAAACCATGTGGGACCTTTAAACTATCATAAGAGCTCCGTGCTCCCGCCACATATGCCCAGCTTCCCATGGAAGCACCTGTTTGCATTTAAATTGGATGCAGGAACCTTGAAACAGTGAAAGATCAGCAAAGTCACGACTCCATGCTTAGCGCAAGGTCACAACAGAGGCATTGACATTACCACAGGTTACTTCAAAATAACCTAAAAAAAATACCAATCAATTAAAAACTCGTCAAATCCCAGTTAGCCATTCAAAAGGGAGGTTTGAGTTTAGACATGAAGTTGTAAACAAGCTTTAGCTACCAGACTGGTGACTGACGTCATGACTGAAAGACTTACTGTTCAAGAGATCTTTGACCTCATCCTCATAAAGAGCAATGAATGAATTGGAGAGGGGTAAAAAAAATTATGGTAACAAAGGCAAATCTTATTAAGAATGTTTCACTGAGGATGTTTCTGAAGAGGAGGCAGAGGGACACGTTTATGCTTACCAACTACAAACTCAGCTGGTCTTTATTTTCACATGAGTTTGTGGGCAGGATGGCAGCAGAAAATGGCATCCTTATAAGGATGCCCCCTTTTTCCCCCCAACCACTGAATTAATTGTTATTACAATAATAAATGAATGAAACGGTTTGTTCAAAAATGGACGTGGATATCACTGACCTGCATAGCTACACATGGCTTGTAATAATTAGGGCCCGAGCACTTACAGTGCGAAGGCCCTATTGTATCTGTAGGAAATGTTATCCTCGTTCTTGTTTTTCTTACGACGAAAGGAGGGCCTTTTTGCCCCCCTAAATGTGCCCCAAAAGTCACCAAATCTTGCACGCAAGCCAGGCCTGGCGAAAAATTTTATATTTAATGGTTTGCATTAATGGTTGTGGAAAAATGGCTCAACAGCGCCCCCTAGAAAACTTCATGCCTCAAGCCCCACAATACGGTTTGACGTACATGCACTAAAATCGGTACACGCCTGTACCATGACGCAACTTAAAGAAAAGTCTCTTGGTGCCATGGCCGAAACCGAACAGGAAGTCGGCCATTTTTAATTAATCGTGTAATTTTGGTGCAATTTATGCCATTTCTTCGGCCATTTCTTCGCCCGAACCGTAACGTGCACCCAGGTGTGTTGTACATCAAAATGTGTGATCCTGCGACGATGCGCATTACTTTTCTCAGTCAAAAGTGTTACCGTGGCGCACTAGATGCCAAAAAGCGCCCCCCCCCCCCCCCCTTCATCTGATTGGTCCATATTTGATAGCTCCTACTTTCTGCCATAATTTTTGAATGGTTTGACATAAAGAGTCGTGGGTGGTGTCATCGGACTCAGTTTGGAGTCCTTGAACATAATTGGTGCAAATTAGCCCCGCCCCTTCTTCTGATTGGTCGATATTTGATAGTCCCTACTCTCTGCCATAACTTTTGAACAGGTTGTGATAAAGACATGTGGGTGGTGTCATCGGACTCGGTTTTGAGTCCTTGACCTTTATTGGTGAAAATTGCAGGCACGAGGGCCCGTTCATCGCTGCTTGCAGCTTTAATCATGTATGCATTTGTTAATATTTACTCATAAAAGCATTTCAATATATCAAAAACAGCTTTTTCTATCATCATAATCCATGTTTCTAAAAAGAATCTCAACTGTCATTAATTGAGAAATGAGCTATTAAAACGTCCTAAATCATTTGTATATTCCCCTTTCGTTTATGTTAAATCTCAGAGCAACAATGCGTTATTTCAAATCTGAATCAGTTACTCACAGATGTGAAGTTCCAAAACCCTGAAAGAAAAGGATGGCGGCAGCAATGACACCCTCATACGAAACCAGCCTGCATAACCAAGTAGCTGCTGCTACTATGAAGTTGAATTACTCAGCTTGAAGCACTTTTTTAAAGTGCCAAAAGCAGCCATTCCTTTTCTAGGGATTACTCTGAGGAATGTATTTACAGTTCCTTTCTCTCATATAAAAGCTGTATGGAAATCAGAGGACTACAGACACCACTCATGGGCTGTTTTGAAATTCAAAGAAGGTGGCCAGTGAAACTATATTGTCCTTTTGAGGATGCAGGAGGATGCTTTCCATTCTGCAGTGCACCATGACTGTCAAAGTAATCTGATATGACAAATTCACATACAGTGGATTAGCTGCTGGTGGTGAAAGCCAGAGCGGTTAATATTTGTTGATGTTGCTTTTATCCAGTAGGTCTGGTGTCCCTGGGCTGTGGTTACTCCGATCAGGAGAGGAAGAGAGAGGAGAGGAGAGGAGAGGAGAGGAGAGGAAAGGAAAGGAAAGGAAAGGAAAGGAAAGGAAAGGAAAGGAAAGGAAAGGAAAGGAAAGGAAAGGAAAGGAAAGGAAAGGAAACCTTGTTTTCAGGCTAACAAGAAAAGTAAGAAAAATCTGAGGGCCACTGGTTCTGCTCATTGCTTTGTTTGCTGTCAAAATCTTTGATGTTCCCTGACTCTTGATGTTGGGGGCTATGAAAAATGCTTAGCTCAATTTAAGCCTCTTGCAAAAAAGGGCTAACAACTGTAATTAAATCATTAAATTCTTGTCTACGCTTCACAGAGCATAGAGAAAATTAACTTCCCACCAACCTCATTTTCTACTTGAACATGAAATAATGATTTTTTTTTTCTCAGGCTCATATAATTACAAAGCTAACATCTGATAGAGTCAGCATCCAGGGGGGATTATCACATGCATGAGTATTAGACCTCATTACCAGCTTGACTGCAAAATTATTACATCTTGTAATTGGATGGTGAGATTTATACACAGATTGGCTGGGTTTCTGTAAGATTGTAATTACAAGCTTCATTGGTTTGCTACTTATCGGAACTTCACAGAGAAAACAACTGGTAAAATGAAATGAGCATTTCATTAACCTATCGCCTTATCAGGGGAAAAACCTGTGTAACGTTCATGTATGCATTAACATAAATAGGATCATTCATTCTGCCGCCAGATAGCCAAAGCCTCAGTTTTATTTATTTTTTTCTCCCCCCTTTTTTGAGGGTGAGAGTAAAGAGAAAGCGTGAGGTGGGGGTTTGATTGCAGTCAGGGTGGGAGTGGAAGAGGTTGGTGGCAATATTCATTCATTTTGACAGAGTTTATTTAACCTTCATAAACCTGTGTTGATGGGGAAAAGAGACAGGGAGGGGGATAGAAGTGGGGGGGAATGCAAAGGATGAGGGGAAAGGGAAAAAATAATAATAAATTAGTTGTCTAACGTTACAAGGGATGAACTCAATATATCTATTACTTAAAGACTAACTGACTGTGAAAGTGCTCATTTCACGAGAGACGAGGCAACGAGCTGGCAGAGACTCGTGGGGCTCTGAGGTGGCTGCTCTTTCCCTCTTTTCCAGCTCCCTCTTTCTCTGCTTCTCTGTCTCTGTCTGCTTTGATGTTCCCGGTTTCACTATTAACAAACTCTGGCCATGTTCCTCTCATGCTCAAACACAACAGCAGGTGCAGATTGGATGCCCACATAAATAACCTCCTCACACAATGACACTGGGGGGATCGATCCAGATTTTGATGGGTGCTGCACTTCATACAAAAGGAGTGTTTGTGTGTGTGTGTGTGTGTGTGTGTGTGTGTGTGTGTGTGTGTGTGTGTGTGTGTGTGTGTGTGTGTGTGTGTGTGTGTGTGTGTGTGTGTGTGTGTGTGTGTGTGTGTGTGTGCATTTAGATGGGGGGGACAGAAAACAAATGGGAACACACAAGATGGGACAGAGGGAAAGAGCTGCAAGAGGGGGTAAACAGACTGAAGGGGAGGTAGGGGGGTATAAAATGGTTCAATTACAAGGCGAACACTATTTCGCTCTTCTTAACAAGAGATTTCATGGTGTGGACCAATGTTTGGCAGAAACAGCTGAGTGCCACTAATGCTAAAGCATTACACCCCTCCACATCAGCTGGGCCCTTTTGAGATGGTAGTCAGTTGTTATTGAACTTCATTGTCCAGACTGGTTTCTTTTTCATCTGGGATCAATGATGCTTCAACCTGGACGTGATGTAAAAGGCATGTTGCAACCTGCCACCCGCTCCATGTAACACCATCACTCCAGTGGAAACAGAAGAGTAAACCATTGTTTCTTTAAAGATTCACAATTATTTGCCCCTGGGTGGGAGAGCGTTTTCTAAATCACACACAGTCGCGCCATTTATTTCCATTATTAAGCTCATCTTGATTTTTGCAACATAATTCAATCAGCGATGCTGTAAATATAACTGAAAGGGGAAAAAAAAGTTTGACAGCTCAAGGCACATCAGACCAGATCCCAGTGCCACGTGGTAAAACAAATGAATGGTCCACTTACACCAGTTTAACTGGCAGGAATTGTTGGATGTTAGTGTATTTTACCTCCATAAGTGATGTGGCAAGAGGAGAAGGCCAACTGCACCCTTGAATGTAAACTGCTCCAAATAAAGTCCTGAAAATATAATTCATATCTTAACTGAGTTCTATTGTCAACGGATAACATTTAACAAAACATTATTCTAAATTATCCTAGTTGCTGAGGCGTAATAGAGGGCTAACTGCTAGCTAATAATTAGTTAATTATTTATTCATGAACAAATATTAACTACGGTGGAGTTGCCAACAAATAAATGCTTGGTGTACTTTTTCCACCTTGTTTTCATTATTAAAGACTTGCAGTAGAGTAAAATAATCACGTTTTCCTTGTATGTATCATAGTCATGCAGTTGGTAAATACCACAAATGTAGAATAACATTTAGACATGTATCATTTGGAAATGCTGTACATACTTACAAAGTAATTTTATAATTCCAGTCAAGTTCAAAACAAGGACAACTTCATTTTTGCGATCAAAAGACGTTCTGGGACGAAATTTTTCATGAGAAGGAAGATATTCTCCAATCCTGTAATTTTCTTTTTTTAGAATGACAACATGACAAAATCAATCAGTCAAAGATCATAACAACAAAGCATTACTCGCCTCCCTTGTTCTGACTCATAGGCACATTTTTCTAAGAGCCAACTGGTCAAAGTCCTGCTACTCACAATAACCAGTTTTGCTCAGAGTTATGAAAAGAAATATTTTAGTTAAAGGAGCATGAGGCTCCTTTTAAGAAATGAGACTCTCTAGCGCCACCCTTCGCCACGACGGCCGTTGGGGGTACTGCAGCCAACAGCGAAGCCGGCACGGGAGAACGGGGAGAACGTGCATGCAGCGTCATGTGACGTCACATCCCCAGGACAGCGCGGGAAATTCCGGTCACAATTGCAGCACATTTTGCAGCACACAGCCTGTTCAAGGCAAAGGAGAGATACACTAGAGGGCTCATTCTTTTGGGTTTGGAACGCTTCATCTGACATTATTAATAGAAAACTTAAAACATATACGAATTGTTTTCATAAATCCTGCCTCAAGCTCCTTTAAGTATTTAGTGATAACAGAGTCGTAGTTTTTTGGTGAGTTAGTTCAGAGTTAATCAAGAACCATTCATGAGTAAAGAGGTCACTTTGATTCACGGATATCCATTAACAAGTCATTACCTACTGATTCATATTGCAGTTTGCTCTCTAGCTACTCATCATTATGTACTACCGTCCTCCAGTAAGACTTATAATGGAAATACTTATTAATGAATCATCAATTATTAAGCTGCCCCTGCTCAGTGTCACACCTATTTCATACCCAGTAAGCTTTGACTAATCATACGTTGTTTAATACAGTACAAATTGATCAGGGGTTAATCATTAGGTAATGGTTTAGAAGCACAAGGACTTCATGATTAAAGTACTTTCAGAAAAACGCTTTTTTTTAAATGAAACTACAATGTGAAATTAGTTGAGCGTGTGTTTAGTTCTGTTCCCTCAATGAACGTGTCATTCACCTCAGGTTGTAAATTCTAGGACGCCTCAGTCATGGCCATGTTTCTTATCCAGCCAGAGAAAAAAAGGACAGTGTGTAATTTGTTCAAACACAGAAGTATATTTAAACTGTGACATGACGAGCAGTCTAATAAGTAAGTACCACACCCTGTCACTTAACCTCCTGTCTTGAATATTGATTCAATATTCTATTTTAATGTTTTCATTTTGATAGATATGACATTGGATGGGCTTTTTTCAAAAATTGAAAAACTGCAATTGTAATAAACTGCAAATGATCTATATCTATTACAGTTCAGAAGCCACAGCAGATTGTAGTATTGAAGGACTTATTTCCTCTTTTTTATAACCAGTTAAAGCTCCAGACCCCCACCACTGAAACAGAGTCAGTCTGATCAAGGATCAAGGTGTTAAAAGTTGTTGACAGTGAGATGCTGAGATGTTCTGGCGATCACGTCCAGTAACATGAAACTACCAGGTTTCAACTATTATCAACAGTTAGATGCACCAAAGAAAAGAGAAGGGCAACATGATAATGGATGAAAGGAACAACCTCATTAAAATTCCATTTGTCATGCTGTCTGCTGATCATTTTATCAATAAGTCTACGCTTTATACCGCTATCAAAGGGTGTAATTTCAAAAGAATACTTTAGCGTTAGAAAAAAAGATATATTTTCCCCCAAAAGGCTGTTTCTTAAAATTCAATTAACTACGTTCATAAATAAACGTGGGAATTGTATCATCTGAAAGCAGATTTGCATGCCCCCCCCCACCACCACTTCTCAAGAACCAAATAAACATATGAAAAGGGAAAACAAGTCTTGTGAATATTTCTGAGCTTTCAAACCAATCTCTGGGTCTCCTTCATTCAGATTTAGCATAAAATTATGTGCGGGACAAAACAAGGACTTTGATATGGCTGCTCTCTTTGTCCATTTTGCTTCTTTTTTTTTTTTTTTTTTTTTTTTTTTTTTACATTTTACACATTTATTGTACTTTGCATACATCTGCAGCTGAATTGTACAAATATTTGCGTGCAGTACAGACTGTGAGCTTAGTGCCTGCTGGCTGGCGAGAATTAGATTTTTAATTCATGGAGAAGTTTGAGTACTCAGTATAATGGAATTTGTTTGTGAATTGCCAATATGCTTAATTAACTTATACAGTTTCTGCTGTTGTGATCAAATATATGCTGACTTGCACATAATGTGTGAATCCAGATGCGACAGGTTTTAAACTAGAAAGTGCTCAATTTACATTAAGAATACAGAATTGCATTAAATAGGGATGTTGTGAGAATGTATCCTCTTGAAAGTGGTTGAAGTTGTCCTTGAGACAATTAACAGTAGCTGCATATGAGTGTGCTGTTTCTTCTATTTGTCCCATAAACATACTTTGTGATTGTACAAATGTTAATCCTCTTTGGTGAGTAGAGCAATAAAACACTCAATTTAAAGTGGTTAAAACCATTTAAAGGCCAGTAAATTCCACATCCTCCTCTTCTCCCTCTCACTACATCCCTTGGTCTCTCAGTCTTCTTGGCTAGATATAGCTATTCATTAGCTCCAGCCCCTATGGCAATGAGAGTCTTTAACCTCCATTAGATCTAATGTTGATATGTTTCCCCAGCAAAGAGCCAAAACAATTAACACCCCTTCTCACATTTCTTTCCCCTTGGCCCCTAACCACATCAGAATCTGGGCCCACCCGTTCATTACCCACCTCTGAGAATGCCCTTGGGAGGAAACAAGTCAAATCCTTGGCTGTTGCCTTTTTATGGTATGTAGTTGGAAGCCAGAATGAGTTAAAGGAAGCTTGTCAACAATGATAAAGTAAAATCACTGCACTTTTTTTGACAACTTTGCCTAAATAATGTAGCATGTTTTTTTTATTTCCTTTCTTTTGTGCTATTTTATGACTTAATCCTGAAAATGTTTAGATAATGAGGTAACGCCTCCTGCTCCTGGTGTTGTTGAGTCTTGTTCAGAGCATTAATAAACCTTCAGTGGCAGCGTTGGTGGTGGCCGGGTTCATGCTGTAGTTGCATCATTGTTGTAGACGCTAATAAGCTGCTGGAACTGAGCTGCCACAAATTAACTTATATGCATAATGCTATTAAACAAATCACAAAGAGTTAATACTGAATACATCAGGAGAGTTTTTTTTTTTTAAACTGTTCCAAGACACCTTTGTGTTATTGTGTAATTGATTAAGAAATGCCAATTTTATACTTTCACGTGCTGTTTGGTTACACTGAGGCAGCTTCTTAGTTACATTTGGGCATTTTAACCACCTGGTTATGTTCATAAACACATCATTGCTGGATTTATAACCCACCCTGCCACAAAGTCTCCCACCTGTCAGAAAGCTCTTGACTCACACTCCAAAACAGCTGCAGAAGACACCTACGAGTCAAGTACAATACTTTGAATGGTACTCAGGGTGCCACAAGAACAGATATATAGTTCATGTTCTTCAAGGCAATTAAGAGAAGTTTAATTTTTTTTGACAAGACAGATGAGTTCACAATATCAATTTGTAGCATTAAAATATATATTGTTTTATTTTTTATTTTTATTTTTTTTTTGCGGGGGGGGGGGGTATAAACATGTTCCAAAACTATTAAAGGACTTATTTAGGTTTTTTTGTCGTTTTCTCCCCAGCTTTGACACAGGCACTGAAATACACTCCCAGTCACACTGCACACACTGTCACAGTTTTTGGTTTTGTTTTGTTCCTGTTTTATTTTGAAAGCCTGTGTCCTTGTGTTTTAGTTCTGTCTTGACTTCCCTTGTTCCCATCTGCCCTGATTGTTTGCGCTTGTGTCTCATCAAGCCCTCTGTGTATATCCTGTCATATCTTTCCCTTCCTCCCAGCTGGTTTATACTGTTTTCTCTCAGCTGTTTCTTGTCATGGTTAGTTTCTGGTTTGGTCAAGTTTGGGCCTTTTCTATGTTTTCTTGGTTTTTCCTTCTTTTCAGTATTTTTAGTTAAATAGATACCCTTTTGTCTGGAACTGCAGCCGACTCTGTCTCCTGCATGTAAGTCATCACACACACACACACACACACACACACACACACACACACACACACACACACACACACACACACACACACACACACACACACACACACACACACACACACACACACACACACACACACACACACACACACACACACACACACACGTCACATACCCAAATTAAACAACTGTAAAGGGAATGTTCCTACTCTTTTCTTGGTCCTCTTCTGTTTGCAAATACTTGGTTGTCTTTTGTCTTTTTCTTTTTGTCCTACAGTATGTCTTCTTTTACTCCAACACAACGCATTACACACTCATTCATACACTACAACACATCACACAGTCACCAAACTGTACCTACTGTATCACTGTCTTTTTTTTCCTGCCCTTTCATGTCCCACTCTTTCCTCGTCTTTCATGTCCCACCATCGTCCAACCTCTTTGGCAGAACTTGTTTTTCTTTTTCTTCTATGGAACAACAAAATATGGCTAGAGGACCAGAGAAGGAAATACACTCACACGCAGAAAAAAAATCCTGTTGCTAATTTGGATGGATGGGTGGATGGATGGATGGATGGATGGATGGATGGATGGATGGATGGATGGATGGATGGATGGATGGATGGATGGATGGATGGATGGATGGATGGATGGATGGATGGATGGATGGATGGATGGATGGATGGATGGATGGATGGATGCGCTTTTGGCAGAAAAAAACAAGAATTTGTTAAATTATTGTGCTTCACACTTTATTTATTATGTCTGGCAAAATAAATTAGGATATGAACCTAATCTAAAAGAACAAGCAAAACATTTGGAACAAGTACTAAAAACATATTTTTTAAGAGAATATATGGTAACAAAAACTGACATAAAATCTTTTTTTTCCGAATCATATACAGAATTTTAGAAGTGAATTGAATTGAGTCTATTTGAGTTGAAGGCTGGTCACTATAGCATATAGGGGTACACATTATAGTACATGCCTATTTGATACTCTTTAATATTCGATATGTAACCATACAGTAGGAATGTGTTTCACAGCAGTGCTTGACGTTTAAAAGGCATGATAAACATCTTAATATTGTATATTTGTCAAAGACTGAAGGCCATCAACTCATTGAGTTTGTGAAATATCACTAAACTACTCATTGTCAAGTTTATAGCATCTTGACTTTCTAAGACTCAGAGTCAGCTCATTTTCCTACCAATAGGTGTGTAGCGTTTTCTATGTATCAAATATCTTACATCAACGGCATTGGTGTACTGACTTTAACTCAACCGGATAGTTTTGTTGCTCTGAGACAGCTCAGGAAGGACACTAGAGCCACTGTATGAGTAGAATTTGCTTGGTACCAACAATATAGCGAACACACTTAACAGTTGTGACGACCCATTAATATTATTGATGTTCACCTAATCTCCTCCCTTCAGGGGAAAGGGAGTTTTGGTCTCAACCTTTAATTTGATAATCCGCGAGAAAAGCACAAAAGGAACATTCTGCAGATTCTTAACCTTTCCTCAACTTTGGCACTCCCAGAGGCAGGAAAAGAGTATCTTTCACCACAGTTATTAGTTCACAGAGACACCCTTGACCTCTGCGGTGGTAGCCAACTGTCAACAAAACCCATGTTATTGTAATGCAGGTTCACTCGCTTTGGCTTCTACCCGAGTCTTTCGGGCTTTGGCCTGGATCCTACATACCCAAGTTCAAGAATATATTCTTCAGATTTTAATTAAACTACAGTAGACACAGTTTCAAAATACAATACCTGACGTGGCAGCAGAATCCCATTTTCATTTATTTAGTTTATTAAAAGTCTAAATGAGTGGACTTACATGTTAGATGAAAATTTAACAAGTCCACTTTCATAAAAACATGTGAAGAAACAAGTTTGCAGCTGCTGACAGATGTTACAGAATAGATATCTTGTAATTAAATATTTATGACTTCCATGCCAACATCCTTTTCAAAGTAAGCGCTTCACAATTTAAAAACATTTAAGCTTGATGGATGGGTTGGGCAGTATTGCATCCACATTGGTTTTTATTTGTTAAACAACATTAGTTTTTCTGTATTTACTAATATTGATTTTTTGCTTATTATTTTTCCGTCAAGAATACTGAGTGTGTTTGTGTTGCCAACTAATAACTGGATGATCCCCAATCCCCAAATTTAGGGTAAAAGCACAAATCTATCTCTGTCTATTATGAACAATGACAGAGATTTCTTATTCCTCTGAGAGAGCAACTAAGAATATATCTTACCTTTTGGAGAAGCTATAGTTTCCAGTGAAATGTATTTATTACATTAATAAACATATCAAAAAAATATTAGAATTCAAAGTATTAAATCATGGCTAATGCATACATTTTTTTTTTAATACAGTATGGGAACTAGACAATTTGAGAGCAGATTTTTGTAGAAAACACAGGCTGGTTAAATAAGCGCTCTCCTCCTGGGTGACTTATTAGAATGTGGCCATTAAGGCAGAGCAGCTTATGAAGAGCCTCCTGTAGATTTACATGATAAAACTATCTGATATGAGAAGCCCGGGGATTTTCTTTTCTTTTTTAACCGAGAGGATGGAATCGTTATGACGGCGTGCACATGTGCACGGGAAGGCGCGGGCACGGGACAGAGCCGGCGCGGCTGCAGATGGTGAAACAGAAACAGCCCATCTGCTGGGAGGCTCCGCGAGAGAACTGGACGTGATGGGGACGAGATGTTTCATTTATTTATTTTTCTTCAAGGCAAAGATCCGGAACAAAGTTTCCCGTAATCTTTTTTCTCTCTTTCTTTCCTGCATTTTTTCACGGCTGACACCGCAGAGCCTGTGACGGGAATGAGCTGAACAAGACTTTATAAATCATTTAACACCTAAGATTTATTGCGCTCAACACGTGTCATCGTTCAATTTGAAATGTTGAAATGAATTATGTCAAATTGTATATCTGTACAATTATAAAAACTTGCATGGTTATTATTATTATTGTCATTACTATTATTAAATTATGTGAATGTATTTTATTTACTTTTTAGGTTTCTCTGCTTCTAACTCTCCACTTGCAGGGAGCACAAACGTCATTTTTAGCCCCCTGCACACATTTCCAGCAGGTTATCACAATTGCCATTCCTCCCCTCCTTTCTGATGTGTTACCCAGATTACCATCAGTGCCCCTCAGATATTTTTAACAGATCCTCGGTGCTCGGCAATATCCACTCGGAGCCATCTGGTGCAGATCAAAATCTACTGACTTCTTGGGCTTCAGTCGTTAAGGCATTAAATCAAGATCTGCAGAACACGCCCTTTGACTCGGGAGGTGGGCGATAGGAGCGTCAAATCAAATAGAAATAGAAATGTAAAAAAAAAAAAAAAAAAAAAAAGAAGAGTACTCTTCCTCCCGTGCGCCACATCTCTGGCTGTGACAGGAATGGACAGCCAAAGCAGAGGTTAGTGTCGGATCATTCTCTTTTGGAGAGATAGAAATTGGTTAAGCAGTTCAAGGGGAGGTGACTAAATCTGTTGCAAAAGACACCCCCCTACCTCGCCACCCGCCCCCCACTTCAGCTCCATGGAATTATATTTGCCTCTTTTTTTTTTTTCCTTTAATGACAAAATAAATTAAGTATAATAAACAGGATGCATAACTTTTGCGCTTAATATTTCGCCACACTCACTCCCAGTTATCAAAACCACCGGTGAGTAATTTTAATTAAATTAGAAACTAAATGCAGACGCATAATATTTTTCGTGGCGTGTGCAGGGAGCTGCAGAATTCCTTGCCTCGGCTTGTGCACATTCCTTTTCAATCAAAGCAAGAATACGTGAAGTGGCTCTGTTGTTACAAAGGACACGAACAATCTGGTTTAAATCCACACACACACACACACACACACACACACACACACACACACACACACACACACACACACACACACACACACACACACACACACACACACACACACCACACACTAACGGGAGCGTGTGTGTGTGCCTGGGAAAGCGCGCGGGAGGGGGGTGACTTATAAAACCTTTATGAACAAAATCAAAGGAAGCCAAAACAGAAGTCACTAAAAACACCAGCCTGCATAATTATTTCATCATATTGAGAAATTTGCATGCTGCGCCGAACATCTTTTTTTCCTGGAAATATAAGGACAATTTGCACTCCCCTCCCCCCAATACGCATCACTAATAAAATGCGTATTTATTTTAATTTAATTTAATTATTATTTTTAGGTCATTTGATTGAAAGAGTTCTTTAAAAACTCGTCAAAGAAGCAGCTCCTAAACAACCACAAAAGTTTTTTTTTTAAGAATTTGATGATAAACTCAATAACGACCAAACCTTAGAGCGTAAGAATTTTAGAAATTGATCTGTGACTATAAATTTAGATTGATAACAAATTTAAAAAAATAAATAAACATGACGAGCGGCCTTTGTTACTTTTTGTTCAGTGCGTAAACATCCTTCCCTTTAACTGCAAATTAAATTCTACTCAAAGAAAGTTCCTTGTTGTGACTGTTTTACTTCCCCCAGTGCGGGACAGCTGTAAAATCGTGTAGACAGGTTGTCATACAACAATCAAAGCCTTCGGTGAATGGACTCTAATGCTTGAACATTTAACATACAATAAGTCCAAACACGGAGGGAGAGAGAGAGAGAGAGAGAGGGAGAGAGAGAGGTGAAAGAGAGAGAGAGAGAGAAAGTGGGAGAGAGAGGGAGAGGGAGGGAGAGAGAGGGAGAGGGAGGCCCCAGCCAATGTGCTCACTCTATATTCACATTATCCACATTGCTCCAAACGAGGAGGAGCTTGCAGGCTCAAGTAGGGGATGCCAATCAAAGCATCAACTTCAAATTGTATCTGAGAGATCAGCCTGGAGACCTCAGGGCCAGGCGCGTCAGTCGGAGCGCAATTGTTGATCAGATCACATCCAGCGGACTTTGCGCGAGAGAAAAAAAAGAGAGAGAGGGAGAGAGAGGGGAAGCCGAGATTTAAGAGCGGTTTGTTCTGACTGCATACCTCTTGCATGTCTCTAGTATAGCAGCGACTTTGGCTTAAACATTTTTCCCCTTTACTCCTCCGGGTTCTGTCGTTTTTCCTCTCCTTTTTTCTCCCACCTCGCACACTTTTTTTTTTTTTAGACACAGTTGATCGGGACGGTAGAGCTGTGTGGAGATGTCTTTCCCACAGTTAGGCTACCCGCAGTACCTCGGTGCGTCCCCGGCGGTGTACGGGGGCGACCGGGCGGGAGTGCTGACCTCGTCCCGGGGAGGGAGCTCCGAGCTCGGGGGAAGCCCGTCCGCCGCCGCGGCGGCCGTCTCCTCCGTGCTGGGCATGTACGCCAACCCGTACGCACACAACTACAGCGCTTTCTTACCTTACACCAGCGCGGACTTGGCTCTATTCTCACAAATGGTAAGAATACCTGCTTTTTTTTTTTTTTTAGCTCTGTTTAAAGATTGGAGGACGATTGTTAATGATTCACCTCTCCAATAATGCTGTCTGCTGCTCTCACTATAGGCGACAGAGTTTTGTTCCATGCATGCTTGTTTTTTTTTTTTTTTTTAGATGTTGCGATTCCATTTAAAGTGGAGGCTAGATTTGGGGCCATCCACTGATTTGTTCTGGTAGAAAAAAGTTTGATCAGAGACCAAAAGAGTAAGAAACAAAAAAGTAAAATGATTTAGATAAACACGCAGATCTGACAAAGGCTATTTGTCTTGCTGTCAACAATGAAGAGCATGATTAACAAAACCAGCCGCATGGTCTATTTTCCTCTGTAGAAAGAAAGAAAGACAGAAAGAAAGGAAGCTATCTCTCTTTGAGCGGCCCATGAAAAGCAAAAGTTTTTTTGTCTTCAGAAAATAGTTCACCAGACCATTATAAATATTCAGTGTGGATACAAAACTTAAACTGCAAATCTGCAGTGGAATTTTAAAAAGTAAAGCGTTGAAAATCCCTGAATGTCCCGTGGATTTGAAGCCTATCTTGGGATTGTTACATTTATTGGATAATAAGTCATTTGCAGCGCGATAATGTGTTGATAATATCTGTACCGGGCTTACGCACACTAACTGCCGTAATAAAACTTCAAATAAAGAGCCTGTTATTCCAAATGCGAGCATTAGTGCTTCAATTGATCGACATGCTTCGGAGCTCCCGAAAAAAAAGGCAAGAAAGCACTCAGGGGATTGAAAGTATATGTGACGCGCTGAGAATAAAACTTGTTCAGGCCTTTCGCTCTGCTTTGGTCGACGTGCAGAGAGAAGTTTAGTCGTTTCAAGTAAAATCTGTTTTCACTGTGAACTTTTTTTTCCTCGGCCTGGTGTCATCAGTACCAGTTGAACACGAGACGTATACGACAAAATAGTTGCCACTACAAAGTTCTCAGAGTTACTCGTGCAGACGCAGGTGCCGCAGGTCTGACATGGTGTTGCAAGTTGAGAAGCTTATTTGTGGAAAGATCTGAGTCAGGTGCAACAGTAACGCTTGGATGTTTTTTTTTTTTCTTCATTTCTAAGAGGTTATATTCCCATGCATGGGATTGCATATTTGTTAAATGACCAGCATGCATTTTTTTGTGGTACATTTCCAAGACATTAAACCATTTATTTTACGACACATGCACATCAAACTAATTATGCATATTAATGGTTGTGCCACTGCAGTTACACTTTTCTCCTTGTTTTCTTTTTGTAAAGGGATCCCAGTATGAGCTGAAGGAGAGTCCCGGCGTGCATCCTGCCAGCTTTGCGGCCCACACGTCCCCCGCCTTCTACCCGTACGGCCAGTTCCAGTACGGGGACCCGGCCCGGCCCAAGAACGCCACCCGGGAGAGCACCAGCACCCTGAAGGCCTGGCTCAACGAGCACAGGAAGAACCCGTACCCCACCAAGGGCGAGAAGATCATGCTGGCCATCATCACCAAGATGACCCTCACGCAGGTCTCCACCTGGTTCGCCAACGCCAGGAGGAGGCTGAAGAAGGAGAACAAGGTGACCTGGGGCAGCAGGAGTAAAGAAGACGGCGAGGAGGACGGACACCTGTTCGGCAGCGGGGACGAGGCGGAGAAAAACGAAGACGAGGAGGAGATCGACTTGGAGAGCATAGACATAGACAAAATCGACGACAACGACGGGGATCAGAGCAACGAGGAGGACGACGATAAGTCGACGGAGGGCAGCAGGGAGCAGCTCCGGGGAGACCTGGACAGCCTGGAGAAGCGGCGGGCCTTCGCCCTGCAGGCCCACGAGGCCCTGGAGAAATCTAAGAGCGCACTTTCAGCACACTCGGGCGGCAAGGAGAACTCGGAACACGGAAACAACAACAACACCACGAGGGTTTTATCCCCGGACAGACCCGGGAGCTTTCCTCTCCCGTCCGCCAATAAACCCAAAATATGGTCGTTGGCGGAGACGGCCACTAGTCCCGACAGTTCCTCTCAGAAGGCCGCGTCCCCCCCCTCGCACCCGGCGGGGCCGCACCACCACCAGATCCAGGCCCACCCGGCTTTCCTGCCCAGTCACGGACTGTACACTTGCCAGATTGGGAAGTTCCACAACTGGACGAATGGGGCTTTCCTGGGCCAGAACTCCCTGCTGAATGTGAGGTCGTTTCTGGGAGTAAATCAGCACCATCATCACCACCATCACCAGCAGCAACAGCAGCAGCAGCAGCAGCAGCAGGCGGTGTCGGTGTCACCGGTAGGAGCTTCAACAGCGCTCAGCAACGACAGCAAAGTCCCAGCAGAGACACACAGTCCCAAGCACATAGGTACGATGACAGCACGGCCGCATTCACACTGTCTAAATGGCTTAAGCCTGAATTATGGTTCCGCGTTACACCGACGCAGAGCCCTACGCCGTAGGGTACGTGCGTATGGTCTGTGTTGGTGTGACGCGGAACCATAAATCAGACTTTACTGGTGAAGAAATTGAAATTAAGCTCGTTTGCCTGCTGCAGCTTATGTCTCTGTTTACTTTTCAAAAGCCTACTATTATAATGTCAAACAACTAGATACTATATATATATATATATATATATATATATATATATATATATATATATATATATATATATATATATATATATATATATATATATTATAAACTCTCAAAAGCTCTGCAACAAAGGCAACTCATTTTAACTTCAGGAGGATATTTTAATATATTAAAGACAAAAAATGAAAGAAAGAGAAGTAGATCTATAATCTCTCCTGTATATCTGTAGTCATTTGTGTGTTGTTTTGCGTCTTTTTTAGAGCATGAAAACAGCGTAAGATCGGATTCACCTCAAACACAGACACAGACCCTGAAGTCTTCCTTTCGACCCATTCACGACAGGTGAGACAAGTTTGATTTTTTTTTCTCCACATAATAATGTTCATTCCAGAGGGCTAAGTCATCAGAGTAAAAATAAAAGGACATGCAGTAATTTCGTGTATATTTCAAATAGTATTTATTAGAGCACTAAAACAAATAATTAAAAATAAATAGGGCCTGGATGAAAATATAACGTGTCCAGCTTCAAAGAATGAAACATGTTCTTCTGGTTTAAAAATCCGAATTATTGTTGAATTAATTTAAGCTTGGGTTTTTTGTTCGTATTTTTTTTCTGCCTTTAAGGTAATATGATAATTGAACTACAAAAGAAAATAAGCACAGATAAGGAAAAAATACAGTTTGCTTAGCGGGTGACAGGGGTCTTGACTCTCATCCCACACCCCCTTTAATTCCTCCCCTCTGGGGAGAGTGTGGCTACTTATCAAGCCACCGAGTAAAACGGGCTCCGTCTGGGCTGTGTGCTTTCCCTAAAGACCCCTGGGAGAGCGGAGCCCAAGGGAGTGCTCTTAGAAAAAGAAAAAGGAAAAAAAAAAGATAAAAGCAAGAAAAGTTAACAGCTTTTAAAATATTTAAAAATGCCCTATTACTAAATGGCGTTATAAAAATTGCAGGCAAATAATTAATTACATTTCAATCCAAAAATACTTGGAATATTTTCAACATGTTGACTATTTTCAAATCGTCATATTGTTAGTATTTTTATTTATTTATTTATTTTTAATGAGGGGAACAAAACGTGATGAATTTGAATGTGAGGACTGCAGCCTGTTTCTAATGAAAACTGTTCAGCCAGACACTTGAGATGCAGATTGAAACCCGCTGTCCAAACACGGCGGGGGTATTTATCTACCTCTTTCTATTATTCTTTATCCAGATCCTCTCTGCCTTCCAGCGCCAGGAGTCCACAAGACGCCACGCAACGGGTCCTCACTGCACTCTCCTCGGCTTGATCAAGACCATTTATTCCTCGCTTGAAAAAAATACACAAATTAATAATAAGAATGAAAAAAAAAGAAATACTGTAAGAGAAAAGAGACTTTACGCTCCCTCAAAAAGGACAATGAGAAATAACACCGCAGTGTAGCATTCAGTCCATACAGAACAAATGGCGTAATTTGGTAATATACCGTGGATGGATGGATGGATGGATTACTTCCTCTATTGTTGTGTAGCCTATAATCGCGCCTATAATGTTACTCTCTCTTCCACTTCACCCAGACAGGCTGGGCCATTTTGGTAGGCTTTTTACTTTATTATATTATAATTATAATAATTATTATTATATTATTTGTCTAAATCTTGTGTTTTTGGTGTTTTTTCTTTCATGTAAATACCAAGTGATTTAAATTTGTAAATAGGAAACATTGAAGGAATTTGTCCAGATCGTATATTTTGCCTAATAAACTAAATGAAATTATAGAGAAACCCCACGATCCTCAGCTTCTTTCTATTATTATTATTATTATTATTATTGTTATTATTATTATATAATTTATTTTATTATAATTCTATACTTCATTTTTATTTTATTTTTTTTTGTAAGCTTTCTACCAATTTCCTTTAAACAAGAGTGGGAACGGGAGGAAAGAAAGAATTGGCAGTCTGCAGGCAGCCAGGCTTAATTTGATTCAAGTTTGGGTGGAAAGCAGCGTGGATGCATTGAGGTGCTAATAATTGTCCAGATGGTTGCTGGTGACAGAAAATGGACAGGAGCAGCTGGGAAGGTCATTAAGTAATAATATGGGAACGCCCAGTCCAAACAAAATCAAATGGTTAAAATCTAATCTGTCAGAGGGAGAAGTCGATTCGGAGATAAATTATTAATATTTTCTTCTAGGCTGACATCATGGGGCCCTGCATGTGCAGCACGGTCGCTGTTTTTCGGGGTCGCTGTCTGTTCTGGGGGTAGATAGCGATCATTAGCCACTAAAAAGAGGCTTTGTGGTCCTCAATCGCAAACTAAAGCAAATATTGTTATCCGCAACGGCCTGACGCGGCTTACACTTAATAAAAGGAAACTTAATTGGTTCGTTACAATTGGAGGATGAGGGGAACACTGTCTTTCTAATCTGTCTTTTGATTCCAGGCAGCTGCATCCACAGAATATTAAAAGTAATAAAGGAGCTCTTTTTTTAAAAAAACTTTATCTTGGGAAATTTGACCATGACGTTCAAAGCGTTTCCACAATGTGATCATGTTATTTTTCTGTTTTGAAAAGCGCCATCTTAAAATGTGTGAGGTATAATGATACATTGGTGTGTTGAGTTTGAACAGTTTAGTAAATGACAGCGAGCTCAGAGTGATCTGTTCCAGCGTTAAACCTGTGGAGTCCACACATCTGTTCTGCTATATCACAGCGCCCTCTATAGGCGAAGAGCGGCATAACAGCCGCTCTCACTCAGGGAGAACCGTCACCGATTAGCACATAAAACACATGATTCATAGTTTGATTTATTGTTATTGCACTTAAATGTTTTAGATAACGTTAAATCAAACGTATGCCTTTTTTTGTAGTATGTCAAAAAAAAAAGAATAAGAATACGGTCACCTATTGCTTTCAAATATCAATCTTCACCAACTAGTGTGGTTTTAGAAATTGGTAAAATATGATAAATCATTACAATTAGTCAATAAAAGTGTTTTATATAATAACGATAATTTAAAGAATAATAAAGCTTTATAAGCGCTGATTGGGGCATTCAACTGATCAGAGAGGGGCGTCCAGGCACATGGATCTGTCACTTTCCTTAACAGAGGATGACCCCGCTTAAATATTAATTAAAGGTCATTAAAGTGGCGAGTTAGAGTCGGTCCGTTTTTAGGGCGCACGAACACGCAGCAGCGCTGTGGTTTAATGTGCCTGCTTCAACTCAAATCAGCCTATCGTTTCCAATTCGTCTTTTTTTTGTTTTGTTTTGTTTTGTTTTAGACGTTGTCCTTATCAGTGTGGCATAAAAAAATGTGCAAATTGTTCCAACCTCGTGCATTTGATGGCGTGACGAAATTAGGACAACATTAATTCGTGTCAAACCAGAGCTGACTCGAGCCAATTTCACCTGCGTTCCAGCCGATAATGGTTCTAATATCGCTGCAGAAAATGCAGGTGTGTAAATTTCAAATTCGTTTCCCGACTTCCTCCCGCCCACCACGTGACACCCTCGCACGAACGGGCTGGCTTTTTGGGGCTAAAATTAAATAACCTTTCCTAGTCCCATTTATTTCTTTTGTACCGGAACAGCGTGAGGTTAGCGCAAAGGCGTTAGCTGCAGGCCATAATATTGTGTTTCCATAATATATACAAAATTATTCATTTAGTAAGTGGATGTAGTGTGGATTGTCTAATGGGTAATGAGCGGAGTTGAAGCTGATAATTAGGCTGTCACTTCTAGACATTACTTCCCAGGATGCTCTGGGTCATGATAGATGAGGGGGGAAAATCATGAAATGAAAAACAAAAGAGAAGAAAAGCAAAGAAAAATGTAAATACAGAAATAATTCTCTCAGGGATTACACAGGGGAAACACACAATATTGTCCAATTTTTAAAGAAAGTAGTCACAGAGTTGTTTCTTACTTAGAAAATAATTAGACAAAAATAGTAAGCCATATTCATATTAATACAATTTATTTAAATACTTTATTTGTGCCCTGAGGGAAATTTTATACATTTTAAAATAATATAAACCAAAACGAACATACATTTGCTTTTTACTTAAAAAAAATACAAGCAATTTTAATATTTTTAAGGGGGACAAATCTACATGTAATTTTCCATAACATTTAAAATCACTTCCAAAGGCTAGGAAAGGGTTTATTTTTATCTGTGAACTGACTCCCGAACCCTTCTCAGAAGGTATGTAAATTGTGGCTCATGCAAAGACAATAAGTTGTTGACCCTAAGACAATTTAGCATTCTGTCACAGGCTCTGCTCCCCATAATGTCACTCTCTTTTGTTGGCGAACAAGGACCATCTCCCCATGCAACTGAGACGTGTCACGCTGTGGCAATCCATTCATTTTAGTGCTGAATTCTGCATTGTGACACTTTCTGTGTTTGCATGTGTAACAGGAAGAGTGAAGGGGGGAGAGGTGACTGCATGGGGAGGAAAGTTTATCACTGCCTTGTCCCTTCTTTTTTTATTTTTTTTTTCCAAGCAGAAGCGGGCTATTCTTGCAATGGGCTCGGGCTCTTGTTGTCCAACCACACAAATGTCTTTGCCTCATTTGTGCCTCATTCCTATCCCTTCACCCTCCTCTTTCAGTGCTCCGGTTCCCTTCAACATCCACGTTGTCTTTTCCTGAAGATTCCCGCCCATATCTGTGCCCCTGTAATCCATTTATCTAGTTTCATGAGTGCAGTTCTGGTCAAGCCATGACATAAAAGCCATCCTGGGCCCCCACCACCTCTATCTGAGGATGACACACACACATACACGCACACACACACAACAACAAGCAACAACAAGTCACTGGAGCCCAGAAGCAGCACGAGAAGCCACAGTGGGACCACCTTCGAACTCTGCTACATGGTGTATTGCTGACTACTTTGGCCCTGCTCCTTGTTTCAGTGACACAAAGGCAGTGAAAGGAGCGGATGCCTTGGTCTTGGCTTTTCATTCACTGTGCAGTGATGGGCTGCTGTAAGACACAATTCTTGCCACAGGAAGAGATTGGAGGATTCGGTTGGGAGAGGGAGAACGAATGCAGGGGAGGCTCTCGGCACGGCTACACTTGAACACAAATAGCAACAAGGAACTAGTAGTTGCCTGACAACTGGCTGGCTGACTGACGCACTGCCGGTTAAGCAACAACTCATGACAACTCAACAATTCATGCAGACCCCTGCTGACACAAACACACATATATACACACACAAAAGGGGGGAAAGGAAAAAAAAATAAAACTGGCCTGGCTTCTAGATGTACTCGAAATAAACACAGACTCTCGCTCATGTTTGCCTGGTTCTCTTTCATTTGGCCACTGAAAGCGACATTCTCATGTTTTGATCGGGCAAGAAAGAGAGAAAGAGATAACAAAGTGAGGAAGGGAGCGCGGCCGAGGAAAGTTTTCTGTGTCTCAGCTGAACATTCTCTCCGACTCCAAGCGAGCAACACAGAAAAGCTCTTTCACTCCTCTGCGATGAGGACAATATGCTTATTTGGATCCTTCTCAAAGCACCCTGCCAAATATCGGGGCACTAATTAGCTGGCCTAATCTCGAAATATTATCCTCAAATCTGATATATCCTAGTTGAAATAATCTATTTTAGGAGACCTCGGCTGAACATAGTGGTTCATTATTATCTTCTTGTTTGCTACATGTTTGTTGATCAAAGTTATTTCCATGTGTCTGTTGTTGTTTAAAGGGCATTGACAGGAACCCATATACACATAAGTGCTCCTGCTCAGATACACAAACTCATACTTCAGCGGCGCCTCTGTTCCATTAATGACTCCACAAACCAATTAAAGCCGGTGTGTCTTGACTTCTCCTGAAGTACCAGTGCACACACTGGTTCTACCACAAAACTATATTTAGGGAAGAATCCGTTACGAGTCCCCTCCCACTCATACACACCCACACTCTCTGTGTATCTCAAACACACATACCCGCACACAGCAAGCACACGCAGAAGCAGGAGTACGCGTGCATGCATTCCTTGTACAGACTGTTGGAGGATCAGAAATATTTTGCCTTAATTATCCTTCAGTATGGATCATGTTCTTCAGGAGGGACTAGTAATGATGGGGTTATTTATAGTCATTCATTCTCTCTCTGTAATTATACACCCCTCAGAATTGGGGTTTTTACATTTGGCATGTGCTTGAAAACGTAAATTAGATAGACAGCACTGTTGTTAAGATCCCTTTGAAGTGAATCCCCTTTCCAAACACAATTTGATGGAAAGTTTTATTCTCTGCAACACTGCATCTCTTTGTTAGCAAAGAGTTTGCTTCCCAGCACAAGTTGAACTATGTTTCTTGTGAGTGAGTTCGGTGGGAAACTGCAGTGCCGTACTAATTTATTCAGTATTTCTCGACTGCATTCGGAACCAAATTACTGTTTGCATTGCCTTTAAAAGGTAGGAAATAAACCAGGACTAATCATAGGTATACGGCTGTGCGCATTTCAGCACAGTGGCAATAAGAACGTACACTTACTTGAAGGCAGCTTTTCTTTTCCTTTTTTTTTTTTTTTTCAATAATGAAATTCAGGGTGACGCGGCAGGGAAGCTAAGGGCTGTGTGCCCCTATTTCCTCCTTGCACAAATATTTCCACAGCGACAGATAATAAAGTCTGATTTTCCTGTCTTCTTTTCTGATGTGATGCCATTGTGGTTTGGGCTAATTCCAGGTGGCTGTACAAAGGGAAGCACAGCCATCTGAAGTGTCATACTGCAGCTGTGGCTGAAGCACAGGAATTTCCATTTAGCCGAGGATGCTTTGCTCTCTCTCTCCCGGCACATGTGCAGCGCAGAGGACGATATCAAATGCAACTCACCCTTTTCTTCCCTGCTAATGTGAAATCTTTACTCTCCCTGTCCAACTGTCCCTCTGTAACCCCGTCTGCCTTGGTTTCCTCCCGTTCACTGTGGAAAACCATTATCCCTTTACACACTGAATGTGTATCTTGGTACAGTTATTACACACGGTTGTATGGTGGGAAACATTTCACATTTATACATGCATGATCTGGCAAACATAACTAATGTTCAGTTTGAAAACGGTCAAATAATTACTCGGTGATATAATATTTTAATAGGAGTACACAAATAAAATAGACCAAATATACTGTATAAATAAATTGCTCCATGAAAAGTTGGCAGTTTCCAGAATTTATTTGTAAATGCAAATGCGTATGAGCAGCACTTGCTTGGACCAGGTCGGTGACACCAGCAGCACCTCTCACCACCACTTATCAATAATTTCTTCTGTAAGGAAACATAAGATGTATTACACCCTCCATCCTCTTGCCCAAAGCAGACAATTACAATGTCAGACGCTGTCACCTAGAGTACAGTAGTCAGTACATCCAATGCCGGGTCACCTGCCAAAGCTGAAACAGAAGAAGAGCAGAACAAGAACACAATGTGTTGGAACTATCACTTCACACACATCCAAACCTGATCTAAACCGAGCAGCCCCGGTCAACAGCCAGGCTGTCCTGCAGTGATACCTTTCCCCTCTGCTTGAACCGGAGGCTCTTTCTTCACACCTGCAGTTCCTCTCTGTGGTGTTGCATGTAATGAAAGAAAGGACAGAGAACGGCAGGAGTGTCAACGGAAGCGGCCGCTAAATATTAACACCAAAGCCATCCACCATAAGAACTCGCTACACACTCGGGTGGTGCTGCTAGTTAATGTCTGTCTAGCTGGTGCCTATTTTTTGTTTCTTTTTTTGTATGCAAAGCTTCTCAAAGTTTAGTGAGCACAAAGTAATGGTGCTAAAGGACCACCAGGAAACTAGTGCATGGATCGAAACTGATATCAACTTTAAAAAACCTTGTAAAACTAAATTACTTCAGATGTTATATAAACTTAACCAACATGTGTTCATCTCAACCATCTGTAACGGACAAAAAGATCTATTATACACCCGCATCCTTCTCAAGAAAATGAAAAAACAGGAAAAAAAAACCTCAGCCCGGCCACACGAAAGAAGCAACTGCTTGAAAAAGTTAGAATACAATGGGCTTCAGTGGGAGAAAAATAATATCCTAAAATAATATTGGTCGGTTTATGATAAAAACAACCATCTACACAGTCTTAAGCTACTGCATATGTATGAAAGCCTTAAGATGTTAACATTTAACTGATCACAATCAGAGAAAAGACAGAACAATGGTCCTGTTGCTGTTCGTGACCTCAAAATGAGAAATATCATGCAGTTGTTGTAACTGCAACACCAGTTGTCGAAGCCACTAACATGCTGTGTATGTTATATCTGTCATCAAAGTAATATTCTAACTATTAGGGCAATTTTTCTTTACTAGAAATCTCATTCTTCATGCTACAGCATGTCCTGAAATCAACCTACGCTGTCACCGAGAATAAAAGAAAAAGTTCTGGTTAGGCATACAATATGTATGAGGCCCGTTATTGAGACCATGTGATGCACACGAACAAAGCGTTTTTTCATGGCAAATCATGTTCACATCAAAGTTTAAAAATACACATGCACATCTTGAGGAAATGCCATCACGTTTTCTCTGTGATCTGTCTGGGCACATCTGTGGCCAATACTTTTTAGCATGTGGTCAGCTCACTTTCAACTGCTTTATCTCTGCTTTCGTCCATGGGAACAATGGCAGCGAGCTTCAGGCCACAAACGGGCTACAAACACACGTTATGATACACACCGACTCAAAAAAGTCTGCTTCTTCTGGCAGAAAACAGAGTGACAGTTGTTCATATAATGTCATTGAGAATTTATGCAAAACAAATCATTTGTTTATCTGTCAGTTTTAGAGGTATGCCGTTAGATTCAATCTATTTAGGCTGCCACATTTCATGCTTTTTAAATTTCACAGATATTTTGATTAATTCACAGGTTGCTTGTCCTTCCAGCCCAGCAATTTGCAACATGACCCGCTGGGCCTCTGCAGGGAAAAAAAAGAAAAAAAAAAGTATATGGTTCCTTGCCTTTTAACTAAGATTAGTGCAGTTCAGATGCACTGCAGCCTTTAAAATATGTATCAAAGCTGTTCAAATGCCAGCAGTGGGTATGTGACAGGCAGGGACGATTGGAGTTATTCCAACTTGCAAGTCCTCAGCAGGCCAACCCCCTGCCTGTTGTTGGCTTGCCCACCCTTACAATCTCCAGTCTTTCACATGAAAAAGAAGAGAGGGGAAAGAGTGCAGTCAAGAACGGTAACAGAGATGGATAGATAGAAGGACAGACAGAGGGATGAAGACAAGCAGCGTAGTGGCTCTTTCTCTCTGAGCAAGGTCTGCCCCTTGATTGCCCGGCTGCCTCGCTCACTCTTCCTGTGTCTTTCGCCTTCCTCTCATCGTTCTCTCTTTCCTTGGGAAAGCACTTGCTGAGAAAATCTTTATGAACTCCTGGGCCTGCTGGCGTTGCTGGAGCTGCTTTAAAACCTACCAGTTTAACAGCTGTGTGCATGTGCACAGCACCGGATAAAGCACTTGGAAGTGGCAGGACTTACACCACAGAGTGAGTCTTTATGAAGGGCCCTCCTGTGTGGCGGCCGCTGCTGGGGCTGTTAATTGGCACACTCTAAAGTGCTGTATATCTGCCCTTCATAATCCAGACGCAGGCGAAGGCAGCAGGGAAAAACAAACGTTTATCCAGCACAGAGACCTCAGGCTCGCTCTGTTCTTCTTCTACTAATTATTTTGTCGCATTCCGGAGCATGACTTTGTCACCCTTTCACTAAGTGTACAAAAAATATGGAAAATAACCTTCATTTACTATTTAGCTATTGATATTTCTTTAATTATACACATAATCTACACAGAGAAGCTTAAACAATTTTAAAATAATAAAAAAAAGAAACTTGTATTCCCATAGCACATTAAACAATAATAATAAAACCTGCAAGTGGATATACAGATGCACAGCTGCACATTTTACACACACACACACACACACACACACACACACACACACACACACACACACACACACACACACACACACACACACACACACACACACACACACACACACACACACACACACACACACACACACACACACACACACACACACACACACACACACACACACACACGACCGTATACAGTATACAAGCCCCACAGGAAACCCTGCTTCATGTCAAGCTGCTTCAATGTGGTGCACCATAGGAGGAAAAGCAAACATACTGGTTCAGCGAAAGACTCCAGGATGCCATTTCCTCCTCAGCTGTGTTTTCTTTTGAGTGTATGTGTGAGGTAGTGTTGTTGGATTACCTGGTGCGGGTGTTATTGGTGTTTAGCAGGTCCTGCAGAGAGATCAAATAGTGCTTATGTCTCTGTGATTAGCTTTAGCTTATTTCTCTGGATTACAGTTTAAGAGCTAAAGGTGTCTCTCCTTTCTCTTGTATGTGTATTTTACTGTAATAGCGATGAAGTAACTAAAATATTTTCACCAGATATGACTCAGCACAGTGGGCTAGTGGTTATTTCAGGCTATGTATTCCCCCAAATCAGACCCAGCAGCAGCTAAACTGCCAGAAACAGGTTTTGAAACACAACTAAGCAAATTAAATACTAACCAAAAAAACAACACAAAACAAAACAAAAATACAGAGAGGACATGATTCAGATGTTTCAATGAAACCACAAATTCTGTCGCAGAATAAACTATTTTAATGGTTTTTCTACAAACCGTAGATTCACATCATTCCAACATGTCCACTGGTCCTCTGTGTTGCTCACGTACATGTCCACAAAGTTAGGAAATATTTAATGTTTTTGAAGCAGAGCAGCACAGAATTTTTGCCACTTAGTCACACAATGATGTGAGGAATATACATGATGTCGAACCAACTTCTTTTCCTGCCCTGACCCTTTTCCTGCCCTGATGGAAATCTGAATGTAATCCCTGACGTGAGACCATGTTTCTTGCCCTGAACACTACAGCTTTGGTTTCTTGTATTACTTTTGATAGTAGCGTTTGTACCAACATGACTTACCTGGGTTTAGGGACCCACTCTACTTGGTTAGGGTTAGGAAAAGATCAAAGAGTGATACAGTCTTTTAAAACCATTCATGCTCTTCATAAAAGATCAGGATGTGAAGAGGTGGGATTGATGCTGCAAACGCAAGGCAAGGCCAGCTCAAAACATGAACTCCACTGATGGAAATGCTAGCATAAACCATCTTTGACATGCTTGAAGCAGCACCAATGAGTTGTTTTTTTAATGTTCATATATCATTTTGAGTTTTATTTGAAGTAATACTACATTTCTTTCAGGATTCATCATCTGTTTCTTACTGTGTCCCTCCCCAACTGTCAGTAAAAACCATCCAAAATAACAACTGATAACTCAATATTGATGTACACTTTGTGCTGGTTTAAAAGTGCACGTTAAATAGCCAAATAAGTTATTCATTGGGGAATTAGGTTGCAAATCACATTTCCCCTAAGACTTATACAATGTATTTTTTTCTTTTGCTTTTTTTTTTTCTTCAAGTGATAAGGAAAGTTGGACCTGAAAACAAACAAAAGACAGCCCCCCAAAAAACAACAAAAAAAAAAAACAGAACTACTTCAACAAATTGAGAGTGGCAGTTTAAACCGTTTAAGTGGAAATCATTTTGGTTGACCAGAGCCTTTTTTTTGTTGGCTAAATAAGGTTTACAGAAAAAAAAACCCTGAACAGTTTCACCAAAAAGTAGGATTTATGAGACTTATGGTGAAGGAAAAAATAAGACTTATGCAAAAGAATAGGACTTACGGTAAAGAACAAAAAGGAACAAAAAGTTCACAGAAGACATCTTTCTTTAAGCTAAGTCTGAATCCCAGTTCTGGGAAGTTGAAAACAGATGTAGATGCCTTCCCGCAATCCCGGTCACTACACCCTGAGCTTGCAGCACACTCCTCCATCAAACTACTTCTTCTTGTATTTTACTCTCGTTTTCACACAATGCTTTTTTTTTTTGGTTTGTTTGTTTTTTTCTTGTGTTCATGTGTCTATATTTACCTCAATTTAAAAGCTTTGCTGACAGAAATGTTACAAAGTTCTCTGTAAAACTAAAATACTAAGATTACAACTTTTATTTTCTTATTGTACATTGTGCACAGTGATGCAGGCAGTCAATCTGTGTAAATTGGCATCATTTTTTCCAAGAGGGAAATGTTTCCCCACTTGGCTATATAATATCCAATATTCAAAATGAAGAATTTAATATTACTCTCCTCACGTATTTCTTCGAGAAGCGACATCAGTGCTGAGTCAGTTTTAGCTCAGTCCTCATTCAAATTTGTCAGTGTTGCATTAACTCAACAAGCACTGCACGTGATGTGATGGCTTGAAAAGAAATGGGAAATTATCTGTTTTAAAAAAGGATTTTACTAATGCTCAAAGTGTTAACAGTGGTAATAGGTTTGTAAATTATTAAAGACGTGGATCTCGGGGCCATTTGGCACAAACTCAGACTGTAATGGGGTAAGACAGAGGATGAGCCACAAAACCTGCTCATGACCTTATGCACTCAGCAGATTTTGCTCATGACAAATTGATTTACTCGAGCTACAACCCACTCCAGCCATTGCAACACATGATGCACATATGAAAGTTCTGCTAAAACTCAGCCATCAGCACATACCAGTGAATGACACGTATTACAAGAGACAGCAGATATGATGAGTGGCTTCACAGAAACAGAAGACAGTTGTTTAGAGCTGAAAACGAGGAGAAGAAAGTAAGAAAAAAAGATGAAATGTAAAAAGAAGGGAAGAAGTTATAACCAGATGTAAAGAGGGGAGAGAAAAAGAAAAACGGAGGGGAAAAACGTAAGCAGGGGGAAGAAGGAACAACATGAGCTTTAGGAGTGGATGAGCAGCCCATAAGGTTGCCAGATGAGCTTCAGCTTAACCACAATCCTCAAAACGGAGACAAACATACGCCAGCGTCTCCTGTATGCCTTCCACAGACGTGCCTAACCTATTGTAAACATTAGTTTTCAAGAGGAGGGTTCTCCAGGGCCGCTTCTGCAGTGGTGCTACGTAATTACCATCAGATATTATCTGATTACAGCGGATAATTCCCAGGACTGCCTTGTGAATTGTGAATGCAGAATCAGCAGCTTTCAGCAGATCACTTGAAATGTTGCAAACCTGGAACCCGGGCTGTTTGAGTCAGGTTTTGATGCTTTTGGCTCCTCTGGAACTGGAGGACAATATCCTTACAGGAATCAAAGTAACGATAATAAACAGATGTTTAGACTGAAAATGGGCCATGTTATGAGGTCAGATTGCATGGGTACATTTTGACAGCAAAATGTGATACAGACGTGAAAAGAAAAGAAAGCACTGCATCTTTTATAACTAATCTTTAATTTATCAGGACATTAGAAAAAAATATTATCTGGTCCTTACCAGATTTGAAAGTGGATAAATATGACAGCAGCTAAATAACTTCTCATTACATGTAACATTTTGTTCGTCAGGTTTTTTTTGTTTCTTTTTTTAATCCAAAACAAAACCACATTGCAGAGGCAGTGTGTGGAAAAAACAAACTACTCCCCATGATTCAATAGTTTGTAGAACGACTTTTTGCAAAGATAACTTGCAACAGTTTTCTGTATGACGTTATCTTGCTCTCTTTCCAGCTGCTAAAGTTTGGCCAGAATTAGGTCATGCGATGTGCTGAACCACACAAGAAAATGGACAGAAGAATAACTAAAAGAGAAAAAACAGGTGTTGACGGGGCTTGTCAAAGTTCAGACTTCATCCTGATTTAAATCATGTTGCATGGCCTTAAGACAACTGCGCATGAATGATTGACAGTCATTGCAATGAAGCACAAACATGAAAAAAAAAACATGCTGTGAAGAAGAATGAGTTAAACTTCCCCCACAACAATGTAAGAGACTGGTGTCATGCAGAAAATAATACTTTTAAAATCATTGCTCTAAAAGCCGTTGAATTATAGAGTTACTGTCTCTTCCTCTGCATTTTGACTTAGTTTTTACATACATATATATAATTTATTCAAACCCAAGCCCTTCACCACATCTTGTGTTTTCCTACTGTGCCTTGGTCTACTTGCCAAACACACAAGCGCTTATATCTTTTTCGCTATTGCGGTCTTGAGGTTAGGTTTCTGAAGAACTCCACATTGCTCTGAATCAGCTAATTATTTACTGGATTTGACACCAAAACAAATTCAACCTCTCTGAGTTTACATTTAACAGGCCACGTCGGTCTGGCGCGTTTCAAAGGTGAAACGTTGCGCATGTCACACAAAGTGCGTCTCCCCGTGGACATTGTTTTTCCTATCCCTCCAGGACTGCTTCACCTTGTTTGAAGTTTCATTTATTTCACCTACATATCAGCCTCAGAACTGATGAAGCTTTACCTACATACACCCACCACGCGGTGTTAGTTTTACATGGCCATCGGGAGGCGAGCGCCACTCCACCTCCATCGGACCTTTAAAGTCATAGCACGTCTTGACATTATTACCATTTCCAAGCTTCCCCAAAGGAATACAAAAGGAAGCAAAATGTAAACAAACCAGACATCTGAGAGGAGATATTTGATTCTAACTCTCACATTTACTTTTCTGAGGTTACTTGAAAATGGAAACCTGGGATTTGTTTGGATTTCAGTCCCCTGAGATGGGGAACATTTGGCCTCTAAGTATTAATTAGTGAACCAGCAGAATGTCCACAGCTGCTCCAGGTCTCTGAAAAAAACCTAACAAAGCTAAAATGGATTGTAAATAGAAGATGTACTGGAAACCGCGCTTGGTCTCAACTGAAAACCTTTCTGACAATGTGCTTTAAAATGAAATGTAGTTGTTAAAGAATCTCTTTGAGGATTTGAAAAGCATTTTCAAGAAATAACCTCCTGACTCACGTTGTGATTAAAATCCTGCCTCTGTAGACAAGAACTGATGCTCTCATTAAACAACCATCTAATTAGATTACACCCCTTAAGTGTGACGCTGAACAGAATCTCTTATGTATTATTCTTGTCCCCATTTCTATTATTTAGGTCTGTGATTTATTGTGCTAAGCAACATGTTCACGGAGAGTGGGATCAAATTTGACGGTAAAATTTGTCACATATGTTTATAAAAATAAGGGCACTTGTTATTAGGTCATGTCAAGTCACCTTGAGGGAGAGAATTAATATCATAAAGTATTCAAGAACGTCAACAAGTCGAGATTCGGACCGTCTGGAACGGCGGCTTATCTAAACAATGAGAACATTGTTATTTTCGTAAACCTGTTGACACAAGTCATTGAAGACCGTATTATATGCCAGGCAGCTGCTTCGACATGAACTCAGGAGGATAGGAAGAAAAGAAGAAGAAGCAGAAGGAGGGGGAAAAAGGAACTAATGTGTAAAACCCTAACTGAAGTATTATTACATTATCCAGGCAGTTTCCCAGGCAGTATACTGTAATCAGACAATTAAATGGGTGCAATTTACCGGTTGACTACTGCTGCACAGTCAGCTGCAGTGCAGGACCGACTCTCAGAACAATTACAATTATTTGCAGATATGATCGGGTTTCATAGTTTGACCCATGAATGAGAGTAGGAAAACATTCCCACAAGATATAAAAAATAATAATAAATAATAAATTTCTAAATAAACAGGAAGATTCCCATGAGCTGAAGGTTTATTAACCACTGGAGAGTATGGACGCAAGGCCATCTGGCACATTTGTATTCTGTGCTGTATTTTCACGTGCATGTGAGTGATTGAATTGTGTCTGAACATGCAAGAAAATGACTTTTTCCATTGTTTTTGTCTTTAAAGAAGAGGCTTTCAAAGAAATAAATAAAAAATTCAAGAAACTCTATAAAAAGACTCAGAGAGAAGCAGAACTGCAAAGTGGCGCGGCGCTGTCCGACACATGCTTTAGGGGCTGCATTGGTGGCATTCTGGTAGGGAATCGGGGTAGTATTCATCGGAGCATGCCACACAGAGCCTCTGTGGCCAATCCACGCTGGAGGCCCTATAGGACAGGGAGTCTGTGCCGCTGAAAGCTTAGGACAACACCGCTCTACAGCATCTCACACACACAAACACACAGTGAGAGAAAAGACGGGCTGGTTTCCCACAGGGCAGGGCTGAAAGCTACACCATGTTCAGCTGGTACAACATGATGAAAGTGAACTGGAACACATTGTGCTGGACTGCGACCGAAGGGACATCAGCTCTGTGGTGATCTTTTTTAAGCATGAAGAAGTGTTTCTTATGTGTGTGTGTGTGTGTGTGTGTGTGTGTGTTTGTAAACCTTAAAATGTCAACTGGATAGTTTTTTTTTCTTTTTTCTAATACTGCCATGTGTATCACTTGATTTACAGACTTAAACATTTGAAGCAACTGTTGGACAGCGAGGGATCTCTGTAAGTCTTCTGTAAACCAACGGTGAAGCAGTAGTTTGCGTACAAAGCAGTCACAAAATCGAGTTGTACAGTTTTTACACAGTTTTTACTGTGCACACGTTTTTACTGATAATTCATTTACTTTTGAAAAAAGACACAAAACAGCAGCGCAGATCCCTGACTCACACCAGTGCACTTTGCATCAGCCATGTTTTGCACACGATTTTGTGTGTTGGGGTCAAAGGCGACCTCTTGACACAAGGAGTTTATACATGCTAATGAGGGCTGCACTCTAACCTCATTGCTAAGTGCATATGGTGAGCACAGGCTCGCTCCTTGTGTTTATGTGGGATCCCTGTGTCGATCATTCAACTTTGCGGTGAGGACTTTTCAGTCAAAGACTCCAAGGAGAAAGAGGCTGAAAAGTGTAAAAAAAAAAAAAAAAAAAAAAGTGATTTTAACACTACATTTCTGAAGTCAATCAGATTAAATTATCAATATAAATAACTATTTACAACAGTACCAGAGGAAATTATGACATTTTCTATTCATTATCTCTAAAATGTTCTTGGTTTGAACACTTATGAAACTAAACATTGTGCATGAAAAAATGTATACCTTTTCAAAGGGGGAACGTGAGACACACAGACACACACATGCACATACAAAGAGTAGAAAATCATGTACTTTGGAAAAGTTGCTGCTTTGAAAACTCACTTTTCTCAACCAAACTTCTTATACATATTTGCAAGAAAATCAAAGCGCCTTTGTGGGGCTGGCCCTAATCCTTTCTCCAGCACATAAAGGATGTACCTTTAAACTGGCTTTCACTCCTCTGACAACCATGCAAATTGGTGAGAGGTAGGATGCCATCTCAGTGACATTGTTTGTTAGAATAACATAGCACAGGGGAAAGGTCCCGTCTCCGGCATTCCACCGAAACCCTCCCCTCTGTGAAGCTGCCTGATGAATTGTCACAAGCTTGTTATTTGCCATTAGTTTCTAGCATTTCTTCCTTCTGTTGGCCAAACTAATTCAATCTTTTTGGGGGTAATCTCATTGAATCCCCCAGGAGGTTTGGGGGAACTTTACTCTTTTATTTTTTTTTTTTTTACTCTTTTCTCCTTCACAGAGCCTTATTGACCCAGTTTTTTTTTTCTATTTCCCAACTATGCTCTTGCATCAAAACACACTTATTTTTTTAAACCATAACATTTTATAATTATTTCTGGATAACCTAATAAGAGATTCAGATTTATTATTAAAGGACATACAAGTGCTCATTTTATTCACCTTAAAGCCAAAACATGGATTAATGTGACAAATAACTTATTTTGAAAACTCTTTTATTGTTGTAGCTCCTGTTTATTTTTGAACATCACAACTTAAAAATGGAAAAACCTTAACAACAACTGCAAAGTTAATGACTGTATCATACAACCTGTTCAGATTAAAGTTGTATATTTTGCACCTTTATTAATACTAGAATAGTGACTCTTGATTTCACACCTCGTTTGTGATGGTGCAAAATGAAAAGTGCAGAAATGTGTATATTTACTGCCACTGATCCACCCTGAGGGCCATCAATCAGGAGTCACTTTGTTCAAAGATCCAAAAGTGCACGCAGATCTGAGCGGGGCACTGCTAACAACCATATCCTTGTGATAGCAGTGTGACTAAGAGTTTAATTTGGGAACAGGCGTCACTTCAAAGGGAGATGTGAGTATTTCCTTGCTCATTTGCACCCCCAATGGGGCTTATACATTATAGTATAACCATGTCCCAGTCCTCTGCTCATGCACTAATGCCATCCTGATTGCCTAATTTCTCATGTCAGCAACTTCTTCTGCAGAGAGAGAAGAGGACAATTAGGGGACAATTGAACATGATTGTGATGGGAATGTTCTGCACGGCAGCAGGCAGCCCATAAGTCACCTCAGTGTAGTGCTGGTTTCGGTTAAGAAGAAGAACAAGAAGAAGAAAATGCTTTTTTTTTTGTTTTTTTTTCATCCCATGTTTTTCTCAAAGTTCATCTTCAGGACACATCAGGAAGTGAGTGTGATGGGCAGGCAGTAAGCAGTCACAGAGGGAACACCACAACTGCTGGCTAATTAAAAACAGTTAGACACTCAACAGAAAACGGGTGGATTCACGGGTGGTTTGGTTTGCTTGACGAGGCCTGTGGCTTTTTATATGTGTGTCACACCTTAAATTTAACTTATCTACTCATTTGCTTGGGACTCTGTATGAAAATTACTAAGAGTAAAATGATAGATTAGTTTTTACTAAGAGATTATTTGATTCCAAAGTAAAGTTGCATGAGCTATTTATTTACCAGCATGAAAAAATAATGCCCATACAAATTAACTTGAGGTTACAATTAAATATTTTAGAGCCCATATTATTCCCACTTATAAGCTCATAATTTTACAAAAGAATTTGGTCATACATTTGTATGTAATAATGATAATAATAAAGAACAAATGAAACTTCTCATGCATTTCTCCAGCAGCTCTTGTCGCCTCCTGTCCAAGACACACTGTTTTAGCTCCTGTGTCTTTAAGGCTAGTCTTTTTTAAAGACTTCTTCATCTGGTCATTGAACTGTAAAGAAACCACTGGAAATAAAGTAAAAATTTTTCAATTTTACATTGAGATGTGAATGAAAGTAAATGATGTGAGACGCAGTGTTTTCCATGTGAGAGATACGTTAATATGGTGTGATCTTTGGGCCTTTTTCAACCCTGAAAACCTGCAGGGTATAGTCCTGCTTCCTCACAATGCACGACACTCAAGGTTTGGTTCCCAAAAGGCATGTTTCTTCTGGCAGGAGTTTCGGGTAGATTTTTCGTGACCAGGCCATTTTGTGCCAGTAGTGGCCCTGTAAAAGTGGCCTTCAGGAACCACCATGGGGCAAAGAACAGCCCTGTAGTAGGAGAGGTACTCAGGTTGGCCAACAGGAACCTCCTGGTGGGAGGTCTCTGCTAATCGGGATCTATAAAAATCGTTAAACATAAATCATGTGACCACAAATCATTTAAGCAGTTGGACCAGATATATTTTGCTATCTAATGGCGCTTTTGCATTAGTACCACCTCAGCTCCGTTCTACCCGTTTTGCGCTTTTGCACTAGGGCTGAGACGGGTAAAGCCGCTCCAAGTCGATACTTTTTTCTGTAACCATTTCAGCCAGGTTCTATAGCGGGCTGAGCAGGGACTATTTCTGAGGTCACCACCCTCCACGCCTCTGATTGGTCGGGGGGCGGGGCCATCAGACGTTTGAATCAGGAAGCGGGAGTCAGCGCGAGGATGACCCGCGGCTCGCAGCGATTTTATTATAAAGCGCAAAACGTCTGTTTCATGATCCAACTCTGTGGTGCAGATGTTCATAAACCTGGTGGCTGACGAGAGAATTAAAAAAGGGATGTAGACGGGCTGTTTTACTCTCAGCCGCTCGCAGCTCCAGCTGATTTCTCATCTGCGCCGACATGAACAAAGTGGTTGCGCAATCGAGTACGTCACAGCAGATTCACCCCAACCTGCCCACTTCTCCCCTGGCTGTGGAAAAACAAACGGGGACAAACGGGAAGAGCCGTGACGAGCCGCGCGGAGCCAAGCCGGGCTAAGGCGGTACTAATGCGAAAGCGCCATATATGACTACATTTACTAAAGTTGGAGACTACAACAAAAAAATGATAGCTGGACCAACAAGTTGTTTCAGGTCATGTTGGAATATTACACCAATGTACAAGTCCGGCAGGAGGTTTTCTTTTGATCTCAATCACTACGACCACAGTGTATGTTAGAAAAACACACACACACAGACACTACAAAAACGCAAGTAACATCCATTGTTTACATGTTTCGTCTTCTCTTTATTCTTTTGATGCATTCTTCTTTCTTGTCTTGTCTTTATATTATAGTGCTGGCTGTTTGTGAACCTGAACCCTGAACTCCTGGAAATGCACCTAAAGTCAGTAGATGTTACAAATCAAGTCAACTTTATTGTCAATTCTGATATGTGCAACACAATACAGGATCCAAATGACCATCCTCAGGCTCAAAGGCCTTACAGCGCAGCAGCTAAACCAAAAATGTAACACGTTACATGTAGTGTAACGCGTGTAACTCGTTCCAATTCTGTAAGGTTACACATGGGCTCGGCACTTCTACTGTATATACTATCACTAATGTGAAGGTGTGTAGCAGTAAAAATATGGCCAGCTTTATTGCTTTTAAAACATATCATGAATATTTTTATATCTAAAGTTGACCATATTAAAATTACTTCCAATTAACTATAATTAACTGCACATACTAATCTCAATCTCAATGTCATTAGAGGCATGAAACTGACCGCTGTGTTGTCATCTTGACTTTCACAGTTGTAGAATATGCCCAGCTTGGATGGTGATCATTGTTTGACTACTTATGCAATAAAATCTGTTACATTAAATGAAATATTAGTAAATGAGAAAGAAGAAGAAGGGAAGAAAAATGTAGGTCTAAAAAGTTTCACTTGCAGCTCCAGAAGGGCATTACATGCTCATGAGGCTGTGTGTGCATGATCTTGTGCTGTTGGACTATTTGTCATAAGAGGACATATCCCTTTGTTCAAACAAACCAGTCAGAGCCGCAGGTCCAGAGCAGGGGGCTCAGAGAATTCTGGTTTATCTTACCTCTGGACAAATAAACTGCAATGCTGACTAATAACTGGCCTGGAATGTGAAGAGAGCCTCACTCTCGGCTCAGTGTGTTGTTAAGCATAATGAATATTACACTCGTTTCTGTATACAATGCCAAGACTTGGTTTACTTTACCTCGCATGGCTGAGGCCTTTAACTGAACGCTGACCCCCGTCCCAGACATGAGAATTCACTCACGCATAAATAACTCACTTTAATTATCTTATAGATGAAGGTGACAGCTCCACTTTTCATTTTTCAAAGTGAGGTGATAGTAAGGGATATAGGTCAGGGACAAAATCCTAATCAAGATTTTTCATATATTTATTTACATATTTTTTCTTATGGTTAATAGAATACCATTTGTGTATTGTATATGTCTCATGTGTCTTTTTCATAGACATTTAAGTTGTTTATTTTCTTCTTACACAGATGAAAAAATTGCATCTATAAATAGTTACAAAAAAATAAAAAATCAGGGCACCCTCGTATTTTACGAGGGGGAGAATAAGAGAGAGGCACGGCTGTCCTGCCTGTCTAGCGCGGACAGCAGAAGACACAGCACGGCCGCTCAGTTTCCCAGCAGGCTGTAGCTGTCAGGCTTTCCAGCGAGTCGACAGCCACGGTGATAAGACCACTTTAAAGGAGAAATTCCCGCCTCGCGTCCTCTTTAGGAGGAAATCTGCTTAAAATACCATGACTGTCTTGTATGTGGCTTATGGAGGGTGCGATCACTGGAGGCTGGCATAATAGTAATAAGCTCAATACGGTGACTGTCTTGCTTTGTTTGTGGATCAGTGACTGGCACAAGCCGTCCAAAAACAGAGACGCCGTCCCTGTTTCTGTCCCACTATCCCATACATCTGCCTTCGTGTCACTGCCATTCAGTGAGCAGCAATGAGCTTTACATCAGCTGCCAAGGAAGCCCGTGGAATATTTTCAACAATATAGCCATGTTACTTCCTAAAGAAATCATTTCCTAGATGGAGTGCTTTCCGTACATATTTAAAAAACCAAATACTTTTCATGAATTATGGCGTCGTGAGCTTAAAGTGACAATGAGAACAAAGTTGAGAAGATCAAGAAGATGTCAGGTGTGAAGCATGAAGGACAATAGATGGGTTACAGGTTGACAGAGTATCTCTGAACGCATGCTGCGGTGGCGGTGTACAGTGTGCGCTGTGGAAACACTGCTCGGCTCCCCTGAGCCCTCGGTCTCTCTCCCATCCCTCCGTGACCCAATTCCCTCGAGGTTTCCAACTGCCTGTCAAAGTTTTCCACCAACTATCGAAATGGGAAAGAGATTTCCGCGGCGTGAATACCCTTCACGATCAACCGAGCTGTAGGTATCTGTTTTGCTTGGAGTTGCAGAACTGAGGCAACGTTCTGATGAGGACGTGTGGGGGTCAACACCTCGGTGAAAACAATGACAGATGCAGGAGCACAATATAAATTCACCATGGCATCCACAGCTTCAACTGTCAGCAACATCAGAGGGCATCGGGGGAGCCCGCCGCAAAAAAACCAAGGGGTAAAACGAGCGGAGGAGAAAAGGCTGTGGAGTTAGTAGCAGTGTCTATTACGGCGCAGAAGAATTTGCCTGGGAGCTCGGCTTGACAGATTAGCCCAGCGCTCAGATGGGGCAGTGCATTGGTGAAACAAGAGCTACTTTTATGAGGTACGTAACACAAGCCTGGGGTAGCCACAGCAAGGCCAGGTAAGCGATCTCTTGATGAAAGTGAGGGCAGTGCTCCACCTTTCATGTTTCCATAGGTTTTATTTGGAGCACGCATAGACGGGACTGCAGACAGAAATGACAGACAATTAAGATTGCACAAAGGCAAGGGAAATTCAGTATCGGGCTACATGACCCCTGCTTGCCGGCAGTATTTCAATGCATATGGCTGCCTTTTGTAATGAAATTCTTAGGGGAAACCTGTGTGTGTGTCAGCGAGAGAGACAGAGGGAAAAAGAGAGGCGCAGAAAAGAGGGCCTGAAGCTCAAGCGATGGGTAAAACATGCAGTTATATACACCTGGCAGATTCCAGTTTTCTAAACCCACCTTCATGCATCAAAGAGCCAAAGCAATAGACGGGTGTGGGGATTAATGTGGAAATAAACCTTGGGCTTTCTACATATCAAAGACCAGATAAGCTTATGAAGTTTAATTCATATGTTTTATTCCAGTGAAAAACGGCCATTTGCGATGATGGCTGGGCTGTCCCGGCGGAATGATAGCACGCCGATAACGATCCAGCACCAACACTTCAACTGAATCCATTTCTAAGGAGAAAGGAACAGGTCTGAGAAATATAAATTAACCTCACCTCGCTGAGAGTGAGAAAAAAAAGGAGAAGGAGGGGTGGGGGGAATCTCCCATGAATGTCCACTGACAGGGATTTCTTCATCCCAATAACTAAGACATCTAGTTTGAGCCAATAAGGAACGATGCCGCAGACAGGCAGTCTGTGGCTCCAGACAGAAAAGAACATTTTTTTTTTGGTGGCGAGAGATGTCTAAATCTGGGAATGGATTTTATATTTCCAGCGTAATATCAAGGGCGAGCAGGTGAGCTTCCTGAGTTTTCATTCTGCAGACACCTAATCTTGATCTCCCTGCACATGTGGATGAGGGAATGAAGTCAGACAGCACTGAAAATGTGCCCATATTGAGAAGGAATTAGAATGAACTTTCTACATGTTTTCATTTTTTTTTCTCTTTTTATTTTTTTAAAGTGAAGTTTATTTGAACGTCTTCAAACTAATGAAAAATATGTTGGACTGTGTACGGCTACACTTAGCCGAAATCCTTTAGTTTTACTTTGAGTGTATTATTTAAAAGCTCTGTGTGAAATATGAGAGAACTACATTGTATTCTTTACTTTTAGAGCTCCTAAGATTACATATTTGTTGCTAAAATAATACTGGGATCAAGTATGCAAGGTTTCCCTTCATAACCCCTTGATTTGATTTGATATTTTCTGGAATTAAGACGGAGGCCTTCCAAGCGAAATGGCTGAGCGTATAAATATTTTTGGTGTTTCCTGCGGCATTAGTCGCACTTGTGGATTATCGCCGTATATTTGCTTTGCGTTGAGAAGACTAAGAATGGAGAAACAAATTTGTCATGTTTAAACAATGGGGCTTGGCAGGTTTTGAGACAAAAACAGAGAAAGGATCAGGTACAAGATGTTTCCCAGAACGACAACCGCAACTGGAAACATCCAACGTTGGAAGATTAAATTATGATAAAATGTTATCTTGAACAACAACTGAAACTATGCTGAAACTCTGAAAAACATCTCCTTTATTCAGAACACTTCTTCACAGTAAATTCTCACCCAGGAGGTTTTTACAGGATTGTTCCCGTTAATGAGGCCTTGGAAAAGCTTATTTTCCCATCTGTGGCTTCTCTCATTCCCATTCACTTAATCAAATTACACGCCGTCTTTAATCTTGCCTTATGAGCCTGTTTATTAACTTAAATTCTTCAAACCCTGCAGCAATGAGTGGGTGAGATTCAAAGGAGATCTATAAGCAGCGCAGGGAAGCGCTTTGACAGTCAGGCATAGTGATGATGATGACACCCCTGTTGAATTTTTCACCACAAACAGCACTCAACTGATATTTACTCTCAAATGGAAGCGTATACACATTTCAAAATGACAGGCTACAAATCATGAATCTAGCTTTATTAATTTTTTCCAGAAGCATGAATGTGAGTGCAATTACAGTGTGCAGACAGGGCCTGCTCAGGGTGGAGTTATTAATAAATGCAACTGTTCTGCCAATCTGTTAATCGCAACCACTCTGAACCACATCATATATCACACAACTTCAGTCAGACAGCCAGCCAGTGAATCAGTCAAGCAGTCAGACTGTGAGGCAGCAAGCCAAGCAGCAATAAAACAACTGATCAGGCTGTACGACAGTTACTTCATCAGCCAGTCAGCTTGCCATTCGCCTGGTTAGATGCCCAGGTTGTCCGAGACGACAAACTCAACCCAACAAAACCGAGGTCTAGCATGTTTGCGGAGACACTCGGTCAGCCGGTCTGCCTTGCCAGCCAAAGCCGCCCGTCTTGGCCCAAAGTCTTGGAGAAAACAAGCCGTGTGCAATCTGTACACCATAAACACAATGTGACACTTTGCACCGGATTGAACAAGATTTATTGTGCACATTCTTGGCTCTTCACTTAATTCACTGCACTGCTGTGACCGAAACTTCACTTCATGCACTCGGGAAAAGGTTCGGTGAAACCCCTGCCCCTTTCCGTTAACATCTCCCTGTTTCACAAACAGAAATATTTTCCAAATGCCGTACCAGTAGTAAATCGTTTTTTTTTTTAGATTAATATCAAGCAGCATGGCATTCAAAACCTTCTTGTCTTACCATATTTCTTAACCACAAAGCCACTTGTGGTTTGAAGTCCACGATGCTATCAACATGGTTACAACAAACAAGTTATGGACATAGACCTTGTCCAATTGTGGAGCATAAAGACTCATATTTCATCACTGATACAGAGCTGTTGCAGCATAAAACCTGAGTTATGATTCCATCATATTTCATTGCAGCAAATAAAACTTCACGCTTTAACTGCGGTGATCAGATATAAATTACCAGTGATAGAGACTCTTTTTTTAACTTTCACACCATCTGAATCCTAGCAAAACAAAATAGCAAACAATATATAATCAAATGTCAGAAAGCATTAAAGAATGGCATGTTACCTGATTGTACAGGGTCAAATTAATTTGTTCACAGCTTGAATCGGGGCAGACACCTTCCTTGTAGTGTATTTCATGCATATTGGTCATGGCTGAAGCAGCAGTTGTGCGACAGGTTGGTGTCACATAGTTCACATAGTTGAGAAACAGACTGTGAACAGATCAACCTTCTGTGTTCAATAATTTGTCTCACGCTAAAATTCAGAGCTATATATTTACGTGGGAGCTGATCCAAAATAAGGACAGATTTCATTCCAATACCCTGTCTCTTTCTTTTTTTTTATTTTATTTTTTAATTTATATAGCCCCACTTTGCTTGATCTATGGTAGCTGCATGCTTTAGCTGCTTTAGCTGCTTCAGCTAGAATAATATCAGTGTCCTGTTGAGACTTGGCATTTTCAAGTGTCATCTGGTCCAGGCAAAACCTATGGAAGGACAAGTGGAATGGCAGCTGTGTTTGCCTTTTAAGCTGGACCGAAAGCCACGCTACATTACACAGGTATCTAAAATTCACATTTCAAATAGTGTAATTACCAACCATTACCTACTAATATCCTGCTTGTTTCAGTTTCATTCAGACAAATAACTGCTAGTGATCACTATGGAGGCCTTTTTGCCAGTGACTACTATTACTATCAGTTCATAAGAACGATGAAAATACATGAAATTACATTCTTCATTTCGAACACTTGATGAAATAATATTGTATTAAAACAATACTGCAATTGTGCTACTTGTCTGATAAAGAGACTTCAAATAAACTGCCTTCCTATCTGAATATACACACACGCACACACACACACACACACACACACACACACACACACACACACACACACACACACACACACACACACACACACACACACACACACACACACACACACACACACACACACACAAATAAATTAATAAATGTTCAGTAATTTAAAAAAAAGGTCGATCTCAATCTGCAGAAAGTAAACTGTGGAATAATCTATCTATTTATTACTGTTGCTTTAGTTTTCTCTTTGTAAAAAAAGAAAAAAAAACACCAGGCCACATTTCATGCAACCTGAGGTGTGGGCAGAAGAAGAATCTGTTCGATCTAGGAACTAGTGTGGATTAGTTCCCTTAAACTTTTCTTTATTTGTCTGTAACCAGCAAGAAATCTGACATTTAAATGACAGATTCAGGGAGATTTAAACTGCCGTCAATTCAGCTTTTTTTTTTTCAATAGATCACTTTACATCTGTGGAAGGAATTTCTTGCTCAAATCTAGAATGACTGCTATCATTCCTTATAGCTAGTGTATAACACAATGCACCACATTTGATAAAAGTAAAATCAAGATGTTTTATTTTTTTATAAGCTAAGTAATGATTTTAAATTCAGTCCAAAGATATTTTGACACATACTGAATCATTTCTCTGTCCTTACAGCAGCAACTGCATGTCGATCGATAACAACAAGTCTAATTCCTCGGACATTGTTTTGCAGTTTCTGTCTGGTAGCCAATTTTTATGGTGACACCTTCTGTTGGATTAAACCTCACTGAACTCAGCCTCACTCACACAAAGAAGAGCCGTGACTTCCTGCTCCAAAGCTGGATACATTTATCGGTCTGTGCAAAAGAGACAATGATGGAAATGATTAAGGAGTTCGCTGACCCCAAAAGTCTAACAATATCTGTCTTGAGAGGGTGAGAATACTTCTGCTAGATTTGTTCCTGTTAGGTCACTTTGTAGCCTGAGAGAGCTTAATTACATCTATGGGAATGTGTGTATCACATATCACTTCAGTAAGGGAGGTGTTGAACTTACATTTGGATTGAATAATGTTTAAGTAATCCCTTAAAGGGAACCTGTATGGTTGCAGTAAAGATAATTGAGGAAATATATGCTATATTTATATAAATTATTAAGAATATAATAATAAAGAAAAAAACATTCGACAAATTGCTGAAGATCCACATATCTCTTTCTGATACATATCAGAATAGAGACGTGTGGGCATATTCAAAGATTGCCATGAATGCACGGAGGCATTGCTTCGTACCTCGACAATAACTGAATTGATGCCATCACTTGAAGAGTCAGCAGGTAACAGAGGTGAACTCTGCCTGTCTGCACAGTCTGAAAGCAAGGAAAGATGGCTGGAGTCCGGGATTACATTCCTGCAGCCACGTCCCAGTAAAACACATAACACCGCCTTCCTGTGATTCCCACTGTGTTCTTGTCACTGCTCCCATCTCATTTATTTCATTTACCAGTGATCCCAAGGCCATCATGATGATTTAAGGGAAGAAATGGTTTGAACTTCTTCCTTCTTCCTCCTGCTTTATATCCTCAACGTCTCCCCTTCAACCTGTCTGGATGTGGGTGCTCATTACGGCCATTCCTTGGGTTTCAGAGCGCTCAATCAACTGTTTCCACATGAAAACAACTTTCCTATCGGCGGGGTTACTCATCAAATAAGTTATTAAAAAGTGCCAGAATTACTAGCAGAAATACCTGAAGCAATTCTACGACAAAACCAGCATAAAAAATATTAAATAAATGAATAAAAAAAAAAAAAAATCATGTAACTAGCTAGCAGGAAGAACAATTTTTAATTTTTTTTAAGCTACTTGGCTAAACTGAGACTGTAGTGTCCAGTAAAAAAATAATTGCCGTTCACTCGTATGCTTCAGTCTTGCAGCCGTGTCCAAGATATATCGTACCTCCAGTGTTGACCCAAGATTTGTTTCCCACAGTGTCATTTGAGAGCAACACGGAAAGAGTATCACTTTGCTGTTGATATGACAAATATAGATCTGATCCTTGAGAACGCAGCGTAAAGGTCAGCCAGAATACGAGCGATAAGACTATATACATTGAAATGCTTTAAAGATGCCAGATGTATGGTAACATGTTACCAAAGCTGTTGCTCAGACGGCCAAGCCAAGTCAAAGTAAGCTATCATTTGTGGAGAATGATGACCTCCGAGAAAATGAGCAGTGGAAATGTGATACTGACTACAGAGCTACTTGTTTATCAGTTTTCAACGCTTAATAGGTTCTTGTTTAAATGAGCTCTGCAGATCTCTTCCTCTCAGTAACCTTGACGGAAATCTCCACTTTAAAGAATGTGAACAGCCATTTGTGCTTATTTCTGTAACGTTTATCTGTTTCACCATAATCACCATCACTAACTATGTATGTCACTTATTCAAAAAAATAGTTTAAAACTGATTTTTAAAAGCTTTTCATATTATGATTTTTTTTAAAGAACATTTTAGAGAATAGATATGTAATTACATTAATTTTATGTTTTCCTTTTAATGTTTGCGTTTTTGGAAAAAAGCTGGAAATCACACCAAATCGTCTTGTGGCAAACAACATATGGCAAGAGAATGCCAGATGGAAATTAGGCTTAAATTATAATGATATTTGGAGCCAGAGGCTCAGGGAGGACATCTGAGGCAAAACTGGTAAATTAAATGCATTTGTCTGAGAGCAAACCACTCAGGTAATATTTCATTGAAATGAGCCAATGTACAGTTGCAGGCTCTCCTCTCATTTGTTCTTCATACAGTATGTTTGTACACACACTGAGCTGGTCACCTGCCTCAGAGGATTAGAAAACTAACCAGTTTACATTCTGCCCACAGCTTTTGAAATGATTCAATTTTCCTAATCTTGTTTAGCTTTAGAGTATGTGGCTTTGAGGCAATGTGGCATCCTTTTTTCAATCGTGCATCCCTTGAGTATATTTGCATATCTAAATTCTGTGGTGAAATTCAGCACAGGCGGTGCTTTGCGGCCCATTGAAAACCCCAACGCGAGGAGCAATGGCGGGTCAGCCTGGAGGCTTAGTATCTGCTTGAAAGGTAGACACAGATGTCAAAATCCAGTTTTTGAGAAATGCTGAACCAGTTAGCAACTTTATTAGTTACATTCTCCCCATCTCCCGAAATGGAAAACATGCAATGTGATTTTTCCTTTCTTTTATGTGCATGTGTTAGTTTAAGATAAAAGACTGGAAGGAAAAGCTGTATGTTAGGTTAGCCATAACATTAAATTATTTCTACTTTTGAACATTACGATTAAATGTACTAATTACTCTCAGACTTTTCAGTGAAATTAAGTGTATGCAAATTTATCTAATCCAAAATGCATTCAAAATGGCTCAGCTATGTTGAGGAAAAAGAAAGAAAAGGCACACTGGTGTCCCTCGCTGGTCTGTACTCACACACCCAAGCTAGCGGCAATTACCTGCAAGAGTTAATGTGCGGTGATCTGTAAAATAATTGTGAAGTGCTGAGAGCTTTCCCATTCCAAGTGCTCCCCAAAGAATTGAGTGTTAAGTCCTCATGACACGATGATGCAGAAGACATTTGTTCCTCAGATTTAACCAGTGGGGAAGCAGCAGATGAAATGAAACCAAATTTCCGCCTCATATTTGTGCAGCTGCTCCGTTGAAGGAGTAAACGATAACTGTGAACTGTATCTAAAAAGATGGGCTCTGCTGCAGTGTGGTGGCTGCTGTAAATACTCACATAACGAGGATGTTTATATTGAGTTTCAGATTTTATAAAACCAGATATTGATAACAAAATGGAAATATCAACAATCAGTTCAACAATCAGTCTAATATCCAAAGTAATAAATGCAGATTTAAATTAATAAAGACAATTATAGTACATAAAATATAAATGTATATACAGGCAGGTTTAAGAAGAGTTAAACCAGTATACAAATCATTTTTGTGATGAATAGAATATTCTAAAAAGCTGTGTACAAAGAGTGTGACCACGTTTTTATCAGCTCCTTCTGGAGTAAAGGATGCACGTTGCAGAATACGAATATTGTTTCAGAGGCTTCAAAATATGACATGAAATAAAGGATTAATCTTTTTAATCCCAAAAGACCATCTTGATCTCAGAGCTTGGATCCTCGCTGTGAATTGAGGAGGGAAAAAAAAAAATTAAAAAAAGGGACAAATATCGCTTCTCCATTCCCCGCTAGATGTATGTGATAAAGCCAAATGTCAGCAGAAATACTAAAGCGGTATGTCAGCAGAGCCAGCTGACAGACGGGAGGGAAGAGGTAAAAATGTTCTATCATGTCCGACAAGGTGTTCTTTTTGAGATTTAAAGATCACTGCACAACTTTAAACATGTTTGTCACTTTTTACTCTGACGCAGAGAACTATCATGGGCTTCACAAGAACTTTATCTGTTCAGGCTCGAGGTAAGGGAGAGGTGGGGGGGGGGTGAAGTCCATTCCCATTTATCTTAGCCAGGTTCCCTTCAAAGGCAACAAATAAATTACAGTGTACATTTGATACAAATTGATTTCTTAACTCAAATAACAATGTTGTCCCCCCGGTCAGGGCCATGTGTCACTCAGTCGCCAGTCTGAGTGAAAGCCTCAATCTGTCTCTGTGATAGAAATAGGGCTGACACATCTCCACCAAGGAATGCTAATCACGCGGGCCTGGCCTGGCCCTTTGTGGGCAGGCCATGATAAGGAAAATCAGTTTCCCCTCCTGTCAGACGGTGGGGCCTGTGCCCTGATCGCTGTCTGGGAGGAAACATCCACGGTTCTGGAAGTTACTGTCCTAGTTGTTTTGTTGTCTTGGTGTAGCTACATGACGGAGAATTGACTTAGGAGGGAAAGAGGTGGAGGGTAGAATAGCACAAGAGGAATAGTGTTTTTTTTTTTTTGCTTATGTTTTTGTTTTTTTGAGTGAAAAAAATGGAATGGAACAATAGGTGACAGGTAAATGGTGAAGAAACTGAGAGGCGATGAGAAAGAAAGGAAGAAAGAAAGGAAAGGGTGGGGAGGTGGAGGGAGAGAGAGATCCGGACAGATGCTATGGTTTTAAAGCCTCCGCGGCAGCTGTGGCATCAGAGATGGAGCTGGAGCGAACCCCACTGAATATCTTGAGCCGATCTTATCAACGGCTGTGAGAAATGAGATATTGGCAGGAGCTGTTGAGTGCTCTCACAGCTGAGCAGGTTAATAGGGTTGGAAGGCAGGCCACAGGCTAATTGGATTTGCCGTGGCTTGATAAACAGTGGCAAGGCTTTTTTGCCAGCCAAACATACAAGTTGACTTAGCCACCCCACTTCAGCCCCCCCACAACAGTCCACTTCTCCCCCAGACCCCCCTCCGTAACCACAACAAGAAAAGGGTGGTAGCGGTGGGGGGGGGTGCAGAATAAAGGCAATTTTTTTCTCCTTATTCCCGACAGTCCAGACTAGGACTGTCTGCCTGTGTATCTGTGCGTGCATGTATGTGTGTGTTCGTACATATACACGTGTGAAAGAGCGAGAGAGAGGTGGCCATCTACTGATTTTAATCAAATACCATTTAACCTGTCTGACCTCCAACAGTCATCACGCATGGCCAGATCAAGCTGGGTCGTTCTCTCTTGCTTGGCATTAGAGCTGTGGGTGTAAAGAGGTCATCGGTATAGACTGTTATTGCAACACCTTCCCCTTTAAAAGAAACGCTGCTTTCCACATCATCACCCTTTTCAATCTCTGATCAAAGTGACTTTTATTTATTTGACAGCATCCAGTCAGGCTACTTGGAGATATTTAGGATGTCATAAATTATCACAACTCAGTATATTTAAAAATTGAAACAAAATAAATATATTAAAATAATGTTTTTTTTTTTCTTTTATCATTTGGAATCTGTGCTTTATTGAATTCATGTCCTTTTTGTTTGTGAATTTGTAGTACAGCCTTTCAAAGTGTCTTTTAAGTTCATTTGTAGTGTCAAAGCAAACCTGCAGGGATTGTGGGACAAAAACCTTTATTGATTACCAACTGTAGCTTGTAAAGGGCAACATTCCCGTGACCTTAAGCTAACCTCTAACCTGATTTATTCTTCCTTAATATAATGTATTTTCCATATATTTCTAGTGCAAACTCCAAACAACTGTCAGATATAGAGCAGATGAAAGGTCCCTGGGTCAGATGGGTCTTGAAATCATTCATTAGTTCAGCGGTGTGATACCACCTGCTTCTCCCTCCTACCTGCTTAAAAGCATTTGTGAACATGTCATTTCACCTTTTCACAAAACAAAACCGAAACTGTTCTCTCTCGTGTCTCCGTAACTCTCTGTCTCTCGTCCTGAGAATTATCTTCAAAACACAGGAAGAGAAGACGGATGAAAGCACCTTTAGTTTTGGACAAATTATTGCAACTGTTGCTACCGCTGTTGTAAAAGAAAAGCCAGCAGAAGAATAAGGCAGTGGATGATCATTCAAGTTATTCAAAGGCAAAGCCCTCATGTAATGCAGTAAAGCATTTTGATTGAGTAGTGTTACAGAATGACTATATCATGTAAATGAGGCCAAAAAACAACTGGGAATCAGATTTTGAAGGCTTTGGATTGACCGACTCCGGGCTTTTCTTTGTGATATTAAGGGGTTGTGCTAGGGGTAATGGAAACACGACTACAGCTGTGGAATATCACCGTTTAGATCCTTTTGAAAAACAAAATATAAGCCTGAAGCAGTTTTATAAAGTTGCACGTGAGCATGTCACAACTTTGCCGCTCAGAAAGTCTAGCAGTTTTGCCATTCTTTTAAAAGTTTTCTGCTGTAGTCCAATTTAGATATTACACATCATGCAGTGAAACTGTGTCGCCATGTGATTCATTCTCTCTTTGGAGTGAAAAAAAAACATTTGAGATGTTTTGTTTGTGCCTAAACAATTACAAGCAATCATAGGAGTAAAATCCAACAAGTTATCCAGGCAGATTATGTATGTGCACACACCTACACACGGCAGGAAGCTCATATCAAAGACTTCACTTCCCACACTTTCATTTAAAGGTAATAAGTGGCCATCTAGTAGTTGGCCAGCATTGATTCTATATGTTATGCTTTTGCCAGTGGGTTGTGCACACTTGCACTGAAGTGGGAAGTGGGTCTTATGTAGTAGAATCATTTGTACTTGGAGCATGAGGGCAAGGAGGAAAGCGGATCCATCAGAATCTATTTACAAGGCGAGTGACTTTGAGGAGCAGGCGACACAGAAAGATTGCATTTTTTTTCTTCTTTTTTTGAAGGAATAATACCCACTGTGAAACACCCTGGGGTGTCACACTGTCCTCATTTATATAAACAGCCCCGACCAGTGGATAACTCCTCTGCATGCCTGGGTGTCGCCAGATTGGCTTAGTTAGTGAGCACCCCACACAAGACAACCCAAGGAAAAAGTGTTTGGAAATAGAGAGGGAAAAAGAGAGGGCAATACACCAAGCTGCCTCTGGATATCCATTTGCAGAAGAAAAACATCAAGGCCTCAGACAGCTTTGAAAGGAAAAACTAAAATGGTGATTGATGTGGAAAAGGATGTTGGACGTCAACAGTTGGACAGACAGCATTTGGTAAAAGTTCACAAATTTGCAGATAAGCCCAAATGTAAACACAGAGAGAACCCGCCAAACGAATAATAATAGCCTACAGGAACGGGCAGGTTAGCATCTATTAGTAATGTCCATTTTGGGATAGTTTGGTAACATTAGACACAAGAGAGCCTATCTTACTATTTACGTACATTCTGTAAGAATGAGTTTCAGTTTTGTGAGATGGAATACAAACCCAGAGATTTGTGGTTTGCTCCTGGGGGTTCTGTTATGTGGACATATTCTTTACATTATAAAAGAAAGAGATGAGGAGAAAGGAAAAATATGGAGATGGGAGTGCAACAGGAAAAAAAAGTGGAGAGAGGGGTAGAAAGTACGGAACAGAGCCAGCCTTCCTTCATCTTTTTATCTCAACTGGTGTGGGTGATGGCAGGGCGGAGGGAGAGGGGTATTTGGCATGAGCCCTTTCACAGACTGAATTCATCAGCCCCTATAACTTCAACTTCCCCATAAAAAATTTATGAATCGTCTGATAGTAATCGGCTCCATCCATTTCCTGAAGAAGAAAAGACAACTGATGTCTGTTAAACAGCCCAAAGGGACTGACCTCCACTTCTGGGTACAGAAGAGGGATACACATGCACATACGACTGCATATATGGCATACAGATACTGGATGCCCAAAATTGTGCTCTTGAATGTACACTTACAATCGCACACATTCGAAAAAAAAACAAAACATGAAAATGTTCTAATTGAAAAAAGTTGATTTTAATTGAGTATTTGCACGTTTGCTTTGAAAAGGCAAACCGTTGACAGTTTGTACCGTCACAGTCCATCTCACTGCAGCCCAGCAGCTCTGTCCTGGTCTTGAATACTTACAGTAACACTGAGCTTACACAGAAAGAATGTACTTTTTATTTTCATTTTGCAAACATTTGTGTTTCATTTTAAAAATGTTTGACTAAGTGCATCAGGATTTTTTTCTTTTACTTTGTACTTACTTGTAGTTACGGACTGAATAATGACATAAATGTTCGGGAAAAGGATTAAAAGAAAAACAATCTGGTTGTAGTGAACTCTAGTGTTTATCAAATACAATCTCAGAACAACAATATCTGATTTATAACCCTTTTTTTTTAAAAACATAACTTTTTCTTAAAAGTTTTAATTATTTAACAAAACATAATCCAAAATGGGGTCAATACTAAATACCCCTTTACTGCTTACATGGGATTTCAGATGGAAAGTTGCAGCCGTGAATCATAAACCCTTGATACAATGGTCATCAGCAGGTATACAGACCTTGATTTTGGCAGTTAGCTGATCTGGAGCAGTAGTATGCATACTAACACAAAGTAAAGAGGGAACGACATGAGCAACTGTCTTGTGGAAGCAGCTGTTGCTGCACATCAATCTGGAAAGGGTTATAAAACCATTGCCGAAAATTTAATTTAGAGTTGTTCGTTCCTTAGTGAGAAGGATTATTCATAAATGGAAAGCATTCAAGGGAGTTGCCAATCTTTCCGGGTATGGATCTGTCAACAAATTTACAGTAAACTCAAGGTAAAACCGTACAACGCTTGGAGAAATACAAACATATGCCTCAGTCCCATGGTAAGTGGAAGCAATGTGGTCCAGTTTTGTAGTGATTTTGCTGAGTCCTGAGGTCTCACCAGGAATATTTCAAAAGAAAAGTGTTTCGAAACACTTATGTGAGACGTCTCTCTGACTGACTCGTATGGCTGTAATTCGCAGCAGCTGGCATGACGCTCCTGTCTCGAGGCAGGTCCGTGCCCTGTGGGGCTTGAGCTTCAGTCTTGTGGGGTTTACATCTCAGAAGCTACAAGCCTTGTTGAGCGTGTTAAATGTTAAAGCCGATGTCAGCACTGTTAGTGGAAAACTGAACAACTACGGTTTGTTAGGAAGGCCTGACAGGAGAAAGACTTTTTCTATTACAAAAAAAAAAAACTTGGAAGCACAACTGAGTTTCATAAAACTGCATCAGAACAAACCAGAAGACTTCTGGAACAACGTCCTGTTGACACATGATACCAAAGTGGCGTTTCCTGGGCTTAATGCCCATTGCCATATTTGGCAATAACCAAACTCAGCATCTCAGCAGAAAAACACCTCATATCCACAGTCAAGTACAGCAGTAAAGAGTTATGCAAAACTGCAGCCACAGCACCTGGAAACCTCACAGTCACTGAGTCAACCATAAACTCCTCTGTATAGCAGATTATTCTGGAGAGCATTGTCTGAAAGCCAAAGCCTGCTCAAAACTAGGTCATGCAATAGTACAATGAGCTGAAGCATGCCAGCAGATCTACATCAGAACTGATAAAATATAGAAGAATTTACATTTTGGAGTGGTCTAATTACAATTCAGTGGCAGAACCTTAAAAGACCCGTGCATATGAGGGTGTCCAAAAACCTAAAAGAAATGTCATGAAGACGAATGAGCCAGAAGTGATCTAAAGTGATGTGTGATCCTGTAAAAATATAACTAAAAACATGTGTTTCAACGTAGCCTATTGCTGTCAAAGGTGGATCGATGAGCTACTGAATCATGTTAGTACTTAGGATTGTCCATACAATTGTTTTCCTTTTTTGCTTAATTCTTGTAAAATAAATAAAGGTACATTGAAATATGTGATATGTTATTGTTTGGCTAAGATTGTATTTGCTTAACATTAAGGCTTATTATGATCAAATGATTGTGAATGTGTTTTTCTTGAACTCTCTCTCACTCTCTCTCACACACACACACACACACACACACACACACACACACACACACACACACACACACACACACACACACACACACACACACACACACACACACACACACACACACACACACACACACACACACACACACACACAAATCTTGTGTTACAGGAATATGATGTGAGTAGAGGGAATAAAAACCATCAACAGGCAAATCTGACAGCCCGTTAAAACCTTGGCACTTCTCTGAATGTTTCACCCTATTAATTTTATGTTATCAGGTTTCATTTTGTCATTACTCGAATTATTATCCTTTACAGTTGCCGGATTGTGCTCACCACCATCACTCCCATCGCTGACGCCTGGATTGCAAAGCAGACTTACTTCTGCTCATGTGAATAAGTCCAGGGAATATTGTTGCAAAATAGAGAAGAAGCTTGTAACAAATAAAAGAAAACTTCTTATAACTGACCAATTGTATGCACAACAATGACTAAACATAAAAAGTTTGAACCCAACATAAATGAAATGTCAAAACAGTAACAGTTTAAACTGAGGACCTGTATTCCCAAGTGAAAATAAAAATAACAGGCCCACACAGAACACAAACAACGTTGTCCAGAGAGTGACCTTACAAGGTACATGAACCGCCTGCAAAAGACTTAAACTGTCACAGTGAATCATTTGTCAATATTATAGTTAAAAGACTTTTGGTAACATTTGGCACTAACGTCCAACACAGCCAAGGAGGTAGAGAAGCACACCTACTCCTACACCTACTGTGTTAACAGCTGATAAAGTCCATTTGAAGGCTTGAGAACATTCAAAGCAAGTGTTTACTTGGAAAATGATCCGGAGAGTTGAAGAAATCCTTTTTAATATTAACTCACAAAATGACTGTCTGTAAATACGTTCTCATAAATAATGTGTTTCTGACATACAGTATACTTAATGATGAACTGTTAATATTATCTTGTTAATTCTGCAGCTGCAGGTAACAAATCATTTCTACCTTAAGCTGTTTGATTCACAAAAAAAACGTGTCCTGGTTTGGTGTTTCACTCTGAAACGGACAGAGGACAAGCATCTTATCTGGTGTTGCCTGTGTTTTCACAGCTGACCATTTTTCCAGACTATCATCTTTCAGGCTATGCTCAGATTCCTTTCCTCACACATCAGAATGGAGACATTCATCTTAAGGATGACATCTGTGGTGAATTTCTCAATAACTTAATAGTCACTCGACACAGGAGGGGCAAGCGAGAGGGTTTTGGAAGTGGGGAATAGGGGATTATGACATATAAAATGCTAAAACCCTGTTAGGTGGGCGTGGGGTGGTTGTGCATAAAGTTAAAACTTGGTAATTCAAGTTAATGTGGTTTGTGGTCCTCCAGAGGCTGGACCATAATCCATGTCATGATGCGTTCAAGCCCAGATATGTAATACGTTTTAGCAAGGCCATGAGTTCCATATAATGTCATTAGCTTGCACAAGAATTTGTTGGAGAGGCAAGTGTTTGTTTACTTTTCTCTCAAGAAAAGACCATTATAGCCAAGAGTAAAACCACATTTTACATTGTGGGAACACGTGTCATCCACTCAAATGCTCATGTTGGTCTTACTGCCATGGTTACAGAGTGGATTGAATTTCTTCAATATCTTCACATGCAACATGCATGAGGTTTTTTTTTTTTTTTTTAACTTCAGATCAAACATTTCCTGGTTATAAAAACAAATTCCAACTCCTCAGTTTATAAGGTTCTTTATAACATAAATGACTCCACCCTGACACATTGTCAGACAATGGTGTTTTATGAGAACTATCTTCTGCCCCAACACCTCTGTGTGATTTGTATCTGCCATGATCCATATGGTGAGGATGATGGGCTTTGAAGAGCCCCATCAGTCAGTTAATCTAAAAGAAAATAGTAGCAACAGATATCTACCTCTCTTCAAGACAAACCAGAGGGAGACACAGGAGAGAGGGAGATTCAAAGCAGAGCAAAATCAGCTCCTCTCAGAGATGGAGAGGGTGGTTTAGAGGAGGGATTAAGCCACTCTCTCACTGCGGAGCCAGCTTTTATAAGGTACATCACATTACTTCAGCTTCACACTTTCATAGATATATCATCATCTGCCTCCCACTAAAGCCTGCCTGTTATGCCAACATATTCAGTCGGAAACAAGATTAATACTCATACACTTGGTGTGTAAAGAAATACAGTGACAGTAAGCTGACAGTACCTACAGTATGTAAAGCTTACACTCAATACAACATCTTGTTTAATGTATAACCCTGTGGAGCTCATGCTCCAAATGCACTTCAGCCCCAAATCAGCTCTGAAATGAAATACCAGATTTACATGCGTCTATTGATTGTATTACTTTGCATTACTATTTTGAATGTTAAATATTGTATTTCTCTCAGGCTTAAAAAGGCCATATTAATGCAATGAATAAATTGCTTTGCAGAAGTTTCGAAATCTATTTCGAAAGGTTGCCATCATCTGCCAATAAATAGAAAGTCAAGAGACATAATACACAAGGTGCATGCTGCTCTCATATCACTGTTTTATGTTTCAATACGTGTGTGTGTATATATATTAGGGCTGGGCGATATGGACCAAAAGTCATATCTCGATATTTTCTAGCTAAATGGCGATACTCGATATATATCTCGATATTTTTTCTGTGCCTTAATTGGGGTTTCCCCCAAAGCATTATAGCATAGCATCTCTGTTAGCATCTCTGTTAGCATCTCTCTTCATTTTTTTCTGAGGCAAACCCTTAAAAAAACAGTCAGTTATAATACAAAGCCTCGTGCCAAATGTCACACAGGTTCCTTTATTAACAGAGGTCTGCACAATATGTATAAAACAAATGAAATAAAAATAAACTGCCTGCATATATAGAATAAAAATGCTTCTTGAATAAAATAAAACAAATATCCCTTTCCTGCATAACAATTAAATTAAAATACACTGTGCAATTAATACAATGTAGACAGTAACAGGCAGACTTTTCCACTGAGGTTGACAGTTGTGCAAATAAAAAAACATTTGTGCAAATCTCAAATAAAACATTCAAGTCAATTTGTCACAAAATAAGCTATATCAAAATCATTTAAAAAAAAAAGTAAAAAAAAAATAAAATAAAAATAAAAAAAAATAAATATATATATTTTTTTTTTAAATCGATATAAACGATATTGTCTCGTACCATATCGTGTTTGAAAATATATCGATATATATTAAAATCTCGATATATCGCCCAGCCCTAATATATATATATATATATATATATATATATATATATATATATATATATATATATATATATATATATAAAAAGAGAGAGAGAGAGAGCAAGAGAGAGAATAGGCTAAGTGAGAGCATGTTTGACTCATCAGTTTGTTGCCTGGGGAAAGTCCCCAGGCTAAATCTATACAGGGCTGCCTTTAGAAGCAAGCCGTGGAAATGATTAGTGCTGTTCAACTGAAAGGCACAAAGGGGCCCATTGGCTGGCCCTGAAAGTTTCAAAGAGAAACCAGTACACCTTGTGTCTGTGTTAATTGATCACAGGTACATTATCTTGCCTGTTCGAGGCTTAATTTGCCCTCTGAATCAACACCTTTTGTCGACTACTGCAGTCATTTGTTGGAAGAGGAAAAAAGACTCACTATAGCTTAATCATTCCAAGCAGGTGTGGATCCCGGCCAGTTTTCTGCTCCCTTTTGTCATTTTGTCTTCTCATACATTAAAGGTTGTGTTTTCATTCCTCAGAGTGGAATTTAGTGGCCTTTTCAGGACAAGGAATGAATATTTTAGAAATCGAATGAAAAAGAATAGGGCATTTTATGTATGGAAATGCTCCCATTTTTTAAATAAATTATAGGCATAGGTAAGATAAAACAAATAAGTTTTCAACACAAGAAATACAGCATAACACAATAATGATTATTTTATTTAATTCAGGCTTTTGACAATCCTTGCCCCAGTGCTTCAGCAATCAGGAATCCATGAATAGATAAAGACAGAAAAGTAATATGAAAAAAGAGTACAGTAACCTAAAGCTCTTTGATGTAGCTCACTGCCAACTATAATACATTTATACATTGTTTCCAGTGATACTCCCAAACACGTTTCACTTTTAGACCCTAAACGGTGCTGAATGGTGGTAAGCCAAAACTTTATTCAGTGGATAGGCATTGCTTTTATTTAAATTGAAATATGGAGGTAGAATATTGATGAGGGAACTGAACTTTTGTAAAAGGTGCTCATCTCTGAAGAATATCTGTTGAATGATAGGATGAAGCCAGCTGGAAAGAAATCTGTATTAAATAATTCTGTGGTGCATCTATCTCTATAACATATTACTTTGTGAATTATAATTTACTTAAAACGTAGATATTTATTCATCTGGCAAGCCAAGGCATATTCTGCAACGATAACAACATTGACAGGAAGTGTTTGATTTTGAAATGATGTAAGACTTTAAATTTCATAAAAATAAAAAAATAATCATTGATATATATACTTTTAAAAGACAACATGTGATCCTTTTTTTTCCCCCTTTTAGAAAATTCTCACTTTTTTATTCTGGGGCTCAAATTAAGTTCATCTCCGAGCATCTGTAACTTAACCCTCCAGACCTTGATCCCATCTTTCCTGCATGTCTAATAAAGCAGAATTCCCTTACAAATAGATCTTATTTTATTAGACACATATGTTTCTCCCCCCTAAAACTCAGTAGGCCTTTGACAAGGTGTTAAATGCTGTTTGAAAAGTGACTCATACCCTGTTTCTATATGACATGGTTGACTCACCACAGTCAACAACTCACCATGCATTTACTTTCAGATAAGAGTGTTATCAACAGTCTGGTGTCTGTGCATTGAGGGTGATTAGAAGACATATAGTGCAAACACTTCCATTATGACTTCAGAAACCTTACCTCCACCCATTTGTAGCTGCACAAATCTATCATACAAGGGAATCGGCTGAGGGAAATGTGTATTTCATCTCAGTTGCTGTCCCCATTCTTAATGGGTAGCCATCCAGAGAGAATGAAATGATTGATTTTTGTCACCTTGAATGAGGATTAATGAATAAAAGCTAAATCTTCCATGAGAAGGAGGTGGAAGAGGATTCGCAGACGATGGGGGTCTGGCAAAGGAGGAAACTCAGCAAACCTGTACGGCTGCAACAAGGGGGAAAAGAATAGCGTGTGTGTAAGGATTTACAACCTGTGTGTGCGTGCATGGGCACTCACATATGTGCATGTTCACTTACACTTTGCTTCTAAGGTTACCTAATGAAATATTGATGGGAGATGTGGGAAGTGCGTGGGTTGGATTGGCTGGGGGTTGGTGGTGTTGGAACTGTAACTGCTGCTTCCTGTAGCTTGGGACATCTCTGTCACTCTGGATCTCGGCTAGACAGCCCTGCCCTAATTTAATCTGACTTTGGGTGAGTCTGTATCACAGGAAGTTGGAAAAAAACGTGAACTTACCTCACTGCGAAGCGAAGAAGAGAGAGAGAGAGAGTGAAATGGAATAAGACAGAAGATGGTAGTGTTAAATCGTGCAGCCAAAACATTTCAAACACATTATAATGAATATTTGACACTGGCTGTCAAAGAAGCCTAATATATACATTTTGAATGTGACAAAACCAATGAGACAGCACTGCTCTGGCTATTACAGTCGTTGACAGATGTTATTCTGCAAGCACGACTCTGCTAACGGAGTGAGATCTTGGATTCTTTTCATGATTAGATGCAGCTAGTAGTTTCTTAGGAAAAGACAGCAGAGTGCGAGTGGGGTATTAGTGACGAGCTGCTCTACTGAGCGGCTGCTACATAATTACCTGCTTCTGAAAGCATTTCCTACTTCATGTCCATTTCCACACAAAACCTGAGCAAGAGATTTTTCATGAGTCACTTGGTTGCCACTAAGGCACAGTTTTTCAGATTTGGCTTTGCTTTATAATGCCAGACTATGGAGGCACAATCACTTTTTGCTAACAAAAACTCCAGTAAGATTCTTCAATGCCAGTGTTGTTCAGCCTTGGTCCTCAGAGCCCACTGTCCTGCATGCTAGATGGTTCTCTGCTGAAGCAAAGCTAATTGAAATGATTGGATCACCATCAGCTTGTCATCAATATCTGCACAAGTCTGTCAATGGTCCACTAATTTGTGTGTGCAACATCTGAAACATGCATAATCAATATTTATACAGAAAGCGCATTCATTGTAGGGAAACTTTCAAACTAAATGACACATGCTTGTTTAATGTGAACGTGGTGTGTTATCCTTGTTGTCCTGATTTTCAGATATCTAAATATACTAAACTGAGCCAAATAAGGCCTGTAGGGAATGCAAATAAGTTTTACATCAGGAAACATATTGAGGGAATCATGCATGTGGAATCATCTAGTAAAAATCTCTCTAAGATTTTTCACATTCCATTCTCAAGTACTTCCCCATTTTCATAGGCCAATCATAAAGCCTTTTAAGCTTCTATTCAGAATAAACCTATCTATCATATCCATTTTCACTCACACATTCTTGGTTTTATGGACCAATTCACAAGAAAAATGGAATTTATAGTTGTTTTTATCGACCCCCTTATCAGAGTGGAAAAATGCATTCAGCAACAGTAAACACTATGTTTTCTCCTTGCTATCTCTGCTAACATGATGACGGAAGCGTGCACTAATCTTGTAAAGTCAACCTTTAAAAGGGAACAGGCGGCGGATGGGGCTGTGAGAAAAAGGGCTGGACAGACTGCTATGTACAGGATTGTATCCGCACTAGGAGCTGCCCCTGTCCATATCCAATGTAAGGTTATAGGAATATCATAATCCCTCCTCTGAGCTCCTTTGCGCTGAAGATGATGACTAAATTTCCAGTGTCTTATCACACACTCCCAGACTGGAACTAGTACAAGGGGTTCTGAGGGAGGAACCCAGCATGAAAAGTGCTGGGGATGAGATGATCAGATTAGCGGTGGCTATTGGATTTGTTTGTGGTGGTTGCAATCGTAGTGAAGCAGGCGTTGTTCAAAATGCCCGTGGAGATGCAAAGCCTCCACCAATCCTTTCACCCATAAAAAAAAATAAATAAATACTCTTGTGGGTTTTTTTTTTATTTCTAAAATTTTTTTGGGGAGGTGCGGGTGGGGTAAGTGAGGGGGGTGGAGGTTCAGGAAGTTAATGCGGGGTGTTCCTGCAGGGGTAGGTGGGGGGCTGAATTGGGGGAAACAAATTTAACACTCCAGGGGCTTGGAGAAGGAGGGGGTGCAGTTGTGCATTTTATCAGGTGGGTGGATGCTGGACTGCTTCACGCAGTGAGACAAGTGGGATTGACTCGTGGTATTCAACAGAAATCAGGCTGGTGGAGTGCTGACAGCTGCCTGCGAGGCGGACACTGTGGCAAGCAGGCTCTGCAGAAAACCTCACCTGGGGCACAGAAAGGTTTTGTGGATTGAGGAGTGACTCCTGTACCATGCATGCCATGCATGGGTTGGATAAGGGAGGAGACAACAGGGAGCTCTACGGTTGCCTCAGAGGACGGTAGAAAATAAGAGGGGCGAGGAGATGCGGGTGGAAGGGAGGAGTGTTGGCTGGCAAGGGGATGAGTTTTTCCCAAAACAAAATAACAAAGCCAAAGAAAGTGGTCCATTGTTCAATTAGACAGCAAAGAAATCAGAGGAAAGCATATTACAGAAAATATGTTTGCAAGGTTTCAATGGCAGTATCAATCACTGTAATGACTGTGGGATAGATCCTTGATGATGATGAATATAATACACTGTGTGGAATAATGGAGGCTATTTCCAAAGGAGTAACAGATGATTTAGTGAAGTAAAAAAAAAAAAAAAAAACACAATGGTGGACAATTTACTATTTACTAAATATATTTTATAAATATGTTGAAGAATATATGAGAAATTATCACTTGTGTCACCATTGTGAAAAGAAAAAATAGTAGAGGAAACTAAAATAACAAGGCACACAGTTTCAGATTGCATATGTCCCAGATTTAAATGCATGTGTCCCTGAAGAATTCAGCCTTGACAGCTATTTTCCCACATGTTTAATTTCGTTAAGTGACGCAAAAGGATGTCAATACCGGTCTGTACCACTTACCTTGAATACCTTGTGTGGACATCAGACAAAGATGTGGCTTTGCTTATATGACATAATACAGTGGTGCACTTTGTACCCCTAAGTCAGGTCATTTCAATAGAGGAAAAGCCACTGAGTCAGCTTGGCGAGACAATGTCGATAAAGTAATGGCACAAATCAATACCAAAGATTTGAGCCAGATCTTAATTAAAGAAACAGCTGCTGATACAAATGATGTTTTCAATGTATTGATACGGCATGGGGCAAAGGGTGGGTTTGCTGTGGCAGAGCACCTGATCAATGTACTTAACATTAGCATTCCTTTTCATCATGTACTAAGATCACTTAATTCTCCCTCTCTTCTTCTTGTTCCATCACTCCATCATCTGCTCCCCCCTTCCAGATGCCTTTTCAGAATCATCTGAGGCAACCGGCATCCCTTCCCCCACCTCACAAGGTGAACTTGAAGGTCTGCAAGGTTGTGCTTTTATGTGCCTCAAACTTCATGTAGTCAGTGTGTGTTAAACCCAAGAAAAATCAAAGACAATGTTAAGACCAACAAATATAGGACTCAGCATCATACGAGGGCTGTCATGCAGAAAGGGACACTTTCGATCACAGTAGGGTAATCTATCAGAGAAACAGCTTCTTTCTCTTCACTGCGCAGGCTGATAATGTCAATTAATGAAAGTAAGATTTCTGGATTACTTGTATGAATTTTTGCATTTTATTTGCAACAATATAGTGTGTATTTTTTTTGCTGAGAAGAAAGCGGTTTTTATAACTAAGGTAAGTGAAAAAAAAGGATGTGGCCACTGTAAATTCTATGGACAGTTTGTGCAGATGAAGGAAAAAAAACAAAAAACAACCTAAACACTCCCTTCTTCTGAATGGTAAAACAATAATTGTTAAGAGGGAAGCTGAATTGATGGATCCCATTAAACCTAACACAAAGTCTCCAGAGGCGTAGCAGCACAAACAGTCCTGAGTCAATAGTATGATTCCCCAGGTATCCCTGACCAGGACCTACTTTAAAGAGACATCAATCTGGCATGTCAGTTCCCAGCTAATGAAGCTACAGCAGATCAATAATCAGGATACTACTACTATGTTAAATGAAGTACTAATGCTTGTAGGGATTACACCATATGGGTTCACACAGTGAGAAGTTTTGTCTTGAATGAGTAGTAATGTCATAAAATGACAGTGTGGTAAAATTCCCAGTTACTATACTTTAAAACATGATAAACTCCTTTCTCAGATTGTAGAACCTTCCTAAGCCTCTACATGTCAACGATTTGCTGCTTTGTGAAAGATATAATATTACCAAAGTTTTGGTAATGACTATTGGTAATTAGAGATTTGTAATAGATTTCAGAGTCAAAATCGCTTTTGTTCTACTTTTCAGCTACAAGAACCCTAAATTATTTCAACAGCATATCGTGAAAGCCTCCTCACTACAGTCATGAAAAACATTTTGACCCAGCTGAGGTACCAGCAAAAAAACCTAAGATGTGATAAGTAAATGAATAATAGATAGTTATCAACCTAGTTATCTCTTTGTGACAGGAATATTCTGTCAGAAAAAGCCCATTTTCATGCTAAAATCTTTTTTTAAACCTTTCTTTTCTCTCATTCCTTTATTTTATGCATCAGATGTTAATGCTACTGAAAGTTTTATCATTCCCTTCCATTATCCTAATGCATGTCATATGTGAAGGCTCTTTAAATCATGTATTAGGGCTTTGTGCTATGTACAACACTGTATGAATTAGACTATATTGGGGGCCGACAAAGGACATTTGTATTTGTACTTAAGATTTAAAAAATAAATAAACAAAAAGTGTCTTTTGTGTCCTCAAGATACATTTAAATATATACAAACTATAAATATTAAAACTTTGTTTTAATCATTATTTTAGTTGGGATTCTTATTTTGATGAGATACAATATCCACTTCTGCAAATGGACTTTGTGCCTGAGACGTTGGCAGATGCTTTACAGCCGTTACAGAATCCACTCTGCTCCAATAGAAAAATATACAGAGGAAATAAACAATGCTGAAGTAATATAAGAGACTGAACCTTTCTGAAATCAAATGTGTTGAACACTAAAGTAGTGAAAGCAGTGTAGTAGCTCTACTTATTACCAGTTAATAAGGGGGCTAGGTGTGGTGGAGGATTGACTGACATCCTAATACTGAAATAATTTCCACTTTCGCACCACCTCCCTCTCACACACGGGGAATTATTATTATCACATCAAAGGCTTCCTTCAAAATGGGTATAAAAATCATTTAAAGAGAGAATGGCGGTGATTATTCAAACTCGGTTATTTGCGGGGTCTGTATGTAATATGGCATTGTCGTCAAGACAACTTCATTTCCCGCTAAATTGCTGTCTGTCACCAGAATAAGTAAATTTGCCACTGTTTTATCAGCATCATTGTGTCAAGTTAGGGGGATACATCAAACAGGGAATCTGATCAACAGGAAATGAACACACAGTGAATAATGCAATGAGTGAAAGGAGAGCGGATTGGTCTTTTGATGTGCTGAATGTAAATTTCCCCCATGATTTTTTTTTCTTTTTTTTCCCCTCCCAAGGCATTAAAAAGAAAAAAGAAAAAAGCTCGTCTTCTACGGAAATGTTGGCTTATCATATTGCCTTTTGGACCATATTTATTACTTGCTACCTAAACTGGATGGTATGTGTATTATAACAAAATATAAGCCAAGACTACATACAAGACCACTGGCATATATTTATAGTGACTTCACTGCACTCATATTAATACAACCTTAGAGGGATCATTTAACCAGAAAATTCCAACAACAATTATCTTTCTGTGAACTCAAGACCGAATTGCGACACTCTAAAAGATTCAATGAGAAAAGATGGAGGAAGAGAGAAAAAATAGAGAAGGGGGAGACAAAAAAAAAAACATAATGGTGTTTGGAGGTCTTTTGTGGAGCTGATATTGTCTCTTAGTTTGATGTTTGCCTTCAGGATAAAAAGAGCTCCTTTGGAGTAACAATATACACCAAAATAAAGAATTGAGCTTGAAAGAAAATGGGACAACAGCAATAACGGAACAATGGTGCACAATGGCAGGTGTTTAACTGCCCTAGGAAAGAGGGATGGATTTACGGTCACGTCTCCCAGAATAACGCCTCACAACTAAGGTCACAAGAAATGTTTCCTGGCTTTTCAGAACCCGTCTGGATTCATTGTATTTTGAGGGGATCAAGCCAGAGATTCATGAACAGTGGTTTAACCCCTCCAATTAGTCAAAGTCCCTCTGAGGCATTCTCTATCTTGTGTTGATACATGAGGCAATGGTGACAAACCTGCCTGTGGGTTAGGTGATACAACTCCAAAGTGAGTTCAAAGCACTCTTGTTAAACTTGGAACACAATACTGCATCGCTGAGGGTATAGATACACCCTGAACCGTTTATAACAGCCAGACACCAGTAGACCAGTATTAGAACACTTGAAAACTACGGGAGGACATGGAGTTTGGTATTGCATCATTTACCGTTCTCTTTGTTAACTGGCACTGATGATTTTATGGCAATGATAAAACACAGAAAAAAAACTTCTCAGGGCATAATAAGACTTTATCTGGAGAAGAGTACAATATAAAAATCTCAACTATCTGAAACTTTCATTATTTACTTCTACACCACAAAAAACTCTATCTATTGCTACTCTTTTTGCTGATTTCAAAAGTGCAAGAGTATATAAAGTATACTGTACCTCGATGAGTACAAAGGAAAGCAACAAGAGATCTTTTTCCAATTTAATTAATTTATATTTAAATTATCCGAATATAAAACCCAGCTCTGCAGATCTTGTTTCCAAGTTGATTTCATATGAACAATATAACATTTTGTCCATTACAGTAAATGTAAGATGGCATACAGTATGTTGTTGAAGGTGTCACATTATAACTCCAAACTAAGAAATCAATTTGTTAGATCTGGCATACATCATTTTACTAATAGTATGTTATTAACCTTTGTCTAAAGGAAAATATTTGCTCTTCATATACCATGTAAATAGAAATATTGCATGATCAGGGTCATAGTGGGAAATGACAAACTTAACTCGATTAAGTATAAATATTACATGACCACTGAAAAAATATGAATACTGTATGTACTGTATGTATGTATTTAGGTAGGTAGGTAGATTAATCCAGAGGGAAATTCATTCATATATGTATGTATACGTTTCCTGTGCCAAATTTGTATTAAAACAGAGAAATGGTCGTGGTAAAAACTTTTGTGCCTCAAATGTGGTTGATGTAAATTAATATGCAAAATGAAAACTGCTAGATATTTACAGAATAAGTGGTAAAGTTAAATTTGCTCCCAGCTCCTTCAGCCGAACCCCGGCAAAATATCTACAGAACTGCTGTCAGACATTTCCAGCGGGATAGACCATCTAACATGTCGACTCGATGGCAAAATCAAAAACGACAGTCGTGTTTAGCTGACACTGAGTTAATAAATGGTCGGTTGCTTCCTGAAGCACGGTAGCATGACAATTATGGATTAGGAGGTGATAACGGTTAGTGATTGGCTGAGCCGACTGCCAATCAATCATATCAGAAATATATGTATTACTTGATATGAACTCTCCCAGCGTGGTACAAAAAAATTCACCCCATGACTACATGGGTGTGAAATCAAACGATTGAGACCAAAATGTTTTTTTGAACCAAGCATTAAATGTTTTTATTTGTGCTCTAAGTTTTCACATGAGGGTCAATAGAGATTGACTCACTTTTGCAGCAGACCTCTAGTGGTCATTTGACGAACTGCAACAAATCTTATTTGAACGTTTTTGAAGATTTTGACATTTTTTTTGAAAATAACAAATTTGAAGATAGGCTGGATGATGATTTTTTTATTACATTTTTTCAGGAGTGAAATGCTTGTTAAATTATAGAATTTGATTACAGTAGATTATCTTTGCAATGCACTTAGCTTTTCCAACAATCATTAAGACTATATCACCTCCCCAGGCTCAAGAAATGTGTTCCAGAAAAGACATACAGTATGTATGGAAAACGTTATTTGCTATTTGCACCCCGGGTTTAATGGTAACCAAGACAAAAGTAAAATCATACATTTCCACCATCTAAGTTTTTAAGATGGCACTGGGAAATTACCTATGAGTGACAATTTTGATGTATAGTCATATGAGCTAAAATATTATGACTTAGTTCTCATCCCTTATTGGCAGAAATATCTTCATTTTTTTTCTCTCTTTTTCTTTCATTTCCAGCCTAAATGGCTCAAGTCCTATCCCATTTTTTTTTCATCCTCGTGATTCTGTAATAGAGTTGTCAGGGGACTGGAGATTTTCGCCATTCAAAAGTGCTTTTTGCTTATCTATATCTCAAAAGGTTTCAACTCATCATTGAATAATTTCAGACTGTTCCAAGATTATAGGTGAGTGAATAAGGAACATCGCCTGAAGCAAATAAAGAAGGTAGTGGAAAGAAAAAAAAAAATTGGAAAAAAATGTCTATATGTGGACAATATATAATATATTTATAAAACTATGTATATTTGTATTTAAAGGGCTCCAGTGAAGAATGCAAGGAAGATAAATAAGACAGATACTTTGTTTCATTGTCAGTGGCACTCCAGGGTTATTTGAAGCACTTATTTATGCACTGTAAGCAGAACAATACCGGCGAGCAGAAATGATTAAATACAGACTCTTCAAGCAATAGACATCTCATTGTGGTGGGCCCCGGCTTGCCACTGGGCGAGCTTGATAAAAGCACCATGAGCTGATAGCTGATACAATTTGCCAGCGATTTGAATGGAAGAGGCTGGGAGGAAGGGGCTGTGGCTTGGCTGGTCTGTCACTGACAGCCTGTATAAGCTATAATAAAATCATTAGAATGTAAATGCTTTATTGCAAAATAAGAGCCTCAAGCTAGGGTGACATTATCTGCCGCCACCCGAATGAAAGCGCCGATTAGCATTCCCTGATTCAATGATAGAAGCAACTTATCTTTATTAAAATTTTTCAAATCGAGTCTTCATTTTTCATGATTGAGTTTTAAGCAAATGTAATATCCAGTTCAGTTTGTGTATAAAACGGGAGGGAGCAGGATGCCCCAGAAATAATTAGTGCACACATATCTTCTGTACATGTGTTTCCTAACCAACAAATTGGATTTCATATTTGACTTGTCACTATCTAATACATATGCATGAAAATATGGGTCTGGGTTTACAAAATAATTACATAAAGTGTACACCTCTTTAACATGTGTCTCATAAGAATGAAATTTGATTTGTTTGAAAGCGACTATCATGGTGTTGCCAAATAATTGTTGCAGAATATGAGGGTTAGACTCTGACTCGATTTAGACGTTCATATTCATGGCACATATTTTCAGCTGAGTCTTTAAGCAGGCCATTGCTTCGTTGGCAGACAGTCGATTCTTATGCAAATAGACTGCTACGGAGTTCGGGATATAATATGCTGTAGATCAAATGTCGCACTGGGAGTAAGAGTCTGTGTGATATAAAAATGGCTGACTTACATATTGTTCTGTAATATATGCTTCCTGATTTGATATTGCTGTTTTATCTTTCAGATGTAATTTATCCAAATGTACAGCTGTACAAGAAAGCTGATGACACACAGGATATCTTTTTGAGATGGCCGTGACGCTTTTGAACAGTTAATGGCTGTTGATGGTGGGTAATTATGCTGGAAGATTGGCTATACCTAAGAAAAGTGGTCAGTAAAATGTTTTCCATTGTAGGTCAATACAAAAACTGTACTGTAGATTTGATGTATATATTAAAACACAGCCATCCCAAATATCTTTCTCTAAGGGATTTTGGTGGGAACTTTAAATTGACAAGGTGTTCATCATGTCTCTGGCGCACCTTCCTGCTGACTTCGACCCCTCAACGAGCACTAGTACACCCTAATGCTAACAGAGCCAACAAAACATCACCTACGATGACAGCACAACACATTGCTTTCAATTGCAGCCCAATGTCAAGGTGTTCACACAAAAACTTCCAAGAAGCATGCTTGGGAATGGTATTGTTAAGAGCTCAGGTCCGACACAATGCCGTTGTTATAGTGCACCCAGAGGATTTGCAGCCGAGTTCACGTGCATTCTCTACTAGCAATCTCTAGGTCATACATCTTGTGGAGTAATTTCAAAATCCCAGAACTCTGCCCCATTCGTTGAAGACAAAAGGGGGGACACAAATTGGTCCGAAAACACAGTGTAAAAAGAAAAGCTTACATTAAGCTCAAGGGGACTCAAGGGACCCGGGCCAATCGTTGCGTGTGAAGAAGAATGGTGTTGGAGTTAGGGACCGGGCACCGACAGATAAATCACTGCCATCATGCAGATTTACTGTGTTGGAGTGAAAAGATAAATGTGTAAAAAGGGGTGTGTGTCAGAACCTGCGGTGCAGGGCCACACGGTAATGCTGTGTCATTAATTGAACTTTGCTATAATTATCCCGAGGAGATAATATTAACTCATAGTCTTTGCGTGAGAAAGAAGCTGGTCCATAATTCATTTGCTGGATAGGGTGGTGGTGCAGGATGGCACTCTCTCACTGTCCCTCTCTCGCGTTCCTTTTTGCCTGCATTGTGTTACTGAAATATGACGGCTCCATTTTTATCCTGTCACAATGACAACTGATGGGCTTATTTTCCTGTGGCCCCGGGGGGATGATGAAATAGTAAGCAAACATTCTTTCTCAGGAGGAGAAGGGTGCTCCATCATTGTGGCTGGGGCCGCCACCGCCGCTTGTGTTGTGTGGCAATAACAGCAGGTTATGGATACAATACACTTGGCCTCTTCCTCTCAAAACAGAGGACCTGCACTCTGCCGCTGCAGTTTGGTGGCACAGTTTGCGGTTCACAACACCTCCTTCACATTATAAAGTGTTCCCTCTTGGGTGAGTTGAAAGACTTTACATTTTTCATTTTGGGTTATATTTTCTTAATAGCTTGTCATTCCTCAGTATTTATACATTGATGGAGTAACTGATTTTAGGGGTGGTGGCCTTGCTGCTTCACAACAAGTGGAATATTCATCACATTTGTTTTAACAGATGTACAAGGGTCATTCATCTTTTCTGTTTTTTTTTTTTTTCACAACTCGTAAATTACCCACGTGTCAGTCTCCTATGCTAATCCCGATGCTGAGGCCTACAGTAGCTGGGCTGATCCGTAAAGGAAAAACACATCCAAGCATCATTATGTCCACCAGCCAGTGCTCTTCTTTTCTATGCAGTTGTAGGCAAAGGTGCAAGGTTAAGGTTACAATAGCTACAACAGGTCAAAATAGCAGTCTTACATGCCACTTTCTACCTGATAAAATCCCATTCATCTCATTTGTGTAACAAAGGAGAGTCATGGACATTAGCTGACTGAGTGAGTACCAGGCTGCCCAAAGTGGCTGGGCGCTGTCAGCTCTTATTTTCCCATCAAATTTGTTAACCAAGAGTATGTGAAGCCAAGGCAATAAATGTGATAAGAGCATTCCTCCAGTCGCACTGCTGCTACTCCAGAGTAAACACCGTCAGACCTCAGTTTATCACCATGCTAACTGGATTTAGACAAAGAGCTACAACAGCAGCTTGAGCTGATATCCAGTGACAACATCAAACATTATAACAGCTCTCATTGTGTGCGCAGTCATTTCCATTATTGATATTCAAAGAGGTTATTTTGAATTATAAATACCCGGCTCTAATCCTCATAGCTCCATCGTTCTTTTGGTGGAATATAACTGCCTGCTGGAACACCCACCTTGGTGTCTTGTCAAGTCGCAGCCGGCGGGGCTTTTGTCTCCTCGGTGTAAAGAGAAATGACAGTGTAATGTGATTTACAGGCGATCACTTCAGCTCAATTAAATTAAGCCCACAATAATCCATGATGAATGCACACCTACGCCAGTCATTAGGATTCAAAACAAAATATGGGCTTATCGTATCACGGCACCATGGAGGGAACACACCCTTTAATAGATGTGCTGATTCATTTAGTCATTTATGTCACAGTGTGTAATGCATCCACTGTCTGCTGGCTGCTAATGACTAGTAAGCCTCTCAAGACGCCTGTTTCCCCAAATCCAGGAACAGAAATACTGGGAAACAGGCAGAATATACAACATGTCAAAAGGGCTATTAATTATTGGGATTTCATAGTAGATTTAATTAATTTCAGGGAATATTTCAGTAATTTATTAATTGAGTCATACATAGTAATACAATTAATTTACTGTCCTGAAAATAGTTGGAAAATCCTGATGAATCCAAGTCATTTAAAATATTTCTTTTTCATCTGAATGAATTGTGGATGAACTGACATAATGTACAAAAGAAAAAGCCAGGACAGTCATAGAATGGCCGGCTGTTACATTTTGATTGACAGTGTCATATTTGTGAGAGGGTTATGAACCACAAAACAAGGGTTAAAGGGAAATTGACCCAGCAGTTGACGGGTGACTGATACACTGAACTGGTGGTCTTTAATCTTGCTGAGCTTACATGAAGCTTATATAACAAATTACAATACCTACAGGGTAATACATCACCTGATAGAGTCCTGCTTCTCTGTCTTCTCTTCTTCTCCTTCTCTTCCCAAGAGAAACCTGGAAGGTTCACTGGGATTAATGTATTTGGGAATAAATTGTGTCCCCTGAAACTAACTGAGAGAGATAATTTATCAATGCAAACAAAAATCATGAGACACTAAAGAGATTTAGACTGACTTGTCAAGTACAGTACACATCTTGTACTGTATGTTCAAAGTCAGAAATCATCAGAAAAACCTTATGCATATCCTTCTCGTCTTAGAACTCACGCTTGTGTTAATTATGACTTAAACCTTACCAAAAAAAAAACCAGACTGTACATTATCCATTACTCCAGGTTACAGCATTGTCATTTCCTCTCTGAATCTGTGGTATCAGACAAGTAGATACAGACAGAGATGTTCTCTCGATAAAAGAGACTATGTCTGTCCTGAATCATGGCCCTGCTGCATCTGGTGAATGATAAAACGCATGACTTCTCAGATAAACCCACAAGTAGAAGAACACTGTCCAGGTGCAGATTATTGGTGAGTATAAGCCGCGTATTGGTATGCAGAAGAAGGCAGATTCTTCCGATAGCTCTGCAAAAGGGATTCAACTTCAGCACCCCAGCTTTAGATGTATTCCGCTGTTCTGATCTCCTCAGACTAGTGTAAGGTCAGAGGTCACCATAAGTACTCGCCACAGTCCGGTTTAAGATATACTGCCAGGATATCAAGTTTTGATCATTGTTAATGCAGGATTTCTCATATATAACAAATGTCTGCACATTGTAAAACTCTGTAAAGACAAAAAAAAATAAGAAATGCTCTCAGCTCACAGGCTATGAAATTCAGAGTCACCGCCCTATCATTGTACAAGTCAGGAGTTTAACCTACAGCTCAACGAAGGTTGTGAACTTAACTGCAGATGAGGAGACCTCAACGTCACAATCCACACTTCCAAAGCATTTTCAAACGGAATAAACGATCTTGGATCATAAGCTCTCAAACTGTAATTGCTGGTTCTGGTTCAGGGGCATGCAGTCAGCACTTCTACAGGCATAAAAAAGGCCGTCTGAAGCTTTTCTGGCAAGCCAGCTAATCAGGTGCTACCCACAGCCAATTTAAATGCATCTTAAAGTGGATGACAGAGGCAACTTAAGTTTCTGCAACCTGGGGATGAAAGCAATCAATTTAAAGCAGTCATTAAATTTGTAGCCATATGGTATAAAAATGTAGCAAATGCAGCAGGCTTTGGTTCATTTGTTTCAATAAGTGAGCTAAATCACTTGCACTGTCATTAATGGCCTATAAGGCTCAATTGACTGCATTTACAGCGTACAGTGTTCAACTTTAATCAGGCATTGGAAGTTTTGACCAATGACACTATGATCCTTGAAATCTTGCTCCTGTTGCTGAACTTAATATTTTAATGTTTTTTCATAAGAATGCTGAGACTGTTTTACTCTGTGTGTGTTTTCCATAAAGCTATCTGCAGCCCTCCTGCTGGTAGTGTCAGCTTATTCAGTGTCAACTAAAGGAAAACAATTCTTGTTTGCAGGTTTGGTTGACTACAACTATTTTATCTGAAAGTACAACAGGTTGCAACAGTTCCTGCACGGAAAAAATATTAAACAATACATACGGCTATGTTTATTTTCTATACACACACACACATGGACTTTATTAAATCTCAGAGTTTTAGTTAGTAAAGTAATTTATATATATATATATATATATTTTCAATTATTCAGTTCAATTATTATCAATTACTTTATTAACTAAAACTCTGAGATTTAATAAAGTCCAACAGAATTACTATTAATTATTCTTTTTTGTAGTTTGTCATCATATTCCATTCATGACAAAATAAGGAACAATGAAAAATGAAAAGTCAAGCAAATAAAAAAGGATTCAATTGCATATAAGTTCAAGCTTTTGTATTGGATTCATTATGAGTTGTTAGCTCATAAAATGGTGGGTGTATGCCCTTTTTGTGCATTTATAGAAAGGTTTGAGTACTTTGTTGACAAAATAAATCACTTTTACTTTCAAAATAAAAGTTAAAATGGTGATAAAATGTATACATGTGCAAGTGAACTCTTTTTTTTTTAAATAAAGATGACATGGAATCTAGTTTCAGAGTTCAGATGCATGCACCGCGGCTGTATTCTGCTCTCTTAAAAAGTATGTTTGGTTCAGATTTATTTGAACAAGTATAGTAAGAGGGAAAATGAGACGACAGAGAAACATGGCAGAAAAGTTAAAATCCTAATAAAACATGAAATTTGTTGCTTTAATTCCTTTAATACAGCTGTATGTTGTGCAACAATATTATTTTGGCGTGCAGACAAAAGCCCCACATCTCCTGAAACCAAATCCTCCTCCCACCCAAGCGCACAGATGCCCGAGACTATCTCCCTTAGCCTCATCTCTCAACAGCTTTTGAGATGTCTAAGTATAAAATAGCGAGGTGCACTAACAGTATCTGTCCATTGCAGGATACATATAGAAGGTACGTGGGGAGGCTCAGGTAAGAACTTGCATCAATCTGTCACTCGCTTCCCTCTGGGTGATAAGAGAAATTCCAAAAGAGAGATAACGCTGGACATTCAACTTAATTCCAAAGGAAGAACTTTTCATCAGCAGGTCACATATTAGCTTTCAGGAAAACTGAGTGCTGGGTGTTTTTTTCCTTCTCCTCCTTGGCTTTCCCCCTTTACTCGCATTACACAGTCCAAGTACGAGAATCACATTGTGAACCTCTGTGCTTAAAATTCCAAAGCAGACATATGGTTTTGCAAGCCAGTCTTATTTTTTATTATTCTCCATCACCATGTTTCCTCACTAGAAATAAACTTGTTAGATAACACAGTGACCAGACCTTTGGTAGCATAGTGTGTATGTGTTGGACCAAAACCAAATATTGTCCTGCAAGCTACACTAGTACTCTACTTTTTTCCTTTTTTTTTTCTAGAAATGACACATTACAGAACACAAATTGCTTTGCTTTTTTCTGGGAAAATTGTGATTTTCTGTTGTTTGTTTTTTGTATTTCCTAAACAGTTCAAGAAAATATATGCAATTCATCAAGCAATGAAAACATGATATTTAAAAAAAAAAAAAATCCTGAAGCAGCAGTTCAAATGTAGCATGCAGAGGAGCCCAGATCATCAAACGTCTAATTTGAGCATGCATGGCTTTGGTTAAAGTTCAAAATGTCAACTAAATTGGTTTCACGAGGCACAGCTGGTAGCAAAAATAATGTTGATCATTTACAAATTCCTTTCAGCCATGCATATCCTGCAAAAAAAAAGGTTGTTACAGTGGATGCTTGCTTAAGAGTTTAAATGTTTTTCATTTGAGTAAGTTTTTATTTTAGCTAAACAAGTGTACCACAGTTTTGGAGCAGAGTCTGTCAAGAACAATTAAAACTGAAGTAGTGTGGAAAGACATCCTGGAACATGAATCCACTCAATTTTATTTCACTATACCACATTTAAGATTTTGATCATTTTAGACAAAAAATTGTGTGGAATGTGTGAAGGAAATGATGGCAGTATAAAACACACTGACAATGTGATGTGGACTTCACATTGTTTCATAGAGACAATTGATTAGCTTGGTGGTGCAGCAATAGCCCTTACTCAGCTGGGCTGTTGTGAGTGCTAGTCTGGCTTTTTTTTTTTTTTAGAGGGATCATATGGATCAATACAACATGGCACATTTGGAAGACCCCTACACCATACCCTGGGACATTGGAGACAAGAGCGGCGCCCCTCACTGCACCACCTCTACTCTTTTCTTCAGCTGATTGGAAGGGGGAGGTTGGGGTGGTGATGATTACTGTCGGACATACGCCCTTGTTCAAGTGCAAGAGGGCCGTTGTTGTGAAATCTTTATTTGGTATTTTTACGTGGCACTTGTCTCTCAGGTTTTCACAGAGGATGTTTATTGTTGGAATACGTCACATAAACTATGAATGTTGACCTGGGAGTTTTAAAAGCTGTTTTTGTTAGTTTCTTTGCAAGGCTTCCAGCATCCGAGATGTTCCCCTGCAAACAAAGAATTGAGCAGGTGGGAAGGTGAGATAAGTAATTAAAAGCGAATCACTCAATATTATACACAGAACACAGAACTACATAACCTGGTCGACTGACAATTTTGAAAAGTAGATATCTTAATAGAATGTCCTGAATTGAACTTAAAAGTGAAAAAAAAAAGTGAATTATTTTTTTTCCATCAGCTTGCTGTGCTTGTCAAAATGCATATTATGTCATTTGTTTTAAGAATGAATGCATTCACTCTTCAAAGCTTGACATTAGGGCTGGGCGATTTTGGACAAAAATAAAATCCCGATTTTTTTCTCTGAAAACCCGATTTTCGATTTCGATTTTTTTTTTGGTAAAACTACAAAAGACAATGGAATAAATTGTTTCAAATATTTTATCTTTATTTTTAAATAAAAATAGCAAAGAAATTTCCCTATTGGGAATGAAGTGCAATTGAAAGATACTGTAAATCCTCCTTGAGTTTAGTAAAGTGACAACATTTACAATTATCTTGACCAAACAAAGATGACTAGACGAGCTCTGTCTGTAATGCAGTCAGCTGCAAAAAAGGAAAATCCATTTTCCGATTTTCCTTTTTTAACATCGATTTTGATTAATAAATCCGATTTAGATTTAAAATCGATTAATCTCACAGCCCTACTTGACATCATAACACATTATACTATATGACATTTAAAACACACAATACTCCACATGCTGGGTCATCTAAATAAAATGAATGAATCATTTGAGCACTACACAAAAAGGGGGGTGGGGGGGCAATTAGAAACCCATAATACTGCTGTTGGCTGAAAATATAAGGGTAATTCATTTTCATGGGGTCACTACAGCTACACAGGCCCTTCTAATATATTGCTTTATCTTTTCCGCTGTGTTAAAAACAGCTGTTTGGGTCTGTACTAGATAATTCAAGAAAGGTGGGTTGTTTTTTTTTAGTCTATGAGGGCCAACAAGGAGACAATGGAGACCCATCGATCCAAAAGGGAGCTTGACATCCTGGCTTCTTGTCAGCTGAACAAAAAGACCATAACCCCTTCAGCTCTGGTTTGATATATACCTCAAGAAAGAAAGAATTAACACTCCAGTGCCATACACTTATATCCTCTTTTTCTCCCCTTTTTCTCATTTTTGTTTCCTTTTTTTCTTCAGTTTGTCCCATAATCACTGCAATCTTTTCTACGTTAGGAGACTGTGTTCGTGAAACAATAGTGGAAGGCTAATAACTTTTCTTGGAGTGGTAGCTCTTTTTTTTTTTTTGCCATGGGGAAGAAAAGGGGACAGACTGTGATGATAAAAGGACGGCGGCCTTGGTCAAAGGTCAGCCACTGTGATCTTATTGTTGTTCCTTTCGGTCCTTTTAAGAAAAGACTTCTGTATTTCATTACCTTGGGATGGAATTTAACCTATTTCACTGAGGGGGTTCAAATAAATACAGGCTGTGAAGGCACAGAGTGACATATGAGCACTTAAACCCAAACTTCATCTGTTTTATCGACAATAAAACAGGTACAACGCTTTTATTACATTTAAAAAACATTTATTTATGTTTCGCGTTTACTGTAAATCCTTGTGGTCAATCTAAAAATCAAAAAGACTGTAATGTTTATGCAAAATTAATGTATAAACGGTAATGAGCGCCCATGATGAAAAAGCCAGAAACTTATATTCTTAAGAATGCAATATTGTATTCTCTTTGGTGCAATTTAAAATTGCATTAACATTCCTGTACCAATCTAAAAGTGGTGAAGTTGTTTATAAACGTTCTTGTGTTGAGGACCTCTGACACATTGCAAATGTGTTTTAGCCACTCCATAAATAACTGGATAGAGGCTTACATGGACAAAAATTGCTATTGAAGAAAAAAGAAAATGTGTAAATCAATGGCAAACTATGTTTTGGTTCAGGAGATATACCCCTGTACCTTGTAATGCTATTTGAGGAAGCAGTTGTGCATCAAAACACAGCATGAGACCCCTACTCGGATACGGATCACGGCCCAGATTAAAGATGATATGCCTCTGCCTCACACTGCTCCCCTCTTCTTCGCCAATTTGATTAATACACTCCAATTTTCTGAAAGATAGTTTTCTTACAAAGAAGAGATCCATTTCGCCCGCAAGATCGAAAGTTAGAATCCGCAGCATAATTGATGACCTCCCGGGACAAACGCTCTCATATTTATCACCACCTGACCTTTCCTCCAATCTCATCCATCATAAATTAAAGTTGTACAGCGGTGGCGTGGCCCTCTCTCCTCTCTCAGCACAACCTTTTGTCCAGAGGTCCCCTCCTTTGCTTCATTTGGAGCTGTTGGAAGGAGCAGCTTTAAAACCTGCAGTTCAGCACCTCTGCTGTTCGGGGCAGATGGTCATCACTGAAAGCATCTGTCAAACTCAGGCCCCCTCACTCGTGGCCAACCGGCATCCTCTCCCTACTCTTTTCCTCTCTTTTATGTTATTATTCATCATCTTGTTCATTTTCTTCTACGTTTATTTCTTCTAGGTTAGCAGCCTTTGCTTTGACTTTTCATTCAGATTCATGATAATAAAATTATGCATCATCACAGTAAGTAATTACAGGCTACTCCCTATTAAACACGCTGTGCTGCATATCCACAAACAGAAGAGTTTCAAATGTTCCAGTAAGGTTAAGACAACACATTGTCATGTATAATTAATGTACACGACTGTAGCACAACTATCTAAACTCAGAAGCTTGTGTGAGCGTTGCCGGTCTGGTTTACGGTCATGTATCTACAGAGCATCAGAGTCAGGTCACATGCCGTTTTCACTTCTCCCTCTTAAGACCCTCCCACACACATAAACCATCCCCTTACTAAAGGCCCCTTTTAATATTGATGAGAGGTAAGACATTAATGTTAAAATAGCTTTGGGGCCAGGGCCTTATGACTCCACTGTCGTGATTACCACAAAGCAATGGAATAATTTAGCGTCTGTAAATGTATAACGGGCTGAAATTTCAAAATCTCTTATTAGAAGAGGCCAGTAATTGTGGGTTAATAAATCTGCCAATTATGGGATTAATGTGTCTAGCTTAGCGATGGGTAAAATTATGACTATACTCAAACAGAAAATATGCACTGTAAGCATCCTGTAAGTTCAGCAGGTCACATCAGTAATTAGTCTTGCACTATTGCTACTCTTTTGTGTTCCCATTATACCTTCAAGATTTCAAGATGAACAGTAGTTAAGTAATTTAATTTATTTTATTTAATAGGGACAATGCAGGTTTACATGTGATCACATTCACCCATTACAAACAAGCCAATGTGACTGATGTTCTGCATACAGAGATTATAGCTATTGCTAGTTTCCATCTCCTGTCCCTAGTTAGGCTTTTAGTAAAAGAAAACGAAAGAAAGGAGAAAAAGAATACAAAAATACATTCAATTTTCAACATGCAAAGCTATATCCTATTTACAATTCTCAGCTTGCAAGAGAGCACCCTATTAGCGGTTACAGGTGATTAAAAATGCGTACATTTCTGATTTTGCTTCAACCAGTCTTTGACATTTTTAGTAAAAACCTTAAAATCTTGAGTTGTTTTTATCTCAGTTGGCAGTGTGTTCCACATTTGAGAGCCCTTTATAGAGAACGCTGACTGCCCAAAGGTAGTCAGTACAGTGGTCACCTCGGCCACATTTATTCTCTACCAGGCGCCACCACAGGAGAAAGAACATATTTTGGTTGTGTCTTTCATTAACCAAACGTGATTACTTCTTTAATCAAAGGGAACTTTATTTAAATTAAGATAAAGGGTGAAGTCTAGCAGAGCTGCTCTTCAGCAACTGTTGAAAGGGAGTGAGTGGGAAAGGCTGATTCATATGTTTATACGTTGTCGCTCAGTGCATGACTACCCCGCACTCCCACCAGAGGCAGCCTACAAGTGACCCCTGAAAAGAGAGGGTCAGGGAGGAGGTCATGCGGAATGGCCCGGCTGTTGGCTCTGACACTGACAGCTTTAAGTAGATCTCTTTTTAGCCATTTACTTGGAGTGTCTAGGGGGGGAAGAGATAGAGAGTAGGATGAACAAAAGCATGACTTCCTCCTTGACGGAAATCTGTGATGAGAAACTAACACGAGAGTGAACTTTCCCTGAGTGTCAGAGCAGATTCCCTGATTGAAGTCTTGAGAAGTGTCCGTTGGATTTTGTAACTCGGTCAACATCATCTTGCTGGGAGTTCCTGCACTCGTTATGCTGCAACTGTCAACACGATGTGAAACACTTTCCTTTTAATATGACTCCAGTATGGGGTAGTGGTAATATTTTCACAGGAATTACTGGCCTGGAAGTAATTATCTTATTGTTTGGGAATACAACAACATTTAACCTGAATGAACGACACCTCAGGTTAGGGCTGGGCGATATGGACCAAAAGTCATATCTCGATATTTTCTAGCTAAATGGCAATACTCGATATATATCTTGATATTTTTTCTGTGCCTTAATTGGGGTTTCCCCCAAAGCATTATAGCATAGCATCTCTGTTAGCTTCATTTTTTTCTGAGGCAAACCCTTAAAAAAACAGTCAGTTTTAATACAAAACCTCGTGCCAAATGTCACACAGGTTCCTTTATTAACAGAGATCTGCACAATATCAAAATGTATAAAACAAATGAAATAAAAATAAACTATCTGCATATGTAGAATAAAAATGCTTCTTGAATAAAATAAAACAAATATCCAATTCCTGCATAACAATTAAATTAAAATACACTGTAATTAATACAATGTAGACAGTAACAGGCAGACTTTTCCACTGAGGTTGACATTGTGAAAATAACAAAACATTTGTGCAAATCTCAAATAAAACATTCAAGTCAATTTGTCACAAAATAAGCTATATCAAAATCATAAAAAAAAGGTAAAACATTTTTTTTTTTTTTTTTTTTTTTTAAATCAATATAAACGATATTGTCTCGTACCATATCGTGTTTGAAAATATATCGATATATATTAAAATCTCGATATATCGCCCAGCCTTACCTCAGGTTATCAAAATTTCTGCTCATTCGCATTCAAGTTCATATTGTTTTGTTCTCAAAGCATTATACTTCAACATCTTGTTCAACAAACACGGATCATTACTTTTCAGTAACTAATGGAGTTTATTTCCTATGTGATTTCTTGCTCGTGTTCTCTCCGATGTTGTTGTGTTGTTCTCTCAGATGTAAGTCGCTTTGGATAAAAGCGTCTGCTAAATGACAGTATAGTAGTAGTATTTGGGAAATATGTAGTTAGTAGCTGACAATAACTCACACAAGCATAGACCTGGTCATGGACCCTAGTAATGCTAATCCAGATGTTCTGATTGTTTGGTTGAAAAAAATGCAACCAATTCAACCAAACATCCTAAAAACAACCATTTATGACAGGTGTCTTTTAACAAAGATTTGATTAACATCTGTAAAAGTTCTTATTTGGGAGAAGGAGGGATTGGTGGTGGAATGTGACCTGTTCACTGAGACACCTGAGTGTGTTTCTTGTTCAGAAAAGCAGCTTGAAAAGCAGATTTTACGCATTAAACACATGCTTGTATGAGTCAGGTAATATTGATTCAAGTAACTGCATGAATAAGTGAAAGAGAAGCACGTCTTAAAACACATGATAGACAAGTTACGCAAGTTAATAAAGGTCCTACTGTATTATAAGTGCTCATCATTTACTTTCAGCAGTGGGTGTTACAGACAAATATTTGCAGGGCCTCCACATAGTAACCTCCAGTACGCAGATGCAACAAATAATAACATGTAAACCGTGTCTGCTTTGCCTTTTCAGATGTAAAAAACTAATATCAAAGCCTACAGTGAGTACACTGGAACCATAAAACGTACATCTAGTCCAATAACCGTATCCCTGTGTTGTATAAAGCATCTTTAGTGCCTCCACTGAACCAACTGGCCAAAGATACTGTAAATAATATAGATTTTAATTTAAAATCTTGTCACTGCTTTCCTTGTATAGTGTTGTAGGTGCAGGGGCTACCATCTGCTTGCTATAATGAGCCTGACAACCCCGGTAAATGTGCTTTTTACAATCATAATGGCTGGCGTATTGATCTTAATGGACGTAGCGTTGGCTGCTTCTATCAGTCAGGGGCAAACAGAGGGGCACAGCGCGCAACACCACTCTGCATCTAACAGATTAGTTGCTCCTGGGCAGCTTTCATGGCCACTTCATTGATATCATTAAGTCGCCATATGTTTTGCTAATTTACCACAGTTTTCAGATGCCGCGCATAATAAGACATGCTCACCATAAACTCGCTTCTGACTCGGTGACAGGCTGTAAAGAATCTTTGTTTCTCTTCTTTCTGGCCCCCTGACTGCATGTGTGTGCCTGCATCGTGTGTCGGCATGTGTGTACGTATACGGATGTTTTTCCACTCGTGTGAAAATATTTATCCCTTTCTTCATTCTATTTCCTTTGTTAATTTACCTTTAGACTTTGATAAACACTCTCTCCAAAGAAGATGTTGCAATTTGTTGTAACTGAAGATACATGGGCACTCATGTTACATTTATCGCACAACTATGAGTTTCACCGAAACAAAAGTCTCGGTTTATTATTCCTGTTTCTTTCTGTAACGTGTTCTGCCAGAGTTTCTTTAGCTTTCAAAGCGTACAGCACTGGTCATTACACAGTATCTGATTGACTTGACCAAGCAAAGCTGAACATCTTTAACAGGCACCCGTATTTAAGGTTGGGTTTGTTTCAAGTCGTGGGAAAAGATTCATCACAAAGTCTCATTTGTAACATCATTGACATGGCAATAATGATCTGTTGGCAGTACACAGTAATGGGTGGCTCTGACCTTTAACCCCAACCAATGAACACATTTAGTTTAAGCCAGTGCTTAGTGATTTATTTCTGACAGTATTACAGCTTCTGAAGTCGTAGAGCTGGACGCAACACATTGAATGGGGCAATTATTAACTAGGAAGGACATGGTTCACTTTCACTCTCAATCCACCCTTTGAAGGTATTTAAAATTCACTCACCTTTCAGATTGCTACTGGTTTATGGAGAGAAACTAATGGGACTACATTAACTGCAGGCCAGATAATGTGCTCTCAGTCTGAACCTCAATGTTAACACTTTTCTTTTTTAATTATTATTATTTTTTCAAACAGAGTAGGAAATTCTCACTTAAGAAATTAGCTTACCTCTTGACATTTTTCATGTAAGCTAATAGTAGCTGTTAGATGTAAAAGAGTAACACCGGTTCATGTGATTAAGAACACAATCACTGAAAACAGATATACAAACTTTGCATTGTCATCTTTCAAATGACAAAGTCCACACATACTGTATATAAGACTGACAGACTTTCCTTTGGTAAATTAATGCTGGTCTGCTTTAACAGAATATGATTTGAATATATATGTTTTTGTACATCAGCAACAGTAACATAATTTATGTTATTTTTATGCAAATGTAGATAACGGTACCTTCTGCTCGTGCATTTCATCAATTCTACTGCGGCATAGCAGCAAACATAACAGAAGCAGAGTGCTTATTTCTAACCGTCTTCATTTACATCTAACAAAGCTATTAAAACTTTTTATGTGCTGGTTTTGCTGCACCTTCTCAGGATGACCATGATAAGCACAGACAGGAATAAATGGTGCAACGGGCAGCAGGAAAGGCAGTGACCAAAGTTACAGATAAGCAGAAAATGGACAGAGTTTAGGAATGAGACACCAGAGAAAAAGAATAGAGGATGGGTTCTGCCTTCTATAAACAAATCAACACATCTATCACCCTGGACCTCCTGTAAGGGCCATTGGGTCACTAGTGTGTTTGCACCGGCCCCATCACTCACTCAGAGTCGACAGGCTGGCTATTCCCAACCAACCACAGTCTGCTTTTCCAATCCAGTCAACAAAGCCCAGACCCTGGCACTGTCTGTTTAGCTAGAGGGGAAAACTGTCAAGAAAAGTAAGACGAATGGGCTGCCCTGATTGACTATTTCCTTAGATACTGAATCAATGGGCTTATTATCACCAGCAATTACAGTACTAATACAAACAGATGCTTGGGGAAAGACATCTGCTTAGAGAGATGAGACAAGTAGATTTTCAGTCAATAGAGTGAAGAAAGCTCTCTTCCCACTGACCCGCAACAAGGGTATTTATATACATGCGAGACCCAAACAAATGCAGTGCACACAAACAATTAGAAGCCACACAAATATTAAAGATTTGATATATTCATTACAACCACAACAACTAGCAATGGAACTAATCATTTAGTCACTAATGAATAACAAATAACAATGTCCAGATAACAAAACAAAGCATACCCATTTACAAATTCCACCTGTTTATGGTTAAATTATAAAACTTAAAAGGGAAGCTCATTTATTTTTTTATTCGTAGTTTATTGAAGGATAACTGAAAACAGTTTCAGAGGGGACTTAATGCATTGGTGTCCTCATCTCATTGAAACTAATGTAAATGTGTCTGTTTTTGCCATGAAAATTATTATTGTGTGAAACATTTCTCACATGTTTATTTGCTTGACTTTCTCAGAGACCTCCTAGTTTCCACATATTTGACCAGGAGACCAAAACATGGCCGCCATGTTATGGCTTGTTGAAGGAGAATAAAAAAGCCGACCTGCTCCGCTTCACTTCCTTATTATGATGTGATTCAGTCCACAGATCTCGACACTGAGCCCCAACAGAGACACAATCATTTTTAACACTTTCCTCTCTCTCCCATTATCTGTCCCAAACAATAGCTGCAACTCAACACCTCTCCTCCCATTGCTCTGACAGAGAAACCAGTCTATGGAGCTTCAGAGGGGAGTGAGGCATATCATTGGAGCTCAGGCCACGCAAACAGCAAGAGGGCCTATTCAAAATGGGCTCTGATGGACGTGGTGCCACTTGAAGAGGACATGCCTGACTTGCCGGTCCCTGACAACCGTCTGTGTTTGCTAGGTGGAGCATTGAGGGGCCGTGCAGTCGTTTTTGTCACGGTCTGCTCCGTTACCGTTTCCCCCACCGCAGGGCCCTTGCCATATACCACCATGGCTAGCTCACTCGCTAGCTCCACGCCTGAGCAGGTAGCCTAAGGAAGGTAGCCGTGCATAAAAGTCCATCCCCTTTTTCTCTTTCTACGCTGTTTCTCACATTTAATTATCTGATTTTTTTCAGTTTTTTTTTTTTTTTTTCTCCTGTTGCTGAGAGGAGATAGGAATTGCTCCTCACGCCGTCTTGCTGTGGAGAGCTGTTGATTGTTCTCACAAAAGCCCACAGTGGACTGCATGAAAGGACACCTTCTTGTTTCACGTCACATATTAGACTGCTCCACTCTGGCCCATGTGTTCGTGAGCACTGGACCCGTGTTTGGAGTCAATGAGGAGAGCTTTTCAGCCGTGTCACCACAGAATTTTCAAGAATGGGGGAAATCTTTATTTGAGGCTTGCTGCTCGGGAAACCATGCTTTACCACCTCCTTTCTCTTTATGAATTGGGATTGATTTTGAAACAAGAGACCGTTATCTAGGAAACTGGATAGCCTGTATATTCACTTTTCTCTGCATTATCATTGTTGTTAGAAACAACAGGCAAAAAAATATAAATGGGAATCAGAGGTGTCAAGTAACGAAGTACAAATACTTAGTTACCTTACTTAAGTAGAAATTTTGGTTATCTATATTTCACTGGAGTAATTATTTTTCAGACGACTTTTTACTTTTACTCCTTACATTTTCATGCAATTATCTGTACTTTTTACTCCTTACATTTTAAAAACAGCCTTGTTACTCTATTTCATTTTGGCCTTTATAAAAAAAACTATCCAGTTAAATTGCTCCATCCGGATAGAGTGAATTTGGTTGTGGTTGTTTCAGATGTTCTTGTCCAGTTTTGTTCTTACATCCGTTCCCTCAGATTCCTGCAACTAAACTTGGATGTTCATTCCAATAAAGGTTAGGATAAATGATGACATGCCTCTGAAGTTTGACTTTTTGCACCATTACAATATTTATAGGCAACTAGTCATCATATATCCTGCTCCCTGAAACACATGTTAATGCTCAATAGTACACATATATGGTTCTTTAATATATTTGCATTATACTAAGATGCATTCATTTTCAATGGCTTTCGTCCTTAATGGCTTTTTTCCCCCTAACATTACTTTTACTTTTATACTTTAAGTAGTTTTGAAACCAGTACTTTTATACTTTTACTTGAGTAAAAAACTTGAGTTGATACTTCAACTTCTACAGGAGTATTTTTGAACTCTAGTATCTGTACTTCTACCTGAGTGTGAATACTTTTGACACCTCTGATGGGAATAAAAAGTTTATTCTTCTATAAATTGGTTAACAACCTGGTTTCAAACCAAAATCCTCTTTGCTTTTGTTTTCGTCTTTACAGATAAATCACGGATAAATCATTGGCATTTATCCACAAAAGCAGATGGGTAGTCATAAACCAAATCATTTCAAAAGGCATTAGAAAAGGTAGTGGCTTTGAGTAACTTTCATAGTTGTAACGCGATAGAATTATATATATTTGAAAATTGCACAATGAAAAACATTTTCATTACGTGTTTTTTGTTGCTGTTTTTAAGACCATTTAGTAGGTTACTTACTGTAAACGTATGTGGGTTTGCTTTAATTTTTCTACAGTACAATTTTTCTGTCTAATACTGTCTTTTTCTTGGAGGTTTTTACATGTAACCTCCTGTAGTCTGCCTCTGAACTGACTCTGTAGGAGCTAGTGACCCAACAAATCAGATGAATAGGCTGGGAGGAAAATTAACCCCCTACTTATGTGGCGATTCAATTTAAAAATCACCTAATTACGTGATTATGTCATTAGGAATGGTGGGTACGGGGTATTTCAAAAGCCCCCAGTGAGTCTGTCTGTGAAATAAAAGACGCAAAAAGACCTTAAAGGTAATTAATCCATTTAACTCCCCAGCTCAAGCTCCACATGCCCCAGCAGACAACACAGTAGTCCCACAGAACAAATAAAGAAGGGAAAGAATGCTACTGGATTGCTTTACAGGAGCAGTCCTTTGAAATATATACATAAATGACGAATACCCTTCTTCTGAAGCATGAGCCACAACGAGAAAGTCCATTTCCCCATCTCTGTCTCGCCACTATGAGAGCAGTTAGAGGGCAGCAATTACAGGTTTGTGCAGTGTACAGGGATTTATGGTGGGAAAGAAGTGCCAACAGAATGGTTGATTAAGGCATGTTGATTGCAGCACATTACAGATAATCTATTATATGTTGGAGACTGAACTTCTTCTTATTTACAGTTGACTTCTATACCCTATTACAATTATCTTCATCGCCACTCAAGTTTGGCTTATGCTTCTACATAACAAACATGCATGTTGCCTATATATCGGACCTATGTCGTTGTTGGTGTGAGTACTTTGCCATTGTTGTTTGTGTCCCTATGTAATTAAAGGGGACCTATTATGAAAAACATGTTTTTTCTTGTTTTAACATATATAAAGTGGTCTCCCCTCACCCTGCCAACACGGGAAAGATGAAATCCCATGAATATCTGCAAGGTCTGTATCCCCCGCCCGACTGAATCTTCCAGTGTCATGTGACTTCTACGAGCCGTTCAGAATCAGCTCCTGTCGTTACGTAACGACGGGAGCTGATTTCCATAGGTCGGCCTCCGCTGCTGAAACCACGCCCACAACCAGCTCCGCCAGCTGGAGCTCCGCCATTGTTTAGAAGCGGTGGCTGTTTGAGCAACGAGGGGACAGTAAAAATTAGGTTTTGCATCGACATTTACGCTCATAAAAGGATCAGTGCCCACAGTACGGACCCGGCAACTGCACACGAGTCAGCGGTAAGTGACGTTATTTTTTTTATGTTATTTATATTTGTCTACAAGTATGATCTTTGCATGGGCTAAGTATTTAGCTGAGCTCCGGAGCACCGGGGCCGCTCACGGACCGGACCGGTGAGCGGCCCCGGGCCCTGGGGCCTCTATTAGTACCGTAATACTTTTTTTTTTTCTGTTCATGGTTTCAGATCTTCCAAGCAAAGCACCTGAAGCTGTTCAACGACACCTTCAGAAGAAATGCACGGTCCTTCCTTGAGCCAGCAACAGTGTATACATGTTATTTATATACAACTTATGTTCTTTTTTTAACAATAAAGTTGCTGATAAAGGTTGAGCATCACTTTTCACTGAAAATGCAGCAATTTTATTTCTCTACCTGGTTTGACCAGGACAAAGAAGAACTAGTAGTGAGTAATACAAAGTCAATAATGAACACTGTTACCAAGTGGACCAAACACATTTGTTATGATTAAACCCAATGCACAGAAACATTTGTGGAGAGGTGCAAGTCAGGGTAGGGCATACATACACTGTCAGTTAGATGAAGAAAAAGTTGTCTGATGCCATGCACGAACTGTAAAAAACAATGGACGAAGTGTTAGGTTGGAGTCTGAAACCATTGGTCTCCAAAGAGTGGTTTTGAAGCCTGTTTTTCTGTGTATGATACGCAGCCATGTTGCTCTGGAAGCTGCCGGAACAACTTTGTCTACCAACCGTAGGAAAGTTTACTTTGTCTACCAGCTCCTTCAGCAGATCTCCACTGTAATATCTCCAGAGTTGCCGGCAGACATTTACAGCAGAATTTACTGTTTAACATGTTATCGGTGGCGAAATCAATAATTACTGTCGCGTTTAGCCGAAGCTGGGTTTGTACAAATGGGTGGTTGCTTTGCTTAGGGGCGGTAGCATGGCGATTACAGATGAAAGAGTGGCACGCCTTTGCCTCAGCTGACTGTCAATCAATCATATTGGAAGTAAATGTGTTGCTTTAGTTCTCCTGCTGTTGTACAAAAAAACTCACTCCCCTCAGAGTTGGTGTGGATGTGAAATCAAACAACTGAGACCATAAAGTTTTTTTGAACCAGGCTGTAAATTTGTTTATTTCTGCTCTGAAGTTAGACATTTTAAAGCGGCACTATGTAACTTTTCCACCTTGATATAATATTTCCAGAGTCATTGTGATGGTACATCAACTTCCAACAGGTTTAATGAACCTCTGTCATGGTCTGAGGGGTCTGTATCTCCTTCACTGGCACTATGTAACTTTGAGGAGCATGGTAGGAACCCTGCCACACTAAAAAACTACACATCTTTACGGCTTTGACTGCTTTACGGCATACGTCACTTCCCCCTCCTTCCCGATTCGTAGTTGAGACGAAAATGGGCGGGGCGTGGAGCGCAGAGCTCCGCAGAAGCTGGTAACCCGTTGCTGTGTTGCTGCTGCAGCAGCTCCACACAACAGACGTGGGGAAAAGATCCTAATGGTTTAACTTTTCACCGCTTTCCTGCTCGGAGGCAGAACCACGCAGGCCAAGTATCTGAGATAACAGAGTAAAAGAGTGAAAGAGTCGTCGGCTCGGTGGATCGCGGCTGTAACGACCAAACATAACGTTCCTCAGTAAACAAACAAACACGCACACAGACGGGCGTCGGATCAAAACACGGGTTTATTAAACCACAAACAAACACTCACAGACCGTGGTCGGATCATTCAAACGGGTTTTATTCCCCACTTCTCCAGCTAAACGCAGTTGCTGGCCAGCTCTCTGCGGTGCGATTAATTTTGTTGAGGAAAAAAATATTAACTATTTGATTTGTAGCTGCAGAGGAAAAAAATAATCTTACGAGGAAAACAAAAACTTTAACATGGGAGTTGATGGAGATTGACTCGCTTTTGGAGCCAGCTTTTAGTGGCCAGTCGAAGAACTGCAACGAATCTTAGCTCCATATGAGCCTCAACTCTGAAGTTAAATGGTTGCCGCTTGGCGCTTGCTGCCACTTTTGGGCTACATAAAGGAAGTACACAAATGGAAGTTCAGCACTGGAAGCTACAGTGCTACAGAAACGAAGAGAAAAGAATTTTAACTGCCACCTTCTTGTTTGGTGTTGTTATAACAGAGCTACAGAAATGGCACTGCACAAGCAAAACTGCCAACAATGACGTAGGTCCTCTAAGGAGGCCACATAGTAATGCGTAGTTAACAGTCTTAAATCCTGATATATTGCATTTTATCACATCATCTACATTTCATCTGTCATTTTCAATTCATTTTTGCATTTCAGGTGTGCAACAGCTACTACTACTACTACTGTCATTTAGCAGATGCTTTTATCCAAACCGACTTACATCTGAGAGAACAACACAAGCAAGAAATCACACAGGAGGGTACAGCATGGATAAGTGTTAGTCACTGACTGCTGGAAATGCTTGGAAAATCTATAAAGGAAGAGTTGGAATGAATATTTACATCTCTACAGTGCATACGGTCCAGTCATCAAACTATTCAGGGAATCTGTTGAAACTTCAGTGCAGATAGGACAAAGTTGCAATTCTAAGCTGTGCATGATCTCTGCAACATAGAAAACTGCAAGAGCTTGACAAAAAATGCCACTTATAAATTCAGTGTGTAACAGAGACTCATGCCAACCTAATCCAGGGATTGTATTGGTTTATTAGAAATGCATAGTAGCCAGATGAAAATTGTTATTTAAGATTTTTTTTTGTCAAGAAACGTGTTTTATGTGGTGTTGACAAAGGACATTGTGGTGGTTTCAGTTTTCTTTGATATTGAATGGACCTGAATTTTTAAGACAACACATATTCGATAGTTAATTCTCTAAATGCAACTAGTTGTTTCTCAGCAGCTCAGTTAATTAGAGAGAGTTGATTTATAGAAGGGCACACAGCAGAATTGTGCCCTGTAAGGAAATAACAATATAAAATTTATAATAAACTACAAACAGTTATATACTGCCACCATCAATGAGATTTATGAAAGAGGTTGCAATAAAATAGTGGCTGATAAATTTTAATGGTGCTTGTTACTATTAAGGCTTGGAAGGAGGGGGAGTCTGTACAGTGTGATTATGTTGTCACGGTTTTTGAGGAAAGCACAATGGCCTCAAAATGAAAGTGTGGCAGTGTGTAATATTTTGATATTTAGTATGATATTTTAAAAGGGAAAAAAATGTTAGGACTCCTTTTTATTATTTTAAACACTTTTCAAATGTTATTCTGATTTCCGTGGTTTATGTAAACACCAAAATATCCAACAATGCTGTGTAAAGACCTGTCTATTTGGATGTAGTAGAGCAGAGGACTGCTAAAGCATTCAGTGAAGCCAAGTCTCCACTGAAGCCTCCATCCTGTGTTCTGCAATAACTCACCATGGCTGTCCTTGTCAAACCACCTAGCCTGGAGATAAATATGTCATTCTTTATGGCCCCTATCAGAGTCCAGAACAGATTCATTTGAGAATAAAAACAGGATTCTCCCTTCCAGTAAATCCATCAGGGTGATGAAGAGTCATTTAAAGTGAGTGAACAACTCTTGACATTTGACTTCATGCTTTCAATAATTCTATTTGATATGGCCCTGACTGTAAGTCCTGTACAACTGTACAGTGGAGAAAGTAGACTGGACACAAAAGCTGATTTCATACTGACTTTTTTTTGAAGTGCAAGGACCGGTCGGCTAAACTACTGAAATGAAAAGGACAAGAGTACGGCTCACTGAGTGAAAGTTTGAAATCTGTTGGTGTGCAGTGATAAACCACTCCACCACAGGTCTCAAGATGTCTGCAGGTGCATTTTAGAGCCAAACTCCAACAGACTGGCAGAACAGTGTGGTGTAGGCCATTTGGCACAGAATCAGTTCACGTGCTGCTTCACAGTGAGACGCTCACTGACCTTATTCCTCAGATGCTTTGAGAACATATTGCAAAACATTTCCGTCTTTGCAAGCTGCACATCCAGTTCCCAAATGCTTTACGTGTATGTTATTCATGAATAATAAAACTAAGACATCAGATGGTTGTTTCAGCTATTATTGTCTCATCTACTTTTACATGAGCTCTGGGCACCTGCCACCTATCATTCCTCCTAAATGTCTGTGATTAAGATGATGATAAAGACAAACATCATGGGTAATATGACCTCCCTAAACAAGACGGTGTGGCCGGTTCTCTGATTGGTATAAATATATATCTAGAGGTTCTCAAGTGTCTTCTTACAGGTCTAATTTCCATGCTTCCATGAAGGGAGGGGGGGGGTCTAATGAATGCGTACAACTCCTGTTCCAGTCAGGGAAACAGAGCTTCAAACCAAGCCATGTTAAGCCAAACTTTAAGAGACTACTTGTGTTTTTCATCAATGATGATCCAGCCATGCATTTTTTACTGTTTTTTTTTTTTTTTAACTTGAAACACAATAGCCCCTTTAGCAACTTAAACATGGTGTGAAGTGTTTTCAAAATAATTTCCCCCGTACCTGGCTAAGTCATAGGGGTTTCATAGGCGGTCCGTTTTATATCGTCAATAAGGGACTCTTGGAATGATGTTTTTCAGACATCTTTTAATGCCTGAATTGTCTTTCTGTTTCTTGTTTCTGTTCTTTCCAGCTGTTTTCCCACTACTTCAATGCACGTCCAATCTTGCAGAGAAAAGTCTTGAAAGCCATATTTTAAAGTAGAAAAACAGCTGAAAATAGGAAGCTGGGGACAGGTTTGGTCTGATCTTATGAAAATGTATTACATCACGTTATGTTGTGATTTTAAAATGCAGAAAAAAATGCATGTGGAAAGTCAATTAGTACCATTGCCATGGTGGACACAAATACACAAATTCCCTGGACAAGGAGTTGTATCATCATTGCACTTCTATATAAATTGTGCATGTAATTGTGTGACGCCGGCAGAAAACAGAGGAGCATAACTCCTGAGTTACTTCTAGCTGGACGGCACCGAATACTCCTTTGGTGTGTTTGCACAATGTTTGAAAGGTAAAGGAGGAAGAATTCGCCTCTTCTGTCCTCACTGCACTTACCCACCCCTCTCTCCTTGCAGTCTCTCTTCATCACTAAATCGTTCTCTATATCTTTCTAACCCTCTTTAACTCCTTTTCACTCACGTTCACCCTCCTGCCAATTCTGGTCTTCTTTCAATCTCCTCACCCACTCTCCCTCTCTAATACTCTGAGAACTCCTCACTCTGCACCTCATTCTCTGCCTTCACACTTTCTCTAGCATTTACCAACCTTAGTGACTGCTGGGCTGTAAAATGGATATATGAAGGAGAAAGAGCAGTAGAGAATCAGTTTTAGAGAGGGGTGTTAGATTCCTGACAGCAGGGTCTCCCATTATCTCTGTAATCTGGTGATAATTAGAATTAGTGCTTCGGCACCCCCAGGGTGAGACTTTCAATCCCTCACAATGTCTCTAAAGGACCTGAGGGTACACCGCCTTCCAAACCCTTAGACATGCGCTGACCTAACCCCAGAATGGCCTTGAAACCTTTTCTCTTTCAATGCCAACTTTTGAAACAATATCAAAAGCACCCTCACATTTTTATGCTCCCCTCCAACCCCGAAATTCACAAAATCATTACTTTAATCCATGCACACACACACTCTCAGAAAAGCATGCAGACTCCACTTCCAGACTACAACCCCCCGCTTCACCCCTCATCCTCGCCCCTGGGCGGTGCACAGCTGAAGGTAACAGGAGGTCACTGGTGTTGGTGTTCTGTAGCTCAGCCGTCACTGCCCATTAATCTGCTGCTAATTAGAATACTCAATAAACTCCTGAAATAGATGTTAGCTGTCTAATTATGCTATCAGCCGCCTGGCTCATTGTTAAAGAGAATTGATAAGAGCAGATAGGAAGCAATGGAAACTTGCGGCTCACAGGGATGTTGTTTTGTTTGGCGTATTTCACAGTCCTGCCCTGTGGCTGCTTCTTCAGAAAAGATTATTCATATTATGACAGACATGCCAACATGGTGTTTTATTGATACCCTAATATATTCAGAGTTCTTTATTAGTTTATCAGCACAATTATACAAAAACATTATGCAAGCGTGACACCTACCCAGGAAAAAGCTTCAGCAACTTTACGGAGCTCAGTGACCATATGCACATTGTGAATGTTGATACTATCACAAAGAAGAAAAGCATGTCTTATTTTAAATCAAATGTTGTGTCATTGTTGTTTTTGTCCCTCCTATAGATGATGAGCTTCCTATAGATGATGAACAAATTACCAGATAAAAAGGTACGTGTATGTAAATGTGGGGAAAAAAACACCATTAAACCTTCGATACAAAGGAGTTTTGTCAATTATCGGGTACCACAAGGCAAAAAAGAAAATAGCAAAGCAAAAACAATGGTCAGATAAACAAGATTCACAGAAAAATGAAATGACGGTTGATACTCAAGGTGTGGTCGACGTGTAGAGGTCTGGTGACGGCCTTTAAACAGTGTTGTCTGCCATGAAATGTTGTTTTGGTGTCAGTCACAGCCACTATGACCCCTGCTGCCTCAACACAATACCTGCAGTACCCCCAACCCAGTGTGCAGCTTATTCACTGAGCCCAAACGTGCATTCCAACCATTCACTTCCCCTGGAGACTCTCCTCTCCCCTGTCTGTCCCACTCACCCTGCCACTCGCTCTCCTTTTCTTTCACTCGCTGTCTCTCGTCCTCTATTTTCATCTCACAGAAGGACTCCGAATAAAGCGGCGCACAACTCGGCCGCAAAAAAAGCAGTGGCAGCCAGCAGAGGGAAGGATGGAAGACAATGAACAATGAGGACAGAAAGGGCCTGATACAAACTTTTAAATTCTAGTTTGGTCAAACAATTATTTTCTGTAACAGCAATGTTGAGTTGTGAAAAATTCAACTGTAAAAAATAGCTAAAATGGCGCATTAAACAAGTTTTAAGATGAACATTTCTGGGTGTATTTTTTAAAATGTACTATCAATTAAAATTACTTGTATTTACAAAAAAAAAAACATTTGATATCATTAACCAAAATGTTAAGCACCTATCACTTTATTTACTTCTTTTTAACTAATACAATCATGCACACAGCAATCATCTAAACATTTCATGAAAAAAAGTGCTCAAAAGCAACACAAAATCTAATGCAATCAATACAAAACACATTTGTAAAGACGCCCATTAAAGCAATTTTCAATGTCAGACAGACAATCAATTTACATGTTTGAAGAATCAAGTGCTGACCTAAACTAAAGTATGTCCAGAGAAGAGCAGGTTACTATTGATTTCCTCCTGGATGAGCATGATGGCTTGTATTTTTCTTTGAGGGTTGTGTATAATGTGGACTCAAATTGACAAAACAGCCATTAAGTCAGGGAGGACAGTACTTTCTTTATGAGGATTGTACATTAAACTCAATAAAACATAAATTGATTAATAAAGCAGACAAACCTGAAGAAACATTCGCTAGATCTAAATAACACAGATAAAGAGATATTTTTTATCATTTATGCCTAATAGACTGAATGAATGTGGAAAAACTTTAATAAAATTATATGTAATTTTTTTTCTCATCTTTTAATAAAAAACATTTACTTTATGTACCAGGAATGTAAACCACTCATGTTGTGTGTTTTGATACCTGCGAGAGTGATTAATAAAATAAATAAAAAACTAGTGTAATGTTACAGTAGACGTTCAGATCTAACAAGAGCCATGAACAGACATCAAAAACCTTAACCTACTCAGCGTCCATTTGGAAACACACTTTCAAAGCCCGTCTTCCTCTGTGTGTCTCTTGTGCTCTTGTTTTGGAAATCGATAGAGTCACCTTGGTTGGCCATTTGCTCACGGTTGGTGGGGTTATATGTGTGTGGGAGCGGGAGCTCCCGTGCGAGGGGTGGAGTGGGTTGCATGTGTGCGCGTCCGTGTGCGTGAATGTACAGGCGCGAGAGCACACAGGGTGTGAAGAAGAGCCATGGGGATCAGCATTAGCTACAGAGCCCTTTTTGCTCCTCTTTAAACTTGATCAAAGGCAATAGTAGTTGAAGCCTATTAAGCACGTCCCTTTCCAGAGCGGGATAAGAACACCGCATATTCAGAGGGGGGCAAGATGATTTTAAAACCACAGCTATTGACACAGAAATGTATATGTTTTTTTTTTCTTCTTTTAAGTAATGCCTAGCAGTGAAAAAGTGAATTTGAAAATAAAGAAGAAAGTTTTCTGAAAGGGTGTAGGGCTGAATTCAAAGCCACACCTTTGAAATCTTGAACGGTTTGATCCACACTTGCTAACTGGTTTATCAAAATCACCACAGCTATTTGCTGTGGTTGTCTGAGCTTATAAAAATACAATTTCAACTTCAGGGAAATGTTTTGATGACTCCTCAGTCACATTTTTTTTATACAGTCCACCAGATACAGGCAGCTTTCTTTTAAGATTTTTTTTTCCTTCTCTCTCCTTTATATTCCTGAAATATAATTAGTTTTTTTTTTTTTTTTATAATGAATTTATTTTGTCTAAATAGAAAGAAAAGGACTGGTGACAATAAACAGATCAAATAGCCAACTGGATATTATTGAATGTCTGACTATCTGTCAGTAAGAAGAAAGTTTATTTTCATGTTTGTTTCCATTAATCCTGAGCCTTACATTATTGATCTTGTCAAACACAAATTAACTTCCTTCATTTAAAGGCATCTTCAACTTTGACATTAAGCTTCACCGAGAGTTAAACAGTCTGTAAAGGCTGTGGTGGAAGTGGTTTGCGGATGAAACAGATATAGTATGACTGAAATGACAGATAACGAACGTGAGACGGATGTGATGCGGGGACCTTTGCTGAGAGTGAGGACGTACGGAGGGTTCCTCACGCCGATCACAGCTGGCGTGTCTGCTGCCTGGATCCTCTGTATTTTGCGCTGTCCTCCAGAGGGATGAATAAGAATAAACATATATAATCAGATAATTAGGCTTTCACCACAAATTCACCCCCACGCAAGCAGACACGCACAAACACGCACACACATTCAGCTGCATGCCTCGGGGTTGGCAAACCAATGAAAGCGGATTAGCAGATGTTTAAAGACATTATGGAGTGCTAAGGTTTGTGTGTTTATTTTTTTTTATAATGACCAATTTAAGGTTTGATTTTTTTTCTTGTCTTTTTTTTAAGAATTGTAATTTTTTTTTAATTGATTTATTTTTTTAGGACAGAGGTTTAAGATTTTTTGGTTTATCTGTTTTTTATTTCATTTTTTGAACGTGCACATTCCTGTTTTAGTACACCATTAATTATGACTGTCTGTTACTTTCTCATCGAGAGAGGAACTCCAGTGGAAACAAAAGCTATCCCTTCATCACTAGTGGGGAGTTTCACTTTTACTCATCCCACTCTGTCAAATTAATTAGTGTCCATCATTAATGGGGCACCGAAACTGCTTGTGACCTGCTAATCCAGCTCCACACTGGTATCAAATCAGCTGTGTATTCCTGTCAGATTAATTCTAGTGTCCTGTCCCATTTTTTATTCTGGAAATCTGTCAAAGTTACCTCAGCCTTACCCCTTCTGCCCACAATGAAAACAATCAGCCATGAAGGATTTGCATTTGACAGTTAGGGAGCCTTGTTATGTTTCAAAGTGGAATGACTGCACCCCCTAAAGGTCTCAGGAGGAATTTCACATCCTCTTCCCCTGTACCTCCACAGCCCGTCCAACCCACCTCCACGTTAATCTGCCAGACATAGAAAGGGAGAAGGAGAGTGAGGGTGAGGATGAGGGCGAAGACAGAAGGGTGTTCGTCCCGCCAGCATCATCCTCTCCTCTCTGCCAGCCTGCTCTCGTCTGCTGGGGTGCTTATGATCCATTTTCCCCCAGATATGAGAAAGTTGCTTGCTCAGAGGAAGAAAGCAGTCAATCAATGCTACTGAAATAGCCCCACTCCATTAGCAGGCGGTAACAGGAGCTGTGCCCTTGCTTAGGGGACTTTGGTTCAGGCGGCTCCAGTCCCCGAGTCTCTCTCTCTCTCTCTCTCTCGTGTCTTTGACTCACTGACTCTCTTCCTCTGCCAAGCCTCTCCCTGTCTCTCCCCACCCTCCCAAACTAATACCAGATCCAGATAGTTTTACAGATATTATGGCATATCTTCCAACAGCTCTCATTTCCATCTCTTTATTTCCTCTTACCTCAACACCTGCCACAACAGTGCAGTTTGTGTCGTTTTAAAAGCCTGTTTGTTGCTTGCCTAAACATCCTCGTCTTTGTTTTGCCAAGTCAACCCCACAGTCGGCCGGTCCATCAGTGCCCTGTTTTGCCTGCTTAGCCCCTGCTGTATGTCTCTAAAGACCTCTAATTGTATTAAAAGTACTCCCTTCTGCAGGCCCTTACACCCCGATCTTTGTGTCGCAGAAAGCTGATCCCTCAAAGCTCCTTTTGTTTTATACCGGGGGAAATCGTTTGGGAGAGGACCCCAGGATCTCCACCTGGCGTGCATGCCTCTCTCAACTGCAGATTATTACAAGGAACATCTGCTCAGGGGTCACAAACAGTGTCAGTTGGCATAGAAAGACAGGCAGCATGGGTCATCTTCACTTAAGCCCTCCGCCCTCCCTTGTTTGAAGCGTTAAGGACTAATGGTTTCATCCTGAACATTGCAAAGAAAAGAAAAGTATTTCATACAAAATTAGATGGAAATAGATTAGGCAGGATTGGGGAAATGGTTGTTAGATGGTTTGTTCTCTGAAGAAAAGAAAAAATTATTGGGTTCATTTAAAAATTTATCATGAAGTTTATTGTATCACCAAATTTGCCAAAACATGGTTTAAAAAAATGGATAACACTAAAAATTGCTGTTATAAAGATGACATTTTCTTTATTATTTTCTTTATGAATACAATATCAAGCACGACCAATGAGGAGTAGTGAAACTGTATCAATGTCATGTGCAATGTGCACGCTCTCTGATATGTGCTTGTCTCATATTTGAAGCTCTTTTCTGCGGCACACACTCCCCACCCAAACCCCCGCCTTCGTCATCCCCCACCTCGCCTGTCCTATCCTAACCCAAACTCAGCTGGGCAGCACAGAGATTGTAACTGTGTGTAACGTTGTGTCAGGTGCTATTAGAGGCGGTTAGGTGGCAGCCTCCATCACTCTGCCTCTCCGTGTCCACTCCAGGGGTGAGGCACTGCAATTGCCTTACATACACGCACACCACAGTGCAGTGACAGCGAGGCCTGATTGGCAGTGACATGACTGTGTTGCCGAGAGATGGTGCAGGGGAAGAGAGGAGGGGACCCAGGTGGTAAAGGAGCAGCTCCACGGGGTGTTATTCTATCCTGCAGGACCCGGGGAAGTGATGGGAGGTTCTACACTTGTGTGTGTGTGTGTGTGAGTGTGCGTGGATGTGTGTACCAGGTGTTAGCAGAGCCAGATCCCCAGGTGCTGTGTTGGGACATATTACATAAAGTGTACAATGACAGAGATGGCCCTGGATGAGACCGGATCAACTGGTCAGGGAAAAGGTGCTTCAAAACATGCGACAGAGTGAAGAAGGTACTTGTCTGCTCTTGCAGAGTTCTGCACACAGCACGTGTTTATGAATTACTGTATTAGGCAGTTCTTTTACATTGCTTAAACAATTTATATTCATGCAGATGGAGATATATTGTGCTTTATTCATTTATTTAAATTTCTAACATGTGGGAAACACTGTGAGATGCTTTATTTTGTTCCAATAAGACAGTATGCAACATATGCACGTTGCCCATAAAGAGCTTAAGTGTCATCCTTTTGAATATTTATCTCTCAAGTCTGATGTGACACTCACATTGTAATCACATGAACACTGTCTTTATTAGCTTGTCAGATTTTTAGAAAAATCTAAAGGGACAGAAGGCTGTTTCCAAACAAAGCTTGGGTTTTCACACATTTTTGCTCTCATATCTGAATGGATTAGCATGAGCTGTGACAACTTCCTTGTCACTAATAATTAAATCTAACCCGGTAATTTAATCAAACAGTCAAAAAAATGAATTTTAAGACAAAATATACAGTGAGTTGGATGGGAGATGAAGCAGATTCTCCTTGTTTATATTTTTAATTTCACAAAAAAAAGAAAAGAAAATATTGAAAATGCATCAAAAGAAGCTAAATAAATTATTTTACAGTTTTACAACCTGCTGTCTAACTATTTTCACTGCACAATGATATTTTTAATTCTTGGTAATTCTTCACAAAGTAAATGCGTGGCTATTCTAATGATAAATACAATATGTGCCAGTCTTAAAGTAAAACTGACTTCTGCCCAGAAATAGTTCAGGGGAATAAACAACCATCTACATGACAGAAACCAGCGCTTTGCTTCGTGATGAAGAGAAATGAAGGGTGCAAGAAAGTAGTGCGCATTAGCCCCCCCCACCCTCGGTGGGGCTGCCCTTGTCTTGCCTGATCCAATGTGTTGAAAAGTGACAGTCGCTCTCTGGCAAGATGTCTCTCGTTTGTTTCAACCTTCGCACAGTTTTCTTATCACCTCCATCTGCTCCATGTCTTCACCTTGAACCTCGTGAAATATCACTAAACAAATGTGGCCATCAATTTTCTAGGTCGTTTCATATCTCCACATCGTGGATCATAAATGTACCAGCATTCTCCCTTTTGATTATCTAAGTGGCCCAAATTCTGGCATTAATTGAAGGCTGTAAATGTCTACTGAAACTACAGTGCTATTCTCATCTCTAATGCAAGTGTTGGTCCTATTCCAGGTTAAAATAGCGGGAGAAATATTCTGATTGATGTCATTTTAATACAAAGACACAAACCGCTGTTTTCAATATTTTTCTGTTAAATTGATAAACTTGAATTTTCTTGTCATGCGGTGGGAATTCCCCTCTACAGTATTTCAGTATGTCTCAGGTAACAAAGTCAAAGTGAAATTCTTACCTCACTTTGTCTGCCTTCACTTTTCAAATTGTTGCTTCCTATTAAATATCTGTTTTAACTTTTCTGTATTAATTTTTTTTCCGCCCAAAAAAGTGCACTGAGATGACATGAAATTCACAGAAGCGGCAGTCCTTCAGCAGTATATCCACTAGCTTCCATAAAGATGGTGTATTGTAGTCCATGTTTTTCAGGTCACCAACAAATAGGATCCATCACACAATAATACCGACACAAGTAATTGCCTTTCTTCAGGCTATAAGGCCCCGAGGTCCTCTTGTCCAGTGAAAGCTTTGCTCATAAACCCTTGATTCTAAAATTTGATATTGTGGAGGCCTCGCTATTGTTGCTCTTACCAAAGCTTGGTTGATACTGCGTTAGTGTCGGGGCTAAATCTCATGTTCTTCTCATTGTATCTTATAACCCAGTTACCTTTTCAAAAACACGAGATGTTTTCACAATGCTCAGAGGGAGATGACTAATGTATCATTTCTGACTTGAAGAAATGATGACATGAACAACTTGTGAATCATTTTCACACCCACAGAATACCGTATTTCAACCTCTATTTCTGACATATTAACCGCTCTCAACAGCAGTCCCATCTTCTTGCTCAAAATATCCACAAAATAAATAAATATAAATGCTTTGGGCTACCATCAACCACTTCGCTGGGTCCAATTATCCCGGCAGATGAAAAAAAAAAAAAGTTTCCAACAACAAAGAAGGAACTCCAACAAACAATAAAGGCAATTTAACAGTCATGCTCAGTGTAATTTTTAGAATCGGACAGCGTGGTTTGTCATTTCTTATTTGATTGAGTCTTGGTAAATAACGTTACAACCTTTGCTTATGTTGCTTTGTTGCCTTTGGCTATCTGGCAAATGTAGCCAACAAATCAGAGCTTATTTCATAAATGCATTTCCTCAGTTTATTGCATCGGACACAGGTGATCAGATTTATTTAGGTATATGTGCACTACTCAGTCACCACCGATGGTCACTCAGTATTGGCGATGGTATCCATAACACACATGTGCCAAAAGATGTGTTTTTGTCTCATAATAGTATACTTTTCACTTTTCCATTTAGATTCACTCTGATACTAATTAAAGCGTAAGAAAATCCAAGCACATAATAATTAATATTTTCTTTTAATATATACAGTAAAATATCACCAAATGGCTCTTACACCTAGTTGGGATCTGTGGAGTGTGTTTACATGAGTAGTTATCTTTGAAAGGGACAGACCTTATTAGAGTTTGTTTGTCCTTTGCCTTGAAAATCCAAGCAAATGACAGGGGAGTTCATCTTTGAGCTAAACATGAAAGGACCTTCTGGTAATTAGTATATCATGATTAATGATTGTCAGTATCATAGCTTCTGCTGCTTTAATCAAATAAACACACACACATAAAAACATACCCTGCTTGTTTCTGGGGTGCTTTTCTCATTTAAGCATGGTTTTGTTGATTTTGAAACACTGCGGATGGAATTTTGTGCCGCAACCAAGTTTTTGCTAAATTAATGAGTACATGGCACATATTTACCCCTATCTAAAGCAGGGATGTGTAAACGTGAAGAATGCTGTCCTCATATACAGATGTGAAAAGAATTCTAGGTTAGTTCAAATGATCCAACTCAAATAGAAATGAAAAATATAAACAATTTTTTCTCCCCATTTTATCTTTAAGTTAATATAAACAAAATACCATTATCTGCTTAGCAACTTTGTTATAGGCTAAACTGTTGAGTGAAAACTATGTGGCAAAAAAGAAAACCTAAACAGATCCACGGTGGTTGGAGAAAATGCTACAAGTGCACATCCATGCACCCAAAAATCATTGCTAATTATTTCAAACAACACACACTGATCAATTCCTCATAACATAACATCATTCCGCATGTAGGATGAGGGCTACAATCTGATTTTGGTAATGTTTTTAAGGCTCTCCAGCCCACAGCTTTCCTATTGGATTTATGGATTTTACTGCACTGCAAAAGAAGAGAGATCCAATTTCTGTTCTAAAGGGGTTTATCATAACCCGTCTGATTAGACTAACAAAATACTCAATAAGCTGCTTGTTAGAAGTGAGAGGCCATGCAATGTTACCCAAACTAGGCTGATCGCTGAGTCTGGATGCCCTGGTGTGTGTTTGCAGTATATCTTATTTTTAAATTATAAAAAGAAAACTGAATCTGTTGTTCCTTTTACATTCCAATGAGATTTTCCAGACAAGAACAGGTAAAGGGTTATTAACACCGCTTGGAAATGTGCACTTCTGCACATTTATAGAACCCCAGAGCTTCCCGCAGCCTGGATTTCTCAGAGGTGAAAGGTTCCAAATCCCTCTTTAGATGGGTTGATCTTCTCAGGCCCATTATGCCCCTTCACTGTGACAGGAAGGAAGCTGAGAGGTAGTCTTGGGAAGAGGAAAGATAAAGGAGGAATTAAAAGACAAAAACTGAACTGAACTTCAGCATTTGTATAACTTGCCCTATTGTACACCTGAGTATTACCACGATTCAGTTTATATTCATTCCTTAATGCCTTGTTTCCCATCGTCCATGCTGCGCTCAAGCTCTTCACGTCAGTAAAACAATGTGGGACAGGTTTTAATCAGAATAGTGAAGAGAACAGTTCCCAGTTTGTGTTGCTCTTCCGTTGAGTCATAAAATATACATATAAAAATCAAGATAATGCATAATTTTTAAGATGTTCAAAATTTACATTTTCACTGATGATACCAATGAAAACACAGGGATTCTCAGCTATGGCTTGGGATTTTGGAGAGCTTTTTTTTTTTTTAAAAGAAGCCTTTGAATTAGTTCAGCAGGGAACTGAAACCAAAACCTCTGCCTTTACATTCAACTAAATATTTTCCCATTATCTCGATAGCCACAGAAGCTTTAGTGTCTGGTAAAACACTGAAGTTTCTCTTCACTAAGAAGCATTTTATTGTAAAAACATGAATGAAAGGTCCAGATTTTTTAATCATTATTACAGTTATTACTGGATTACAGCTGCAGTGCTCACTGTTCTTGTAGAACAAAGAGTATCTCATGTCACTTAGCCGACTGAGCTGAGGGCAACAGCTTAGTCCCCAAAGAGAAAACTGAGATTGACTGTTGGGGAAACCTGGAACACAACACAACCCCCGAAGCAGTTGATCATAACACAAATGACAAATAATTGACTGGATGATGGATGATTAGATTAGATTTATGGGTTTAAACAAGGTCAGACATCTCACTCCCACCTGCTAAACCACAACACAGCTCCAAATAATGGAATTAGAATTATGGTTATGTGCATGATAATTTTCCTATCACAGCCTTGGGAAGGTTGTTAAGGATTTGTGTGATATCCAATAGGTGTTGGGTTTAACAGCTGAGCCTACTGGGGGAAAACACAAGGTCAGAGGAACAAGGAGAGGGGCTCATTTTCTGCTGTTTGGCTTGGTGCACAGGAAGTAGCTTGGTCTATGAGCTTGTGCTCTGTATTTCTCATTATCCAATCAACAATATTGTTTACTTTACGACTAACGCAAAGGAATTTTAACAGAAAACCTGCTGACATTTAGACTCAATTGGTGAAATTATTTGCCATGTGAATAACATGGCAGAGACTTAAACGTTTGCGTATGCAAATACAGTTTTTAAAGATTTATCTTTTAACTGTATGAAGACAAATTCAGGAGTCAAAATCCTTATGTCAACTTATGACTACAGTTGTGAGCTCTAGTCACAGGACCTTGATGAGTTTGCATCTTAAAATGTGAAGGGATATTTCCATTTCATTTATTTATAAAGGCAATTTCCCCTGCTGATTTAAAGCCCTCTCTTATAAATTGTGTGGTGTTTACCATAAATCCCCTTTCTCTGATTAGATCAATCATTTGGTCATGAACTCAGCACTTGACTCATACAATGAAGGCCAACCCCTCTTATATGGAGTGTTTTTCAGGACAAAATGAGGCTTGCAGTGCTATTTACTTTGCTGTTAACTCATGAAGAATAAATTGCCCACTTTAAAGGTTTCCAACTTCACTACCGGTGAGAAATAAAAATGAAGAAGTTTACTATTTATAAAAGGTAAGTGGTTAACTTTTATATGCACTTTGGTAGTTTTTCAACAGTTTTCTCCTTCATCCTCCATGGCTCGAGGACAAGGGAGCTGTTAACTGTTGAGCCAATAAAACTGTTATTGCTGCTATCTTTAACATGCTGTGAATGAGGAGAGCCTTAAACAAACTACAGACTGCAGACTGGAGGAATGATTAACCCCATGATTTATAATTCTCACCATGTAAGGCAGCCAACCGTATTTTTTTTTCCCCCAAACGGTTGAATTTTATTTATGAGACATAAATTTTCTAAATCTTCCTAATGCATCCACAGTCAGCTTAACAGAATGAGGCCTAGTCAGTCAACCGTTCTCCTTTCTAAAATAGCAGATTTCCTCTGAAACTTTACCATCAAGCAAAGAGCGAATTGACTAAATTAAGTCACATTCAGTGCTTGCCATAGGTGTCCATCACTGAAAATGTTTTCAGGTCAGCACAAACAAGCTGGTACAAAACTCACGTTTAATGCATTTATGTGCAATCACAGAAGAAGAGTATTTTATTTTCGTCCTTAAGTAGCTTTATTATGCAGATTTTTGGCCATATAATTTTAATTTCTGGTACCTTTATAGTACATTTGCATCTAGCAATGCTTATAATTGTTTCTGTTAATATGTCTAGTTTTAAAACAGAAATAAAGATATTTTACATTTACATGACACCACTGTAAGTTACACTCCAGAAACATCACTGTCTTTACGGATCAGTTTATTGAGTCTGTTTCCATCTGCTACCCTCAGCCTGCTGCCCCAGCACACAACAGCAAATGTTATAGTGCTTGCAAACACAGACTCATAGAACATCCTCAGCATCCTCCAGCAGATGTTGAAGGTGGATATAAAGACGAGCCCTCTGGCCCTTCTTGTAGATGGCTTCAGTGTTTCATTTGCTCTGGTGTTGGCCAAACACACTTCATCCACTGACTCATGGTCATTCAACTTTCCTTCAAAACCAAAAACACATTTCTTTAGAGATATCAAAAAGAAAGCAAAATCCTCTGTAAGCAGTACTAGCAGATCTATGATGAACTTCCAACGATCACTGAAGCTCTTGCTTTTGTTGACACACACGGCTTGGAGAGCATTAAAATACAAGGAAATTCCTTCCTACGTGATATCAGAGTCCAATTTTGAAGACTTTTTTTGTTTCTGCAAAGGCTTCCTTCTGCAGAAAGAACCCTGAAACCAAGTATCTTTTGTATAGAAATACTACAACATGCATTTACCTTTTCTTGAAGCTCTGGTAATCATAATAAGACTCATAATAAGACTATAATAAGTCAAAAACCATAAAAAAAGCATAATCATGCAACTTTAAACAGAACCAACTAAAGCTGAAGAAATATCCAGATTATTAAATGGTGGCTTCCATACATATGCATTCAGCTTAATTATATTTTTTTAGGTGCACTACTTGAAACCATACTTTTTTCACATCAATAATGATAAACACGTATTGACTGATATGATAAATTTCCTCAGAATGTTGCGTTATAAAATAGTCCTTTATTGCTAGGCCAAGCACAATATGTGCAATACATCTAACAGAGTTACAGCAATCCATCCATATGGATACCTATATGTTATGTTTATGAGCACCAAGTAAGTGAATACTTTACTGACTAAAGATCATTACTTAAGTAGCCACACATACACACACCTTACTTTTTTTTTAAATAGCAATTTGTCTAAGACTAAAATGAATCAATGCATATTTACAGAACATATGTTACGAGATTTGGACAAGTTGCAAAGCCCAGCTCCATTAATAAATTGAGAATGTGAGGATTCATTACTGTATGGGTTTTCAGAGCATACCCATGCAAATGGCAAAGAAATGCAAATGCGTACTGTAGGCATCATCAGGCTGAGTGCTCTGGATAGATTGCCACAAGGTAATCAAGGGCCCACCACAAAAAAAAAAAAAAGATCCAGTGGAGTATGTTGGTCTATCAATTCCACCATCACAATGTCCAGTGTCTTAAATATGGGCATACATTATGTCACGGAATATCTATTTTATTTACTTGTTGATCTACGCCCAGAGACGTAAAGCCCACATGCTTACTCTGACAAATGGCATTACAGCTACTAAGTGAAGATGTAAAATTGCTTTCCTTAACTGGCCTTTAAGACTGCACAACCAATTATTAATCAATGGGTGTCAAGGGACCCAGGCCTCCCCAGTATTTGAAGCAATAAATTGCTAAATTATATTCATATTTATTCTAAGTAGGTCTTCATTGTAATTGGCATGTTATTAGGCTGAGGGCTTTTAGTTCGTACCACAGTAATTCAATTAAAAAAGTGAAATATAGATCTGTCTGGGATAAACAAACAAGCCAGCTGTAATATGACAGAAATGCAGTGAATGGTCTGGTTAAGTAGCTCATTATTTTTGCCCTTCCTTGAGGAAAATAGCTGCTTCAGGAGTGTAGTGCCTGTTTCATTGTAGCAGCCGGGGACTATGGAAGCACCTCATCAATCCACTTATCCCTGTTCCGTTGGTCGGATAATCTGAGTGTCTGACACTAATGGTGAGATTGCCTGAAGACTGAGAAAATATACTGAGGAGCAGGCTGAACCCTCTCCTCAGTCCCCGCTTTGTCTCACACAGACACACACACGTATGAACAAACATGTAGTGCATTCTCCGTGTCTTCCTCTCTTTTCCAATGTTCAGTCAAGAGGGTAATCCTAAGCTCCTTTACTTATCTCTGGGAGGAATTTCCAGCATTAGTCATGATAAGACAGAGGTCCTCACTGATAAAGAGAGGCAAGAACTCTCCAAAGCTAACTAAGGTGGAGATACTTATGGAATGCAAGTTTTGCAGCCAACCTGCTGGATGTGGATGAGAGGCTATTGTTTATACAGCCAAAAAGAACACCGTTATTAGTTTTCACTTGTGAAAATGGCCAATGTGTGCACTGATGTACAGATGCATAAAACAGTGTACATACAGGGCAACACAGAGTTTGTAGAAGCTGGAAGCATGCAAAACTCAGTCATGGTGATTAAAACTCATTAGACCGTCTCCTACTCAAACAGTGGCAGTTCCTTTGGTACAGGAAGAAAGTGTAATACATTGAGCTTTGCTACATATTGTGGTGGGGGGAAAAGTTTCAAGCTGGAATGATTTACACCTTTGGACAGAGCTTGACTCATGCAAGGATGAAGTGGAGCAAAGGGTTTTGAGGCTTGCAGCACGTAAAGATTTATTATTTCCATGAACTTTTTCCAAGTGTCATTCGTGATCCAGAAACAACAACACAGGTATTTAACCTGTTCTTTGTCAAGCCCTGCTTGGTAAAAAAAACCCTCTAATTCCTCCTTAGAGAGGAGGAGGACATTTGTTTATCTTCTACTTTGGCTATTTGACTTAACTATCTTCACAGTTTTGTAGTTTCAGCACCATATGTACATGACTGAGAATGACGTTCTACCTCACAAAAACAGCTTGGCATGGGTTCAAAGTAAGGTTAGGGCCCACAAGCAGGGAAAAAACTAAAACAACCCCTTTCTTCACCCTGGATCCTGCAGTGAAAAACATGGCTCTGTCACATTCATCTTGGGAAGAAAGTTGCAAGGCAATTTGTTGAAGGTCAGCAGAATATGTGATAAAAGTGTAGTCTTGTTAAGCATCCATCACAGGCTGATTCGGATTTTGAGCAAAGATGTAGTGACAAAAATACACAATGGGTTCAGGATAATGGGTTTAGGCAGGGATATTGGGTTGGGTAATACAGTTAATAGGTCCTTGGATCTGGGGGCTCTTTTAGGCAGATATGAGAAGCATCACCGGCTGTCATATTCTCCGATGAGAGTATGCATTAGAGCAAACTCTATTTAGTATAAGACAATTCAATTAGGGACTATTCAGGGACCCCGGATTATTTCCCTACGGGCATCCACTCATACGAGGCAATATTCAGATTTCATTGTGTTTTCAAAGTGGAGAAATGTCAGCGGCTGGCTCCTGCAGTGGTTGGGGGGCCTGTATGGACATTTATATTTCGAAGGTCAAACAAATGAAGACAAAATTTTCTCAATACAGCTCTAATATACAGTAGCAATAGTTTATGGACTGAGTAGCAGCATCTATCTTATGACACAGAGATTTTATGGCTTGGCTTGTGTTGAGCCCTGCCTGCACCCCCGTCATTTCCATAACGTTTTCCTTTAAGAATAAAAGTGCAATGGTAACCAAAAGAGAACGAGATAGTGTTAGCACTGCATGTAAGAGTAAACACAAACTGAGTCTCTATGTTTTCATGCCTTGATCATTAACATTTTGAAGTAACCTTTCGCAAAATACAAACTTCATCATATTAGAAGTTGGAGTATATTCTCACGGACATCTGTAAAAGAAGACCTAAACAGTCGATTTACTTTCATTTTACATTTCATGACATGGTAGGATTTTCTTTACATCAAACGCATATGCCGTACATATCAGGTGTGAGCATGCAGTAAGAGATTTCTTTTCTATCATCACAAAAGTACATTTTTATGTCATCTACACATATGCTGCACATATGTTAGACGTCAGTGCAGTCTTTCATTCTACTATGTCAGTGCATAAATGCATGTGTCCATATTATACACATGTGTTTCGTATATCATCAGGCGAAGAGACTACACCTGTCTCTACATGAAACCAGAGAGTGATGGCTGCATTCAGGGGCTACGTTATGCAGCACAGAGACAATGCAACTGGGTCACACAAAGCCATAAATTCGGCCTCCTAAGATTATTACACAAGAAACTGAGATGCCAGCAAATCAATTCACAGTTTAGCAGTGGGCTCATAAAGCGACTTTTACTAGCTCATCTAAATCCAATCAGCATGTTTCCTATGTAAACAGAGATGCACAGTATTTCGTACGAAAGGAGTTCCTGAGGATGACATTGCAACAGGGATGTTCCACGTAAACAAGCGCACCATTATTTAACATCGGCAAATGTTAATCTAATTATCCCGTTGGGTTTAATGCTACCAGTAGGCAAGTCAACTGTTTTGACAGTTGCTATCTTTATTTCAGCCAAATACTGACAGATCTGAGGGAGCATGACAACTTCTTGGAAAATATATAACTTCAGCGTGTTTGTGCACTTAATGAAGCGCTCAGAGCTCTTTCCACAGAGAAGTAAGGACAGACAATTTTACTGTAAAGTAAGCAAGCGAGATCCCTCGGTAGATTCATTTTTTTTGTGGTCACAATGTTGTTATTACCTGGAAGTTCTCCAGGATTTCCATTTCACCATGAGACCGCGTTTTAACTGTGTACACTAGATATCTTCTGTGCAGACATATTAAATGACGAAAGACATGACATGATAGTGGCAGGCTACTAAGATTTATTCTGAAACCCTACTATATCATATAACTGCTTTGAGAACACTACGCGTAGTTACTGAGTCCAGCTGACATCCATTTTATTCCACCCTGAATCATGTCCTTCCTGCAGCTTTGGCTCAGACAGGAGAAAAATGTCATTGACGCATTCCAACTTTGGGTCAAATCATATTCAGTTTTTTTGTTTTATATTACACACATGCCGGTTAAATCACCATCAGCATATTGGTGTCTGTCTGTCTGTGAGGTGTATGATGTTAAAAATATGCTGGCTTGTCTGTTCCTAAACTCTCAGTGACAGCAGGGACCTTGGTAACAAAGAGCAAATATCCACATCCGCATGTAGAACAAAGAAGCTTGATATAAGCACAATGCTTAGGCCAGTATTCCTCCTGCCACCGTGTGTCCCAGTGGGGGTAGCATTTTGCCTCTGACTGATTGGCTGGTCAGTGCCCTTCTCGCTAGCGGTGGACATTAACTTGTCAGAGGGAAAAGGGGAACAACTTTGATGATGTCCTTTTTCTTTCCACTGGTCACACAGATCTTTGCCTTGCTGTGGCAAAGTTTGACTGAACATTTTGTCTGGGGGAGTCGGGGAGAGGCAGAAAGAGAGAGAGAAGGAGAGAAGAAGGGGGGAAAGGGGACACAACAGCGACCATATGTTCAATGTGACCCTCATTATTCTCAATTAGGGCAGCCATCCATGGAATGGTCTTGCTGATAACAGCCCATAACACCTTCAGTAGAATAGTGCACAATATTCCAGTGGTGCGATGGACAAGCCGGGTGGCAACAGGCACGTACAAGCGTGTGTATATTTGTGTGCATGCCTGTGTGAATTTGTGTTCGTCAAGTAAATATGCAGCGACACCTTCTGTAATCCTTAGCATGCTCACAGCGACTCCTGTAGTGTATGTGTGCGAGGTTCTGTATGTGAGGGCGATTTTAGCGGCGCTTTGGATTCTCTGTGTTTGTGCACATCTGAGAGGTGGGTGGGCAAGCAGTCAGACTTTGCCAGCTTTCCCCCTTACAGGGGGCATGCAAGGCCGTAGCCCAGGTCCCTAGGATGTCTGGATGGTTAAGTTGATGGAGAGTAATGGGGTCACATTGAGCTTGTGATGTCAAGGCTAACCTTATGCTAAACCATTAATGGCATTATGAATCTGGCTGCGCTATTCTACCTTGCCGTTTAACTTGTAAGAACAATATTTAGGTCGGGAGGACCCTATACATTGAGGGACCTACATATTGGTCCTTTGTCTTTGTTCCTCATTTGTTGAATTCTTCTGTTTTTTTTTAAGTTATTAGTGCAATTATGAGCTGAAGGTCAGCCAGGCAAGAAACAAGGAAATAGAATGAGGAACCAGCGGCCTTCTCTTTTCAAACACACATCTCATTCTCTAAAAAGAAAAGGATTGACACATTTGTCAAACTGACATAGCTTACATATTTATCTATAACCAGAAGTGCATGTGTTTGCAATATTTTTATGAACTGCATATCATAAATAATTCAAATGTCTGTTTTAGTTTACACTTTAAGTAAATTAACTTTCTTGCTGAGGTAAATGAATAAGGTTCATAGTAGTCATCTGTGATTATTTCCCCTGGCATGCTTCCCGAGCTCTTACTGTAACCCTAGGAAGCAGTGATGTCACCCTCACTCCTTCACTGAAGTCAAAATGGCCCAGGTGATTAAGTTCCCGATAAAGAGATGGGAGTCAGTGGAAGGATGTGGCATTGAGCGGGCTCATTGATTAAAGCCAAACAAGAACCATCAGCACTCTGCAAAGGCGGCAGCAGCATTACTTGCAGTAACTGGTACATATCTTTTTTTTTTCTTTGGTCTCCTATACCCTTGAGCATACAGTACTCTCAATTGGCAGCCTCTTCTTGTGGTACCTGGCGGACATAAGTGATGTGCAACAGTATTGATATCCTTACAGATATCAATCAATGCCTATACCTAAAAGCTTTTTGGGTCAAGGAAGGTGGATATTTCAATTCACATGCATCATGTTGGTGTTCCTAATCAAAGCAAACAACATAAATACGCAGGTAAAACCATCTGGTCTGCATTAAGTGATTTATGCAAACAAGATTGGTTATTGCTGGTTCTTATATGTAGAAGAAATGCAGAACTTACAGACAATTTGTTGCCCTTTTCCCAAATCAGAATGTGTTCAGCTCCCGTGCTTGTTGCTGCCATGGCAGCGATGATCATTGATGAGAAGAAAACTTTAATGGCATGGAAAGAGCTGTTATTTTGTTCACTTGTGACTTGTGATTTAACAGAGCTCTTTAACAATTTTATAAAAAATGAATGCATTCCCTACAATGTGTTAAAGCTGTTACTTCATTTTTTTGTCAGTCCAGTTCATGGCATCTCTTTTTCCACATGTGGTGTGTCCCTGAATGAGTACTCTAATGAATTGTGGACTCTCATGTGTCAGTGATACATCACACGGCAACTATGTGTGTCCACATCACCCAGTCATAACAGGCAAAACCATCTGATTTCCGTCAGAGTCAGTACACTTTAAAGGATTCCCATGTATCATATGGGGAGAGTTCTGGGTCATAACAGACCACCACAGCGCTATATTAGCTATGCTTCCACTATCTGTCTGAAGGGGAAATCAGACATACTTTTATTAATAAGTCTCTCCCCTACTTTGCTGGCATACCGAGACAAGAACAGCAGTATAACTATATAGCGTAGTCAATCTATAACTGCAGCTAGATTTAACCATGCAGACCATAAACATGTGATTTCATAGGACCTTGACTTCCTGAACAGCCGTTTTGTTTCCTCTTCAACTTCACAGGCTCGTGTATTTTTACGGTGAAGTTTGCAGGAGCATAAGCGCCTGTAAACCGTGCATATATAGACTAGCTATACTGTCTTTATAATGTGCAAAGACAAGTCTTTGCATTTTATAGAAACAGTGGGACTGTATCTACGGACTATGTTAAGGCCTCTGTGGCTTCAGGACGCAAGTCTTCAGTCTTCTCTAGACAGCCAGAGAATCAAGACTGCTCCTTTTTCTAGAATCCTAGAATGATTACAAGTCAACCCGCCCCCCCCCGATTTTCTATATTTAGGTTATAAATAAAATACATACATGCTACATAATGTCAAAACAAAATCTAAATGGGTTGATGATGACATAGGTGGTCTAAAATTAAATCTGCTGCATTCTGGAGCTTTCTAAAGCGCATGGCAAGTCCAGACCAAAGATAAACAGTTTGACTTCCTACATGGCCTCTGAGATTGTGCAGTGCTTGCTGTATATTTGAGAAAGTAGCAAAGTAAGCACAACGTCAAGCAAAGCAAATATATGATGAGTTAATTATGCAGTTCATTTGGCGAGCTCTGACATTAGCTCACTGTGAGGTGTGTTTGAAAAAAAATCTACAGATTTTTTTTTTTGTTTTTTTTTTATTTGAGTATTGTCAAAACTTAAAAACATTGTTTGAGAGCAGTTTTTCACCAAAGTTATACACGATGTTCCAAAACCAGTCCCTGCGAGAAATAGCAGTCATTGCCATATATCCAACTGTCACTGACGCAAGATACAAGTTTTGTGTTGATTTCCCACAATCCAGAGTATGAATTGCAGTGGGTTCTCTAAAAGTGTTGCAAAATGAAACAAAAACACCACACACACAAACCCAATCAAGCCACAACCTTCCCCACCCGTGTATCTAAAACAGAACAAGCCCATACAAGTTTGAAATTGATGAGTGCACCACTACAAGTTCATGACTTTGACCTCCAGGGTATTTGATCCCTTGACATAGAGTTTATTTTTCTAAAGCTACAGCTTGATATTCCAGCACTTAATTTAAGAGTGCAGTTAAATCACAGAAGCCATAATATGTCAGGCGATCCCACTACTGGGGGTAAAAAGAGAGTGAAAACGTGGAGGGGGAGGGAAAACAGTAAGTAATGAAAAAGCTATGATTGCTTTTCTGTCCCTCCAAATGACAGTTAGCACCTCAATGACCTGCTCGGGGCAGGGCCATCTAGAAATGACACGCTAAGGCACAACGTCATCTAACAGGGTAGTTACAAAAATCAATACAAAACCCATTTCAAAGATGCTCAGCGAGGGTGTGTGTGAGACGCTGTGTGTGTGACAGAGAGGCAGAGAAAAGGACCTGCTGTTATGTTCATTTATTGAGTAGGCCTGAGGGGCAGAAAACAAACTTTTCTGATATACACATTACCTCGTAAGCAAAGGAATTCTGAAGGCTAAGCAATAACTGCAATCTCAGTCTATTACTTAAGTTGAGAAGAGCCCCCCGACAAAGAAGGCGTCCTTTCACTGCATGTCAAGTACAGCTTAATTCCAAACTCACTGCCCGTGAGCCCTTTCCATTGTCACACTTTTAACTAAAGTAGATATTGGCCAGAGAAGAAGAATGACTCTTTGTCCGCTGGGGAATCGATATGCAGTCTCTCTGATATTCACAGAGAACACATGTAAACCAGCCGGGCCGGCCGTACGACTATCTTGTCTTGTTGGGATACGGGCAAACATTGCCATATATTATCTCCTTTGATTTGTTGTCAATACCCAATCACGGCAAAGAGGTGCAGGTCTAGCGGACCACAAAGACACTAAGCAGTGTAAAACAGACAAATGGGCTGGGGGAACATCAATCCGAAGGGCACGTCAGGCCGAGCCCCTGATGAAACAGGGCGCCGTGTCGATGGCTGAAATTTATAGACAGTAACATGTGAAAGTGCTCACTCCTCAGCCTCCAGAGAGGTCAATAGCTTGATGCCTCTGTCCAAATGGGCTTCTCATTAAGCCAGCTCCTTCACTGAGGATCTTTTTTTTTTTTTTTTTTACTTCTCTCATGGTTGCACAACAGGAAGGAGTATTTGGTTGTTTGGTGTCTTAAAGCAAATTACTTTTGCTGACCTTTTTTTTTCTTACAAAAGTTTAAGAAACAAGAGAAATAGATTCCCTCATAATTAGATATTTATTTTTTTTGCTTTTCCAGGTATGGTAAAATATCACAACATTGCTGTATTAAAACAAAGCTGTTAATTTTTTTTTTAGTTAGTGATTTATTCCGAACATGCAAATGATGTATAACGTAAATATGAACAAGTAAAACAGAAATAATAATACAAAATGGCCGATCAAGACAATTTTACAAAACAAAACAAAATAAAACAAAAAAACAGCACAGTAATTTCACTTGCATGTCCGAAAAGGGGTGGGAAGAAGTATAACTTATTTAATCCCGCCCCTTCTCCATAAAATATTAACAATATTTATTTATGTCCTTCTTATTTTTACATTACTCTTTTCTTAATTATATATAAATATATACACACACACACACACACACATTAATCACAATATTAATTTGCTATAATAGATAGAAAACCTTTTTACAATTAAGTGGAAATATAGTTGTTTTAAACTTGGAAGTGGCACTCACTTTATCAGGTGTTCAAGGGATAGGATCATGGATCAGCAGTGTTCTGAATTCTACAAGGATATTCCTTTAGAAATACAGTTGAATTGAGTTTTCACTTTGTGTCAGCTAGATTTCCTGCGAGGAGCAATGTTACTCCAAAGATCTGATCAGTGTTTCAGCTGTACTGTTGCTGTGATATACCGTTCTTTTAAATTAAATACAATATGAAAGGGCTTGGCGCCCACCGATGGCCCTCAGACAATCTAAGAGAAAACACTGGTACATAGTTCAGCCACATACACTCACACAAACACACAGATATGCACACAGGAAATAAATTTAATGTTGTCACTTCCCTCAAAGCCATCAATGTCAAGAGTGACTACTAGCAATTCAAAGTAATCGGGCGGCCACGAAACAAAAATAAATTTGGGGCTTGACACGCTGTTGGAAAAGAATAGCAATCAGCAAATTTAATGCATTTCTGATGTATATTTAAGGCTGTGACACTAGGCCACAGATGTACATGTGTTGGGTTTCTATTTTGCAAAAGATATGGTTGGTGATAACCTATTATGGGACATCGTCAGCTTCCCCACAGCCTCAGCCTCGGATAGGAAAAATTCCATCACTTGCTCTATCCAGGGGATGTAATATCGAAACAAATTATGGCTGGAATTGAAAAGTCACAAGCTTATTCTGTCTTGATCAAACCACTGCCAAGAGGCTAAGTGCTGAAATGGAGATGCCCCAAAATGCTTTTTTTTTTTTATTTTATTTTTTTTATTGTGTTATCATCAATGACATCTACGACACTACGAGTTCCCAGTTGTAGTGGTAGATATGAATATATCTTTTTTTTTTCCCTTTTTTCCTCTAAGCTACAACTCAGAATATAGAAACATGAAGTGACAAGAAGCACATGGAAATCATTAGCAATTAGGTTATTTATGTTGTCCCAAACCATCATTCTTGTGCAATTATTCAAGATCCTTTGTAAGGCAAATCAGATTTATGTACATATGGTTTATTAACACATTTGTGATGTTAAGACAGTATTAATTAATGAATATGAGCTCAAAGAGAATTCAAAGCTTGAAAAATGCAAGGGAAACTAACCAACCCGCTATTAGTCAATTTTACAGGGTCTGTAGTCAGACCCAACAAGAAAACAAGCCATTAATGTGACCTCCACTGCAGAGACAAATCTTATTTGGCGAGACGTCGTTTGTAAGACGTAATGATCACATCTCCAAGTACATAACATTTGATTGGATGGCAAGAGTTTGTTCTGGCAGCAGCAATAATAAAAGTCTCATCTTGGTTTTATAGTGTAGCATATTGAACCGTCTGAGTGCTACCTTGCTCTACAGTGGCCTAGAGGCCCTTTTTTCTTTTCAGCAGTGATCGGTCATGACACACAAGAGGTCTGCCGAGACCCAGTTAAAGATTTCTATTATCATATCAATTCACACACCAGTGCTCTCATTATAAATGACACAACTCCAACAGTGAATAAAGGCTGCTCTACATAATGCATAATTAGAAAGTTTTTTTGACTTCTTCTTTTTTTTGCATATGGTAATGCATGTATGATAAGAGCTGACGTTAGAGATAATAACTTTGGCGGGACATTAAAGTATCTCATAGAAAATAGAAGAATATGGTTGAGTACAGTGACCTCCTGACCCGGCCAGATCCCCCTAGATGGCTGAGCTGCAGCGAAGCTCGGGCCGGCAAACCACGGGGCCAATTCTCCCGTCCTTGCTGAGACCTCTTTAGCGACTTATAAGGCCCATCAATATTTAACAACTCCATGATTGAAATTTCAAATTCATCGCCTCAATGTTAAATCACAAAGGGGGAGCGAGATGGGAAAGGGTGAGCGAGCAAAGAGAAGACAGAGGAAGAAGATGACAGCGGCACATTTTATCAGAGCTGCTTTAAATAAAGACTGTGATTTAGTGAGGCCACACCAAGTCAATTAGGGGCAGAATATCTGAGGTCTTTTTAAATGGAAGCTGTTTTGGATCTGACTGTTTTACAATCACTCTGATAAGAAAACATACTATTCCAGCGGTGAAGAAACGAATCTTGCAGAAGTTACAAGAGCGATTTCCTGCCCTTTCTTCTCTATAGTTCCTCTTCCCTCCCTCCTGCTTTAAAGTCCTCGTCCATGATTCTTACCCTTTTATGCATTTCTCAACCCTTGTGCCCTCTCCTGTTCATTCGACACACTTGAGTCAGAGAGCACAAGATACTTTTACTATTTCATGAAGGGCTGAGGTTTCTTGGCGGTGCCAGAGTTTCCCTTGTTTGACAAAGTCCACTCACGCATGCGAAGAAAGTGTGGTGAGGCTGACGTCACATACTCAAAATACAACAGCACTTAATAAGCTACTCATCACCTCTGAAATATGTAAACTTGCATCTAAATTTACAGATCATTCATGAAATTAGAATTCTGAATTTAGATACAGATTTTAGTCACCCAAAGCAACTTTGTCATCTATTTAAACACACAAACATAAATGTCTTTAATAGCCTCTTTTAATAACTTACAATAGGCAGCCAAAATCTTACTCTTCAGAGGAGAGGCAGAAAAGAGCGGCTGTCCTTAAATAATCGCTGTCCTCTCTTTAGCATGCGTGCGTCTTTTAGTCATGCGGTTTCATGGAGTTAAACAGAGGAACAGTAAAACCATACGAAATCACTTCCCGATGCAGTACAGCCATCCTCCCCTGCGTATCAAAGGCCGTTTTTGTGGGAGTACCCCTGCCTACGCATCCCATCCCTCCCCAGCTGTGTGTGGCTTTTGGTTCACTGGAGGTCAGAACGATCATTCACCCCAAGGCCTGAGGGCGCCCATATACTCTCGCCTTTATGACCACATAAAGAAAGCCAAGTGCTCAGGCATGCCTGATTAGTGGCCCTAATATGCTATTTGTGACTAATTTCAGAGGCGCTAAGTCACAGGTGATGGTCCCGGGCCGTAAATCTAACACGGCCAACCTTTGACGGTCCACGTGTGTGTGTGTTTGTGTTCTTGTGAACAAGTAGGTCTCCGTCGTGAATATGCAGGGGCCATTTAGGTGAAAAGAAGGACATAAAAGTAATGGATGGTAGATGAAGCCATCTTTAGCTGACAAGTCAACTTATGTTGAGAGGATGTGGATGTGTGTCCGTGTGAGCATGTGTGTGAGTGTGCGTGTTCATGTGTAAAAGTGTACTTTTGTTTCAGCACAATCATTACTCTTTGCCTCCAGCACTGATACACTTTGACTGCAGAAATTTTGCGGTGTTACATTTCTGCATTTTATGTGCTCTACTGATTGACTAGTTCACACGATTTAAATCCAAATAGTTACAAAAAATAGTTAATGAGTGTCTTTTGGTTGTATTGGAGTAGAACAAACTGCTACGGACTGAGGGCAAATGATTTTTGACCTTGTCCGTCCAGTTGCTGTTGTATGTATGCATCGGAAATACATCGTCATAGTCTAACGAATGTGTAGAATGTGAAAAAGTAGTCAGAATAAAAATACAATTTTAATATAAGTAATGATAACTGTGAAATTATGTGATTGTCTTCTTTTCCTGCTTCCTTATTGTCCCTCTGATCTAACAGTGGATTTTTTTAAACAAGATGAAGAATTAGAGGGAAGATGAGCGAAGCAGTGTTGTTGAAATAATTCCTGGCGGTGTGTGTAGCACTGAGCAAAACAGAGACGAGCCAGAAAACCCACTTTGTGTGTATGTGTGTGTGTGGAGGACACAGAGGGACAGTGACGATGCGTATGCATGGCTGCATGAGTGCATGTGTGTGTATACGCAGCATGTGTGTATGTGCACCGGTGACCTCTGCGCTCGCTGTGCTGTGTCCTCCAAGCTGACAGAGTCCTCTCCTCCAACTCCTCTGTGTTAAACACTCAGGGTCTGTTCCCAGATGGGCAGCCGTAAGCACCCCTCGCTTGATACGCAGACACACACACGCAGGGACACACACACACACCATCGGCAGCATGAGGGATACCACTGTGCACAGTAACACTGCTCAGGCTCCAGAGAGGTGAAAGCCATGGGTGGGGGTTGAGGGGGTAGAGCAACACTCACCACAAAGCTACACAGCCAAAAGGTTAACAGTTTTGCCAGATGTGGGGTCACCAACAGTAAAGAATCACATTATTTCTATATGAATGACAATGTAAAGCCTTGAGACATTTGGACTTGTATTTATTCAACAGAGCTGACAGAATATGGCACCCCAGACATTTCCCCTTGAATTGTTGAGATATGCAGCAACAGGGTGAGACATTTGAAACCATTTGCATGTATGAGAAATGCCTGACAATACATTGTAAGGCATTTTAGGTAAGGACAGTTGCAGCTCAGCCCAGTCAGTGGTATTTCATTTGTGCATGTCATGTTATTTTCCAGACATTGTCTAAAATGTTTTCTAACTAATTACATTATAACAGATGGGAATGTGAGAAAGAAATTATGATATAGTCATATTTTAGTTCCAGTATTACTATACATTAATAAGAAAATTGAATATATTTGTATTTATATTTATATTTTCTTTGTTAAGAAACAATTTACTTGAAGAATGTAGTTGTTATCTGTAGAATGGATATACTGTTTGATGTGGTTTTTGAGTGATGTATTTTGTATTGTGTATTTTATTGCTGCTGTTGTCTTGGCCAGGTCTCCCTTGCAAAAGAGATCTCGTATCTCAATGGGACTTCCTGGTTAAACAAAGGTTAAATAAAAAAAAAAAAAAATATTGTTCAACTCTGAGAAATAATTCAATGTAAACTTCCTTTTTTTATTATTTGCAAACTGTTCCCAAAACTCCTGTTCTTCAGCCCTCACATCCCTGAGAAACCTGGTCCACACAGGTAGCAAACGCCCCAGTCTCACACAGTTGAACAGCCGAGGTTAAAGAATACTCCAAATAATAAGATGCAAGCCTCCAAGTCTGGTAAATCAGTGTAAAAAACACTCTTCCCTGCAGCCAAAATACTTCAACCCCTTGTCCCTGTTTTGAAATCATAAACAGCTCACCATCCCTCACCAGTGGTAATGAAATGCAAAACAGTGTGTAAGAAAATATCAAAACCTGCCTTGGCTCAGCGGCCCTTCATCGAAAACATTTCAGAAAAGCAGGCAGGAGCACGTAGCACAAACACGGATTCTGTCAAGGCCAAATTAGGAACATTAAAAATCACAGGCTGAGAACTTGCTAATTATTACACCCCCTTGCAAACAGAGACAGTCAAGCTAAACAACGAGCCACTGGCTGACTCCCAATGTCACTTTGTGCAGGCAACAAATATCCAAAGGTCAAAGTGTGCTTTTGTGGAAAGGACCAAAGCTTACCAGGGCTAAGTGGTGTGTGTCTGCACTTGTATGTGTATCTTTGAAGTAATCTAAGCTCTGGTGTCCTTTAAGACAGTGCTGCCACCTGCTGCTTTAGGTATGAACAAAGGCACAGAGCCTGCGGAGGAGAGTAACAAGTAGGGCAGCAAGTGCCCTACAGATATGAGTGATTATCTTTAAAATATGAACCCATGAACTCTCATACGTAATGAAAACATCATCATCCTCTTTTATTAAGCTCTCACATTAATTACACTTAAAAATGGAACTGATGCTTGAATAATATATGACGGTTAACATCACATAAAGCTGCGTTTTAAATATAGGTTTACTCACAGGATTGACTCATTTTCCTACCCAGAGTCTGTCGTGGTCCGTGTCGCGGTCAGGTGAACCTGCATGCAGCGAATTGTCTCATACACCTGCTTTTTGTTTCACTTTTATTGTCGCAGAGGACAGCAAGATGTATGACTCTTCAGCAATTAAAATATTAGATATCAAAGTGTCGATGTCAGGGACTTTTAAAGAAATGTGATAGTGAGGATGAGTATTAACGGGAACACATGGCTTTTCATAAATAGCAAAAAGATGGAAGGTGGGGGTGACTTCAAATGCAAGGATTCTGTATAACTATATTCTGTCACCTAACAATGAGAGAGATTTTTTCTTCTTCGTCGTTTTTTTTTTTTTCCTGTTCCAGGAATCCTCTTTCACAAAGAACGATGAACTTTGGACTGACACCTGTACAGATGTGGTAAGGCTAGAAGCCATGCTGTAATTAAAGCACTCACCCTGGGAAAAAAGGCGCGATCTTCTGTCATCTTTTGACAAGGCTCCGAGCACCAGGCAAAGCAATATAGTTACATGCTTGGTAGCAGCTGGAAAGAAAAATGACTGGGTGTTTGATTGCCTGATAGCCAGATTGTATCTCCAAGCTATTGTTTTTGGTGATAGCGGTCAAAGTTGTGTGTGTGTCCGTGTGTCTGTGTGCGTGTGCATGTGTGTGTGTGTGTGAGAGAGAGAGAGAGAGAGAGAGAGAGAGAGAGAGAAGGGAACGGGCATGTTCTCCGACAGTATGCTCAAATTGATGAGCACCACTGTACAAATGAAATACATGCTAATTTTTTTTCTCCCTTTTGACTCAAAAAGAGCATTTCATGATGTGATACATTGAAAATGTTGGATCATGATATCCATATTTCATCTGCAGTATAGTTACCAAATCCCCTTTTGAGTCAATGAGCACATCAGTAAATATATTTTGACTTGACTTCACCGCCTCGTAGAAACCTTAGACAGACACCATATACGCGCTGCCAGAATCATTAAGTCAACATGCCATCAGGTTCAGCTCAGAGTCTCTCCTCAGAATCTGAGAATGATACAGCCTGACGCAGCTTGAACTTTGCGCCTGCCAGGAGGGGCTATTCTCTGTCGGCTTCACCATTCTCCCATGGCTTTAAATATTGTAGGCATGTTGGGGATGTGGAGACGCATTTGTCATCCTTGTTTGACAGGCCTGATGAAGGGGTTGTCTGTCAGTGTTTCACAAATCCGACCAGACCGCAAACCCGCTGGTGGCACACAGACAGTCACGAGCCGCGGGGAGTTCCCTCCCCTGCTGGCTCACAAGGTAATTGTCATAATACTGAGATGGAAAATTATAGAGGAGTGAGTTAAGGAGATACTTGAGCTAAAAGCAGAGGTTTGACATCGTAAGAAGAGTGTGGGTGGTCTGAAACGGTGAGGGGCAAGCTTTTACAGCTGATGCCTAAATGCTGTAATAGCAGTTGCACTTATATGTACATTGGCATTGACTCTAATAGGACTTTTTTTTTTTCTTCCGTAGCAGAAGTGGTGAAAACTTCTCAAGCTCTCAGATTGTGTTGTGCCTTATCTAACCCATATTGTTAAACTGTTTTTTTTTTCTCTTCATAGCAACTTGAAATGTCTGCCTATCTCAAAAGAAAAAAAAAATATCAGGCAATATGGTTGAGTTGAAGACTTTGCAGTCTCAACTTTAAAAAATAGCACATTGCCAAATCCCTTGCATAAAATTGTGAGATGATCTGACTCAGTCAGTAAACAGTATACCTAAAAAAAAAACTAACTTCAGCTAGAAAGATGCAACAAACACTTTCGTTCTCTCCCCATCCCTCCCTCGCTGTCTCTGACATTAGGGTCAACCTAGCATATAATAGACAAACTTGGCAGTAATCTGGGGACTCTGAGAGAGGTCCGGGAGATTTATCAATCAACTGGCCACATTAAACGGATTTCCTAATGAAGTGAAGTCTTTACAGGGATTAATCCTCTACCACCTGCGAGGAGCCACCTGCTCGACTGCCATAATTGGCATGGATGGCACCGCCACCATCAGCAGAAAGAGGAGAGGCACGGGGAGAGAAAAAGAGGGGGAGAGAGACGGCGGGGATGAACAGAGGGGGAAAGCTAGAGAGAGAGAAGGAGACGGACAGAGAGGAAACAAGTTGGAGAGAGGACAAAGAAGCTAGACATCGGGGTGTCAAACTCATGCAAATGATGACACTCAGTGTGTTGCGGCGACACGACAAGGGAGGAAAATAAATAAAGTATTTTTAAAAAAGGAGACGAGACAGCACCAGGTCTCTTATGACACGGCGATGAGCATCCAACCCTTAGTTTGTGCCAGTCTTGCAGCAATCCAAGACCTTGACAGCAGCTCCTCGCTACATCTTCCAGCTGTGTCAAATCTGCCTATGTGCTAATGAACGTGTCAGCACCCCACTCATGCCATTGCTGTGTGTGTTTCTATTCACCTCTGAACACTGAAATTCTACCTGAGGTGTACCAGCATATACAACACATGCATCCACACTGGATAATTATAAAATCTCATTCGTAAACCATAAAAAAAATGCCTTTATTCATAGTTTTGCTGGTTGGTTTAATGGGACTAATGACTGGTGCCGTACTAACATATAGTTTGAAAGTCTCTTATGAGACTGATCATTTCAAATAGTTTTGGTATATTGTTTGTCACACTCGACTGAGTCCTCGAAAGAAAACAATTAAGTAAAACAGATATTTCTGGATTCCACTCTCACCAATGAATAACCAAAGTTGTGTGAGCAGAACTGGTCACTGCTGGATGAATATACACAGCACTCAAATATAATCTATTATTTCAGAGTGCATGTTTGATACATTTATCAAGCCCAAGTTTTTACAAAAAAAACACAACATAAAAAAGAGAGAAACACAATGCCGTGGAATTTCATAAGCATGTTTGTGAAAATCATTCCTATGATTCTGTCTTTTAACTAACATGTAACATTACAATGTCCCAAGGACTTTTCATATAGGGCTCATTTTATTTATTAATTTAACTATTTTTCTCCTGGTAACCTCAACCTTATTCTGTTCAAGCTTTATCATGTCTTTCAGCCCCCAGGTGCCACTGTCTATAGATTTATCTTTAATCATTACAAAAGCCACCAAATAACTCAACCTCATTGATTGATTTACTCCAGTAGGTTTTCAGTGTAACAGGTCTCAGGTCCACTTTTTGTAATAACTTTTTCAGTCTATTGGAGTTCAGTAAATTGAGGACTAAAAATGTTTATTTTCTATTGAAATAGTTAGTTTCCATCCAGTTGACAACTTCTAGACCTAACCAAAAGGTGACTGAAACTAGAAGTAAAGACTGACCAAAAAACGAAACATATATCTGACTTCCAATCTCCAAATATGGACTTTTTTTGCCTGTTGAATATTGAAATCATTCACCTTCTTCCATATTCCACTTACTGTTCAGAAATGTGGGGCAATAACTATAAAACCAGGTTACACTCATTACTCATACTTCAAAAGAAAGCAATACGATACATAAGGCTGGATATCGAGATCGCACTAACTCACTATTCTTACAGTCTAAAGTACTAAAACTCATGGATTTAGTGGCATTTCAATCTGCACAAGTAATGTTTAAAGCAAAAAATAATTTGCTAATTCAGAAATTATTCATTGGGAGGAAAGGGGGTTATAATTTAAGGGGTAACTAAACTTCAAATCTTTAGTTGTGCGTACAGCAAAAATAAGTTTTTGTGTATCAGTTTGTGGAATTAAACTGTGGAATGGTTTGAATTTGGAGGTAAAACAATGTACAAACACAAAACAAGTTAAGAAGAAATATAAAGAAATAGTTTATTCATATATAATAGTGAAGACTGTGTTTAAAGATCACCAGCTGTGTGTTCTGCTATTTTGTCATGTTGCCTTTGTATGTTTATTTACTTAGATATACGTATTATATTCATATCATAGTTATATTATATTTATATCATAGTTATATTATAATTTATGATAGAGCTTACATCTTGTATTATTTTTGTAAAAATGATATATATTTATACAAATTAGTTTATAGTATAAAAATAAATACAGACATATAATTTATGTTTAGTTGTGGAAAGGGCGGGGGATTAAATAAGTTTATACTTCCTCCCACTCCTTTTCGAACATGTAACTGAAATATGTGATTTGATGTTGTTTTTTTTCTTTATGTGGTGGAATGCCCACCTGTATTTGTTTTCTTATCTTTAATCTTGTTTTTTATACATGTTCGAAATAAACAAAAACGAACAAACAAACAAACAAACAAACGAACAAACCTTATTGCCCTTCATGAAATGCCCAAAGGATACATTCCAAAATGCAGGTATCCCAGGATGCAAATCAGTGAATGAAGATTTGTAAAAGTTTCCGTGAACCTCTGGAATCTTTGTTTAGAGTGACGACGTGAATTATCCAGGCAGGTGTGCACATGGAAACCTGGTTATTTGAGAAATTTGTGAAAAAAAAAAACATATTTTGCTAGATTTGGGATGGATAGCTAGGTCTGTTAAACCATTAAGTGGATAGTTTGGTTTCTTTGAAGTGCAGTTGAATAAAGTACTTCTCCATAGTCAGTTGATGTCAACATCACACCTGGAACAGCAGTTTGAATAAAAGAGAAGCTGGGAGATTCACACTGCAACAAAGTTTATTCAAATTTTATGTTATATTTATTTTATGTTGAATGTTTATAGTTTATTTTAACAACTGTTGAATATTATTTCTACTGTGTAAAGGATAATAAATAAATACATCCCGGGCTGATTTGACCCCTTCTTGTCACATTTCAACTAAAATCCTCCATCTAACTTTTCGTTGTCAGTTTCCATAATACAAGAAACAATAAAAATACCTTATAAGATTGCTGTTTTTGGTCAAGGAGTGTGGTTTCTGACTTGATAATGCTTTTGTGTGCTAGGTGGGCTTTTTTCCTGTGTGTTTAACAGTAGCAGCACAATACTAAGGTACTTATCAATCCTGTCTGCATCACAGATTTGGATGTGGTAACTTCAATCCACTTTTTCATGTACCCTTATTATGGATAAGTAACATTAAAATAAAGAAATCAAATTATATCAATATGTATTCCATTTGTTATCGCAGTCCAGTCTGGTAGAAAAACTTGATATTACCAAATATTAACAGAAATCAATCAAATCTATTCATCCATGGCAAAACAGTTGACTGCATAAGCTCACTTATTCTTACTTAAATTAGGTACTACAGGTGCATTCAAATCTGAATGAATCCTTGTTTCAGTAACTGCTGGGCTTTTTCTTCAAAGATCTTGATGCACGTGACCCCTAAGGCCCATGAAAATGATCAACACGGCGGTTAAAATTTAAAATGTGCATTTAAAGTAAGATGAGCTGACTTCACTTTTAAGTGTGTAAAACTATGGCCTTGGAGCTCTTTAACTGCAGTAACTTACTGTCCTAGGTCACCACGGTCAGGTCAGTCACAACCTGAGCTGCATTTGATGAGTGTGTGTCTACGTTTCTCTGATTCCTGACTAATGATCAACTCCCTAGAGTCATAACTCCTGTGAAGAAAAGATGATTTGGCGGAGTCTGCCAAAGGACCAGGCTTATTGGCACAGCCCGGGTGTCCCTCATTTGTTATGGAGCCATACTGCCACCTTGCCAAAAGAGGTGCCAGGCCAAGGACAAACAGTGTGTGAGCACGGGTAAGTGTTTGTGTGTGTGTGTGTGTATGTGTGTGTGTTTGCCAGTGTATGTATGCATGTGTGGTCTGACCCTCATCCCTGCACTAAAACCTTGGTGACAAGCCATACTGGCATCTAAAAATAGTCTAATGGAGCTATAAAGTGGAAATAGAGAAGTGTTCTTTCCAAAGACAGGCTACTATTCTTTAATTGGGTGACACATACCAATGAAGTGGATGTGCTGCATATGTTTAGATCCCTTTCAGCCATCTCATAGCTATGGGTAAAATTAACTCATTTAAAGTGGCCATTTCTGGATATTTGGCATACACTGAAGTCGAATGTGTAACGTTCTTAGGGTAAAACAGAATAATTTAACTGCAAGTTTTCATAAGTGTAGAGTTACAGTACTCTGAGTGTGCATCACAGTACGCCTTTCAATCATGCAGTATCCCCAAGTGCAAGGCAAACACACGTGTGTGAGTGTAAGGGCTTACCTGATGTAGTAATCACATACTGTGGGTCAACAGCTTGAAATACTGTATACTGTAGCTGTTTCATAGTAAAGGTTTCGACTACGACTAAAATTAAGACACTTCTTGGGCTCCAAAATTCTTGCAGTTACAGTTATCGGAAAACTTATCTGGATGTGCGTCTGTAAGACTCTACATTTTTCCATTTTTCTATATCACCTGTTCAATTAGTCTCCGAAAAAAAAAACTAAGTAGATTTTAAAAAATAAAGCTTTCAGGTGGGCATTGCATCATGAGTACTACCAAACACAAACAGCAGGCAAAGTAAAACATCACTATCTTACACTTTCTGTGGCTCTATTGTAACATTCCTCCACTTTTGGATCTTTACACAAACGTACCTATTACACGTTTTCTTGTGAGCCCGGGCTGGCTTGCTTCTCAAACACAAACACACGCGAAGCTTCATCCATCTCCTCATCTAACTCTTCTCGCTGTATTGTTTTGAGTGAAAGAAGAACCATCCCTAATCCACTTCACGGATCAGTTTCACGGAGACGGTAAAGCCATTCTCCCTTCAAGCTAAAGCAATTCAGATCAGACACCTTGATGTCTCAAAGAGCACACAGTGAGCTCTTGTTTTCTGTTTTGACTGCTGGGAATCCATGCCAGACAGCAGCCCCTGATTCCAGCTCAAAGATAAAACTAATGAGGTTTTCATTCGAGTCCGTTTTATAACAATAACAGTCATTGGCAGACCTGGCTGTTTTCACTAGCGCCTGAGATTCTGTGATCCTCTAATCTAGGATTTCGAGGAGTTGGATTTCCAAACCTGAAGGTGTAATGCTGTTCAGCATCTCAAATGCTCAATATACTTCCTTTTTACTTTCATCGCAGCTTATAATATAGATATGACAAACTGATCTGCAAGAAAAGTGTTTTTCCCTCTCTTTTAAATGATGCTGCCTGAGAATGGATTTCACATCAACTTTTAATTGGTAAACTTTTTTAAAATTTTCCACATTGTTCTTGAAAAATATGAAAAAGGCTTTACTTTTTAAAAGCATGACTTCAATGTCTTTAAATATAGTAGAAATTGAATTTGCATTTGACCTTTAATAACTTGTGTTACAACACACCTGTGCCACAACTGTTCAGCACAAGGTATCAGTGGCTTTAATAGGTTAATTTGCTGCTAATTGTGCAATAATAGCCCCGTAATTAATGGATTAGCTGTCTGACATGTGCCTTGATACTTGCCTGATACTTGAGAGACCTGCGGACACGCCCAGTGCTGCTATCCATCCCAAATAATCCCACAGCCACTTGCTCTCCCATAGCACGCTGAGGTGACGCTGGCATTAGCGACTCTCTAAAACTTCAAAGACACGACCTTAATCCTCCAAAAATACCCGTGGATGTCCTCATAAAGACGTTGTTTACATATGCATCTCAAAACAGATACCTCACCTAAACATCCACAAGATGCCTTGAGGGGACTGTGTGTTCTCAGCTGAATTCCTGAAACGAAGGGGGATTCATCTGCAAACAGCAACACCAGCACATCTCCATTCCACAACGGCTCAAGGGCTCCTTTTAAGTTACAAATTGGAAATGACCATTCAATAACATCAACGCACACTTTATACATTCCTCAAGCCTGCACCGTGTCATAACTCAGATCATGTAACCCAATACTTTTTTCTTTATTTTTTACCTTTATGTGTCCTGACTTGTTTTGGCTAGAGCTTGCAGCACATGGCCTCACATCTTATACATTTTCTCAGTGGCACATGAATATAAACAGCCAAATAAGATAAGATAAAATAAAATAAAATAAAAAAACAGAACCAATTCTTCAGAAAAAAGTTGTATTCATAAAAAGTGATTAAAACCATTTACAAAGGAAGTGTTTTCTTCTCATCTTCTCACTGTCCTGGGGCCTAACTCGGGTGAACTAAGGGCCAACCTCCTGGTCGCAGGGTCACCAGCAAACATAAACAAAAGATTATGGACCTTCTCTCACTTCTAACAGGTTCTTAGATAAGTCAGATATAGCAAACCCATGGTGTACACACCTGGCAAAACAAAAAGAGGCGTAAACTCCCTCTGGTAGGATAATCAGGCATGGACTCCCTCACAGGTGCCGTGAAAGAGTCCATCATTCTACACTAATGTTTGTGGATGCCCAAGAAGACCTCCGACCATACATATTATTGAAACTGTAGCTGATATTGTGGGTGCTCAGCGTTTGAAGCATGCATTTCCCATCTCCCTTTCCCCCAGGGTATGTATTACTTCAACACAGTTATAGCTACATCAGCAAGTTGCGACTGACATTGTCTCACATGCCGTTTTAAGTACATAGAGCCAGTTATATCTTGGTAGAAATTTCTGAAAACTCGATTATGCCTGCTTGGACCCAGACACTGGTTTGAAAATCAAACCTCCAGCGTGACGGCCCTTCCCTGCAATGATGTGTCCATGCCAATCTGTAAAAAGACAATTCAGCTGTCACTTTTCTTACTCTCTTGTTTTTTTGTCACAAGCTAGATACCTGTGCCTGCAGCAGCAAATGATCTTCAAGCACAGATGTAGGCTTGAAGAGATTATTGATTTTATGATTTTAATCAAACTCATGACAATGAGGAGTCTGAGTAATAATCAAAGCAAATCTTTGTTCTTCAGAGTCGGTTTGTGTGGTATGCGCCATTGGTGTCTTTCCGTTAGGAACATCAGCGTTTCAAAGAAAGAATTCACCCCGTGCCCCAAATCAGAGGCTCAGTTAGCACTGACTTAAATCTTATGTAACTCTGCGCTTTTGACAGGCAGACACCTCTGCTGACTACAGATAGGTAATTTGTTTTGATCTGTGATTATACCCCTCGTGTTCAGAGAAAGATGTAAACCCTCTTGTGAAGCTGTTAGGCAAATCCTCACAATGTGGGGAGAAGTGCCCCTGGGAGTCTCAGGTTTTTACTTCTTCTTCTTCTGCGTTTCTCTCCATCTTTCCATTCTCTTTTTCTTTTCTTTTTTTTCATCTTGTACGAGAGACAAAGCCTCCTGCCAAATGCTGAAGCCTCCCAGGAGCTCATCATACAGAAAACTAGGGCTCCTCTGAGAACAAGAAGAACGAGCGGGCGGGGGGGAAGGAGGAGGGCAGAGGGAGATGGAGTGAAGACGAGGGCTTGTGTAAAGGTGGGAAGAGGGTGTTAGCCTGTGTGTATGTAGTCTGTCTACATTGTTAATGATTGCTAAGAGTCTATCAGAGCCATGGGGCATTTTGCACATCCCACAAGTCTCCATCCTTTGACACCCGCCATGCTATTTTCCTTAACACTGCCTTTTGTGGCTTGTGCCAGACATACCTGCAAAATTATCTACTAATTATCTGCTAAATATGTTTGTTCATGTTGGTTGAACAGCTTACTTAATTGAAGGGGCACTCTGCCTTCCCTCTGTTCCCCTCCTTCATGCTCTCCAAGTATTGAAGGTGGGGGGTGTGGGCTTAGAAGAGTGGCTTATCTCCAAGAGCTCATTATATTAATGCCAGTAATTATGTGTTTTGCTTACTTTTGATGTGCCTCTGTTCAAACGGGGAGAGTTAATAAGAGGATGACGGCGAATATGTCAGAGAACCCTCTGACCTTTCTTTGGGCTCTGGAAATTCCTGTGTGGACCCATGGGGTTTTTTCCATGAGTGTGTGCGTGCTTGAGGGGATATGAAGGGATGGCACCTGACTCACAAGAATGTCAGTACACAGGTAATGGCGGGGGTTTATGATCAGATCTTGACTTCATTTTTATACCAGTGCTCTTCTCTGGCACACACTCAGCCACCGCCTCAATTTGGAACCCAAAAACGCGTTGGGGACGGCAATCGGGGTTCGTTTCAACTGTGTTTAAGAGAATTTGAAAGGGAGCTGTTCCTGCCAAGACGAGCACAGGTCTCTGCGTTTCTCCCCGAGGAAAATGCTGGCATGAGGAGGCGAGCTAATGGAAAGAAACAATCGCTAACGAGGAAAATATATAACAGGCTCACAAAACTGCAAAAAAGAGGAGGGGTGTAGCGAAAGAGAGAATTATGGGAAGAACAAATAGCGTGAAGATGAATTTGAATGATAGCCGTAAACACAGAATCCGGTGGAGACACAGTCATGCTTTCAGTGATGTTTAGCCGTCACTGCTAATAAGAGAGTGTGTGATGTAAGAACAGGAGCAGGCTGATGGGGATTCAAACAGACAGTTGAATAACATTATCTTCTCTTTCATTATGCATTTTTTTGTGTAAGTGTGTGACTTCTTTGTTAGCTTTTGGTTCAGAACATTAATTAATATGCTAAAACAACAGAGCCTCCCCTCGCATTTTCTGTCCTGAGGAATACAATAAAAGCATTGTATGACGTAATAATGTTAGTGTCATATCAGATATAATTTAACCTTTTGAATGACTAAACTAGATCACCAAATATTTGGCATTCACCCCCTTTATCTTCCTTTGAGGTGAGTAAAGAAGTAGCAACATTTCCTCTGTCTTATCGACTGCTATGTCCTCTGGGTCAGAGAGCAAATGTTATTTTCACAAGTGTGAGTTAGGGCAAAGTGACATCTCACTGCCTGTACACACTAACTACCTTCCATATGTGAACATATTGAATTTTTCCTGAAAGTAACGCACAACTCGAGCCTTCCGTGACTCTGCTTTTAACACTTTCACAGAGCAGCCGAACACCAAAGCACTTTCAGACAGACTCAATTTTCATCGCACTTCTGTGAAAGAAGTGGTTTCATTTTCTTTCATGACACGTTTTGCTCTACTTTGGTTATAGTTTTCTGCAAAATTAAGATAACTTGGGGAAGAAAGCTGGGGCTCTCAATGCACATCTCTTTCTCTGCCTATCTTCTGTCTCTTTATCTCTTTGTACCTGTCTGTGTCGTCCTGTGTCTCTGTGAGGCTTGCTGCTTTGTGAGCCTGCTCCCTGGGACTGTAAAGGCAGAGACACAGACTGCTTGAGACACACTGCGGTTTAGGCATTCACATTCCACCTGTGTTTTGACAACACTTCTCACACGAGGGATCTAAAATGGTTTTAGAGTTTCTGTCTTTGTCATTTGAAATCAAAGACAGATCCCTGCGATGGCAGAACACACACGACTCCAGGGGAGGGATTAATGCAACATTAAAAGTAATCCCCAGAGTCAGAGCCCGCTTCTTAAGGAAAAGAAAGAAACAAAGCGCCAACATCACTGCGAGTCTTTATCAGAGCACTGATAGTTGCAGCAAGTATCGTGAACATGAACGTCTTCATCCATGTGTGAAATGTTTACACTGTTGATATTAAACAGGTCAACATTAGTGATGACAAGAGCAGTAATTATCATTTCACACATGTCTGCAAGCTATTTCAAAGCTCCAATAGAGATTAGGCAAAGATTATGATCTAATTCATGGTTATGTGCCCTTGCAGAAATTGCTTTTTGAGGAACACCTGAGAACAGAATAAGCTACTTGGAAAAAAAAAGGGTCAACAGCTTATTAACATGTTTGCAGTCTGCAGGTCATCCTCAGTTTATGCACGCATTTAAAAGAATCTGCAGGAAAAGTGTCCTCATGGATAAGTATTCAGTTGAAGAAATAAAAGAAACCTCTAGGAATTCATAAAAACATAGTTTATCAATCCTGAGCTCTAGCCAGTGTCAGCAAATTCACTTTTAACTTTATACATTGACGCTTTCTTAAAATATCCAACGTCATTCAGCGTCTCTGACACTGATCAGATACAGTACACACAAGCACAGTGATAACCATTACACATGGAGATTGAAATACATTACGAATATCTCAGCCAAATGGGGCACAAAAGCCATGTACATCAAGAAAGGAACTGCAAGTTGCTTAACAAAGACCTACACCAAGTACCAGCATGCTCCGATCAAGGAAAATACTTGAACATAAGTTTCAAGTCTCAGATATGGCTCTTCATTTCTGCTGATTAGCATATAATTCAGGATTATTTTACTGTGTGCTGATGATGGAACAGTCTTTTCAATGCTCAGTGCCCTCTCTTCCGTTAACCTCTCCCCGCTTCGTCTCTGACTTTTAACACTGCCCCCCGTTCAACACCGGCTAATGATGTAACAGGCTCCTTAAATATGTAAAGTATAAGACGTAATAAAACCCAGCAGCGTGATTATGTTTTAAGTCTAAAACCCTGTTCCTGGATGAGCATTTCTGCAAGGTGATCCATTTTAAATCAGCCTCTTATCCGCGGGAACAAGAGGAGGAAAGTTCATATGTGAATTTCAGAAGTCACTGTGGCGGAAGTTTTCCACTTAAGGAGTGCTTTTGCTTGCAGTTTTTCAAGTAATATGTTGAGGTATCAAACACTCATTAAAATAAAAGCAAAAGGGAGAAAATGTCACAGGTGTCAAAAAGCAATTAGTCTCTCTCTGCTATCACAGTGTTAATCTGAGTGATGAAAGTGATCAGATGATGCTCGTCGTGTTTTCAGTAGTATGAACTGCTTTCATGACAGATGAAACACCAGATGAGTAATGGAAACACCTGACACTGCCTCCATTGAACATCTGATGATTTTATGCGAGTGGTGTGTTCCTCAAGCTCTGCTTTAATGTGGCAAGATTTAATTGTTCAAATAAACATTTATTTTTTGGTGGCTTTTTCAAGTAAGCTAGATCAAAACAGGAAAATAAACAAGCAATCATCCAAAATCTTAGTATTTTTTTGGGGGAAAAAAAGACATATCTATCTATCTTGAGGCAACAGACAGACTTAGATGGGCTTCTCTTTAAATCGGAGTGCTTTTATACCAAAACACAAACAGAGGATAGAGACAAAGGGTAGCAGAGAGATGGGCAGACAGTTAGAGAGTGAAGAAAACTGACTGAGAATAAGAGAAAGTGAGAGAGGAAAAGCATAGCTAATGGCACTGGTATCAGATTTATTCTGAAGAAGCGTCAGCAGAAGGAGGAAGGAAGGAAGCCCGGATGATTTCTTTGCCCCGTCTTCCCCTTTCCCTGATTATGAAAGGAGACATGGCGCGAGGTCGAGGGTCAAGCCAAGAGGAGACAGCATTGTGTAGAAACTGTCACGCACCGCCACCTATTTTGACATGCACAGGCCCGTTTGTTGTCTGTCGAACATGCAAATTGGCGAGCCCAGGCTGTCATATAAAGGCAGGCAGATATGTGCCGGTCGAGAAAATGAGAGACCACCTGTAACCAAGAGAATGGGAAGTGATGGACAAGCATTCAGTCCGCCTGCTCGTCATTTCCAGGCCCCGCCATTCACCCATCAGTGGAGTATCCCCCCAGCGCCCTCCGCCTCCTCATTCTCAATCCTATCCCCAGCTCACACATATACATGTAAAAATCTATTCTTCATATTCAGAAGCAGGAAGTGAAGGGAAATAAATATATACAACGGAAGGGGATTGGAGGGAACCGGTGGTGGTGATTCCAACCTGCTGGCTGCCTAATAGGATCCTGCATGCAGACAGCTGAGGGTCAGAGCCAGATAATTAGTTGTCCACAGAGGAAACATCACTCTTTCACAGGGAGTGGACAGGAAGGAGGACCTGTGACGTGGCCTTAATGTTGTGAAGCCCAAAGAAAGTTCAGGATGTGTCAGGTAATCAACAAGATTGTTTTGTCCCAGATTGGCTAAAAGTTAGGATATCTTGATTCTTTTTATTGTAGGGTGACAAGGGCTGGTCATCGGGGCTGGATGTAGCATTAATTCATTTAATTATACAGGAAGTTGGCAGGGTGTCACATGAACTCTATGCCCTTATGTAAACTACCCAGGCTGTAAAACTTACCAGATAATTAGCTGTCCAGTAGAAACATCACCCCTCGTAAGAGGGTAGACAGGAAAAAGCAGAGGAAGTGGACAAACATTTTAGAGTGAGGATAAAGCCTGGTTGACTTTTCGTTTGCTCATTTGTAAAACAGATTATTTTCACTTATACGGTATATTCTTCAGTGCTGTCTGGAATATCTCACATTCATTTTTGTTTGCATCTATTGGGAGTGCTACTTTTGCAATACATTATAGAAAGCTAAAGATTTCACAGGAAGTATGGTAACCACTATTTTCGAAAACAAATGGTTAAAAAACAAGCCATGAATCTCAAATGTCCTCTGCGGGCTATACTGTATGCTTTCTCAAGTCTGACATCAAACCTTTCGATGTTGACCACAGGTAAACAAGTTTTACCATTTGCAGGAATGTTGAGGCCTTTTTTTGTATCAGAAATTCAATAGTGTCAAAATGTACGCACTTTTAGCACCTTTACAAATGGGTTTAATGACATATTCAATTAAATATCAGTGAGTTCAACTGATTACATTTACTCTTATTTTGTGATTTCATTATTTACAGTATCGAACAAATGTATGAATAAAATTGATAACAAAATGTATAAATAAACAGTTGCGACCCAAGCTCATTTATACAGTGCAAAAACATTAGATATGGAAACTACATAATTATAAATCATAATTTCAGCAAGAGCATATCCTATAATATCATATAATATTTCTGCTGACTCATGGTCCCACCTTATTTATCTAAGACCTACTGTATAGTAGTATATACTGCAAACTGCATACTGTGATTGTTGATAGTACACGTCACCATACAGTGATTATGTTACGATATACTGTACCTGCCTTCTGCAATGGTGGCCCATTGCATTCTGGGATATGGTATGTGAGGCAGACCACTGAGGTGCACCATGGAAACATGTTTATGATTAAGTTAATGTTTGTTCTGTTTTAGGCTATGATAACAATTACTCTATATAATCTTTAGGACAGCTTACCCTCATAATCTGGTTGCAAGGATGTTTCTCTTTCTTGATGTAGTTTAAGCAGGTGCCGTCCTGAACTTTTTTTCTCGTGTGTGTGTGTGTGTGTGTGTGTGTGTGTGTGTGTGTGTGTGTGTGTGTGTGTGTGTGTGTGTGTGTGTGTGTGGTAATGTTGATTTTTTTTCCAAGAGACATCAAATGGAGTTCAATAATATATATATATATATATATATATATATATATATATATATTATTTTTTATTTGGCATCATCAGGAATAGGCAACACAGACAATATTTAATATTTTACAATATTTAATCAGTGTTATTAAACGTGGAGCCCTTTCACATTTTGAATTGTACTGTAAACATGTACAGTATAGACAGCAGTGTGTTTGTTACACCTGAGTTTGGAGGGTAGATCTTAGACACACTGTTCAGATTGATTAAGTCAGAATCAGGAGAAAACAAAATAAAACAACAACCAAGACTTAGACATATATACCCCAACCCCAGCACATTACAACAAAAGTGTCCCTATTAGCATCTGTGCTTATGGAAATGATCTGTTTATGCCCGCCCCAATGTGGAAAGTGTTTTTCTGCCCATGTGCAATTGAGGCCGAAAAGAAAACTCCTTCCATCGTCCTGTTTCTGAACTGGCTCAATAACAGTTATCAGCAACTACTCCTGCATGCCCATGAATGTGAATACTAATATTGTTCTCCACATACATATGTAGGATATATGTGCTTTATTATCATTTGAGATTTTTTGAGGGGAAAATATGATAAGAATTATTGTGTTTCTAAAAGCATTTGTAAAAGGTGATCTTCTAACCTTCTCAGGGAATTTAAGCAATAAATCTTTACTCACGCAGACCTTAGCTAATCACTGCTGTCCATTCTTGTCAGCTCTCCATGCAAAACATTTTGTCTTTATCCAAATTAACCATTAATATTGAGGGATTTTTTTTTCTTTTGTCATGATATAGCTCAAAACCCATCCCTATTATATGATTTAGTCCAGTCAAATGTATTCAAATGCCACCTTTATTACCCTGGAGGTACTTTGCATAAATTGAATAAATCCAACGGCTACTCTGCGAGAATCAAACATATCAAAGGTTTCCTGTCTTTGAAGTGGGGGTAGTCTCTAATTCCAAAACAGATTTTCATGATAAATAAATACATTATTTATGAAATATGGGGTTGTGGTGGTATAAGAAGACCAAGAAGAAGACCAAGAAGAACAGCCAAAATGAAAACAACGATAAAAATGCATAAAACATTTTACGCTGTGGAAATGTCAAGAGACATAAAATGACACACAGAGTGGCGCTTGCCGACCAACTGCCAGACTGATAAACAAACTGATTAGCATATGCACATCGGAGCATATGTTGTGCTCATTTGCTTACACAAAGTTTCAATCAGAATAATACACTGCACTCGACGTGTGTCATAAAACTCAAGAAATATGTTGATGGGCATGATGAAGATGGAAACGTTTCAATTATTTCATTTCTGACAATTACACTGACGACATGACAACCTCAACAACCAGCATACAGCACGGTGCCTAATTGGCCTCGGGAAATTTATGGAAATGGGAAATAAATGAAAATAAACTAACATGTTGACCAAATGCAGCACGAGCTCTCACATTTCTGCATGTTGACACATTGTCATAATAATATTCCAACATAATTTTAATATGTCTTAACATGTAACTGAATTTGCAGACATGAAAAAAATATGATGCCTTTTTCACAGCAAGCTCATTGAAAAAATTATTTGTCTGTTTTTCTGGCGAATCCCTGCAAGACTGTGAAGATGAACCTTCGGGTGTCGGGGGTGAATGTTAACAGAGCTGAAGATCGTGGGTCGAAATGTGGGCAGAGCAGTGAGTCAGGCCGTATTACTAACCTGCTTGACAAAAGAATAAACAGTTAATATGGCATGAAGACAGGAAGACCTTGCAGTAGGAATCTTTGAATAATCACTCAACGGCTTACCGTAATCTCACTATCAGAAGTAACTCTCCACGTCCCTGCCGCGACTAGTCAATCAGTAAAAATTGAATCAAGATCTTTGAGCTGTAGTTTAATGAGAGTCAATTTACATCATGTTCCGTTTTGCCTTTTGCTTGAACTGATTGTTTGCACCTTGAAAACAATTTAAACTCTGAACATGCGATTGTTTTCGGGGTATTTAGGCCGCAGGTGTTGTAGATCCCAGCAGTTCATATCCCTGCTGTTCAAGATGTATTACTGCTTTGCTACACAAACATGCCCATGCAACCACATGCTCATAATTTAAAATGCCTCTTTTCACTTTTTTTTTCTTTTAATCCCCACAGGTTAACAGAAAATGTGCATTAGAAATATTAGACTGAATGGGTTGTTTGGGTGTGTGTGCATGAGGGGATTTATCAATTAAACCTTTGAGAAAATAACCACAAAGGTGAGCCCATTGGGTATAAGTAATGGAAGTTCTGCACCTATGCAAACATTCATTTAACCTGTGAACCACAAGGTTATTTCTGTTAGAAATGACGTTAACACACATTTGCACTCACACACACACACACACACACACAAACACATTGTGCGCCAGCCTGGAGGAAGGATGATTTATGTGGAAAGATCCATCTTCATCATCTTGCCTCTCTCCTTGGTCTCCATCAGTGTTAATTAAAGGAAGGTCAGTGTCACCCTCCTTGCTCCCCTTAAACCAACCCTCTTTTACATAATAAATCACTCCAGACGCACAAAAGGAGCTGTTGACACAAACAGAATGCTCGTAGCTAACTTGCTAACTGCAGTTTGCTGCGCTACAAAGTCAATTCAGTGTGTGCCATAAATAAAACTGAATGTTCCAGGGTTGTGTCTTTGTTTGGCAACAAAGGGTGGAAAACAAAGATGGGTTTTTGCGGGGCAAAATTAATCCGTGATATAAACAATGGGTAAAAGCGTATAAAACACACAGAATCTCAAAAGTACATAGAGTGACGGGAAGAGTTACCCTGATGTGTTGCTTCATAGTGTTTCATTGTATCAATCTATTTATTTATTCAGTTTTATTTTATTTTAAGGACATTATTTTTTGGCGCATTTATGATTATTATGCCCCAGGCCACATCTGAAAACCGTGACCAGAAATCCGGTAGAAATCTTACTTGTGGGTTCCAACATTATGTCAACAAGTGTATCCAAAATCAAAAATTGACTGGAAACATCAAAAGCCCAGACTAGTAATTATGTGGCCGACTTTCTCCAAATGCTTCCATTTTTGAAACACCAAGATGTAAATGTGTGGCTTAAAAAAAGAAATGTTCATTGGCATAAAAAAACGCCACCCACCTTAAAACAGTACATCAGTTTGTTCCAGAGCTTCGGTCAGGCTCCCATTGCCTACATGATTACTTTCTTAGAATCAATTTCCCTCTGCCAAATAAACAAGAAACATACTGTATGGCTTTGTGTTGTGTATAATTTCCTAGGTTTTCTAGGTTACTGTCAGACTTGCATAATGAGGGCCAAGGCGCTGCAGAGTTCCCCTCTTATCACAAACTAGCATGCATGGCCCCGCTGCTCTCTCCTCAGTCATCAAGCAATTGATGTAATTGAACCAGGCTTTTGCTGTCAAGCAAACAGCGCGGCTCAATAGCATATGCTCCGAACACTCTGGACAATGAGAGCCACACAGCCGGGCAGGAAGGCAGACTGGCTCGTTGCTGCTCCATCAATAAATTTCAATTTCACTAATTGTACAGAATTCATTAAATGAGCCTTTGAGACAGTGTGGTCCCGTGGAAAACAACCCAACAGTGTGAGAGGAAAAGAAACAGATAAATAAATATGAAAAAGGCAAAGGAAGGGTTTGATGTTAGATGCTGCGTGTATGTGAACTGTTGTTTTGTATTCTGTGGGTGGTGTTCGTGTGGATCCAGCAAATGATGAGGCTACTGTACTGTCCTTTTGAATTGAACTGAGCTAATAAGTGAGTGACAGGCCTCTGGTGCAGTAATTATAATGGCAAATACATTGTTCATGAGCATTTCTTAATTCAGATACACGTTAAACTTTATCTACAAGCATATTTAAATGAATGTCAATAAATGTAAATACGCTTTAGACTTTTAATTGATTTTTTAAGTGAAAAATATTGAACACTCTTCCTTCTGTATAAATTTCAATTTACAATTGTGTTTCAGGGTATTAGTGTACATATTCAGGAAATGTCTTGGCTTTATACACTTTTAGTTCTCCAAAATATTAAGATTATGCATATTATTAAAATACAGGCTGTAGGAAATGTGGCTTGTCTTGACATCATCCAAAACAGTGTTTGTTAGTCTATATCCATTGCCAACCTTTGACTTGTGGTTTGTATTATCGCCCTGGCTGCACGACAGAGGACAGAATTATCTCAGCCCTTTCCTCCAACATCTCAACTCCCAATAACAAACAATAACTTCTTTCTCCTCTGTTTACCTTCTCCCTCTGATTAGGCCTGGCCTTGCTTTCCCTGAGTCCTTGTCGTCCTCCGACAAAGCCCTCAACGTCCCATGTATCTGCTTAAGTGACCAGCCAGGGTTCAGGGGTCACCAGGAGCTGCCACTTCCCCTGTCACAGGAAACAAGCAGTGGGAAGGTGAGAGGAAAAGGAGTGGAGTGGAGGGAGGGAGAGGTGCAAAAAAGGATGAGGGTGGTGTTATTAAAAGGAGAACAATGACAAGGAGGTGTCTGCAATTAGTGCTCTCTTTCTGTCTTTCCTCTGCATACAGTATACAGTACAGGTTTAAAGTGGATAATAGCAGCGGCAGCAATGGGCTTAAAAGCTTTCATTATGTCAAAATTTAAGGATCTTTGGGGAATTACAGTTTTTACACTTACTTTACTTGTTTTTGTGGCGTTGTCACGTTTCCACAAGATTCAATAATTAAAAAAAACACATTTCATGAAAACGCACACACACACGCTTGCTTCTTCGCACACGAGCAGGATCTGGAGCCCCACTGAGAGCACGGTTATGGTTGAGTAGGCATGGAGCCACTGCTGCTGTTGAGCCCCACACCACGACTGACGAGGCATCATTTGATCACATTATCAATCATACAGTGTGATACAATCAAACCTGCAGTGTTTTCTCTACACTGCAGTCAGTTCTCTTCTTACAGTGTGTCTTTATTTTCACGCAGTGCATTGAATCTCACAGTAAACCACTTGATACTACATGTTCAGTGCCTTGGTCACAGCACACTAGGTTATAATAACTCTGTTTATTTCCTTTTAATCATTAAAACCGCCATGGAAACACGGTAAAAAAAAAAGATTCCTCTCCAGAGATTTAACAAAAGACAGCAAATAAGCTGTCTTGAAGTCCCCCCCCCAATACTTCTGTGCACTTTGGTGCAACAGTGTAATAGCAAGGCGGTTATCATGTAAAAAACCTTAAACTTGGTGCAATGGCTGCGACCACAGAACCACTGATTCTCTTAGTGGGTACCAAAACACCACTTAGAGTGGCGACAGTCATCTCTTTATTCACAAAAGAGCATAAACGCGGTTCTGCGAACTGAAAATAACTATTATCAACAAGCTTCCGCATGTGCAGGATGCCAAAACAAAAAAGTGCTCCTCTGTGAGAGTATAAGCTGACACATACATATGTAAGTGCAGTCATGAAACTTTTTAAAATACGATACACCTAGCTATTTCAAAGGCTGGCCTGTGATTATGTTTAATGCCTTTGTTTTTGGTTGGATACAGTAAAAAGGGAGTTAGCCAGTGCTGAAATCAAAGGAGTATGTACAGGAAGGTCGAAAAAAGGTTTGCCTAGATTTCTTTAAAATGTGGGGTTTTGAAGAATAAAGAATAATTTATAAGGACCGAATGAAGCCTAACTGCCATTATATGTGCACACAGAATCATAACTGCCTTTATACTTGAGAATGTACCTGAGAAAATCAGTCTTTAAAAAAAAGCACCCATTCAAGCCGAATATTTGTTGCGATTTATTAAATCATGTCAAAAAACATAATTTCAAAAAGATTTCTGAATTTTGAATGTACTTACTCTTACTACTAATTAATCAATTTCACTCATGATTATCTTCAAAATTACACCTATTTTATGACAATTATTAGGAGAAAAGAAGATAGCCATATTAATATTATTTATATTATTACAATTATTTTTGAGAGAACTGAAAAAAGGAGAATGAGTAGCAACGTAATCTTTTCATCGTTTTCACTTTTCACAAGCTCAAAATATTATCTAACTTGTCTTTTCCTTTCTTTAAAAAAATCTGATTTTGTTTCATTTAAAAAAGTGCACATAAATGTCAATTTTTTGGTGACATTTCACTGTGAATATGGCATCAAAAATCACAGCTGTGTTATAAATGCAAAGGATACATCAAGCAGTGTACTTGGTGTAGGATTTTCCACGAAAAGTATACATGCGCCGACTTCTTATTTATGTGATTGACAGTATTTAAATCAACGCATTTTTTTCTGTTTGTAAAGACAGAATAATGCATTAAATAACATTTTTTTAAAGAACAATTTTACTACCCACAATGACAAAGACACTTGGGTGCAGAAAGGGTACAAGAAGCTTTAAGGTTTTCACAATCTTCCTGTCTTTCTTCCCTCTTGCATTACAGATTCTTAGGAAAAGGTGAAGCAAACTTTTAACTTGTTCCCCATGTTAAACTGAGCCAAACACCCTTCGGGCCTGTGTGTGTTTACCCAAAATCCTGAGACTGCACTGCCCTCAAATGGCACAGCAAGGTCAATGCATACGGCTCTCTCATCCAATCCCCGTCTCTCTCTCGCTATAACTGCTCCAGGACAAAGAAGCATTAATTAAGAAGCAACCATGAGCAGCCAAGGAGTGTAATGCCCACAGATGAAACACACACATGCTCTCTCTCTCTCTCACATACACACTCACACACACACACACATAGATACACAAATACTGAACTGAGTCACATCCATTCTTCCCTATTCTCCACAGCTTCTGATAACTGTGAAATTCACACCCAATGCACAAAGGCCGGGGAGGAAAATAATTTCAGTAATAGAGCTAATGGGTTTAAGTGAGACTGAAGAGCAGCCAAGAGCAGCTAAAGAGGAGTAGAGGGAGGGGAGGAGAAAGACATGGATGTGCGCACAGGCTTGAAGAAAGAGTAGACAGTAAGAGGAAGAAAGAAGAGGAAAAGCAGAGCACATTTTGCATTGTTTCATGCTTAGATTGCTGAAGAACAGAAGAGAATGCTCATTTTCTCCTGACTGTCATGATATAGTTGCTGATAAGACTTACTCTGTGTGCACAATGGGAGGATTTGGGACGGTGGTTAATTTAATTGATAAAACCAAACAAAGGCACAATGCTTACAGACCATTTATGTTTCTTTTTTTGTGTGTGTAATCATCATACAGGGAGTTAAACAAAGAACAGTGTGGCTTGCAGGCAATACTCTGCGATTGTAAATGCATCTGTCTCTTGTGAATGAATACATCCGCTGACGCAGATCTGTACTTTAAACAACATAGCCACTCACAATCTATATTTAAACTCCCTTAAATCATAAAAACACACTCGAAATATTTAAAGTTTTAATGAGTTTCGTAAAGATTTGGAAGATTTTACTTTTTAAAGTGGAATGTAATGCCAATAAAGATAATCATTATAATGAATCTCCATTTGTTATGTTTTTAGCCGTTCATAAGCACATTTTGTACTGTGGAAATGAACAAACAGCTGGAGGGAAAATGTGTCTGAGGATTTTAGCAAATTAGCAAAAATGTTTTTACATGTGGGCCAAATGGAAATACCACGTATCAGTGAAAGGTAAATGTGCAAATATAAAAATGCAATGAAAGCAACAAGCAAGTGAGTTGAACAAAAGTAAACTGAACGTTACATTCTCATGGGAAAAAAAATGTGCAATGCAGGCTAATGAAGAAAAAAGGTCCATCAATGTACAGTTACAAATAAGTTAATGAAATCTTTCATGTCCAACTTGATAGTGTCACATTTGCAAATCCTTCATATGATGAGTGATTATGAACAAAGCAACATGGGGAAGAAAAAATTCAAATTAAATGACTGCCATAGTACCAACTGTCTCGCTCCTCCATTACAATTACAGGCTGCAGTCTTTGCTGGTGTGTATTACAACTCAGGTATAATGGGCCTACAATTTGAAAAGTGCACTTCCACTTATGTTTCAACAGTGATAATCATTTCGTTTTTATTTCTGTATACAACATTGCACCTACATTTCCCACATGTGAATCTACTTTTACTCTTTCTTAAATGAGCAATATTAGCTGGAACAGCAGAAAATAACGCATTAAAAAAAATCCACTTGTGATGGTGGATGTTATAAGTAAGCAAACTACTGAGAAAGAAATGTGATACATCATCTCAGTCGACGGTTTAAACTAGTCTTAATGTAATTGCATTTGGTGGGCTCTTTTCATTATACAAAGAGCCTGTGTAGAAAGGAGTTAGCCAGCAGCTGCTGACTACAACATCAGGAATTAACTGTTACCTCCTCAGCAGACGCTGAGAGACGGCCAAATGAACCCCCTTTCCTCTCTGCTCCTCTCCTCTCCTTACCATTCGCCCAGCCAACCGTCCCAGCATTAAGTGAGGCGAGCGACAGAGATATGAATGTGATATTCCCTCTGGTATTTTTAACCGCCGTATTGAATTCATATAAAACACTTAAGGCTTCTCAACTTCTGCCTGATGGGAGCCTCTCGCAGGGTTATCTTTGAGTCTCCAGAGAGAGCTTCTCGCCTGCCATGAAAAATTTCTGTTTCCTCTCTTACACATCTGTCCCTTCCTACCTCCGTCCCAGCCCGGCGTCCTTAGCTCTTTGATGCATAAGGGGATTTCACCCGCCCTCACTCATAAAAACCTAATGAAGTTAGAAGGAAAAGTCCATAAAAATCTCATTAGGGGTTCACCTCCTGATACTGGATACAAATCAAACTCCGAAGCACTCCTGGGGATTGGTGTAATGAGTGGTGATAAGTAGTATGTCTTTGGAAAAATTGTGCCATTTCAAGACGTGTGCTAACTCGATATTTGCTCCATGTCATGTTAAAAATACAATAAGATGATGATTCCTGCACTGCAGCTAGGCCCGCCCAAAAAGGGAAAAAAAAAGGGAATGAGTACAAACAGAAGAAAAGACATGACTACTAAAAAAAGGAAAAATCACCAAAGTAAGACCATTAAGTGGAGAGACGCAGCTGATTTGGACATGTGACAGACTGAAAAACATGTCGGCCAATTAATGAAGCTGGTTATTTACCATTTCACTTTACAGTCCAACCACTTATTCTGTAAAGCCAGTAATTTAATATTTAAGACATCCACATCTACAGTGCAGTTTTGTCTGTGTAGCTACTATCCAAACAATGTTTTAACTATGTTTATACTAATATAAATTGATTTTTAAGTGATATCATATTTTATTCTATTTCATATTTTTTTCAGATAGGCCCATTTGAAATAAAGTGCAGAATATTCAAGTTCTTACTTTAATTCACTATTTAGATTAAATTAACAATTAGTGAAAACACCTTAAAATCCCACTTTTCAGCCTGAAAACCACTTGCATACTTTTAAGTGATTAAAAATGCACTAAAGTGAAATATACTACACTCAAAGTATTCTCTCAGGATTAGATTACATAAACCAATTCTGGACAAAACATGACCCCCACTTCCCCATGTTTGGTCCATGACAAAAGTTTAAACCAAGTGAAATTTTTCGGCTGTCAGACTTTGCATGACATCTTTGTATATTTTAATGCAGTGGAGACAACATTAAAGTGAACCTCAACATTATCATGCGAACTGACCAAACTGGCCAAATAAATGAAAGCCAGATGACGAGTCCTTTTTTGACCAGATAAATAACGGCGTGGTGTTAAATATGTTTCTGAAGGTCCTTGTATAATCTCACACAGGAGAAATACAACTGAGTCAGAGGGATGAACTATGCAGCATATTAGGCTCTGATATTAATAATAGAGAACGCTGAGAGAGGCCTACACTGATCGAACACAACCTTATGAATTATACTGTGATGGGTTTTCATATTTATTTCCGGGGCTCTGCTATTTCTCATGCTTGACTGAGGTTTATCACTTAACAATCAATTATTAACATGTGTCAGAATTAGGAGTGCTATTACAGGGATTTAGATGCATGTTGTACCTTACAGTGGCCAGAACTGACAACACTTCTTGTACTTTCACTCCCATCTGTATGGGAAGCTTGATTTTAAGAGGAAAACTGAAAGTTCTGGCTCTTATTTATTTGAATAATGCATTGAAAAGAAGGAGCATTATCCTAAAATCTGCAAACAAGTGGGAGACATAAATGAGAAAGACTCCTCACTCTACAAACATGTTTTTTTGCTATCACTTCCTGAATTATTAGATTTGATAGACAGTGATCTTTTTTGCTCTTCAAGTGAGAAAAGTTGAAAGTTCCCTGTCAGTCACGATGATTAAACACAGCATATGGTGTAAAAAGTATTCTTAAGAGTAAAGGGCATAAACTATACTGTATGTTCCAGGTTTAGTGATGCACAGGTTCTAGTTTTAAATTCCTCAATTACATCCATTTAACACGCAAACATAAAATATGCATCTTTCCCTGCCCCCAAGAATTTTAATAAGGCATACAAGTCAGTCAAGAGTATCATCATCACATCCTCTTGCCCATCAACAATGGTACATATGTAAGCAGTGGTAAACCTGATGACCGTTAAACAAAGACCCCATTCATTATGCAGACAGATAATCACTCCGTATTGTGTTCATCTGAATGTATCACAACCTCATCTAGTTGTATGATAATCTGATGGTTGGCAAAAAGTGCACATGTTGTGATGGGGGCTGCAAAAGGAGCTGGGAATAGGAGACAAGGGTGGGTGTCTTAATGTGGGTTTTGAATATGCAATGTGTGTCTGACCTCGCGAGGTACGGAAGAGGAGGCATGTAAGATTTATAAGTCGTCTGCAGCCCCCTGATTGACTAAAACACAGGGGAACACTTAGATAATGTATCCTCACTCCAAACAACCACATAGGTCAGAAAGTAAAAGAAGTCCACATTGACAGGTACAGCTAATGAAAAAGTCTAATGTATATGCTATTTATCTGAAAAGTATAGACAAACAATTGTTTAAGCTTCCATGTTTCACAAAAGTCTGTATTTGTGACTGGTTTCTGAAGATCTGATGTCATATTTTTGGTGTGTGACCTAAATCCAAAGTGTGTGGTGGGGGGTGGGGGGAGAGGACCCTTACCTACCTTTTTTTTTTTTTTTGCAATAGCAATCTGGGTATGGGAGATAACAGAGTGAAAAATGTTGGAAGCAATCCACTCTGCCTTGGAGTAAGACCTTTACGATTTCACCACTTCATTAGGAAGTGGCTAATCTCTCCACTCGAGAGGCCTGATAAGGACTCTGCACTAATGCAGGGGGAGTCAAAGTTCAAACAGCCTTCGATGTTTTGATGCTTAACTTACTAAAGTTCCTGTATGTTCATTAGACAGCTTTATCAGGAGACTCTTCTCTTACATTCCCCAATACCCATCAAGATTGGAAGAAGAAGGGGAGGTGGTGGCCGAGGAGGGAGGAGGGGACAAGGTGGAGACCAGCGCAACGGTGTGGAGATAGCAGATAGCAGGGAGAGTGGGCTCCTGTGGAAGAAGAGATGGAGGGATGAGGGGGCAAAAGAAAAGGAGGCAGCTGGCCAGACTATCTTGTCTTCTCGTCTTGGGCGCTTGCTCCATATCTCGATTAAGCCTTCAGCCCTTACTGTAGCGTGATGTGTATAGAAAGTGTGTGTTTGCCTTCATCCATGTAATTTTGTGCCTAGGACTGTGCACTTGCACGTACATATGAGTCCCTGTTTATGTCCTTGTGTATTACCCACATTTGCATTTTGTGTGTGTGCGTGTTTCAGGCCTTGATGTCCTTATGCAGTCACATCTCCATCCACGCGACAACAGCCCAGACTTCTCCACTCATCAATTTTGCATTGCAATTTAAAAAAGCCAATCATAAGTCCCCCATCAGTTTCACATCGGCCCCTGGAGCACATAAAAAGGCCTATTTATACTGATCCCCTCTCCCTGAAATTGTTTTTCAAAGGGAAGATATTATTTTGTACCCTTCTAGTATCAAAGGCTTGCCAGGACTCCAGAGAGTCCACCAATATCAAAGTAACACAGGAGCAAGAGGACACATCGAAGAAAGCGTGGGCAATAAAAAAAAAATACACATTTAGCATGAACTACTTTGGGATGTTTGGATGCTCTTATTTTTGTTTACTGAACTCAAGTTCTGTCACTTTGTGTCAAGCGACATGCAGGCTGCCTTTTAATTGGGTCTGACATGTTTCTCATTTAAGACTAACTTTACCAATGTTCCAACATGCTGTTCATCCTTCACAGAGGAAGTTGTGAAAAATATAGAGAACAAACTCCAGAGAGTGACTGAATCAAAGGTTACAAAATGTTCAGACATAGCGAAGTGATATGTACTTGAGTGTGCTTGATAAAGTGTGGTTGTACTAGAAGATACCTCCAGAGCACAGGTCCATTTGCCTATAAAAGAAGTAATTATGCAAACACTGAAATCCAAAAATTAAATAAAAAAGCTATCAAACCTTTTACACCAGCCAGTTGGCGTTGGACTAGTTAGTAGTACTGCATTCAACTCATGCATTCAGGCAGAAAACCTTTCTGACCTTTGATTCTTCTATTTTAAATATCATATTCTGACTTTGGATAACCTTAAACAACCGTCTTATTGTATTTTTTACCACATAATCACTTTTTTAAAACAGCTTTAATAGCTTAATTAATGTTTACAAGTTGTGAATATCAAAAAATACTAATTAGTACGCTTAAAGATTAGTAATCTTTCTTCACTGTGCCCAATTTACAACAAAGTGATTTTTTCTCATAAAGACACTGACTAACTGAAGAATTATCAGCTTTCTTTCCCCTTGTATTACAACCAAAATTTTATTTTGATTACAAAGTAATTAATTACATATTAGGCTACATTTGTCTGTGTAAAGTGAAATAAAGCATTGATAAGGAGTTATTCATGGTTGGCAACTTTCAAATTTTACAGGTATTCAATTAAAACAACAACATATTTTATCTCAGTCATGAGCCAATGGGGTTTTTAAAAGTAAATACTGACAGATATTACAAAACAGCTGACAGGTTCTATTTCACCTTCCTGAGGAGGCACAGCTACGTTTAGTTAACTTTAGCTTGCTTGAAAGTTTACTGAAGCTAGATAACTTGTTTTCAGGACTGTTACATTAGCAGTCTGAAATGTGAAAATATGTCCAAATCAATAAATATGAATGTGATTTTAAACTGAACATGACATTGTCAGATTGAACATTGCTCAGTTCCAAGTACAGTAAGTGTGGATTTTGTGGATTTCGTGGCATGTATGTTGCAGGAAATGGTACAGAGCATTGGAGGACGGTCCAGTCAAAAACTTAATTGAACATAAAATAAACACTGAACATTAATAAAACTGAGAATGGACCATGGACTCTTTTGGCAAAAACGTTTCCAATGATCACTTTATATGATGTGTGGGTGTTTTTTTGTTTTTTTTTATTGGTTTTACATACTGTTTTTTTGTTGGCAAAAAGAAAATACTCAGAAAATAGGAAATATCTGTAAGGGAAGTTTAAATAGGCTCTGGCCTGATAACCTTAAATTTGAAGTTAGATTAAAAAAAATATTCTTGAAGACAACATGAAGACATTCTGTTACGCAACAACAAAGGTATTATGTCATAAAGTAATAACTGGATATCCTCAATAAAATGGGTGTCCCAAAAATCACATCCAGGCATTTCATCTGCAGTTACCGTACTTGTAGGGATGTGGCTTTAAACTGGACCAGTACTTAGGCTGATGACATTTCATGATGACGCAAGGACACAAATACAGACAAGTACGCATATTAAGATATATTTTCTTCAAGGAAGCATATTGGCTAAAATTTGAAGCCTTGTTTACTAATGGTTAGAAAGCAGTAATTTAAGGGTTTGATTATAAAGATGTAATCTGACTATATGTTCATATTTTGCTCACTTCCTTACCCTTTACTCATTTTCCTACAGTTAAAACACGATTGTGCAATGAGGTTTATTATACATTAGTTACATGGTGTCCCCCACAGGACAGGCCTACCAAAGCATACTTTAGTATCTGTAGGGTCAAAGCAGGAAAACAAAGCCAAAGTGCAACATCACTTACCATTGCTTACGTTGGTGTGAGTTTGGCTTTGGAGTACCAGCAGTTTTTATCATCATTTGTCATTGTTTTTTTGACAAGATACTTTGTCACAAGGCTAATGTTATGAGTCCATTTCAAGTCTTAACTCAATTTTGATCAAATGTGTAGTTACTGCACTTTGCCTTACAGCTCACAGCAGGTCCCATTATTGACAGGGAAAGGTAATTTTGTGCTCCACATTTTTCCACTCTGGTGTTTTTGAAACGTTGCCGTATTCATGTTCCCAGCATTTTTTTGAGTGTTGGGTCAAAATGATCATACAAAACAAAAAAGGTTGCACCTTCCCTCCTCTTGTACATTTCTGTAGGTGAAAGTGGAAGAAAAACATATTTGAAAGCAGTTATGAGGCTCTAAAATTTAATTACTATATATGCACAGCATTGTAATTTCCCCCAGTTTTATGATATGATTTCATCACATCTCATAGATAAGACACATCAAAATGGCTTTGCCCCTTTTAAAAGTGAAAGGCTTCATTTGTTTCTTTTGTACATAGACATGGAGCGCTCATGTTACTGAACACCTTCCAGCTGCACTTCTGAGAACGCCCAATCAAAGTGCAGATGGCGGTCTTGTTGGGTTTTATTACTTTAACATCACATCAAATAATAACAAGAGGAAGTGAATATGTCTTAAATATTTTATTCTGGCATTTCTCTGCCTACACAGACTGTACCTCAGTGTATCTGTGAGCAGATAACAAATGAGGGTGCCAACTGGGCCACAAATGCTGCAGAGATAATCTGCTATCAGTGAGCCCCGCTGATCCCAGGGAAAAGAAATAGGGCTTAGAGGGCAAAGTGTCAACACTGTAGATATCTGTACATACTTAGCTTCAAAATCAAAGCTAAGGTGGCAGGACCTGCTCGCTACTTAGCCACATATCTTCACAGCGGTGACATCTCTGCACTACAAACCTAGCAGTGTCTTTCAGCTTTCAGCACCATGGATGGCACTGCATGATTACGAACATGTGACTACTCTGGATTGATACAGATAATTTAATAGAAATGAATTAATTATTAATTATTATTATTAATATCATTATTATCAATAATAATCCCCCCCCCCCCCTTGACTTCTGTTCTGGCCACCATTTTTGCCCTTTAAATAGACCAGTTCTTTACATGATGTATGAAATGAGCCATATGCAGGAGTTTATGAGTAATTAGTTGACCAAAATAACCACATGAAACTAGTTTGGCAAATTCTGAACTTGGACACATGCTTATGTATATGTGCCCTTTAAGTCTAATACAATCTAGATGAGACAGCTAGCCAACATAAAGCCAATTCCATCCAGGCCTTCGCTGTTGTAGCTCCAAAATGTGGAATGTTTTGCCTTTGCACATTAGACACGCCTCTTCTTGGCTTGGTTTAAAACTATTTTACTTGGCCTTTGACACCTTATTACTTGTAGGCTTTGTTTTATTGTATCTTATTCATTTTTGACTATTTCATCAGATTTTATTGTCTTTTATTATCCATTATATGGCTATTCTCTATACAGCCCTTGACAGGTCCACTGTGGTTGTGTGCGACCTGTGTTGAGTTTAGTTTAGTTTATTTATTTAGCAATATAAGACAAATTGAACAAAAAAATGAAAAAACAATGAAATATGCAAGGAAAGGAAGAAGCCTGGTGGCTTATATAGAATCCTTTCCATATATGAATAAAAAACAAAATAAAAGCTACACAAGGGGGAGTAAAAAAAAACAAAAAAACACAAAAGAAAATTTAAAAAAAAATGGTTGTTGTGAAATTCTATCATGACAAAATTACAATTTAACCAATGCCTTTGACAATTTTCCTACAGTATATTACAGTATTTTTTACAAGAGTATTACCAACCAAAGATGATTTTGCCTGTCTTTGAAAATGTGCAAAAAAAAAAGGGAGAATGGTTTTCTCTACTCCAGAAGAACTGATTTTCTTTTTCAAAATCCCACCATCTTCATTACAAGTCATTAAGCTTAATAAGAATTTCACTAGTATTTCTCTATGCCCCTTTTGTAGATCAGTGCTAGTTTCTTACCATGTTATAAATGGCCAGAGTATTCTAATTAAGACATTCCTATGCTGTTTTTTCTTTCTGTGAAAGTGAGTCTCCTGTAACAAACAGCGTAATCATTTTTCTACCTTTCAGAGCAGTAAACTGGCCTCACACCATAATCTACAGCTGTGGCTGTCTATATATTTCTGGTTATAAATGTAAAATCCTTTGCTTACAACTGAAAAATTTGCATTTTGTGTTTTTTTTTTTCCAGCTTTAGACAAATATATCAGCATATCAAACATGAACTTTCCTTTATGGTGCTCTATGTTTTCTCATTGATGTTGGTCAAGGCACTTCAAAAGGCCCAGGCAACGAGTCAGCGTACAAAGCAGGGCTCAATCGATGCGTATATTTAAAGGGCAGCTTTGGCCCTAAATGGTACCAATCTAAAGCCAACACTGACAGTGTCTTGAACCTGATCTACTGAAAGGACAACAGCAGATTGCTGTGGGCAATAAAGTATATATCTGTATGTGTCCACCACAGCTTCCATATTTGAAATTGTAGGAAAATATAAATCAAAACTGAATAGTTGTTTAGTTTGACTAAAACTAAAGGACTATTTAGTTTCTCATGATTCTACTTTTCCTTACATTGAATTCAAGAAAATCACAAGCGTTCACACTGTCAGAACATATTTCCATTCACATATCCGTACCCATAACTGAAAGGTACATGCTCACTCTCATTATGTAATCTAGATTTTAAAATTCACAACAATCATGGATGTCACTGCAACACACATCTTCAACCATCTCCATGTTGCAGCCCAGAAGCTAGTTCTCATAATCAAAGTGTAGTTGTGAGGCTAATCAAAGGGCTCTAAATAACTCCATCTCCCAACACAGGCCATAGGAGGATTAAAAATCCACTAGCCAGAACTGGGTTTCTTCGATCTGGGGGCAGCTAACGTCTAATGAGAACTCCCAAAAGCCCAAGATCACAGCTGAGCTGCTGGGCACAGCATGCTGAGGCCCCTCTTTAAATCCGAAAGAGATCCTATCAGGACGAGATGAAAATAGATATTGCCCTTTCTGGGTGTCAGATGATTAAAAGAACGGTGGAGGATTATGGAGTCCAGTTTGGATGTTAGTTCTGGGAGGGGGGAAAAGAGACTCAGAGTGTTCTTATATGTGTTTCTTTTACATGGCATTATGGTCTTTCTAAGTCTTAGACCAGGGGTGGATGTAAAGACTGCTCAATTATGCAGACTTAGAAGACATGCATTTTGTTTACTCAGATCTTACAGGGATAACCAAACTGTTTACTGCAATTCAATTAAACACAGAGGACTTTTGTTCTAGCATGTAGCTTGATGGCTGTTAAACTCCAGTTGTCTGCATAGCAAACAGTTAACTAATTATTAGATCTTAACCTCTGATAGGTTGATAATTATAACAGTATTGTTTTGACAGTTATTAATTTCATATGCTCATTAGGAGCGATGCATTTTAAGATGCATGATAAAACATATACTGTATAAAGCGAAAACAAAACAGTCAGGTAAGTCGAATTTTATTCAACTCATTCACAATAACTCAAAATATCGTTCAGTTGTAACAAATACAGAAAAATCATTCGTCTTCCACAAATAAAAAGTGGAGGAAGTAAGCGTACTACGTCCTGTTCTCTGACTGGTTCATCGTTGCCAGTGATAGTGGACACCTGAAGTTAGTGTGAGGCAACCTGTATTCAACCGAGCACCGACTTCAATACAACGTTCCTGCGCCCGCTAGGAATGGTCCGACAATCAAGCGGAGCAGCTTCGTCGCTCACCAAAGTCGCACTAAAACGTTTTGACGGATTTTTTAGCGCAGTGTACCACATAAAATTGGTTCGAGGTCAGTAAGCACAACAAAATTTTTAAGTGCGCCTTATAGTGCGGAAAATATGGTACAAGTTTTGCCAATAAGAAACTAGCAGTGATTTGTAAGTATTGCTTTATTTTGTGAACAATAAATAAAATAATAAGAACTAAAACAGTTTTCTGAAACACATTTGCAATGAAATGGATCAGATTAATAGATCACCAACATATTTTTTGATGATCTGCAGGATCAGACAGGTGTTGGGGGACATTTTGGATACATTTTTTATTGGCACTAATGCTTTTATATAAAACTATGTTTCATATCATAACCGATTTTATGATATGAGTATTTCTTAAAGCTTAACCCTAAAGATTTTCTAAGCTACATAGATTTCTATGATGCTTATGCATATGCTTACATTAATATTTTCATTTTTAAGGAATCTGACAATTAGTCATCCCTTTTCTTCTCTAGCAGTGGTTCATATGCTGGCAACCTATCTACCTGTCGATCTTTTTTAGAGGGATCTTTATGCTCTAACTAGACCAACACAGATCTGACAAGGTTGTGTGCACCTGTCATGTCGCACTCTCCTATAGCTTTAAAATGTTCATGTCTGGGTCTGGCAGGTCATTATAATAAATGAGGTGGGCTCAGTGGACAGCCATGCCTCATTCCTTTTCCCTAATGGTAGGGAAGAAATCTGCAAACCAGTATTTTACATTGACTGATGCTGAAGCCTCAAAGAAACTCGTTAAAGTGGGCAATTAGAATTACGGGGGTGGGGTATGTCTTCCTGCCCAATCACATGAAATGTCCCTTGTTATTTTAATAATGCAGACGGCAGCTAATTTCTACAGCCCATCTGTGTCAAGGTAATGCACTGCTCACATGTCCTAGATGTGTCACTTTGAACTTGGTCTCCACCGCTTCTAAAGTGCCGTGGACAGGTTTCGTGCAGCGTCAGTGTTGTGTGTTTTCAATTAAACCAAGCATGGAGGAACAAATCAAGAAGGAAGATATGAGAGGGGAAGTGCTTGAAATCTTTTGCCATGTGGTGATCCATTTTTCTGCACTGTAGATTTACATTGGTTTGTATCTCTTTCTCGACATGACAGCAAGCATATTCAACGCTCAGCACAGCAACTACCATTCACCAATAATATGTTGAATTGAACAGAGAAAAGGCATAACTTCTGTGAAATCCTCTCCCCCTGTCTCGGGTATTTTCTGCCCTCAGTGCTTACACAGCTCAACAACAGTCCTACACACATACCTTGATGCTGAAGTCTAAGGCTGTTAGACCCTCCACTCACATCTGAAGTGGCTTAGCACGAGTGCAAATCTCTCCAAACCAGACCCTGAGGACTCTATTTCATACTCCCAGCCCCTCTCTGCCTCTTCCTCTCCAATATGTCTGACCTAGACGTCTCTGCTCCTTTCATCCACATTCCCATGGAAACTCATTTATCCTAGCTAGAGGGAGAAGGCAGCCCTGGGTTCAATTGGCTGGATTTACACTTGAGATATTATTCATTACATTAGCTGCCATGCTGATCTCCTGCTCGGTTGTTCTCTTCCCTCTCTCCAACTCTCACTTTCTATCTCTCTTTTTCTGTCTCATTGTCTGGTGCCAGGCTTCTCAATAAATTCCCCTGTCTTAAAATGCATGGACTTCTCCTCAATACATACCTATATTTCGTCTTCTTCCATCGTCACCCACTCTATCTCATTGCCACAAGGAAATTGCATTGTTGGATGTCAAGAGCAATATTTTCAAGGACAAATTAAAGCAGTGGCACAAAGATGCTGCATAACAAAGTAAACTTGTTTTAGATTTATTTGAATGTTTGCCCATGACTGTGGCAATGTGCGATTGCAGAAATATCTAACAAAAAAAAGAAAGGAAAAAAAAGAAGATAATTGAATTGTTGATGCTTGTTAAAACAATTCAACATGGTTTCCAGACAATGTAACAGTGTGTGGAGTTTTTTATCTTCAAAAGCCAATGTGTGGTTCTCAGTACCATGAAATATAATGGCTAATTGTCATTGCTACTGCAAATTTTATGGTAGTTAAGCTTATTAAATAATTGCTTGCCAGAGCCTCTTTTCTGCAGTGCACTGAACCATAATATGTGCATATCTGTGAGTTAGTGTGTGTGTGTGTGTGCTTATCACAGGAAGTACTGTATATGATTCTTATATTTCACATTTGTATTAAAGCCTCATCCTCATTCGCATATCTGCTGGCTGTATATTCAATTACAATTACACATTACAAATGAGTTTTCTATCCAGCCTGATAGATCAGACCCATATCTAAACAATCCATAGGGCGTCCCCCTCCAAAGGGGCGGCACCAACGGTTGCCTATCAAACTGCTTTTTCATGTATTGGTTAGTGCTTGGACCATCAGACCAATGAACAAAGTGACCACTCAGGGACAGAAATGAGTCAGCAGGGGGAATGTGTTGTGTGGAAGAGTAAATTAAACGTTTTCTGTAACTTGTCAACGAAACAACACATACCTTGTAAAGGAATGATTTGAGTACCGTCGTCTGTTCACATTTTTCAGAAAAGACCTGTACTGGATGATTCTGTTGAATGATGATGTAGGGGGGATTCTGTTTTTGTTTTTGTTTTGTTTTGAGTTTTGTGCGTAATGTTTTTTTTTTTATGTTGTTGTTTTGTCTCTGTATCTTTGTCTGCTATGCTTGTGGTTTTTTTTTCTTTCATTGTTTTTTTTTTTATTTTTTATTGCACATTTTATTTACAGATAACTGTATTGTTGTAATAATTGGAAAAAATGTCAATAAATATAGTGTTCAAAAAAAAAAAGAAAAGATCTGAATCTTCTCTTTAAGGGAAGTCAAGCCATAACTGAAACACAAGGACATGGGTTTTCAAAATAAGACAGGAACCTAAACACCGAAACTGTGAAAAGCTGTGACCTTAACTCAATACACATGACAACATTAAGATACAGACTAAAAAAGAAAGACTTAAGCCCCAAAGAGCTTTTTTTCACTCACTGTACTCCATGCCTGAAGATATTTTCTTTTCTTGAAATGTGAAACCGGGAAAGTTTTCAAAAAAAACAAGTGGGCCCTATATGCTACAGCAACGTTTTTTACTTTATTATTTTGATCCTACTTGCTCCTGTAATGCTCAGTTAAGTTATGATAAATTTGAGTTTTAAAGAAACATTCATATTCAAATGTTTAAGAAAGGCTTGTCTATAGCTTTCAGCGCCCCATCTTCTAATATTACGTTAGTTTTTTTTCTTTATAAAATGATTTCAGAATCATTAAATAATATAGTAGATATCAAATTTTCCCTCTTAACATGAGGGTGATGGATTTTGGGGAATTCCTTCATCGGTATGTGACATTCGTCTTTGGGAATGGCATAGAAGTAGTAATGTAGACTTAATAACCTTGCAGGTTATAATATTGTACCATTACATATTTTGTCAATCCTTCTACCTATAAAAATATGTTCAAAAGTTGTGGCAGGTCAATCTTTCTGTCTTATCACAGTGGGACACCAATAAATATCCAAGGATTCACAACAACAATCGATGACCACCTGAAGATGACAGTTACTGCAGCAACAAAGATGGAGAAGACCTCAACAATTTGAATGATGCTCCATTTAATAAAGAAACCTTAATGTGCAGACGTTTGAAAAAAAGCTTAAAGGGGACCTATTATGAAAAACAAATTTTTTCTTGCTTTAACATATATATGGTCTCCCCTCAGCCTGCCAACTCAGAGAAGGAGAAAAGCAACCAAATTCTGCAGTGTCTGTACAGCCGCCCGGATGATCCTTCCAGTGTCGTGTGACTTTTACGAGCCGTTCAGATTCTGCTCCCGTCGTTACGTAACGACGGGCGCAATTTACATAGGTTGGCCTCCGATGCGTGAAACCACGCCCACAACTAACTCTGGCCGGAACAACAACAACTCCGCCGGCCGGAGCTTCCACCATTTTTTCGTAGCGGTGTATCGCGTCATTCAGGCAGCCAATCAGCACAGTGCTCATTATCATAGCCTCCCCGTCCACTCAGAATCCCGCATAGATAATGAGGTTAGAGAATGGGATGATAAAGACATGGCTCAGAGGCTGAATTTCTCATTTATTTAGCAAAAACAATCAAAAGCTTGTTTTTAAGACATTCAAGGCCTGTTTAAAATAGGTATTAGATGCCATAATAGGTCCCCTTTAAAATATTCAGACACACACACATTCACAAAGGTATGTCAGTTTTTGTGGGGAAAGACGTGCGTTATGTGCGCTCACATGTGCACACGCGCCCTTTCACATAATCCTTGTGCCCGTGCCTCGTCGTCACAGAGAGTGGGGTTGTATTCTTCTTTCTCAGTCCATTTTTTGGAGATAATGACGACCATTTCTTCTGCTCAGTGACTGATGACAGGCAGAACTAACCGCTAATGGCATGCCACTGCTGGAGCGTGCCACTTATGTTATTTTTACTGACAAGGCTCAGGGGAAGACTTCATTTTTTTGACACTTGACCATGCAAATTCACTCCTGCTACATTATTCCACATTTACATCCATCTCATCCCTCCATTCCCGTCTGTCTACATCCACCTTACCCCATCCATATCTATTCCTTCAGAATCAGCTTGTGGTTGCAGACAGTAAAAAAGCCCAACCGTTGCTATTCTGTATATTTTCAGTTTAGACGTTTCCCCAAAAAAATGAGCAGGTCAAAGAGAAGTCTCCCAAATGCAAAGGTACGAGGTAAATATGATTCATGCTGAGAAGTTAATCGTGAAAGCCACCAAACTATTAATAGACACAAAAAACTTAAGCTTAAGATTTAAGCTTTTCAGATACTGTTCCTTTCTTTTCTTACATCAAATAATGACAAATGCCTGTACTATATATATATATATATATATATATATATATATATATATATATATATATATATATATATATATATATATATATATATACATACATACATACATACATACAGTTGAGTACGTACTTCAGTTTTGAGGTCACGGTTCGGTTCATTTTTGGTACAATAAGGGAAAAAAACTCAACATAAAAATTGCTTTTGTTTAATTTTAAACTTTTTCAAACAACGGTTTATACATTTTCTTTTCATTTCATTTCTTTTCATTTTCTCATTTTCTTCTTAAAAATTAAACATTAAAAAAATATAAAAAAATATAAATATAAAAATGGGAATAAAAAAATAGAACATTGCTTACATCTATAACCAAGTCCTCCAATAAATAAAATATTCACAAATATAAAAAATAAAAACAACAAAATATAAAACGTGTGTTTAGAACCTGTGTTCTCAACAACTGAGTATGTTCTCAGATTGGCAGCTATAGAAACACCAATGACATTAGTTATAGCTGTGGCCTGATCTGAATTACTGGCAAAAGGCTGTTTAAAGGCCAAAGGTAGCAGTGTTGACACGCTGCTGGTTTCTTTCCATGCAGCAGCGATATTCACATTCACGTGGTGCCGTTTCAAATGCGTTATGAGGTTTGACATGTTGCCAGAAACATGCCTGGTTGCTGTTGAACAACGCCAGCACACTGCTCTCGTCTGATCTACTCATCTATGTCCGTTGTTTTTTTCACTGGGAAACCGAGGTGTTCCCAAGCAGGACACCTTAAAGATAAGGGAGAGTCTTCAAGCTCTAGCTTTTTGTTTCCATCAGCCATGACGTCTTCTAGTGGAAAAAAAACTCACGTGGGAGTCCGGTGCTGACTACAAAAGTATGCTCTCCGTGGAAAACAAGCCTGCACCGTACCGACAGCCCTGTACCGAAACGGTTCGGTACGAATGCATGTACCGTTACAACCCTATATATTTATATATATACACACATATATATACATACACACACAAATATAAATGAGGCATTGGCCAGCTATCAGTTCTCTCATGCCCTATTTTTTTTTTAATGTGGACAAAATATTGTGATTTTTATTATTTTTCACTTTTTGAACTCTTCTTAAGTGTTGTTTACATCCAAAAACAGATCTGGACCTTACAGACGCGTGTGCAGTTGTATTTATAATAAAATTGAGTGCTGCACGGAAGCTTTCCGGATGGCCATATGCATATAATTGGTCTACCTTACTTTGTAGAAGTGTGCACAAGAGCTCTCGTAAGATCTATCCTTTAAACAAACGTCCCTGTTGTTCTTTTGCATGTGTTCCTTTGTCTGGTATAAATGTTTAGTTGTGAATGGGAGACTGATCCAGCAACATAAACACCATATTGGTGCGCTTTATCCGTGGAGTGTAGCAGAGAGACCTTGCTGGTCCTTGCAGACTGTTGGAAATGATCAAACCTTTTATAATGTGCATTTATTTTCCAATCTCTTGAAAATACTAACAGAAAATACAGGAACTGTACTCTTTTAAACCAGAAAAACTAAACAGAAATGAATCTTAAACAATATCATTACAATCGCCTGTATAGGACAGTTTCCTTAAAAAGACTGAGAAGGTATTGATTCTGTGCCTTGTTCTGAGAGACGTCACACTAAATACTGACCTTTGTTTGGAGAGTTATTTTAATCTGAACACTGTGGGGTTTAGATGTTTATTTACATTTTCATGAAAACCTTGTATAAAACTATACAGCAAACAAACCTGGTGAAAAGGTGAACAAGGAAACATGTTCCACATAGCAGGCCTTTATTGAGACAGTGTTGCAACACTGACCCTTTGTATTTAAGAAGATGTTGCGACAAAATAATTAACAGTGATACAAAAGTAATCTGGTGTGAAAATGTATAAATAAAGTTAGGTTTCTGAGCCACGTTTGGATTGACTTCCTCATTACATCTTGGAAAGTCATCATTTTGTACTTTTCATCATTTTGTACTTCACTGTAGCATGTTGGCTTTATAAATAAGTCCTTTATTAATAAAGATCATATGGTATGGCACATCCTTTTAATTACTCTAAACTGAGGCTACATCCCCACTACTGAATTTTCATTTTAAAACAAGAAACTTTTGTTATAATTACACCTGGCATTAAAGAAGACGAAAACCTTTGATCCAAGGCACATCCCATTGGGCTTTATAGACACAACTGCTATAGTGTAATGTAGATGAACCAAACTGAAAGATTTAGGAAACAATGACACAGTTGCAGAGATTAATTTCCTTTTGCTCTTCTCGGCCTCGTATCTTCCCCTGACTCACCAAGCCTCTATCACACAACGGTGTGAACGCCAAAGTGGAGATGGAGCAGCAACCACTGGGACTGTGTTCTCCGGGGTATCAGCTATGCAGTCAAAGCCTGTTTTCAATAATACTCACTGCCTATTTACGAAGGAGGATGGTCATTATAAGAGCAACCTGAACTAAAAGACATTTCCAGCAGGGTTTCCATTCACGTGTGGACGTACCATGACCATGGATAGCCCTATGGTATGTGGTATGCGATGTCCGGTCATGTGATGTGGATGGAGATCTTTACTAACACAAAGTGGTAAGGCTAATGTGAATCATTTTCATTTTAAAAAGGCATTTTAAAATGGTGTGGATGCAGTAAGAGAACTTGCAGACCACTATCTGCTGCAGGTAAGAAATTAATATGGTACAGAATACAGTGTTCCCAAAAATAGAATATTGGTTTAATTTCCAACGTCTACTTTGGTCAACAAGCTTTTGTTTTTGTTTGTCTTGTTTTATTTCTGTTTATCACTATGTTTGGAGAGGGGAGGAGAGGAGAGGAGATTGGTTTGACTTCAACTCTATTCAAATTATTTGAAAAGTTATTGTCTCGGTGGGTGGTATTAGTTTGGTGTACAGGTACATGTGTGTACTGTGCAAAACACTTGGACATTTGTGTGTCCACACAGTCTGAAATGTTTTGTTTGTTTGTGCTTCTCTAACTGAGATGTAGGCCTGTGTGTGTGGGTGTGAGAGAGTGAAGCAGCAGGCTGGTGGGTCTTGGTGGGTCAGCACACCTGCTGCGGCTACAAGCACTCTGGGACAGCTAATGTTCTCTGAGCTGACAGGATTCTCCAACACTCCAACACCCAGCCCTCCTCCTCCCTCCTTCCCCTTTAGCTTGAGCTTAGATAGATTGCCCTTGTAACAGGGGCTAATAATGTGCCATGGTAGGGTTTTTAATGGGGAGGACTTTGATAGGTTTTCCAGAACACCGAAAAAAAACACGCGGAGGAAGACACATGGATGGCATGCACATGAAGACGAAAACGGACACACACGCTGATGCCATGAATGCCTGTGAAGTCACAGACTTAAACAAATGCGTATGTGCACGTGTGTCTATGCACGCACCCGCACACACTCTACCTGTCGGCTTGTTTTACCACATTATTATGGCTGGCAGGGGGTCTCTGGCCCTCTGCTGCTCTCCAAAGACAGCCTTTTATATGTCACGAGAGAGAAAATGAGGAAGGAGAGAATGGAAAGAGGAAAAGAAAGAGAAAAAGGAGGTAGACTGCCAGCTGACAATGAAATAAAGCCCATTAGAGAGAAATAAAATAACACGGGGAAGGAAGTGACAGCAGGCCTGTTTCACATACAGCTTTACTGCCTTTAACTACTGTCAGCCCCACCAGGTGTCAGCAGCTGCCATCGCTCACACATAAAAGAGGCATGCGTGAACGTACACACATGCACGCAGGTACAAAAATGTAAGTATGCACACACATACAAAGACCTGCAGTCACACGGTCCACGCTTTTAATCCGTGCAAATAGATGGACTCACAAAAAAAAAAAAAGATTTACTCGAAGGACAGCAAATCAGTACAGGTCCATGCGCTCCGCAAGTCTATAGACATTGATTCCTTATTGAAAATAATAATTCTTAATGTTAACACAGTGTTGTCCGTAGGTCTGAGTTACTATCTCCTATGTTTATCGCATGAATAATTGCGGTGATATGAGGGTGGTACTTTGGCGATGAAATGGATGTCATGTAAAGGCAGATTTCACTAATGTCATAGTCAGCATGGTCATTCAAATGCACATTTTAAAGTGACATGAGACTGACCTGTCAGGAAAAATGGACTTTTAAATGGTATAGACAGAAGTCTTGTCAGGCCAGGTCTCACTAATATCCTGAAATATTAATGTGTACCTCCACTGATGCATGAGTGGGGATATTTTAATAGATGCTCAATTATTCATACCATAAATAAAACCTGGTTGCCTGGATTAGGTCTTAAAATCACCTCCATGGCGGTTCATGAGGACAGTCTAATAATGTATACTGTATATGCAAGGATTTATGATGTTTCACCCGTCCTACACATTAAGTTCATCCCACTGTCTGAGATAAGTATATGTCACAACTTAAAGTGCAACCGTCAGATGTGAGTTAATGTTTTCATACACAGAACACAAGTTTCTTGACCTTTATACGACTTTTTGCAGATCCTCGGCCACCTTGTATACTTCACCATGAACAGTGACCATGTGGAGAGAGCAAGTTTGTCAAAATTCCAAACCAATGACATTAGATTATTTATGTTTTAAATGTTTGAGATTTCTGTAATAAATTTTACTCACAGCCTGTTTTTGCATGGCCATATAAGTACTTTTGACTATATTGACACTACCAGCCATGCTCTCTAATTCCAATAGGATTTCATGAAGAGAACTTGGAAAAAATCTGTACTTTTAACATCTTTTGCATGACCACAAGTGTCTTTCATTTAATTTGACAGCTCTCTGAAATTGCACATGTGAATCCAATACCTTTCAGCACATGTCATGAAGTAGCTGTGGCAAACCCAAATGCAGGAGTGCAGGAGTAGGTAAGGTCTTTCAAAAATAATGTAAAAAAAAAGTTGATTGAGGGAGAGACATGAAGAACAGGGGAACAGGACAAACAGATGGCAAACAAGCAAGGGAATGAAAAACGTGACAATATACACAACTATACTGACAAACACTCAAGGCCTGTTTTAACTGGCTCAGTGTTTTAACCTGCCAACTGTTAAGACCCGCCCTCTCAAACACAAATGAGCCAGTAGCTGTTGAGTATCAGCAGTAAAGGGACCAGAGCTCAGACATCTGAACCTTTCAGCTTCCTAGAAAAACATGAGAAGATCCTGAACTTGCATCTGTTTTATAGAATTCAAGAAAAAATAAATAAAATAAAAAAATAAATAAATAAATACACAATGTGTCAGGGCTATGAGGTTTCCTGATTCCTAAATTCCAAACAAAACGAAGCCAAATGTCACCTTTGGATTAAGCTACCAACGTAATGTCCAGAAGATCAACAAGGATGTCAACATTTGTTCTAAGGTCATATAAGGCAACAATGTTTTCAACTCTGGTGTTACTTAATGTTATTCATTTGTAATTATTATGTAGCTACACAGCCAATGGCTCACAAAGGCTAGCTGGCTACCACTAACACTAGCTAATGTAAATCACAACTGGCATCATGAATATAGAGCAACCAAGCACCACATACAAAGTTATGACTTGAAGTTATGATTATCCACATTAAATAAATCAAAAAGTCAATGGAGGGTAATCTTAACCCGGGTTGGATGATCTTGGATGTTGTCATCTCTCTTGTCATGACTGAGGTAAAATGAGGCTCCTCCCACTTACACAGTGAACAGATAACCCTCTTTATTCCCTGAAAGGGAAGAACCAAGGACCAGCCGACCAGGCCGAGCCTCGTGCAGAACTAAGATTACTTGCAATTCCTCGACTGGCCGCTAGAGGCTGGCTCCAAAAGCGAGTAAATATATGTTGACCTGCATGTTAAGATGTCCAACTTAAAAGCAGAAATAAACATATTTACGTACAGTGTAAAAAGAACCATTATGGTCTTGTCACACGGCACTGAGGTCAAGCGGTGGTTTAGTCCTGTCTCCATGTTTTGTCTTGTCATTTCCTGTTTTATTTTGAAGGTCTTAGCTCTCCCTTCTTGTTTCAGATCACTTGCCCTTCCTCATGTGTCTTGGTCTGATTATCCCCACCTGTTCATCGTTACCCTGGGTTTAATAGTCTGCGTCTTCCTTTGTCCTGTGCCAGTGGTCTTGTCAGGTTAGGTTCTCTTTGGCCGTTGCTTTGACCACAGGATTCTTGTTGTTGCCCCAAGTGAGAGTTTAGTTTTGTTAAATGTTTCATGAGTTGGTTTAGGTTCATAGTTATGATTAGAATAGCCTTTTGTTTTCCTCTGTAGCCAGAGTGACTTTCAGTTAGTAGTAACCTTTTGTTAGTCTCGTTGTATTCCTCCTTTCAGTGGAGTGAGTTTTTGTTTTCTTACATTTCATAGTCACACTTCTTCCCAGTTGGAAGAAGTGTGAGAGAGAGTAGTTTTTGTAGCCTGTTTTTTGTTCTCTTATCTTTGAAGTGTCTTCCTATTGTGGAATTCACAATAAAGGTGTTTTTGTTACTTAAGACTTAGATCATGTTAATAATATATTTTGCTGTAAATATCTGTCAGCAGCTCTGGAGATATTTTGGGGGTGATCCGCTGAAGGAGCTGGTAGCCACAGCTAACTTTGACTGACAGGCCATGCAGATGTTTCTGTTGGCTTCCTGAGCAACGGGGCTCCAGCTCATACAAAGAAAAATGGGCTTTATAATTCCCTTCAGAAGCCCATACGTCACGTCACGTAATGCTTCGTCCATTGTTGTTTTATTGTCTACAGGAATAACTGAGGAAGTCGCATACCAGGGAAAGTGCATTCACTTACATTCAATTATATTGCATGGCCAAGAATCAGATATGTGTCCTACCCAGAGCCGGATGGTGAAATGACACAATTCCATTCTGAAGATCAAAATTGACAATTGGAATGAGTGAAATGTAAAATTTTCTCATCATTATTCTAAGAACCACTACATCTGAGTCATTTTTATTTAAGAAAAAAATGTCAAAAAGAAAGCAAAAGTTGGGCCCAAATTTAAAAAGATAAATAATTCAGCCAATACAAGTTAGGTGCACGCATCTTTCGGCATGCTACAGTATATTTATATGATTTGGATTACAACATGGACAAAAATACTCTCCACTACACACAACTTATTGGGGCATACATTTGGGTTTGCCAAAGAAAAAAAAACGTTTATTTACAAGAGTAATTCTACTAGTTTGTAAATTTACTTCCAAAATAAAATGTGGTGGTTCCCTTTTAATTCATTTTTTTTTCCTCTGTGCATCCATAAATCAACCATCAAGAATGTGTTTCATTAATTTTCATTGATTTTTCTAAAACTACAAAGTTGGAAGATAAAGTATGACATATGACAGCATCAATACATTCCTATATACATCATTTCAGATGGCTGGGAGGGAGCAGTGCAGTGGGTTTTATTGAATGGATGGTGAGTATTTAAACACTTCTGATGAGGGAAGCCTGGCAAGCCTGCGAGCCTGCAGGTTCCACAGATAATGAAGTCCTCAACTGTGGTGGGGAACACAACTGTATGCGAGTGCACACTGTGAATGACAATCCCAAATTGTGTAATTAATTATGAACACGTCTAAATAGGGGAGAGAATTCAACAAAGGTTTGAGATCCATGCAGAATGAGAGGGAGAGAAAGCAAGAGATATACGGATGATTGCCCCTTTAGGGGTTGTTTCCATCTTAATAAAAGCAGTGGGTTGAGAGACGGGCCTGCTGTGCCCCCCTGTGGCCAAACAAGTACAGTGATGTCTGTCCCATTTCTCTGTTTGCCTCTGCTACTAATTAAAGTCATTCTGAATTCTGTTAATCTGCAGCAGGAGTGCATCAGGGAATGTGGTTTTAATTACAATTTGAAATAGAAAGCCTATTTTGTCAGCGCAAAAGTGGAAAGGAAAAAAACACACACACTAACAGGTTTGTTGAGCAGGAAGTCAACAGTGTTGACAACGCTAGATTACCTTGTCACAATGATTTGCATATATGATGGCTTACTTTTAGAAGGTAAAAGTGACTGCTATGGATGAAATATGTCCTGTTTTACATGTCTATAAATATATAAAATGTTATGTTAATAAGTTCAATCATATAATCAATTTGATCTACAGCAACAAATACAACAGGAAACCATCCAGAGTCTTCCTGTAGAAACTAAATTAATAATAATAATAATAATTCATTTTATTTGGAGGCGCCTTTCACGTCACCCAAGGTCACCTTACATAATAAAAACAAGAAATACAATTAAAATACAATAAAACATCCATAAAAGCAACAATACAAATAATATAACAGTAGACAAACAAACTGGTGGGAAGTAGTGCGTGATGTCCGGTCATAGTGAATGGGCAAGTTTGAACAGGTGGGTTTTGAGTTGTGTTTTGAATTAGAATAAGAAGTAGTCATGGTCCAATCTGGTTGACTTGATTTGTTCTTTGCATTATCAAGCAAATGGAAATAATGCATTTTTAATGTTTTAATATACACAAATAACTATTAATGACACTTCTTGGTTTGTTTGTACATTACTTTGCAGACAGTAGGACAAAAAGCACACAGTCATTGCAGCACTGAGCCAGAGACATCCATCTAATCCTTTATTCAGTCGACAAGCCAGTCAGTTATCCAGGCTGCCTGCCACTCATCAAGTTATTCAGTCGACGTCCCAGCGCATCAAACTGCCATTTAATTTGGTCCCACAACCATCCAACCGGCAGCCAGTCTAAACTTCAAATAACCAGTCAGTCACTCAGTCAGCCAGACAGGAAACCAGTTAACCTCTGCTGATGAGTCAACCACTCCATCAGTATAACCAATACTCTACTTGTCAGATTAGCACAGTATATATTAAGAAGGGCTGGAGAGCAAACATGACCTTTCTTGCTTCCACCATGGAGAAGCTAAATCATTAATATTACCATGGTAACCACAGGGCAGATACCGGAACCAAGAATACAATAAGGCAGAAGCATTTAAGGGTGGTCTGGTTGCACAAACATATGTGCATGTACACAAGGGTAAAACACACACCCACACCCAATATATGACATGTGCCCATCTCCTCTGTTCTGCCCTTGGAGAATCTAAATGCTAAATGTATGTGCATATTTTTTCATGGCAAGAGACATATTAGAATTTTTCTGGCGACCCCACTACCCCCATCCACATCCGTCGTCTCCCTTATGGAGGACATGAAAGAGTTTGAAGCGCATAATGCTGGAGGAATTAAGGGATTCCTTGGTGGCCCTGAGTACCAGGGGCCATCGTAATGATGAGGCGGCTTAAGCATTTTGTATCCTCCCTTTTACCAAACTCTGTCTCTGCCTGTCTTTCAGCTTGCATTTTTCATATTTTTTAAGGCGTGTGCATCATTAAATATTCATCTTCAGCTAACATAATGATTGTCTTCTCTTTTATTGAAAGAGGCACATATATTAGACCTCAAAATAGATAGATTTGTTCTCTTGTTTGGAAAAGGAAGAGATGGATCCTGGAAGGAGAAGGAACATGTCCTTGTCCGTGTGTTCATGCATGTGCAAACTGTGTGGTTATTTCTTTGTAATCTTCAGAAAAAATAATGGAAAAGTCTAAAGCTGTTGTTGTTTTCCTATAAATATTTTGCTGAAAACAAAAAGGGCAAACTGCCAGACGGAGACACATTTGTGAGTTGTGACTTGAGATGATGTCACACAATTCTTTTGAGCGTCTTCATCAATGATGGCTATTGATCTGGGTCAAAGGGAGCAGAAGCAAATTGACTGAGAAACTCTAGCATGGTCAAATAGGAAGGATTCCCACGTGGCCTGACTTGAGTTTTTGTCCCACCAAGGCCCATTATGTATCTCACAACAACTGTCAAAACGTATATTGTTGTTAGTTAGTTTAGCTGTACTGGAGTGAAATCTCATTGTGCCAGGAAGGTGATTCAATGACAAATAAAGAATCTTGAATTATACAGTCAGATGCTCTCACTCCCTTTCTTGAGTGAAGTTGGATGAATAATGTTGTTATTATGACTGAAAGCATGACCTTAGTGAACTCTCAGGACATGATAAAAGCTTGAACATTTTTGAGATTGATTAGAAATGTTTGGTCAAAATAAAGGAGCTGACTCCCACGATAATGTAAAAAAGCTCTTAACAAAACACGTCCACTAGAGGGAGAGATTGAACGGTTTGCCTTTCCCATCCACATTTTTAGCGCACTTTAAGCAGGGTTTACTCACTCAGACAGTCTGATTCAGTCAATTGGCTCTTGTTAATTTAATGACTCCACACATGCTAGTTTTACTGTTCCTTGAAATAATAAGGTGCTTTTTTTAAATTCCACTTAGTCACAGCATCTTAGACAAAATACTTCCACATGGTCAGTGTATCCCTGCATTTCTAACTCTAAAATATGATGATACTAATGATAGAGATGTCAAACTGCTCAAATGCTCACAGTTTACAAGTGCTTTAAAAGCTACTGCAGTTGTTTATACTAACTGGTTGGGTCTATAGGCGGCTTTCACTCATGATGATTAAGAGAATAAAGTACGACCACAGACATTTAGATACACATGAACACACACACACACACACACACACACACACACACACACACACACACACACACACACACACACACACACACACACACACACACACACACACACACACACACACACACACAAGGAGCGGCGAGAGCAAGTGCAGGTGACTCAGTAAATGAGCAGAGGAATACGTTTTGGGAGAAAGGGGAAAAAAGAGCAGCCTCCCCTCAGAGGGTTAATCCTTTTTTGCTGTTATCAGTGTAAATTGAAAGAAAACGCTCGCAGGACGGTTGCTTGCTCCGTGATGCACAATTCATAAACACTTCCAGAGGAAAAAAATGAATTACAGCCATTCTTTGAATTATCACCTTAAAGATGGCAAAGACGTTGCTCCCCAGAGAGGATAGTGCTTATTTGAAGGTTTTCATCAGGTCAGCTTCGATGTGGTGTACCTCTGTCCTACAGGGTCAGTGACAATTAAGTGTTCCTGAATGATTTTAGTTCTGTTTTAGTTCCCCCCCCTTCATGGTCTCCTAACAGTTTAATCATGAAGTCTAACTCTTGCTTGATTTGTCTCCTCCTAGACATTTCTGTATTATTTTGCCATGCCAATTTAAGTTTTATTTAAAGGTTGGGCAGGAGATCTTTTTCTGAGGATTTTTTACACTAACGCCTGACATTTCCTCTACACAACAAAAGCAAACAATGAATGAAATGCTCTTGCATAAAAACAAAAATAAAATATTAATCACCTCTGGAAGCTGCAGGGCTCTAAAAGCACCATGCAATAGACGTGGGTCTCCCTAGCAAAGTTATTGTACCATTTGATTGTCCGTCAAACTTTCTATTTCCTCAGTGAACAGAAAGTGTGTTCGTGTGATTTGGAAGTCTGGCTTCGGAGGCAGGTCTGAAGGAAGGGATTGTACTTTTTATGTATGGTATACGCAATGAAATCAAAATATATGGTTCTGTAAACTCCAAGTTTTCCATCGCTGATTGTAAGTATCAAACTTCCAAATCTGTCATTGGCCCTTCTAGTGTGTCATTACTGCTCCACAAAGATGGTAGTGCAATTGTCTACATATTTCAGCTTTAATGATCTGTGAAAGGCTGCGCTGATATCCGCACTAAGGCTTGTATTTCTGCGGGTGCAGCTTTATGTAGATCTACAGGGATCCTTATGTGGCTCTGGGGGGCTCTCAATGTAAGAACAAACCCTGACCAGCTGTTCACAAAATCTGTAGTAGACATGGCAGGCATCTTCTCAAAGGTCCCTCCACCCCCACCCCAAGGATCAACCCTGTATCAGATAGAGGGAGAACAGAGCAGGGATTTCCCAAGTTTGATATTATACATATTCAGTTCCCTGCTCCCACTGAGCAATGGCTAAAACAACATGCTAAATTTAGTTTTGAATCAATTTAGTCAAGACAAATGTCAGCTTTTTTTTTTTTATTTTAATATCATTGTCTATGAACCCTCCTGTTTTTCTTTTACACAATTTAAAATATATATTTGCTATGTTGACAAAAACTATCTAACTTGATGTAAAACTGCCATAAGAGTCCTGAAAATACAAGAAAAGCTCTGGACGTCACAAGGATTTTCTGTGGTGTTTCCACCCTCTGGTGGTCACAGACTGTACAGTCACGATGCTACTTTGCCTCAAGCACATTATCACACAAACACCTTCAAACACCTGATACGCCTCTGTTGATCCACAGTCGGTGGCAAGTCTTGACTGGCCCTCGGTTTGGCTCAGATATCCAACCTTCATGGCCAAAGCTACACTTAAATGTTTTAAGTGATAAGTTTACACTGAGGGCAAGCATCATGCATTATCACTAATCTAAATTGTACATGCAAATGGTATGCATGCACAGTGCACGCATGTTTCACATCCAAGCAGGTGCCGGTCATTCATCTTGTCAGTTTTTTTAAAGTACGGCAGCTCTAATTATCCAACAATCAGAGAATAATATTTTCTCCTTTGAAAACTAAATTACAGCCCCCTCTCCTTTTGAGTCTGCTTGGAATGTGGCCTTGGCTCTAAAACTGCATGTGTATGTGTTTGTGTGTATGCATACGTGTGTGTGTGTGTGTGCGTATGTGCTCCCAAGCCTTATACAGTAGAACAAAACACAAAAGGAAAGGATGTCAGTCTTTAAACAATTGGCACAGACCCTAGATATGCTAGCATCTTAATTATGCTGACTGAAATGCAGTCTTGGATTATCACGTAAAGGTTTCCACTCATTAAACAAAGGCTGCTTGTAACAGATTAAAAGCATGAATGCTACAAATCTGTTTGAGTTTAAAGAGGTCAGAGACACAGTTGGAGTCTGGATAAAACTTTCTAAATAATAATACATGCTCTCGTGTAATATTACATTTTTTATGGTCTCTGCATCATTGCTTTTAGGAAGGTTCAAGTCTACGTATTTATGATACGGTTGTATCAGAGTGTGTATACCAATACTCCTAAAACACCCCAGAGGAAAGGTTGTTGCTGCTGCAGCTGCTTTTCTTTTGTTATATTGTCCCTCACAAAAGACACAGACTTGCCTTGCCTCACTGCCCGCCTATCAGAGCAGTGAGTGGATGAATGAAACTTGAAGGAAGGTGGTCGAGGTTATTGGAGTTGTTCCTCCAAAACTCAAAATCAAAACAGGAATATTCTGCAGTTTGTTACAGCAGCGGTTCACGCAACCTATCAATCTGAACTATTCTATCCATCAACTGTTTATTTGATCATTTTTCAATTAGATAAAAAGTTACTAATTTTTCTGTGGCTATCTGGTTGAATTTGTATTTTTTTTTTATTGATTCATTACATCAAAATAGCAAAGTTGAAACCCAGTTGGGGCTGCAATATTAAAGGACGTGCCTCCACTCTACTGAAAAGGGTGATGCGACTGTACGTGAAGTCGTTCATGTACAGTGTACATGCTGCCTTAGACTTCTGTTCAGCATCCCTCCTGATCTTTCCTCTCTGCCTGCTTCCACCTCTCCATTATTTATTGTTTGGGTTAGAGTCCTCAGGTTTGAATCCTGTAAATTCTGTTTTATTTTATGTGACAAAACTCTTGTGCATAAAGTGCCCAAAAGTCTTTAAATTAGGTTAATCTGTCCCTCCAATGTCTTCAACACACCTGTTAATAGTTGATTATTACAACCTGCCTCTGCTCTCCGTCCACTTTGACTCTGATGGCGACACAGCAGTCTGTTTGTATGATTAACGGCTGCACCACTAACCAGTGAGCTCCAGTCCTGTGTTATCCTTTGGTCAAGGTCTCTGGTGTTGCTATTCGGTATATATGGAACCCTAACCAAATTATGCCTGCTAGTGTGACCCTTTTCTGGTAACCACTCTCTCACATATGCTCAGAAATGTTGTGGCAAATTAATACCTGGCTTTTTTGTGGAATTAAGCTAAAAGGAACAAACATGATAATAAAATATAATAGTTCCTCCATGCGGTTCTCGGTTGCATAAGCTATAATTATATTTTTTTATTGTTTTTAATTTAAAGATCTAAAGATCGGAAATTGAAACCGCTCAGTTTTAAACAGGCACAGGATTAAAATAAATAAACTCTCCTGTTACTTTACATCTTTTATGCTCGGTTGTCATAGTTAGAGCAGCTGCAGCCAAATGAGTCTGTTCCCAAAAAGAGGGGTTTGTGAAAACCAGTTGTCAGTGGAAAAATGAGAGCCATGGGAGCATGCTCATATTTTGTCATGAAATCTCCCAGCTTACATGAGCATGTGCTGCCAGCTTGTAACAGTAACATACAGGTGTCTTGGCTTTCACTGTTCTTACTGAATAACAATAACTGTTATTGCTACTAACTTTCCTTTTGTCCGGTCAAAATCAAACAGTTACAGATCTTTTTTTTTTTTTTAAGCCAAAAAAAAATCTTTTTTAGTTTTTGTCAAATTGTCTGGTGCTGGTAAAGTATTTGAGTGAGTCAGTTTGATTTCATTTGGATGATGATGTTTTGGTATAGTATAGTTCCGTTTGTACTGTATGTACTTTGTTTTTTTTGTATGAATTAATTCTTGATAACATATTTGGTAAAACCTGAAAGCCACATATACATCCATTTTAATCTTGCAACAGGTTTTTTGTCGTTTTTAAAATGCACTTTGTGTTTTTCTCAAGAGCTTTTCACTGCTGTGCAAATAATATTGAAAATTACACACCATCTCAAAAGCTTTCTGCCGTCATTAGTATTAAATGATATTAACATCATATTTATTTCATAATATGCAGCAATATTAGAAATGTGAAATTAAAGTCCAAAGGGCTTGACACAGAACTAAACCTCCTATAGAGTTACATCCATCCATACATTTCCAGTTGTAGGGTATATAAATCCATTTCATCTTTCCCTAAGTTTGTTTTACAAGGAATGACCACAGATGACAAATCTTTTCATGCTTATGGTCATCCAGGTCCGAATAACGCTCAAAAGCTTAAAGAAAGGCAACTGGACTTAATTTTCTCTTGTTTTTGCTGATGTTTCATCTCCCATCCACAAGGCATCTTCAGTTTGAACAGACGGGACAAAAGATTGACAAAAACATTGGTAGTCTTTGACAAATTATCGCGATTGACGCCGCCGCTGTGAAAAAATTGTCAGATGATGAAGGCAGTAGGGCTGTTTGATTAATCGATTTTAAATCGTAATCGCGATTATGTAATTAGAATGATGTTAAAACGTGAAAATCGTAAAATCGATTTTTCACTTTTTTTTTTTTTTTTTTTTTTTACCTTGTCTGCACACATATTAATGATTGATACCATATTAATGATTGATGGAAATACCTCTCAATACCTGCGACAAGTGCCCCATCGGAGAGGCTCTTTAGTGTAGGAGGGGGCGTTGTAACATGCCACCAGGCATCCCTCAAGCCAGATGCGGTAGACCGGCTCGTGTTCCTTGCAAAAAACTTGCAAATGTGAACAGCAAATGTAATGACTGACATTACACACCTCTACCTCCTTCATGGGTTGCATTATTATTTAGCATGCAAAGACCCAGTTTAGTTTAATTAGAAAATGTCTTGTTTTATTTAATTGGAAATATAACTTACTGTATGTTTGCAAGTGCTGATTTGCTGATTTTTTTTTTCAGAGATAAAACTTTATATTTTATTATATTTTTTAAAACTTTTTTTCAACTTATTTTACAGAGTTTTGCACTTTATTCATTCATTTTTGGTTTAATAAGAGCAAAGTTTGCACTTAAAGCCCAATGGGGCAAATGTTCAATAAAAAAACAGCATATTTGAAATCATTTCTTTGCCTTTTGTCAATTCACAAAATAATCGTAATCGTAATCGAAAATCGGATTTTGAGAGAAAAAAATCGAGATTTTATTTTTGGGCAAAATCGAACAGCCCTAGAAGGCAGATGATCATTCAAATGATTATTCAGAGGCAAAGCCCTTATATAATGTATAATGATTAAGTAATGTTTTAGCAAAACTACATTATAATAATGAGGCCAAAAACTGGAAACTAGATTCTGATCACTTTAGATTGACGGACTATGTCACATCCAGTGCTGCCAGAGACGGGGAAATTCACAAAAAGTTTATACTTTATACTTTTGCGATGGTATGTGGATTTGATCATTGTGACCCACATCAAATATGACGTTGACGATATTTTGAAGTTAACGCATCGCTAAAGGCCTATGTGTTACACAAACAAAGAAGAAGAAAACAACACTACCAATGGAGAACAAGGGCGAAATGGTACATGTGCTGCTTGGTCTGTGGCTTGTGTTTAATATCAAGTTAAACAATGATAGTGAGAGAAGACTTCAAGCATCAAGGCTTTTTAATTTTTTTTAGCTTGTCTCTGCGTTGCTGAAAAGTCTGGTGGTACAGTGGTAGCCGTAAGCAGCTTAGGACTGAGAAAGCTTCTGGTAGATCTTTCCGTCCCATATCACCCAATCTAGATCCCTTTGAATTCTCTCCTCAGCCACCAGGTTTAGGAATGTCTGCAACTCAGAGTTGGGCCACGGAGCGGACTTCTGTGCTGCTATTGCTGGTCGATTACAATGAACAAGAAACCGTCGCTTTTTAAACGATATCCACATCCTAACTCAGACATCTGACTGGCTAACCCCCTGACCAATCGGTGGCATGTAGTGTGGTGATGTCAGATACGGCCCGATTCAGTCCGCACAGAACCTCGGCAGAGTAGTTACAGAAAAGTATCGGCACGGTTAGGCCCCGAGTGGAAAACCGCCAAAACCCAGTCAAGGCGAGCCGAGCCAAGCTGAGTTAGTACTAGTGGAAAAGCACCCTAAGGTGTGAATGGTTCTGAAGATGCCTGGGTAGGAGATTCAAGTCCAATGTATACACTGTAGGTGCTTGATGGGTGAAATCTGAGTCTTACTCCTCTATTAAATCTTTTTTGTTTTTTTTTTACGTTTGACTTAGATAGCTTCTATCCAAAATGTGTACTTTATTGTCCTCAAAAGAGTGTCCATTATCCTTGAGATGCAGGTGGACTGAGTGTTGACCTGATGAGCTGGTTCTCCTGTGTTGTGCCATGCGTTTATGGTGTCCATCTTAAGGTGAGGAGGAGGAGGTTGTTAGTTCCAAATGCTTCCAATGCTTAAACTTAAAGTATTTTAAAGGGGACCTATTATGGCATCTAATACCTATTTTAAACAGGCCTTGAATGTCTTAAAAACAAGCTTTTGATTGTTTTTGCTAAATAAATTAGAAATTCAGCCTCTCAGCCATTTCTTTATCATCCCATTCTCTGACCTCAATATCTATGCGGGATTGTGAGTGGGCAGGGAGGCTATGATAATGAGGCACTGTTCTGATTGGCTGCCTGAATGATGCGATTCACCGCTATGAAAAAATGGCGGAAGCTCCGGCCAGCAGAGTTACTTGTGGGCGTGGTTTCACGCAGCGGAGGTCAAGCTATGTAAATCACATTTTTATTACGTAACGAAAGGGAGCAGAATCTGAACAGCTCGTAGATCCACATCAGACTGGACGGCTCATCCGGGCGGCTGTACAGACACTGCAGAATTTGGTTGCTTTCCTCTTTCTCTGAGTTGGCAGGCTGAGGGGAGACCACTTTATATATGTTAAAGCAAGAAAAAACGTGTTTTTCATAATAGGTCCCCTTTAAATAACTAATCAAGAAGTAGCAGATCAAATGAGTAGAGTGGAGAAACAGCTTTCACAGTTTCATGTCATTTTTAAGGGTCTTCTGCCAGGGTTCACTAAAGGTGCAGCCAGTTTGTCAGTTACTCAAGAAGGACACCTGGCAGGATGCACCTGTGGATCAGCACCAACTGTGTTGAAAACTGATGAGAATTGCTGCCAGTATGTAACAAGCAGGCATTATGTATCTGTTTCATGGGGTGCTGGGTAGCTAAAGGGATGGGTGCATGCCTCATGTATGGAGGCTAAAGGTCATCATCACGGGCAGTCAAGCTTTGAGTCCCGCTCTGTGACCCTATGCTGCAGTTCACCACTTTTTCCCGCCCATCTCCACTTTCCATGAAGGCTACTAGTACCCCCCAGTATGCAGTGCTGCATACGAAGCAGCTTTAAATCCCACGGATCTCACTTAACAGTTCTTTTTTAGGAAAATCAACATTTCAACTTTTTCTGGTGACAGACAAAACCGTTCCTGGCTGATGGTGTCCCCAGCAGGAGAAAATGGTAGAGTCTAAACCTGGCAGAGTCTCCCTCACATACGACCACCAGGTTACTGGACTGACGGAGGTTAGGGTAGATGGCAGAGCTCTGTACTGCCGTATCTCTCCCTCAACCAACCAGCCGTCCCAAGACTTGACCACAAGTATGGCTTGTTGCTTATCAGCTTCAAAGCGTGCACAAAAGGTTTACAGTGAATTGCCTAGAGAAATACCACCACCTATTTTGGATGAAGGGTTACTTTGATTAAAAACCGAAGTTAAAAACGTTTATGTATCAGAATTTACCCATACTATATTCAGTTTAATTCAATTAAATTAAAAAATTACTTTTCTTGCAGGGAAATTAATTGTTTCAGTCGTCATTTAAGTTTCCTCAAGGAGTAGAAGAGAGTTGTGTAGTTTTATCGTGGGTATTAAGGATCTCCTGTAGTGGTCTGTGTTGGAGCGGATGTGAAGAAACTCCTGACTATAGATACTCTGTTGCTAAATCAGTGTGTTGTGAAGAGGATGCTCAAGCTTGTCAGTGATATTCTTCATTTTATAACTTATTCTTTATAATTAATTTTATCCTATAATCCTAAATATACACAGTTATTTTCGGTATAGTGATTTGGTATGAGTTTGGAATAGATGTCCTTCCTGACACAGTTATCTCTGTTGCTATTAGTACAGGGGAAAAAAATGGCATTGACTTGGCAAATTTGTTTTTGTTGCAGGTTTAAGTTCATTTGTAGTGTAAAACATAAATGTCGGAAAAATAGCTGGTCAATAAGATTTTATTTATCTGATTTTCTCTGTTCTGTTTAATTTTGTTCACTTTTAAAATCACACCACTGCTCTTTTCTCTTCATACTGTATACCTTTTTGAGTTAAATGTTAGTGTTACGTTGTATGTGACATTAACTGAAAGTAAAGGTTTTATGGATATTATACCACTATAGAGTAAGTAGGAAAAGAAAAATAAATTCTTGACCTGTTGTTACCTAAATATTTTCTAAGGTTTTATATTTTCAGAGAGTTTAATTTAAGGTGGAAGGTGAATGTTGTAACATGGCTCTGATACACCATTTAAAAAAGGTTACCGTAAATCACTCATAGAGGACATTTTTAATTTGAATTTCTTAGAGTTTTAAAGTGGTGCAAAACAAGTGTATGTCAATTTACTTGTATTCTTGATTGATACCAGGAAAACACAAGAGCTAAGGGATGCTTCCTAAAATCAATAAAAAATTTCTTAAAAATAAATTGAAACTAAAATGGATATCCTATCGCTTATATTTATTCGTTGTTATTGACTGAGATCCATGGATGAGAAGACATTTTTTTCTCTATTAATTTTTTCAAGCATTCATCCAACAACCAATAATTCCCTATGTTTTAAATTGTGACATAAAATGATATTTAGCTCACATAAAAATGGACCAGTAGTATTTATATACGACCAATCAAAAGTTTGGACACACTTTCTCATTCACTTGATTGGGAAACTGTGTCAAAACTTTGTACACTTTCACGTGTCTAACTCTGCTTGATGTCTGGGAACATACATCACTGAGAAAACAGGTTTAGCCACAGTTAAGTGTTGAATGATACTATTACACAGACTATTGGATGATACAGCATCTGCAGTATAGTCAGGAGTTGGAGCTGAAGGTATTACATCATAACACAATATTGATGCTCAAACAAATTAGTCTGCATATTTCTTCCAAAGTCAGCTTCCCAGACCATATTTCAGGTTCCCATCACTGACAGAAGTGTTTACTGTCTCTTTTTCTCTCCAGCAGTCTCGAGTAGAGGGTCAGTTGATATGTGGAAGGAATATACGTCTTTTCCAGTTTGCCTGATAAAATATTATTTTATACACTGGGAGAATTTGTCAAAGGCGGCCTAATTATGTTTGATTGATTATGAGACACTAAATTTATTTCTAAGTGGAAAAGCCAACATCACCAGTTCTGTTTTCCAGTCAGAAAAAAAAAGAATTTGTTATGTTAAGAAACTAATTGAAAAAATGAAATTGTATAGTCTGCAGCATTAATAATGAGTTGATTAGTATAATTGTTATTGCAACATATCAGCGGATTTCTAATAAATTATTGTTGAGTGTTTTGGTTCCACCAGAAACACTGCATCAGTGTCTTCACTTCTCATTAGAAAGGAATATTACTCCTGAATATTCACTGTTACCACAAGTGGAAGCTGAAACTGCTAAAACCAGTAAGTGTGTTTTAAAAGATCACGGTTAAAGTCTGTTATAATCTAATCCACCCCAAGAAATCTCAGCACTTCGCTATCTTTCAGCAAATGGACTAAGGTTTATTAGTTTATTTATAGAGCATTAGATATTTCATTGTCTAACAACTGTTGTTTTCAGGGTTGCTGTTGCATCACAGAACCAGTCAGAGTGGAACTGAACAGCCCCCGCTCTCCATCTTTACCTACTAATAAGAATCATGATGCCTTCACTGAAGCTCAGACGTCCAACTTCAATATTATTGTAATTGTGTTGAAATGATGAGAAATGGCTGAGGCTGCAAAAGTGATTGCAGTAAAAGCAGTGATGAAGGCAATGGTGCAGCCTGCATAAAGTTCCATCCATGAACACTTGTACAAAAACATGCCTGTTTTTGAATGATATTTTGGACAGTGAACTCTCATTCCTGGAAAGGCTTTTTGGCAGGAGAGAGCTTTTCAGGACATCTTAAACCCTTCACTCTAGTGATGTTCCATCCTGATCCAATAATTCAAAACTCACGAGTCAATTTACTGACTCGTTATGAGTCCCCCATCTCTATAAACTCATCTCTACTACCGCTAGCTGGCTAAATACTAAGAAGAGACCAGACAACATGTCACTATTGTGTGACTGTTATTCCTGTATTTTTACAAACATCTGAGTCACTTTTGTCGTATTGTCACTTTGGGAAAACCAACAGCCCTGTTTTCTTTTTTCATGTAAATCCCTGCTATTAGCTGTGATTGAACAAATCTCTCCGCTTCTCAGAGACACCTACCTCCACTCATACACGAACAAATCACAAAGGGAACCAATTTCAAAGTGAAAAAACGCCTCCGTTTCTGAAGTCCAGTCCAGAGAGCTGAGCTGAAACATTTCTGCTGCTCTGCCCTGTTAGTGTCTGGGGGACGGTGTAGCAGAAATTATCCAGTATATGAGTTAGGTTTAGAGCTGGGTATCATCACTGACCTCCCGATACGATAAGATTCCGATACACTAGGTCCCAAGACGATACGATTTCCGATACGATACGATTCGATACGATATCGATATTCTGGTTACAATAAGGGAATAACATGATCCTTCCACGCGCTACGTCCGGCCAGAGAAACCCCACCCTGCCTGGTGAAAAGAAGCGGCCTGCTCACTCCTCAAGTAAGGAGGAGACTTGAGCTCAGTGCAGGGCCTCCCGGGGTTGGTAGATGGAGCAATGCCCAGGACTGACTTAGGTAGGAGCACTGGGTGATAAAATGGGGGAAAAAATCGGGATTAAAAAAAAAAAAAAAATGTTTTTTAAATCGATACTTGGATTTATGTATCGATAATCGTTCCTACACATGCATATCGAAAGAAATATCGATATATCGATATTTTTAACCCACCCCTAGTTAGGTTTGTCTGTAAAACATAATCATAGGCTTAATTTAAGTTGAGCCAGTTTCACGGCAATGCTACCTGCAACTGCACAAGGAAAATTGCTGTAATAATCACATGGTGGATGTGAAGCAACTTCTCAGCCTTAAAGCAGCACAACGTAACTTTCAGCTTTTCTGAGTTTGGCGGCATCTTGTGGACAAAAGCGGTAGTGTTTTACCAGAGCACCAGCGCGTACTGCCAGAAAACTCCTGTCCCGTCGCTGCATTTGTTTTGATAGAAGACGGGATGCTTTTCTGTTTCACCAAGTGAACAGAAGGAACGCAAAAAAAAGATGTTAAACTGCTGGAAAGGAACTGGAATTTACCGGGATACATTAAACAAGGAAGCCAGGGAGCGGTATATGGAGAAAATAATTATTATTAACGGTCTGGATCCATATGAAATCACTACTGAAGACCCATGTGTTTCAATAAATTTGTATAATAGTACAACATACAGTACATGTTTTGTATCCCTCTTACTTCTCTTTTCTTTTTTTTTGACTGCTATATTATGTTGAAGAGGCTCTGAAGCGTGAGCAATATTTTTTTTTCCTCGTGAGATAATTCTTTTCCTCTGCCGCTACAAATAAGAGTTTATATTTTTTCCTCAACAAACTAGTTTTATCTGAAGATTGGGGTTAATGGCACCGCAGAGAGCTGGCCAGCAACTGCGTTTAGCTGGCGAAGTGGGTAATAAAACCCGTGTTTTGATCCGACCCGGTCTGTGTGAGTGTTTGTGGTTTGAGGCTGATTTATGGTTCTGCGTTAAATCGACGCAGAGCCTACGGCGTAGGGTACGCGGCGACACGCACCGTACGTTGCGCGTCGCCACGTACCCTACGCCATAGGTCTGCGTCGATTTAACGCAGAACCATAAATCAGGCTTTACTGTGTGGAAGCCGGTGTTTGGTCGTTACAGCCGCGATCCAAAGTGAGCCGACGACTCTTTCACTCTTTTACTCTGTTATATCAGATACTTGGCCTGCGTGGTTCTGCCTCCGAGCAGGAAACCGGTGAAAAGTTAAACCATTAGGATCTTTTCCCCACGTCTGTTGTGTGGAGCTGCTGCAGCCACAACGCAGCAACAGGTTCTGCGGAGCTGCGCTCCACGCCCCGCCCATTTTCGTCTCGACTGCGAATCGGGAAGGAGGGGGAAGTGACGTATGCCGTAAAGCAGTCAAAGTCGTAGCGATTTGTAGTTTTTTAGTGTGGCAGGGTTCCTACCATGCTCCTCAAAGTTACATAGTGCCAGTGAAGGTGATACAGACCCCATCAGACCATGACAGATGTGTCATTAAACCTGTTGGAAGTTGATGTACCATCACAATGACTCTGGAAATATGATATTAAGGTGGAAAAGTTACGTAGTGTCGCTTTAAGACATGTTGGTGTTTTAATAGAGCTCCGGACCGTGACGTCAGAATTCCCAACGTGCAACACTAGACTGTAAACAACGCCGATTTGGCAGTGTAGCTGAAGCGGGCAAAAGGGACGTTTCTGTGGCAGTAAACGGTAGCAACGGTAGCAACAACAGAATATCAAAAAAAAGGGGAACAGATAAAGCTTTTAATCAGATTCATCAAGATCCAGAGAGGCAAGAAAAATTGATTTATGCCATAAAATGCAACTAAGACACAACGGACTAAGCTCATGGGAGAAGCTCTCACCAAATCCAGCTGTGCAGTTACAGTGGGCTCCAAGCACAACACAATCCTTTCTGACCACTAGGGATGGGCATGATTAATTGACGATCGATTACTGATCGTTAAGAATTTTGTCGATCACGTGAATTTCTTATCGATCAAAGTCTGGCATCAAAAGAGGTTTTATTGCGCACGCTGATTCTTCAAGCAAAGCAGTGAATTTCACTGTGTGCCAGCAGTGAGAGATCTTACCACCAGGGGGGCCACTCAACTGAGAAAGCACTACTCAGACACCGGAGTTACCGGAGACTCGAGAAAAAGAATCATGAAGAGGGCACGGCAAAGTTTAGCATGGGAGCATTTTGAATTGAAAAATAACGAAATTCACTGCAAACTTTGCGAACCAGTGTATAAATACAACACGTCCACAACTCAAATGATGTACCATTTGAACAACGTACACGCGACCCTACTCAACATCGGTGGCGGTGCATCCTGCTCTCAGGCTACCATCACCGCAATATTAGCACGGAGGAGCTGCGATGCACACAGAGCAGAGAAAATTACCCAATGCATCTGCAACTTTATTGAAACGGATATGCTGCCCTTGAGTACTGTTGACGGCAAAGGTTTTCAAGACCTGATTAATTTAAATTTTTTTGGAACAAAAGAGCATCAATTGTGTTTTTGGGCACCGGCTCGGCTGCTTATGCAATTTGCCAATTTATCTGGCCAAAGAGTTGGACTGTTCTCAAAATAAATATTTGATTGCGGAACAACACAGTGTATTTTGTATTTTCGTTGCATTTTGTAATATGAAAAACATAATGATTAATCGATAATTGATCGTTAATTTCCCTGATCGACGATGAAAAAAATGTAATCGAATGCCTATCCCTACTGACCACTATCCATGCTTTCAACTGAGGATCATTTAGTCCTTGTGAATGGGACGCACTCATTTCAACAGGTTCACACGCTCACACACCACACATTTCTCATGAGAAATTAGAGAAATTATTAACTTCACCGCACAGAAATTCCAACAGGGCAATTTACAAACGAGTCAAAGGCTGGACTATTGTACTGTGGCCTGAGCGCTCATACAGCTCAGAGCAGCTGTCTGGAGTTACCAACCTATCAGCCAATCAGAACATAGAACATTTCAGCCAATCAGAAAATAGAATATTTTGTTGCCAGGTGAGTTCTGAGTCTCAGCTTCAAGCGTAGCATGAATCTGTAGCAGAGGTAACCTAAATTGCAACACACAAAATCACTTATAAACACACACAAACACGCACGCACTGCGTGCGTGTTTGTGTGTGTTTATAAGTGATTTTGTGCCACCACACACGCACACACACACACGCACACACACACACAGGGACAGAATAACTGCCACTGGGCTATTTGGGCCTAAATGTATTTTTCTTATTTAATTGGCTTGTTTGTTTTTTTAGAGCAGAATCATCCAGCAAAAATCCACAGTAACATTTGATCCTAATCAACATGTAGATTATATTATCCTACACTGACTGCTGGTCCTGTACCTTTATTTAGAACATTCGGTAATTAAATGGATAAAAGTGCCACTTACCCTTCCAGTAATGATTAAATAATCCTTTGCTGGCAGAGTCCAAAGCTGAATATTGTTCACCAATCCAGGGCATAGCATCCATTTTTACCCCTCCAGGTTTTGTAGTTTTCAAGAGAATCCCCGGAGTAGGACGAAGGAAAGTTGATCAGGTGGTTGTTGATGTCGGATATTGAAGGCCTGGCAGCTACGCTCCCGTTTAGGTGCTTTTAAAAATGACTCTGTGAGGGTCAGTTATATTGAGTCTTTCACGTTTAGCAACATAGTTTTATTTATCTTTTAGGTTTAAATGGTCGGAAGCTTCTCTTTCCTGCCACAACGGGGCACTAAACAAAACAGACCACGTGGGGTCCGGAGCTCTTTAGTAATGAATCATTATTTAGGCTTTTTAATTTAATACTTGTGGTATAAGAGAGGAGAGGGTTAAATTTGCACGGTGACATTTTGTAAATACTTACAGTATTTAATCCTAATTCAATTAAATTCAAAATATTTGATTAATTCCCAGGGAGACATTCAGTAATAAATGTTTCGCTGTTTAAACTTAATCAAATGTTATTTTGCATTGTGGCCTTTATATATTTTTTACCATGATAAATTAGTTTGAGAAAAAAAATTACCTAACAAATTCTTCCCATGAGTTTTAGCATCTGAATCAGTGGTGAACTGGGAGTGGGTGGAGCCTGTGTGCGCACACTCCAGCTAGTACCCCTCGCTGCAGCACCGCGGAAGGGGGCGGGGCGTCGGACATCACAGGGGCGGGGCGTCGGACATCACAGGGGCGGGGCGTCGGACATCACAGGGGATGGATGGATTGTTTTTTAAATGTTTTTTAAATGTTAAAACATTTTAAAAACTCTGTGGAAAGTGTGTGGGGAGCTTTTGGGCGGAAAAGTTGCAACTGAACTGAAGTCCTGGTACTGAATTCACTGTGAGCCACTGGTATAAATGGAGTCATCTCTTGAGTTTTCCAACTCTCTGGGCAGCGTCTCCTCACTGCTGACTCGCTGAATGAATAAACACATTAACACAAAACACCTGCTTTTGTTGTCCTTGTCCCTCTTTTGTTTGTTGAAAAAATTTAATTTGTATATATGGAATCATTACTACCAATGATTTTTAGTGCTAGCCTACTCATCACACTCAATACCCAATGACAATCTATATATTTTTATTATAATTATGTAATATTAAACATAATAATTATATTACAAGTATGTTTTATAATCTTATATAATATCTATCTTTGCATATTATGAGTATATATATATTAGTGTCACCTTTTGAGTTTAATTACTGAAACAAATTAACTTTTGCACGGTATTCTTATTTTCGGAGATTCATTTGTATAATGATGACTTTGAATATACATTTGCATTTGTAATTCTTGGAAATGGTCACCAGATGGTGCTGTGTCATTTTGATATCACGCCCCGCCCCTGTGATGTCCTACGCCCCGCCCCTGTGATGTCCGACGCCCCGCCCCTGTGATGTCCGACGCCCCGCCCCTGTGATGTCCGACGCCCCGCCCCCTTCCGCGGTGCTGCAGCGAGGGGTACTAGGTTCAGTTGCAACTTTTCCGCCCAAAAGCTCCCCACACACTTTCCACAGAGTTTTTAAAATGTTTTAACATTTAAAAAACATTTAAAAAACAATCCATCCATCCCCTGTGATGTCCTACGCCCCGCCCCTGTGATGTCCGACGCCCCGCCCCTGTGATGTCCGACGCCCCGCCCCCTTCCGCGGTGCTGCAGCGAGGACCTTCTCCACTCCAGGTGACTGACGCAGTGACTAGAATGACTGGATTTCCTTGGATCAGTAAAGTGAATGGAGTTTCCCATCACCGCTTCACTTTCTGATGACTACTTTTATTCAATACACATTTTTCTTTTTATTTAATTTAATCTATCAAGAACATATACAGTATTGTACACATATTTAAAAAGCTATAACAGGAAAGGCGAATGGCGTAATGCATTTGTTAATATATATTTAAATCCAATGGGTGCTCAAAGGTTTAAAGATATTAACAATTTTAATACATTTAGACTTTAAACTAATTTCAACCTTAAAGGAAGCTAACCCTGCACTAAAGCTGAGTTTCTCATGCAAAATTTTGGAGTTGTGCATATTTTTTCCCCATAAATTATGAGTTAACAAAACAACAAAAAGAAACTGCATTGTCCTATTTTCAAGGTCATACATCTCAATACTAAACAGTACATATTTGACTGTCTAGGAGGTTTTTCACACGAATTAAAAAAATGTCAGTATATCAGTCAAAATAATTATTTCATGGGAACAGTTCCAGTTGTAAAGTTGTGCCTTTGCTTTTGCAGAATGTGCATTTAGAATCCAAATTCCATTTATGTTTCATTTTTTTTTAATATTTTTACAGCACAATTAGGAAAGATTTTCAATGAGACCACTCTTACTTTACTGGCCAGTAAATATTTTCTTGGCAGCAACTAAAATTATGTCCAAATTATAGTCCCAAAGATGCTCAACCAAAAAGATATGCAGGACAGTGAAGGCAGTGTCTTTCATCACAATGTTTCTGGACTACTTCCTGGATGCTTTGTTGCTGATGAAGAGAGCGTCATAGTCCACCTGTGCACTAACCTGATGATCTGAACTGGTCTCAGATCCTTTTTTTCTTCCAAGCAGCATGTTTTTTTTATATATCTGGCCGAGAATACAGAAAATCTCAAAGGCTGAGGTTTTCATGCTTTTTGAGGTGTCGTGCTGTCACCCAAGTAAAATAACCAAAACAATCAATAGACATATCAAAAAACTATGGAAAAGTGTTTTTTCTCCACATATAAAGATACCACTTTTTCTTTTTATTAGTTATATTTATAGGACTGGTATGTATTCAGTCTACTGGCTTGTCTGCCAAGCAAACACTCTAAGTTTATTAACAGCAGCTAGATTTCAGTTTTTATTTCCTCATAGGTTTCCATTATGTGCTGTGGTTTAGATGGTAAAACAAAACAAAAAAATAAGCAGGGTCTGTCTGCCCTTTCATTTCTTCTGTCTGCATCAGTAAATCTGATCAACCTCACAGACTGCTTGAGAAAACTATAATTGAACACAAACCAGGATTGGTTAGACCTGGCTTGATGTGAGATCATTGATGCTCGGTTAGCCCAGGTGAGCTCTCAGGCTCATGCCCTAAAACCAGCTGCTATAAACAGCTGAAAACATGTGTTTGAAAAGGGAGCTATGATAGTTTGTCCATCTAATTTTGACCGCAGCATGTTGCAGACACTTGATTAAAACCTCAGAAATGCGGGAAAAATAGACATTCTGTACGTGTGCTTTAAATAACGTGAAACAAAATGACTGACAGCTCTAAACTTTTATGTCAAGTAACAACAGGAACATGCCTTCGGCAGTTTTCATCACGCATACCTCTGTAACCAAAAGCAGATCTGTGAACTTCTTATTTCATGTTCACACCATACTTCCGATGTAACTATAATTAATATTTTTAAATGCTCTAAGCGGAAACTGTAGCTTAAGTGTTGCTCAGTAGAAATTTTGCCAATGAAAGCGACAATAAACTAGAGCCTTTAGAATAACTGGTTCAAGACAGCACCGATCCAAGGGCGGTACTTTAACTTACACGACATCTGAATGTCATAACAAGTCATTATTTTTGTTTACTTTATTCTTTTCTCTTTTTTTTTCTCTCAACCCTAGAAAACAAGTTCCTGAATATCAGAAATGTCTCTCTTACCAGCATCACATCTGTGTCATCTTTTATCTTTGACCCAGATCACACAAAGGAATGTGGTTTTAACTAGTGTAGACATGGATATGTAAACTCTCTGCACCATGGGGTCAGAGGGCACGCCACATTCCAAAGGAGGCCCTTTTTTCAAAGTCATAATGGTGACAGCAGAAATATTCGCATTTAAGAGTTTATAGGTGATGGTTTTATTGTTCATTGTCGTACCGAGCACCTCGAATATGGATGGAAGTGGATGGTCCGCAAATGTTGTCGTCTGTTGAGACTCCGACAGTCCTAAAACATCACTCTGAGAGTCTGTTTATCTGATATCAAGCAGAAACACTTACAGATGCTTTCATTTTGTCATTCTGTGATGCTTTAAGATGTCTTCTGCCCTACATGTGTAAAAATCACAACATCAGTCATCTTTCATTTCTTCAAACATTAAAAAACAGAGATTCCGTTGCAAATGGTCACCTATTGTGTCACTGATGGGAACGCATGCTGACAGAGTTGCTGACCTGTGTTGGGTGTTTGGGTGACATGTAGTTTTGTGTGTGTGTGTGTGTGTGTGTGTGTGTGTGTGTGTGTGTGTGTGTGTGTGTGTGTGTGTGTGTGTGTGTGTGTGTGTGTGTGTGTGTGTGTGTGTGTGTGTGTGTGTGTGTGTGTGTGTGTGTGTGTGTGTGTGGTGGACATGGGTGACCCAAAGGCTTGGAAGACACTGTGTCCACCTTCATGCTTTCTATTTTTTGTCTTTTCTGTTCGTAATCATTCGCATGTGTAGATTGTGAAGTACTTATTAGTTCTAGCCTCTCATTTACATAGATACGGCTCTAACAATATCAAACTTACAATAATGAAGTAGTAAACTACAGAAAATGACATCAACTTTCTGGTTTTAACTAGCTCTGTGAAATCCTAAACACTTGTAATACACCTCTTACAGGCTTAGACACAGGCACTTATTTATCCCTGAGAGCCACACTTAGCTTGAATGGCCATTAGAAAATGCTTTCAGCTATGCTCCACTTTGAAGAAATGAAGTATAACTAAAAGAACAAAGCGGGCCCTTCATGGTGGAAGGTGGGAGGGGGTTGCTGGTACCACACAAGGCCTTCTCTTCAATGATGAGGAAAATTTTCTCGTAGATGGGAGTTTTGGCAGAAAAGTTCAAAGATACAGGCTTATTATCCAGGTGGGGAATAATTTCCTTCTCAATTAAGCCACTGTGTCACCAAGCGAATCCTCTCTACATGTGCATACATTGTGTGTGTATATATATATATATATATATATATATATATATATATATATATATATATATATATATATAGATATATATACATATAGACACACGTGTCTGCCTTTTCTGTGCTGAGCTGCTTTCTCCGATTTCAGGATGAATTCATGGATTATACGGGATTAATGCATGGATTTATATAACGTCACATTCAGTAGGATAATTACTTGTGAGCCACGTGTGTGTGTTTTTCTGGGTGGTCTGTGAACTTTCCATACTTTGGTAAGGCAGAAGTGGTTGTTGGTTTGGTGACTGGTGGTGAAACATGTTCCAATGCGCCAGAAGATGATATTATGCGCCAGCAAATTTACAAATGAGTGACTTTTACACAGTGCAGCTTTGACTTTTGATTCATATGTTGTTTTAATTGAATCAAGTGGGCACATGTGTATGCATATGCATTGTGGGGCAGAATATCAACATTGAAAAGTACCATGGAGGAACTTTTAAGTTAAGGACTTCTTTTAAGCTCTTTCTCATAAGTTTTTTTGAAAATGCATCTAACATCTAACAAAATAAAGAGGCATTGGCCTGTATAAACATACATGTAAAGATTTTACAAAATAAGTTTATAATAGAGTTGTCTTCTAAACCACTCTTGGTGTTTAACACATTATTAAGGCATGTCATTGACCTGGATGTCAATGACTTTACTATTTTACTGTAAATTTGGTCACACATAAAATAAGTCACTGCTTAAACTGAGTTGTGATTGTTGTTTTGTTTTTTTTCTTGGAGAACGATCAACTGTTTAGCAGATGAAATCTTGTGTTCAACAAATATACTATAGGCCTATAGACTTTTTTTACTCCTAAGACATGGATTGCTCATGTAAAACTGCCACAGTTTGTGTTCTCAGTTCCAAAATGATTAAAAGGTATATAATATAATATAATATAATATAATATAATATAATATAATATAATATAATATAATATAATATAATATAATATAATATAATATAATATATATTCACAAGCTTATCATGGTGAAGAAAAATCAAAGGACCGTTACGTCGCCCGGATCAGCGTCACCGGGGCCCCTTCCTGGAGCCAGGCCTGGGGTTGGGGCTCGATGGCGAGCACCTGGTGGCCGGGTCTTTGCCCGTGGGACCCGGCCGGGCTCAGTCCGAAATGGCGACGTGGCAGACTGTTCCCGGTGCATGTTGGACTCCGGCAGGGCTGCCCTTTGTCACCGGTCCTGTTCATAATTTTTATGGACAGGATTTCTAGGCGCAGCCAGGGGCCGGAGGGGATCCGGTTTGGGAACCTCAGGATTTCATCTCTGCTTTTTGCGGATTTGAGGCCGAGTGCGACGCGGCAGGGATGAGAATCAGCAACTCCAAAACCGAGGCCATGGTTCTCCACCGGGAACGGGTGGCGTGCCTTCTCCGGGTGGGTGGAGAAGTCCTGCCTCAGGTGGAGGAGTTCAAGTATCTCGGGATCTAGTTCACGAGTGAGGGAACGATGGAGCGGGAGATTGACAGACGGATCGGTGCAGCGTCCGCAGTTATGCGGTCGATGTACTGGACTGTCGTGGTGAAGAAAGAGCAGAGTCGAAAGGCGAAGCTCTCGATCTACCGGCCAATCTACGCCCCTACCCTCACCTATGGTCATGAACTTTGGGTAGTGACCGAAAGGACGAGATCGCGGATACAAGCGGCCGAGATGAGTTTCCTCCGCAGGGTGGCTGGACGCTCCGTTAGAGATAGGGTGAGGAGTTCGGTCACCCGGGAGGAGCTCGGAGTCGAGCCGCTGCTCCTTCACCTTGAGAGGAGTCAGCTGAGGTGGCTTGGGCATCTGTACCGGATCCTCCTGGACGCCTCCCTAGGAATGTGTTCCAGGGAACACATCCCGGGGAAGACCCAGGACATGCTGGAGAGACTATGTCTCTTGGCTGGCCTGGGAACGTCTCGGACTCCCCTCGGAAGAGCTGGAGGAAGTTCTGGGGTGAAGGAAGTCTGGGCATCTTTGTTGAGACTGCTGCCCCCGCGACCCGGGAACGGATAAGCGGAGGACGATGGATAGATGGATGGATAATATAATATAATTGTTTGTCTTATGTCTATCTCCTCTTGATACATTTATTCACACGCGCTACACATCACACACTCACCAAACTGCATCCTTCACTGTCTCGTTTTTTCTTTCCCACCTTTTCACGTTCCACTTTCGGTGATCTTGGAGCTCTTGGCAGAATTCTTTTTTTTATCAATTCTTCTTCACTTTTTTTTTTTTCTTTCTTTCTTTAGTTGCGGGAACAACAATAAAATATAGTAGACTGCCAAGAGGGCCGGTGAAGGAAACACACTCATGCACACACACACATGCACACATACAAAAAAAAACAACCTTTGTTTGAAGATTAAAATGCATATGTATGCTTTAGGTTTTACCAAACTTGGTATAAACAATTAATACAGACAAGGGAAGGGAAAAAAAGGATATTCAAAATATTTGAGTGAGTAACTTCAATGTTTAGATTTTTTTCGGAATACAGTGACACTAATCAGTGTCATTGTAGGTAATTAAGCTGCAAATTAACCATTAAATAATTAAGTTTCACTTTGAATCTGTCCACCTTTTTTTTCTTTTTCTTTTTTTATGTGCTTCAGTCCCATTCAGGATCATGTTAGTCTGCTGGACCATGTTTTATACCTTTATCTAAAATATGAAACTTGGTACATTTACAGGTTTTATGAATACTACTTCTTTTAACAAGAAATTTAAATCCATGGAGTTTTACCTAAATGAGGAGGTTTGTTCTCATCCTCGTTTTCTTGCCAGCAGGTCCAGGTTCATGCCACCTATGGACACTGGTGGGTTGTGTGGTGGATTGATGCTTTGCCCAGACATCAGTTCCCACAGGGTAAAACCCTGACACTGGTTTGCAGACGTGGAAATGTTTGGGTCCAGAGAGGCAAAAACTTTCCTTTGGGTCTGGCACTGTAAGAGAGAGCCACTGTACGACACGGGAGGTAACTGGCAGAGCTCCTGAAACTGGCATCACAGTTAGCCTTCATTTGTGCAGGATTCATACAAAGTCTCTGGAATTCAAGTCTTTCAATCCACGTGCTCAAATTAGCTAATAATTCATCTTACGCTATTATTAAGAGTTTGTGATATCCAATTCTAAAAAATAAACAGTCTCCTTTTCATCTGCCATATCTGATAAATCCTTTGCAGACTTTTTCTCCACAAGATGAAGGGAGTTTCATATAACCAGGCTGCTTACACAATAGAGAGGTGGTGAACTTTAGCAGGCTCTCACCCCTGCAGAGTGTCATAAGACTAGCCACTTTGTTTTTAGGTTACACCCCTCCAGAGATGCTCTTTCTGCCCCACTGATCACATACAGCTGACTCCCAATAATTAGAGCAATTTTTCAGGCCTTCATTTTCATTTTTGGGTCAAAAACTCATAGGAGAAGTTTCTACCTCTGGTACTAGTCTCCATGTAACTTTGAGGAAGGGAGGCACATTTAAAATAATACAAGTGAAAACAAAAGAAATCTAAGTCTAAAAGCCTCATCTACTAAAATTAAAATAAATGAACCATAGGTAAACTAAATATACAATATTTAATTTGATTATTAAGATCTTCACAGAGGAATATGTGATTCCAATAATTACTTTTAGCATTGTAATTATTATATTTCAAATGCTTACAGCATAATCAGTGTTTTCATAGGACACCTGTTGCTAAAAATAATGTGTAACTGATTGGATTAATTGCCTAAACCACAACTTGGAAAGAAGTAGATCAACATAATGATTACTACTATAAATCAGATTAATCAAGAAAATGTCGGCTCGTGTCCCGGTGTGAACTGTGACTGCTCACAGGATCATGCAGGGTCAAGAAAAGACCTCCCATAATGCTAATGAAGAGCATTGACATCGGTGAAATAATTTCAGTAATTATTAGTTATTATGAGAATTAAATCTTGAGTTAGCCATGTCTGATATATTATTGAGCGCAATGGAAGCTTTTTAAAAGGCATGTGTGCAGCAGTAACGTAACAACTTTTTGCTGGAGTGCATGGGAACCCACAGATGTGATAATCCAAATCCTCTATAGGACTTCAATCATATTATTTCTGTGTTGTATAGTATGTGTTCATGTAATCATGTGTGGTAAAACCCTTTGTTTCATTGCAATAGGCTTGTGCATGGGCTCATTCCTAGCAAGCTTACAAATTCAAACAAACTTGCATGAGACAGCTGTCAACAGAGTAAGGTTTTATTATTTTATTTTTCCATAAATCATGTGTACAAGTAATGTTGGCATTTCTTGGCAAATTTTGAAAGTGCTGGTACCCTTTTCAGGAAATACTTCCCTTAAACAAGAAAAAATTAGGACTTTTTGAGAATGGAAAAAAAAAATTGTTTCTCTCTTCCCTTCCCTTTAGGTGGGAAAGACTTCGATAATACAGAATATACATTTTCAGTTTCTTGATACACTAAATAGCATTTTGATCATTTTTAATCTGAGGACTGTACTGGGTGAGAGCAACTTTGGTTCTTTATTGTCATGGCAGCTGGCTCCTGTCTTTTTGAGCCAGGACTTTATCTCTCACCTCCCCTTCCCCATCTCTTCTGCTTCACTACAGATGCAGTCCTGGGGTCTGTACTACAAAGTGGGATTATTGGCTTAGTGAGGTATCTTCAGGTTCAACTCCGGGTTTTCAGTGTCATGAAGCTGGTTCACTCCTTAATGGGGTGTATTACCATGGCAACTTATGCATCCTTTTTTTTCCATCCTCCCTCCTTCCTCCTGCTTTGGCTACTGAGGGCTTTTAGACTGTTAATATTAAAAGTATCCTTTTAGTTTAGGGATTTGTTCTTTTTCTCAAAAATTGTAGCTCACGAAATATGATTGTTATTGGTTATTCTTGCCATATGAAGCCACCTAGTTGTGTGTAAAGTTAGCTAACTAGTTAAACTGAGAAGTTTCAGTTGTTATGTTGGCTTGCAAACATTATTAAAGCCAAAGCTTTTATGTTTGTGTGATACCAAGCTTAGACGATGGTTAAGTTGCTTCTTGGTATGACTTTACATATTTTGGGTAACTTTTTGGCATGAAAATAAGCTTCTTAAGCAATATCACACAAATGATGTTGGATCATGGGTAATAACAGCAGGGCAGCCAGGTGTGGATCTAAGGGTTGGAGTTCTGGCACTAGCAGCCCTGCCCATTCAGAATTATGTTTGAAACCTAGAAAACTAACTAATACATTTAAAAAAAAATGAAGCTCTGATTGTGTCCCAAATCACCATTATAGTACATTATTCTGCCGTCACTAGTGAGTTTACATATGGGAATTCTCTGCAAGGAATAACCAGGTGAACCCATCATAAGAATGAGTTTTCAGACAATATTCACATCGTCTGTGTTTGCTCTTTTCACTGCATCGGCGCTATCAAAGAGATGCATTGTAGAATATCACTTGCACACTATTCATGATGCATTGTGGGATAGACCGAGTTCACTTTATGAGATACAACATTTGGGCAGCACAATAAACTGCAACATGTAGTGCATTAATGGTGAGTTGGGAGGGATTTCACACATAGCTCTTATGTATCATTGGGGTCCATCACCAACCTGCACAGGCAGAAAGGAGAACAATGAATAGGTTTTTTTTACCGGTAATGCAAATTCAAGCAAATATTTATATGGATTTGTCAATTTTTTTTTTTTTTTTAAATGTCAGAGAACAAGCTTGAAATAATGTTTACAGTGCTGTGTGTGTTTATGACTGCTGTGTGTTGTAAGGGTGTTGCTAGGTCTGTGACGCTTATGACGCTTATGACAGCAGAGGAAGGTTGCCATTTGAAGCTCTGTGGCTAAAAGCCTACCGCCATCTCCATTTTCATTACTGAGGACATTCTTCCATCTAGTAAGCATCATTTATATGCTTATATGCATTATTTCACTATAAATAATAGTTCTTATTTGTGTAGTTATTTGTTGTTGTATTTCTTTTGGGGAAATGTTGTCACACTTTAACTGTTGCACAAAATCAATAAGCCAGTTGTGTATACTGTAAATATATTGTCTTCTGGTTTAATTTGTTTCTTTTCAGTAAGCCTAGACCATATTCAGCCCACGTATCTTTGATTGCTATTTTTCAAGATCGAAGACCGTAAAAGCAAAAAACAAGACACACTGACATTAGGATGATGTGAGCAACACTGGTGAGACTGTAGGAAATTCTGTTATGTTTTGCTTCCCCGGGTGGCCATTAAGGTGAGTGACCGAATTTACAAAATGATCATTGGAAATTTTCAGCAAAAATGGAAAATCTCTGATCTGCTGGCCACTTCTTAGGCCCCGTTTACACGTAGCCGGGTATTTACAAAAACGGAGGCGTTTTCATGCGTTTTGGCCGTTCGTTTACACGGAAACGGCGGTCAAAGTCACCAAAAACGATCATTTCTGAAAACTCCGGCCAAAGTGGAGATTTTCAAAAACTCCGTTTTCCCGTTTGCGTCTAAACGGAGGAAAACGGAGGAAAACGGAGATTTAAGCTTCAGAACGTCACATTATGCACCAGAAACTCACCAGCGTCATGTGTGCGACCTGTGTTTACAATTAGTTTGGCCACCGTCAATATTTTCTTGTATTTTACCTGTTTAATATTCTAAAGTCACACTTAAAAGTAACTCCCCCCCACCGTCCAGCCTCCTGCTTATTCAAGCCTGTGAGCGCGTCAGCCAGCAGCATGAAGCCTGAATTATGGTTCCGCGTTAAATCGACGGCGTAGGGTACGCGGCGACGCGCAAGGTACGTGCGCGTCGCCGCGTACCCTACGCCGTAAGCTCTGCGTTAATGTAACGCGGAACCATAAATCAGCCTTAACTGGAAGTTACACACGTGTCATTTGTTGATGTTTTTCCAGGATTCTGATTGGCTTGCATGACGTTAAGAGCGTTTTCATGCGGGTCCGTGTAAACGAGGATTTTTTTGAAAACGTAGAGGGGAAAATATCCGTTTTTGTAAATACCCGGCTACGTGTAAACGGGGCCTTAATCCGAGTGGATTGTCATCTAAAGATAGAAGGTGCTGATGAAGCAGCTTGGCCCCCTGCAGGGGGAGGTTGCCCCAGTTCTACCTCCTGCAGGGCTTTGAACTAGGACCCAACACCTTTGTGTTAGCTTCAAACTTCCTACCCCCATGTAGAAGATCACACCTTGGAAGTTGGTTCAAACAGATTTGAATCACGAGAGCACCCTATGGGGTGATTTGGAGGTCTGTGACAGTCATGGCAAATGTCTGATAATGACATTTGGCCCGAGTCACATCCAACTGTAAATTACTTTTTGTCTCTCGCCTGATTTGTGTATTATCTGGTTACAACGTCACTCGAGTCCCAGGGGAGTACCGAGACTTCCAGCCCCCCACAGAGACAAAGACCATATACGGATTTCCTGATCCCTCAAGGGGTGGTCCCAAAGCTAAAGGATCCTCACATCTGACTGGCTCTCAGTGGGCTGGTTTATTCCTGTAACTTTTGCATAAAAACCCTTTGACTGAACCCATCTGGGTCGACACACCAAATACAGACTTGATCTGTGATGGTCATGTCGACCGCCGGCTGAACTGATTAAAACCTCTCTATACCACGAGCGGACTTCTGAACTGGTTTTTGATAAATTCCACAACAATTTGGTGCAGGTGACCCGGATTGACAATAAACCTTCGACGGAAACTCCTTTTCCAGACCAACGGCACAACCAGCGACTCTATCTAAATTTTCAAAGGTAAGGGATCCATTTAAATCCCAAATTATTGTTTCTGGGCTGTTGTCGAAAGTCTGTGAACTGGAGTGCCAGAGAAAGTTGACGTTATCCTTAAATTTAGGTAAGTCCGCTGTGTGGTTGTGAAGGTTATATTTTTTATTATTATTTTGTGTTATTGGGAACGTTATTGTAGAGATGTTTTTAGGAACGCTGGCAATTTCATAACACTTGAATTTGATTGTGTTGTGAGAATGTTCTGCTTCTCCTGCCTTAAGAATCTGACTCGCTCTTCTAAAAAGGTTTAATATCTCTGGTAACATTAAGGAAATAATGGCCAGAATGCCATGTTGGTCTGAGTAGTCCAGTGGGACTTATAGCATATGCAGGACTTGAGGTCCAAAAAGAAGTGTTTGGAACACTGAGATACTTGTGGGAAACTGACATATATGTAGAAGAACTGTTTCTTTTATTTTATAAGTGGGGATGACACGCTCTCCCAAGGAGTATATTTCATTTCTGCAAGAATCGACTCGCTCTTCTTTGCATCAACAGGAATGATTTATATGCTCAGGTAGACTGATAGTTGGAAAGTTTTTGGGAAGTTTTTCAGTTCTTTAAATACATGTATGGTAATCACGGTACCGATAGTTTTATTTGTTAGTTTTGTTTGTTACTTAGTTAGTATTAAATATTGTTAAAATAACTAAAAAGCACTTCAAACTCCCTCAGATTTTTGGAGGGATGAAGGTAGACGCCGTAATGCAGAATCTCAAATAGCTTCGCTTACTGATCAAAATAAAAAGCTGATGGCTAGAAGGATTTAAAAACACAACGCAGACAAAAATGAAATTAGAGAACCAGTTAAATGATAAAATCAAAACCTTTATCCGATGAAACAGATTAAAGAATCAAGTGACGATGACACTTCTGATGACGACTAGATTTTACAAAAATCTGTTGTCTACAAAATTTGGAGCCGAAAGAGAACTAAAATAATAGTAAGAGAATTTAAATAAATACACAAAAATGACTAGAGGAAACAGCTGTTAAACTAATAACTTTGTCACATGATTTGAAAGGCAAAGTACTTGATGCGCAAAGTACTTGATGCTTGTAGAATTCCCTTTAATCCCACAGCTGTTGCCAAAATCACACCGAGCAAGCTCAGACCTTTTATGTCACGAGATCAGATTGATGGATTCCCTCCAGGGTACATGCAAAATATATATTTGCTAATTGCCCTCAAACAAAGGGTAGGGCTGGATAACGCAAAAAAAGAATCTGAAATGTATGAAAATACTAATGTCTTTTTCAAAAGTGTTGTCTACACAGGTTGAGCGCTGAGAGGAGGTGGAGAGGAGCCAGCCAATGATTATTCACACCAATCCACATGTCACACACGTCTCAAACAAAGAAAATGGGAACGGCTCCCATTGTGGTGAGGCAAATCAGAGCATCCCAATTTACATAATCTTATCCTGCCTATGGTACCTTCATAATTTAATTGCATGGAAATCTGTCTGTGACCCAACTATAACGTCTCTGAATGCATGTAAAACTAATCTCTAACTAGAGGTGTCAAGTAACGAAGTACAAATACCTCATTACCTTACTTAAGTAGAACTTTTGGTTGTGTATGCTTCACTGGAGTAATTATTTTTCAGACGGTTTTTACTTTTACTCCTTACATTTTCACGCAATTATCTTTACTTTTTACTCCTTACGTTTTTAAAAACAGCCTTACTCTATTTCATTTCGGCCTTTAAAAAACTATCCAGTTAAATTGTGCCATCCGGATAGAGTGAATTTGGATGAGAAGTATAAACATATTTGGTTTGTACGTGTCTGGTCTCTGAAACACATGTTAATGCTCAATAATGCACATATATGGTTCTTTAATATATTTGCATTATACTAAGATGCATTCATTTTCAATGGCTTTTAGCCTTAATGGTTTTTCCCCACTTATATTACTTTTACTTTTATACTTTAAGTACTTTTGAAACCAGTACTTTATACTTTTACTTGAGTAAAAATAAATAAAATAAAATAAATAAATTTTGAGTTGATACTTCAACTTCTACAGGAGTATTTTTGAACTCTAATATCTATACTTCTACCTGAGTAATGAATGTGAATACTTTTGACACCTCTGTCTTTAACACTCGTCCTGACTTTTCCTGTTTTCCTCACTGACGACTCTGCTTATAAAAATGGAATACCATACGCAGGTTATACAATTTGTGATAATTCTTAATTGTTGAAAGCGCCCTCCTCCTCCAGCTCCACCCAAGTAGATGAAACTATATATACTGATCAAAAGGTAAAACTGTTACAATCTATACAGATTCCAGATATGCTTTTGGTTGTGTATATTGTATTTTATAGATTTTATATATTGTGGGCGAACCAAGAATTTATCTCATCCTCGGAGATAAATGTGGTTAATTGATTGGTGAACTGTTACAAGCCTGTCAACTACCTTCATCTATTGCTTTGTTAAATGTGAAGCCCACACCCAGTCCAACCCTGTTTTCACTAGGCAATGCTTCAGCTGACCATGCAGCAAAAGAAACTGCCAAATTTGGCTTACCTGTCTATGTAAAACTTTGCCCTTCTATACCCGCTAACGACCTGGTTTCTCCTAATGATGTAGCCCTCCTACAAGAAGACTACTGAGGTGAAAAAAAAAAAAAACGGATTGTAGCATTCCCATGGTTGTAAAAATGTAAATAATTATGGGTCAGCAACGACGGCCGCGTTGTTGCACCCACATCCTTGTACCCGTAATAGCTGATCACAGTTAGCAATCACAGATGAGAAAAAAGGGGAATGTGTTGAAAGACTGATAAGCTCCAAGATTTGCATCCTATAAAAATATTGCAAACATTATCAACACCTTCCCCCCACCGTGATTTTTTTTGAAGCTCTGCAAATAGACATTATGTGAGGGATATGAAAATGTTCATGTATGAAAATGTTTTTGTATGTGCAGAGAATTTTAAACTGGACTTAAATGGACAATGTTGACACCTGTTAACACCCATTAGGAAGCACAAAACTCACGCCTCATGAAAGGATTATGGGTAGACCTATGACCGTACCAAGCAATTCAGTTCTGTATATATGAAGAAGATGGACTTCCATGCCATGGATGAATCCATGATATCATTCTGTTGTACTCTAAACTTCTGTTGTTCAGTCAATCCACAGAAAAGTAAAAGCTGTCCAGTCTCCTCCTAGTGGCAAACCATGCCACAACCCGGAGACTGGGTTTGTGTCGGAGAGGGCCTCGGTGGTCCAGGGCTCAGCACGTCCTGCACCACCGACACTCAAGGGTGGGGGGCGCTGGCCTGGTTCCACGCGTCCCATTGCGGGAGCACAGCTCCTCGACCATGCACCGGAGACCGGCCGATTCCTTCTTCTTTCTGTGGTACCCCGTCGGAGCCATTGAGGGGAGCAACGCGGGCCCAGCTCCAACACCCAGGACCTCCACGACTGGTGGAGGAGCGGAGGAGCGGAGGAGCAGAGGAGCAGCACAGGCCCCGCGGACCCCCACAAGCGAGACAATTATGGTGTAGCATCGAGATGTGACTCCACATACTCTCCTTCTGAAGAACCGCTTGTTAAGTCTAAAACAAGCCAAAAACCACTGCCCGATTCCATTGAGGATTCGGCAAGGACCGCAACAGGGGGCATGCCGATGCTCTCACAGGAGATGGCTGCTCTAGGGATGATGGCCTTGCGGAATCGTGCTGCATTGGACTACTTACTAGCTTCTCAAGGGGAACTTGTGCTGTCATTAAAACTGAATGTTGTACATTTATACCCGCAATGCCACAGTCCAAGAAATAACGCATCACTTGAAAGACATTGCTAAAACGTTACATACAACTGTCGCAACTAGTTTTTTGATTGCTTTAAAGAACAGTTAGGACACGTTGGTTACTTGATATTTGAATTTGTTTTGTTGGCTTGTTGTTATTTGACTTCTGATCACATGTTTAAGGTTCACTTGCAAAATATGAATCACTACTCCACTGTAATTCAACAAAAAAAAATAAAAAATAAATAAAAAATTGTGAATTGATGAAGCAGCTTGGCCCCCTGCAGGGGGAGGTTGCCCCAGTTCTACCTCCTGCAGGGCTTTGAACTAGGACCCAACACCTTTGTGTTAGCTTCAAACTTCCTACCCCCATGTAGAAGATCACACCTTGGAAGTTGGTTCAAACAGATTTGAATCACGAGAGCACCCTATGGGGTGATTTGGAGGTCTGTGACAGTCATGGCAAATGTCTGATAATGACATTTGGCCCGAGTCACATCCAACTGTAAATTACTTTTTGTCTCTCGCCTGATTTGTGTATTATCTGGTTACAACGTCACTCGAGTCCCAGGGGAGTACCGAGACTTCCAGCCCCCCACAGAGACAAAGACCATATACGGATTTCCTGATCCCTCAAGGGGTGGTCCCAAAGCTAAAGGATCCTCACATCTGACTGGCTCTCAGTGGGCTGGTTTATTCCTGTAACTTTTGCATAAAAACCCTTTGACTGAACCCATCTGGGTCGACACACCAAATACAGACTTGATCTGTGATGGTCATGTCGACCGCCGGCTGAACTGATTAAAACCTCTCTATACCACGAGCGGACTTCTGAACTGGTTTTTGATAAATTCCACAACAGTGCTCACACATGGATTTACAAATGCAATGAAAGATAAGAAAATATCATGTTAAATTTACAGTAGATGTCCTACCAATCAAGACAGTATTTAGTGTAAATGGCAGTTACAAGTTGTGTTTCCATTACCCCTAGATTTGAGCAAAACCTAAATATCTCAAAGAAAACCCTATAATGGATGCAGCTTTTATTAAAAAAAAACCTGCCAAATATCACAAAAATCTTTTTTATTCTTTCAATAAGTGTTTTTTTAGATAATATTTCAATTTCAATAATCCAGTTTAGCACAACAGTGTAATAGAAACATTATTTGCGCATTTGTAAGTCTTACAGCCTTACTACGCTGTAGTCGGCCAACGTAAACTTATCAAAATCTAGTTTCTAACTGTTTTTGGCCTCATAAATAAGATGTAGTTGTTACTATAACACTACCTAATCGTTATGCATGACTAAATTACATACATGCACTACTTTGACTTTGAATAATCATTTGAGTGACCATCCGCATCATCTGTTGACTACTTTCACAACAGCAGTAGTAAAAGCTGCTTTATGTTTTGGGACACATCATATGCTGATCACAGCAGATAAAACAAACATCTCAACAATCGAACTTGAACTCATATTGAACCGTTATTTGTCCCTAATTGTTCATCAACACTCAATCAATGAGTGTCATGTCTGAGTTAAAGGAGAAAAATGCACAACAATAGGCCGTTTGGCGAGTCGGAGAAAAACTAATTTAACTAAATAAAACCACTAATACAATCCAGCAGGTAAAAATATCCATCATGTCACAAAATATCAAGCAAAAAAAAATGGATGGAAAAATGGCACGTTACAAGACAGAGTATTGGCCTAGAGAGCTGAACTGTAACTCTGGCCATGACTCATGGAAAAACTGGAAGTTTAAAAACAAATGAGACTAATCAAGAAAAGTGGATGCACGTGTGCTAGCACAGAAGCAGGGGAGAAGATTGAACGACAAGCTGGAGACGGAACAAACACTGGGGACCTCTGCTGGCTGAACACATCTGACAAACGAAAAACCAACAAACAAAAAACACTGACAAACTAAGGCACCAAGGAATATGACTGTCCTTCTCTCCATCCATCCGTTTTCTGTCACTTCTCTACATTAAATCGTTTTTTTTTTATTTTAGCAAACTAATAAATCTCCAAAAACACATTTTAACATTCCAAATGTCCTGTACAGCCTTTTCGTTTCTTTTACTACACTTTCAATCATGACAGAAGTTGGCAACCACCATTTCCCCTTCATCCTCTCTCACCTTTATCTTTTCACCCACCTCCTTTTGCTCCTGCTCCATGTCAGTTCTGATCAACCTCCCCTCCGTGATGCTCCGAGGAATTTTACTGCTGCTGTCAGCTAGCTGTGCACGCACCCTGACACACATACACACTGACCAAAATGCATTAGTACAAGCATGCATGTATGGATATACTCAAACTAATATCCTCAAAAATAAATGAATATGCAGAACATTTTGAACAGATGATATACTAAAACACACATTCGACCAGATTATTTTCTTTAACGTAATTGTTAATTAAAATGTCAATTAATTTTACAAAGCTATAAAAGTGTAGGTACTGAATTCCTAGTTGAATTAAGATAAGTAAGGCTGCTTACTCTTAGCGGTGCACAGATTGCTGTGCGGTTCAGACTACATGACTTGCTGTCTTGTAATTGAGAGTTTTATAGTTGCTCTGATGTTCAAACTGTATGATTGGAAAATGGGGTTCACGCACTACATTATGTGACAGTGACTCGGTCACACGAGTGGTCTCCAAACTGATGTCCAAACCACAATTTGACAAGAAAAGATGCATGATAAATGATGCGTAACTATGTGCTTAAAGCAGCACAATGTAACTTTCAGCTTTTGTTGAGTTTGGCGGCTCCTTTGGACAAAAGCGGTAGTTCTTTACCAGTAGTGTGGAAGGGTTCCTACCATGCTCCTCAAAGTTACATAGTGCCAGTGAAGGCGATACAGACCCCTCAGTCCATGACAGAGGTTCATTAAACCTGTTGGAAGTTGATGTACCATCACAATGACTCTGGAAATATTATATTAAGGTGGAAAAGTTACATTGTGCTGCTTAAAGATGAGGGTGGGTTTTTGTTTGATTTTAACAGACCATGGGGAGAAAAACAAGCTGTTTCTACTGAACACAACTAAAAAAGAAAATGAACATAGTGAAAGAATGGATTTGCACCCACTGCCTCATTTTGTGGTAAGACGTGTTGTGTTGTGTCCCTCCTTTATTCACATTCCCCTTCACATTTGTCTTTCTTAAGCGGATCTCATCCCATATCTTGCTTTTTTTAAAGTTGTAACTGGTATGGGAAGTAGCACGATGGCGCCATTCATTTGACGTGCTAGATATGCATTTGCCATTTGCAATGCTGTATAACGCATTAGTGAGTGTTTTAATGCATCTTTGAGTTTTTCACACATAAGGACTGGGTGCAGACAGGTAAGCAATAACTTGGAGACTGGCAACGCAATACACAAGATATTAATTCTCTTCCAAGAAATTGTTTGATTTTGACTACATCTTTACTGACTACATACTATGAAGCATTTTATTCAGGGACAGTCATTACTTGTTTAAGTAAAAAAAATCTGTTTAAAACAGCAGTCAACACTGACTTCTAACACATTAGCATGTGACTAAAAACAAAGTCTTCTGTTCAACTGTTTTGGAATATTTGCACAAGGAGACAGGCAGCATGATGGTGTGTTTGTTACCACCACTGGATAGTTAGCAATCTGTTGCCTCATATTTAAAAGGTTCTTGGTTTGAATCACTACTTGGGTCTTTCTTCATTTATGTGTCCATTGCCTGAAAGGGTTTTTTTCCTGTTAATTTATTTATTTCCCCCAGGTCATAAAACATGCACATTATGTTGATTATTGATTCAATATTGTTCCTAGGAGTGAGTGTGCATTGCTGTTTGTATCTGTGTGGCTCTGTGATGGGCTGATGTCTGAGGTTTGCACCTCCCGTTAGACTGATGACAGCTGGCATAGACTCCAACTCTTAACATTAATTTCAAAATATCAAATAAGATGTTTTGTACCCTTTTTCAGAGCTGACACAATTTTATGACGTCTTATTGAGATGTCTGTGGAGTTTGCATGTTCTCCACGTGTTCCCTTGGGTAGCTAATGGGAGCTATCCTCACAAAAACATGCAGCAGGCCTGGACTATACACTGCCCTCTCTGGCCAGCCGGGGACAGATGGAATAACGTGATCCTTCCACCCTGTCTGGTGAAAAGAAGCGGACTGCTCACTCCTCAAGTTAAGGAGGAGACTTGAGCTCAGTGTATGGCCTCCCGGGGTTGGCAGAGGAAGAGAAATGCCTAGGACTGACTTAGCTACAAGCACCGGGTGAAAAAATGGGGAAACAAAAAATCAGGGATAAAAATATATATTAAAAAAAAGAAATGTCTGTGATAGATGCTTTGTTCAGCATAAACAAAACAAACTAATCTCGCCAATTACACTGACTGGGAATTTTAGATTGAAAAACCTACATTCCCCTTGTCTGCAGTTTAGCCATAAACAGTTTAGACACAATCTTAATACAAGTCATATGTTTAACTGACCAAGGTTATTAAAATGCTGCACCACACGTAGGAATGCTGAAGCAATGCAACGTCAAGCAAGCAAGTAATAAATCTACCAAAAATAACGTTATTATTCCTCAGCCATATATACCATTGAGGAAAGGTTTGACATTACTCCTCAATATCGAACAATTCCTCTGTGATTTTTTTTTTTAGGTTTTTAAAGGCTGTTATTAAGAATTGCTGCTTATATAAAGACATTTACAAACATGACCTGTCCAGAGTCTAAATCTGCCTTTCGCCAAAAGAGAGCTGGTACAGGCTCCAGCAGATGCTTGTGACCCTGAATAAGGAATTGGTAGACATAATAAATGTGTTTTATAAGGTTTCAGGGAAGCATTCACATGACCCTACTCCCTACTAAAGCAAATCAGGTCTAACTTCTCCCCTCCGAGGTGCAGTGAAAGCAGCATCAACTGAAGATGAAGTGGAGATAAAAATGACACTTCAAAATATTATATATGCTTTTTTATATGCTTATATGCTTTGAATATATGTATCTTTAATTATGAAACCAGGTTTTCAATTTAATATGTTTATGTGTATATGTTTTCTTTCAATATCTTGATATAATAGAAATAATAGAAAAACTATTCTGTTGTTTAGCTGAAAAAGTCAAAAATAGCCATGGGATGTTACTCAGCTCATTTCTTCACATGACATGCCTGAGTGCCTCTGAAAATACATGTGGTGGAATGAGCCTCCTTTATGTGTCAGTTCTGTGCGTTTTTACATCCCTGGAGGATGTTGAAGACAGACACTCGGGCAAATGGCCAAGCTAATACAGCCTGGCAGCCAGAAGGCCCAGCGGTCAGACATGGAGCAGACTGAGAGGCATACAGGAGCTCAGCAGTTCAGGGGTCAAAGCACTCCCACCAGACACCTCAGTCCAATCAACAGGAGCCGTATTTATGCTCAACTTCATCCTACATTTTTTCTTTATTTCTCATCCAAGGTTTGCGTTTTTGGTAACTTTCCAATCTTGAAGATATTGTTTCATGTATTCTTGTCATGCCGTTTACACAGATGCAGCATGGGTATTGTATTGCAGTGTTTGCACACATGTTTGAGTCAGAATTGTGTGTTTATTGATGTCTGAGGAGAAGGGGTTTTTCACAGTTTCTAAAACACAAATTTCCTCTGTCTCCAAACATATGGTAAAAATTGTTTCATTATGGCATTTTATCACTGATTAAATCCAGGACTGGCAAACTTGGGTAAAGTTTTGTCTCAACTGTGTAGAATTAGAAGAAGTTTCTATATGCCCTACTTTCTATCTGTGGGCAGCTTCATTTGGGAGAATGATGCCCATTCACCTTTTACAGTATATCCCCATACTAGCGTTCGTATCTTCATTCAAAACATATAGATTATTTATGCATGATAGGATTACTAATCTATCATTTGCATTGAACACCTTACTTGGGTGGAAACAAACCACTCAAAGATTAGATGTCATACAGAAGTGAAGCCATGTCTTTTTTTTCTCTCTTCCTCAGGTCTTTATTGCTTGTTTAAAACAGACAGTTGAATGGAACAATTGACTGATGTTTAATTTCCAGCTCCCGAGCTAAATGGCTTTGCTCAATTTTCTGGATAACTAAAAAGGTAAACATGCATTAACTTTTGGGTTTCAGTGGCCCTGTTGCAGTGAACTTTGCTGCTGAAGTGAAGTTAACAAAATAATTACATTTTAATATGATTTATTGCTCTAATTTAATCTTATTAAGAAAACCACAATGTCTGATTGTTTCAGATTTTGAGAAATTATAGGAACCATAAGGAAAACTGCTTTTAAGCCTGGTGATATGGCTAAAAACAGAGTGAAGGTCGGTATACCATCTTATTTACGATTTACATTTGATTCCTTTCACTCTGATGCTGAATTATAGAGCCGCGGGATCCCCTCAGTAAAACGTAAGCTGCAGTTATTTATCCTGCTTCATGGGAAAAAAATCATCTGGTTTCCTTTTGTTGAGGATGAACTGCTGAAGAGTATGAAACAAACGCACCCCGTCCTTTGGCTCCGACACTCCTAAGCACTTCAGTGAATGATTGTAAGGAGCTAAGAGTTGTTGGCAAACTGCCTATCAGTGCAGCTGCTGAATACAGCAGAGATGGGAGGATGATGAGCGGATTAAACAGGGTCAAATGTCACCTTTTAGACTGTAAACCATCACAAATTACTGATTACCTGCTGGAGGGTGTAATCTCTGGATCAAGTTTGGGTTACAAGTTCCAGACAAATCCTTTCTAATAAACTTTTTTTTTGTTTTATGTACAGTATGTAGGCTGAATTTAAGCAAAAAGCATTGTTTTCCTTTGATGTAACAAAACCAAATTTTTAAAAAGGTTAGGACACTTTGCAAATTTAAATAAAAACAGAATCCAACTTTTTTTAAAGCAATGTAAATCCTTATTCATGAAAGTAGTGCAATCACAGCAAACTCAAAAATTAAACTAAAAAGATGAACAATAACAAAAACGGCTGTACTTACCTTCCACCCTGCATGCTACATCTTTCTTTTTAAATACAGTCACACACATACATACCTAACAAACAAAGAAACTTAACAATCTAATAATAATTGAAATTTTAAAAAACAAAAATATTTCAGCATTGGGGTAAGCTGGCACTCAAACACTCAAAAATAAACGTACACAAACTGAAAATTAGAAAATGTACATATATTTAGGGCATCATCTTGGCTTAGTGTGCAGCACTGCATGCAGCTGTCCTGGTGTTGCCTTTTGTAGTAAGTTGTGCCCTGCTGTGTGTTGCCCCTGCTGTGTTAGGTACAGGCGGTGGCTGTCTTGGCCCTTCTGGTCTTGGCGGTTCCCCCTGTTCTTCCTTCCTCCACCGTCTCCCTCTCCACCGTCTTCTCCTTTCATGTGCTGGCGGTTGGCAGGTGGTGGCATTGGTGCTGCTCCTGCCGGTCTGCGCGGGGTGCTGGTCTGTTGGGTCAGTTGCTGTCTGCGGTGCCAGTGCCGTGGACCGGGGCACGGTGGTCTGGGGGCTGCTGGGGTGGGGGGCCTGCAGGGTCATGGCTCGGGTCTCCTGTAGGATCTGGTACAGCCGTGTGGGGGTTGGTGGCCTGGCGGCTGCAGGTGCCTCTTGGGCTGGTCCCCCTGCTGTGGTGTGGGGATCCAGGGAGCCCATGGAGGATGTTGGCAGTGATGATGATAATAACTACCCCTGATATTGTTTGTAATACTACTAATAACTATGACTACGTTTACATGCAGTCAAAATTTGGGCTATTGCTAATATTCCGGTTACTTAAACATTCGGAATATTCTGTTTACATGGGATATCTGGATCAAACCAGCGACGCACGGAGAACATCATGACATAATTACCGTCATTTCCGCTTCTTCTTCCTGTATCCAAATTCAAAACAAATGCTGCTTCACGCAACTTTTCGCTCACCTTCTTGTAAATCTCGCTATCCCGGTACTTTCTACCGTCTACAAATGTAGAAATGTTCATATCCTTCATTACATTTATAAAATGATTAGTCTCCTCCTCACTCCAAAAGTGTGGCGTGGTCTTGCATTTCTCCGTGTTTTTAAGTACGTCCTGGACTCAAAAGACCAAGATTCCTTGCGAAAAGAACGTGCGCAGAAAACAAATTCATGTTCCGTTTGATCGGGATATCCCGTTAGGCGTTTACATGACCAAATATTCGGGTTTTAAAAGGAGTAACCCAGGGGTCATATTCGGGTTTTTAAAAACCGAAATTTTTTATGAGCAAATTCGGGATTTCAAATGGGTTATTGGTGTTTACATGGCCGTGCAAAACCGGGTTATTGCTAATATTCGGGTTTTAAAAAGGTTATTGACTGCATGTAAACGCAGTCAATGATACCAGCAAAAATGATTTATTGGCCCTATGTTGTCGTTGTTTCTGTAGATGTCTTTAATGTCGCTATTTATTATATTTATTATAAACGTGTATTTACTAGTACGTGTACCTCTCCCTCTCTGTGTATACATGTAATATGTACAAGTGTGTGTGTGTAACACAGACATTCAAAAGTACTTACAGACCATAGAGACCTGCATGCATCTGTCTCTCTCTCTCTCTCTCTCTCTGTCTCTCTCTCTCTTACACACAAACACACAAACAGTATTTTCCGTTTGTTTTTTTCTTTTTATGTCTGTTTGACTTATGTTAGCATTTTCGTCCTTTAAACCACAATTTCATCACTAAGACACATAACACAAACAGCAACCACCACACCACACACACAGTTGCCATAACTGTCTTGTCTTTCTTTCTGTCATGTCCTTTTATGTTTCACATTGGGGATTTTTGTTTCCTCTCTGTCAGAATCAGGAATTCAGTGTTAATAAAATATGATTAATCAGACTGTCAGAGGACTGGCAAAAGACACGCTCACTTTCACACACACCCACACGCCTCAAGAAAACAAACATCTGCTGCATGATTAAAACGCATATAACTCATAGATAATGGTTTTACCAAATCATGGTACTAACCATTACAATAAATTAAGATAGTTGGAAAAAACAAACAAAAACATCCCCCCCCCCACTGATTCTAACTGAAGTTGAGGCAGCAAATTAACAGATACTTGTTGAGGCTAGCTGAGTTACTCCATGTCATGACTCTATTTCAGCATCAACCACTGAAACGCTGGATATTTTTTCAGGCTGGTGGTTTCACCGCTACTGTAAAGACTAAAGTAGCTGCACCAGGCATGCTGTATAGTTCTTTATCTTAGGGGTTGGCATATTTATAACAGCTTTGTTTTAGACGAGTTAGGTACAATAGAACATTGGACTCCATTTGACACCGCCAGGTTGCTCCTCAGACTGACCAGAAACTCAGTGACACCCTGGTCCAGATCTGGGAGGAGAAAGGCCAGGACACCAGCCGCAATCTCACTAAGAGTTCTGACATTGTCAGAAAGCCTGACAATGCAGCAACTCAGTATCATTCTGAGTTGCTGCAATGACATTTCAGCAAATCAGACTGACTTGCTGCAGCTTTTTTTTTTTTTTTTTTTTAGCTTTTTTTCTTTTTTTAGGGGTGTCTTTTCAACCCTCTGTAGGTTTGTTATTTTCATTTTTAGCAAACATAATTTCGTTTCTAATACCTTACCCAGTCCAATGTGCATATGTTATACATATTATGTACAGATATGTATCCCCAGCCACAGAAGCTTGCTGGTGTGTGATGAAGAAAACCCAGTACACTTTATTTCCAAAGATAATTAATCATACAAGAGTTCAGTTTATCACTTTGTGTTTCAGTCTTTTATTTTAGGCTGTGCATCATGAATAGAGATATCTACAAAATCTCTTAATATTTTAACATAACGTACCAACTATGATGTAATCCCCAAATTATTTGCATGCTCAGTAAGATTTTAATATTATAAGTTTATGAACTACTTCTACATGCAATCTTTCACTCATTAGCAACCCTTTCCACCCTCACCTCTGACAGACTTTGCATGGGATGCAAATACATCACTGACTTTCTATTCTGTAACTTGACTATTGTAATTTATTGACCTTTTCCCACATTTTTTAAATGAGTTGTTGGCATCGATTCATAGTTTGTACTTAACATAACAATGACAACAATTGTCATTTCATTAAAATGCACTTATCATTTGGAAAACCATGATGCAAGATGTTGATTTGAAAGTGTTATCCAAGCAAATATAACAAACTCAGAAGTGGGACTTGTCAATACAAAGGCATCTCCCCATCATAAATATCCCAATCTGAGCATCTGTGAGATGCATAACTCCAGGGGCGTCAATTGGGTATGAAGGTACGGCAGCCGCCACACCTTGGCTTCAAGGGAAAATGTAAATGTTTGTTTTTTAAATACATTTATGGAATTACTCTGTGTCTATTTGTATTGATTATTCTATTACTTAATACATATAGAATAACTACAAATGCAAAATCAGAACATGATTGATTTAACTAGTTATTGTACACTGCAAAAACTGAAAATCTTAACAAGAATATTTGTCTTATTTCTAGTTAAAATGTCAAATTTTTAGTAAAAAAAAATCTCATATCATTTAAGACAAGACTCAAGAACAACTATTCTCACTTGTTTCAAGTAGATTTTCACTTAAAATAAGTGGAAAAATCTGCCAGTGGAACAAGATTTTTTTGCTTGTAATGAGAAGATGAATCTTGTCCCACTGGCAGATTTTTCTACTTATTTCAAGTGAAAATTTACTTGAAACAGGTGAAAATTGTCAAATTAGTTATTTTTTTCTGGTGATGACTCTTGTTTTAAGTGTAATGAGATTTTTTGACTAAAAATTTGACATTTTAACTAGAAATAAGACAAATATTCCTGGTAAGATTTTGAGTTTTTGCAGTGTGAGCGAGACTGCATTTGAAAAAGTTAAAATTTTCTTAACCACACAGATAAGCTCCATAGCAGACTTCTGTGAGGAGTATTTGCTGAACGTGTTGATTGATACTCTAGTTAAGTTCTGTGACTCGTAACCTTGCCATACCTTAGCTTCCACTGAATTGACGCCACTGCATAACTCCCATCCCAGTGGCACAAAACAAAAGGTCACAATAAGAGATTGGTGTCAGAACCCCACTAAAGGCTGATTTATGGTTCCGCGTTACACCAACGCATTGCATTGTTCCCTGTGGTGTGTAACCTGCACGGTTATCCGCGTGGACCCATCACCGCAGGTATGGTGCGGGATTGGCTGCAGGCGGGACAGGCGGTAGCCCACTTCCCGCCGCCCCCACTTGCACAGAGGACTCCCAGACAGTCCTGCACTCAGTCTAGTCTTCCCTCGACAGACTCCCCAGAGAAACACTCGGACTCAGTGCCACTTCCAGGGAAGTCTGCGGTCGCCCGGCTCGACGTATCACAGCCTATTTAGGAGAATCACATGGTTCCATTGGGAGTCAGAAATGCTCCGCGGGGGTCACTAGGTAGAAACAGAGGGGGAAGAGGGGCGACGTGGGTGTGTGAGACGGTGAGAGAGGGGGTTGATGTCAGTTTGGGAAAAAAAAAGACATTTACTCTCGGGGAAAGACGACTTAAGTGAAAACAATTGCCCCATCTGGACAGTGCGGTTGTAATGAATGGAGCGCTGCTGTGAGGGAGTCGGAGCGCAGCGCCGTTGATGCTCCGTCTCTGGTTTCAGCCTCCCGGCAGGTCCGCGTCTCGGCCAGCCTTCCGCCGTGTTCAAGTCGAGCTTCAGACATGGCTTTCCTGCGCTTTTCCCGTGCAGTCTGGACGAACTGGACGCAATGCCTGGTGTTTTTTCACCTCTTCTGCTTCTCCACACATAGCAAAGTAAGTCTGACTGTTGCGATCTCTGCAACCCCCGTTTTGCACACGTGCATGTACAGGTCACTAAGTTGCGCTCACTTTCAGACGGCAACTCTTATTGTTGGTGATCATTTGAAAATCAAGTCACATGAACACTTTTCCTCCTTACAGAGTCCACTTTTGACTAATTGCGCTGACTATCCTGCACACAGAGAGCAGTCGGCTCTTCTTCAGTCGCTCAATTTACCTCAACATACAGGTAGGCTTTTTTGTCATGTCCTCTGCAAACTGTCTGCTAGGTTGCAACAGCCCTTCATCAGAGTTCACTGCAAATTTGCGTCGCAACTGAGTGCAAACAGGTTCATGATATCACTTTTATTGTAATACCTGGTTAAAGTCTCGTCTGCATGCATACCTTAAACGCCCCGCAGCATCAACCGGCGCTCACAAATGCTGCGCTACCTCTCTTCACCGCTGGGGGGCGACATGCAACCTGATCAAAAAAGCGCTCGTGTCTGCTGATTTCAAACTGGAATCCAAGCCAATAAGGAAAACTGATACTTCGTTGACATAACTCAAAGGATAATTTTTTTGTGGCGCCTTTGATCACGAGGCAAATGACATAAAGGATAAGTCTTATCTATTTTATATAAAAAAATAAATATAAATGTATTACTTACTTAGTTTTTATGCTGAGTTACCAGTCTCCAACGATGGTAAATTGGTGCCTGCTTCAGTTATTAGTGCAAGTAAGCAGTTAATAGAGTCTCAACTGTCTTTGCCTGGGATCCATGTGCTGAGTCAACAATTTCTTTGAATGCTCATATATGCCTACAAATGTATTCTAACCAACCAACCAACCATAACAGTCAACAGACCCTGAGATCATCTCACTGTTTCTTCAACTATTGATCAGTGTTATATTGCTGAATGTCCACATGAAAGGAAGTATTATAGCTGAGCATGTTCAAATGTTTGTTGACCCTAAGTTCAAGAACCCACTGTTTTATCTGTACTAATGGCACTCAGGAGCCACTAAACCAACAAACTAACAACTGCAGGATTGTGTCTCAGTTTAGCTGACACAGTGTGTCTGTGTTTCTATGTGTGTGTGTATGTGCGTGTGTGTGCATGTGCGTGTGCGTGAGTGCTCTGTTCCCGCAGAGTCTTTGTTTGTATACTGTCCGACATGGGTCACTGCAGCTGTTTTTTGAGTCAGGGTGGGACGCACAAGTCAGTCTGTTTGTGCGTCTGTCTGTGTGTCTGTTGGGGGAGCGGGACGAAGCTGCAAAGATAGAGAAGACCATTTTTGGCTTCATCTAAGTGCTTTACTGTCTGGCCAGAAACTGTCTTAAGCCTTATATATGTGTTTGCAGTCTCAGCTCTCTGATATATCACACTGTTAACACTTCAAGGGTGGGAGGTTTGCTTTCCACTGTGACCTGCCAGTTTAAAACGCATAGTAGCCATTGCATGGAAAAGCATTTTGAATTAATGGATTTGCTAATGAACATATGTCATGTTGTGAGGTAGGGCTTTAAATCAGCCCCAAGGTGCCCCACATGACCGAGTTAAATCCCCAGGCATTCATGCTCCCAGGGATGACACACTGTCTGCCAGCCTGCGTGATTCTCTTGCAGCCAAACCATGTCTCTTTGCTATATTTACTCATAATTCAAGCAGGTCAACTGTGCAGCCACCGAAGCTGCTCCTTATTCTCTAAATGACCTAAGTTGCTATTATTTCTGTGTGCTTTGACCTACAGCAATAAAGACACAGCAGAACACTATCCTACACACACAGAAGCAGAAACTATGACCAAAGTCATGTGCTTCACTGATGCTGATCTTTTATTTGCATCTTTGATGTTCTAAGACACAGTTTAACAAGATCAAAATGTTAAAAGGTTTTGATGTTTTATGTTGTAGGACAGTACACAATTTTATAGAGAAGATATTACTATCAAAGGAATATAATGTCTGTGTTGAAACATTTTAGGCAACAGTCATGATCTCTTACATCCTGAAAATAAGGGAGAGTTTAAAATGAGGATGCGCTTCTTTCTTCTTTCTGCATTGTCTGATTTCTCTTAAAAAAACTCAGGATGATAGTAAGGAGTCATCTCTTCTTTGGATTTGACCTTTACTATCTGTGGCTTGAGTCCATTTAGACATTTAACTGGTCAAAGAGGCTACTCGTGCGACTCGCCACCATCCATGTTTATGACCTGCAGTTATCCCGCTCAAGCTGCAGTAAAACATTTGGTCAAGAATGATTCACTCTTTGAAGAAAGGCCTACTTTGGAATGGTCCAGAAGTTGCCCTTTTCTTTTAACTACCTTTTGGACACCAAAAAGGGCAGCATGTTTTATATTTTTCCAAATATAAAGTACATATGCAAGTAGACGACGTCCGGTAGTACATCTTTTACTGAGCAATACGGTCAAAACTGCTGCTTTGAAAGTTTATATCCTTGAGAATTTCCACATCTTCACATATACAGAGCAAAATGATAGGCACTCCTCATCTTGTTGTTAGTCTTAATTTTAAAGGTGGACTAATTATTGTGCTTGCTTACATGAAGTAAAACCACACAATGTTCAGAACAAAAGGACTCTACGAGCAGAAGTCAGCATTTAGTGTGACCTCACTCAGAACCAAACACAGATTTCACTCATTTCAGTGGACGGTCCCATACAGATGTTTGCAATGATATTCATTATCATCCAGTTCTAATTAGTTTTAGGAGATCCAGGTTCCTGCATGTTCTCTTTGTGTTTTAAAGTGACTTGAAAATAAATGTGGATGTCATTATTATAATTTTGAAACCACAACAAGCCTTTTTGCACAGTTCTCTACGTAAACCTAAAACAACAAAAGATGTTCAAGCAGTTCCGAGAAGAACTAGACAGGAGGTCAATGAAAATTTGGTCAAACCAAATGCTTGGTGATTCACTTACCAGGAAAACTCGCTCAGTATACATTTCATGTGGGCAGGGAACTGGGGGAGCAGTCTGAATAACTAATTACTATGAAGATAAAATTTGAGTCATATATTTAGAGTGGATTGGATAATAGGTATGGGGTGTCTTGTCCTGAAAACACCACCCTCAAACGCCGCTGGGTCAGTTTTCATGACGCCACCACCAGGAGAGCTCTGAGTAACAGTGGCATGGGAGGAAGCTGCTGCTGAAGGACTTTGATTGACAGATATGTTTTCCACTTAGCTACATGCTCTTTTCCAGATGCTTCTAAGGCTAAAAATATAGTTGCTTTTTAATTATGTATTCATGATGGCATTTGTCTGAAGTGTTGGTTGTGCACCTTCTGTGAATTTATTGCTTCATCTATGCAAAATGCATTATGGAGGTGATCAGTAAGGGTCTTGTAGGAGCAAATGTGTCCAGATATCAAGTGTCCTTGATTAAAGGGGTTTAAATTAGCATGAGCCATCCAGTGTCATGTGACTTCTACGAGCCGTTCAGATTCTGCTCCCTTTCGTTACGTAACGACGGGAGCGATTTACATCGGTCGGCCTCCGATGCGTGAAACCACGCCCACAACTAACTCCGCCGGCCGGAGCTTCCGCCATTTTTTTCGTAGCGGTGTATCGCGTCATTCAGGCAGCCAATCAGCACAGAGCCTCATTATCATAGCACCATCCACTCAGAATCCAGAATAGAGAATGAGGTTAGAGAATTTATTTAGCAAAACAAAATCAAAAGTTTGTTTTTAAGACATTCAAGGCCTGTTTAAAATAGGTATTAGATGCCATAATAGGTCCCCTTTAAATATGAATATATTTTGGCTTGAAAGTGTCTGCCGTCTGTCTGTGGATGCTGTGGTTACATTTTAGTTCAGCGTTTTGCTTTTCTTCAGATTTTGTAACCAAGATTTTGTTTCTTCCCTCCTCTTTTTTCCTTGTCATCACCGTTTTTTCCACCCAGAATATGAGATTGTGACTCCATATGAAGTCAACCAGCGGGGCGTGTACATCTCTCATGAAATAGCGCACCATAAGCGCAGGAGGAGACGTAGATCGCTGAGTCCAGATGCAGACTCCCCCAGCAGCGGTGAGACGGTGCACTTCCGGCTGAGCGGCTTGGGGCAGGACTTCCACATGGAGCTGAGCGAGGCCTCGGAAAGCCTCATCGCACCTGGTTTCACTATCCAAGTCCTGGGAAAGAACGGCACCGAGAGCCTCAGGGCCTACCACCAGGACGACCTCTGCTTTTACCAGGGGTCGCTGAGGTCAAAGGTCAACTCCTCAGTGGCACTGTCCACATGCATGGGGATGGTGAGTTTCAACATGCACAGAGTCAGGTTGCAGAAGGGGCTGAGGAAGGAGGAGAGAGAGGTTGTGTGGGTTTATCACTCTGGAAGTCTGTGGGAGACTTATCCTGAAAGTTTATCTCTTGGACAGTTCAGCTTTAGTTAACTTTCAGCAGGATTTGGGTTGATCTAGGAGTGTTGTAATGGCATTCACTGACCTCGACAGAGTAAATGAACCTGGGAACCGGAGAAATTTGGCTCTTTGTGACTTTTCTGATAATAGAAACACAAAGTGTTAGGGTTCTTATCAAGCCAAAACCCAGGTGGAGTGAAAGAAAGAGGTCATTGAGCTATTCTGGCTTTCACGTGAAAGATTAGAAACTGATTTAAAATTGAGTTTAAATAAATCAGATAATAAGCAAAGACAAAAATGTGAGCTGGACAGGAGTGAAAGGATTAAACATTTTTATTAAAACCAGCAAGTACAGTTATATCAAACTTAAGCTCATTTATCATTTCATATTTTTTTCCTGACATATTGTAACTTTAACCAATTTAGACTTCATGATGTTTCTGTTTATGGAGATCTACAAAAAAGAGGAAAAGAGAAATTAAGAAAAAATCCCATCATTCATCATAATTCCATAGGATTCTCTACCCCAAACAGGACCTTGTCATTCAGGACCTTTCGATGTAATTTTTGTGAAAAGTTTACTTAAGATAACTGACTTCTGGCTTAGAGCACAAGGGGACTGTAACTCAACCCTGATTGGCTTAAAGAGTTTAAGATTCAATGGAAAAAAACAATGACTAAACAAAAAAAAAAGAAAATAAAGAGACAAGAATAAAGGAAAATTAAAGGATATAAATTAATTGCAATATAGAAAAACAAAAAAAAGAACATTCACAGACATAAATGAACAAATATGAAAGTGTTTTTAATCCAGTATGGACAGTGAGCACTTTGTCTTTTTCATCTGTGCGTCACTACTCACAAGTCGTTCCACCTATATCTTGCTTTTTCCTAAATAAGTGAAAATGTACAAGAAGAAAAGTTACATGTTTGAACACCACATCATGTTTGGCGTGTCAGCAAGGAAACTGCTCAACAGACCAGTGGCAGAGAAGCAGCCTGTGCACATTCATTAGCTGACACAAACATTTTAGTCAAGCAATGGAAAACTACATTTGATATTCCTCAACACTAAGTTGCGTATTTTCCTGGGCTGGTCTTTACTGAGGTTTCTGGAAGAAATGAGCCTTGAAATTCACAGAAATAAATTGAAACAAATGCCTGGAAATGAAATGGACTTGTACAGAGAGAAGTCGGTTACTGGGATGTGGCTGGATGACATCTAGTGATTAAACTATAATGGCTGTGGATTTAAAGTTTATATATACTTCCTAAGAGTGACACAGTCTTCCAGCTGATATTTAGAGCTAAATCTTTTACTAGATTCTTGGTGTTCAAATGATAAGCCATATAGGTAAGTGTGTTACCTATAAATGAAAACATGTGGACCCAGGGTCTAGTTCTGTCCTTGTCCTGGTGCTGCTTGGTGCTACGTTTGTCTTTCTTTCTAATACTTTCTTCACATTGCTACACTTCCTTTGTATCCTGGGGTCAATATCATTGTGTCAAAGCTAATACTGCTAAAAATTCTTAAACTCCTTATACTTAGTGAACTAATTCCCAAACTGTTTTGTTTTATAATGCTTGCTGAATTTAAACTGTTGCCTTGGTGGTCCTCTCATCTCATCTGTGAGGATAAAGGAAATATTACTGTAAAAATGACATTAAGTCATCTGAAGTAAAGCGGAGCCACCGAAAAACCTAGTCCATCCCATATGTTTTATTACGAGAACAAAGGGTGTCCATAATCCTCTGATATAATAACACGCACATACATTAACAGGTCAGTAATCTAAGGAACAATAGACTGCAGTGACTTGTAAACTCAAACTTGTCAAACTTGCAAAGATGAATGCATTAATTCAGAACAGTAGTCAAGCGTTGCACCTGAAGCATTTCTTTTGTTTGAACAAAATGAATGTGCACATTTAAACTCGGGATAGGCTTTTGGTGTTTTTACAAATTTTTTTGTTTTTAAGTAGAATGAATGCCAGGCCTCTTTGGGCTTATTTGGGGTTTATATTTGTATAACAGAGGTCCACTGCTGCGCCTGAGAATTGTCCTCTAAAACTGCACAGAGTGAATGACCCATCTCTAGGGATATTTCTATTTATTTCTTTATTTTGAAATCCTGTGATTGGTTGTCCGTGTGTGTTCAGATTATATCCCAATAAAAGACTCAGCCAAGAAGGTCCAGGGTTGTTGGGGCTGTAAATGTTATTCTCACGGCTGATGCTGAGTAGGATGGCCGAGAGCTGCACATCAATGGGAAATACTTTTTTCATGTGAATTAGGGGACTTCGAGAGCTACAGTATATCAGTCAAATTTATTTAAACATTCAAAAATATGTCCTATATGGTCTGGACTGCATATTTTTTAACCAGAGCATATTTTCATAGCATTTCCTCGTCAGTCGGCAGCTGATTGTAAAATGAGCATTCCCTTTTTATTTCTTTGTGAAATTAAAATCTTACTGGGACTGCCTCAGAATAGAGGTATACTATTTGAACTTCCTTACCCACGGTTCAAAGCTGGTTTTGAGCCCCTAAAGGTTTTCATTTTTCTAAACCCTAATGTATTAAGGTGTATTGCTCAGGTTATGGGACCATTTCTCACAGTCACATTGTGGGGAATTGGATCACCTCTGGAGAAAAATAGCAAGTACCTATAACATAAATCATTACACTTACACTCCTCTCCTGAAGTCATGAATCTCTCTAAAACGCATCTGTCTTTTCTTAGAATTACACATTTAAAGGTAAAAATCTAAAGTCCTGCAAATGTTAGCTTTGACTCTACACCATTTTCCTCAATCAGTCAGCGGAATAGATGAATGTGTTAATCTGGCCTTGTCCACATCTCAATCACATGTTTCGGGGCTTTTTTATATAAACATTGTGCTTGCAGGTATGCAGTTTACTCTCAGGCAACAAGTGTACAACTGAGTGTAGCAGGACAAAGAAAAGATGGAATAAAAAGCTAAACTTATCAAATAAAAAAACACCTGTTTGTTTTTGTGTCAAATTTGCAAAACTGCATAACTGTGACCACTGTACTGTGTTGATGGGGTGGAATGTCTCCACCTAAACTAAAACCACTACTGTCATAGTTTAAAACCTTCAGGTAAAACTCAACCTCCAATTTCATGTAAACAAAGGCCATCTTCACAATTAGAGCAAAACATAAGTAGCCTATTGACCTTGCTTGTGTTTATTTAGTTTGCTGACTTCTAATTTCCTCAGATTCTTTTTTTTTTTTTTTTACAGTTTATCCAAGTTAGCTGTATAATCCCACCTTGGAAGTAGTCAGGATCAGTTCCCCTTAATATTTCACATCTGGCAAGGCAAGGCACGTTTATTTGTAGAGCACAATTCATACACAAGGCAATTCAAGTGCTTTACAGCTATATACAATCACAATGAGGCCAACAAAATCCTTCTAAAAACATAAAAATTAATATTTGATTCATTTAATTAAAACTAAGAGTGCAGGTAAAATCCTTTCCACCGTCATATGCACAGCTAAATATAACTGCTTTCAGCCTGGATTTGAACACTGTCAGAGCTGAGGCCTGTCACATCTTCTGGAAGACTGTTCCAGATTTTAGGAGAATAAAACTGAAGTGCAGCTTCACCTTGTGTAGTCGTGACTCTGAGCACCAGCAGGAAACCACTCCCTGAGGCTCTCAGAGTCCGAGTTCATTCACATGGCTCTAACATGTCAGAGATGTACTTGGGGGCTAAGCCATGAAGAGACTTGTACACAAGCAAAGCTGTTTTAAAGTATATTCTCTGAGTGACAGGAAGCCGGTGCAGAGACGCCAGGACTGGACTAATATGGTCGTGTCCTTCTGACGGATTTTTAAGTTCTAAAGAGAGAGCTGATAACACTTTTTCTTTGTTTTTGTGGACCACTGAAAATGATTTCAGTTTTGTCTGAGTTTAACTGTAGAAGATTGTTTTGCATCCACACACTGATCTGTTTGATGCAGTAACACAATTAATCTACAGGACCATGTTCTCCTGATGTCAGTGACACGTAGATCTGAGTGTCGTCTGCATAGTGGTGGTAGGACACGTTATAGCTAAGTATTAGCTAGCCTAATGGAAGCATGTACAGATTAAACAATAGGGGCCCAGTATTGACCCCTGGGCACAGTTACAGACACAGTTACAACAAAGTACCTCCTGTCCTCGAGATAGGACCTGAACCAGTTTAAGGCAGTACCAATGATTCCCACCCAGTCTTCTAACCTCTGTAATAAGATCACATGTTCAACTGTGTCAAAAGCAGTTCTTAGGTCCAGCAGAACTTAGACAGAGACTTTACCTGCGTCTGTTTTCAGGCGGATATCGTTTGTCAACTTGATCAGAGATGTCTCCATGCTGTGGTGGGCCCTAAAGCCTGATTGGACAGTCCGGAGAAAGTCAGTAAGCTGTTGGTATACAACCTTTTCTGGAACTTTGCCTAAGAATGGCAGGTTTGATATGGGCCGATAGTTCTTCAGTACTGTGGCATCAAGAATGCTCTTCTTTAGAAGAAGCCCAATGACAGTAGTTTTTAATGCCTTTGGAAATGTTCCAGTCTGAAGTGAGATGTTGACGAGATGAGTGAGTTGTGGTAACAAACTGCTCAGTGCAGACTTTAAAAATCTAGTCGAAGGCAGCACGTCGATGGACTCAGACTACACATGATCTCTTCGACTGTTTTGTCAGTGACAGGTGTGAAATTATGGCATTTTTAATGCCTTCAACTTCATCATTAAAGAATATTGAAAACTGATTACACTTAGATGTAGAAATGAGTTCTATGGGCAGTGAAATCCAGAGGGTTTGTTAATCTGTTCACTGTAGCAAACAGGACACGAGGGTTGTTACAGCAGTTTTTATTGATTCCCTTGTTATATGCAAATTCTGGTTGAACACGCATAACTTTTCTTTGTAAATCCCATGATGAACCTGGAGCTTTGACTTGCACCATTTCCTTTTGGCTCTCCGGCACTCCCGTCTCTGTGCCCTGACCCAGTCTTTTCTCCATGGCGCATTTTGCCCACTTTTAACCACTCTAACCTTGACAAGAACAACGGTGTCCGAAACTTTTGAAAACCTTGATGTGTATGATTTCAACCGATCCTCAACATTAGAACACGGGTTACTTTCAAACCTAATCATTTCCATAAACTGTGTCCCTGTGCTGTCATTTATACATCTTCCCTGAACAACTGCAGACTCAACTGCTGGTTTGGGAGTAACATCCACATCAAAGAAAACACAAAAATGATCAGATAAAGCAACATCCACAACATCCGCATTTGAAATAACACCCTTTGAAATAAGAATGTGCCCCCTGCTGTGGGTGGACTCAGTCACATGCTGAGTTAGACCAAACATTTCAAGGACAGCAGTGACTTCTTTAGCCTGCTTGTCATGGGCTACATCTGCATGCACATTTACGTCCCCTGTTGTGACTAAACAGTCAAAATCAGTGCACACAACTGAGGCCCCGTTTACACGGAGCAAAAATGGAGGCGTTTTCATGCGTTTTGGCCGTTCGTTTACACGAAAACGGAGCTCAAAGTCACCAAAAACGATCATTTCTGAAAACTCCGGCCAAAGTGGAGATTTTCAAAAAGTTTTCACGTTTGTGTCTAAACAGAGGAAAACGGAGATTTAGGCTTCAGAACGTCACATTATGCAACAGAAAAATCGACGTAAATCCTACGGTGTAGGGTACGCGGCGACGCGCGCCGTACGGTGCGCGTCGCCGCGTACCCTACACCGTAGGCTCTGCGTTGGTGTAACGCGGAACCATAAATCAGTCTGGAAGTTACATGTGTCATTTGTTGATGTTTTTTCCAGGATTCTGATTGGCTGGCATGACGTTAACAGCGTATTTATGCAGATTTGTGTAAACAAAGAGATTTTGAAAACGATCTCGTGTAAACGATGGAATTTTTCAAAACGTAGAGGGGGAAATATCCGTTTTTGTAAATACCCGGCTATGTGTAAACGGGGCCTAAAAGTAAATGAGTAAAATCATCAATAAAACATACCGTGGTGGTTTGTGAATGTTTGTTTTATCTCCATTTTGAATTACATCTACTCAAATGATAAAAAAAAACGCCAAATGACAGTTTGTGGGTGACTATATTGTCCCTGAATATGGCACAAACACCCCCACCCGTCTGCTTTTGTTGTGATACAGACACAAAATGAAATGAGGTGGACTAGACTGAACTAGAAATTACAACCGAGCTGTCTTACCTTCCTGAGACTATTATGCTCTGTGGTTTCAAAGAAGAAATCATGAACCACATCATTGATGGCTGATTTTACTGATATTTCTAATAACACAAAAAATACCACATCTCATGGACATGTTAGAAAAGTTAGAGAAGTGAACTTTAATTCAAAGATGTGCTACAACATGGTACATAGCTGACCAGACCACCTGAGAGTTTAAAGTATACCTTTCACTTGGACAAGTTTCCTATTTTACTTGCTAAAAGTTAATATTGACCACAGGAACACGACACCAGGCCCTAAGAGCAGCATGATACAACGGAGATGAGACGTATTCATCTCTGATATTTGCTCCTTTTGAGAAATTAAACTTCAGTTTACTAGATTCATAGTGGCTTTAAAAGCTCATGTTAGTCTTTCTCCGGCTGACTGCTGTGCATGAAAAGAAAGATCAGAGTGAAAGTGAAAGACGCAGAGATGAGAGCAGTAAGAGTCTTTAACTCTCTCCTTGGCATTTTGAAGTGTTGAAAACCCCCTTGTAGGGAGTGTGATGTTGTAAAGTACAAGATGACTTTTTAACTCCCCCCTTTTGGCAGCTCATATTGTGGTTAACCCAGCTGTGATGACAGTAGAGAGATCAACCATAAAAATCCTTAACTTACAAGCGGGGAAATGGTGAAATAAAAGTCGCAGGCCAATCCCACTAACTGCTCCGTTCATCCGCCAAATACTTTCATATTCTGGACAGTCAAACATGTGGAAAGGGAGCTCATAAAACAGTTCCTTCTCTACGTGGACTTTTCTAGGGGTGAGGATGGGTTTAGTGCAGCGCTTGCTCTGCAGACATTGTTTCAATATGGTACCATCAATCTTTTATTTTCTTTTTTAAATTTCATTTCCGATACGTATTTTGTGTGAATTCCAACTATATTGAAATCACAACTTAGCGTTAGGCTTCTTCTTTTAATTTAAACTGAACATCACATGACTAAAACAGGATTTTGAAAGAGAACATCTGGACACACTTAAAATATTTTCACTTACTTTCTGTGTGGGACATTAAATCTCTAAGTCTCTTATTAAACTTAGCCTTCAAAGCTCTGTATTTGTATTTTTGGTCGTATTTACTTCATTATCCATGTGGTTTACGTCCTCCTCTGTTGCTAATTTTATTCACCCTTCCAAACCCTTCTTCCTTTTGCATCTCCGGGATTAGCCGAGTGCCTTGCCACTACAAATCAGTATGAGGGCATATGTTTTCCTCTTGTAAAAAGATTGGGTGTGTTTCTGGCCTCAGGGATGGTAGTAGTGATAATAATAGAACGTTGCACACTTGTCCCACCTCTGGGATTTCCAAGCATATATGAAGGACGGCCCGCTGATGTGATGGAGCTTTGAAAAGCACGCAGTGTGGTCTAGATGAGATCACATGAAAACAAAAGGATGCCCTCTTTCATATGTTATGTTTTGGTGTTTTCCAAAACGAGGGAACGTGCACGTACGATCAAACATCTGTGTGAAGGACAAACCTAAGTTGATCTGTCATTCCTTGGTTGTGGAGAACTGGCTGTTCCACACAAGCCTTATGTGTTCAGCCTTTATCTTTTTGAACTGACATGAACTTTAACAGGTAACTGAGGCCTAGAGAGTCCACAGAGTCTTTAAATGTTTGAATTTCCTCATAATCTGTCTGATCACTGCAAGTTCTGAATCTGACCTTGCAGGGATATCAACTCCGGGGTGTATTGACAACCGTCTAGGAAGTATTCCACTTGTAAATAATCTGTAGAATTCAGTACTCTAAATAGTCTGAAGATGACCTTATAACCCTTCCCAGATTGATGGGCAGCAAAACTGCTTATTTAGGAACTCTGTTGATAGTTTTCCTCCTTGGCAACTGAAAGCCTCAGATTAATAAAGTGACAACATTTCTGTGATAGTAAAGGTCCTCCTATTTGTTGAGGATCAGTTAAGATCCATAGTAAATTTGGAAATAGAAACTTACTTGTAATTTACGTCTGACAACACAAAGCCATATTTAAATCCTTAACTCCAGATGTAATACATTTACACATTCAACATTTGTTTTCTTTTCTTATTCCCTTTCATAAATTTGGGCTGTGGAATTGCTCTATATCTGATTATTGATTTTGTGTACAGTTCCCCCATACTTTTTTTCCCCAGATTTCTGGAACAGTTATCAAGAACAAAATTCTAATGAAATCCCTGACAGCGGAACAATATTCTTTTAGTCTCAATTTGAAAAAGAGAGAGATAAAAGAGAGCGATTTATTGCTAACATTCAGGTGCTTATAATGCATCAACGCCTCCCTCCTTTATTTCCGTTACCTTTTTTTTTTCTTTGGCCCGCCCGCCCCAGTCCTGTTACTGCTTGTCTGGATGAGTCTTGACTCCAGAGTCCAGCTGTTTGTGCCCTCCCAAGTAGTGTTTCAGCATTTTATGACTGCTATTTGCACCTCAAGGAGCACAGTGTGTAATCTGATAACTTGGGCTATTTAGGAAAGGCTCTAGTGTGACATAATCTCCTAACATAGTGGTGTGTATACACACACTTAAAAAAAAATGCAGATGCATGCTGTTTAAACATAAATATAGCTTAAACATAAAGACTGTGTGCAGCATTTTCAGAATGAAAGCTTGTTCCGTCTTTTTTTTTATGGCTGTTGTGTTTCAGAAAACAAGATGGGATGCATGCTGTTTTGGTCAACAAATGATCTGAAATCGATGTGAAAAACCAAACACATGCACATGTAAACACATGCGTATTGTCATTCCAAAGCTGTGTAGTATTTTTTTTTTCTTTAATGAGAAATGTGTTATACGGTCTACATATAAAATTGCCATGTTGTCTTTAACAATTTTACAAATAAGACTATTTCAATATTCAGATAAAATGTCTTAAAACAGTACAAATTAAATGAAAAAAACACTATTAAAACAAATGAAACGAACACCACAAAGGTTGTTCTTTTACCTCATCCACGGGGACATGGACATTATTACAGTATAAAGATCAAGATTCAAGTATTTCTCATTTGACTCGTAAAGTTCTTCCATTTGTGAACAATAGTTTAGAAAGACAATGCTGAAAACAAGATTATCTTTCTGATTTCTAACACTCACTTAGAAAACTGTGATCACACAAAATCTTTCGCCAGTAAACATAGTCACAAATTGAGCTGTAAACAGTACACTACACTTGTGGGTTGTATCTGTTCTACCTGGGATTGGTACTTACTCTATGTAGCTCACTATGTAGCTCTGAAAAACAGATGGGAAAGAGCTTCAAGTTATCAATAGATATTTGGGACAACTCCAGCAGTAAGAAGGACTCTGCTTGAAACCAACCTCGATGCCAGTCAAGAGACAAACCCGGTGTGTATCATTATTGTTGGAAGAGTGCCTTTGTGCAAATGTGATATTATGTTGTTTTTCTTTTATATCAAATTGAGTCTTCTCTGTTTGGTGTTAACCATACCATGAGTTTCACAGGGAGCATGTTTCCCTAACAGTGCAGCACATATCTTCATGATAATGGGGGCTACATGAGAGCAAAATGTTGGGGGAAATGACATGGAGCGCATCTGCTTCTAAAAGCTAGAGTGGCCGTGGGCTTGTTGCGATGTAGCGGGAGGGCTGAATCATTCCTCGGGGTAATTTTTGTCCCAAAGTGCCACTTGGTGACCCCTGAAATTAGAAAAAAAGACAATACTGATTGAGCATTAATAAAGTGTTATTAATGTATTATTACATGATAAAACTCTCAGGTGGGGCAACATTTATTATGTTTGGATGACTGACAAAAACTAAAATGATTAATTAATGTTGATAAACCTCAACTCACTGAAACATTGGACCATTTACTGTATGTTATATTAGACCTGTCCTCAGTTACTGAGTTCAATTCCATACGAGCAGCATCCAGTTTCCTCAGTTTAATTTAAACTTTCTACTATAAACTGTGTTTGCAAGGTGATGCCATAGACCCAGATCTTAGTTCAACTGTGTAAGATGTCATGCATTTCAGAGTAATTGAGAAGTGACAGCAAACCATTAAAGATTGAAAGATGCATGTGTGAATCCTTCCCTTCGACAACTCCTAAAGTGTTCAGGCTGTAGGAGTCAGTTCCACATTTGTCTTACTCTTATTTGTCTGTCCCATCTCATTTTACTGCCATCAGAAGGAGCTAACCAAACATAAACCCCTCAAGGCAAAAAAGAAAAATCAGAAAGAGCACTTTCTTTCTATTCCCTTCCTCCAAAGGCACTAAACTCCAGTGCCATACCCCCAGCCCTCACCCAACCACCCTTCCAAACAGAATAAATGATTAGCATGTGAGGTTTTGAAGGCTGTCAGCGGCACAGTTCAGGTCAGAGGTGCCTCTGTGACTCGGAATGAAATGTTGACAATTGCCGGTGATTACATGGTGGCAGGGTCAGTCCCATGTGGAATAATGCGCCAGTTGTCAAGTGTGATTGCAAGGAATGACTGGTTGGGTGTTTCATGGCAGGCAATGAACAGATGAAAGTGGCAAACCATAAGTAATCCTTTGCATTTTTCTCATGTACATTTTGTACAATAATGAATCCTCCAAACTTGTCTTTCTTACTCCCCAAAACTAAATGGAGTGGCCCATCTGAAGTGAGCATTGTTTCATTGTTCTGGTCACAATGGTGTCTTGGATGTGGCGGCAGTGGGGGATTCCTGGGGGCTTTTAACACCAAGTTAGAGGATCTCATTACGAAGGTTCCAACCACCCATGCTTTGTGTGTGTTTACTATGGGCCAGAAAGGTTTGTAATCGTTGCACTAAATGCTGACTTAAAGTGTGCTTCAGGCAAAAAATGTGTTTCTAACTACAATTTGATTCTGTGTTAGTCTTTGTGGTCGTATTTTGCCAGAAAAATCAGTTTCTGCGAGGTGGAAAATGATCATTAGCTGACACAGAAACCAACTTCCATCCGCTGGCCTGTGGTAAAGATATTCACCCACTTTTAACCAAGAACTTAACACTTCAGGAGTTATCCACTCACATCTGCATTTTTAAAATCTTTGGACAGTTAATGTGCTAACATAGTATATGCAGCCAGTAGTTGTAAACTGTGTTGTAATGGCTTCCATCAATCTCTGCTGGGCTAAGATTTTTCACACTTAATCCTTAATACAATCACAGAAACTATAATCTAATCTGGTTGTGAGGTCAAGGCCCAGGTTTTAGAATTAATGACAAAATTAGTCAAATGAAAGGTTTAATGCACAGATAATCATGAACCGATTCACACCAGCAGTCATTCAGTTGTTCATTTATAACCTTTTTTAAAGATTAAAGTGATACCCTCTGCCTCATGTTTCTAACTCTAGCTGCAGTTTCAGGTAATAATAGTATCCGCTAGATTTCTTAAACGTGTCTTGATGTTCGTGGTAAAAGAAATCCCACATGCCTCAAAGTTTGAAAACCCTTCTTTTTGACCAGTTCTGTTTGGATTTAGCTGATAACCTTTGACCCTGAACCGCAAAACAGATGTTGGGGGCGAAAAAAGCACAGCTAATAATTGACCTGGGGTCACGTTCGCAGTGACCAAGGGTCAGATTTTGACTGATAGCCGACAGGAACAGGTTGCTTTGTTCAACAAATCACTGAAGCAAGTTATGGTATAGTGGCTATTATGTGACTGGAGCCCTCCACGTTGCATTTAATGGAAGAGAACACGTCAGCATAGCCTTGACATTTTGGACACCAACACTATGTACTCATTAGGGCTGGGGATCGATTCAAATATCAAGAATCGATTCGATTCCGATTCTTAAGATTCAGAATCGATTATCACGATCCGATTCGATCCGATAGTGATTTGGGTTACTGTTAATAAAACTGTTTTTTGAGCTGTTGCATGAATGATATGACTGTAGTTCTGCAACGTATTACTACTAGTATTATATTGAGATTCAACAGCAAGTATTGGCAGCTAATGATGCTGTAAGGACCAATCAGCTCCCAGAATGCTGATGGAACTGCTTTCAGAAACATCATGTGGATCAGAATTACCAAACAGATCCAGGGAGGAAACAGAGTCGTATGAAATCGCTTTTATTTTTTCCCCATTTATGAGAATTTTTTTTTTTTTTTTTTTTTTTTTTTTTTTCTTCAAGGTTTTTTTGGGCTCTAGTGGCCCTTTATTGGAGATGCAGATTGGAAAGGGGTAGAGAGAAAGAATGGGGAAGACACGCAGCAAAGGTGCGCGGGCTGGATTCGAACCCGCGACCGCTGCAGGAGGACTGTAGCCTCAATATATGGCCCGCTGCTTAACCCACTGCGCCACCGAGCGGCCCAGAATTTTGTTTTTAACATTTATGCAAATGTAACCCCGAGACAGTATATAAAGCAAAGAAATATAGACAATTTATGCAATTATAACTGAAAACTTTAATGTTTTCATACCTTTAAACATATTTAAAGGCAAAAACATGGCACCAGTTATTCTTGTGTCCAACAAAATACTCCTTTTTTGGGCATAAACAAAAAAGTACCAAAAGTTGTAATGTAATGATGGGAAAAAAAAAAAAAAAAAATTTAAATCGATCTTTAGACATATGAATCGATTTTTAGGAATTAATATGAGAATCGATTTAAAATCGGAGAATCGATCTTTTCAACACAGGCCTAGTACTCATCCACCCATCCATCCTTTTTTACGCCTGTTTCGTCCAGTTATGGTTCATAGGTAGAGGTATCGATCCTCTTGCAGCTGTACTCCTCAGTCATCAATTTTAACACCATTATGACACATCTGTAGAAAGTAGATATGAATAAGAGTTCCAGCAATTTTAGCCCTTCTAGGCTTATTTTCCATTATGTAACACTTTACAATGACTCCAACCACATATGAAATAAAGATGGTGTTGTCAGTGTTGGGAAGCTAATTGGACGTTTTGTTTTGCTTCTAGTCAGGTTTGATACGAACAGAGGATACCGACTACTTCCTCAGACCAGTGTCATGGGGCCTCGCACAGAAGGAGAACTTCAGCGCACCCACCAGTCACCAGCCACACATCCTCTACAAAAGTGACGGGGATCTCCGGACAAAGCAGAAGCACCTTCAGTCCCGGGTGAAGAGGTCCGCAGATGCATCTCATCACAAATCACAGGGACACGTCCCTTCAAAGACAGCCTCTGCGTTTGAAACGGTCAACGAAGATCAATATAAGCTCACGCAGAGACGGCAAAGTGACAACAATGATGGATCAAAGCATCATGGAGGCAGTGATTACAGACATGGGGAGAAGCAGAGGCAACACTTCTGTGGGAGAAGGAAGAAATGTATGTAAGGGCACTTTCTCATTCTAATTCCCACCTACACACCTATCTTCCTCTTCATGATCGGATGCCTTAAACACTCCTATAACTGTTTCCTATCCACATTTCCACAACGTCATATCAGAAAAAATTAGGATGACATTGAAAATGCAAAATGAAAAAATCTAAACAATGATGCTTACCTTAACTTTTACTTTTATTTCATTGCAGACACTACAAACCCAAGGTCATCTATGCTTGTCATGTACTAAAACATGTATTTGCTTTAGCATTTCCATTTTAAAGCCAGTGTCTGATATATATGGTTATATATAGAGTTATATCAGTGGATTCTGAAAAGGTCACTTGCACTTCTGTGAATACAGAAAGATGCATAAATGTTTTAGAGCAACATTAGCTTGCTTCAAGATGATAGTGTTTCTAGGGACATGCATGCATTTTTAAACAAGATTATGCACAACGACGGTCCCCTCATCATAAAAAAGCATGGCTGAAAAACAGGAGGGGACACATGATAGCCAAGAAAAATATTGGTTTCATTGTGTGTGCAGTTAATGTTAATGTCAAAGATTTTGTTATTTTTCAGTCTTACATATTTTGTCTGATTTTGGGAATTAGGTCAACAATGACACAGAGAGCACAGAGGGAAATACTGTAAAAACACAGTTTCTTCTGCACAGATGATGCAGGAGGTCATTTTTAATAAGGGTCAGGTCAATTCTCCCACTTGAGGGGCATTTGCCTTTTGAATCTTTTCTAAATGTATTTAACTAAATTAGATTACGAACATATTTTCTTCTGAAAAATGTCAAGTAGTCATCTTTGCCCTTTCCAGTTCTCAAACTGAGGGCTAATGAACAAAGATATCACTGCTTACATACTGTATACTACTCACATGCCATAATATTTTTACATTTTCTGATATAATTCTATTATTTATTTTGACCTTAAGTCAAATCTAAGCCACATGTCGAAGAAATGAAAAAGCATATGATATGACCACCAATTTATCTGTTGACATTTCTGACTTAATCTGTTTGCTGCCGACCACACGAGGTTGTTGCTGCTTAGTGTGAAAAGTAGATCAAGATACACTACCTACAAGCGATGTTCCCATAGTCGTTGTGTTGCTCTCTGGGGACGCCGTTACGACTTATGAAGGAAGAAAACATTCATACACACTTTCTATAGTTCCACAGTTATGACAACAGTGCGACATGTCATTAAGGTTTGACAGTTTGGTTGTTAACACACCATTAATACTGTTTCTGTAAAAGAAGAAAATATTGCTCTTAAGGTGACGTTCTGTAATGCAGCTTTTTTTCTAAATTACAGAGTATTTGATTTAAGAATTTAAGAACCTTTAAACACAATTATACTGTAAATATTGATCTTGTGAAATGTGAATAATATTTCAGTTTACTCTGACAGTTTTGGTGACTTAACCTCTAAAGGTTGGTGGGGGATTATTTATATTCACACTGCACTGTGACAAATGTTTGCTCTAAGAGAAATGACCCGGGGGTCAGTTGATGCTGCTCATGTCGCAGGAGTCCTTTAGGAGTCCAGACAGGGATTTGAGCGGTACTGTACCAGGAATACCCTGCAGAACCCCAGCTGTCTGTCCGCTGTGAAAACACGCCGTAGTTTACGTTTCCACTTGATGACATCACCGCACACCTGTGTGGGTTTTAAGCCAATAGAGACTCCGTCTGCTCACCTGCTTTGTGCCTGCATAAGCAAACTTCCTCGGCTTTTGTACTTTATCTCACCGAGGCAGGGAAAAGCAAATGTTTGGAGTAACTTTGAAAAGATTTGTAACAAGTTTTGTAACAACTTTGACTTTGACGAATTTAGAAGGCAGATTTTAAGAGAGACCAGAAATCAGCATTTAATGTAAACATTAAATCTGAAGGTGTGTGCCTCATATATTCATTTGATGAGGGCTGATAAAATTGCAGAAAAAGCTTGTTAATTTTTTTCACCCAGCTTCCTCTTATGATGAAAACATTCCACTCCATAACTTTGAGTGATATTACAAATGTCCTTGATTATAAACATTTACATTTGCATTTTTAACACAGATGCTGATGGATTTAATTTTACTTCTCATGATTAATTGAAAAATGATATATACATATCTGGAAAGAGAAATGGATTTACTTTTACCACATAAATGTTACACTGGTGTGTTCTCGCCTATACTGTGATTTCCTGTAGCTGTCAGCTAACTCGCAGCACATGCCGGGGCTTCACACTTTACTTAATGGTAGCATAACAGTGAGGCTGCCAGAGTCAACACCAGAAAAGAAAGCTCTGAGGGCAGTTTTATTATGATATCGGGCCTTAAAAGAAAGGACACTTAATCACCTAGAATGGTTGTCAGCTACTTGCCAGAAGGACTCATAAGCAAATGTAGCATTTGGACAATAACTATAAGTCATTTTCACAACTTTTGTGACATGCGACGTATATAATCAGACGTGGAAAGAAGGGCTTGTCAGTTATATGGCTTACTGCTTTTTCTTTCATCAGTAACCTACAAGCTTTCTGAAGTCAAATGACGCCGCTCAAAGCTTTGCTCAGGGTTGTTAACACATAATTTGTTTAAAAAAAAAATGTTTCTTAATTATTTTCATTAATTTCAACTCATTTTTATGACTTGAACTGTTTTTTTTTTGTTTTTTTTTTACAGATATGCCCAAACCTCCAGAGGAGGATGTTTTAGTGCTCCTGGATGAGTACAAGTTTATCCCCAGAAACAAACGGGCCGTGCTTATGAAGAATCAGGCCAGTCAGAAGCTCAATGTGGAGACACTGGTGGTGGTGGACAAAAAGATGATGGAAAATCACGGCCACGAGAACATCACCACCTACGCTCTTACAGTGTTGAACATGGTGAGAGAAATACACTTCTGTGTGTGTTGGTTGTTTTTTTTTTTTTTTTAAGATTTTGTGGCTCTAGTGGCCTTTATTCACAGTGTATACAGGAAGGGGGTAGAGAGAGAGAATGGGGAGGACATGCATCAAAGGACCACAGGCTGGAACTGGAACCTGCGACTGCTGCAGGAGGACTGTAGCCTCAGTTCATGGGCTGCTTGCTTTAACCGCTATGCCACCCAGCGGCCCATCTGTGTGTGATGTTACGTACAGATGCTGTCGTGCAGCGTATTTGACCTATCGGTGCAGAGTTTTGGATTAAATCATCCATTAAAAAACGCTTTTCTTTTCCTAATTCTTAAACCCTTTGCACCAGACCTCAGTGCTGAATTAACAACTCTATTATTGATATTTTAATTACCTTCTCTAGTAATCTGTTGAAACCCACACTGTTCTATCAAAGAGTCTTTGCAGGTACTGTAAAACAAACATTCACTCAGTCAGTGATGCATTTACACTTATATATACTGGCTGGTCATTTGCTCACATTACGCTTACAGTACAGACCAAACGTTTGGACACACCTTCTCTTTCAAACAAATGGGGAAGTGTGTCCAGACTTTTGGTCTGTACTGTATGTACTTTAGCTGAATCTTTAGCATCTGCTGGCTGCAGATGCCTCAACATCAGAAATCAATGGAAACATGAGCTGAATCCACATTTGTGTAGTTCAGTATCTTATACTTTCAACATCAATGCCATATGTCGCAGATGACAGATGACAGATCATAGCTTCAAATATTTGACTTTCAACGTCTAGAACTTGTTTTAAACTTAAACTTACAGCCATATGAAATTCACCTTTTGCCAATCACGTGCTGTAATTGTAACTAAATATACAAATAGTTTATTTTTCTTCTTTAGCACATAGTTGAGCTAAATAATTGTCTACTCCAAGCAGACTAAATGACTTTACCATTGCAAAACTGTATATAACGTTTCTTATTTTACCCAGAGTAGCTTGAAAATCTCATAAGATAACAATGGTTAATTCATGAATTATTTTATATATTTTATATGTATATTATTTTATACTCTTTCTCAAGAAAGCTGTGAGTTTGCAGTGTCTTGTATCTCATTTGGGTGTATAAGTTTAAGATTTCCTGCACGTTTTGCCTTTATACAGCAGCTCACCGTGCAGGTTATTAGCGGTCTACCGTAGCTTAGGGTGCGGTGACTTGATAGCCTGCTTTTCCAGATCAGGTTTTTAGAAAGAGCTCATCCAAAAACATGAAACTGATACCTGAGTGAGATCATTGGTGTAACACTCGCAGTGTCCCCCTGCTCTTCTCAGCTGATCTGCGAGTGGATTCCTTCACGCTCTTCTTGCTACTTAATGACTGACTGACAAATCCAAAGATAATCCGTCTATTTTGAAAACATAGTTCCCACTAGTAGAGACCCAGCTGGAGCAGTCCAACCCCGCTGCGGAGGAGTCACCTAAATACAGTATGGGGTTTCACAGAAAAAGCCAACGCTCTCCCCCACCTGCCAGATCTAAAGAGTGTTAAAAAGGTTATTTGATATTTGTCGAAAGTGTAAGCAAGACACCCCAGTGTCTGCACAGTTTTTTGTCTTCCCTTTGACTGTAAAAAGAACTTTTAAAAAATAACAACAAAGAGAAAGTGCTTCAAAACACTGAAGGGCCATGAAAACTAATTTCTCCGTCTGTGTGGCTGGATCTCCTTTGATCAGATCAGGATGTGCAAATCCGGCCCTCTGTCAAACACTGTGTTTCAAACTATCTTAGTTTAAGCAAATAGCTTTGATTTGCTCTTTGTCCTCCTGGTTTTTTTTTTCTCTTTGGAGCTTGTTAAAAAATCTCAGCTGTGTGTCTTCTCATGAGTCAGTGCAAAGGAAGACCGAAGATCAGGAACATAAGGAATGAATGAGAATGAAAAAGGGGAATAACGGGGTTTCGTACCCACACTGTTATGATTTATCAGATATCTGTTAAAAGACGCTCAATTGGAAACAGACGCGGTGGTTGTCAGGCCTCAGTGATACCATCAAAAGCACTTTGTGTGTGATTTCTACAAGAATGTTAAGGTGCTTTTATTTTATGTTGAGTGGTATGTACATCAAACATCAATGCTGCAAGCTTGTGTAAATCATAAAAATATACATAATCATTTCATGGATTTACATTTTTGTTAGACACAAAGAAATCAAAAAGTCAAAAGCTCACTTTTGGGGTCAGTAGGTATTTTATTTGTAGGGCTGGGCGATTTTGGACAAAAATAAAATCCCGATTTTTTTTCTCTGAAAACCCGATTTTCGATTTCGATTTCGATTTTTTTGGTAAAACTACAAAAGACAATGGAATAAATTGTTTCAAATATTTTATCTTATTTTTAAAGTAAAATAGCAAACAAATTTCCCTATTGGGAATGAAGTGCAATTGAAAGATACTGTAAATCCTCCTTGAGTTTAGTAAAGTGACAACATTTACAATTTTCTTGACCAAACAAAGATGACTAGACGGGCTCTGTCTGTAATGCAGCCAGCTGCAAAAAAGGAAAATCGATTTTCCGATTTCCTTTTTTTAACATCGATTGTGATTAATAAATCCGATTTAGATTTAAAATCGATTAATCGCACAGCCCTATTTATTTGTAAAAAAAAAGGTGTTATTTACTAGTAATGCATATTGGGAAACAGATTTCCCTCTACCAACAAATCCTTGTGGAGTCTCAGGCAGGATGTTTGCTGCACCTGCAGCTGAGGGTCTTTCACATTGTTGACACGTTTCAGAGCAGAAGGCAGGACTTTTATAAAGTGGTTGTAAAATGATTTAAGCGGAAAACAGTAATGATAAAACATATTCATGCTTTTTGTGTGCCCTCCACTGTAGGTCTCCAGTCTGTTCAAAGATGGCACAATCGGAGGAAATATCAACATTGTCATAGTGGGCCTCATCCTTCTGGATGAAGAGCAGGTGAGCGTCTCTAATCTGTGGTAGAACACTTTCATTCTGTGTCTTTCAAGGAGCTTCAGATGTAAAGATACAAAAAAAGGAAAAGGAAAGATCATTGCTCTGTTTGTTTTGATTTTTTTTACACCTGTGAGCTCTAGATCTCTCTTCTCGAGCTTATCCAAACTACTGAAGACTGGTACAGTGGTTAATTATAGTCTTTGCATTTCCTTGGATCCTTGCCAGATTTAGACGGTAGATTCCTTAGGAAGTGCAGGAGTAGGAAAGGCATGAGTCAAAGAAACAGGTGGGATGTTGTCAGACTTCAAGGACAGTGGCTTATGCTTTTTCTTCCACCTGTGATGTTCATGGGACTTTACTGTCCTTGCAAGGAAAGCCAAACATTAAAAATGATCTCATTTTCCTGAATGTCAGATATCAAAATGATGCTGGTTGGTGGACAGGGGAACTCACTTTGCACCACATAGTGGGCCTTTTCTGATTTTCTTAATCCCATTATCCTCTGATTTTATATAAAGCACACATATATACGGAAGAAAAGGCACTAAAGTTGCTGATTCTGGAAATGGATGTTTCTGAAAACCTTGGTATTGATTTTATGGATCAAGCTAGCGTCTAAAACAAATGCTATAACTGAGTCAGTAATGCTTTTCTACCATTAAAATAAAGCCGCCTTTTTTTTTCTTTTTTTTTTCCCCCACTCAGGATGGCTTGGTGATCAACCACCATGCAGATCACACGCTGAACAGCTTCTGCCACTGGCAGTCAACTCTCAGAGGCAGAGAGGGCCGACACCATGACCACGCCATCCTCCTCACAGGATTCGACATCTGTTCTTGGAAGAATGAACCATGTGATACTCTCGGTATGTCTTCGTTGCCCTGTTTATGGTTAGACCGCTGTAAAAATCACACAGGAGTAGGTTTGGCATCAAAGCAGTGACACTAACATCATGAGAAGTGAACAGTTGTTTTCTTCACTTAAAGGGGACCTCTTATGGCATCTAATACCTATTTTAAACAGGCCTTGAATGTCTTAAAAACAAGATTTTGATTGTTTTTGCTAAATAAATGTGAAATTCAGCCTCTGAGCCATGTCTTTATCTTCACATTCTCTAACATCATTATCTATGCAGGATTCTGAGTGGGCGGGGAGGCTATGATAATGAGGCACTGTGCTGATTGGCTGCCTGAATGACGTGATACACCGCTACGAAAAAATGGTGGAAGCTCCAGCCGGCGGAGTTAGTTGTGGGCGTAGTTTCACACTTCAGAGGCCAACCTATGTAAATCGCACCCGTCGTTACGTAACGAAGGGAGCAGAATCTGAACGGCTCGTAGATCCACATCACACTGGACGGCTCATCCGGGCGGCTGCACAGACACTGCAGAATTTGGTTGCTTTCCTCCTTCTCTGAGTTGGCAGGCTGAGGGGAGACCACTTTATATATGTTAAAGCAAGAAAAAACGTGTTTTTCATAATAGGTCCCCTTTAAACCGTATCAAGCACATGGTATTCATATGATCAATGTATTCACATCTCTTTAATTTATTTAATTTTCATACTGATGTCGGGTTGATCCTACATAAAATTAACTATAGGTTCAACAAAATACTCAGGTATTACACAGGTTTTTCCAATTAATAGTTACAATGACCCTGAAAGGAATGAAAACAAAAGGACTTTTCCTTGTTGTTGAACAAATTTCTTGAAAACATCTTCCTCAGTTAAACCCAAGCAACCTGAGTTAAAAAGTATTGTAGGTCAGAAAGGAGGTGCAACAACTTGCCCGAGATTCCCCAACGGGTTGGATTCCTTTTTTTCCCCAAATATCCGGTAAAGTAGATGAGCATGGCATCACACTTGTCATGTCGTACACCTTGGTGCACTGATGAAAAGGCTTATCACTGGAACTCGGCGGTGACAAAGTCTGGGAAGTTGTTCCTGTCCTCTTTCACACTGTGTGACCTACCTGTAGGAAGTCACAAGCCAAACCAGATGTTCAACCAGATCTGCAGGTTTCTCGCTCCAGTTTCACGGTAACAGATGCCGACCATTACAAAAGCCTTGCAAGAGGAGCGAATGCACAACAAATTCTGGTTCTGTACTTATAAAAATGCTGTACGTAATTGCAAAACTGAAAAAAGAACATAATCAGTTTTCAGCTGAACTCACCAAACATCCAAAACAGTGCTCTTCATGTGCATTCACTGAATGTTTGATAGTATACACCATTAAATAAACAAACAGCACTCTGCCCAATTGACTTATTGTTGTCTTCCAACAACAACGTGAGAAAATAAACTGTCCCTAAGTCACACAGAGTGACACATGCGCACACATGCACACATGAACAAAGACACTTCAGACCTCAGATGTTAAGTTTTTACTTCAAAGTTTCAAGACTAGCATTATCCCCACTCACTGGCCTGGTTCAAAGGTGTGTGTGTGTGTGTGTGTGTGTGTGTGTGTGTGTGTGTGTGTGTGTGTGTGTGTGTGTGTGTGTGTGTGTGTGTGTGTGTGTGTGTGTGTGTGTGTGTGTGTGTGTGTGTGTGTGTGTGGGTAAAATCAAAGAACAGAACAAAAATAGTGCTAATTAATCATCAAAACATCTAAAAAACATAACTGGCATCTTCTTTTTTTCCACATTTCTGTCCATAATTCAAAAGACATTACTACATATGAAATGTCTCTTGTCTCTTTACTGGCACAAAGGAAACTAAGTGATCGTTCTCGAAGTTCGTCTACCAGTTATGTTTAATATCACCACTTGCATTAGTCTTTCACATGAGAAACTGCTTTGGTGATGTTGCACTCTTCCTTGAATGACTTGAAGCCATTAATTTAAGAAAACTTAAAGCTAAATTCTCCACTGGGACAAATGTTAAATAAGGGCCCCATGTGTATCCTTTTTGATTCACAGCCAGGGGTGAGCTGTGTGTGTTTGGACAAGAGAGACTGAAAAGAATCTAGAGAAATGGGAATAGATGGGGCTGGGTTTTAAAAGGGGGTTTAATGGCAAAAGATAGATATAAGAAAGATGTGAGGACAGGGTTATATATTTTTTTTAGTGAAGTAAAAGGTAGCTGGGGGTTTTGGGAATGTTCCCATTGTGTCCAATATCTCAGCATATGGAGGGATTTTCACTCTGTTTGCCATCCACTGCTGTGTTTGATATGGTTTTCCCGGGCAGTTCACAGGCAGTTAGGATTATGGTGAGATTCCTGCTTATCAGTTGCATTTTACGGCTGAAAAGTTGACATTTTGTTGAGCCACGCCCACACAGCTTGACGGCAGTCATTGTACTAGCCCCTGTTGGACCTCAATGAGTTAAATGGGTTGATATCAAATTTGGAACTTGTGTTTTGCAGGCTTTGCCCCAATTAGCGGGATGTGCAGCAAGTACCGGAGTTGCACCATAAATGAAGACACTGGCCTCGGACTGGCGTTCACTATCGCCCACGAATCTGGACACAAGTAAGGGTTTCCACTACCTGTTCACGTGATTGTACAAAAGTAGATGTGTGTTTATCTGGACAGCTGGAATACATTTGCACATTATCCCAGTAAAGCTGAAATACAAAGTAAATATTTTTCCCCAAAATTCCCAATTTGATCAAATATTTCTACATGCACTACTGCTGTCTTTTGTTTTTTGTTGCTACTTCTTCAAAACATTTCTATTGCTGTATCATTTAGTGTTGTCATAATCGAGTTTTGTCACCGCAGAAGGTTTTTCTGTGCACTCTGTCATTTCCCAGTTTTGGAATGGTCCACGATGGTGAAGGCAACGTATGCAAAAAGTCAGAGGGCAACATCATGTCTCCGACGTTAGCCGGCCACAATGGCATCTTCTCTTGGTCGCCTTGCAGCCGCCAGTATCTCAGTCGATTTCTCAAGTAAGTAAGCGGCGCCTGTTTTCCAATATTTCCATGCTTTTGTTGTGGTGACCAAAATAAAACTAAACTGCGTGATTTAGGAAGCCTTTATTTTTAATACTGACATTTATGGGTGTTTCTTTGAAGAGTCTTTTTAAGTCTTCGTAACATAAGAGCTACAACATGTGGCCGTATGGCATCTTGAGGAATAATGAGAAACTATTGTGCCAACCTTTGATAAATGCTCAGGCAAGAGACACAAAGCAATACACCACTTTATAAAACAAAATTATTCAGACTGACGCTAGCCACTTTTCATATGCATTCTGGTCGTATTATTCTTCATGTGTTACTCATAGATAAACATATGTTGCAGAAGATCTTGTCTGCATTAGATGCTGTGTTGCAACTTCTAATGCTGCTATGTGCATGTGTGAGACAGAGTCCGAAATACGCAGTGCAACCGTGATATCTATTGCTACTTTCCTGTCTTAATGAGTGAATGTTAATCATGTGTCCAACGTTGGTGAAGGTTTTCCAGAGAGTATTGTGTGTTTGTGCAATGACTGCAAATCATACAGTCTGCTTACCCGAGCAAGAAAACAAGCATCCCTCCATAGCGTCCGTATGTCTGACTATGCTTCTATGTGTTTGTGGTGGTGGTCGTGCGTGCTTGAAACTAGATAGCCAGAGTCTGTGCCCTCCACTAAATTTACCAGTGTGTTAAATGAAATGTCAGGCCTCCCCTCTCAGAGACATGGAGACAGACGTTGTGTTTCCTTGCTGAGTTATTAGAGCGTGGATGACCTCAGCCTTGTTAGCCCTGTCGGCCTTTTATTAAACTCAGACAACACCTCTTGAACCCACACGGACAAGTTAGCTCCACCGCTGAATGCCAGGGGTCTTCTTCCTGTATCAATACTGAATTGTTATACGTGTTCCTAATTGCCATAGAAGGAACGTTATGGTATTTAAATGTTCTCGGCTAAACGTGTCTCATTGAGTTAAGCTGAGACCGTGAAATCTTCCCAACATGCACAGTGGAAAGACTTGATGCTTATGCAAACTTTCATTATCAAAATCTTTCCATGCAACTATGACAGGGGCTGTGTCAGTTTTGCATGTACGTGGGTGCGTTTGTAAGTCCCACCTAAAATGAAAGGAACCACATTTGAAGCTTTAGTTGTCCAAAGTTCATGATGGATATGTTAGAGCTAATTTTAGCATCTTGCTTGAAAGGGTTGTACGACCTTTGATTAACCTTACAGGTAGATGGGACAATAATAACCAGTGTGTCACATGATCAAATTATGGTATGCATCACCTCCTACAATTGATGTTTTCTGGTCATAACTCAGTTTACCGCCATCAAATTTTTTTATTTATTCATTTTTATTTATTTTTTTTAATATGCGTTTCTCACTCAGTGTTTTTTGGACTGTAAGAATAAACAGGTTAGCTTTTTAAATTTGTATAATGTTTGCAAAACTGTGTTTAAAATTATCAAATATTTTTTGTATTTATTTGATACATTATGTTTTTTATTAATCAAAAAACAGAAAAATAATTGTTAGAATAATTGTCCAATTACTCATTATATGAGTCAACTAATTGATAAAAAAATTTGCCCGATATATCGTTTTAAAAATAATCGTTTACCTCCAGCACTACTGTTTATGAAATCAGCAATGTTTTTCCAATCTTCTGTTGTCCAATTTTGGTGAGCCTGTGTTAATTGTAGCCTCAGTTTCCTGTTCTTAGTCAACAGGAGTGGCACCCGGGTGGTCTCCTGCTGCTGTAGCCCATCCACCTCAAGGTTCAACATGTTGTGCATTCAGAGATGCTCTTCTGCATACCTCGGTTGTAACGAGTGGTTATTTGAGTTACTGTTGCCTTTCTATCAGCTCGCCCCAGTCTGGCCGTTCTCCTCTGACCTCTGGCACCAACAAGGCATTTGCTCCCACAGAACTGCTGCTCACTGGATATTTTCTCTTTTTCGGACCATTCTCTGTAAACCCTAGAGATGGTTGTGCGTGAAAAGCCCAGTAGATCAGCAGTTTCTGGAATACTCAGACCAGCCTGTCTGGCACCAACAACCATTTTCCCCATTCTGATGCTCGGTTTGAAGTGCAGCAGATCGTCTTGACCATGTCTACATTCCTAAATGCATGGACAGGTGTAGGGCTGGGCGATATGGACCAAAAGTCATATCTCGATATTTTCTAGCTGAATGGCGATACTTGATATATATCGATATTTTTTCTGTGCCTTAATTGGGGTTTCCCCCAAAGCATTATAGCATAGCATCTCTGTTAGCTTCATTTTTTTCTGAGGCAAACCCTTAAAAAAACAGTCAGTTTTAATACAAAGCCTCGTGCCAAATGTCACACAGGTTCCTTTATTAACAGAGGTCTGCACAATATCAAAATGTATAAAACAAATGAAATAAAAATAAACTGCCTGCATATATATATATAGAATAAAAATGCTTCTTGAATAAAATAAAACAAATATCCCTTTCCTGCATAACAATTAAAGTAAAATACACTGTGCAATTAATACAATGTCGACAGTAACAGGCAGACTTTTCCACTGAGTTTGACAGTTGTGCAAATAACAAAACATTTGTGCAAATCTCAAATAAAACATTCAAGTCAATTTGTCACAAAATAAGCTACGGTATATCAAAATAATATAAAAAAAAAAAAAAATTTAAATCAATATAAACAATATTGTCTCGTACCATATCGCGTTATAAAATATATCGATATATATAAAAATCTCGATATATCGCCCAGCCCTAGACAGGTGTATATATGTGTGTGTGTGTATATATATATACAGAGGTGAAGACACACTGCTGGTTCTTGTAGTGTATAAACAAAGATTGCAATTATGAATTCTGCATTACATGAGGACAAAACACCTGGTGAATGCTGTGCATAAAACAGCGGAGCTCCAAACCATGCTGATGATCAAAAGTCTGATGTGGTTGAAATTAAGTGCATTCTTCTTGAGTTGTGGGATTTTAGTGTTGCTAACAGACAATCCAAGACCGAGCTGCCTTTTGTCACCGGTCCCTCTCAGATTTTTTTTTTTTCACAGCCCCCACAGAAAATATATTGATATTTCTTCATCTCTTTTTTTTAAATTTAAGCAGATAGAGCCGACTTTGGCTCTTCCTGTAGACCATGGCTGTAGAATTGGAGGACCCTTTTGTGTAAGTCCATCTCCATGGCGTTTTCATTAGTGACTCTAATGCAGTGGTCTTCAACCCTGGTCCTCAGGACCCCCTGTCCTGCATGTTTTAGATGTTACCCCGCTTCAGGCTTGAAGACCACTGCTCTAATGTTCACGCGGTTCAGTTCCTGTCGGTAGAGAAGCTGGTAAAGACTCCCCTTTCCCTATTCAGCTCCTTCTCATCTAACATAAGACCAGTAATGGCAATTGATGGTGCATCTGAAGTGGAATGTGTTCAGATTGAAAAAGAATGGGGTAAATATATATCCTTCTTCCATGGAGAGCCCACCATGCTTCAACGTGTCAGATACACGGTTACGAAGTCTCACATGCTGCTGCTGATTGTTACTAAGACATTCAGTCTACTCCAGCTGCTTCCAGCTTCCTCCTGAGAAGTGCTGGTTGGATTGTGGAAAAGCACTGGAGAAGTTAATAAACATGACCCTCACAGCGCTGCCGATGCGTGAGGGTGCTCGGTGCTGCAGGTAGCTGACTGCTTGCCCCACACCAATGCCTGGACGGTATGTGAACTGGAGGGGGTCCAGCTCTCTGCTTGCCAGGGGGTGGAAGTTGTGGATGAATCTGATCCTCCCCATGACCTCCATGAGGTGAGAGGTTGGCTGTATGAGCCTGAGGTGGTTGAGCTCCACGGGGCATGCGGTTTCTGGAACTATTCCCACTCTAGAAGTTTCCCCCAGTCTTTTCAATTCAGGCCAAGCTGTTATCCACCTTGTAGATGTGCATAACCAGCAGCCTTTTTCTCTACTTATGTCCTTTTTGGAGTCCCGACTATCCCAGCTCATCTTTGTCTCCAGATTCTTAAAACATTTTGTCCTCATAAAGCTCCAGCCCATCTCTAAAGGTGCTATGCATACTGTTATATTGTGTTTTATTGTTTAGCTGTACTTTGTGGAGATATTCAAAATGCTTAAGTTGACAAATTAGTTATGTATTTGTTATTCACAATTATTATTTTGTAGTTTAATCTAAGTTATGTATATATATATATATACGTATATATATATATATATAAATCTGCATTTATTAAGGCAGCAGAAATAACTACAAATGTCAGGTGATTGTGTGACAGCAGTATGTCCCATTAGTGTTGTATAAAAAGCTTTAAGCCTTGTCTATCTGTGAGTCCTCTGCAGAGAGACACCACAGGGAAGGTTAGTTTTGAGTGAGTTTTGAATCCTTCAATCCAATTGTGAATCTGAAAGCAACCTTTATTGTAATGTGTATTATAGTATCACCAGCAGGTTAGTTTAGCCAGCCAAGATCATGTCAGCTCAGCTTGAATAAATACTGCTAATAAAGACACAATGACACTACATTTTATTAAAATGAAATTGGACACTTCTGTTTTTTAGGTGAAGCCCAGACGACTGTACAAACAACACAGTGGACAGATACACAAACAACGCTTAAGCACACAGAGTAAACGTGGACATTTTCCTAAACACAAAGTGGTATTTATAAATTAGAAACATGCAGTGAGAATGTGTGTATGCCACAGATTCTTCAGAGCTTCATAAACAGTTCAGCCTGGTATGCAGAACTGGACAAAAAAAAATACAGACCTAACAAAATAATACAACGTTTTGAGAAGAACTTTATAATAGTGAATTGTAGTGAATTGTACTTTACAGACTTGGTAGACTCAGATATGGCCCTCAATGATTGGAATATCTTGAATAAAAAGACGTTTTTAAGGTGATAGTCTGACTGTTGCTATTCTCAACAGTCCTGCAGTGGGATGATGTAATTAAAGTAATTTCACCTGCCACAGTAAAATTCTTGGTTGGCATTTTGTTTCATGCACCAGTGAAGCATGCTAGAAACAAAAAGCGCAGTAATTTCTGTCTGAGAGAGTGGTGGGTCAGGTGATCTGATCTGCAGGGAACACTAGAAAAAAAATGGGTTCTCTTCACATTCCTGTTTTATCTCAAGCAGATGATTATCTTGTGCAAGTAAGTGCTTACATCTTATACCGTGGGGAAAACAATTTGTCCCAAGGCTCTTGCAGAGCTATCAGTGAATATTTAAAACTTCTTGAAGATAATTTGTCATGAAACCTTACAAATTAGCGGAAATCTGGGCGATGTATTTATTTTTTGGGGGCGTGGGGGGGGCCGCCCTACACGCCTTACTTATGTTCCTGCAGATGTGCATAATTAACTGTGAATGTAATCTGTTTTTCAGGATCCTCATTATGTGACTGACATATAATATCAGAATGTTGCACTTGCAGAGCATTGTTCTTTGTAGACACACAGGTCCCATAAAGCTGTGGAATATCTCATAGGTACACATAGACACAAATACACTCTGTTAAAGTAATCAGAACCCCTCGCTAACATAATGAACCATTCCAGCGCTTTTGCCTTTCGGTGCTCTTTCCACCATATTTTAGCTTTATATTCCCCTGACTACAGTGTTTAAGTTGTAAAACATCTCAGTTCAGAAACCAGTGATATCAGTTAACATTGGAAACCCCCTGCTGGGGTAAGAGCATGAGTGATACGGGCAATGACTTTTTATGTCTGTCATAATTAAGTGTCTGATGCATTAAAACCATCACTTTCAGGTTTTGAGTTTGCCAATTTGTTTTGTTACCGGGGCAACACTTTACAGTTGCTCCAGTGGTGGGAGCAGCAGGACATGTGTGTGCTCGCTGTTGTGGAATTTCTTTGTGCACAACAACGAGCCTCAATACACCATCCACTTTATATCATTGCATTTCTCTATTCTTTTTACCGTGTGCTCTCTTGAGGTTATTATCCTTTACTCATTTTCTTTTTTTACCTCCTCTCTAACCTTCCAGTACTGCCCAGGCTTTGTGCCTATCAGACGAACCAAAGGCAGTCAAGGAGTATCAGTACCCAGAGAAGCTGCCGGGCGAGATGTACGATGCAGACACGCAGTGCAAGTGGCAGTTTGGGGAGAAGGCCAAGCTATGCACCCTCGATTTTAAAAAGGTAAAGTGCATTTTGACCCCTATGTGCCTTCCTGTGATGATGGTAAAAATGAAGAATCCCAGCCCGTCATATGATTCTCTGAGGAGTTTGGTCAGCAAACCCACAGTATTCCAATTCCTAAGAAAAAAATGATGCATTGCTTCATAGGAACAGAAAAACCTGAGAGCAGGATGGGATGAATGAGGCAGAGGAAAAAGGGGATAAAAGGAAAGGAAGGATGAGACTAACTGGTTAGGGTTACATGACCTCATGCATACTCTCACCCATGCACTCATACATGTGCACACACACACACACACACACACAAACACACTAAATAAACAGTGAGAGTTTTAATTCTCCCCATGAAATACTCAGTGGGACAGATGACTAAATATATGCTGGCGCGTTGCCAATGGGAATCGCTCTGCAATGCCCTCCCATTGTCTCATTACTGGTGAGCTTGCTGATCACAATACTCTTCCACATATTCCATCCATCCATCCATTATCTGTACAAGCTTCTTCCTCTTCAGGGTCATTGGGAGCCGGATCCTAACCCAGTTCTCTTCAGTCAAAAGGTGGGAGTTCCTCCTGGAGAGGTCACCAGTGTATTGCAGGGCCACATATAGAGGAACACACACACACACTCACTCCTGTGGTAAACCTAGATTCATCAATCAGTCTAATGTGGATGTTTCAGGACTGTCAGAGGAAACCAGACTACCTGGAAAAAAAACGTGTGCAAACTCCTTACAGAAAGATGACAGCTGAGATTTGAACTTCTAGCTGTGAGGCAACAGTTTGTTAAATATGTCGACATATGTCTAATAAGGAGCACGTGTGTCTTCACCAGGAGGCTGCCAGATCTCAGCGAGCCACACGGTGTCACATTAATCCAATAAACTCTGGCACCACATTGTGCTGTATGCATATGGATTGTGCTCTGCTTCCCCTCTGCTATCTTTTTCCTGTCTGCAACTTCATGGCTGTAGTTCTCTTATCAGCTGGTATCATTATCTAAACAAGGCTGCTGCAGATGCAACTCAAATAGGTTTTCTTCTATGTTGATTCTTCGGTGTCCTTATCATAATAATGGTCATCTTTAACCTCATCTCAATTCAGTCCATAGGAACATTACTCTGAGTCAAAGCCACAGATTCTAGCTTATCACACACTGGTCATCGTTCATCTGGAAGGTTTATGTGGGAAAATGTCTCGTATGAACAAACGAGTAGAAACTATTGTGATCTCCATCATCACCTGTTGTGAAATCACACAAACAAGGTTTGACCAGTAAAGGAGCTTGAAACACTGGGTGAAATGTCCAAGAAATCACCTGCTGTGATAGTCCAAAAAGATTTATGTCAGGCTAATTGTTTATTCTAAATTGTGCATGGGAGTGAGTGTGAGAGTGAGGTTGTTGGTCTATACGTGGCTCACTGGTGATCTGTCCAGGCTGCACCCCTGCCTTTCACCTAACTAGAACATCTATAAGTCCCAGCACATCCCTGTGACCCTGAAAAGGAAGAAGCAGGTTTGGATAAAGGGGGGATGAATAGATAGTCTTGACAACGCAACAGGTTTATGCATAATTGTATTTAGTTAACACTTGTTTTCACTTAAAATTGACCAGTCATGTCTGACCCGTGTTTTTGTTTGTTGGTTTTTCACTTCTAGCCTGTTTCCATCTGGTTCTTATCTGATGCGTTCTTATCATATTTAGGTTGTTATTTAATTGTGAGTTATTTTAACTTAATGAGATATTTTTTTAGTTATTTGCTATTTAAATGGATTTATTTATCAACTAAAATGCTCATTTTCTTTTCTTTAACAATGTCAAAGTGTGAAATTCTTGTAAAATAGATCTGGTCCCCCTCCCGTTCAAAGCCATTTCCACTGGTACAGAAGCTACCGAACCAATGGAAATGGGATGAGGGCTTTATGCACTGACTGGTACAGGAGTGGCTATGGATCACTACTCAAAAAAACCGAGATGGCTGAAGAAGTAACAATAACACTTTGTTTTACTGCAAAACCGGTCATTCACCAGTTTTCCCAGCAGAGTTATATTGGTTTGGGATTTTTTTGATAGTTTGTTTGATTGTTTCAGTTTAGTTTCAGTTAGCTGAACATGCCCATCAGTTTTAGTTTCAGTTTTAGTTTTGAAACATTACTCAGTTTTAGATTAGTTTTAGTTTTTGAGGTATTGACTCACAAATATTGAGAAAACAAATTTTAGGATGAAGGAATCCTATCAACATATTTTTTTTTTAGTAATTAGAAAAATTAAGTACCAAACATTAAAAAAAACAAGACAAGAAACTACAGTGGTAATTTTACCTACAGTTTTATTTTGTTCCAGTTATGTTTTGGTTTTTATTTAGTTTAAGTTTTATAAAACATCAACAACTAAAGTTATTTCTATTTTCGTTACCAGGATTATTTTTTCCCCGTTAGCTTTAGTTTCAGTCTTATTTTTGTTATTCTGATAACTCTGGTTCCTAGTCCACTGCACGCCATTCTGAATGTCTTGTGTTGATACTAGTCAAGTTGTTGCCGTTCCTGCGTCACATGTCTGTTTCTCTGACTGGTTGTATGCCTATCGTATGTGTACAGGTTTCTTATGTGTCTGTTGCTACTGCCCCCTGGCAATCAAAGTTGAATCCAGACTAATACTTTGTGGCAGATGAATTATTTATATCAAAGAGTGAAATAATTAGAATAGCTTCCCAGTTGACACATTTGCCCACATCTTGCCACTTGATGCCAACATTTAACAGATCGATCTCCCTTTGTTGCAGCGCACACATTACGCACATCCCCCGGTTCAGACAGTCTGAACCGGGGGATGTGCGTAATGTTTGCGCAGTTTGAAGCAGATGCTGTTAGTAGTAAATACCAGGAAAATGAAATATAGACCGTTTCCACTTTTTATCTTTCATGTCATTTTGGTATATTATTATGCCTGGGGGGTTCATGCACGATTGCAAGTGATCTCTATTTTAATATTTCATCTCTCCTGAGATCTGGGCTACTCCAAAGGCACTCTGGGCTGCAGGCCCCCGACTCTCAGCCTTAATGACCCGTATGTGCGAGCATCTACATCATGGCCCCAGACGCTTAGCACTACACACTTCACTTTTCTTTTCCCAGTAGACAGATGTTGCCTCTTATTTAGTTTCCGCAAAACATCAATCTGAAAAAGAGGCACAAGTTTTATTTCTGTGAAAATTGATGTAAAAAATCTTTGTCAAGAACTATAGTTTGGAGTTGCATTTACAATGTCACATAAAACTTTACCATGCAGAAAAATCATTATGTTCATGTTGGGCAGAGGCGGAGTTAATACCTCCAGCGTTAAACCTTCAGTTGGACAGCCAGGTCACCAGCGCTGCTTTACTCTGCTGCTGTACCATTCATCACCACCTGCATTTTTGCTGCATGAACCAATGCAGACAAGATGGTAATGTTTACATGCACAAATCCTCTCTGACTGCTTGTATATAAATAATAGAGAATCTGTCCAAGATATGTGATTTGATTTGCAGTTTAGAAACAGCCTGAGGATCCATGTATTATTTCAGCCATGACATATGCTTGTGCACTTGGTAGCAACAAGGCGCATATAGGGCAGAAAAATCCCCAAGCAGTCGTTATGCTTACTGTCTGTCAAGACACTTCTTACTCATAAAAAAAAAAAACATGGAAGAATCCGCCTCAGCGGTGCAGTTCATTGTGTCATGAATTCATATTCTTTTGAAACTTTTTTGGCAGGCTTTATCAAGATAAGGTGCAGCCGAAACAAATGATACTCTCCATTGGTGTGTGCAGTTAGACAGAGGTGGGTTATGCAATAAAAGGAAGCAGATAATTCACGCAGGTGTCTTTTTTTCTCTTTTTTTGGGTTCTCTCACACTCTGTACATCATCTCCCCCTGTCTCTGCTTGTCTAATACTTATGTCGGTAACCCTCTCTGCCAGTTTTACTGCTACCAAAATCCTGAGCAAGCAGAACGGCAGCAAAAAAATAGGTCTCGGGATGAATTCCATGGTGACTCTTGGCAGCAATAAACTGAAACCGAGGTGCTTCTCACCATCTGCACTGAGTTGTCAAACTCTGAAATAGTAATTTGGACAATAGCGAAGTGGACATGTTGCAAAGTAGCAGGCCATGTTTCCCAGGCAATGCGAGCGGGGAAACTCCCCAGTGATCCCTCCTGAATCTTTTGGGCAATGTCCAGAATCAGAGTCATGACCTAAAGCTTGGTGGGACCACTGTGCCCTCTTAAATGTATCTTAGTGTTCTGTGGCTACATTTCCTCAACATGTATTGTCTGGTGGTCAGGGAAGATAATTAATGCCACATATTGCTGTATCTTTAATGTAACACTTCAAATATATAGTATATGAGCCACTGGGTTTGGTTTAATTTTTCAAAAACATTGTTATTCTGACTCCATAAGAATAAATATTTGGATGTACGTGATTGCTGCACGCACAGGCCTTGCCAGAGGCGCATGATTCAGACAATCTCTGATGCAGCAGAACCCAAGAAACAAAATAGCGGTGATATAAATTATTGTTCCCCCTAATTGCTCGCTTTGTTTACAGCTGCTGTGGGGAAAATCCTGGTAATCTCATCTCTTTTCTTTTCCCTAATGTGGTTCCAGGATATCTGCAAGGCTCTGTGGTGCCACCGTGTTGGGAGGAAGTGTGAGACCAAATTCATGCCAGCTGCTGAGGGCTCTGCCTGCGGCCCCAATATGGTGACTGAACATGTTTGTCTGTCCGCGAGTGTTTGTCTGCAGGACACGAGGGGTTTCTGGGGATATACACACACACAGGCTTTATTACTACAAAAGTGCTATCACATGAGTACCATGGGAAGCACACTTGGGTTTTTTTTGTAATCCATCGCCTTTGAGGAAGTAAAGATTGTCACTAATTATGTTTGGAAAAAGGCTCTCTTTCATTTGGGGTTAAGAGTTACTAATCATTCCACCATTAGCATGACCTTTATCTCAGCTCAAGGGACCAACCTTAGTCCTGCCACTAATTGTCTTTAGGAAAACTTTGCATTGTTTTACCAATCAGGTCGGTATTGTTTTTTTTTTCTCTCTTTTCTGTTTTTGCTTGTTTTATGTCTCAGATCATTACGCTGTTCCACGGTGACTTATAAATAAATCTGCACCCATTGCTTTGTGGGTTTAGTCAGGAAAAAAAAAAAAAAAAAAACACACTTTTTAAGAAAATAACATAAACAAGAACATTAAAAATTACAGTTGTAGAGTTTCCCACTTTGTATTATTAGACGCAACTAATGTGATAGTGAATTTTCCTTTTGACACAAGAATTGTTGTTTTTTTGTTTTGTTTTATTGTTGTTTTTTTATTTTTTTACTTCTTCTTCTTTACTATTTGGGTACAAAACACATGAACTGTGTAGCATTTAGTACAGGCTAAAGCTTGTAGAAAGAAATGTTTCACGCAGAGAAAAGGCACATTCCTTCTCCAAGGACCTCTGAGTCAGTAAATCACCCGGGACAAAGAGAGACACGATTATATATAGCAAACTGTTTGAATATAGTCTATAACAAAAGGAAACGTTATTGACTGTTTCGGTGTTATATAGTGCTAATATCTCTTTGAGTCTTGCCATTTGGAGACAAAGGCTTTGAACTCAGGGATGCTGTACTTCTTTTTAAAGCATTAATTTACACACCAGAGTCCACGTAGCCCAGGGTAAAGTATTAAACCCACTTGTAAGCTCATTTTAGATAGAGTTCACTTGAGTGCAGTGTGAATCAAACCCCTGTACCCCTCTCTCCTTTCTTTATTTCCCCTCACAAAACAGCTAGTTTGTTGTGAATGTGGCAGAAACATGCCATTGAGGTTTGGAGCAAAAAGACAATCTGTGCCCTTTGTTTATTCTTCATTTCTCTCCTGCCTTTCGTTCAAGATGATTCTCCCCCCAAGGCTTGCTCCCCCGACACCCTCCCCTCTGCGTTTGCTTCTCAGGGTACCGTGGTTGATGGTTTCATCTCACCCTCTCCCTCCAGAGGACAATTAGCTGAATGCAAACAATGACAGGCTCACAGCAGAGGCATGCCACTCAGCTGTAGCGGAGAAACTAGAGGGGAAATCAGCTGTTCTCCTCCTTAGTCGAGGAGCCTGAGAATATTTGGAGAGGTTTGTCTTAATGTGTGTGAAAGGGGGAGTCCGAGTCTGTGTGTGTTTCAGCTTGTATACTGGCATGAGCGCGCAGTGAGAACAAGAACAGCTGAGCACATACCACAATATCAGCGCCCCTGCACGGTGCTGGAGGTGGAGGTGGGGGGTGGATGCTGTTTGGGACATTTTCAGTGAAATCATGCTCCGTGTGGAGTCTTTGATTGCTCGTCTGGTTAATGACCAAGCCTTGTGGAGATACATTTTGTAAATACACTCAGCGCAGAGAGACATGCCTGCCCCGAAGGACCTTCCATCATCTCGTACACGGCGGGCTGAAAAACTGTACTTTATTATTCCTTTTCCTGCCTCGCTTCGTTTGTTTGCTGAACGCATTTGGAAGTGTTTACTTTTGGAAAGCATTTCGGTCAGTGTGGCCTGATTCGGAGCGTCGTGGATTCTGAGGAGGTATAATCGTGAAGCCCAATAAAGCTCACTCTCTGGAGGGTGAGGAGAAGCAACTGTTAGCGTGTGTGTAGATCTGAACACTCATCAGGCCACCGGCAACCACTCTGGGAAGAGAATTTTACTTTTCAAATCAAAAAAACATGAGAAAATGTTGAGTATCAATTCTGTTCCAGATCGAAGTAAAACCCAGATATGAATACAAATAAATAAGTGATTAAAGGAAATTCTCCACCCTTACATTTGATTTGCACTGGAAAAAAGTCAAATTATCTCAGTCTCTTGGCACATATTTATTCCTTTTTTTAATGTTACTGCATCAATTTGTGAACAGCTGGCAGCCGTTTTTTACTGTGACCTTTCTTTTTTGTATGTATGTGTTTTAATTTTACTGCTTTTATAAAGAGCAAAGTAAAATGTTTGAGGAGAGACCGTTTTTTTTCCACATGTTCACGATAGAAAAGAATGTAAACCACAGTTTCACTGATAGTTTGTATGCGAACATATTATATATTTATCTATTTGCAGGGTTGCTCTTCTTTTCATCCTTCTTACAAATGTTTATCATCCCTTTTATCCCTCAGTGGTGTCGCAGGGGCCAGTGTGTGAAACAGGGTGACGAGGGCCCGAAGCCCCAGCACGGCCACTGGTCGTCGTGGTCGTCGTGGTCCACCTGCTCCCGGAGCTGCCAGAGCGGAGTCACGTCCCGCGAGAGGCAATGCAACAACCCCAGGTAGAGAAACCTGCAGGGAGAGTATCGAAAACAATACACGTCAGCTGTAACAGATAAAAGTCTGCATGCACGTGATGACGCTGGTATAAAGTGGAGGGGAAATGAACCTAACAGAGAGAGAAGTGGCAGCATGCCTAGCTGAATTTAGTGCTAAAGACACTTTATGGCGTAGTTTTAAAACGTAGTACTCAAAAGAAAGGATGGAAAATAAAGCTGTATTTGGCTTATGATACAGCGAAATTAACTCAGGCTTTATGTTTCTCACACACAGATTTTGTGACTGTTTCATCATTTATTTGGAAAGAAGTAGTTCATCATCTTTGTCTGTTTATTTATGATGAACACAAGTATTGCAATAGTTGTATCACGTTGTTTTCAATTAAGTCTTAACAGGAGAATAATCATTTCCGGATGGGTGGTAACTGTGTTGTTCTTAATTTGAATAGAAAAATACAGTCTTCTACCTTTTTCTTGCTGTTTTTTCAGGTAACAGATTAGTTTAGAGTCGGCAGTACGTTAATCCAGACAAGATACTCGACAACTGAAAAACTGTTTATAACGTTTGACATCTTCTCATGTCTCAAGACTCTAAAGCCGAAGTTTTAGATCACAGAATAAATACTGGGCATCTTTCAGAATCACTCCTTACATAAATACATGCCAGATTGTTTAGCGAATGACAACAAAGCTCCTAAATAGTTGCTCGTTCAAACTGTCTCGAGGAACTTGAAACAGACAAGACTAACGACTTGTCATCAATCATGTCGGCTTAATCCCTCTAAACAGAAGGATGGCCACAGCGGATCATAGTCCGCACATCCACTTGGCCCCATTTTATGACGGACGCCCTTCCTGACGCAACCCCACAAGTATGGGGAGAGACAAAACCTCTCACGGGCAAATTAGCGTTGTCAATCAACCTAGACATGCATGTTTTTGGACTGAGAGAGCCAACGCAGGCACGGGGGAGAACATGCAAACATGCTCCACACAGAGAGGCTCCCGCCGGGTCCGGGAGTCAAACCAAGAACTTTCTTGCTGTGAGCAACAGTCCTAACCACTTAGCCATCACGCTGCCCACAAGACTAACGACTTGTGTTTTATTAAACATGTCTGATTTTGCTGTAACACAATAATGTGTAAAATGTCGCTCTGATTGCCACCTTGAACCTTACAGCTTGAGATCTCTTGAGCGAGATTCTTTAAGACTTTAAAATCGCTGGTAAAATTGTTAACCGTAAGATTGGCGTGAGACATGTGATTAAAATAATGAAGAACATCTATTCCCTCATCCCTGATCTGTTTATTTAGTTCTCCAATTCATCCGTCACTCAGGATTGTTTTCATAGTGAGTCAGGGGGGCTTATCCTAAATGCTGGGACTTGATCTTTTTCATAACAAGATCCTGACAAGTGGGAGGCTAAATTAGCCGAAAGGCTCTTAGGAGAACTGAAGGGCAGGACCGATGGTGGCGGAGAGCTAGGGGAAGAGGGGAGACAGGGGAGATTTCAGAGAAAGGATTAAAAATGTGAAAGATGAAACGTAGAGATAAGAAATGAAAGAGTCTTGAGATGTAGAGACTGATAAGTGGCGATGTGATTTGACGCTTGATAAAGGTAATTGTCCCGTGGAAGGGATTTTTGGAAACGCAGCCCCAGGAAATACACCTGTGTTCAGAGAAATCTCCACACGGTAACTCTCACACTGACGCGCAGTTGGAGAGCGACTTAGGAATTAGTCATGATGGGACAATGAAGCTCACTGTTCTCTGTTTTGTGGCGGTTTGAATTTAGCTTTTTCTCTGTATATCAAACAGAATCATGACAGAACTCTGGAATCTGCTCTCATCTGAGTTGAACGTTAACACGTGCAGACAAGACGACAGAGAACATGAATAAAACATTAATAGATACGTGTGCCATGTATTTGCAGACCTGTATATGGTGGGAAGTTCTGCGAGGGTTCTCCCAAGTTGTACCAGCTCTGCAACACAGAGGCCTGTCCCCCCAACACCTCCGACTACCGAGCACAACAGTGCGCTGAGTTCAACAGCAAGCAGTTCAGAGGCTGGTACTACACCTGGAGACCGTACACCAGAGTCGACGGTGAGGCCGCTGTCCCACTTCTCAGTATGTCACATTGCACGCAAAGATGTTTGGGTGGACTCTTGTCTTTCTCCTGACGTATTTACATCCATCCAAGGGGAATCAATTTACTGACCCTCTATAAAGATTGGTGGGGATATAGCTGCACTCACCTTGGTAGGGGCCGAGCACTGACTGTGCGAAGGCCCTATTGTATCTTTAGGAATTTTTATTTCCTTGTTCTTCTTCCGACGAAATAAGGGCCTTTTTCCCCCCTAAACGTGCCCCAAAAGTCCCACAATTTTTCATGCAAGCCAGGCCTGGCGAAAAATTTGATATTTAATGGTTTGCATTAATGGGCGTGGCCTAATGGCTCAACAGCGCCCCCTAGAAAACTTCATGCCTCAAGCCCCACAATACGGTTTGATGTACATGCACGAAAATCGGTAAACACCTGTATCAAGTCGCAACTTAAAGAAAAGTCTCTTGGCGCCATGGCCGAAACCGGACAGGAAGTCGGCCATTTTGAATTAATCGTGTCATTTTGCCGCAATTTATGCCATTTCTTCGTCCGTTTCTTCGGCCGAACCGTAACGTGCACCCAGGTGTTATACATCAAAATGTGCGTCTCGATCCTGCGACGATGGGCATTACTTTTCTCAGTCAAAAGCGTTACCGTGGCGACGATAGACGGCAAAAAGCGCGGACCTCCTTCATTTGATTGGTTCATATGTGATAGTTCCTATTTTCTGCACTAATTTTTGAATGGTTTGACATAAAGACTCGTGGGTGGTGTCATCGGACTCTGTTTTGAGTCCTTGACCATAATTGGGGCAAATTAGCCCCGCCCCTTCTTCTGATTGGTCGACATTTGATAGTTCCTATTTTCTGCCATACCTTTTGAATGGTTTGACATAAAGAGTCATGGGTGGTGTCATCGGATTTAGTTTTGAGTCCTTGACTTTCATTGGTGAAAATTGCACGCTCGAGGGCCCGTTCATCGCTGCTTGCAGCTTTAATTAGTATTGGACTTTTCCGGTTGACCTATTACCCCACAGAAGATAAATCTTTGATGGCTGTACTTATTTTCTCTTCTCACAGATCAAGATCTATGTAAGCTTTACTGCTTTGCTGAAGGTTATGACTTTTTCTTTGCCCTGGCCAGCAAAGTAAAGGATGGGACACTTTGCTCAAAGGACAGCTATAATGTCTGTATCGACGGACTATGTGAGGTAACATATGCATTTCAGAGTTTGTAGAGTTGGTGTAAGTGTTGCTCTGATACCTCCCCCAGAATCAACCTATCACCTATCATGTATCTGTCATGTGTTTTTTCTTTTTCTTCTTCTTTTAATGTACTTTTTCCCATCTTTGTTCCACAGAAAGTGGGCTGTGACCACGTCTTAGGCTCCTCAGCTGTACCCGATGCTTGCGGGGTTTGTAAAGGAGACAACTCCACCTGCAAGATCCACAGAGGACTGTACACAAAGCAGCACTTTACTAACCGTGAGTCATCCAAATAAATGAAATAAATGTTCTGTTCACTGGTTTTGTCAACTCTTTTCAAACTGATATGCACATTAACAGCTTCCAAATGTTATTTTTGGACTCTATGACATTTTTTAGTGATAGTGATTGTGGCTTAGTGATTTTCTTTAGTTCAGTGATTGTGTAAATGTGGTGTTTTGTCACCCAGAGTACTACGGGGTGGTAACCATCCCAGCAGGAGCTCAGAGTATCCGTGTGGTGGAACTGAATACGTCCGGCTCCTACCTGGCTGTCAGGGACACCCAGAGACGCTACTACCTTAACGGCCACTGGACGGTGGACTGGCCCGGTCGGCACCCCATGGCAGGAACCACCTTTGATTACAAGAGGCCGTATAACAGACCAGAGAGCCTCATATCCAGTGGCCCTACTAATGAGTCACTAGTTGTAGAGGTAAGCGATCAATGGACGCGAGAAAATGTTTTCTGATCACAGTTAACATTCTCCTTTACCTGATGACACACCAACCTCTCATTCCCCCTCCAGATATTGTTGCAGGGCTGGAATCCAGGTGTGCAGTGGGAATATACTCTAATGAACACTGAGCTGATGAAGAAACACAATTACACATGGGCCATCATTCGCTCCCAGTGCTCAGCTACATGTGGCGGAGGTACATATGCTGTCGCCCTTATTAAGATGTCTTTTGTTTGAAATATCTGAAAGATGATTTAAACCAGGGATATTCAATTGGCGGCCCGCGGGCCACATGCGGCCCGCCAGGAGCTTTTATGTGGCCCCTGGTCATATTTCAAAAAAAGGGGTGTTTGTTGAAATTTTTTTTTTTTTTTTTTTTTTTTTATAATATTTTTATAACTGGCTACTATGGACTAAAATGGTTGTGCTCAATGCTTAATATAATATTCAAATAAGGAAATCTTGGTGGAAAGTGGTGCTTTGTCATTATGGCGTGTTTTATTAAAAGTAGGCCAATATCAATTTCATTAAGTTTGCACAATGCATGGTTTCAAAATGAACTTGCATTCAAAATAATATTTCTTTATCTGAATATTATATTTAACATTCACAATTACTAAATCTGGAGACAGTTAATACATAATTCATATGTAAACTAGATATATTCAAATGTATAATACAAATGTATTATATTTACATAAGTCTTCGTCTTTGTGTGCAAAATACATTTTGAAAACCCCCACATTTTCAAATTGTGCGGCCCTCTCCATACAGTCCTTTTGCAGATGTGGCCCCCGGCCGAATCTAGTTGAATACCCCTGATTTAAACTCTCTGAAAGAAGGACAGTTCACTTCTAATCTATATGGACTATAAGTCGACTATAGACCAAGGTGATAGTTTGTAGATCAGCAGACAAACATTTCCACTCAGTCTGGCCTCTCTGACCTGTAATAAAGCTTTTAGCTGCAGGTTAAATGGAGAGGAGAGTATCCCAATCATTACTGCAGGGGCATTAGAAGCTCTCGTCTAGGACCGGTGGGACCTGCTCTTGTTCTGCTGGAGACCCTCCATTAGGCAGACACACACACAGGAACCCAGCATGCACACACATGCATCTCTGCGTTCATGGCCTTTGGTCCACCCGAGGTTTACACACACACACAGACACACACACACACACAGACACACACACACACACACACACACACACACACACACACACACACACACACACACACACACACACACACACACACACACGATGGGTTAAGCAGGTAATTTTGTGGACATTGGTGTGTTTCTTTGTGTATGCGTGTAGTTGCAAACGTGTTCAAGCATGTTGTTTTTTGGTTTTGTTTTGGGTTTATTTGCTCACAAGTGCAAACAAACCCCCCAGTGTAGAATCCCTATAGCCCTGTAGGTTAAAGTTCTCCACCTTGGTCTGCTACAGTCCACCCAAACCAGTTCCACCTCTTTATGTCCTGATTGGAGACCATGATGAGTGGTGGTGGTGGGGGTAGGGGGGGGTGGACGTTGGCTTTATTAAAGAGTGTGACTGACTAAGTGACCTTTATGGGTTGAGAAGTGCAGTCTGATCCTGCTTTAGGCCAAGTAACAGCCAAACCATGCATTAAGGTTTCACTTAAATCAACGCTGTCAGAATGGCATCTGTGCCAAAAGCCATCGAGACATAAAGTGTTTGCAAAACATTTGGAGATTGGATTAACTTTAAAGAAGAATGTTTAAGAGAAAATCTGCCAAATCGTTTGACAAAATCACATCTTTGCTGAGGGAGGTGTGATGAAAGAGCACACGTGTTTTAATATCCACCAGCCTTCTTTTGTCCTCCCTCGTGAGTATTTTGTTGTCAGACTGAAACAGATTGCTTTCACATTATTAAAAACTGTCACATGTTTGCCTCCATATCCATATCCAGTTATGTGAATGAAAAAAGAACACCTTTCCATGTGATTCAAAAAAATGATTTGCTTCTCACCAAGTCTGAAAATGAATTAAATATCACATTAGACTCTACAGGCCTCAGTAACATGTCTAATGATGACATTCTTGACAGTACAATTGATGGCACTAGTATGGTTTGTTTGGATGGGTTGCCAGGAGACAGCTTCCTCTTCCAAAAAACAAGGCAGCATGACTTAGTTTTGCAGAGTCGCATCTGACTAAACCAGCAAACACGTAGAGCAATTTCCTTTTGACAAACTAAACCAAAGTGGCTCTTTTGGCTCTGGATGTGGGGAAACAGCACAAAAGCATCTTTACACTTGTCAAGAACAGTATTGCAGGAGGATACCTTGTCAGAGTTCATTTATACTGACAAAAGTACTGGATTTGGACCTTAAAACTTTAGAAGTGAAAGAGGAAATACTGTATATTCTTCATTTGACTGTATATTACAGTATGTGCACATAATCCACAAAGTATAAAAATGAAAATGATTTTCTTGTTAAACACAAGTGATATTGAGGCTAATGATTTATAACCCATACAGGCCATATGAGCACCAAGGCGGCATGCTACAAAGACTTGAGAGTGCAGGTGAATGTGTCGTACTGCAATCCCAGATCAAGACCGGCGACTGGAGCGATGCCGTGCAACATCCACGCGTGCCCTGTCAGGTCAGAACCTCAGCATTTCTGTATGATGATGATGTTTTCTCTGCTTTGCTCATTTTGTAATACCATAAACCCAAAATAGTCAACAATATGACCATATGAAGGGTTTTTGCCTTCTGTAAATCAGTCTGTCACTTTGGCCAAGAGTGAAATATCACAACATCTTTATGGACAGGCATGACATTTATTTTGAGGCACTAATAGTATCCAGAAATATCATGTTACCATCAAAACTGATCGTAAACACTTTGGATTTCTTTTGAGTAGAAATAACTTTAGAGCAGAAATAAACAGAAAACAAAAACCATTTTGGTCTCAATTGTTTGATTTCACACCCATGAAAAACCTTCGGGGGATGAGGGGTGGGGGCTGGCTCAGGCAAGAGCTAGCTGCTGTTTGTATTAACCCAGCATCCACTAAACGTGACTCATTTTTAATTTCGAGTCTACATGTTAAATAGAATATTGTGCTGTAAACGTGTGACGGCAGCTCAGCAGATATTTCAGAGGGGTTCGGCTGAAGGAGCTGGGAGCAAAGTTAACTTTGATTGACATGTGGTGGGCATTTTCCCAGCTGCTTCTCCAGCATCCCGTATGAAGAAAAACAGGCTTCAAAACCACACTTCAGAAACCAGTGGGTCACGTGGCCCAATGCTTTTTCCATTGTTTTAAATAATCTATGGGGAAAAGCAGCATGGCTAATAGCAACAAGGCTAAGGGGAGAATCAGGGCACCTGAGACAGTTCCAACTGGATTTCAATGGTTTTTCATCCAAACACCATTGCCAGTATGAGTAACCGTTCTGTTACTCTGTGTTTTCTCACTAAATACCCACCAAACTTGTGGTATTTCTCAGATTTATTTTGTGTAAAGTAAGGAAGTGTTTGTCTTTGCTACTAATTCAATACATGTCTCTGTGCCCAGTTTCCAATCCTGTGTATTTAAATGCCTGTAAACTCAGCTAACTGAAAACTTCCAGGTTGTCTTACTGACCACCTGGAACTATAACATGCTGGAAACACCAGTGAATAGCACAATTAGGGTTGCCACCTTTCAGAAATAGAAATAAGGGACGCCCTGATTTCAGCAGCGCAGGAGCCAAAAAAAAAAGCCCCAAAACTTCTAAACTGAATAAAAATGTGTTTATTTTATATGAAAAAACAAAATGCTTTGATTTAAAGTTTAAAGTGCTTTAATAGCTTTGAACTTGCATGACTGTACAGACAGACAACCATACTAGCAACTGAAATAGCCTCCTATGCTATGTATGTCCACATCAGCCAAGATGTAGAATATACATACAGGTGAAGAATATGGTGTAAAAGTTAATTTATTTCAATAATTCAACTAGAATATGGTGTAAAAGTTAATTTATTTCAATAATTCAACTAGAATATGGTGTAAAAGTTAATTTATTTCAATAATTCAACTAGAATATGGTGTAAAAGTTAATTTATTTCAATAATTCAACTAGAATATGGTGTAAAAGTTAACTTATTTCAATAATTCAACTAGAATATGGTGTAAAGGTTAATTTATTTCAATAATTCAACTAGAATATGGTGTAAAAGTTAATTTATTTCAATAATTCAACTAGAATATGGTGTAAAAGTTAACTTATTTCAATAATTCAACTAGAATATGGTGTAAAGGTTAATTTATTTCAATAATTCAACTATAATATGGTGTAAAGGTTCATTTATTTCAATAATTCAACTAGAATATGGTGTAAAAGTTAATTTATTTCAATAATTCAACTAGAATATGGTGTAAAAGTTCATTTATTTCAATAATTCAACTAGAATATGGTGTAAAAGTTAATGAAAATACGGTACAAATCGTGTCGGGACGCAACATTTTTTTCTCAAATAAAGGACAATTCTGTATTTTACGGGACGGGTGGCAACCCTAAGCACAATAGGTCATCAAGAGCTGGACTGGAGGACTTCTTCAAAGGCAGGATTCCTTAATAGGCCAGTGATGAAGGGAACAAACACTGGACTTGATGACCCATAGCAGGACTGATAGAAGGCTACAAACCTGAGCGGTCGGACCCCTAGAAGGTTTTAAGAGAGCAGGTGGATCCAACACAGGTCAGGCTCCAAGAACAGGATGAGGAAAATATTTTTTTCACCAGGATTAATATTCCCATTTGGAAAAACGTTGAATTTGGGTATGAGAACTAACAAACTGAGTCCTCATGACTGGAGGAATGCCACATGCCAAAGAGTCTAACTCTGCTAGTGGAGACAAAAGGCAGTAGGTTGGCCAGGCATGCCGGGACATTACTGGCTGGATTGAACTGCAGCATTTTGTACCATAGAAGAACACCAAGACCTTTTCACTTCACTGTAGTTTTCAGATTTCAGATCTCTGTCAAGATACTGTCAAGAGACAGCCATGAGTCAGGACCATGGAGGCAAATAGACAAAAAGGAGGGTTAGGCAGCCAAAACCGGCATAAAATAGATGTAGATAGGGAATAAAAATACATCCACATTTAAACAAGAGAAGACACTGGTCTGAATCAATTACACAGATGAAAGAAACATAGCATAAGCCACACCAAACACTTCCAAATAAAACAAGATACGACAAACCAAATGCCCAGAATCGTGACAGCACGGCTCATGGCTCAACTTAAACAAAAGGTAACGTCAGGGATAATTATTGGCTTCTAACGTTTTTGAATTACTTCATCAGTGTCAAACCACAGACTTGTTAATTATTTGAACCGTGTAGAAACGTCTTAAAAGTTTCCTGATGCATTTTTTGGAAGGAAGGTAACACCGTGTTTGGCTCCCCTCTACATCTCAAGGAATGTGGATTATTTAATTGTTCAATTTACATCTCCTGGAACAGCTATATGATGTGCTGATGGCCAAAAATGTTGTTGGCTGAAACAGTATAACAGTTTATATATGCATGGTAATGTTTGGAATTTGGGGAGGCAGCTGCTCAGCTTTAGGACCGCCACCCCCATAGTTTGAACAATTTGGATCCAGTTTTCCATGCTCAGTCTGCTTTTGGAGATAATTTGTGGGAGGCATTTGAAGTATTCTTCTCTCTCTTTGCCCTGTTAATGCTTTTACTTTCATGTCCGAGCCTCCCACCACACGTTACCATGTGGAGTTGCGTGTTTCCTTGTCAGGCTCTTCCTTCCCCGCTCCTCCTCGACTGCCGTGTGTTATTGGCCCGTAACACCACACATCTGTTCTATAATTTTTTGACATGCAGTGTCAAAAGAGCTGTTTATTGGTTGAGTCAGTTCCTCTAATCCTGTACCATCTCCTCACAATAAAGCAAATGAAAGGTGTCAGGCAGAACTGACTTTATTCTCCACCCTTTTCCAGCCCATGAAAGCACCTGTTCTGTGATTACGACATTTTCCTCTCTGTTATTGAAAAATAACTTATATTTTGGCTAAAAATTGTGTGCGTGACACATGGGGAACAGGGAAACTTCCACTGGATATTCTGTCCGTACTAGGGATGGGCGGTATGGACTAAAAAATGTATCACGATTATTTCTGGCATTTATCCTGATAACGATAAAAATGAGGATAAAAAAAATACCAATTCAACTCCACCTTTTTAACTATGAATCTATCTCGCTCTCAGATCCGCCATGTTTGTCATCAACGGGAATTTATCTTTCTTTCTTTCTTTCTTTCTTTCTTTCTTTCTTTCTTTCTTTCTTTCTTTCTTTCTTTCTTTCTTTCTTTCTTTCTTTCTTTCTTTCTCTTCCTTCTTTTTTCCCTTCCTTCCTTCCTTCCTTCTTTCCTCCTGCTCTTTCCTTCCTTCTTCCCTTCCTCTTTTCTCCCTTCCTTCTCCCCTTTCCTTCCTTCCTTCCTTCCTTCCTTCCTTCCTTCCTTCCTTCCTTCCTTCCTTCCTTCCTTCCTTCCTTTCTTCCTTCTTTTCTCCCTTCCTTCCTTCCTTCCTCCTGCTCTCTCCTTCCTTCTTCCCTTCCTCTTTTCTTTCTTCCTTCCTTCCTTCCTTCCTTCCTTCCTTCCTTCCTTCCTTCCTTCCTTCCTTCCTTCCTTCCTTCCTTCCTTCCTTCTTTTTCCCCTTCCTTCCTTCTTTCCTCCCGCTCTTTCCTTCCTTTACCGCGACATGACAATTTCTTATCGTGAGGAATTTTTTTGACGGTATATCGTGAACGGTAAAATATCGCCCATTCCTAGTCCGTACCTTGCTCCAGTCCAGTGCCGTACCTCACCCACTGTCAGGAACGCTTGGACTCTGCTTTTGATTAAAACAGCAGGCGGAGAACTTGTAAATCGTTCTCACATGCAGCATCTCTACGGTTAGCAGGCTCACAACTAAACACCGGCTCACTCCACTTCTCTCCGTTTTTTTATACATCCAATGTCTGCAGATTATGATGTGAGTTTATCTGATGTTGTGGTTCACTTTCACACAGCTGTGGGTGAAGCAGATGCTGTAAAATGTCACTGGTGTCAGTTTGAATCTCAGTAAGGAGAGCCAGGAATAGAAAGAGCAGGGTCCGGATTTTGCGGTGTCAGGGAGCTGTTCTGTGGGATTTTGGCAAGGCATTTTTGGTGCCATCACTGTCTACATATCCCTGCTATTCAACAGCGAGGCAGGATCAAAGATCCTTCATGGTGATCCTGTGCTGTGGCCGTCACAGGGAGGGCTTTGCCCAATGAAAGACGGGACGTGAATGATCACGCAGCCAGGGTTCGTGTTCCCCTCTTTGTCTGTGCTGCTCTGGGTAAGGTCATGTAGGGTAAAGCCTGAACAAATATTGAAAGAAACTCTCAGATTAGCAGCGTTCTTAATGATAAAGATTTTTTAGATGTTTCCTGGATAATGATACGGTTTCATAAAAGCATGGTTTTGCTCATAAAACTGGACTATCACATTCAGGGAGCTGAACATTGTCTGCACAGCTGCGTACAAGAGACAAAAGATTGATTCAATTTCTTTTATTTCTTTTTCTTTCTCGAGGTAATGCAAATTTACATCAGGTTATTGGCAACAGAATATCAAAAAGACCCCTAAATTCTGTGCAGGAACCAAATGAGATGCAGAATGTCATTTGTGAAGCAGCTGTTGCTGGGGTATTGTCTCCCCTGAGCGCATTAGTAGTTGGAGTAATAATTTCTAAGATACGACACAGGCCTGAGTTCTTGGGCCTGCACTCCTCATGTGAGAGCTTACCAGTGCATATGGTAGGAGGGAATGATGTTTCCAACCCTCAGAAATATACTGTAGTATCATTCCACTCTCTATCAGTGCTCTATCCTGACCTGTCAGTGCTGCAGAGTCTACTCTTGCGCTCACAGGGTGAGTGGAGGGCTACACCTTGAACAGGTTTCCAGCCTATCACAGGACAAACACTCACAACTATGAGTTCATTCAAAGTTTCCTATTAAACTAAGACGATATCTTTGGACTGGAAGAGTAAAGGAACCTGGATCCGAGAAAAAGCCACAGAGGCATGAGGGTCACGTAAACTCCACGCAGAAAGGCCACAGCTGGGATTTGAAGTGGGAGCCTGTGAGGTCCTGGAGACCAAAGCTATGACTAATATACTGTTTGTTTGTTTTTTAACAAGCCAATCCTGTCTTAATAAGAAATCAATTAGCACTGATTTTTTGATTATTTTTTTGTCCATGACCTCTAATAAAGACAATGAAACAAAGCGTGCTCGCCCACTCTAAAGTTGAATACTTCTCCATGAAGTTGTGGACTGCAGCTGGAAGCCAAGCTGAAGAAAGGCTGCGCTTTTATTGTTCTACGACAAGCAAAATGAACAATAGCCACACAATAACTTCTATGCAGAGCAAACAAATGGAGCATCAGAATATCTTATACTAGGGCTGACACTGTGTTGATAAGAATTTGAATGATCTGGATACCAACCTTTCAATGAACAAAGAGATGTTATGTGAAGGCCTTTGACAGCTGCTGTTGTGGCGTCATGTCCTCTGTTCCTCTATTCTGAGTATTCTGACGTCCACCCTTTGCAATGGTTTGAAATATCAGCCAAATTCTTGCAAATGCAGGGGACACTACTGAAAAGTTGTGCCTTGATTTATGAGTAGAAAGGGATACAGCTGAAGCAATGACTTCATCGCATTTACTGTTGCACGTGCATGTCCGGAGAAAAATTGCATTGCTGCATGTCCAACTGTGACTTTGTCCCTCCACATTTAATACTGTATGTTGTGCTCAAACCCGGGCCGTTCCAGTGCTTTAACAGCCCTCATTATCAGATATTAGAAAACCACATGTCCTGCATAGATTGCCCATTGATTCTTTGCATCTTTGTTGCTGGAAATGAGTGCTCACTTAATCATTTTTCTGATCATGCTTGCTGATTACAGGAAATGGAAAACAGAAAAGAAATAGGACATTACAGGAGGTGAAGAACTTTCAACAGAGGTTTGCAAAATGATCACATCTGTCGATCATTTTGCTGGAAATGTTTCTGTCTGAGCTCAGATGATTTAATGTAACATACAGCCATGTGATGCTGCTGCTGTTGCCACAGTGTAGAATGACGGGTGATCAGCTGCTTTCTGGCACTTAAAACGCAACACACGCAGGGAAAATACAGGGTAGGAAAGCAGAGGAACAGTGATGGTGTCCAATTACTCTGTAAGCTCACTTCTACCCAAACGTTCTCAGCCTCTCATCTCTTCCATTTTGAGGATCTTTACTGCTTTGCACTGCAAAACCAGTGCAGCCAAGTAATCTGCAACCACTTCAATCATTTTCTGAAATTAGAGCTGATTCACTCATCTCTATAGTCATTATTCCAGCATCATCTCTGCTCTTCTTTGAATCTTGTAAAAGGATCTTTCTCTGTATCCGCCGCGCCTGGGTGGTGTCCCAACACCTGCAGAAAGACCTGGTGTTCCAACAAATGCTCTCAAGTAGTGAAATTTCCTCAAGGACACAGCAGTGTGGGGCAGCAGTATTATGTAATTCACACTGAAATCATTGAATCTCAATTACATTAGCGTTTATCGCATGTTTTATCGTAACAACAGCTGTTCAAAAGGGGATTTTCTTCCTCACGAAGCATTGTCCCTAGCTGAGTATTTCCATCTTATTGGGTTTGTGTATGTCTGTATTTGGGAGCAAGTATCCTAGGAAAATGTGGCATAATCGCAGAGCTGTCTAATACTCACTGTCAAACAAATGACACAAAGTAGCGATCATGCTGACAGAAAAAAAGGGGGGCACAGCCTGCAGAATTTTGTTAGGTCAGACACTTTAAGTAAATGTGGCGTGTCAGTGGTTCATTGTGTCATTATGTGTTGTTTAATATTTAGCCAAGACCACTTTGTTTTCACCACTATATTCAATAAAAACCGGTGCTGTGAGCTCAGCCCATCTCTGCCAGCTGTGCAGATGAGTCCCACCAGGATTAACTAAGTCAGACTCGTTTATTCACTTTGGAAGAAGGTTTTTGTCAAATATAATGTTGGATGGCTAACTGCCCTCAACCAAGGACTTTTTTCTACTACATTGTTTTATGAAACTGTGCAATGAAATCACAATTTCAAACCCAAAACTCTTCCGCCCTGACAGAAAACAAACAAAGAAAAAAATCCCCAATTTAAGTGGTATTTATCCTTTTTCATATATTTGTGTTTTGATTTATTAAACTCAAGTTCAGCATTAAAAACAAAAGTCCAGATAATTCATGTAAAAATCAATAAAAACGTCCATGTGTATGTTGTGACCGGTCTGAGGTGGACTTTTGATAAAACATTTTGACATTTAGACACAACATCATGTCTCCTTTTTACTGGGTTTTATAAGATAAGAGTAGTAAAACAGTCCAGGCCAGAATAGTAGTAAAAAAAACCTCTGTCACGTCGAAGGTTTTTAACAGAAGATGGTGGCCTTCCTGTTAGTTTTAGCTTAACCCAATCGTACCATTTTCCACCACAAAACAGAAGAACATTTGAACAAATACACTAATACCTGCAGGTAAAGCTTGCTTTGCCATGTTGATGTTTGTCTAAACAAGTTGCGTCCTTTATTCATTCATTCTCCATACAGTACCTGCCTCAATCCTGTTCAGCGTTTTGGTGGTCTGCTGCAGTACAGCCTGGCCAGGTCTGTAATCGCTGGCACTAAACTTAAGCATCCTTCCAAGCTGCATGAGGTAACATGCATTTTAATGCCATCAGTATTGGATTTGTTCCTTGGGAGCCTCGATTCATACAAAAGTCTCCCAGGCAACCGGCCCTTACAGAAATTAGTATTTCTGAAAAATACGTAGAAGCTGGATTTTTTTGTTTTACAATTAATTTCTCCAAGATATGAAATAGTGGATGGAGGAACTACAGGACTGATTATGGAAATGTTACTTTACTACATCCAGCAGTTAGGGAAACGGAGATATAGACCTAACAGTAACAGGGACAGAAGACGGTTATCTTAGACTGATCCATAAAGTCAAATAAAGCAGACTGATTAAACTACTCGCTCCAGTGAACTGTAAGCGGTCTGCTGTTCTGTGAAGTACAGCGTTGTGCTGTGCAGCGTGCATGTAGTGGACACAGCAGAGAAGAGAAGACTTGTGCATGCATGCGCTTTAAACCACAAGCGGGAAAGTGAGGCGAGGAGAGATGAATGGAGTCTTTGAGAGATAACTGATTGCGACCCGCTAACAAGGCACACTTGTTGAGGTAAAGTGGCAGCTCGAGAGTTATTTAAGGTGTTCTCTTTGTATTGGTGGATCCAGGAAATTGAAAGTGAAGATCCAATGTGGACTCTGGCTCTAATGCCTCTTTTGCACTAGTATCGGTTGAGCCCGGCTCCGCTCGGCGCGGTACGGCACGGTTCCACCCGTGTGTTTTCGCATTGCCAGGGGAGAAGCGGGCAGGTTTGGGTGAAGCTGCTGTGACGTACTCGATTGCGCAACCGCTTTGTTCATGTCGCGCTGATGAGAAATCAGCTGGAGCCGGGAGCGGCTGAGAGTAAAACAGCCCGTCTACATCCCTTTTTAAATTTTTTCTCCTCAGTCACCAGGTTTATGAACATCTGCGCCTCAGAGTTGGATCACCAAACAGACGTTTTGCGCTTTATAATAAAATCGCTGCGAGCCGCGAGTCGCCTCGCTCTGACTCCCGCTTCCTGATTCAAACGTCTGACGGCCCCGCCCCTCGACCAATCAGAGGCGCGGAGGGTGGTGGCGGCCCCGCCCCCGACCAATCAGTGGCGAGGAGGGTGGTGACGTCAGAAATAGTCCCTTCTCAGCCCGCAAAGAACCTGGCTGAAATGGTTACAGAAAAAAGTATCGACTTGGAGCGGCTTTACCCGTCTCAGCCCTAGTGCGAAAGCGCAAAATGGGGCCATAGCGGGTAGAACCGGGGAGAAGTGAGACTAATGCAAAAGCGCCATAAGTGAGCTGGGGCCTGTTTCAGCAGGTTGTGTTGGTTTTGTGTCCAAAGAATGTTCATTGATGTTCAAATCGTTGTATAAATAGTGGGGTTTTTTTTTTTCATGAAGCCTAATACCCTTTTATCAGTTGGTTTCATTTTCAGCAGCAGTTGTTTGGACACAGCAGCAACAATAAGCAAATGGAAGTAGATGGAACCTAACGTTGTCCATTTTATAAAGATAGCTTGTCTTTATGATAAAAATTGAGCTCCATGTCTAGCAACAGCCCTGCTGTCCTCTCAAAGAGAAACAGTGATGAAAAAGGGTTTTTCTTGTTTTTATTTGTATTTATTTCAGCTCCAGCTGTTGTCTGCTATGTAAACGTCTGTGAATGGGACTAATTTGGCCTAGAATAAACAAGAAGCACAGAAAAATGTGATTTGTTTTGTTTAACTGAGTATTTATGAGAGACATACGGCATTCAAGAGATATACTAGTCCTACTAATAACATAAGAACAAAAAGCACTTGTTTTCAAACAAGAAAACATGTAGGTCATTGGTTCTGCGACTACATGAGAAATTCATTTGTCGGCATTAGTTTCTGATTACCCTGATATTGTTAAAGAGTCACAGGACACATTGCAGAAAATAATCCAGGAGCCCCTGGGAGAATTAAAATGAGCTGATCAGACGTTGTGAAGCTGTGTGTAGGAGATGTTATACAACCAGCACAAATAAGAATATAAAGTAAAAACCTTCAAGAAAAATGCCATACCAAACTTTAAGTTTTCATTTAATGCACTCTAAGATATCATTGCTGTATTGAAACGATGCCAGGGTTCTGCAGGTGATTAGGTATCAGCTTGTTATCTAGGTCTATGCAAGACTATCAGTTAGCCATTCATTTGAGCCAGGTGTAACGGAGAAGGGAAACATCTAAAATATGTATGGTGGGTAGAACTAGTGCTGGGCGGTATGACCAAAAATTTATATCACGGTATTTTTCAAAATTATATCGGTTTCACGGTATATCACGGTATTATTTTTTTTTCATGCACAACTGGGTGTTAACCACATTTTCTAATGATTTGTAAAGGAATTGCTGCAGTAAATTGGCTTAGAATGGCCTATTTTACTGTCATGAGGAGGATGCATAAATCAAATAAATGTGATTTAGGCATGCTTTTCAAAAGAAAAAAATCTTTTACAAAATTACAAGGTAGAAAATATTTATTGAACATAAAAAACTGAATTTTTTTTAATTTCCCAGCATTATGTTGTTTTGGTTCCACTTCCTGGTGAATGTTAGGTAAAATTCTTATGTGGTTACTTTTTGGTTGGCCAACGATTTATGTTTGTGGTGCGCAACTGTTACGGGAGCGGCTAGTCTATTTCCTTATATTACAACGCCGTTATTAATTGTTCGTTTTTTTTCCCACTTATTCCACCGAACACGGAAAGTGTTTTTTTGCCATTTTCGGCCGAACAATTTCGGTTACCGAACAATCGGTGCATCACTAGTGCTTAACAGTCCCCTCACAAACAGTGTCCAGCGGCGCTACGTTCCGCCGCGCGGCGCGGCGTTCCCAACGTTGTGTACTCTACTGTACATACTCACCGGTATTACGGTATATGAAAAATTCATATCATAAGAAAAATAAACACCGGTATTCAGTATGAACCGGTATACCGCCCAGCACTAGGTAGAACCTGGACTGAAGAAAATTGAACTATACTGATCCAATTGTCTAAACCAGTGTTTCCCAGTCCTGGTCCTTGGGGGTCACTGTCCGGCACGTTTTAGCTGCTACGCTGCTTCAGCACTCCGGGATTCAAGTAGATGTCTCATTAACAGAGTCTTCCTGACCTTGATGACAAGCTAATGAGTACCATTAATTTTGAATCAGGTATGTTGAAGCCGAAAAACATCTAAAACATGCAAAACAGGGTCCCCGAGGACCAGGATTGGGAAACACTGGTCTAAACTGTAATGGTCAATTATATAAATTAGAGAACATGCACAAAGACTTGGGGAAGCTGTGCTAGTGCCTTTTACTGTTAAAAACGTGTTTCTTCTCCATCATCTCTGATGTCAGGAGGTGATTGTAGTGATGAGTCTTTTAACTACGCAAGCAGACTGTGGTCAAGGAAAGCTGGCTCTTTAAGGAGCAGAGATGGACAAATGACCTCTGGTTTGTTAACAAATGTGGGAGAAGATCATTGAATATGATGAAAACAATGTTTAGTCAAAGAAAGATTGACAGGATTTGTCTGGTTTTCCCACCATTTCTGTAAGGGAGCGTTCATGCAGGGGAGTAAAATGTCAGGTTTTAGAGCAACAGTTACTCTACTACCTTCAGTATGACATCTTTTCCTGTGTTGTTAATGCATTTTTCAGTAAGATAATGCAAAGGCACAGCTGAATAAGAATAGGGCATGACCACTGGACACTCCTTCGTGCAGGCCTGTCGTTGAAAAAGACTTATCTTGGGTTCATATGACCTGCAGTAAGATTAAAGTAAATTTGCAAGGCTCTTTACCCCCCATACTGTCCCAGCGTTGCAACTGGTGTCTACAGTTTATTGACCCTCTTACCCTGTACAAACTGTGAGTTGAGACAAAACTTTTTCTGAGCTGCCCACAACATGAATGCATGACTAGACCATCAGACTGCGGTCATTAGTCCATCTTTGCCTGTCCTACTATTCTGAGGCCATGCAGTTATTTGGTTTTGCTGTGTCTGCATGCAGTGAGTTGGACGAAACATGTATTACCTCATGGAAAAAGGTTTCCGATGCCCGTCCATAATTATAGCATGATATCATTTTGTTTCATAGTGTGGGTGTACACCAAGGCAGCAAAGAATGAAACACAGCCTGACATGTGCTAGTGGAGGTTGAAACACACACACACACACACACACACACACACACACACACACACACACACACACACACACACACACACACACACAGTAGTGAAGTGGTAGAGCTATAAACACCGGTCCGAGGTCTTTTAATGCCACAGGTGTCCGTCTGTACAGTGACATCTGACACGCTGTCCAGCAGACACCTGACCCTCGTGCTTCTCTCCAGACAGTGTGATGGTTACTTATCTTTCAACCACATTTATAGATAGCAGCCAAGTCAGAGGTCACAAGCTGGTAGGAAGGAGATATGCAATTAGATGCTATGTAGTCATCAGTCATTCCTGTGGAGTGATCACAACGATAAATACATGTCAATACTCTTTATACGGCCCACTACCCTGAAATGAGAATAGTACGTGTGATGGAAAATATAGCCTTGGCCACTTCCACGACAAGTAGTTCCAACACATCAGATCAAACACAGCATTAGATTTTTTTTCTTTCCTTACAGTTTGAGCCCACAATATTATCTTGTCACCATCACTTCATTTGTTAGCATCCACATGCCAGTCCAGTACCATAACCTCCTATTCTTCAGCTATATTTTTTTACATTTTTCTCTTCTTTTATTATTATTTTTTTTTAAAAAGGTGCATGGAGAATATGTGGTCTTGAATGAGGCATATGATGTGCCCGTATGTTGTCACGTTTCAGTGCACTGAAATCATTCCAATCATTACCTCATACCTGTTGAAAGATGCAGTTTGACTTAAAAAAATGCTGCAATTTTAGGTTACACCATGAATGACCACCCGCCATTTATGTTGTTAAAGCTCATAAAAATCATTCAGCATGTGGAATACATTAGTAGATGTTTAAAATAAACAAACAGATCATCTCTGCTTTCCTCTCACCCGGCTTGAAAGCATCTTGTTACAATAAATCCCACCGTCAACCCCTAACAGGGAAGAGCTCGGATGGACTTTTCTTCTTTTTTATCTGATTAGATTAAATAATGTCAGGTAAAATAATCTTTTGAAGCTTCAATCGTCTTCTTGTGCAATACTCCGGCAGAAAAAATATTGCAAATAAAGTTTAGACTGTTGATAGATACAACTCATTGTGTTTTGGTGTTGTTTAGGTTGATCTCCTGAGGCCGTGCGGGTACTCTGGGTGGAGCTGGGGGGGTGATGAGTGTGTGATGAGGGACTGAGCTGCCGGCACCGTGAGTCCACGGTCAGTCAGAATAAATCCACACAAAGCTTTCAAGAAGTGAGACGGCTCAGAGGATTAGCGGACTCATGACAGTCTACTGGGGCATGGTGGGGGGAAAAAAACAGAGAAACAACAAACTGCACTGTCCCAAGCTCAGGAAGATTAGGATTAATGAAGTTTTATACAACTCTACATGTCCAAACAAAGTTTTTTAACTGTTCATCAAGAGATTTGCTGTAACTGTTCGATATAAAAGCGGTAACGGTGTCATAACCAAACAAGAATAAGAAAAATGTGTCCATTTCTTTACCTTTAGCGGTAATAGGGGCTGATTTTGGGCAGGAATCAATGGGATTATTTTTTTTTTTCACAAGGGGTTTAAATTACCATTTAAAAGCTTGGAGATTCAGCTGTTGTGACTTCGTACTCATTCATGAGTCAATGCTTGTGAAGACCCTCTGGAGGTAGGCTTGCAAATCTCCCCTGTCTCCGATGTCAGACGTGTATGGAGAAGGCTGTTTAGAGTAAAGCTGAGTAAATTAATCCGACAGCCACTATAAGCATCGCAATCAGCGTAAACATCCAGTTATGGTTTTACCTTTTACGTTGAAATGTACATGCACATAAGTCATCGAGAAGAGGCTGAACTGCAACTTGAGAGAGTTTTCTACAACCGCTATCACTGTACATCATTCAACCATGTCCAAGTAGGTGATTGAGGAGTTGTGCCTGTTTACCCAGCGAGCTTGTGTGTTGTTTTCCCAGCTGGTCCGTAGGAGAGTGGGGAGCATGCAGCCGGAGCTGCGGAGGAGGGGAGCAAATACGGAGGGTCCAGTGTGTTCGGATAACCAGCCAGACCGGCGTAGACATCCTGGAGGACTCTCACTGTGCCCAGCCTGCCCCTGCGAGGAGGCGAGCCTGCAGCTCACACAGCTGTCCACCAGTCTGGACCACCGGGCCCTGGTCACAGGTAAGGATATAAAACTGTGTCAAGATGTGTAAGAATTAACTTTCAACTAATGTGAGTGAGTAAAGACTTTGTCGTGGCTGGAAGCGTCGCCCCACAGCTGGAGAAACACTTCAGAGTTGCACATTCAGCCCATATTGTGTTCAAGTAAGCCCTACTTTTGATGGCTTCACCACATTTTATGACAATCACATTTTATATGACCTCAGTGGCTTTAAACTATGCTTGATTCCATTAAGACCTCAGCGTCTTTGTTCTCTTCCCAGTTCCTCTGCATTGAGTGTGCTGACTTGTCCTGATGTCAGACATTTCTAACTGCCATTTTTACCCCAAATGTCCCAAACTGGACTACTCGGGCGGTGCACTTTCCCTGTAGTACTTCTTGGCCCAGTGTACCGTGTCACAGTCTTGTGTTTACTGGATGTAGAGAAGCAGTTTCAAGATTTTGATTCAGATTAAACTATAAAGCGTGCCCAGAATCTAAATGAATGTTGAGGGCGGAGGGCTGTGAGACTGCTTAAGAGGAATTATTAAAGCCTTGTCGGTCGTTGTATAGAGAATATGGATATAATGTTTGGTGGCCCTTGTTCCTGCGTGCTATGAACCCGTTGAGATATGCAGGCCGTGAAATGTCTTTCATCTGCAGTATTCAACACATGATGAATCTTCTTTGATACTGAACAGTTAAATGTTCATTAAAAGGCTCTGACATGATGTTGTAAAATGCTGAATTATTTAAATGAGTGGCCTTGTGTCGATGTTAATCATCTATTAAACCTTCCTTTTACAAAGGTGCCCAGTTCATTTATTGTTGTACAATAAAAACATATGAAACATATAATACTACAGCGTTTGAACCAGCGGATATATTGTCATTACATGGGAAAACACCACACCTACATTAAGACTCCAAGTTTCCTGAAATTGTGCATTTTAAAGCAGTCGTGTGCAAACATTTACTCTGAATAACTCTTTCATTTTAATCTTTTACTGGCTTTTACTGGCATCAAAGTTATACAACAGTTTGAAAAAATTTTGATAACATTTTTCAAAATATTCTATATTTTTAAAGTTGATTAATGAAATCGACTTATGAATTAAACAAAACCCTCAAAATTTTGGGGGCTTTTAAGAGAGAAATGAACAATAATAATAAAAAAAACATTATTTGTAGACAAGTTCTGCTAAGTTGGATTTATCTCCCTTAGAGTTAGAAAAACTAATTTGATATCATCAGCTCTGACATATTATGTTTCGGTAGAAATGAAACATGTGCTGCTTTGCATAAACGCCTAGCAAAATAAATGTCTCCAAACGTGTTGTGAGCCGTCTATTTTGATAGCAGAACTAATCAGAATTTCAAAAACGCTGGTCCTGTCTGTAGTGTCTTGTCTTAAAGCATCAAATGACATCAGATATAATGATCATGTTTCCTTTTAACTTGGCAGTGTTCACGCAAGTGTGGTAACGGTGTGAAGAAGAGGACCGTGCTGTGCACTAGTACCAGTGCAAGCGCTCAGACTCGCACGCTGCCAGACGGCGAGTGTGCAGGCCTTCAGAAACCCGCCAGCCAAGAGCCCTGCTTCGTCAAACGCTGCCAGAAACAGCGCAAGGTCCAGTGGTTTGTCTCCACATGGCAGGAGGTAATTCAGCATCTGTAATAAGGACTTGCATCGAGTATGAAAGAAAAGCAGTAATCTTGCACTTTGTTCATTTGGTTTGGACCGCTGTGACTGAATTCTCTTTCTCTTCTCGATCTGGTCTCAATGTTCAGTGTTCTGCAACATGTGGTCACGGCTATCAGGCACGCTTCATCAAGTGTGCAGAGAAGGTGTGTATTGAGATGTTTGTTTACTTAAATATAGTAAAATGGTAATTCCTAACTATTAAACCACTAATTTTGAGCATTATGACGCATCACTTCTCATCTTGTTCAGACCTACTTTGTTACTATTTGTCTTTTAAATTCTTATGTTTACTTATTTTAAAGACATGTGCAGTGTTGTTATTGTTTTAGACTATTAGAAATAACTTTTTTTTGCCATCCTGCAGCTTTCACTAACTGTTTTGCATCCATACTATAAGGACACTGCCGGAAAATACAGGGAACTTGCTGCCAAGAAGTGCCACCACGTCCCCAGGCCCACAGTGGATCTTCAGAGGCCCTGCATCCTGGCTGAGTGCCCTGCCCGCACAACCTCCCCGGCCCACAGATGGAGGATGCTCCCTCATCCCCTCCCTCATCCCCTCCCTCACCATCTACCTCCGCCAGAGTGGCACCCATCTCCTTGGTCTCAGGTAAGTTCACCTGAATCAGGGTTTCATAGCTTACATTTAAAGGGGACCTATTATGGCATCTAATCCCTATTTTAAACAGGCCTTGAATGTCTTAAAAACAAGCTTTTTGCTAAATAAATGAGAAATTCAGCCTCTGAGCCATGTCTTTATCATCCCAGTCTCTAGACTCCTTATCAATGCTGGATTCTGAGTGGGCGGGGAGGCTATGATAATGAGGCTCTCTGCCTGAATGACGCGATACACCACTACGAAAAAATGTCAAGAGCTCCGGCTGGCGGAGTTACACCGTGTCCTAACTGCATGCAATGCGAGCGAGCGTCAGCGCCAAAATCAATTCCATTGCTTTATTAGGGCCCGAGCACTTACAGTGCAAAGGCCCTACTGTATCTGTAGGAATGTTTTCTTTCTTTCTTCTTTTTTATTTTTCTGACGAAAGGAGGGCCTTTTTTTCTCCCTAAACGTGCCCCAAAAGTCACCAAATTTTGTACGCAAGCCAGGCCTGACGAAAAATTTGATATTTAATGGTTTGCATTAATGGGCGTGGCCTAATGGTTCAACAGCGCCCCCTAGAAAACTTTGTGCCTCAAGCCCCACAATACGGTCTGACGTACATGCACCAAAATCGGTACACACCTGTATCATGTCACAACTTAAAGAAAAGTCTCTTGGCGCCATGGCCGAAACCGAACAGGAAGTCGGCCATTTTGAATTAATTGTATAATTTTGCCGCAATTTATGCCATTTCTTCGGCCGTTTCTTCAGCCGTTTCTTCGCCCGAACCGTAACGTACACCCAGGTGTGTTATACATCAAAATGTGTGTCTGGATCCTGCGACGACACGCATTACTTTTCTCAGTCAAAAGCGTTACCGTGGCGACAATAGATGCCAAAAAGCGTGCCCCCCCTTCATGTGATTGGTCCATATTTGATAGTTCCTACTTTCTGCCATAACTTTTGAATGGTTTGACATAAAGACTTGTGGGTGGTGTCATCAGACTCAGTTTTGAGTCCTTGAACAAAATTGGAGCAAATTAGCCCGCCCCTTCTTCTGATTGGTTGATATTTGATAGTCCCTATTTTCGGCCATAACTTTTGAATGGTTTGATATAGAGAGTCGTGAACATTTGTCGGACGCCCTGCTTCTATTTTCTTCTTGTCACTCGCGTTGAAAGTCGGTTGAAAGCGCTGATCCAGTTAGTTGAAATGAGAAGTTATCTTTATGATACCTCCTCATTTCACTACAAAAACCTCAATAAAGTGTCAGCTGGCTGGAGGGAGATGGACAGAGAGCGTCCGATGTCACGCAGTGCTACGCGATAGTCGGACGGTCGCATGCAGTTACACGATTTTATAGTTGTGGGCGTGGTTTGGATTTTTGTTACGTAACGAAAATGCGCAGAATCTGAACGGCTCGTAGATCCACATCACACTGGACGGCTCATCCGGGCGGCTGTACAGACACTGCAGAATTTGGTTGCTTTCCTCCTTCTCTGAGTTGGCAGGCTGAGGGGAGACCACTTTATATATGTTAAAGCAAGAAAAAACGTGTTTTTCATAATAGGTCCCCTTTAAGGTACGTGATCATGTGATTATCAAGAGAGGAGTGAGTGAACATGTGGCGGTGAGTTCCTGGTGCTCCATGGTCAAAGCCCTGTTTCCTTGTACAGTGTTCTGTGACGTGTGGAGGAGGGGTCCAGGCCAGGACAGTCCAGTGTAAGGTCCAGGGGACGCCTTCTTCCGGCTGTGCCACGCATCTTAAACCCTCAGTGTCCCAGGCTTGCAATACCAACTTCTGCCCACAACCGGAGAAGAAAGGTCTTACTAACAACTTTAAACATATAAACGTGTAAATTATTGTTTATTAAGAAGCTTTTTTTGATTGTTTTTTTCCCTCCCACAGACTATGCATGTCGGGATTACTTCAGCTGGTGTTACCTGGTGCCGCAGCACGGCGTCTGCAACCACAAGTTCTATGGCAAGCAGTGCTGTCAGTCCTGTTCGAATTCAAATCTATAATCTTTAAAAGAAACCAAGTCTGCGTCACAGACATACACATAACTAGATTGTCGTAAGACCATGTTTTATGGCCATGCTTGCAAGGATGTTTTCTTGTTCAACGTGTGTGGCGAGCACTAATAACAAAGCAGATAACAGTGGATGCAGAAAAGTGTTGCAGTTCCCTTTGTCTTCCCCGTGATGCCGGACATCTGGATACGAGAATAAGAAACTGCCAGCGGGAAACAAGAACTTGATCAGAACAGAGAGAAAAAGAGAATCTTGATCAAAGTAAATAGGACCGACACGTCGAGGAGGAACTGAAAGCCCAAACCTTTGTTTATAATAACGTTTGCAACTGAATGATTTTGTACAATAGCCAGTCAAGACGAGCCAGTAGAGAACGAATGTGGAGGGTGATATTCCTACTGGCCGGTGCTGTTCTCCTTTAGCCGGAAATCTGGGATCTGATTTCTTTTAAAAGGGATATTTCAAACACATTATTGAATAGTCTTACATTTACCTTTTAGAATTAGCTTCTTCTTTTTTTTTTAAGGAAAATATCTGATCAAGCTCAACATTTCAAAGAGCTGTACAACAGCAGAACGCTCTGTTATGAACTAAAACCAACAAAACTGGTGGCATCGAACATGGCAGAACTGTTTGAGACCCGACAGACAGGTGTGTGAACTGGTTTTCATACTCTATGGTGCTAAAACTGTCACTTCTTCAAGATTCAGGACAGAACTCATGAATTGTGTGACCTATGTACAGTATTGTGTGTTTTATTTATTGACTTTACAATACAGTATTGCTGGAAGCCTGTATTAATAAGCAGTATAAATGTATCCTTTTTATAAAACCTTAACCCCAATACCTGAATATTTCATTTCATGCTTCATTAAATGCCGGCAAACCCCCACATTTCCATGCAAAACTCCTGTGTTTGTTTTGACAAACAAAGAAAAAGGAAAACAGCTGTAAAATCGAGTTATTAAAACAACAAACTTTGTGAGCATTTTGTAAATGAGGCAAGGCTCCATATTGTATTATTCTACAGTATTATACATGACAGTCATGTATTGCATGCGTTGGAATGTCACAAAAATGAATTGCATGTCAACAAATGTCAAATATCATCTTTCAGGGGTTATAAACGTTTAAACTGAAAGGATTCAGACATAAGAGGGAAAGACTCAGGAAGAAAACTTGATAACGTGCCGTCATCGTTCTCTGATAAAGGATTTGCCATTTAACATGTGACGTCGCTGTTCTCATCCGTTTTTATCTCCATTTTAGGGTGAGACTTGTGTTTTGCTGTATTTTTGTAGCATCAGCTTTGTAACTCAGATTTAGCAGCAGTCTGTAAATGTTGAAATATCGTGACCCTGTTATTGGCCTCTATTTATTGCCTTTCTTTACAACATATAAACTTCTTCATACATATTCAACCACCTACAGTCATGAATTAGCCTTAATATATCAGGCTTGTTTCCATGGCAACTGATGAATTGAATCCAAGTTCAGAAACACCATTACTGATCCGTAGTTAGAGGTGCCAACCCATAATCCACCAGTCACAAATGTCTGATGTTTAATGTAGAGAACAGAGCAAGTTCTGGTGGGTTAAGAGAAGAAAAGTTCTGGAGAGGCAAAACAGAAACAATACTTTATTAGGGCTGCCTTTACTACCTCTTCCTTTTTAATCTGCCGCTCAAACACACACGAGGTTGGGAAAGTGCAGCTGCCTATGCGTGCGTGCGTTGAGAGTATGGCTCAGAACTTGTCCTGGGCTGATTGTCCTCCATCATCTCATCAACATACAAGCTCAGATAGCTTGGTTATCTCACCCCTCTGTCCTACCCTCACATCTGCTCTGTGGTAGATGTTATTAACGTTGCTTTGTCTGCACAAGATTCCTCTTTGGCCAAACAATCTAAAAGCTCCAGGGATTCGCATACCAGCCCCTCTCCAAGCCGACACCCCAGAGGACTCTCCAGATCCATCCATCCATTACCTATACCTGCTTCTTCCTGTTTAGGGTCACGGGGATTAGCTGGAGCCCATCCCAGCTCTCTTCATGTGAAAGGCAGGGGTAAACCTTGGACAGGCCGCCAGTCCTTGGCCTCAAGATCTGCCTCTCAGCTCTCATTGTGCTTTATGGAACAATAAATGTTTTAATTTTTCATAGTGGTCTGTGTCCTGCATTTTGGGTCCAACCAGTGTGTAAACAAAATCTGACAATGAGCAAATAAGTAGGCGACTTTTAGTACCATGGATATACAAAAAGGCAATTATAGCTGCAAGTTAATAAAACAAATTCACTGGGTTAAATGCAAGGGAGCAATCCATGCTGCCATGATTGGACTGAGATGTCCAAACCCTGACCAGCAACTACCAAAGCTTCAGCAGATCAGCACCGTCTGTGGTTTGAGTGTTTGAACCAATGTTTTTGTCAGAGGGGTCTGAAAGCTTTTCAGAGAGAATAAAGGATTTTACCAGCTTCAGGTCTCTAAATCATTTGTCTGACAGCAGTATGAAGCAGTGAAGAAACACCAAATGAGAACAAAAATAACTCCTGCATTTACTTAGACTTTTATCTATTTAATAACGTAAGGTATGACTACAATATTTTTTATGTTTTGACTTTTCAACTTCTCTTTAAATATATATATATATATATATATATATATATATATATATATATATATATATATATATATATATATATATATATATATATATATATATATATACACATCCCATTTCTTCTGCAAAAATGTCTAAAATACTGATTATTCTTACCACAATACTGGTTTCCAGTGTACATTCTAACTACATCAGGTGATTTTTCTCACATTTCTCTGTCCATTTTTCTTCTCAAAGACTCAGTCTCTGGTAAATTCTCTTTTTATATCTTTCAGAGAGAATAAAGGATTTTACCAGCTTCAGTTCTCTAAATCATTTGTCTGACAGCAGTATGAAGCAGTGAAGAAACACCAAATGAGAACAAAAATAACTCCAACATTTACTTAGACTTTTATCTATTTAATAACGTAAGGTATGACTACAATATTTTTCATGTTTTGATTTTTCAACTTATCTTTAAATATATATATATATATATATATATATATATATATATATATATATATATATATATATATATATATATATATATATATATATATATATATATATATATATATACACACATCCCATTTCTTCTGCAAAAATGTCTAAAATACTGATTATTCTTACCACAATACTTGTTTCCAGTGTACATTCTAACTACATCAAGTGATTTTTCTCACATTTCTCTGTCCATTTTTCTTCTCAAAGACCCAGTCTCTGGTAATTTCTCCTTTTATATCAAATCCTGGTTAAGTTTACTAACAATATGAATCTCTGCTTGTTTCTGGGATATATCCATGCAGATGAAAGAACACCACCTTAAGCTAAACCTCTTTAAGACAGTACTGCTGTTGATCCCAGCCAACCAGTCTATACAGAACAATATCAATGTCTGAATCGCGTCTTCGTCCTTCTGTCCTGCCAAGGTTGTGAGAAACCTGGGCGTCATGGTTAATGACCCGTTGTCCTTCTCTAACCTTTATCTTGAAATTGCTGCTTTGGATTATAGGACAAAAGTAAAATCAGGCCATATCAATCTAAATATGTCACACAGTGCTTGGTTCGGGCCACAGTCATTTCTCATCTCAATTACTGCAGAGCTCTTCTCTGGGGCGACCAGTATGCATATGGGAATTTCTACGGATGCTCCAGAACACAAAGCTCAACCTAACCACAATAGGACTCATGTCACACTGTTTCCGGCTACCTACCCCCGACTCCCTGAATAAAGTCATTCATGCTTGCCAACAAACATTGCCTTCTTTTACGGACCCTGTCTGGCACTGCCAAACAAATCCAGATGTTCTCGTTTGTTGTTCCACACTGGTGGAACAAACTACCAGCTGCTTCCAGAGCAGGGTAGGAACCGGTTGCTCTAAACTCTCCTCCGAAAACACCTCATATCCTAATCCCAAATTCATAATTCACCTAATCGAACTCACATCTAACTGCATTTGTCTATGTTCACTTTCTCTACAGATCTTTTTTGTCACCTAACATGCTCAATTGACTTGCCACTCAATGCTCTAGTCTAACTGTACTGTAGCTTGATTATCCCTCACCTGCTAGTCACCCTGGACAAATGCGACTGCTAAATGAGTAACTCTGATTGTACTTGTCAACATTGAACATTGAAATAAAACCCTGTTTAAACCGCTGGACAAGCCGAACTGCCTCGTCCAAACTTTTTTTTTTTTAATGCATCACAGTCTTGAAAAAAAAAATGTATGTACAGTGTATTTATTCAGCCACCAATGGTGCAAGTTCTCCCACTTAAAAAGAGAGGCCTGTAATTTTCATCATAGGTAACTTCATCTATGAGAGACAGAATGGGGGGAATGAACCCAGGAAATCACATTGTAGGATTTTTACTGAATTAATTGGTAAATTCCTCGGTAAAATAAGTATTTGGTCACCTACAAACAAGCAAGATTTCTGGCTTTCACAGACCTGTAACTTCTTCTTTAAGAGGCTCCTCTGTCCTCCACTCGTTACCTGTATTAATGGCACCTGTTTTAACTGGTTATCAGTATAAAAGACACCTGTCCACAACCTCAAACAGTCACACTCCAAACTCCACTATGGCCAAGACCAAAGAGCTGCCAAAGGATGTGAGAAACAAAATTGTAGACCTGCACCAGGCTGGGGAGACTGAATCTGCAATAGGTAAGCAGCTTGGTGTGAAGAAATCAACTGTGGGAGCAATTATTAGAAAATGGAAGACATACAAGACACTGATAATCTCCCTCAATCTGGGGCTCCACGCAAGATCTCACCCCGTGGGGTAAAAATGATCACAAGAACGGTCAGTAAAAATCCCAGAACCACACAGGGAACTAGTGAATGACCTGCAGAGAGCTGGGACCAAAGTAACAAAGGAACCATCAGTAACACACTACACCGCCAGGGACTCAGATCCTGCAGTGCCAGACGTTCCCCCTGCTGAAGCCAGTACATGTCCAGGCCTGTCTGAAGTTTGCTAGAGAGCATTTGGATGATGCAGAAGAGGATTGGGAGATGTTATATGGTCAGATGAAACCAAAATAGAACTTTTTGGTAGAAACACAACTTGTCGTGTTTGGAGGAGAAAGAAAGCTGAGTTGCATCCAAAGAACACCAAACCTACTGTGAAGCATGGGGGTGGAAACATCATGCTATGGGGATGTTTTTCTGCAAAGGGACCAGGACGACTGATCCATGTAAGGGAAAGAATGAATGGGGCCATATATCGTGAGATTCTGAGTGAAAACCTCCTTCCATCAGCAGGGCATTGAAGATGAAACATGGCTGGGTCTTTCAGCATGACAATGATCCAAACACACCACCCGGGCAACGAAGGAGTGACTTCATAAGAAACATTTCTAGGTCTTGCAGTGTTTTAGCAGGTCTCCAGATCTCAACCCCATAGAAAATCTTTGGAGGGAGTTGAAAGTCTGTGTTGCCCGGTGACAGCCCCAAACCATCACTGCTCTAAACGAGATCTGCATGGAGGAACGGACCAAAATACCAGCAACAGTGTGAAAACCTTGTGAAGACTTAAAGAAAACATTTGACCTCTGTCACTGCCAACAAAGGGTAGATAACAAAGTATTGAGATGAACTTTAGTCATTGACCAAATAGTTATTTTTCACTATTTTCATTTTGTCTCTCATAGTTGAGATATACATGTGATGAAAATTACAGGCCTGTTTCATCTTTTTAAGTGGGAGAACTTGCACAACTGGTGTCTGACTAAATACTTTTTTTCCCCACTGTATAGTGATATATGAAATGGATTTATCCAAAAAACATTTAAAAAAAAAAGCATGAAACAATGTGTGTTCATACTATCTGCAATTACGGTAAATAAAAGTCAAAATGAATTTAAAAAATCACTTTCTTTTTTCAATGTAATTTTCAGTAACAATATCAACTTTTTCTGAGTCGGTGATGAACTGCACGATGTTATTAGGTGGGACACGTTCAGTTTACAGGAGCACATTTGGTTAAAGGGTGCTTTAACTAGGGAGAGTGGTAGCCTAGTGGTTCCAGAGGGGGCTGGGGTTTGGAGGTCTGGAGGACTCAGGTTCAAGCCTCTGGATTGCAACCAAGGTCAACCACTTTGGGCCCCTGAGCAAGGCCCATAACCCTTACTGCTCCCTGGGCGCAGTGCAAATGGCAGACCTCTGCTCCTAGTTTGAATAGAAAGAGAGAAAGAAGAGAATACATTTCTCCAATGTGGGATTACTAAGGGAAAAATGTATTTTAATTAAAAGGACTGGACTTGAGGTACCATAAAACAGAACAGGTCCATGGTGTCAGGATGCCCTGGGGTTGCTCTCGTGAGCCTACTTAAAAAAAAAACAAAGTGATACGAGGTGAGACGGTGATTTCTGTAGGTGTTCACATTTCACCACTCCTACACAGTCAAACCAAATCTGCTTTGGCCTGCTTGCTTGTATCTCAAACAATATAAAAGTCTTGTCGTATTGTATGAGTATGTGTAGACTGAGAGAATACAGCGGTAAAACTCATCCATCCAACAGTTATTGTCCTTTTTAATATGATTTAATCTTAATGCACATATTTTTCTTTTTAACTTCAGCATACAGTATCTTCACTGTTTCATTCAGAAGTGATACCACCTCATAAGGGGTCCACATTTACTTATAAACTAAATAGGTGGAATTAAAAAAAAACTTGGCTGACTTATTTGTCTTTATTACACGACTGAGAAAATCCTCTGCAGGTCTTTCACCATGTGGCTAATGCACGTGTCATAACAAAACTCAAAAGAGATATGATGAGGCTCCCACTATAAGACTGCGTGCTGGGGCCTAAATCTCCAGCATGAGTGGAGGGCAACACCTGAGCCGGAGCCCTCGCTGGCAGCAACACCAGGAGGTATCAGCCATTTCAACACGTATCAAATATTGTGTCTTGACTTTACTCTTCAGGCATCTCTCGTTTAGTAAAGGTGACACAGATGCTTAAAAACAAAATAACCATTGTACACTACAACCGTTATAATCCTCTGGGCTGTTCAGGCCCTGTGATAGAGAACTGTGGTGGTTGATTGGGGGGGGGGGGGCATAAGGGTAGACAAGGTGAGAAAGCCTGGGGAAGCCTGAAGAGAAACACATAGAAAGTATAAAGTGATGTTTTCTCAAATATGCATTGCTAAGTAGCATTTTCTTTTCATGAAATTAGATACAATTTTCAAAAAAGCGGAAAATGTTATTGATACTAGTTTGCTGACGATGACCATCTCCTCCGCAAAAGGACACAAATCACACTCCTTCCAAGTTTGTGGATGAACTATAAATCACCACTTTGTCTCTCCCTGTCAAATCAAAACCAAGTCTTTGAAAAAAAGTATGAAACCACACATCCCAACAAGTTTCACAGCAGTTTTTAAGTACCGTGCCACAAAAGCTTTGGGAAACCACTTGATGACCAATTTTCATATTCGTTTCAACATTTATATCTTTAGTCATTTGGAAAATCTAAAACAATCCCTTACTATTGTGGTGGTATATAGTTTGAATTTCCATGCAACAAGCACTCTTTTCTTGTCTTTTTCTAAATGAAAAAGAAAAATCCAACCACACAAGAAGAAAAGGGCTAAGAGGATAAAGCTTTTTCTGTTTTTAAAAAGATAGCCATCAGACAAGGGCTTCCCGTAGATAACAAAAAAATAGTCAAAAAGTAGCAGCCTCATCCAAAACGTTACTTTGTCATGTCAGATAACACAAAACATGATGTGTGAAACAGACAGGAAGAAGGGAAGCTTTCCACAGCACTCACCTTTTCTCTTTAAAGATGTAAACTTCTCTCTGATTTCATCTGTTTGGAGCAAGTTGACCCTTTAGCCTCGAGGCTACGTCAGGTATTATCTGATGTTATCATTTCAGTAAAGTCCACAAACTTTCCACTCATTTTTGGGGGGATTAAACTCTGCTGCCTCAGAATTCAGGACAACCACAGAGCAGGTAAAAGTATGACATTAAAGACAATGTATTATAATAATAATAGTAATCTGATCAGTAACATGCAATACAGATTTTGTTCAATACTGTTCATATAGTACATCTTTCTGTGTGAGGACTTAATAACTACCCAAGAAAAAGCATATTAAGGATAAAACCTGATGTGATATAAAGAAACTACGGTGGTTTCTGTCGTGTCCTTTGTATGACCAGGTTGTGCATCTCCAACAAAAAATACTGCTGCAGGAGAAAACTTGTCTCAGTGATGTGTTAAGTGGATTTATGAATCAGCTTCTGTTCCTGGGTGTTAAAGTGTGAAACACAGTCCAGAGATAGTGTGTAAAAATGACTTTAGTCCATCTTGTCATTGTGAACATTAATGCATATAACATGACCAAAAACTTGACAAAAAAAGAAATAAGTATAGAATAGGTCCGCATTTATACGTGTGCATAAAGCTTACGTGTGTGCGTGTGTGCGTGTGTGTGTGTGTGTGTGTGTGTGTGTGTGTGTGTGTGTGTGCGTGTATGTGCGTGTGTGTATGTGAGTGGCTTATAACTACTATCATAGGTACAACAGCCCCATCTACTGACTATTTGTATAAGTTGCAAATCCATTCTGCAGTTGGTGACTCCAAGAAAATAGGAAATAAGTAAATGAATTAAAGGCGTGGAGGGTCCCACTATATTCAGATCAGTATTTTCTTTTGCCTTTTTGTTAGCAAATGTATGTTATTGGTATCTTGTATTAGTACAATACAATTTTAACTCAACCAACAAAGCAAACTACTTATCTTGTCAAAGCAAGAAGTGAATAGGAAAAAGTGAGTTCCCTGACCGGGAATCGAACCCGGGCCGCGGCGGTGAGAGCGCCGAATCCTAACCACTAGACCACCAGGGAGCTGTATACAGCGTCCTAGGACGCTCTTTTTGACCAATTACCACATATACCTCTTAAATAATATCCAATGTTCTATATCATTCCTGTAAACTGAGACATAACAATTTATGTATTGTAAACTTTTATATTATACCCCAAATGGTTACACGTTGAAGCGCACGCCAGTCACAAACAGGCCCCACTCGCTTCATAAACTGCCTGAGCAAAAAACCCAAGTTTTGCCAATAAATGAATAATTATAAATAATTATAATAATAGCAAAGATAACAAGTCCGTTTTAACAATTTAATTCCATTGGATTGCATCGATAACTTTGGATATGTTGTCTAAATAAGTGAAATAAACAGTTTCAAAGTCAGAGGCATTTTGCGAGGGCGTCTCTCCGGGGTCCTCGCTCGGGTCCTTGACCAACGTGGGAGACACGAAAAATATGAAGTTGTTTTGAACCCAGCTGGGATTTGTGACGCCCGGAGAAAGTCAAAATCGGCGTTTTACATGGTTTATAACGACGGCCGTCTGGATTCCGGGGACTCTGCGCCTCCTGCCATGATGCCGGGAGACAGGCAGGCCAAGACGGCAGCGGTTGCCGCGGACGGAACCGCGGGGAGCTGTACAAACTGTTCTATTCTACACCAGGTGAGACCGTCACACCGGCGCTCTGCACTATTTACACGTGTCTGCTGTATGTCTGTTCCGTATATTCTAACCTCAGGATATAAAGCTTACATCTTGATAATGAATAGGAACTTACCTATTATGTTTTTGTATTTGTGTGTGTGTGGGTGTGTTGGTGTGTTGGTGGGTGTGCTTGTGTTTGTATTTGTGTGTTTGTGCTTGTTGCTCCGTCTCTTCTCTTCCCAGAGCCTGACAGAATACGTGTCGTCATTTCTGGCACTAAAACAGAAGATAACGGCTTCAGAGTGAGTAGCAACGATTGATGGGTTGTCATGGCAACGCTTACTTCAAACAACGATTAACAAGTTTAGACCTTTTTGAACAAAATGCCACATTTTGTAATACAATGAAAGTATTAGTTTTATTTTTGTGGAGAGAGACTTCAAGTAACATGAGGCAAGAATCAGTTTTATGCTTTCTGGCTGAATGGGTTTGGAATTTGTATTTATAGTTTTTACAAATGTGTTTATATGTCCTAGTTTTGAAAAAATAATCCCAAGTGAAACAGTTTTGATGTTGGAAATTGTTTTCTTTTTCAAGACATGAAATTAAGATAAGATAAGATATTCCTTTATTAGTCCCACAGCGGGGAAATTCGCAGTGTACAGCAGCAAAGGGGATAGTGCAAAACAAGAGGCATCAATAGAAATAGAAATAATAATAACAGAGTATGACACACTATAAACCGTACCGATATATACAATAATAATAATAAAAAATACTGGTATACAAATAAGATAACAGACGGATATTTACATAATTGCACGTTGTAGTGAATGATATTGCACATTATTTTCCAGTATGTACAGTATTATTGTCAGGTTGTTATGTATGTAACCTTACATATTACTTGAATACATGTCAATATAAACTGATAGTTAGGCTGATAAATGTGGTCATTCTGTCTTTGAACTGGAAGTAATAATAATAATAGTGTCACACTATGCTTCACAAACATGAAAGTTACAGTAATTAAATCCAGCAGGCATTAACTTATCCTCTTTAATGTGTCTTGCGATTGAAGTCACACGTGCATTTCTTCATCATTTTTTGCCCTGTCCAGTGACGCAATCAGGCTTCAGCAACAGCTCGAAGAGCTTCAGATGCATTTGGTTACTCTGGAGAAAAAGACAGCAGATTATGAGTCTGTGCAGGCAGAGCTTGAAGAAAAGAGGGTATGTCTTCTCTCTGTAGATGCCGATTTAAATGACTATTACAATAATATGTGCATTTTAAACATATTTCTCTGAAAACCTTTGTCAAAGCTTTTTTTTCCCCTTGTTTTTGATTTTTATAGAGTTCTCTGAAGGCTCATGAACATCTGTCTGAAGAAATGGAAAAATTGAAGCAGGAAAACATTATTACAGTGACTCAGTAAGTAAGGGTTCTAGTCATGATCGTATTAGTACAGACAGAAACTGGCATTTGATATTGTGCAAAACTAAGCTATACAATTCTGTATCCATCAGGAATAAGAAGCTTGAAGACCAGCTTAAGTGTGTGAAAGGTAACTTGCACCATATGCTTTAAGTTGTCTTCTAAAAGAGCTTCAAATTTATAAATAATTTGTTAAAATATTCTAAAAGCCTCTTCTTTCCTTTTTTTCTTTGAACTCTTAGATTTGACAGACGTGCAATTACTTGAAAACGCACAACTAAAGAGAGAAAAAGCTGCAATTGAAAATGATTTGCTTCAAACTCAGGTAACAAAAACGGAAAATAAAACATTTAAATTCATCAGGCCTTTATTACTGACACAAATCTGTTTTTTTGAAGAATATTTTGTTGTTTTCTTTTAATTATTATTTTACCAACACAGGTATCTTTGAAAAAATCTCAAGAACAAGCTGGTAAAGCTGAAAAATTGGCGGAGGAGAACGCTGCAATGGCAAGCCTGTAAGAATTTTCAGTGCAGTTGTTGTTTTTTTGTTTGTTTGGGTTCTTTTCTGGTCAGTCATGAACACTTTATTTTATTTTTTGGTCTCATCAACAACTTATGCCATCTTGCTTTCTACTCAACAGGAAGGAGAGTCTTGAAAATAAAGTTAAACTGTTTGAAGGTTGGTTTTATGTTTTATTCAACATGGAAATTATGTTTTGCTCATTTGAGATGACCTGAATGTCAGTTTGAGTGACACTTGCTGTTTTGAGGCTTCACTGTTATAGTTTTTTTTTTTTCCTCTCTCTCTCTTCAGACTCCATTTGCAAACAGAACCATCAAATATTCCAGCTGTCCAAAGAGAAGACTCTGTTAGAAAGAAATATTTTTGACCTTCGGGTACGGTGAAGGCTTTTCAAAATTAACTTTGGGAAAATATTTGTAAATACTGTCACACTGACTTTTTTCAGTATTTGTAATAACTTCAATTTCTCTTGTAGGCGAGACTGATGAAACTGGAGAAAGAACGGTGTAAAGGTAAAATTATTATAATTTTATGAGAATAGAATTAATTATATTAGTTTTGTTGGCTTAAAGGAATATCTGGCATTTACAACATTTAATGTCTGTGAATCTGACCTTTTGAGCATTTGTTGTTCAACAACAGCAGAGTTTACTGTATTTCTGACTTAAAATGTAATTGAAATTAAATAAACTGTATCTGATTACTTTTTCCAAGACTTTAGGAGCACAAGAACTCAAACAAGTGCAGAGCCAAAAGTTGACAAAGGTATTTTTCTGGTTTCACTTAATTCATTTATTTGATAAGCACACACATTGACCCTGAAATTAGGTTGATTTTAATAGTCTTTGATGTGAGATTGTTTTGGCATGTTCTACAGAAAAGGTACGGATGCTCCTGCAGAGTTTGTGGGCCTGCGTAGAGCAGGATCAGTCAGCAGACATGTTGCCCTTTCCAGGTGAGGCATAATAAATCCCTCTTTGTGTTATTGTATTCTTATTAGCTACTGTAAATATTCATCATTCCTTGTATTTTTTATTTTTTTACAATCTTCTCTTTTGTCATTGTTAATTTCAGAGTCCAATTGCAAGAAAGTTCTTCCATCGTCTCCACAGAGTAAACTGCAGACTCATGCGAGAGCAAAGTCCCTGTCTGCTTCTCCAAAGTCCAGGGAATCACACAGTTTCCAGATCCAGACAAAAGCCACTTGCACCCAGTTAAAATCGTGCACTTATGCACAAGAAGCCATCAAAAACCAAGCATCTCCTCTGCGCTCAAGAGGCAAGGAGAGAACAGACAGTCAGAAAAAGCGCAAGAGGTCATCCAAGCAGCAAGAATGTGATGAGCCGTCCGCAGACAGAAGCAGCCCTGAACTTTCTCTTTATGACATTTTGGAATTATTTAAACCAATGCTTTCCTGCATATCCCCTCTACCAGACTTGGTGAGAATTTGTTTGAATTTAAAACTGTTGGACACTTAAACTTATTTTGTGGCTGTGAGTTTTAATGTTAGATTGTTGCTTTTCTTCTTTTTTTTTTCTCTCAGGACACAAATATCAATGAGGAATCCAAGGACTTGGACAATGAAGAAAAAGTACATCACCATGGACCTGCTGAGGACTCCCCCCATAGACTGGTCGCCTTGGATATCACAGCATCACTATCAAAACACAACAGTCCAAGTTTTTCTGCAGTTCAGAAAACTGACAGTTTAGACTTGATGGAAACTACAACATGCGAACCCCAGCCTGTTTCCACCGAGAAAAACTTGGGTGAAAATGGCACAAGTGGTGCTTCTAAACTGAAGGACGAACCTGATAAAGATCATGGAAAAATGCATCAGCAAAAAGACATGTTGCCTGAGGAGGACCCAGCGTCTATGGATTTAGCATCAGTACCATCAGTACCATTACCATCATCCTCTTCTACAACAGATAGTTGGATGCATGAGGTTTTCTCATTAACAACGGAAAGTCCTGAGTCTTCATGTACTTCGAACATTAATGGTGGTGACCCCAGCAACATATCTGGACCTGAAAATTCTGTTGAACAGGCAAAAGAAGATGATTCAAAGAGTGTTACAAAGACAGATGTGGAAACAAGCCTTGGTGGTGCTTTTGATAATAAAACAGTTATTTCAAATGGTGAACAGTTGCTCAGAAGAAGTGATGAAGCTGTAATATCTGAAGAAGCAGACGATGAGAATCCTGATGCTCCCCCAAAACTGAAAGAAGTTTTGAAAGGGATCACTATCAGAGAGAACAGTTCAGAAGTTGAAAAAAGTGATGTGGAGTCTTGTCAGGACAGTAAAGACAGCACTGCAGTTGAACACATGAAGAGTACTGGCTCTCTCTGCAGAGACTCTGAAGTACAGGAGTACACAACATCAAGTACCAATGACAATGTGAGTGCAACAACAACTGGCAATGACAATGTGAGTGCAACAACAAGTGGCAATGACAATGTGAGTGCAACAACAACTGGCAACGAGAGTGCAACAACAACTGGCAATGACAATCTGAGTGCAACAACAAGTGGCAATGGCAATGTGAGTGCAACAACAACTGGCAATGACAATGTGAGTGCAACAACTGGCAATGACAATGTGAGTGCAACACCAAGTGGCAATGACAATGTGAGTGCAACAACAAGTGGCAATGACAATGTGAGTGCAACACCAAGTAGCACTGACAATGTGAATTGTGCCTCAATTGAAGACCTTGACGAGAGGATGGAAGTTGATGCACCCATTGAGCTTCCTGGGGAGGATGATGCACGAGATGCTGCACAAGAAAATGAAGGAGTCAACATCACAACTTCAAATGAGTCAAATTCTGATAATAAACCTCTGTGTCTTGAAAAGCCACTGGTGTTGAAGAGGAAAGATGAACTTGTTTTAAAGGATTTTGACATTGAGACTTTGAAAAGCAAAGTTATGACTGAAGATGCACCTTTAATTCCTGAATCCACAGAAACAATAACTGTTGACTGTACATCTTTGGAGGAGAAAGCACATTCTCTTTGCCAAGAACAGAGTCCTGCATGTGCAGCGCCTACTTTAAAAACACAGCCTTTGGAAACTCATCCAAACACAGCAGAATCAAATGTTGACGATACAGAACAAATTGCAACGAACAAATCTCCTCCTCATGTTGACCAGCAGAGCATCAGTGAAATGGATGATGTCAAAGATATTTCTCAGGAAAGCATAGATGCAGTTAGTACTGCTTTATTTGTTAAAAATAGTGATGGCACAAAACAAAATAATAGTTTAGAGCCATGTGCTAAAGCACGCGAAACAAGTCCATGTAAAATTATTTATACAAGTCTTCAAACTGCAAAGTATATCAGCCATATTCGCTCTGAAATGGGCCCTCCACTTCCTCCTGCCCTGACCCCTGTGAGCACCCCCCCGAGGGAAAGTAAATCTATCAACCCAAGGCATGCTATTGGGAAACTTTTATTTCCCTCACCCATGCAAGAAGTGGTTTCTCCTACCACTCCATCCCACACCCACGTTACACCCAACGGTCAGCAGCTGAATTCCTCCTCCTTCAACAGCCCGGTCCCTCTAAACGGAGTCCCTTCATCACCACTGCAGTTTGGCTCTGCCACTCCAAAACACGCTGTGCCAGTTCCTGGTCGCCTGCCCTTGACAGCAATGAATTCTTCTCCATCTTCTGCTAGTCCTCCTCAGGAAAACTCCATGAGGATTCTTGACACCATGTATCCAGAGCTCTCGGCCCGCGCCCGGACTCTAAGCATTCTCAGAGGGAATGTCAATCTCAGCATTTGTTCTTCAGAGAGTAGAACGTCACCCACGACTACTGACAAACAAATATCTGTCTTTAAAACTATAAGCTCCACTTCAACAGCCTTCACAAAGACTGAGATAAGGGGAGAAAAAAGACCTGCCATCGGTTTATCTCAGGCTAAAAACAGCAAATGTCAGAAGCTTGATGGAGGTTCTCCTGGTGTTACTGGCAAGCAGGCGTCTTCGGTCTCGTCAAATAGTGGAGATGAAATCCGCCCAGCACAGACTCTGACTGTTGAACAGTCCTCAAGCAATCCATCCCTGAAAGCTGAAGAGCCTTCCAGTGAAAATCTGATCGTTAACTCTTTAAAGAAAGTCCAGAACAAGTGCTTTGACCTGTTGCCTGTTATCCAAAGTCACCTTTATGTTGGGAACCTGCCCAAAAAGCCTGTCCTGAGAGATGAAGAGAGGGAAGTCATCTCTGACATTTATCATCGTAACTTGGTAAGAACTCTTTCTTTACCATTCTCATATTCTTAAAGTTATTTGCTGTAGCCTGGCAACCTGATGGTTCTCAAAGCGTATGTTATATTTCCTTGGGTAGAAGGCAACTAGTATTCCTAATATCCGAGCAGATTTTGACCTACAATAATTATATGATCTGATTTTCGGATGCAGGGAGGTGCTCTGTTAATACTCTTTGACATGTTTCTATTCAATTTTGATTTCCAAACTGTTTTGTCTGGTATCACGTTTGATCTGTACCAGAGAAACAGCTGTTTCCAGGTCATCGCTGGCTATTTGACACACATTGGATTCAAAATATCATTATGTTTCCTTAATAATTACATCTAATTTGCCAGTTTTTAGTAAAGCTTTTATTCTCATCTGAATTTTCACTGATGACATGAGTGACTGCATTTTCTGTAACGGTTTTAGTTGGGAAAGACTTTATGTAAAGGCAGTATTGTTTGTTTTCTTTTTTTTTTTCTTGCACGCTGCACTTAAATATTTCTTCCACTTCTTCTCAACTCCAGGCAGATGACATGATTCTGGCCATCTTGAACAAACTGAAAGCTGAAAAACGCACCCTCAGCCCAAACTACATGCAGGCCCTCTGCAGAGTCTACACAGGGCTTTGCAGACAGAACAGAGACTGGGAGAAGGCTCGCGTTCTGGCCTACAGCATTCTCGTTGAAGGTTGGCAGTTTATTCCAGAACCTCCTTTACTCACTCTTGTTACACCGACACAGGTCCCCGTTTTTCACTTGATTGGTAATTCATGCACAAATTAACAGGGATATAATTTAATAATATAACCCATGTGGACTTTAATGTTGAACGCAGCATTGTTGAAATGCTAAAAAAAACTAACCTACTTTTTTTATAATTTTTTTTTTTCATTCCTGTTGCTGCATCTCAGTCATATTCATACAAACAAGTTTGATTATTGCGAGGGTCATGTAATCATTAGACTTGATTTCCAGAGCTTCAGCCTCTTAGAAAACAAGCTGCATTTGGTTTCTGTTCTTCTGACAGCTTAGAAGAACCATCTGGTTTCCTTTTAACACAGTTTCAAACACATATTTCAAAGGTACACCTATAAAACTATAAACTGTTTGTTTTACATTAGATGAATAGAAATGTAATCAGTAATAAACTATTTACACAACATAGATAAAGGATGTCAAACAAAATATAATGTCTCACAAGATTTATTTTCATTTAATCTTGGGGAAGGCAGCAATGCACTAAACCCCAGCCAGTCGGTAGGAAAAGAAGAGCAGCTTTATTTAACAATGCCACATAAATCGTACATACACAACAATAATGGCAATGAGAAAACATCTATTATCATGGACAATATTTATAAAAAAAAAAACAAAAACAAAAAAAAAAGAAGCCAATTAGACATTGCGAAACAGATATGGGATATGTTGGAAATTAAAAGAATAAGAACTAAAGTAGGCAACTTAAAACAACTTAAACGAGTCTGTGATGTTGTGGTTGGCTGTTATGGTCAGTTGATGGCTCCTGCATGTTTTTTGTTTGAATAGGATGCAAATTAGTATGTCCTTCTGCATTTCACAGAAAATGTCAGTTATGCAGCGGCCCTTCGGTGTGGCCAGGGACACATTGTGTTTACGTTGCTAAAAAAAAACATGGTCACATTTGGTTTGACTCGGTCAGAGATGTTCAATAAACGAGACAGCCCACTACGGTTCGGTTTCCTGTATCTGTGTCAAGTGACTGCCACGCCCCTTTAGGAGACCGGAAGTAGGTCCTGAGTCTATTGAGTCCTATGGGAAAAGTGAACGTGAGCACAGATTATTACCAATTCCTTTGCCCCATAGTAACCTAAGTAAATATGGGACCAATTTTTCAAAAGCCACAAACCTTCTGAACATTCTGACACCAAAATGGCAATTTTCAGACCGACAGATTAGGAGAAAATGAACTTTGTTTGAGACCTGTCTCTGTCTGAGCAACACACTCTCGCGAGATTTGGCTCTCATCGTTTTCCCATCGGATAAAATGAAGTTTAAAACTAAAATAAAACTTGCTTCTTTGCTTAATAATACTGTTATTTTTATTATTTAAGTCTTTTTGGAAGAAAGTTGTACTGTATCTAGTGTTGTATGTTCCAAAACGATGTGGGGAGAGGGGCGGCCACGCCCACTTAGGAGACCGGAAGTGTATACCATTTCATACCATTGGCAGTAACGGTAATGCGCTATCTTCTGTATAGAGGATCTTTGACTCGGTGCAGTCTCAAATGCAAGTGTACCACATGTAAACAGGTTCTATGTCACATATGAACAAATAGTGGTTAAGTATAGCGAGGGGGAACCCTCTTAACTAAAAACTGCGGCCTTTCTTTTCCTTCACTTTAAAAAGAATTGTGAGCAATGAGATTGAATTGAATTAAATAAAAAATAAAGTTTTTCTTTCACCATGTCGACACTTGAGCTTAATTGTATTAATTATTTTATGCTTTCTTTCCAGATTTCCCAGATTCTGCTAAGCTGATTTTGTTTATGGTGACCACTTGGCCCACTTTTCTCTCGCACAGTAGTTCTCTGTGCCAAGCCGTTCATAGCATCACCAAACTGAAAGCCCAAGAAGGGTTTCTCAACTGCCTTTCAGCTTTCCTTGATTGGGAAAAGGTATGACTCAGGATTACATTTACAGGAATTTTGACTTTTTTGTTCAACATTGGGGACACTGTTTAACATCTTGTCTGGAAATCTCTTTCTCTCAATCCCACGCACACACACAACACTTTGCATAATTCACTACCTGCTAACTAGACATTAAAAACTGTCTGTCTGTCTGTCTGTCTGTCTGTGTATATATGTATATGACAGTGTTTGTTAATGTTCTTAGTTTGATGTGTTTTTTTTTTAACCAGTATTACTAACGGAAATGTTTGTTTATATATATATATATATATATATATATATATATATATATATATATATATATATATATATATATATATATATATTTTTTTTTTTTTTTTTTCTGAAAGGGAATTGGGAAAAGGAATTGTGAAACAAGTGGCACTAATCCTTGGATCAATTATTCAACTGCAGTGCCCACAGTAGAGTCCCGTGGATGTTGACATAGGGTATCTTTTGGAAGAACTGATTTCAAATTGTTAGATCAGTGAAGTTTAATCATCTCTCAAAGCCCCACATATATTGACTTTGTAAGAAATGAAATGTCAGTTTTAGAGAAAACCCAACTTCATTGTCCAGAGGTTAATTATTAAAGACTGTAGGATGGATAGGATTGATATGCTCCAACAGTATTAGTTCTGTTTTACACGCTGCAGCATTTCTTTCCTTGCAGGAGGCGAAGCACACATGCTGCTGCAGCACCACTTTTCCACACACACCAGAGCTACTCTTTGTAATGACAGTAATGCTCTTGGCTGTGCTGCCCCCTGACCTGCACATTATGCATCACGGTGGAAATGTTGAAGTGCCGATTTCTTTAATCACAAGATTATATATAGTCTGTTGGTCACAAATGATGAAAGAATCTTTAGGATAAATGAATTGAACCGAATCACTCAGTGAAACAATCCATTCACTTCACAGTTCAGCTGAGCTCCGTTGTGAACGAGGCGGCGAGCAGAAACTGCATTCTCTGATCATACTCGTAGTTAACGGTGAACTTGAGTCTTGAGTGATAGACGGCGGCTTAAACTGTCAGAATCACGCTCAACAAGTCTAAAAGCAAAGGTGAACTGTAGAAATGGTAAAAAGACCAATAAATAAGAAGCAGCACTCATCTGCAATAATTAGTTAAATGTAAATATTTACCACATGAGTCTGGTTTGTTTGTGAAAGCAACAGCACCACCGGAAGCGAAGTGTCATGAGGCTCGTCAGGAACTCCTCAGTTGTGTTTCAGTAGAATACATTTTAATACAGATATAGCAATATACAATATAGAACAGAATATTAACACAATGCAACGATAAAAGAAACTATTGAAAGCCCTACAAGTAAGGGGAATGAAGCAAAGACGAGTACGACAGAGGGAGCGAACAAGTAAATGCCAGGAATCCAATCAAAAGATACCTGAAATGTATGTAAGACTGAATCCATCGTATTGTGACAAATATTAGCAACACTTCCTAGAGCAGTATGTCTATAATAAACATTCAATAAGAGTAGACTTAAAAATTTGAGCAATGCTGAATTATAAACCTCCCTTACCCTGACATTTCCTCCAACCTTATGAAGCTCTGCTTGGTTGGTCAGAAAAATGAGGCTTAAAATCAAGGGCCAAGGTGGCTCTGTAAGCCCATCTGGAAAGTGACAAAGTGAAAGCAGGTGACCTAGCTCACCCTCATCCCGCTCAGCTTGCCCATATTAGTTAACCTCAGGTGAAGTTAGTTTGCTAGTTTTCAAATTCAAGACACATTTTTAAAAATGTTATAACATCTGGGGATTTTCAAGAAAAAAATAATAAGAACGAATTGTCCCTGTTGACCAAAACCTTTTCTCCCCAACGTCTGTAAAAGCTGCAAGTATACTCCAGGTGTAAAAGGGACCTCGATGCATGAAATCCATGTTCTTAATAGGCTGACCAGTTTATATATTTATATACATCATCTCTTGTTGCTTGTAGTTTCTAAGTCTTCCAACAGTAAAACTTAATTGTCTCTCTACACCTGCAGACTCCAGCCTGCAACATTGACCAGCTCCTCTCTGCAACACTGTCTGAGCTCAAGTCGGGGTCAAATCTGTCTTTCACCAAACATAGTCGCTATGGAGAAGACCTGGGAACTGAAGCTTGGGAAATTATCTTCACTCTGCACCTCCTCTGTTCAGAGAAGAAGTGGAAATGGACCTATCAAAATGTCATAGGGTATGTTTACCTTTCCTCCTGAAAATGAGACTACATTGTACTGAAAATATAAACGTATCCACTCTGACATGAAATATAAGCAAATCAACTGTGTTTCCATCTTTGTTCTACTTTGACAGCAATGTTTTGTGGCCACTTTTGAACACTTGGGTAACACAACCAAAAGATCAAAAATCCATCTGTGATGCAACTATTGCCACTGTACTCCGGCTTGTAGGTCAGTTGTTTTTGTTGCTTTTTCTTTCGTATGAAGCAAAAACTGATGTGTTGTGTAATTTAATAAGAAGACAGCAGATAATTAAATTGTCTTTTTTGTTCAAATAGGACGCCTTGGTCAGCTGGGCCTTAAAGAGAGGTGTGTTGCCTCTGTGAGCACTGTTGCCAGTGTCATCAACACATTTGGGAGACAAGGGCAGGTTGAAGGTATGAAATATGATCTACAGTCAGAGAAAATATATTAATTTTACTGAAAGTTCTCCTAAATTAAACTTACCTGCTGTATTCTACTGCCCTTATTTTTAACAGCTTGTGCTTTTTATTATTTTACTTCTTTTCTTATCATCTTATTCTTATTTGTTATTTACTGTCTAATTATGTCTTGCCGCTTTTAATGTCAATGTAAAGCACTTTGAATTACCTTGTGTTGAATTGTTCTATATAAATACATTTGCCTTGCCTAATTTCCCCCACTTGCTGTCATTACTTATAAATATACTAAACACATTTCAAATATTTAGGCATGTCCATATTTATACTAGTCAGATAAGGGAAAGAGGTGTTAAGTTCCACAAAGACTTCATGTAAAACTGTATTTTGTGGCTGCAGGTGTGCCATGGGAGGTCCAGTTAGCAGCCGTCTACTGTATCTACGACCTGTCTCCCTGCGACCCCAAACAAGCTCTGGATGTGCTGGCGTGGTGGAGAGGAGAAACGACGCAGTGTGTCCCCCCAGCTGTCACTAGTTGCATTAATCAATTAGGATCTATTTGTAGGCAGCTCAATAACTGAAAGGGTTGAAACCCACAGGAACTGCTTTTACTGTCTGCATCTTTTTTTTAAAGACAAGATGAATACCTCAATGTGAATTTTAACTTGGTGATTGGCAGCTTAAAGTATGGCTGTTAATTGTTAAGGAGCAAAGAGTGACAACAAAAATATCTCCTCTTTGTTATATAAGGTGTCTGGAACTTCATTGTAATTCAGTTTCTTGAATTGAACAAAAATGTTGAGGAAAATTCCAGACATCTTATTTTTTTATGATCAGTTCTGATCATCAGATGTTTTTGTGCTTCACTTCTGTAGCAAATATGATTGTGAAAGGAGGCTTAAAAATGTGTTTTCCTAAAGTTTTATTTAGTCACGTCTTTCACTATGCACTCAAATAATTTCTTGTGTCTGTTCTCAGGTAATACTGTTAAATATTGTAGAAATGTAAGTGTTAAGAGTTTAACTGTGAAGCTGCTGTAAATATATATTAGCAATGTTTTTGTTCTGATTGTACATTGCCAAAGTAAACATTTTGTACAGTTTGTTTCAAATATTATTTAAATTTTTCAGATTAAAATGTACATAGATAAAGTTGACTGCCGCTAATAAACAACATATGGTGAATTCCAGTTAATATAAACACATTCTTCAGGCAGATCACTGTCCTGGGTTGTGCTGCATTCAAATACCTCGTAGATGGGAACATCAAATCCAAAATCTTTTCCTATTCGACCACCAGGCATTTATCAAAGTAGGACAAAAAAAATACCGTCATACCAACTCTGTTGTATTAATTACCCAAAAAAAGTCTCGTGCGTAAGTCGTTAGCTGCAGAAAAGAAATGGTTAAAACGCATTCGTGCAAATGATAATCGTATGGTGAAAGATTTAAAATGTTGTTTGCTGAGCTTTGTGCTTTTTTTATTTATTTATTTTTTTTAAGTGAAAGTCAGGGTTGGCGAAACATGCCCGATACGTTTTTTTTGTGGCCAAAGAGAAGTATAGAAAATCCTGGGTTTCTGAATGCCTTTAAATGCAGTTACCGTCTTCAAGCTGTCAGTATCTGCTAATATTGTATAAATACAAAAGGGAGCCCTTTCCGGAACTTGTTTCCAAAATAAAAGCCTTACACGCGTCGGTCTGCATCAGATATTTCAAAATAACATTTGAAAAAGTAAGACATTTTTGATGTTCGTAAGTAAATAGACACTAATACAAATGGGACATTATTGTGAATCCATATCTTAACATTAAAAGAAAACAAAATTCGTATTTTAAATATAAAATTTTGCTCAGCGTAAGGCAAGTTTATTTGTATAGCACAATTCAACACAAGGTAATTCAAAGTGCTTTACATCAACATTAGCTGCAAGACACAAAACAAATAAAAAATAAAATGATAAGAAAAGAGGTAAAATAATAAAAAGCACAAGTTGTTAAAAAGTAAGGGCAGCAGGTACACATTACATTCTTAAAATGGCAAGAATTACATTTCTATACGGTCTAAACGTACAAAGACCGGGTCAAATACAGTATTACAAAAGTAATCTGTAACAAATCGTACGGTGAACTAAACCAATTTGACAATTCTATGCCACAATGCCTGTTTCCAGGTCTTATTTTACACAACTAACGAGAATTATGCTTCTATATGGTCAATTCTTACAAAGACAAATACAGTAATACAAAGTAATGTACCAAAATGTACCGTACTTTAAAGATAAATAAATACATTTGACTTAATTATGTTGTTAGCTCAACTGCAGAGATTTAGATTAAAAGAAAAATACAGAAAACACTACTTTAATATGCCATTGCTTGTATTACCTGTAGACTTTACATGTTTTACATACAAGAACTGAAGAACAGAGGGACTGTGGGTCAGTCAGTCAGTCAGTCAATCTGACCAACAACAAACCAGACTGTGCAATAACCAGGACAGTGCAATAACTTTGTGCAATATTACAGAACACTTTTTCTATCCTTATAATTCTTTTTATGGCACCAAACTTTCTATTATTATTTTTGTTTTTTACCTTTTACTTTTATTTTTATCTTTATTTTTCATTTTCTTATCTTTTTATTTTTATATGGGTGCTTGGCTTTTGGGGTGTTTGAATTGTAAATGAAAGTGCTGTGTGTGTGAGATGGAGATGTCAATTTCCCCGAGGGAACCTCCCAAAGGGATTAATAAAGTCATATGAATCTGAATCTGAATGTTTACTTGTATTACCTGCTGTAAACATGTAAAGTCTTATTTACGTCCAGAAATGTACATTATCACACTGACAAAAAAGATCAAATGTGGGAAGGTACTTGTACGCCATAGACATATATACATATATACAGGACTGTCTCAGAAAATTAGAATATTGTGATTTTCTGTAATGCAATTTTATTATTTTAATTTTATTATTTAATTATTATATAATTTTAATATTTTAATATTGCTGATCATGGCTTACAGCTTAAGAAAACTCATATATCCTATCTCAAAAAATTTGAATATTTTGAGAATCTTAATCTTAAACTGTAAACCATGATCAGCAATATTAAAATAATAAAAGGCTTGCAATATTTCAGTTGATTGGTAATGAATCCAGAATGTATGACATTTTTGTTTTTTTAATTGCATTACAGAAAATAAATAACTTTATCACAATATTCTAATTTACTGAGACAGTCCTATGTCTATGCTTGTACGATTGCAACTAGAGGTTTGCTAACTTTTATTTTGGTAGGTGAGGTTCCGGTCGCCCCCAGCTGAGCGTGAGCAGCTTGCCGGTGCTCGCGGCGCGAGGGCGTGCTGGATGATTTAAATCCCTCGCACATGCGCAGTGGCCGCTCCGTCTTGATGGGTTCGCCATATTGGCTCTGGTAAGGGGAGTGGATCCGGCCGAGCTGCTTGACAAATCTCAGCAGTTTCCTGACATGGAGCACTTTAAGGATAACAAGTAAAAAAACGGATAACACAAAACGCACTCGTTTACCTTGACTAGCGAGAGCGGCTATTTCGCGACCTCCGCTTCTTGCCAGTATCTTAAAGAGGACAAATCGTCCAAACTCGAGTGAGTGGAGTGATGGATCCCAGGACCACTTGGATCCAGCCGGAGCAGAAGGGACCGGCCAATTCCCTGTGGACGCGCATTTGGGAGACCTCGCAAGGTTTGGGGGCCAACTCCTCCGGCGGCAACAACCTCCTCAACCACATACGGAACTTCGCGGTGCAGAATGCCAATGCCCCCGGCGAGCAGGGACCGGGGCCGGCGACGGCGGCGCGGCTGCCGGAGAAACTCCCGCGGAGGGACGGCAGTAAGGGCAGTAACGGCCGCAGGAAGGGCTCCCTGTCGCCCTCCTCGTCCTCTCTGGACTCCGAGGCCGAGAGCTCGCCCTGCGGCTCCCTGCTGCACATAGACAACCTGAACGTGTCGGAGGAGGCCCGCACGTTCCTGCACTACGAGCTGAACGAGAACAACCTGCGGACCCAGCAGGGACAGCAGCAGCAGCAGCAGCAGGGGCCGCCGGCGGGGCTCCAGCCCCAGCAGCAGCGCTGTCGCAGCATGCAACACTCCGCCGGCCACACCCCCACCCTCAAGCTCCACCACGGGGGCAAACACCACCACCACCACAGGAGGCAGCTCAACCGGGCCAACACCTTCCACGGCGTACACCCGCTCCTGCACCCCGGGGACTCGTCCTGCAGCCTGTGGAAGATGCGCAGCTACAGCCCGGGCGTGGACGGGTAAAAGAGTGATTTATGGTTCTGCGTTGAATCGACGCAGAGCCGACGGCGTAGGGTACGCGGCGACGCGCGCCGTACGGAGCGCGTCGCCGCGGTACCCTACGTCGTAGGCTATTATGGTCCTGCGTACAATCGACGCAGAGCCTACGCAGAGCATACGCCGTACCCTACGCCGTAGGCTCTGCGTCGTTTTAACGCAGGACCATGGCCGGTGTCGTGCCAAAAAGTGATTGCCTGCCAGAATCTGATTTGTCCCCTGAAAATGGGTCTTTTTTTAACTGCCAAAAATTGATTGAAGGCCAAATACAATTAATGAAAGGTTGTTTCTACCTAAATATGATTTGATCTCATTCTTGAGCTTCATATTACAAACACTAGAGCTCACATGATTGCTTTTAACTCTTTTAAAGGACCATTACAACACAAAATAGGCATTTTCACCTGCCAAAAATTGATTGAAGGCCAGATACAGTTAATGAAAGGTTGTTTCTACCTAATTATGATTTGATCTCATTCTTGAGCTTCATAATCTGAAAATCTGACGTTTTAGCGCTATTGCTCAACGAAATCAGATTCTGGCAGGCAATCACTTTTTGGCACAACACCTGTAATATTAATTGTGGTGTGCTTTGACTTGAATTCACGTTTTTCCCCCCTGTCCTGTTTGTTTTCAGTCTTCACGAAGAAATTATGGACTTTTTCAACTTCATGTCCCCTAAACCCGAGGAGCAGGCCATGAGAAGGGATGTTGTGAACAAAATCGAGTCTGTTATCAAAGATTTGTGGCCCACAGCCAGGGTGAGTGTCAGCTTTTACTCTGTAACCTGTCTAACTTTTGTTAGCGTGATAAGTTGAGGTTTACTCTTAGTGCTGCTGGGTTCTTGAAGGGGGGGCATAATTTGTCAGGTAGGTGCATATGCATGTCTGTGCTTGAAAGCAACGCAAAGCACTTGAAAGCAAAGCAGCTCCTTCATTTTTGTTTAAGGTAGTCTAGCTCTGGAAAAAAAGCCTCCCCGTCTTTATTTGCACTCAGCTTTATATCATGTTGCGTTAACTGTTAAAATGTGTGTTGTGCAAAAAGCTTTAACTCTGAATTCAAGAGATGCGCCACAGAAGGGGAGGCTGGAATTAAATCAGATGGTTCAGTCTGGCCTTTAAAATCAACCACTATGACCAGAGCAGTAAACACATGGTTGAAAAGGGATATTTTTGGGATGTGTCCCTGCTGCGTTGACGAAAACCTTTCATTAAGCCTTCAAGAAATCGTATCAACCTCTCACAAAAGGTTAAATGTCAACCTTTTCTTCAAGGCCTTGATCCTATCCAACACTACTTTCCTGATGTGCTTCTTCTCCAAACTTTGTTGCTTATAGATGTTTAAAGTTTTGTGGCCGAGTAAGATTATTCAACAGGAAACGGGTAAACCTGTAGTACTAGGAGCTTAGCAGGTGATCAGCATCTCGTATTGTGGCCTGACACAACCAGCTTCAGTTTCAACATATTGACTTACCATGTTTGAAGAGAAAAGTATTCAGGAAGGGAAGAGCAGAGGTTGATGGAGTGTCCAACCTGTCTGCAGACTTTGACACCATGACATGATTTAACCCAGGATTGACACATTTCCTCTTGTTCTCTCCAGGTGGAGATATTTGGGAGCTTCAGCACAGGACTATATCTTCCTACAAGGTAATGTGTGGTTTGTTTCATTACCCTTACATGCTGTACAGTCTCACCTTTTTTTATAGAAATGTGCAAACTTAATAGATTTTAGGAAATGAGAACACTATTTTTGGCTGAGTTGACCTATCAGGTAGTTTGTGTATGGTGGCGGTAATGGGGGGTTGTCTGCCCCGAGCAATCATACATTTGAACCGATTATTCAGACTCTGTGTGCGTGAGAGAGGGGTGACTTGAGACAATTTGTCACTTCTATTGAAATTTGAAGAACATCAACTTGCTTGGACCTTGTAATTTCTCTGGTCTGGGCATCATTGTCCTCCTCAGGTGTAGATGTTATTTGAACGAATAAAGGTTTTAAGAGTTTTGCTTTTCTGTCCACAGTGACATCGACTTAGTGGTGTTTGGAAAGTGGGACCATCCCCCCCTGCAGGAACTCGAGCAGGCCCTGAAAAAACACAACGTGGCTGGTCCGTACCCCATCAAAGTCCTTGACAAAGCTACAGTAAGTAACCAAAGGATTTTATGTTTTGCTTTTGAAAGTTGAGGTCACATTCGGCTCTGAATAGCGAAATAAAGTTTCTCATAAAAAGCTGTTTGGTATATCTGCCCCCCTTATTTTTTTTATTTTTTTTTTAGAAATTTACAAATGATTTTAAACTATATTTGCATTTTATCGTCAGGTGCCAATCATCAAACTAACTGATCAAGAATCAAAGGTGAAAGTTGACATCAGCTTTAACGTAGAGACCGCAGTCAAAGCAGCACAGTTTATCAAAAGCTACCTTAAGGTTGGTCTCAAACACTTGGCAATTCTGGCAGCATGAACTATTAACTACAGCATGTGATAATTGTTTTCACTTTTTTTTTTTTTTTCCTCTGCTCTTCCTCTTTTGTAGAAGTACACCGTTCTTCCACCCCTGATCTTCGTTCTGAAGCAGTTTCTATTGCAGAGGGATTTGAATGAAGTCTTCACCGGAGGCATCAGCTCGTACAGCCTCATACTGATGGCCATCAGCTTCCTGCAGGTACACAGATGGATTAGCGGTTCAATCCTTGGCTCTGCTCAGTGTCGTGCCGTCTTTGTTGGTGACGCTGGTCACCAAGTTGGCCCTGATTTGACTGTTTGTGTATGTGATTGTATGAAGAAGGGAAAAGAGCACTGCTTAGGCTAAAAATGTTAAACTAAAGACTGGTGTATGAATGTGAGTGTGGAACGTAATGTAAAAGGCTGGGAGTTGTTGACGAAAATGCAAAAACACAAGTAAGGTTATTGCCCCTTTTTTTTCATTTTATTGTTTTAAAGCACATCCACGATTGCTCAACTAAAGTATTTCTATGCAGGCACCAAAAACCTCAACAAGTGCGCTCCTGGTACTCAGTTTAAAATAAATTAAAAAAACAAAAGCTTAGAGCATCCTTCTTTTGTGAAGTTTAAAACTCCTTTTAATTGTGGGAAGACTGAACTACTATGACCTGCTGGAACCCAATAACCCTGCAAGTGCTTCAACCATTATAGGTGGTTTGGTGTAGTCACCTTATTTTTCCAGCAGAGGGTGCTGCAGGTATGTAGGACATTTAGTAAATTTGCCCTTAAGGGATGATCATGTTTTATAGCAAGTATAAAATGGTACTAGTGTTATGTTGTCCTGTATATGATAAAGTAGAACTCTAAGATGGGGTGGTTATTAAATTACAGTAGTTGTGGCTATAACTAAACAGCTGCCTTTTTCTGGGGAGACTAAGGCAGATTAATAAATAAATACTTTGGGGTATGATTTCTGTTTCTGCCAATTGACCAGTTTTTCTACTTATTTTAAAGTTGGTTATAAACTGTCATCTCAGATTAAGGCTACTTTCCTACTGCAGGTATTTTAAATGTGTCTTGTATCAGACTTCATTATGAACAGGCTTCTGCTTTAAAATGACCTGCATGCGCAGGAAGACGAAGTGACGTCAAAGTTCATCAGGTTTACCGACGTAAACAAGGATGGATCCACAGGGAGCCTGGAGCATTTCCTTTTTAATTTTTTGCGCTGTGAAAGTGGACTAATTCAGGAAATAATTATCAGAAGAAACTTGTGGGAAGGGAGAGCAAAAGTATTAACATCGGCCCACGTGGAATGATATCTGTACAGAGATGTGTGTGGATGAGGGATCAGAGCGAGGAGTGGTGGACTGGGGCGTGACCCGCTTCACTGAAGCAGATTTCATTCACAAAAAAACTCGCCAGGGAGAAATGTGACATTAATCACATAAGTGATGTCAAAGACAAGTGAAATTTGACCTGACAGTTCACAATGAAGTCACATTGAACAACAGCAGATACGTTGTCCTGATTTAGGACCACATAGAAAACAACCCTTTTTTTGTTTGTGGGCAAACAAAAAAAGGAAGATCGGATTTGGGTTGCTTTTTTTTTTTTTTTTTTTTTTTTTTTTTTTTTGCAGCGTGGATGTAGCCCCGAGAACACGCGACTGGTGTTGAGCGAGAGCTGCTGGGAGCTGCCGTTAGTTGTCAGAGGCGACGCCAGCAAGTTGGATTGCCACGTCCGATGAGCTTAACGGGCAGAAATGTGCCAAAACTGGCGTGGGTTGAAAAAAGACTGTATTCAAAACGACTACAGCCAAAAAAAAGGATTAGTTGTTACACAAATTAAAACATGACTATGAAAGTCGGGTGGTCGTGCAGATTCATATCTCATGGAAACCTGATTCTAGAGGCGTAACATTCTTCAGCATTTTGACTGTATCCTTTCAAAATTCCTCTTGTTCTGGCACATTTTCCAGACATCATTTCATTCACCTTCAAATGTCACCTTTTTAACAAATTTTTCTTTTTTCCCCCCCTCTGCTCTGTTTTGTTAATCAGCTGCACCCTCGGATCGACACGCGGCGAGCCAACATTAACCTGGGCATCTTGCTAATTGAGTTCTTCGAGCTGTACGGTCGTGATTTCAACTACTTGAAGACTGGTATCCGGGTGAAGAACGGAGGAGCCTACCTGTCTAAAGAGGAGATGCTCAAGGCCATGGGGAACGGGAACAGGCCCTCCATGCTCTGCATAGAGGACCCTTTACAGCCAGGTCAGACTGCCATTGGAAATGTTTATAAGGACGTCATGATCACAGGCACAAACACACATTCATCATCTCAGTGCAAACAAATGAGAGAATTGAAACATTGTCTTTCAGTTATGAAGATGAGCTGCTTGTAATCACAAATTCAGTAGTACTTTGTACTCCTGTAGTACAAATTCAGTCCCAATAAAATGAGCAAAAATAAGAACATTTATTTTTGAATTTGAAGGACCTTGCATGTCAAGGGTGTTTTTTTTTTTGTTTTTTTTTTTTTAATTTGTAGGCTAGTTGCAATGTTTTTGAACTTTTCTTTCTGTTTCCCAATATTGAGTTATATATTGATAGCTTTTAATTGCCCTCTGTTTGTGAGTTAGTTTATCTTTTTGCTGAAAACCCTGCTTGAAAATGGCTCAGTATGGAGCTAATTTTGATGCCTGCACAGATGGCTTCAAAGTAGCTTTATTATCGATTCATCACATGTCAGACATACAAGGAATCGAGAGGACGTTTCCCACTTCCCTCAACATATAAAGTGTGCAGGCACAATAGATAAAAAGGCTTGCATCGAGTGTTGAGCTGTACAACTTATCCGGCAATGGCCACATTCTGATCCCCTCAGGCAACGACGTGGGCCGGAGTTCTTATGGAGTCCTGCAAGTCAAGCAGGTGTTTGACTTTGCCTACATGGTGTTGAGTCATGGCGTGTCTCCTCTTGCTCGGGCATACCCCAACAAAGAATATGATAGGTGGGTTTCTTTGACTCTGTATCTGATTACCAGGAGACATTCTTTGCTTGCAAAAGAAGGCATGTCATAGTTGTCACGGTATGATGGTTTACCGTTCTTTGTCTTTTTATCTAATTTGTAGCTGCATTTTTGTTACAGCACTCTAGGACGAATAATCAAAATCAGTCCGGAGGTCCTGGCCTACAGAGAATGGACAATCAAGAAATGGAGAGCGAAGCAGTTCACCAAGCTGGAAAACCATGGCAAGTTTGTGTTCAACTGCTTTCTGTATTTGTTTAAAGGCTATATTATGTCCAAACATGTTGGATGTGCTGCGTGAGATGCTGTCAATTTGGTTCAAATATCTCAAATATGCATTTTTCTGTGTGGTTGCAGATATTGAAGCCTGTGAACAGGATCTAGGCCGACTGATGCTCGTTGATGATCAGAGAGACTCTTCTTCCCCCCTCAGTGCAGAGTCCCTCTCCCCTCCTCCAGTGTTTCTCCCCAGCCCTCAACACCATTCTTCATCATCGTCCTCTGCATGCTCACTCTCTTCCTCGTCTTCCTCTGGGAGTGACATTGTAAGACAACGGGATATTTTCTATATTAATTTATCCAGCCAGTGAAACATTTCTTTATAATTCCTTGTTTATTTAACTGTGATCAATGTTGTTTTTCTTGAAGATCATTTGAAGAATAACCCAATTTAGACCTGGCATTAACATTAATGAGAAATCTAACCAGTGGCCAGCTTTTAGTTCATGTTCACACCTGGTGTTAAGATGTGCATCCAAACAGTTCTGCAGTGATCAGTTCGTACCTCCCCACTCTGCACGTTCAGTCTTAAAAAAGAGTGGTCACAAAAACCACTTTTAAATCCACCCAGGAATTAATTCAGGCCTTGCATTAGCATCGGGCACTTGTGATTGGACTTCCTTGGATGCCATTTAATGCCAGGTCTGGATGGGATCAGAGTAACTACGATGCTGTCCACCACAATGTGACGCACATGTAGTAAATAAAGCCTTCCTATATTCCCAGGAGTCTGATTCTCCACCCAGCAGCAGCGCTGCCATCCAGGTCCACCCGGTGGCCCTGGCCTCGGTCCATTCCATGATCCAGATGGCTGCTGAAATGAGGGCTGCACAATCAGCAGGCTTTATCCACACAGCTCAGCAGGTTGGAGCTGAAGTCCATTTACTTTCCTTCTAATCTATTTATTTGTTAAAGATCTTTTTGTTCCTTGTATATTGTAACAGGGTGAAATTATAGTCTTGTTAGACTTCTTATCTTATCTTTTTTTATCCCCCTCCCCAGCTTCAGTTGCCTTACCAAGAAAACATCACCATTCCTTCTCTCTCCGATTGCCAATTCTACCACGAGAACTCTCCTTCCATTAGCGTTGTGCACTGTCACGCAACGCACGGCGCACAAGTGCCCCAGCCCGCTAACCCCAGCAGCCCTCTCCCCAGCCCCCTCCACCACCCTCACGTGAGAGAGCCGCAGAGCCACACTTACGCCATGAGGTCCCACTCCCACGGCTCCGTTGAGCCACACAAGTTCAGCTTCAAGCACAACCAGTCCGGCAGCTTCCAAGCGCAAAATTACCCTCAAGGAAACTTCAGTCCCCAGCGCAGGTTTGTTCCCCAGGGTCATAACACAGGATCAGGCTTCAGGAACCAGCACCAGTACAACCGCAACACCTGGCGACGCAGAAAGAGGGACAGTGCTCCTACTCTCAACCAGAGCCGGTGAGGACTCGGGCCGTTGGGACTCTGTGCTTGTATGCATTCTGTTTTTTGTGTCTTTTCAAACATCCACCTGCGTTGTGCAAGAACTCACAAGTCCGTTCAAGTTGTCTCCCTTTCCATGCTGGAAACTTGGAAAAGACTTGCTGAATGTTTGCAGCTCCTCCTCTGAGCGGAGCGTACACTAGCACAAACTCGGGCTGATTTTGATGAATTTGTAATCGATAGACTGGGCCTTCCTCACCAGTGTCACATCTCCGTTGGTCGAAGAGGTGTCAAGTATCGGTTTAACATCAACATTTCAAATGTGCCATAGTACTGAGCTGGTCGATCAAAGATCTTGACCCTTTATCGGGGCTTTCTTATCAAGATTTGGGCGCATTTCATCGTCTGAATGCAACTCCCCGTTATTTCAGAGCTCTTAAAGCTTGAAGTGTCATCTACAAGTTGTGCTCTGGACTGAAGTGAAGCACTACCTTTCCTACCTATGCAGCGCAACGCTGACGATGTTTTTGATGTGACGGCACAAAACAGACGTTGTCTTAAGTGCTTAAACTGTGATGACTGGTTTGAATGTACCAAGTTTTGTGTGTTGTCGTAAAATTTTATTCTTTTCTTTTTTTTTTGTCACAACACGATTTTCACAATTTTACATTGGCACTATTTTTTGTTTCATACTGTAAACGTTGCCACCTTAGTTGCATTTATGTGCAATAAGTACTTGTTTTTATTTATTTCACATTTTAGGGGCTCTCCCCACTATAACTTAGTTTTTATGTTGACGATATTGGTCGGTGCAATAGATGGATTGAAGGGCTGTGTGAGCGTGTGTGTGAGTGATTGAGCGTGTGTGTGTGTTTGAGCGTTTGTGTGTGTGACTGACTGGCTTTCCAGCAGAAGGGGGAGCTATAGTATAGCATCAGAAATGTGCCAAAAACCCAATGCCAACATTTTACTCGTGCTTATGTGATCACTTGAAATTTTGCCGACTGCCTGTCTTTTCCGTCACTAGTATCCAGGGCTTTGAGTTGGCTGCATTTCCTTTTGAGGGACGGTGTTGTGGAAATGTACCTTCAGCCATTTCAGAAATGGTTGGTGCTAATTTATTACCAGCAAAGTACTTGTTTTGCCTTAGATATGCTTTGATTCTGTTAAAGCGACAGGTTAACTGCCTTCTTAACTGACCAAACTTGTCCTTTTTTCCTGTAAATATTCAAAGCTTTGTGCATTTTGTTTTTCCCTTAAGCATTGCTATGGTTACATACTTTTTAAAAATTTTATTTATTTTTTTACAAGCTGCCTTTTACATAACACTTCCAGGAGGAGACTCCCATTGCAGTTACTGATTGTTAGTATTGTTAACATAGCAGTATTACCATCATGTCTTTTGTTTCTTTTTCTTTTCAGTGCAGTTACCGGTCGTCAGTGTTAACATTGTTAATAACAGTATTATTAACCATAGCAGTGTTGGAATCATTAGGGTTTTTTTTTTCACTGCTGTCGGTGTTAAACCAAAGCAGTATTAACATTGCGTTTTTGTTTTGTTTTCTTCCTCAGTGTTAACCATGGCAGTATTAACACATTTTTCCAAGTGCAGCATTTTGGCAACTTGTCCAGAAGATCTTATATTGCATTGCACCAAATCCCGAGCTCATGTCCATGTAATGTAGGATGCGTTGCATTGCAACTATCATTTAGGTGTATACCTGTTCTGTTTATTTTCCTTTTTTTAAATGTAAGTTTTCTATTTTTTTAATAAACATTTTAAAATTCCTATTTACAGTTTTATTGTGTGGTGATTTTTAAATTACTTGACAGAAAGAAAAAAAAATGCAACTAATTGCCTGCTTCATTTACTGCACTTGTACATCATTATGTCCAAGTTTGTATCGGGTGGTTTCTGGTTTTCTGTCCTGCTAATCTTATTCCCACAACAGCTCCTCCAGTATAACTTTACTGTTGGCCACATGATGGGCACCGTCGTTGATCCGGTGCTCTTTTGTGCTGCGATCACTCTTGGTTTCTGAAGGGGGCAGTAGTGCAACATGGCCCGGTGTGGCTGGACCATATCAATCAGCGTTCAGGTCCATAGTGGATCCAGAGAAGTAGAATGTGACAAATGTTTTAATTAAACCCACTGAAGGTTTGCTCACTAGCACAGTGATATAAGTATTATTTAATCCGTCTTAAAATAAAGGGGATTAAAGTACTGGCACCCCTTTAACCCTCTTGCTAAGTGCCCAAATAACATGGTCATCAATCCACACTGCCATCCTGTTTTGTCTTCATATATAATTCTGTAGTGGTGATATTCTGGCACAGATTCAATTTGTAATTTTGCAATAATCTAGCTCTATTCCTGATTAGACAAGACAAACGCATGTATACCTCAACTCGGATGCAGCCATATTAACATGAACTTGAGCCTGCACAGTGGTTGTAGTTGGCCTCCAGCTGCCATTGTGTGGTTTGTGTCTGTATTCAAATGCATATCCATTTGCCGTCCTGGCACCTGCTGGTATCTAAATAGGCGTTTATCCTGCCAGAGTACAAAATCATGTTAGGAACGAGTACTTCACTGAGTTCGATGCCCCCTTATAAATAAGCCAGGGAAGGTTTCTGTAGCTGATTTCTTCCTTTGACCTCGCACCACGGGGACTGAGTATTAGCTTTGTGTGACTTTCTTTCCCCCTCCAAATCAATACAATATAAAAGTGTGAAAATGGGGAAAAGTAAACCAAGAGCCGCCTTTCTTTCTTTCAGATCCCCCAACCATTAAAACCAAGTGTCGTCTAAGAAAGGATCAATAGCTCCGGGCTATCTGTGCCTTTTAGTGTCTTCACAGTTAAAAAGATAGATTGCACGCTGCTCTTTAAGTTGTACACGTGCATCCTCCATCTTGGAAGAAGAATCAGCATGTTGATATCTCTATTGTTTGGGAAAATTGTTGTTTAAACGGCAGTTTGTGACTGCTAGAAAATATAAAATGTCAGTTAATAGTTCAGTGTTGCGCTGCCAAGACACTTTTACTCAAGCTGACACACACTCTTGTAATAAATGTCAGATCTTGGCATTTTCCTCAGAGTGTAATGGATTCTTTTTTTCATGCATTCATACATTTCTGAAGGTTTTTATATTGTCCAGAGGAAAAAAAGTATCTATTTATATTCTTAGTGACTGTCAGAATAGGATTTTTAGTGCAGCTAAGAGGACACAAGAGTCATAATAACTCAGTTAATGAATAGTTTTATGACCACATTTAGGAAAGAGGTAGAATATATTATTTCAATAATGGGAAAAATGTGTTTGCTTCCGTTGACTCTCAACATTCAACTAAATGAAAACACGTAATTCCCAGTGAAGTTCAGAGGAGAAGCTTATGCAGAAAAAAAATGTGAATTAAGGTTCCCAAATGTTACCACAGTCATAATATCCCTTAAAGTATAATTATTTGAACAGACAGGGAAATATTTTTTGTTTTGTTTTACCGCTCAAGAGCTTCCAAACTGCTGTAAGTGGGCACTGAGCAGAGCGAAGATATCTCTCACTTCATGCACTGAGACTGAATGACAGAGCCCGTGACTAATTCTTCTAATTCATAAAGAGGATGTGACACAAAATTGGTTTATTGCTCTAACTTAATTTGTGTCATTACCAACTGAGTTAAAAGGAAAAAAATAGCCCCTTAGCAGCAATTTCTTATTATGGACACAGCTAATATATTTAGTAGGTTAAGTAGAAAATTGAACTTTTAGTTAAAAGGTAATTTGAATTCTGAGAGCTAAATTCTTCCAAAACCTCTCAAAAAGAGCCTTTGTAGATGCTGAAAGTCAAAAATGGAAGGTGGCATTGATGTTTAAATGACTTGAAATAGTTGAAATGTCTGAATATTTGACATGACTGCAAACTATAGTGTTGTTGGCAGAAATGATCGAACACATGCAAAAAATTAAAGCTGACCTGCTTACTTACAAAGGTTTTATTTTGGATGAACATCTAAATTTTGAATATGGTACATCTCTGTTAGCTGAATCTGCAAGTAGGGCACTTGGTGGTGTAATAGGAAAGACTAAAAAGCTGGGCGATTTGGGATATGCTTCCTATTCCAAATTATTTCAGGCGTGCGTCTGTCCTGTTATTGATTATATGGCAGGAGTATGGGGCTTAAAGGAAAACATGAAAGGACAAAGGGTACAGATTAGGGCAATCCGATACTTTTTAGGGGTTCATAAATTCGCGCCCATACTAGCTATAATGGGAGATATGGGATGGGAGCCATGTGAGGTACGTTGGAAAGGTGCTATGTTAGCTTTATGGAACAGAATAGTGAAGATGCCAGAGAATAGAATTGCTAAGAAAATATTAAAATGGGATGTTACAATAAAAGGTGCATGGGCAAGTGAAGTAGAGGGTATATTTATGAGGATTGGCGCATTGCATGCATTTCAGAATGGGAGCGTTGTGAATGTCTTTTGGGCTAAGGAAGCCTTGTTTAATGCTTATCAGATCAAATGGTCACAGGACATACTGTATAAACCAAAATTAAGAATATTTTGTTTGATAAAAAGTTGTTATAGCGGTGAAAAGTATGTTTGTGCCATGTTATCTAAAAGACAACGATCATTATGTGCCCAAATCCGTTGGGGAATCTTGCCTCTGCACCTTGAGACAGGACGTTATCGAGGGGTCCCAGAAGAAGAGAGGATTTGTCCTTACTGTGATATTAATGATATTGAAAATGAGTTCCATTTTTTATTTTACTGTCCTTTGTATCATGAGCTGCGTCAAAAATTATTTGATAGATGTAAGAATCTGGATTTGATGTGGGTAAGTGATGCTGAGAGACTCAAATGGATTTTTGATCATAAACTATTTGCACTTGCTGACTATTTGGAGAAAGCGTGGGATAAACGAAGAAAAGTAACATATATTTAAAAATATCCATTCTGGTTTTTGATTTATTTATTTATTTTTGTTTTTCCGGTGTTCATTGTGCAGCTCCCAATTAAGTGCGTGTGATATTGTGTATTTGATGATTTTCTGTTTCTGGTGTCTTATAATCCCGTAAAGGGATGGGTCTTCGGACATGACACAAAAATAAAAATTCATTCATTCATTCATTCATTCATTCATTCATTCATTCATACAAAGGGCAGAAAAATGTGTCTTACGAAACAAACAAATAACCTGAAAAAGCATCTGTTCATGAAAGATGAAAAGGAAAAGCTAGAGTAAATTCCCTATATTCTGAATGTCAATATGAATTATAAAGTGCAAAATGCAAAAGAAAAGATGGAGATAACTTGATAACTTGTGTGTTTCATCCTTTGGCATGAGAGCTGCTCACAGAGGCGATAACACAGAGGCAGCGCCACTGGGGCCACCAGGGACGGTGGCGCAGCTTTTCCTCACTTTGATCGCGTCATCAAGAGGAATAAAATACAACTACTTCCTGCAGGTTCTGCAGAAGAATCTTTGTCTGGTTCACCTAGAGCAGAAGATGAAAACCAGGGGGGATTTGAAGAGCGGCTTACAGAGATAAATTTAAACTAGAGTTAGCAAGTTCTTCCTCGGGCAGCATGGTGGTGTGATGGTTTGCACTTTCACCTCACAGTGAGAAGCTTTAAATCTCAGGTAAAGCCTTTCTTTGTGGTGTGGATTTGTTGTCTCTGGGTGCAGCAGCTTCCTCCCAAGGTTCAACAATATGTGTTAGGTTGATTAGTAATCCTAAATTTTCTGTAGGAAATGGTTGGTTGTTACTGCTTGTTTATCTGTGAACCTAGTCCGGCTGTCATTCCGGCTTTTGGTAGACTCCACAAAGGAACTGCACAATCCCACCATAGTAATGATCGTTCAATACTACATATAAAATAATTCTCACGTTCCTGAAAGTAAAAATAATACTCTGTTGCCTGTTGTCATGGCATATATTTCAGCAAAGAACCATAGATGTAACCTTTGTTGCAGTCTTTGGTGCAATTTGTTATGATACGATACAACATGATTTATTTAGAGGCCTGTCCAAAATCACAGTACTTTGGTAGTTACATTGTATTTTTGGAGTACACACATTTTGATGTTGTGATTGTAGTTGAAGAGTAAATACTGTGGGATTAAAAGGAGCCAAATTAAAACAAACTCAAAAGTTGAGATAGCTGGAAACTCCAACACTGGTGACTCTGCCAACTCATTCTATTTATAGTGATCTCAATATAAATGGGAGGCTGTTTTTTTGTTTGTTTGTTTTGGTTTTTCCCCCTTATAATGGCAATTACAGCGTGGCTCCAGCTACTCACCAGTGATCTGAAAACTGACAAAAGCAGCTGAGTGGTACAGTTTTCAAGATGTGGATGCTGCACAGTGTGACAGATTGGGTTGATTTTGCTGGCGGAACGGTGAGGATGCAAATAGAAGTGAAAAAGGCACAGGACTTTGAATACTTGGGTATAATTGTGCATTGTTGGGAAAAAAGAAGTACCGGTATGTGAAGATATAATAAGAGAGTAGCAGTTAGAGTTAGAGGAAAGGTTTACTAGACGATAATGAGACCAGCCTTTCTTTGTGGCTTAAAGATGGTGGCAGTGACAAAGAAGCAGGAAGCAGAGCTGAAGGTGGCAGACTTGAAGATGTAAAGATTTATTTGGGAGTGACAGGGACGGCTAGGATTAAAAATTAGCATGCAAGAGGAACAACTTTATACTTTTTAGAGATAAGAGTAAGACATGCAACTGAGACAGTTTGGAGACATAACGACATTAAGAGGAAGGTTTGGGGAATATTGACAGACAGATGCTGGAGATGAATCTCCCAGGCAGCAGGAAAAAAGGGGGAAAAGAAGATCAGGATGAGTGAAGCGGATATGGTGGTCGGTGGGACGGAGGAAGCTAAAGGGAGTATTGGAGTATTAGCATGCTACAAAATACAGTTGTAGTCTTGAGCTTCTCTGCTCTTTTTTGTGGTGGCCTCATTTGATATCCATTAATGGTTTGTTCAGTATACACACCGCTGGAGTTTAACGGCAGGCTCCCTGGAACATCAAGGAACTTTGTTTCCTCCTCAAACTATGCATTTAGATGGTGTTACATTAAGATTGCTATATTTTAGTCCATCAATTAAATGCACATTGGACAGTCTTTTGTTATTCACACTGAAACTATTAAAACCAAATTATCATCTGATTTCTAGTATCTAGTTTCTGCATTTGGAGGATGTAACTCTGATCTATGATCTCCAGCTTCTGGGCCAAGATATCCTCACCCACTCCGCTTACTTTGATTCTGTGCCCACTGACATTAATTTACCTGAGATATCCTTACTACTTCACCTCAAAAGATAAAAGAACAACAAAAACAGATTCATTTTGTATTCTGTCTGGTAAAATACCAACATTTATCGCAGGAGTGGATTGACCAGTGTGACCGGCAGTGGCTGACCTTTTTTTTTTTTATGTAAAGAGTTAGGCCCAGTAGCCCCGCCCACGCATTTTCCCGACCCCCCCGTCCAATCAGCTTTAATGATGGTGGTGGTCCCGGAGCGGGAGCAGGACCTGCTGGGGGTGATAGCAGGTGTGTGTGCTACAGCTACCTAACATGTTGTGGATAAACACTCATTCACTAAATGTTCAGAAATGTTGTCTATGAACTTGACATAATAGGTAACATGTGGTGTAAATCTAGTTCTGAAGTGTTGGAAAATGATATACTATCCTGATTAATTAACCACTATTTTATGGTGGTGTGGTTAGAGCTTGCAAATTTGCCTTTTCACAATTTTTCATAATTACAAGTCAGGTCACCAGAGTTAAACTGTATTAAGTATCAATACACTTTCTTCAAGCCTACTTTCTTTTTTTGAACACTTATCTATGGAAATTTTCAGATTAAATTTCATTAAATAAGAGACAAGGAGACAATGAGCCATTTCACATTATACAGTTATAAGTAATGTACATCAACGGACAGTATCTGCACACGGATTGTGGTGGGCCAGTCTGGACAAAAAATGTCGGGCCTGATTAGTGTAATGTGAGTGTAAAACTCACAATTGTACAACACACACAAACATTCATGTGCTTCGCCCAAAGTTTCTGTGAATAATGAGACCATTTTTATCCAACACCTTTGAGAAATGTCTCTGCTGCAGCGTGAATCAGAGCACAGTTGCATCTGTATTTGCAGATCTTCTATTTTTGACATTTCCTCCTGTAGCTTAGTGGTAGGCGGTGTTCAGCTTTCATTTCATACAGGGACTTGTCAACAGATGTTTAGCTGGGCATGACCTTTATCCACCAGCCTGCTTGTTGAGACGTGCTGCTCAGAAATGCTTCTAAAGGTAACATGCTGCATTCATCTAGCACTGTACTGTATGTGGTTATAGAGCCAACAATATTTCATTTTCAGGAATAAAGCTGTATAAAAAATAAATAAACTAGCATTCTAGCTGTATTATATCAATGCACACAGTAACTGTGTAATTCACAGAAGATAATAAAATATTATGATTTGTGATATTTCCTTGCTTTACAAAGTCACACATTGTAGAAGGACTAAACACGACATGTTTCGATTTGAACTGTATAATGTGATATTTATACGTTGGTTTTTAGGGGCAGAGCTCCGTAGTCTGTAGCCTGTAAAAAGAAAACAAGAAAAAAAGAAAAGAAAAAAAGAAAAGAACTAACAGAAATGTGGGATTTGTTTTTTTCTAAAGAAAGCAGACTATGCAAATGTAGCCTTGGGAGGCTGCATTGAAAGCTGTAACTGTTGTCTCAGGATAACTCAGAGATGGAGGACTACTAAAATAATGATCACATATATTAAAATGAGAAATGATTACAGTTGGTACATTCAAATTAGATTACAATGTTTAATAGTGGGGATGACAGAAAGGGTCGTCTTGGAACTTAATACAGGTCAGTGAATCCCTTTAAGTCCCAGCACGGCACAGCACCACTGGTAAACGTTTGTAGATGCTTTAACCTGAACCCTATCCTGCAGAGGGGACAAGAATTATTGAGACTTAGCTCAAAAAACTGTAATTTTTCTCAGACCCGTGCTGAGACAGTGAAGCATGATCTGAAGAAGACACTTACACAGCGGGTCTGAGGTCCTGCAGGGTGATCAAAACATACGGTTTTCCAAGATGATATTTCCAAGATGATATTAGCACGGTGAAAGAGAGATTTGGACACATCACACATCACCTGCTACATTTATGCAAAAACACTTAATTGGATGTCAAGAGTGTCTGCAAGTAGGGGGAGGATACAGATCTAATTTTTATAGTGACGTTGTGATAATCTCTGTTTTTGCCACTTCATTTTCAGTTTGGTGCCAGTGCGCGCACGTTATCAAAGGCTGCAGTTCATGGCAGCTGAATGAAACATGCCAAAAACGGCCTCTGCAATATTTAGACGGCAAAGTTCACTATGAAAAAAAAATAAAGATATTCTACATGTTGAGAATCTGGAAACACATCATGTTCAAGGTCAACTGAGACTCAATTAAATATACAAGTAAATTATTTATTTCACATATAATTATGAAATGGGGAAGTAACAGTCTGAGATAAGGTTTAGGTTCAATCAACCTTTATTTAAATAACAGAATGTCTTGACAAAGGTTGTAAGCAATTTGGGTGTAATAAATGATGACAAGTTATCCTTCAGATCATGTTGGACATGTCTCTTGGTCACTTTGCACTTTGTGACTGGTGTTTAATCAACCAGAAAGGACACATGTCGATGACTGTTGAATCCACTGGCTACCCACAGCTGCCAGAACCAAATTGAATTTCCTAATGCTGGCCTACGTAGAGACAGCTGGGTCTGCACACAGCTATTCTGTTCAAACTGTTCTCCCTTGTGGTTCCACAGTGATGGAACCAGCAACCGAATGCTTCCAGAGCACTTCACTGTTGTAAGTCGCTGTGGATAAAAGCATCAGAAACAACTATATGTAAATTGAATATATTCCCATTTACATAACAAGAAATAATTTAAAGTCATGCTGCCATTTCCTTGTATTATGTCCCCTTTAAATAACAGCATAGTGAATAAAATCATAGCATGATGGTGTGCTATTCAACACTATTTCCCTCACAGCTAGAAGGTGCTGGTTTGAAACTTGTTGAGGTGTTTATTTTCCCCCCCTGTGCCTGCATGGGTTTTCTCCACATATCCACCACCACTTCCTGCAGTCTGAAGGTAATATATGAGTGTAAATTAGCATACCGCTGGGGTGAGTGAGAACTGGCATGATTGTTTTGTCACCGTGTGACCCAGTGATGGACTGCAAACCTGTCCAAGGTGTATGCCATCTTTGCCTGGCGACAGCTAAGATAGACTCCAGCAGACCCCTTAGATCTTACACAGGACTGGAGCCGGTGAGGAAAATGAATGGGTATATGATGTCACAGAAAATGAGATTGACAATACAATAAAAACACAAATTTTGGTTCTTATTTATTCCAGGGGAAAGATTAAAGAAATACTTCATAGGCTTTAATGGTCTCTCAGTCCTGATGTACCAAATACAGCAAATCAAGATGATTACAGTGTGAAGTAGAAACTGCATGAAATAAAATTTCATAACAACATCTGCGTTAAGATGTAAGGTGACACGTAATCTCTGCATTAGAGAATTAATTTTCCTTGGCAAAGATCAAGATCCTCCTCAAGTATCACTATAAAAAGGTTCTTATGACAGCTATTTGCATCTTTTAATTGCTCAATTTTCAGACCAGCCCATCTCATTAACAGGCAGCGGATCAAAAATTTCAAATAAATGTATGGAGACGGGTGACATAAGAGAGCAGCTTTTACAGCGAGTGTGTGTGTGTGTGTGTGTGTGTGTGTGTGTGTGTGTGTGTGTGTGTGTGTGTGTGTGTGTATTTTTTTTATGTGTGTGAGTCATCAGAGATTCCTATATCATCTGTCACAAACTATCACTCCTAAGAGTTATGTATTATGACCACAGTCGTATCTTAATTGGAGGTTTTATTTCAGACACATTTTCTCTGACTGTTTTTAAAGAGGACTAGCTGGATGGGAAAAAAAAGCTATAAAAGCAGTTGATTCACCTAAACTTGTTCCTCCATGTTACCTTGTGTCTGAAGCGTGAAGGCTGGTTTTATTCTTTAATGACACCTCAGACTGGCTGACACGTGTCTCGCTATAAAACAGGCAGCGGTGCCACCTTTAATGAGTCTATAATTACAGATATTTTACGTGAACACATCCTGGTTTGCTCGCCAGACAGCAGCCTGCACCAGGCTATTTGAAGACATGTCATAATGTGTGTGAATGTGTTAACTTATGTCACACTCAGTGTTTGGCTGTAGTCCATGTGGCATTTGAAGATGTTTAATTCAATTTATTCCACTTTAATTTTGCAGCTTCTTTAAACATTTCTTTAAAAGGTTACACCGACAGACCTATATGCTTAATGTGAGTACATTTTGCTGTTGTTTGAAAGAGTGCAAATTAACTTGCTTTACCCACAGTGTTCCTGTAGAAATGCCAATTTAAAGACCCAGCATTAATAAAGAAAGATTTAGTGGTTCGTCCTTTTAATTTCACCTGTACTTTCTCAACCTCCTATGATGTTTTTATTATGAACCATCTTGATTATTGCTACCAGCTGATAAAAAAATCCTTATGTGATTATTATATTGTATCATTATTCAGTGTTTTTCCACAGATTTCCCAAAGATAACTCGTTAAATCATAAAAAGATCCTACAGCTCGGCTTCTAAGACTTCCATAATCTGACTTCAGAAATACTTCCAAGCTCTCCTCTGTGTTGTCAGGTAACAAAGAAATAATGTTTCATCATGATTAGTAGAAATGATTTTCCAGTTAGATGGCCATGTCCTGTGCCTTCATTTACAACAGCACAAAGATGCACTGACCTCTCTTGGCATTGTTGGCTCTGGGCAACACAATGTTCAACTGTTCAACTCATCTTTGGAGTTGTCTAGTGCCTCCACAGGACATCAGTCAACCATGAAAGACAGAGAAAAAAAACATAACAGAAAAACCTTGCAGCACTGCATTAGAGTCCACCGGCCTGAGCTTAGATGGGCAGAATAATGGCTTCTTTTGTTTTGTTTGCATTGGTCAGAGCGGTGTCCAGCTACAGAAAGCTGATAAGAACGAAGGTTTGCACAAAGAGATCTGAGTCCTATACAACCGAGCAGAGCTCTCCTCACTAAGTTGTCATCATTCAAGTTTATTCTCAGTGCCAAGGACATGTGGACAATGGTGTTTAGAGGCTTAACACAATGACTTTACAGAGTGTTTGTTCTTTTGTGTGCTCTGTTTAATATACCGATTTGGAGGTCATTCTTTCTTGATGCCTATTAATGTCAAAATGACATCCAAATGTAGGATGAAAAAATAAAAACTGTTCAATTATGTTTTTGATCTTTCATATTCTCTCTAATCCCTGGTTATCATTCAGCAGATAAAAGCCCTTCACTGCTGCAAAAGAATTGGTTCAAAGTGAATGACAGGAACACAGGTACACCTGAAATGTGCTGTTACTGTCACACTCATCTTCAAAAAAAACCCCCAAAAAAATCGAATTAATTATCGCAATTATCTACTATTCTATTTTCTTCTTGGAATGAAATACACCACTGTATTGCCACCACCTGTGAAATGTGGACAACACCAAGTCCAAAGAAATGTTGTTCCTGGTCTAAGACTTATCAAAGCAGTCACCATAGATGGCTGAGATATCATTGGCTCTTTTTATGACTATATATAATGTCAGAGGTGACAGTACGGTAGTGTCTCATCTGCAGTTCTCACACTTGCTGCCAGTAGGGTTGGCGTCATACAACGGTGTCCTTTTTTCTTAAGTCTCTGACTTTCTCCCCAACTGAATCTGGCATCTCGCTTTTCAAATCTGAACAGTATCTCTTAAAACAGACCCACGTGGTAGTCTATACTTAGAACTGCCTAACACATCCCCGAGCTCCTTGGCAAAGCTCCAGCAGTTAAAACGTAGCTGCAGGCAAGGCAGATTCCATAGACCGATTTGGCACAAAACCAAGATCGCCTTCACTTTCTCAAATCCAAATGTGAGAGGTGATTGTTTTATAACACTGATTAAAAGTTTAACAAAACTGTTGTTGTTGTCCCTTCCTTTCTGAGCCCAGATCTGTTCTCAGAGATGCTTTCTCCTCGTGATATCAATATGAAACCTTTTCACCAGCATTAAACTTCCTTTTTATGAAGACATCATTGAACTGTCTTTTATATACTTGGAGACATTGTACTTTAAATGTTGGTACAGTGAATGCTGGATGCTGTTTTTTCTTCTATCTATTCTTTCAATTTTCAAACATTGTTTTGTGGTTGCATAACAAATAGACACATATGGGGAACATTTTTAACTGAGAAAAAGGGATTCACGTTTAGTCTATTGGCTTACTTTCCCCTGGGTAGCAGATCTCCAGAATTATTTAAAACCAATCAGAAATTCACATAATATCTTAGCTTAAAGATCGTTATTGATATGTCGTTTTTATAGCTCAAGTCTATATTTAAATCTAAAGGGAACAACTACAGAATGGAAACCCCTTCACAGAAAAAAACATCCTTACAACTTATTCAAAATTGCAATTCAAATTGCCTACAGGATAATTCAATGCAATGTAATTCAGCAGGCAATGATATAATTTATTGTATCCTATGTCTAACGTCTCTACTGGGAAGTACGCACACGTAAGAAATGTTTCTCTTTTCAAGTGAGGAAAATATTTCAGCCAGAAGCATGTAAGTCTTTCTCTCGTGTCTCCACCCTGCATGATCACGTTTTGATGAAAACTGAATTGTATATATGCTCCAGATACTAGAACTGCCTCATAAAAATAACGCCGATACAGGATCAGGATAACATCAAGAAGACACAAGCTGCAATTGTGAACTATACTATATTTGTAATCTGTGTTTTTTTGTATGCACTGAAATGATTTCATATCTTAATTAAACACTTGACATTCAACATGATATAAATCTTTACATTAACTTTCTTCCATCTATTTTCAGTCCAACTTGGTGACTATGTGTTTGTTGGTTGGGGTGGGTGGTGGGGAGTTCATGAGGAAATGCCAATGTTGTATTTTAATAAATTGCTGAGGTGTTTTCTTATGTTCAAAGTAAATACATAGTGCAAAATAAATACAAACCGGATCCCCTCCGGCCCCTGGCTGCGCTTAGAAATCCTGTCCATAAAAATTATGAACAGGACCGGTGACAAAGGGCAGCCCTGCCGGAGTCCAACATGCACCGGGAACAAGTCTGATCTACTGCCGGCAATGCAAACCAGACTCCTGCTCCGATCATACAGCCCTTAATAGAGGGCCCCGGACTCCATACTCACTGAGCGCCCCACACAGAATGGCACGAGGGAAACGTGTTCCCGGTCAATGTCAGGCCATGGAGGAAATCCATATCAAAATCTATATACTTTGGATTCTTTCACAAGTTTTATCTCTACTTTTAATACTGTTGATTGATGGGACCAGTTAAAGTCCTGGAAATGTGCACTAACATTGTAAATAATTCTTCAATCCCATGATGTACACAGTATCTGGTTCAATGTTAATACTGGAACTCAAGACAAGGAACAATGTGGTTGTACATATCTAAAACAGGTGTTTTTCATATTAAATTTTTGTAGATATTTAGAATGTTCATTACCTATATAAAATCAAATCAAACTTTATTTATATAGCACTTTTCATACTTGATAGCGCAAAGTTCAGGTTATTGTAAATTTAATTGTGAAGTCATTAAAATCCAAAACATATGACTAAACATATGTTATTTCTTTTCTGGGACAAGTCATGTTTTGAATACATGTAATTATTATATAGATCATTTTTCATCCAAAACTGATAAAGTATGTCCATGTGCCTGGTGACATGTGCTCCATGTCACTGGTGGCCAGTGACATACTGTAAGAGCAGAGATGTTGTCCAACTCTGCAGCAGGTGACCGAGAAGTAATACGAGGATATCCATGGAGGCTTTCGGTCCTTGTCAGGCCAGGTTTTCTCAGAAAAGTTTTCCAACTAACTATACACCCCCACATTGTTTGTTGGACTCCACCTAGACAGCTTGTGGTTGATGGATGAAAGGAGGCTTAATGAGTCAGTGCTGGTCCAGCAGGCGTCCAGGGAATACAATATTGGTTTTGTCAAAACCCCACACCAGTGCATTATCAATCTCAATGACCTCCAAAGCCCTTGATCAGGCATCATTAGCGCTGACGTGAAGAATAATTTTACTGTATTTCTGGTTGTCATTAGCCAGCAATCTCGAACAAGACATTGGTGCCAGAGGCAGAGGCATTGTTAGATGCCAACCTTTTTTCAAACCAATAATTTAAAAATGTATGTGTGTGTGTGGGGTGGGGGTTGTGTCCCTTTCCCATACACTGGTTGCGACACCTAGGCAGCAGGTATATTATTTAGTAAGGAAGAATTATTGGAAACATGGAGAGGTCAAAGTAAACCAAAGTCCCTAATCCCTTGGAAAAACTCCAGCATTTGAAAAGAAGCTGAAGGCAATGCAAATTTCACAGCGTTAGTTGGCAAAAGAATAACTTCAGTCAAGTTTAAAGGGCTTGCAGAAAAATTGGCAACAGATTCACCAAGCTCTGCAATCTTTTATTTATTTAAATTGGCAATCTAACCATTCACAACAGCACATGTGGAGCTGCTTCATTGGCAATTCATATTCAGGGAACAAAGTGAATACACCTACACCACCCATCAGCCTATGGCCAAAGAAGTGAGAGGATCAGAGAATTTGGAAAGAAGAGGAATGAAGAAAAAGAAAAAGAAGATGGCTTCAGAAGTTGACATTGTGGAGGCATTAGCAATAGAGGAGGAAAATGAAAAAAAGATGGTGGCATGACTGGAAAATATTATAAAGGGCAGTAGATAAGAGCCATTTCCTTTTCCATAATATAGCTGGAGAGGAAAGAAGTTTAAAGATCTTATTGTAGCTTTTCCTGCACTGTCAAGGGACATCTATGATGGACATTTTTTCCTATAAATTTCCCTCATTTCAATTTCACTCATGTCTGTGTTGGGGTTCATCTCACTTCAAAGTGTATCGTGCTCAGATTATGAGAGGAACTGAATAAACAAGGATAACAAGGCTTTATTTTATTAATGTATCTATTTATCACACAAAAACTCAGACTGGAGAATTTGCAGAAGTTATTGTTTTGGCTTGGAAGTGTATTGCATGGCTAAAACATGAGAGGTTATGACCATATCTTCTCCTCTTTCATGATATATGAAGGATTTTAGCCTGTCCCTTCAGGCAAACGTTGTTTACACACAGATTCATGCTTTTGGTATTTTTGCCCATGCAGGTGCAAGTAAAAATATACCCTAAGTTCATTTGGAATCAGCAGTCCTGTCAGCCAGGATCCAAAGCATCAGTGATGCTTTTAGCCAATTGATTATACATAATTCCTTTAAATACAGCAATCAATTTACCCAGGGAAGCATTAAGATTAAATTTTTTATGAGGAGCTCTTAGTCCAGTGGGGTAAACAGCAACTGTATTCACACAGATAATTATTTCAGTGTAATTTCAGTGTCAGTGATGTTGTGCAACAAAAGAGAGTGTTTATTTAGTTATTAAAGGGTTATTAATAATTATCTGATGACAGTTATTAATAAGGTAAATAAATTATCTACATGAATAAATCAAAACGGGGCACTGCCTGAATATTAGGAATTAATAACTAAACCGCAGAATCAGCCTCAAAATAACTGTCATTCTTTATTTACGAGCCTGTGACCAGGGGGGGCGCTAGAGAGTAACAGAGAAAGAAGGAATCCAAGCACAGGCCTTTGCAACTACCAAATATTGCCAATATGAGTAAAATAAGCACAAACAATTTCTCTCATTAAAATAAATCAGAATTTATTCGCACCTGTGCGGTCTGCTCATACAACTGACATGAGGAAAAGCTTTGTTTTCTGTTGTCGGAGGATGCATCAATAAGCGGTCGGGCTCACAACATGTGTGACACAGTAAAACAAGACTAGTTAAATCCATTAATTAAGTTTCTCTGCCTAGAAACACAAACGGCCTCTTACATGGATCACTTTGGGAACTATAGAAGTGATGATTTTGTCTTTGTCAGACCAGAGTTCCTCTCGTTTGGTTAACAGCTGGATGGTTACGCTCCGCTGGTGTTCTTGGCAAAGAGCGGCTCTCACTCTTTCTCTCCCCATCTCTGTGAGGATGAGGGGATGTAGCGTCTCTTGTTCTCGGCGTCGGCCTGAAAGTGACCACGTCGTTGGGGCATGCACGGGACCCGTTCGGCTCGTCTGGGCCTCCGAACGATTTCGGGTCACTCCGTTGCAGAGCTTCAGACAGACTATAGTTGCAGTTCCTTGGCAACAAGATGGCTTCTTTAGACACGGTGACCGAGGAGGCTGGTAGCTCGTCATGCTAAAGTAGGAGCTGAGACCTTCACAACTCACAGGCTCGGGAAAGATGAGGTCCGTGTTGGAGTCGGTGTGAGAGAGTTTATGAGAGACTTTGCGAGAGAGTGAAAGACAGGAGGAGTTGCTCTTCGAAGCAGGACTGGGATCCCGCGCATCAGCGGGGACTCCTGCTGGGTTTTGGGGTCCATGCCCAATGAGAGGCCGGTTTGCAGCCTTTCTTTGTTTCAACCCATGGCTGTAGCCCCACAGTGAAAATAGCCAAGCATTTTCAAAGTATTAGATTAGTTAGATGAAAACTTAGCAGCCAGTGAGAAAAGAAAAGTAAACAAGTGAGAATACTAACATAATTTTTTTCCCAACTTAAAGGGGACCTATTATGAAAAACACGTTTTTTCTTGCTTTAGCATATATAAAGTGGTCTCCCCTCAGCCTGCCAACAAGGAGGAAAGCAACCAAATTCTGCAGTGTCTGTACAGCCGCCCGGATGAGCCATCCAGTGTGATGTGGATCTACGAGCTGTTCAGATTCTGCTCCCTTTCGTTACGTAACCAAAATGCAAACCACGCCCACAACTATAAAACCGTGTAACTGCATACGAGCGTCCGACTATCGCGTTGCACTGCGTGACATCGGACGCTCTCTGTCCATCTCCCTCCAGCCACTTTATTGAGATTTTTGTAGTGAAATGAGGAGGTATCATAGAAATAACTTCTCATTTCAACTAACTGGATCAGCCGTTCCTCATCCGTGACTGTTTCCTACAGCGCTTTCAACCAGCTTTCAACGCGAGCGACAGGAAGAAAATAGGAGCAGAGCTTCCGACAAATGTTCAGCTCAAAACGGCGCCCTGCGTCGTGCTGCGCAGCACTGCATCGCTCGCGGCCAGTAAGGACAGTCCAATAGAAAATAAAGCAATGGAATTGATGGGGTCTGCCACGGATCCCCAGTTTGGGGGTCCGTGGCAGACCCCCAGTAGCGGAGCGCCAGTGCGCCGGTGCGGGTGGCGGTGGCTGCGGTGCCGTGCAGGCTCTGTTGCCACGGCTACGCCGTAGGGCTATGCCGTAGCCTATGGCGTAGGGTACGCGGCGACGCACACCATTCTGCGTTGGTGTAACGCGGAACCATAAATCAGCCTTCAGTGTGTGCTCTGTGTGCTGTTCTGAACACTTCTGTGTTGTGCTCATTTTGCTGGGACGTCGGGTCCCTCCGCCGAGACACAACTTTTGCGGTATGCGTTCATTGTTGTGTCTAAAAAATGATGCGCAGTGCCCACCCAATCAGAAACGGTACAGATATTCTGTGATATTTTTTTATATTTATAAAAAAATTAAATTATAAAAAAATAAAGGATCCCCATAACTTTGATTGCGTGGGCAGGAATCACGTTTGGGTGGGCACAGCCCACCCCTGCCCCCACCTAAAACCGTCCTCGCTTACAGGTGAATGAGGCATGGGGTAGGTTTTTTTTTTGGATTGATTGATTGAATTGTTTATTTCGAACACATAAGGAAAAAAAATATAAAATTTTAAAACAAATTCAAAACATACAGAAAAAAAGCAACAACAACAAAAACGTAATACAAACAGGGAAAACAAACAGTGTCCGAAAAGGAGCAGGTAGAAGTAAAACTTATTTAACCCTGCCCCTTTGTTACCTCTATCATAAATTAAACATACATATTAATAATAAACAGCTGCTAATTTACCTATTAGGCTACTGATTTTTTTTGAAAATGTGCTGTCCAAAATGTCCTGGAAAACTCGACTCCTGCAAATGCCCGTTCCCCAAAGTTTGTGGGGGCGTGGCTTTGGACGGAGCGCTGACGGGAGGGGGAGGAGGGGCGGGGCTTAGAGGAGGTGCCACTTTCAAATCTTGCTAGCTCTCCAACATCACGGACTATACCTTTAAATTACCATTGTTTATACTTGTGTAGATTTCATTTCGTATGTCCCACTAGGAAGAGACCCCGGGGAAGACCCAAGACATGCTGGAGGGACTATGCCTCTCAGAAGGTAGGTAAATATTCTGTTCAGATAAATTATGATAAGCTAAGTTGGAATGGTTGCATTACAACATTTATCCTTTTAGTTTGGTGGCTTCAAAATCTTAATGGCTTCTGAAATCATTACAAAAAAAGCCTCTGAAAGACATGTTTTGGTATACTATCTGGGCATCTTACTGTGAAACTGACTATCTCACAAATATTGGCAGTGCACTTCTTTCTAAAGAAAGTTGAATTTTACATGTTGACCTGAGAGTTTTTAATGTTGCAACAAAACTGAACAAGTCCTGTGATAGAAATTCATAATTTTGGGGTACAACTAAATGCTGATAGTGTTTTCTATAAACATTTTCTTGACCGTTACTGCAAAAATAGTCCCTCTAGAAATATGCCTAACGTTCCCCAAATACAGACAAAATTGTCTTATTTTTAGCAAAATTATCTTTGGCAATGGGGTAAGAAAAATTCTTAAAACTTACAAAAATATTCCAAAATGGTCTGTAATTTTTCAGATGCTCTCCTTGAGTAATTTAATTTGATGGAAATAACAAGTTAATTATCTGGTGGCACATGCTGGGGAATAACATTTACTTGAACAATAAGTGACATGTGAGCCATTTCAATTAAGATTTCATTTGCTTTGGCTGATCATAATTAAGGGCGGCGTTACGCATGCGAAACAACTCATCCATAGGTGCTGCTCTTGACTTTTGCAGAATAAAATCTGGGAGTTGTTTCTGCGGATGTGCTGGCAAGTGTTAGTCCAACAATCCATATTTGTTAAAAATAGATCACTCTGTTTTAAGTGTAACAATAAACAGTTCAAATGTTGCGCACGATCATAATGTGAAAACATTTACAACCTCACAGTGTTTAAAAGAAAATCAGCTGGCAACAAATAACTCAACCTCCCTTTTCTTGGAACAGTATTTGTTATCTGTTCTTGGCTGTTGCAGGGGCTGAGCAGCACAAATGCTGAAGTAGAGGATCAACACTGTAGGTTCATGAGGTTTGTCTAAGGTCTGACACCAGCAATGTAACATGTAACAAATATCAAGACAGGGAACAGTCACTAGATTTACTTGACCCTGGAAAAAGTTAGTTAATTTGTTAGTCCTACTAAAACTGGATATTAAAAATGGCTGTTAACACGTAAGCAGGTTAAAAATAGTTCAAAATCTGATTTTTCAATGTGTGATACTTTAAAATAATGGCGTTGTGGGTTTAAATGTACAGACTTGTGAAGTCCATTGCACAGCTTAATATAGTACAATCTCACTCTAAACTAAATTGGTCTATGATGTTGGTCAAAAGGAAAACGTCCCGTTTTCTAACAAGCTTATAAGAGCCATACAGCCACCTGTCATATGGGAGTCAGGCATTCTTTGGTCAATAAATTAATTCCTCCGCTCTGCTTGTATGCTGGAATAAAGAGCGTAGTCCATTTAATTGAGCCCTGTAACTGTACTCTGACTTAAGAGTGCATGGAAACACCCAAAGTCAAAGCAAAGAGGAATGTTACATGGGGAAACTGGGCCCAAATGGACTTAGCTCATCAACTGTATGCATTAGAGCAGGGTGAAGGAAGAGTTAGGTGAAGGAGTGTACGGGGATATGAATGGGGGAGATGGCGATAAAAGAGACATAAAGAGAAATGAAATTAATGAAATGGATACAGTAGTAGATTTCTCTTTTAGTTTTTTCCAACAGCTTTTCTCCTCGAAGGGAAAAACTGTTATTTTAGTTGCAATGTCAGGCTTGATCTGCCGCCTGATAGTAGAAACACCAAAAGCACGGAGAAAAATGAGTTCATTTTGAATACTGTATATGATAACATATGTTAACCGCTGCCTCCAGTTGGCAGTAATGCAATGCAGGTATATATAATGTATTATAATGCACTTTTCCGTTCTATAATATTGTTATTCATATAAAATTCTAAATATAGAGTATTATATAATATACACTCACTAGACATTTAATTATAGGGATGTGAAGTGTACCTAATAAAGTACCTGAGTGTATGTTGTATTCATCATTGTGTCTGAAAATACTGAGTTATAGTTTTGCTTTGTGTTTTTTGCCTATATTCCCCAACCCTACTGTAGATTTTAGTCATCTGCTGCCAGCTCTGACTTCACTTGAGAGTTGTTTTTTGGCAAAGCTGTGTCTTGGGGTGTGGTCAAAATAATAATAATAAAAAAAAAAAAAAACCAAGGCTGAATTGTCTCTGGGTTTGAGCTTTAAAATTTCAATCTGGGATGGATCTCAGACCTGTGTTTTGTGGCGTCTCAGCTCAAATCATTAATACTGCATTATGCATCCTTTATAAATGCTAACGTCAAAAAATTCTGCCTTGTTCTTCTAGTTCTCCCTTTCACTGGCTGACTTCTCCCTGCTGATGCACCTCTTTCTTCCTCCCCTCCCCCTTGGTCCTCCCCCTCCCCTTCCCCTTCCCTGTCCCCTTCACTTCCCTCCCACTTTTCTCTCTCACTCCAAGGAGCACTCAGTGTCTGTGCTTCCCTTCATTCTCCACCCCAACATGCTGGCGAGGGGAGGAAGAGGAGGATGCTGCGCTCTACCTTTGGTGCGTTCCTGCCACCTCTCCGGCCAGCGCGCACTGCCTCTGACTCAGAGTCAGCCTCAGCTTTCAGCTGTCTCCGCCTAAAGGACCTAAGAGAAGAAGTGAAAGAGGAACCGAAAAAAAACCTGGAGCTCAGGATCTCTGACTCTGGGGTCCCCAGCAGGAACAACAGCCGGAGTACAGAAAAGAACAGCAACTGCTCCTCTTCAGTGGTGGAAACTATTAATACCTCAGCAGGGACCTCCACCTCCTCTTCCTCTGGTTTCCCTCCTGTCTTCTCCCTCCTCTCAGCTCCAAGCTCCATGTGGCAAGAGGCAATAAGGAGGAAGCGGTATTTCCTTGACCGGGCAGGGGAGTCTGAAGTGGATAAAGGAGGAGGTGGTGAGGAGAAGAGGAACAGGTCCCCGGATTGGCTATATGAATCCTACTACTGTATGAGCCAGCAGCATCCTCTCATTGTGTTTTTGCTTCTCATAGTGATGGGAGCCTGCCTGGCTCTGCTGACTGTATTCTTTGCTTCAGGGCTGGTAAGATGCTCATTCATAACATGCAGACATACATACATTATGCAAATTAAGATTGTACAAAGTGGGAACAAATCTGGGACGACACAAGCTTTAGATACAAATATTACACGTTTCTGAATTACAGTGTCAGGAAGTGAATTACAAAAAAACAAAAAACAAAGATACTTTAAAGCAAACTCTATGCATGTGGACAGGCACTTCTGCAGACACATGTATGCTCTTGAGCAAAGTATAGAAGTGGAGTCATATGAAATTCCCTGGCCTCTGTTCTCAAACTTGCATATGCATGCACAGATACACACATGCTTGTGCAATACCTATATGCACCCACGTGTAGACTCTCACAGCATGTGGTCCTCATCGCAGCACTAATGTGAAGTGAAGGGTGAGATAAAAGTGAGGGGGAAGGATAAGGGGCTTAGTTATTGTCTGAGCAGATGGTTGACTGAACTACAGAGGGGATATCTGTTTTGCTCTGGCACTATTTTGACAGGGTTATCTTTGCTTCAAGACCCTGAAAATGGAAAGCAGTGAAAGCAAAAACCCTCTGCAAAATAATACAGCAAAGCCGCTTCCAAGTGCAGCTTTTGATTTGCTTAAACTTTGAGAGGATCTGCTTGGTGCCTTATATCTAAAAAAAAAAGACCCTATGTGACATAAGTCCACATTTTAGACATTTTTAACACATATTTTCTTCTATCAGTCCATTTACTAAGATGACTTTATTGTTGCTCAGATTATTTCATGAACAGAGTGACTCTTTCATTCTCATCTTGGTTGAATCTCTTATTAACAAATGGAAAAAAGGGTCAGAAACACACTGTGAGAAACCGAGAGCTCGAGCACACATATTTTAAATTATTTAAAATCCACCAAAACCTAATTAATCAATGCAAACTGTTACATATTTTGAAAATGCACAGAAAAGTGAACTAAAATAAACAGAAAAGAAAGGTGTCTCGCATTGTATTGTTGTTTTCATGCCCTGTCAGTGATAACTAAGAAGACTAACAATCATTCATTAGATGCATTTTTTTAGGACTGGGTTTGACTCCCCTTTGGCCTTTAGACCTGCCTGAATTCTTTTGGCATAGATTCAAGGAAGTGCTGAAAACATTCCTTGGAGATCTTGCCCCACTGAGTTGGTTTAGAGTTAGGTTTGACATCATACCATCACAGAGTTGCGGCAGATTTGTTGGCTGCACATCCATAGTGACCAAAACCTAATTGGATGAAGACGGGTAACAGTGGTTGGCTTCTGAGTACAGTGATCTCACCGACATGCCGTGTTATCCAGCTGGAAGTCACCATCAGAATGGGTGCACAAAGGTATGGATATACTGGACATACAACCAAACTGGTTTATTGTCGTGTTAAAGTTTACCAAGACAATAAACCCCCACACATCCCACCACAGCTGCCAGTTTGAACTGAATGGATACATGCTTTTATGTTGTTTATGCAAAATTCTGACTCTACAATCTGAATATCACAGATTAAGGGACTCATCCGATCAGGCAGATCAGGCAAGGTTTTCCAATCTTTTTTTGTCCTATTTTGGTAAGTCCCGTGAGAACTGTAGCCTCAGTTTTTTGTTCTTAGCTGACCGGTGTGGGATGCGGTGTAGTGGTCTGCTGCTGTAGCCCAGCTGCTTCAAGGTTTGGGGTGTGGCATACTTTTGTTGTAATGAGTATTTTTTTTAGTTATTGTTGTCATTTTATTACCATGAAGCATTTTTAGCCCAGTGCGCTCCCGCTCATTAGACATTTTCTGACCATGCTAAATACAGTTGTGTGTAAAAATCCCACGAGATCATCAGTTTGTGGAACACTTGTATCAGCAACCATGCTTTATTCAACATCACATAAATTGCCTTTATTTCCCCAGACTGATGCTCAGCTTGAACTTCAGCAGGTTATCCTGACCATGCTAAATGCCTAAGTATGGTGCGCTGCTGCCATGTGGGTGCATAACATAATGTTGCGTTTACTGAAATCAGTAACTGGATTGGCAGAAAAATCCATGCGATGCAAAAAAAGCAACACTTATGTCAATGTTATGTGAAAAATATTTATTCATTCATCCGTTTATTCATTCATTAATGCATCTGTTTATTCATCCATCCATCCATCCATCCATCCATCCATCCATCCATCCATCCATCCATCCATCCATCCATCCATGTTCTGTATTTTAATCTGCCATTCTGCTTAAATAATACATAATACACTACTGCAAGTCTCTATTTTTTTTAAAGTGCAGTTAAAAGTGACATTTCTTTATTGGTGCTAATTTTGTCAGAACTCTGAAAACACAGTTAAGCCTCTATTTCTATATATCATACTTCATTACTAAAAAAAACATTAACAGATAACCAAGCCCCTGCACAGCTGATACCAGCAATGTAACCAAGAGCTGATGAGCAATTTCTGCAGCTCTAAAACCACGTGTAGTCGGGGGGGAAGGAAATAAATTTGAATTGAATTTAATTGTTGAACGCTAGAACTCCTTAAGTGTATTGTACAACAATCGCTTTATAATTGTCACAGCAGGCTTTTGTCCAGTGGAGGAGAGCTTTTTTACAGTTGAATGGTGAGACCCCCCTCGCTCATAACTACCCCTGTCATTGCAGTTATTTTATAACTGGCTGCAAAGAGGAACGTATTCAAGTTTTCAATCATCAATTGTCATTTTTTTGAGATTGCCAGACAACCCAGGCTGACTTTTGCTTTTGGATTTAATTTTGCATTTGTTTCATAAGCTAAGGTCAAGTTACAACGGATAATATAAGAGCAGCAATGGCACTTAAGTAGTGATGTTGAGTGGGAAGCATAAGAACTCCCAAACCGGACAGAAATCATTAGTTCAGAGGAAATCTTTCTGCCATGAAGTACAAATACATATCATTTGCATTCTCATGCTGTCTTTCACCTCCTCCTTTTCTCTTTGGCTCTCATTTGTTTCCCCACATCCCTCCATTCTTTGGCTGGCTGACCTAAATCCTGTGCTGTTTTGAAGCTGTGCTCTGGGCAAGACCAACCCTGTGTGGCTCTCTGCAGCTACATACATCCGCTCATGTCCCACTACATTGGCTCTGCATGACAGAATCATGGAGGATAGGTGGGGGCAGGGGCTCAAGAAGGAGAATGAGGGTGCCAGAAGGAGGTTAAGTGTAAAAAAGTTTTTTTTTGTTTTTTTTTTTACCTTAAAAAAAACAGATAGATGGCTAATTCTGGAAATGACCATCTATCACTCTCTGATGGAAAGCATAAGAGTGTTTTTTTAGCTAATTTACAACCACATTGAATTGATATATGATCAGTGGATGTTACAAATTTTAAAGCATCAGACATAAATAAGAAGCATCCATGAAAAGTAGGGCTGTTTTCCTCAAAATGAATCCTTTATAATCACCAAAAGTCTGCAAATTCTATCCATGGTGGATAACTGTATTTTTCACAGATTTCCGAGCTAACACGGCCAGATGTGGCAGCAAAGATTTGATTCATCAGCTTTTATCACCTTGTCACAAAAATACTCCAACCCCCATCACACTTTTGAAAAAACACTGATAAACTGAAATCTGGAAAAACAAATCTCATCTCACCACAATTTTCTTGTATTTCTACCTATATAAAAACTCCTGAAATTTTTATCTGAACTTTCATATCCGAGCATATTTAGAAAGGCAGTGGCAATCCATTATAGATGTGGCTTCAACTGGCTGGAGATTAACATGGAGCTTGTTTTTGCCCCTCACCCCTTAGGATGTTATCTCAAGCATCTTTTTTTTCTTATTTTCTTTACCTTTACAGCTGTGTTTTGCAAAGAGGATTTTTACAAATTTGGCATTTATCTTTCTAACAGAATACATAAAGAAGTTATATCGTTTAAATATATCTAAACAAATATACCCATCCATTTTCTATACCTGACAGAAAACCATGCATACTCACATTCACACCTAAGGGCAATTTAGAATCATCAATGAACCTACTCTGCATGTTTTTGGACTGTGAGACAGAGAGAACTCACGCAAGCACAGGGACAACATGCTAACTCCACACAGAAAGACTCCCACCGGGTCAAGAGAAACGTTTTTGCTGAGTTTTTACCCCGTTTTCTGCTTTCACCCTATACCCAGCAAGTTACAACTTAATGGAAATAAACAGTTACTTTCATTGATGTAGCATTATAGTGTACTCTGTGGGATTGGGATACTTGGGACAAAGAGCCAGTGGAGTTTTTTTTTTCTTTCTTTCAGAAGGTTGATCCACTTAATGTGCTTATTTTCTTTAACATTCATATATAAACCCAATTTTCTAAAATTACATACCCATTCCCTGACAAATTACATGCCTCCTTCCGTCATGACTTGTCTGCCCACTTGTCTTGTGGACTGATTTTTCTATCCTGTCTTTTTCAGAACGTCGTGGATCATGTGGCCTTTGTAATCACTGTGCCCACTGCACTGGCAATATTCCTGGCAGTGTTTGTGCTCGTCTGCGTTGAGTCCATCTTCAAGAAGCTTTTACGTGTTTTCTCCCTGGTCATCTGGGCTTGCTTGGTTGCCATGGGTTACCTTTTTATGTTTTCTGGTGGAATCATCTGTCCATGGGATCAGGTAAGAAGCATATACATTTTCTGGTACACGTCTGATTTATGGTGCTATTTATTACATTTACCAATGATTTTATTGGTAGCTTTATGAGGGCTTTTTATTGATGCTTAAAAAAAACAACAAAAGTTTTAAAAGTCACAGGTGTGGTTAAATATCATTTTTTCAAGTTAATAATATACAATTTATAGCAATGTTTCTGTATTTCTTTTGAATGCACCTACAATCTTAGTGCTAGTAAGGAAGATTGAAGCTTGTGGCTGGTAAAACCACCTTTTGATAGTAGAAAAGATTAACTCGAGATTGGATTTTTCCCAACATCCACGGGAAATTGTGCTCCTTTCTCTCTTTATTTTTGAATAGCCTTGACTCAACCATGTTCATGCTTGTGGGTGTTATTTTAGTCATTTCTTTAAGCTGTAATGCATATTGCTTTTACAGCACTTTGCTTTTACATTCTAAATGGTATATATTTACTGAACTTCAACCTTTGGGTGACGCTGACATCATTCTCTAACAAGTGTTGATAACTGTGTGAGCTCTTTTCTCCCTTTATGCTGATAGAGGTAAAACAGTCAAAAAATAATGACACCTTACCCTTTAAGTTTAATGCTTTTTATGTTGGTGTGCAATGACTTGTTTTTTGTTCTTGTTCTTTTTCCTTTAACAGCATTTAACTAATCAGCACTAATCTTCTATATGATCTTATATATCTGACTTATATTGTGTAGCTTGTCCTTGTGCTGTCAGACCAATAATTGGGGTGTGGACCTTTTTCGGTGTACTGGTGTGTTTGGCACTGGGAACTTTGCAGATCCCCTGGGTCCTGTGAGTTCTGGTGCGATGCTTCGGTGGATTAGGCTTGTTTGGGCCGCATGATGTAGTTGCTGAAGTGGATCGGTATCTGGGGACTATAGAGGTCATGTCAACTTCTTAAGCTTTCGATTTTATTCTATGAGCTTTTTATGAGAGGTTTATCTGATGGGAGGGTTGTGGATTTTCTTATTACTTGTGTCTGTTGTTAGAACAAAGTGTTGTGGTTGGTCAACCACGGACATTGGTATGGATCAATGTAAGATCAATACAAAAACAACAAATCAAGTGTATTTAGCAAATCTTTACATCGTGACACAATGACTACAATTCATCACTTTAAATGTCAGCCATTGTAATGGCCAGATATATACAATATACAAGCGTAGCCACTGGCTGTCAAATGCAGATTTAATAACGTGTCTTGTAGGACTGTGAGGGCTTTTTCCAAAACATCCCAGGCTTACTTGGTTTCCCATTGAAAAAGTGTTTACTTCTTGAACTTCAAAAATCACTGGATATCATTCCCACATACCACTGACATGTCACCCTGTGAACCCTCTAAAAATAATGTATATATGCATATTAGGCCTCAAAGAGTGATCATTATTTCCCTACCCCTAAGTAAAGTCCATAACCTCTGAAAAGCACAGATGACAAGGGTTTCCTGTACAACAACTGAGGACTATATTCCTTTGATATTCACTTGCAAACAAATAATTTCTAATCATAAAACTTTGTCTATGTTCAAAAAAGACTTTCAGCCTTTGTCCACATCTTTCAACCAATTTATATAACCTGATAATTCAGAAGGTTTTGTACTTTTTTTTTCTTCACATTTTGTTTTTTTCTCAGCTCATTAGCTACTAAATTAATACTTATAATGTGTATTGTGAAGTGGATTACTGGTTCAAATAGAAATCTGGGACAGCCGGTGTTACATATTACATGTTCCCTCTTTGTTTTTGTTCTTTTTACTCAAATAAGAGGCCGAGACTGTGTTTAATGTGTGCTCTTGTTATGGAGAAGATGAATAGCTGGTTAGGAAAATCCCTTAACCTGGGAAAAAAGCTCTATGAGGCTTCAATTCATCCTTTGTGATCTCTGGCCTATATCCTGATGTGGGCTGTCTTTCAAGTTTTGGATTTATTATTCACAGCCTTAGATGTTAATAGTTATTTCGTCAGATACTTTTTCATCTCTTTTTCATTAAGTTTTTCCCCTCACTGAGAAAATATTTTTATAAAATCGGAACAGCTTTGCTGAAGACTTATTTCTTAAAATTGAATATAATGGAGAAACTGTCAGTTCTTTCACCGGAAGCCAGTGTGCTAAGTGTGATGTAAAACTGGCTTGTAAGATGCTGGAACCTTTGATTTAAAATTCACTGCTACAGATCGTACCTAAGTAAATTTAAAATACACAACATTCACCCTTAATATTTATGCTTTGGGTCTGTGACATGTTCATGGAAAAATATGAAGCCATTTGCCATTTAGGATCCTGGTATATTTGTTTGGTGAAAGTGCTGTAAATCAGCTTTGGAAAAATCAAGACGTAATATTGTCCACGGATTCATCAGGGGTCTTACAGCAGCACAACAGGGATGGAGGCCTATGGATATCATGCCGCCTCACACGAACCAGAATGCATGAAAATGTAGTTTTTCTGTTATGCTTTTAACTGACTATTGAAGTGTAACTGTGAGCCGTGCACCATGTAAAGTAGATAAGTGCTACGTATAGTCTACCATATTTTCCAGTAATGTTACAAGTTAAATGTGGTAAAATGAATGACTAGTAGTTTCTTCACTGCTGCCACTGTATGCATCCTGCAGTGGGGCTCATTGAACCATCAAAGTTCATTAAGTCATTAAATCATATGAGAGCTGCTCTTGTACAGCAGTACTTTGCAAAACTGATGTCTAGTGTGCACACATCCGTCACAAAGAGGAAACTAATGACTCACAGAGCTCTCCATACATTCGTTGCTTGTGCGTAATGCTAACATTAGCCATTCATGCCATCACTGCTCTTTTTCTGCTACGTTTTAGATGTATTACTTTACTCTTATATAAGAAGAAAATATTGTTTGCAGGCACTGTGGTCTCTGCTTTTCTTCATGGCATCTTTTGGGTTGAGGAAATGACTCATTGATGTATTCACATCCTAAGTATTCTCATTTTTCACAGTCAGTAATGAAAAGCTTTGAATAATACATATGTGCTTTATGCCAATAGCCCTGCTAACTTTTAGGTCTCCCTTGATAAATACTAGTCAGCATAATCTAATAAATAGTTCTTCAAGCCCCTCAAACTGAAGGTACAGGGCAAACTAAAACATCTGATAGTATTTAATCACACATGGTTTTGTCAGCTTTTATAAACCAATAACTCGAGTTACAATGTTATTCCTGGTTTTTGTACCTTTGGAACAAGTGCAGCTCTCAACCTCTGAAACTACACTGTTGTTGGAAAATATTGAAGACAGCACACATTTCAAGGATGTTGATAAGAATCTACAAAAGACAGGATGAAGGATTCACTGTTAAACATTAGCACAGAACCCATAATGGCATATATCATTACAAATGTACATTACACAATGGCATATTTGAACATATGTGAACTAGAATACAACAGAAGGTGGATCTATAGCACCAAAAACAATGTTAACAAGCCTTTGTTAACACTATGCAGTGGTTAGCAGGAATATACAGTATGCTTATAGTATAAGCACTTAGTGTGAATAATCAGATGATCAAAATATTAAATGCTGTGAAAGCAGGTTAATGCTTATTTAAACACTAATCCTCACAACATCAAAGGCCCGCTGACTGCGTGACTGAGCTTTATTTAATTAATCTAATAACGTAAATATCTTCTGAGGAGAAGCTACTTAATTTAACTGCCACAGGCAATCAACTGTCACACAATATGATGTCCTTGACCACAAATGCGTTTAACAGAATACTGTACATATTAAATGCAATCAGGCAACTTTTCTTGACTTATTTATTTCAATTTACCAGGAAGGAACAACATTGATCAGTGTCAACACAGTGACACATTATCACCTTGAATCTTAACTCACTCTGTGGTTTAAAGTTGAGCTCCGGAGAATGTCTATTGATGCCTCAGCTTTGCGATGATAACAACACTCACTTGGTCAGATATTTAGACACAAAGGCAAACGGGAGAAACATGCCAGGGGAAAGAAAGAAGAAAGATTTGCTCTCAATCAAGGACTCCTGCATACATACAGCATCTATTCCAGGGCTTCAGTATGTCTTTTTTCATATTAAAAACAACTAATGTCATAATCCCTATACATTGACAGGATGAGCACTTTAAAGCATTAAAGATTTTCAGTCTTGGCCATCATCACATGGCTATGAATTTATGGCAATAAAACTGGATTTCTAAATATGCAAAAACAACAACAACAAAACCAAACTAATCATCTTTAGCAATACTGTGCATGTAAACAATTTATGATTCTCAGTAGATTCATAGGCAAGAGGCTTGCACGTTGATGCTGTCAGCTCCAAGTGGTACATATGCATTATGTTGAACAAGTGCTACATGCTGACTGCATCGCAGAGTGAGGCTGCAGCAACTTCCAAACATTTCCTATATTCCCTTTTGGGAGTTATGCATTGGTACCTTGGAAAGAGACCAGCCTTTCCTCCATTTATTTGGTTACTAAAGTGAGGAGTGACAAGTGTTTTACCACTGCTGTTTCTGTGAAAAAGTTACAGAATTTAAATTCTCTCCTTTCACAAAAACTCAATTACGTGATATTAATTCTACTGTGGGAGTATTGGGTTGTCCAGACCATTTATTTTCCTAACACATAATCAAATCTTTTTGGTTTTATAAAGTACATTTTGCCTAAACCTAGCTAAACATCGAATGAAAATCAAAGTGACAGTACTTTAAACAGCACGCTGGTGGAATGACTGCTTCTGTCACGAATTTAAGTGGAACTTCATTATTTAGCATTTGTGTCCCTCCACTACCATGCTGGTAAATTCATTTAAATTGGCTACACCAGGTTTGAGAGGAGCCCTTAAACACTGATAAAAAGGTAGATGTTTTTTTTTTTTACATTTTCCTGCTTTTTCCAGAACAGGTGCAACAACCTCTCAAAACAGAAGCAGCTGATTTTAGTTTGTGTTTGATTTACTCAATCCTGCTATAAGTGTGGTGAGATGCATGTAGTTAAAGCAGAAATTATTCCTCATGCATTTAATGTTTTTGACAAATTTCTTTGGGACACTATAGCAACGCATTTTAACCCTCAAAAGACTAAAGTCCCCAGATCTAGAGACGTTGATAAAGGAATGCAAGTAAAAGCAAAATAGACTCAGGGTTCAAGTCACATCTGCTGCCGTCAATCACTTTTTCTTTGCTTTCCTTTTTCTATTAATGGACTCCCAAGTGGGAATTCTGACAAGCCAAAACATTGTATGACAGTATGGTGCGTGTTAGTGCAAAGCAGGTGAGGACTTTCTGTGGTTTGAGTGAAAAATCCCTGGTGGGACTAAAGAGGCTTGTTCAGCTCCCAGAGTAAAAGGTAAAAAAAACTTTGACAGGTGCACCAGGAGGCTCAGTGAACTGATTATTTGACAGACAGACTGAGAGATTTTAATTAGTTGTGGGATCTCTTGGTGTACAAATCTGCACAGACCGTTCAAGACAGGTGAGAGTGATGACAATCTTCCTCTCCTGAGGACAGAATCGAGTGTCGCTATTAGGCCAAAAACGTATTGATGCGTCATACATGAGTGAATCTATGTCCCCTATCCCCCTACTATCAAACAATGCTTGTTTGATTAACTGTAGTCTCTAAGCATAAATACTTCTGCAAATAGTTTCTTCTTACCATTTCCACTTTTACTGTTGGCAATAAAACTGCACATCTGCTAACATTTAGCTTTTGAGCGCAGCGCGATATTCTTTCTCGGGTCAAATGGCTCTATGTACTCGTGAGCAATAATTGGTTGAACACAGACAAAACTTTCAATGAGGGTGCACTGCAACTGCAAGAATGAGAACCTTGTTTTTCTTTTCCACGAGAGATAACAAGACCAAATAGAAACTCTTTAACTGGCAAAAACAAATATCAAAATAAACGAGACAAGACTAACTACTTTATTCTATCTATATGACAACTGGGGGAACACTCTCAGTTCTACTATGTGAAGATGATCATAGTCCAGTCAAAAATAATTGGTTTAATCATCTCTGTAAGTTGTGGCTATGCCCTGCAGGATACAGTGTAATGCTGTCCCCTCATGTTGTGGTCATAGCTCACAAGCTTGTCTTATAGGCAGTAGCAGTAATTAATGTATGTCTCCAGTTCTGTGTGTGTTGTAGCCCTCAGAGCACCAAGGGTAAGCGTTGTATTGCTGGCAGTGGGAACAGATTTCATTGGCTTGTCTCAGTAGGTGGACCTGGTGTATAATTGTCAACCCTCTTTGACCCACATAATGAACTAGCTGGTTTTATGGCAGATGTAAATAGCTGTGTTGCCTAGTACAAATACAATTTTGTTCTGTTGTCAGTTTCTGGGTTGATTACAGGTGATGAAATACTATGTAATTCAGTGTTTGTATATTTTGTTGAGGCTTAAAGTTTGGCTTTATTAAATTGTTTATTTAATGTGCATTATGAATGTGATATATAGATGTACATTGTTAAGGTTTTGAATAGGATCTTGATGATTGCTTCTGTTTCCAAAGCCCAGCATGACAATGGCTCTGTACAAAATTAGAGCTTTAAAACAGTAGCCATGTCCAGCTTTTATTTAAAGTCTGCTGTTTAAGTTTTAATATTCAGTTGTAGAAGTCATCTTCTGTTTATCATCTTTCCATAATACACTGTTGTTTTTTTTGTATCTAATCACATTATTAAAATGTACACATGTTCCTAAGAAAGCACACAGTGAATGTATCTTCTAGCAAGCCTTGAGGGAACGTTTAATGTTGATTTTATTTTCACACTTTTTTCTATTAAAATCCTTCCAGTTGGAGCCCTGCTTTTGGAGGCTGCTTAACAATTTCTGCAGACCCAATTTTGTTGAAATAATTGGCTCTGAAAGTTATGCAACACTCTCCGAAGGCAGAAAAAAAACTTCAAAGTAAGATTTTGAGTTAATTAAATGCTTTTTGTGCTATAGCAAAAAGAAAATCAGAGGGAGTGGTGATGAGATAACCTTATTCTGGTATTGCCTCACCTGTCATGGAAGGTGTGAGGCTTATTAAAGATTCTGAATAAAACTTTCCTGAATTAAAACTATCGTTGTTGTACTATTAGATGGTAAGGAGTTCAAACTTTTGCAGCAAAATGACAATACATTTTAGCACATGGACAAATAGACCTTAATTACCATTAAAAATGAATGAGAAAGTGTGTCCAAATTACTTGTGATAATTACTCATGCATTGTTATGGGAGGACACATAAAAAGTTAAAACTGTATATAATTTTGTCCGTAATGACCCTTTTCACACTTAAGTGGAACAGCTTTTTTGACTCTGAGCTTCCGAGTCTCCTAGAGGCTGGAAATAGGAATTAATTTAGACAAAGCTCCATTGTCCCTTTAGGTAACATTAATTGACATTCTGCTGCAAGCACACTTTCTGTTTTTGCAGCCTCTAATAGAAAATAATGCATGGGAAAAACAAGAACCAATTCACTAATTATAATTACTGGAGACACAATCAGAATCAACTAAAATTGGCAGGTCAGACCTTCATGAAAATTTAAAATTAATATTATACAAGAACATTTTCAGGGTCTCAGTATGTGAGCTGGATTACATTTAGTCTACACAGTGGATTTTAGGCATGACTGTGAGTGTGTATAGTGGGTTATCTTGTTTGTCCCTAAATGTCCCTGTGATGGACTGGCAACCTGCCCAGGGTGTGCCCTGCCTCTCTGCCAGTGACAGCTGGGAAAGACTTCAGGATCCCCCCTGTCTCTGCTTACAAGAAGCAGGAACAGAAAATGGTTGAATGAATCATGAATGAACAAACACATTTAGCCTTGCTATTTATTGATACAATATCACATACAGCATATATTCAGGTTTGACTGATTATGACCATGATTTCCCATTAAATCATAGCACTAAAGGGGCTCCTTGGAAATGTACGATTTTTGAATAAAATGCATAGTTACATGCTTAACAGAACCATTTGAAGACGATCAGTATTGAGATGTATGAAATTTTGTAAAATTGATAGATCTTTCCCCCTCTCTTCCGGCTTGCTTGTTATAAGTGCTGCATAGTACTGCAGTTATGGCGAATCTTTAATTAAAAAATGACCTTCATTCCCAAAATCACTATCTAATCTTTCAAGCCCACCTTACTTCTAGTTTGTCCAACTCTAGGTCATCTGACGGCAGAAAGAACAGAGTTACATAAAATATTTGACACTTTCTGCACCTGTATACTCTACACGAGATACATTTTTAATTGAATTCATCATGGCAGAGTAGTTTTGCTGATACAGCAGCCACTGGACAGTTCTTTTCAATTCTGCAACAATGTTATGCCATGCATTTTAAAATCCCGTGGTCAACCAGAGGTTAGGGTGGACTGCCACTATATTCAGAGTAGGCCAATATATATTCATCAATATCTTAATGCTCAAATATGTCGTAAGTCAAATATTTTATATGGTGTTACTAAGATATGTTACAATTCTCTTATAAAATCCATAGTCTGTCTGTTTACAGATTTTTTTGAACATCGGACAAAAGATCACATAATTTCCATACTTTATGTGATGCTATTGTGCAGTTTGTAAGAAGCTGTTACAATGGCTCTTCTGTGGTGCAGCTAGGAAGTTAACTTAACTTATGTTGGTGGCAACAACATACTATGTTGTGTACTTACAAGTGCTTAATGAGATGATCAACTTCTCGGGTTCAAATGGTTACAATCGGTTTGTACCTCATTGTAGTCACTTGTATAGTAGAACATCATCAAGTGGCAGTGCTGCGACAGGGAACACGAAACAACTTTTACTGAAGAGTAGTTCTTCTGCCAAAGTGTTGTACCATAACGTCTATCTGTCAGGAGGATTATGCAAAGATTACTGTTGCTAAATTAATGTATCTTGTTGGAGAAGTGGAACATGAGTAAAGGAAGAATTCATTAAATGTTCATGAGGATCTGGGTCGCTGTTTTAGAGTTGTGAGGTAGGATATTATCATGTCAGACGACTCCACTCACAAAGTGCCCTTTTAGAGGTTGTACAGAGGATTTAGTTTTATAAAAGAATGTATCTGAAAGATCAAAGTGTTTTTCTCTGAAAAAAATAAGAAAACACATACACACACACAGAAACAGCTCACCACAGCTGGTCATTATAGGAGACCTTTAGTTGTGCCAAAAATTCAGAAAAGCAATATTTTGTTCTCAAAGAATGTTGATAGACTACTTGGACATACCTGACCTAATACAAGTCTGTTTTAAGAAGAGGATGAGGTAATGTCAGTGGCATGCAGTGCAGAGCATTGTGCGGCTGTTTAAACTTTCTTTATATCTTGTCCTTATCACAGTAACAGTTAATACTGACCACACTCAGTGCTTTCTTAACTAGAGTTTAGAAAATGTCTTGAATGTAAGATGCATCACAATGTCATCAGTTGGTAGTTTTATGGACGATAACAAAGTTGCCCAGTGCTTATGCTAACAGTAGCAACTGTGATATGTTGGTAGACACAATGAAAGAAGAAAAAAAAAGAAAGAATTAGATCATTATTATCAATTTTGCTCGCCAACTGCAAGAAAGGACAGAGAATCATCAAATCCGTAATAAGTTAGCTGTGGATCTTTTGCCTTATAAAGCTGCAGAGGACCCTGGGTTTTACTTTCTGTTGAAACCTTTGAATCAGTGTTATAACTTTATATCCCAATCTTCACAGAGACTTCTATACCCACACGATACAGCCCAGAGCACGGGTAAAGGCAACACGGTCCATGAGCAAACTTTCCTTTGTTCTTTGCTTCTCTGACTTTTCTTTTGTTTCACTTATGATTTCAGACTCTTTTACTTGTGTGTCAAATATCAGTATACTTTTTGATACAATATATATATATATATATATATATATATATATGTATATATATATATATATATATATATATATATATATATATATATACGTGTATGTGTGTGTGTGTGTGTGTGTGTATGTGTGTACTGGATACAAAAATAGCCTTCTAGGAAAATACAGTGTCTTAGCCTGTCAACTACATCACATTTAACGGGCGACAGACTGCACTTTTGAGGTCAGAGTTCAGGCGCTGAAGCTACCAAAGAACAGTCAAACTGAAATAATGAGTTTGGCCCGCATCCTTTCTACTTATGTTCTACTTTAGTTTACTGTGAAATATTCTTCTACTTCCACTTTGTTCCTCTGTTTTACATTGTACAAACTACTTAGATAAGGTTAAAAAGGAGAAGAGATGCATTTTTGAACAAGCTGTTTGCCCTTTGTAACAGAGTTGATGTTTGATACATTTGATTGATTCTTGGACACATTCAGAAACGGGTCTCTGAAACATCCCTTTGAACTTCCTGGATCATGTGTGGCTGTGAAGCAACCATCGCAGCTCATTAGTCCTGAGGGTGCTTCCTTCAGCAACAGAAAATATTATTCAGAGTACTTAGTTTTTGTTTTGTTTTGCTTTTTAACTCTTTCACCCAAAACTATGAAAAAGGTAATTTGCTCGCCAACACCGATTTGTGGCCAGATGGTTGGAGACTGGAGATTTATGACTGTCTGGTTCCCCTAATGACTCTTCTTGTCTGATTTAGAGGGTTGAATGACCACTATTTGTCTTTCACTAGTCTCCCACTTACTGAAGTGTTTCAGGTGCTATGTAGTGCCATTCATCCAGTAATTACACCATATGGTGTACAACAGTGTGACACTGTCATCATAGTATCTATCTATCCATCTATCCATCTATCCATCTATCCATCTTCTATCTATCTATACGCATGACTTTGAAGTCTCCTCCAGTCCTGACTGATTTCCAGTGAAAAATGTAAAGAGCATCATGGCCCTATACTGTTGGACACCTTGAGATGTATTTGCAGGAGCAATGAGAGAAAATAAATCCTGAAAAGCTCCATCAGTTGGTATCCTCAGAGATGGGTGGTCTGGTGTTGTGAGAAGGAACGGTGATATGAAAATAGCCTTAATGTCCCAACTTGTTATGGAGGCAGACCAGAAAGGCAAAATTGTCTGTATCAACAAATGAAATAAAACCAACAAGACAAAACATGTACCCTGGTAGCTCACCATTTGCGGGAGGCGCTGCATGGGTTGTGTGCAGTGTGTTATGGGAAGCAGCTTTGGTATGAACCTTGGCGTGCTGACCATCAGCTTCCAAAACTGGCTCTTAGGTCATGGGATGTCACCTCTCTGGTGGGAAGGAGCCTGAACTTGTGCATGACGTTGAGGGGCAGCAACTGTATATAGCTCACCTCAAATCTCCTTGAAAGGAGCTGGACTTTATTCCACTCTGAAGTTGTCCATGGTGAGAGATGTTGGGCTGCTGTTCTTTTACCCCCCCTGGCTTGGAGCCTGTTCATTGGTGTTTCCCCCAGTAGACAAGAGGGTATCTCTTTGGTACCTTTGTGTCAAGGAGTGGGTCGATCTATGTTCCTACTCTCACCTGAGGTCACACATAGTGGGTGGTGACTGACAGAAAGGGATTGGGGATATAAGTGGCTGAAATAAGCTTACTCTGCATGGTGGCTGAACTCTCCTTGAGAGTTAGGGTAAGAACGTGTCACAGGGTTCCTGTCAGACACAGAAGCAACAAATAGGTGTAGCCAAAGGACAGTGGTGGTTGTGCTGCCATTATATCACAAGTATTTCTCTAGGTATCACAAATTAGTTCCTCAAACGCCTGCGGCATCCCGTTGCTGGAAGTTAAGTCTCTCACTCCGATCCACCTGTGTGCCGTTAACGTAATGTTCTCTCTCTCTCTCTCTCTCTCTCTCTCTCTCTCTCTCTCTCTCTCTCTCTCTCTCTCTCTCTCTCTCTCTCTCTCTCTCTCTCTCTCTCTCTCTCTCTCTCTGGGATGATGGTTTTTATTGCATATATATTCACATTGAAAATCTGGCATTTATTTGAGCCCCACCGAGATATAGGTCAGCGCCACTGTAGTTGAACCAGAAAAATGACAAAATGACAAAACCATTGTTTTATATAAATAATATTGCTCCTATTAATTTCGACAGTCCCCACCCCCCAAAAAAGCAGATTAGTTGAATTTTAGTCGAAATTTGAGGGCTTTAGTTGACCAAGAATTTCTCTGGTATCCACTAGGATAAGGTCTGGATTTGCGGCGCAAAGAGAAGTCGAAACTAAATTTTAATGTCTGTACAGTACAAGACGAAGTGCTTGCCTGGAAATATTTCGGATTTAGGTCAAAAGATGTTAACCAGGAACACCTAATATGCAAAGAGTGCTCTAAAGGTGTTTCAGCACCACAAGCCAACACCAATAACTAGTTCAACCACCTAAAAACAAATCACAAAGTCAGCTATAATGAATGCATGAAGGCAAAGAAAAACCTTGCATCCGTTGCAAGCGTGAGTGGTTCATCATCATCTCAAATGTCCCTTAAAACAAGCCTGTACAGTGCGTCACCATATCCATCCACCTCGCAAAGACATGCCAAAATCACTAAAGCAATCATGTTCATGGCCAAAGATATGTTTTAGATTAGATTAAATTCAACTTTATTATCAGAGCACACGCCGCTGCCGTGACGCCGTCATGAATCCTTCGGACTTCTCTGTCACTCCATTTTGCCGCGGTGCAGTACCCCCCGCGAGCGCTAGGGGGGTGCAATCTTTTCCTGAATGGTTTATCCGACTTTTCCGGTCACAGTGAATCAAAGAGATAAGGACAACTATTGTGCAAAAACCAAAACAAAAAAAATCACACATACACGAAGAAAAGAGCGCTGAAAGTTCATAACTGCTTCACGAACCGGAACCGGAAATGCGTTGCTACCAAGCAAACCAATCACAGCCCTCTCGGTCTGCGTTGGTCTGCGACCTCTTGACGCGTAGTTACAATTTGTGGGAGGTGCGCGTCAGGCACGGTGTGGGCTACGGCATGGGGTGCGCGACGCGGCGCAACCTGCGGTGTAGGCTCGGCGTCGATTTGTTGCAGAACCATAATCCAGCCTTTAGACATGAATGGGAGCAGTGAGACTGGCCGGTACTTTTCAACCTGGGCAGGGTTGAGTGTAAAATGTGTAAAATGTTGAGTGTAAAATGCTCTGCAGGATGTTGGCAGGTACAGGATCAAGAGGACAGGTCGTTGGTTTTGAGCCGAGTAGAATTTTAGACACTTCTTCCTTATTTAGAGCCAGAAAGAGCAGAGAGAGGTACCAGTAGCAGGTTGGAGTGGGCTGAGATGGCCAGGCCCAGAAAATTGTTGACTGATAGTAGCAACCTTTTCAGTAAAGTAGTAAGCAAACCTTTCTGCAAAAAACCCAGTGGGTGGTTGAGCATGTGGTGGAGAGAGAGGAGAGTTAAAAGCAAGGAACAGTTGTCGGGTGTTGGAAGCAGTTGGGAGCAGTATTAAAGTAAAATTACAAAAACATGTAATTAAGATGGAAGTTAGACAACGAATGGAGGCATGGGGAGAGCATGCAAACGCAACAGAGAACGAAAGATTTGGATCAGAACCATACTTGTAATGAGGTAACTGTATTCCCACCCATTTTCCATTTTTAAACCTCAAATCAACTGGATGATTCTGCTTTCCCCACAAAGACTTCTCTGTTTGCTAAGAGTGGAGAGAAGCGCTTATCTGTTAGGGTCCAGGCTGTACCACTCACTGAGAATGTTTGGTCCTCACTTCCTTTACTTTTCTCTGTACACACTCACACACCAGATGCACTTGTACACTTTGATGTACTGTCAATCTCATTAGGGGTTAATCCAGAGTAGTTGAGGACAAGGACTGGAAAGAGTGGTAGAAAACACATGCAATAGAGAAATGAAAACAATGATATGACACAGGTAGAAATGTCACATCATATAAAAAGTAGGACTGAAATATATATTTATGTGTGTGTGTGTGTGTGTGTGTGTGTGTGTGTGTGTGTGTGTGTGTGTGTGTGTGTGTGTGTGTGTGTGTGTGTGTGTGTGTATATATATATATAGAACTTTGGAAATTACAAATGTGTAACCATCACCCAAAGCGCATGATTACATAGAGAGACACAGACAGCGCACTTATCTCAGCGGCAGACTGTACACGAGAAGCATGATGTAATGCCACACTGTCTTTATGAACCCTCAGTGTCATTATCGAGGAAATGATTCATGGGGCACAAGCGTAGTTGATTGTACTGCAGTGGGTGACAAAAAAAATATTTTTTTCCACTTAGTTAACAAAAAAGAGGATACTTTTATACTTGGGGTCCCTTAAGCACGCTGAAGTATGCTCTTCAGCTTTGTTTCTACATTACATATCAAGTATATGGAGCACAGCAGGAGACACTTCCCTGCAGCCTCTCCATTATCCTCGGTACATTTCATGATTGAGTTAGCAGCATTGGATTTCAGAACAGTAATTTAGGAAAAGGCTTTTTGGGCACTAAGCTAATTATTTTGCTGAACTTGATGATAGTTGGCAGCAATTAGCAGCTTCTTCCTGCATTTGGAATTAAGTTAATATGCTCTTATTCCTTGTCCAACATGGTGGATTTAAAACCACTTTTCTTGTCATCTGGTGGCCTAATTACCTAAAAATACAAATTGGTGTTGTAGAATGACATTCATTGCATTTGGAATGTTTTAATATCAAAAGTGCATTTTTTAGGTGCTGCATCCTGTATGTTTCAATATTATCCCAGGTTTTCATTAATTGTGATTATGTGTGTTGAGCAGTTGTGGCTCAGCGTGAGTTTAGTAGGTCAAAAACGAGGAGCTCTATTACAAAAACACATCAGCCAGACTTCCAGCACTCTAACGACTTGCTTGTCTCTCACCTGTCTACTGTTTTCACTACTGTTTAGTTTCCTCGCCCTTGCTTGTCACTTGGCAAACCTCTCAGCAGCAGTTTTTTGTTTTTTCTTTTCATCTCTCCCTGCTTCCCTTTTCTTACAGTGTTTGTAAGCAGACAGTACTTTAAAACTTTAAAACTGTCCCTTTGGAACCCAAACTACCTTTACTGAACCACAAAACTGTAGAAATAAACTAAGTCATCCCCTGATTAAATCTCTTTCAGACAGAAGAAAATATTTCTATGGGGTTACAGTGCATTAGTGCTGCAGTAAAACCCAGGAAAACGGATAAGAATAGTCAAATCTAATTAACCTTTACATTTACCTTTTTGTTATAGTCATATAAACACACACACACACACACACACACACACACACACACACACACACACACACACACACACACACACACACACACACACACACACACACACACACACACACACACACACACTCTATTTCCTAGTCCCTCTCTGTGCTTTGTAACTGTATGGTAGGTTTGGAGTCCACGTTTCTCAATGCTTCTGATTGTATTCCCACCCCCTGGCACCCTGTGGAGTCAATTCAGAAGGGAGAGGGTGTGAATGGTTCAAAACTTACAAGTACTTCACATGTTTTTTACAGTAATGGTGGCGTCAGTAATTTCTGCTGCTCCTCTGGGACTGCTGAAGCTGCTGAAGAATTGAATTTGAGACTTCAACTCAGGCTTATGTTGACAATTATGGTGTGGCTTGTTTTGCGGCACTAGAGATAGTAAAGAGTGTCCACCAGCTAGATGATGATGACCTGCTTGAAACACTGTCTGCGAGGAGCTGTGGTGAATGTTACCTAGCCACTTATACTCCTAAAGTTTACCTGGAGTTATTGAAGGAATTTCTATCTCGACATTGCCATGTCTGCGGAATTGATTATTATTTAATTTCCTTATGACAAATTGCACATAAACTGATACGGGAAGGCCAAGCACATATCTGGCCTCTTTCTGAACAGACTTGGTGGCATTGGACTTTCCGTGATTGTTATGCGTATTAATTAGGACATTAGGATGTTTCCCGTATTAAGATGCATCATTCAGTTTTCAGAGAACTGGGGTTAATGGTTACCACATTAGAGGTGGTACCCAAATGGTTGAAATTACGTCTTTTAAGTACACATTTTCTCTGACAGACCAGACAGTCCTTAGTATTTACTATTTGTATTTAAAGCTGCTAATTTGACAGTTGTGTATGTTTGGCATCCTACAGAGAGAGGTATTGTTTCAGCCTCTCTCTCTCTTTGCCTTTTCACACCCCTCTCCATCTCTCCACCCCCACTCTGTATACGGCTTTGCTAGTGGCCTAACAAATAAACCATGAAAGGTTAGCAGGCACCTGGCTGTAGCCCATAAGAAAACTGTCCTCTTTCTGTCAGCACATGGAAGTATATGAGCACCTTTAACCCTGCTGCAAGAGAAATATACTTTCTGTCATAAATGTGTGTTAGGTCTACTGCTCCTGACATTGAGTTTTTAAATATCATGTACTTTCCTCAGTGAGCAACATGCCTTTTTTTAATATAACTCTGATGTAATAAATCATGTGGATACAATTTATTGTTGTTACTCGCTTTACTGTGTTGTTTTTGTTCAGACTCCTGAGGTCGTACTTTTTTCCTTACAGGTCTGTTAACACTGATATTTTTAACTTTAGCCCTTATTTTGCACCCCTTTTTCACCCCCCATCCCCGCAACTTGCCAATGCATTTATATTAAAGACATGTCTTTTTCTCCACAGGTGTCTTTCTTCCTCTTCATTGTGTTTGTGGTTTACACCATGCTGCCGTTCTCTATGCGGGAAGCCATCATTGCCAGTGTTCTGACATCCGCCTCTCACACCATTGTGCTGAGTGTCTGCCTGTCTCCGACAGCTGATCACGTGGAGCCAATAGTTTGGCAGGTGAGGTTGTCATACTTAGAACGTTTGATGGTTATGAGTTTCCCATTCAAATGAATGGGAAAATGTGAAGGCTCTGACTCCCATTCTACTTTTGGAAAACCCAAGGAACCACAAATATGCCTGCTGTTTGAAAAAAGAAAAAATTATGTTGGCAAAGTATGGGACTAAGAGATCTTTGTGAGATGATGGTGGTTATCTTTAAAAACAGAGAAGAAAAAAACAGTATTTATAGTAATGTATTGTTATTTAAACATATATTTTTTGGGTGGGATTTTTTTTTAAGTAATTATTTGTCAACTTACCAAATCAAATACTTAATAACAGTGAACATTAATAACCTTTAGGGATTTATTGTTGTTTTTTTGTTTATTTCCATGTCATTTTTATTCACCTTTACAAAAAATTTGGACAGTTGCTTTTTTGAACTGTTGTGTAATAACTGATGTTCCAGCCTGTTTTTGTCCACGTTTAACTGGCATGTGATACTGGCATCTGGACAACCTGAGGCTAAATACAAGCTGGTCACTGTCTGCCACCTGTTCTTGCTCTCAAAACAGCTGCCAGCACAAATTCAGTGCCAGAAAAATGGATCTGATTATAGGATTTCTAATAAAAGCCAAGTTCAAATTCAGACAGATGTATTACTAACTAGCTGAATCAATCAGCTATAGTCATCAATTAACTGTATCATGATAATATTTCTCTGAAAAGCATGTTCTAATCATTTTTTGCAAACTAATATACTGTATTTTCACATATTAAATGTCTGCCCTTTTTTTCTATTAAATGTCCAATTGCATGTTGTATTTAAATGTTCTGATCCTGGCCTAACAAGTATAATTTAACTGGCAAACATGGAAGTAATTCAACAAATCCAATAAGGTTACAATGAATATGCGCATTGTGTAGGAAATCCCAAAATGTTGCATAATATAAAACAAAATCAATTAAATATCTGTCTCATAGAACTATCCATGTAAATGTGGAAGGCAAGAAACTAAACCAAACTAAACTAAATCAATTTACAATACTTCAGTGGACTTAGGAAGTCAAAAGAATAAGAGAGAAAAATTAAATTGTGGTAAATCAACATAGTTTTGTGAATGTCTCCCATTAAATGTGCACTCCAAGGCATTACTTTTGCTTACAAATCTCTCTATTGAGCGAGATACTGTTGACATCTCCAATTTGTCAAGTCTATTAAATTTTCTGCTGATTTTTCATTTCATTCTTAATGAACCATTAGATTTCCTGGGGAAGTAAAATCCCTAATTTGAGTCTGCATTTAGTCAACATTATTTAAATATTGAATTAAAATGTTTAGCATTTGGCCTGTGTGGAGCAGCGATGTATGGAAGCGTTATTCATTCTCCCAATACTCTTCTCTTTCTAAGATAAATGTCAAGTAGGGTGAGCATAGAGCCTATTTGATTCTTAAAGTGTTCTTTTAGAGATCTACTTCATAGATCACTATTTGCCATCCACTCTGCTTGTATCACCGACCTCAAATGCAGTGTGCTTTTAAAGTAATGGAAACCTCCTGCATATAGACTCAGAAAAGTAATGCTCCTTGATGCCATTTTATGACCCATTAGGTATGTGTGTGATGAGCCTCTGCAAAGACACGCAGTTTGTTCTGGAGTGTGTTTGGTGAGAGGACCTAAACACAGGCACAACTCAAGAGGCAGTCAATAAGGAATAAATACACTTTATTTAACCAAAGCAAATGTTGCCAAAGTGGGGAGTTCAAAATCATACATCCAAACATAATGAATATCTGTACTGTGACAGAAAAAAAGAGGACATCAGATTAAGCTGCAACAAGAATCTGTTTGAATATTGAACTTATAAACACAGCAATGTAGTGTACTTTTTAAACACCCAGGTACACTAGCAATCAACAAATGTTCCGTGAGAGGTGCTTAGAATGACGAATGGTCAAATTTACCAGTTTTGTCAGTTTCCACTGAGCTCAAAGAAGGTGGTTTGGGTTTTTCTTTGACTGGCAGCTCAAAAAAATGTTGTTGAGTTGAACTTTCTATATTCATACGCCTCAAATCTATCACGTCTCTCTATCAAGTCACAACAAGTATTTATGACTATTTAACTACTTTGGTTACCAAACTGAAATTCTACTTGTCGGCGCGACCTCTATTCTTACCAGATCCCATATGGCTTCTCCATCAACATTCATGGCTCCTCTATTCTCCCCTCCTCTCAAGTTAAGAGTCTGAGTGTCATCCTTGACAGCACGTTGTCATTCCATGCTCACATCAACGCTACCCGGGCTGCCTATTTCCATTTGCGAAACATTAATCGGCTGTGCATCTCTCTGACTCCGCATGCCACCGCTATCCTCCTCCACAGCCTAGTCACTTCTTGAATTGATTATTGCAACTCTCTTCTTTTTTCTTCCCAATAAGTCACTCCAGAAATTACAGCTCCGTCAGAACTCGGCGGCTCGAATAATAACTCTCACCTCTTCCTTTGAACACATTACCCCTGTTATACAACAACTTCACTGGCTTCCAATAAAACAATGCATCAACTTCAAAATATTGCTTCTCACTTTGAAATGAATTCATAATCTGGCCCCTCCCTACGTTTCTGATTTGCTCCACATAGCAATTCCTTCCTGCTCTCTCCAGTCTTCCTCCTCCGTACACCTTACTATAATTCCCCCTGGCCGTCTCAACACCATGGGAGCTTTCAGTCCACCCTGGAACGCACTCCCACCCGGCCTGCAGAACATTACTTCAATTGCATCTTTCAACTCCGAACTTAAAACTCACCTTTTCAAGGTGGCCTTTTCTCTGATTTTGATGATTATTTAATCTGGCATTTCTCAGCTAGACCCTGTTGTTATATGCCAAAGCAACGGTTCCTAAATGTTTTAATGTTTTCGTTTTAACAAAATAATAAGTACAAAAAAAGCCATCTAATTTAGAAACCAGAGTTTGTTGGAAGAAAGTTCAGAACCTTTTAACTTCATCAAAACGGATTTAAAACTGTTATTCTGTGAGCCTCATAGTAATATTGAACATTATACATGCGAGTTTTGTACTCTTTGTATCACAAGGTATACCTCTCTGACCAAAAACCAACCTTAATTTGCATACTTTGTTAATCACTGTTGAGAGTGAGAATCATCAATTATTTATCACAGACTATTTCAACTAAATCTGACAGAATTTAACATAGACTCACCCCATCAGCGGTTAAATATTACATGTGGTACCTGTTTGGGAGCAGCAGGACTTCATTTGAATCCAAATGAAGGTTTTAGTTTTGTTGTAGTTTTGTTGCACTTTTTTTTGGCTATATCTCTTTTGGAAATTTAGGAAAAACTCTTGTTTTCTTGCTAAAGAATTTGTATAGATTACTTTTTGTTGCCCTCTCTTAGATGACGGGATGCATTTGTGCATTACATTGGTTTTCTGTCTGGTGTGGAAAAGAAACCACGTAAGCTAAAAATGTTACAACTATCGGTTAAATAAGATTCGCGCAAGCAAGATGTTGCAGATGTTGGTAATGTCCGTCCGCACATGGAGATAGAACAGTCTTTATGAACTAAACTGTCAGGTTGAGATGATCCCAGAATTCACCAGCATGGGTGAAAGCCTTTAGTTCTCTGTAATTGGATGCCAGTGATGTAAGGATGATTCACACCACCAGCGTATTCACATAGGTGACCTTTGGGATGGTCTGAAGACTTTTAGTGCCTTGTCTAGCAGATGTCAGTTAATACAGAGAGAAATTATAAACTTGACATTACCTTCTTGATTTGTTAGAGCCTGACCATGACAAAAAAGATTAAAAAAGGATAAACAATCTCAACAAAAGAAACTGCCAGTTCTGCATTTGGCTATCAAGTGTAAATATGAGTGACCATAAGACACATCAAACTTCAGTGACAGCAAAATTGCATCCTATGATATTTTTTATTTATTTAAACATTTGACATGTTTTCATAAATAGAATAAATGGATATCTGAATAGATTGTAAATGAAACATTTTGAATGGTGAAATTCTACAATATCTTATAAAATATGGTCTGCCAAACAACCTTTCTGAACACCTTACAAAGGCTCTAGTGCATCTTTTTGTGCCTGCTTTTCAGTTATCCGCTGCTCTTGTCCGCCTGAACTAAAGGCTCTGAACTCTCCTGTAGCACAATGAGCCGCAGGCCTGATCAGTCTTTATATTGAATAAATATGGCTTTTCATTCTGGAAAAAGTTATTACAAGGTTTTGTGTCTTTTTTCAGTGTTTGCAAGTCTACAACAGGGTCCTTCAGTATAGTGAATAGAGATGAATGTAATCTCTGCCAGCAGACCACACTAATGCACTCGCCCTCTGGTCCTGTTTCTCGCTTTTTGTCAAATACAAAAGCGATACAGGTACATTGATGGTGTACTCAGGGTTTAATATGTTAATTTTGAAAGTAAAACTGTCCTCCTGATGAGGATACTGTATGGTATACTGTATTTTCTTGAGTAGGAGACAATTATTTGTTGTGGTTTGTTTTATAGGTATGCCCTGCTACAAATTTTCCTTGTCATGTTATTCGAGGAAAAACAGCAGGATATGTCATCTGCGGGTGGAACTCCTAGGTATGATGTGGATATACAAGTCTGTAATTCTGCTCGTTGATTAGAAAGCTATAACAGATAATAGGTAGCCTTGTTTACTGGCTAAAAATAGTAGAGGAGAGCTTTTATTTGAAGACTGCTGGCTCGGTGGGGAAAGAAATAGCTGATGAGGCACACAGGATGGTAATCTTGTATGTGCTGCTGAAGGGACAGCAGGTCTCTGCAACTGATATTTGTGCTGAAAATTTTTCTTCCTCTGTATATTATATATTCTCACTGAAGCAAAGTCATCAATGAAAAATGTTACACTGTTAAAGCTACATTCACTTAATTGCATAACTTATGGCATTTGCAAAACATAAGCACATATTAACCTGATGATTCATTGTACAGTATATATCGTAAAGTTTAGAGCGAGAAAAAAGAAATCACAGCAGCATCATGATTATGGTCGGTATTGTTTACGTTTTGCTGCTAAAGCAAGACTAAAATGATACCCTAAGCCAGGGGTGTCCAAAGTTGGTCCTCGAGGGCCGGTGTCCTGCATGTTTTAGTGGTTTCCCTGCATCAACACACCTGATTCTAATTAACGGTCGTCACCACTTGTCATCAAAGACTGGATAGTTCTGTTGATGACCAAGCTCCTTGTATCACGGTTTGATAAAAAAGGGACACATCTAAAACATGCAGGACACCGGCCCTCGAGGACCGACTTTGGACACCCCTGCCCTAACCTAAAGCATTGCCTGAAGTTTGCACAATCTTGCCTAAATCTGTACTTTAAAGGACAATTGATGATGTTAAAGAACAGCGTTTTCTTTTTTTTCTTTATTGCCAAGGTTTAGGATTTAAACAATTAGTCTAAAGATTGTTTTAATTATTCACTTTTTAAATGTACATTTTGCTGTTGGGCTTAAGAAAATGTAGATATTAACAGTAAAAGGGGAAAAAATGCTTCAGAGAAAGGTTTTACACTTGCTTGTTTTGGTTTTTGACTATTTTTAACTAGGGGTGTCAAATAAGCGCTTTAATTGCAATTAATTAATTACACGCATATTTAGCGCGTTGTGTTTTTTAATCGTTTAATCTATTTTTTCTTATCCCTAACTCTACTTTTTCTGTTTGCGAGTTGCCTTTATTTTGAAATCTGTGTTTGTGCGGTGATCACTCCCATCTTGAAGTGGACGTTGATTGGCTGTCCCCGTGTGTGGGCGTGGTTAACTCCGCTGGTAGACTCCCATTGTAGCTGGACAGGTGGGGGGAGTAGTGGAGAAGAGAGGTGACAATGGACTTGAATGGAGGTGTGAAAGTTGTCGGTCCAGTGAATGCGGAATTTACATTTCTAAAACGCCCCGACGGATAAAGGTAGAGTGATATATAATTTTTGTGGAAAGGACTTTGCTGACCACGGAAGCAGCTCAAGTTTAGCGCAACTCAAAGCACCCGGTCCTGAGTGCAGCCACAGCTAACGTTAGCAGCAACGATGTTGCCACGGCAACGCTCTTCCCCAAACTAGACTGGAGGAGAGCACCGCGCGCATGCGCACGTCTGCGACGGAGAGGCTGGAGAATGATCTTGCCAAGTGGATGTAAATAGTAGGACAGATATTTACATCCAAAAAAAGCGGCTTTATAACATACATGTATAGTAAGTAAAATAAGTAACTTACTTTATATGTTATAAAGCCACTTTTTTTGTTCTTCTATATCAGTCTTTTGATCTGCCACAATAATGTAATGCTGTGGGAATTGCAGAAAAACGCGGAGACAATTTCCCATTCAAAAAAACGTGTGTTGTTTTATTAGAAAACTTCAGAACACTGAAACACAAAATGGAGCTGTCCAGCAGCTAGAACCGCATGGAGCTCAACGTCATGACCACATTTAAAGGGGCCTCATCCCTGAACCATACTAGTTGCATGAAGGACAATATACTGCATTTAATAATGAACGGTGTGTGGGACCACACTTGATGAATAAGGTGAATTATGTCCGTAACATTCACTACACAGGTCCCCCCAGAATTCACCATATTTGGAAAAAAAAGAAAAACACATCAGTCACCGGGGAGGGGGGCGTATCAACCGTCCACAGCGGCTGCGCTGTACCGGAGGCTGATTCGAGCTGACTGCGGCAGGGGTCACGTCGTGACACAGGTGCGGGGCAGGCAGCGCGGGAGGCTGGGGAGGGGGGGGAACAGGGGGCGGGGGCCGAGCGGGAGGCCGCCCCCGTCGTGGGGGTTGGGCGAGTTCAACAGGCTTACCCACGTCTAAGTGAGCTGGTTTGAGGCGGTCGATGGAGAGGCGCTCCAGTTTACCGCCCATGTCCACCACAAAATGTTTGTCCCCTGCCTCCAAAACCCGGAATGGGCCCTCGTAGGGCGGGTGTAGCGGTCCCCGGTGGGCATCGCGGCCAATGAAAACATAATCAGCCGCCTTAAGTGCAGCCGGGACGTGCGACTGAGGCAGGCCGTGATGGGAAGTAGGGACAGGCGCAAAAAGTCTTGCATTGTCCAGCAGAGCGGACCGCTGGAGAGCAGCAGACCAAGGAACCGTGGCATTAGGGACAAAATCCCCTGGAACCCGCAGCGGCTGCCCATAAACAAGCTCGGCAGATGAGGACTGTAGGTCCTCCTTTGGCGCGGTCCTGATGCCCAGCATCACCCATGGGAGTTTGTCAACCCAGTTATTGTCTTTGAGGCTGGCACGCAGGGCAGCTTTCATTGACCTGTGAAACCGTTCAATAAGACCGTTAGCCTGTGGGTGATAGGCAGTAGTGCGGTGGAGTTTAACTCCGAGGTTCTGTGCCACAGCGGTCCACAGTTCAGACGTGAACTGTGCGCCTCGGTCAGAGGATATATCTGACGGAGTGCCAAAACGAGCAACCCAGGTGCTGAGAAAAGCCCGTGCCACCTCCACAGATGCCACCGACGTCAATGGCACTGCCTCAGGCCAGCGGGTTGTCCTGTCAACCATGGTCAACAGGTACGAGAAACCGTGAGAGGAGGGCAGAGGGCCGACCAGATCCACATTAACATGGTCAAAACGTCTCTCAGGAACCGGGAACAACTCTAGCGGGGCTTTAGTGTGGCGGTGGACCTTGGCTCGTTGGCACTCGACACAGGTGTTAGCCCAGTCCCTAACGTCCTTCTTGAGGCCGTGCCAGACAAATTTTGCCGCAACCAGTCTCTGCGACGCCTTCGAACCCGGATGTGAGAGACCATGTATGGCATCAAACACCTGTCGTCTCCACCCTGAGGGAACAATGGGCCGAGGACTGCCTGTGGAGACGTCACACAGGAGCGTGGTACTAGTATCACCAAAGACCACGTCCTCGATCTTAAGCCCTGTGGTAGAGGCCTTCAGGAGCTGCACGTCAGGGTCCATGGCCTGATCTGCTGCCATGCGGGCATAATCAAAACCAAGATGGACCGCCCCAGCCACAGCCCGTGACAGGCAGTCTGCAACGTGGTTGTTCTTACCGGCAACATGCCGCAAGTCCGTGGTGAACTCGGAAATGAACGACAGATGACGTTGCTGGCGGGCGGACCACGGCTCAGCCACCTTAGCCATGGCAAAAGTCAGTGGCTTGTGGTCGACAAAAGCAGTGAAATGTCGTCCTTCCAGCAGGGAACGAAAGTGTCTGATGGCGAGGTAGAGACCAAGCAGCTCCCGATCGAAAGTGCTGTACTTTCGCTCGCTGGGACGCAACTGACGGCTAAAGAAGGCCAGTGGCTGCCAGGCCCCGTCTACCCACTGCTCGTAAACCGCACCAACAGCGTAATCTGAGGCGTCTGAGGTGATGGCGATGGAGGCTGTTGGGGAAGGATGCGCCAGCATGGTGGCGTCCGCCAGGGCTGCTTTGGTGGCAGCAAAAGCCTTGTCCATGCACTCAGACCAGTTCACAAGGTGCTTAGGTTTACCTTTCAAGGCCTCATGCAAGGGTTGCATGAGCTGAGCAGCTCGAGGGATGAAGCGGTGGTAAAAGTTCACCATGCCAAGGAATTCTTGCAGGGATTTTACGGTTAGCGGGCGCGGGAACCGCGTGACCGCCTCCACTTTTGATGGGAGAGGGACTGCACCATCCTTAGTAACCCTGTGTCCCAGAAAGTCAATGGTGGAGAGACCAAATTGGCACTTGGCAGGGTTAACAATCAGCCCGTGTCGGCTAAGCCGCTCAAAAAGAGCTCGGAGGTGTGACAGGTGCTGAGATTTGGACGCACTCGCTACCAAGATGTCATCCAGGTACACGAAAAGAAAAGGCAAGTCCCGTAACACAGAGTCCATTAGGCGTTGAAAAGACTGGGCTGCATTTTTAAGGCCAAATGGCATGCGCAGGAACTCGAAAAGACCAAATGGTGTGATCACAGCTGTTTTGGGAATGTCCAGCGTGTGTACCGGCACCTGATGATATCCTCGGACGAGGTCCACCTTCGAAAAAATCACCTTACCCGCCAGGTGCGCTGAAAAATCCTGTATGTTCGGGACCGGGTATCGGTCAGGTGTCGTTGCGTCATTAAGCCGCCGGTAGTCACCACACGGGCGCCAGCCGCCCCCTGGCTTGGGGACAATGTGGAGAGGCGACGCCCACGGGCTGTCGGAGCGGCGGACTATACCCAGGCGTTCCATGTTTGCAAACTCAGCCTTTGCAACGCCAAGCTTGGTCGGGTCGAGGCGCCGAGCGCGGGCGTAGACGGGCGGACCAGTAGTGGCGATGTGATGCTCGACACCATGCTTCACAGCAGACGCAGAGAAAGTGGGCCGAGTGATCGCTGGAAACTCGGCAAGCAGACGGTGGAAATCATCCGAAACCGAGAGCAAACTAGATAAATGTACGGATTCAGTCCCGCTGACCTCACACGCAAAAGAACAAAACGTGACGGCATCAATCAAACGGCGGTTCTTTACATCTATCAAAAGTCCATGTGCACACAGAAAATCGGCGCCGAGGAGGGGAAAAGCAACCTTTGCCGTAACAAAGTCCCATCCAAACCGCTGTCCTCCAAAACACAACTCAACATACCTCAGTCCGTATGTGCGGATGGGGCTGCCGTTGGCAGCCTCCATGGGGGGGCCGTGGCTGTCAGTCACCATGTCCAAACGGGATGCGGGCAGGACGCTCCTCTGAGCGCCCGTGTCGCACAGGAACCGCCGTCCGGAGATGCTGTCCCGGATGAAAAGCAGCCTGCCTCCGCGGCCGACGCTCATGGCCACTGAGCGCCGGCCCGGGCGTTTCCCGGCCCGCCAAAACTGCACGGCGAACGGCACTTGGTAGCCTTGGGTCCGAACTTTGTGTGATAAAAACACAAGCCGACCTGTTGTGGAGCAGAAGAGTGTTGCCGGGGAGAAGCGGCCGCAGCAACGAGCGCGGAGCCGTCCCGCGTCACCGGAGCGGGCTGCGCGGGGAGGAACGCCGCCACAAACTCTCCCTGACTCGCCAGAAAAAACTTATCAGCCTCCTCAGCCAGCCTCCGACAGTCAGTGATCGCGGTGTTGGCCAGAGCAGCCCTGACTTGGGAGGGCAGCTGACGCAGAAAAAGTTGGGTGAAAAGAAAGTCGGGTCTGTGTTCACCCAGGAGATCCAGCATGCGGTCCATGAGCTCGGACGGCTTGCTGTCACCCAGCCCTTGAAGGGAGAAAAGCCGGCTGGCTCTCTCAGCATCCGACAGTTCAAACGTCTTCAACAGGTGAGACTTGAGAGCTATATATTTATCCGTCGCCGGGGGATTTTTAAGAAGGCTCACCACTCTGGATGCAGTTGAATTTCCGAGAGCCGACACAACGTAGTAGTATTTCGTCGTATCCGCGGTGATCTCCCGCAGCGCGAACTGCGCTTCAGTCTGGGCGAACCATGCAGATGCCGACGATTCCCAGAATTCGGGGAGTTTGAGGGTAACAGCGTTCGTAGACATGGTCGTGTCGTGTCTCTGGATACGTCCAGCAGACAAACGTCGGGGTCACCAGTGTGGGAATTGCAGAAAAACGCGGAGACAATTTCCCATTCAAAAAACGTGTGTTGTTTTATTAGAAAACTTCAGAACACTGAAACACAAAATGGAGCTGTCCAGCAGCTAGAACCGCATGGAGCTCAACGTCATGACCACATTTAAAGGGGCCTCATCCCTGAACCATACTAGTTGCATGAAGGACAATATACTGCATTTAATAATGAACGGTGTGTGGGACCACACTTGATGAATAAGGTGAATTATGTCCGTAACATTCACTACAATGCATTCAAAGGAAAACACCGTAAGTTGAAGGTTTTTATCAGCAATTTTTAGGTGAGATTAAAAAAAGCGTTTAATTAGATTAATTCATTACAGATCTTAATTATTTAATCGTGCAATTTTTTTAATCGCTTGACAGAACTATTTTAAACTAAATGTTATGCATAAAAACATATGTTGAAAAGCCTCACGGCAGTTCAGATGTTGTGAACATGTTATTCAGATTGGTCTTCTGATCAAACAGCTGTCACTGGGTCCAGGTGCATGAAATTCACATTCACTCTTGGAAATGCACCATGATCTGTAACAAGACGTTCACCTGTTTGCCTGTAGGCTGTGAACAAATACTTCAGATCCGTGTCACTGTGCTGTCAGGAGACATCCGCTACCACGACTGGGTCGGAAGCCATCAGAGCAGAGCGTGGTGGCTGCAGATCAGAGCACAAAACTGTAGACATGAAAGAATAAACACAACATGGCCAGCTGGAAAGAATACAACACCTGATCATTTCAAGTCCTGCTCAAGAGAAAAACGCTTTGAGTTGCTGTTGATGGGAGCGGCACACAGAAGTATGCGGCTTTAAATGCCAACAGTATATGGCTGGGATTCAAGGTTCCACTAGGCAACGGACCAAAAGACCGGCTGCTTTCATCATCTTCAGTGCTCTCAGTAGCTGTCTCCAAATTTAAGAAGTAATTGCATATCAGAGTTTTGAAGTCATCTTGAGAAGTTCAACTACCCTCTATACTGTGTGGCTTTGGGCATTTTTACTGTACCTTTACTGTGTTTTAGTCGGGTATTAACTGATTGCAACTGCTGCCTGTGCAGGTGTGGTTGCACATACTCAGATAACCCAGTTTTTCTGTTGTCTGTAACATCCACTAGTTCACAATAACAGAGGGCTAACCTTAAAGAGCAGCTCAGGAAATATTCACTTCATGGAGCAATCATTTAGGAACCGATGTTACAGTGGCACAGAGGCTCAGCAACTTACCTCAGTCATGAACCCTGACTCCCCAAGGGTTTCTCTTGCAGCCTATAACTAAGACTCTTTTCACTAAACAAAAGCCAAGAGTGGTAAATTCTTACATTTATGAATGAACTTTGATCAAAAGCAATCATGACATATATAAGCTGTTGCTTGTTAGCTTGTTAATTATGGAGAAATGTCATCCGCAGTTCACACTACACAGAAACACAGTGAGAACAGAGGCAGCAAGCTGGCTCAGATGGGAATACAACTGAGAATACTGATCAAACCGCAAAGCCAACTCCCTCAGTGCAGCTTGCCGAGCCTCATCTGTCATTTCATAATGTAGAGCACAACACATATAAATAATTTACGCAATAATGGACAAAACAAGAGGTGTCGTCTTCACACATCTGCCAACGTGTTACCTTTTTTTTTTTAAACAAAACAAACTTTCACTGATTTCTGAAGCCTTGATAAAATGTCCAAAACTTTGGTAAACAATAATACCAAAATGATCCGGTACAACAGCTCTCTTTTCAACATGTTTTACAGCTTGGTTTAGTATGCATCTTCTGAAAACATAAAAAGTCAATTTTTATTTGAGATGTATTTTCGTCAGATTTTTATAATGCATTATGGACTTGTCTATCCTGCACAGATTCTGGCCAACATCATCATTTTCATGTGTGGCAACATGGCTGGGGCGTACCACAAGCACCTGATGGAGTTGGCCCTTAAACAAACTTACCAAGACACCTGCAACTGCATCAAGTCCCCAATTAAACTGGAATTCGAGAAGAGACAACAGGTAAAGTAGTCAATGACTCGTATTTCGCTGTGAGCCTTTAAATGCCAAGCAGCAGGCTGACGATATGTTATAGCACTAATAGTCATGGTGTTGGTTTTAAAATAGTTTTTCAGATTTCAAACATTTGTTCTAGATATTCATTACATAATTGGTAATTGCTGATGTACAAATTATTTGCTAACTGCATTTGATTTGGAAATGATCGGGTGTTACATTGAAAATTTTTAGTTTTTGTAAAATTCCACCTTTATTTAAGCATTTAGCTCAGTCTGTCAGTTTTTGTGGAAAAGTTTGACCGACACTGATTAGGTTTTTACATAGCATTAGGAAATTACATCTTTCTCGAGTTCTCCTTCATATGATATTCACTTGCGCTGCAAAATTCAGTGCCACTGTGCCTTTGAGTTTTTTCTCTTCCCTCTGTGTGAAGCAGATAGAGGATAATACAATTAAGGGACTTTACTGCAAATGTAATACTGGTGCCTTTAAGGGTCACGGCTTCCTGTGGGATACTGTCAGAGTTATTTATGAAACCCTACATTTTTAAAATTATGTGGAATTAACCAGGTTTTTACCACATTTGCTGAAGTTTAGCTTTTGTTGACTTTAACTATCAAGCTGTTGTTGTGAAAGCCCGGGTTTGGAGTGGTGCTGGTTTTCCTCATGGTGAATTGAGCTCATCTCGTTTGAACTGCTATGAGTGATGCATAAAATGCCTTGGGTGAAATGTTTCGCTGTGGCCCTGCAGTGCTGGCCGTGCCTTGTGACAGATGGTAGAAACTGTGCAAAGACACGTTTGTTTCAAGTGCTCTGTGCACTCATAATATATGCCATTTGCTGCATGCTTTTAACCAGAGTGCACTGCAGCTAAGTGAGTGCATACATTTTCTGCTTGAGTATTCCAAATGGGACTATTTGAATTCACTCAAATCCTTTGCAGTGTTTGTCAGCAGCCACCGCAGACTTCTTCAGATAGAACTGTCTGAGCCTTGGGGCAGCTTTTCATATGCATCATTGCATATATGTGTTGCATGAGCATTGCTGCGCTGCATGTGTAACCACACCACTAACCTTTCGGCTGTTGCACAGTTACTGCTTGTTACATATTCTTTCTTGGCCTTCGCCTTTTCCTAATGGGCATACACAGTTGTATGTAATCCAGCTGACATGATTTGAGAAGTGATGAAAAATGCCAATTTCTTGCTCGAGATCAGTTGTGTGCAATGAGAGTGGTCTGGCAATGAATAAGAATCATTGTCATGAGAGAGTAGCAACATCTTTTTTGACCCTGTGACCTCTTCGCTGCATGCTGAAATTACTCTGGGAGATGCATTGTTACTAATAGCCTATGAGGTTCATTTGACAAAAACAACAAGTGTTTAAGTGAAGTGCTTTTGCTTTGAACCCCTCTGTTAACGCTTACTTCACATGTAGCAAATAGGTTGTGGACCAAAACTCTAGATGTCACATGTCTGCATCGCATTTCAACTGGTGGGTCAAAAGTGTGTCTCAAGAGGCCAGGATGGATGCTCTGATCAGTTAACATGGAGGCCGAAATAAAAGGAATCATATTCTGCACGGACAGGATAGATGCCACGCCGTCAGTGTGAAGTCAGACTTAGAAGTGGTGAATGATGTTTGCTTGTGATTCAGACTTACGGCTCTGTTTTAAAAAAGGTATCCTAAAGGCTCTGAAAACAGACTCCTAAAGAGTTTCGGAAGGGTGTTTACATCAAAACTGTGGGTCAATAAAGCAGTGAAGTCTTATAAGAGTGTAATTTAATCTAAAATAACCTGTTGGGCCAATTGTAACACATGTAAGCAAAGGCACACTTCCTGTGCATTTTTTAACTCTTGATAAAACCAACTTTTCAGAGGATGATTTTTTTTATTTTAAGGATTAGTAAAGTATTTTGGTTGGACTTTAAAAACGTATCAATTAGTTAATTTATCCTTGACTTTTATGAGCATCCATGTACTCGTGGGACTTCTTTGTTTCCTTCAGGAGCGCCTCCTCCTGTCTCTGCTGCCAGCGCACATCGCCCGTGTCATGAAAGCTGAGATCATCCAGAGACTGAAAGGACCAAACTTTGGCCAGACAGAAAACACAAACAATTTTCACAACCTCTACGTCCAGAGACACACAAATGTCAGGCATGTGGATTTTCTATATGATTAAACTCTTTGTAATAATATAGAAAAGATATTTGAAGACTCTGGCATTAGAAGCCACAGTAACATTTACATGTAGAGCAACTCAAATGATTGTTCTTGGTTTTGAAAACCACAGATTTCTTTACTGCATAACGAGTAAAAGCATTACGGTTTATGGAGTAACAATTTTGCCCTTCTTTAGTATACTTTATGCTGATATAGTTGGATTCACGCGGCTGGCCAGTGACTGCTCACCTGGAGAGCTGGTGCACATGCTCAATGAGCTGTTTGGCAAATTTGATCAAATTGCTAAGGTAAAGGTAACTACACCGCATCTACTGTCACATCACCCCTACATGGTCAGACTCATTAAAAAATGCATCCTTTGTGTTTGAGGAATGCCAGCTTTGGTATTTTACATAACAGTTTAGTCATTTTTCTACTGAATCAGTTCTGGCTACCAAAGTAGTGTTTGCTTCACAGGTCCTGCTCTTAAAGGAGACATATTAAGTCATCTTATTAAAATTTTACAAAATTCCCTGAGGTATTAATGAGATGTCTCTGACATGCTTTGGTAAAAATTCCACATCGATAACATACAAAAGCATTGTTTTCCACCATGTCTTTACAGCTCTGTTCATAGCAGCTGGTTTGAGGCTAGTGGAGTCAGTCGGGCAACTCCACTCATCTGCCTTCTTCACTTTGCCTCTATTCAAAATGGGGTAACTGCTTTAAACTACCCTCTGTGAGGTACAGCAAATGTCCTTTGACCTGAAATTGGGTGGATACAAAAAGGGTCTGTGATGTCGCAGTTATCTGGAAATCTGATCAGTTCACTGAAAGGCACATGTACACATGTGGCTCCAAAGAAAGTAACAGAGTTTTGTTTAATCAAAGTTTTTTTGCATTGGCAATTTTTTAGCAACCCAAATAACGGTGATAAAAATCGGGATTTTGGTCTAATATGTCACCTTTAAAGTTCATCTAGTTTAGAGAGAAATTTGTAGAGGATACTATGGATGACTGAACATCTCACGCAGAAATTTTCATTTAAATTAAAATGAATAAAACATTTTATGCTGTTGCCTCAACAAAAACATTTGTTTTTACCCCCCCAGCTGTCCTCCCTGTGAATCACAAACATACTGTGTCAGTTTTACATGCCAACCTCTCAAAGTCAAAGAGCAACAGCTTGTTCTTACAAATTACAATTTTCCAGTCACTGGTTCATACAGTATAATACATAGTTCATACAGCAGAATGCATGTGAAAGATCTCAAACTTCCCTTAAAAAAGCTGATTTGCCTTCTCATATGCAGGAAAATGAATGCATGCGGATCAAAATCCTTGGCGACTGTTACTACTGTGTTTCTGGCCTGCCGGAGTCGCTGCCAAACCACGCCAAGAACTGTGTGAAAATGGGGCTGGACATGTGTGAGGCTATCAAGTAAGCAACAGCTACTGCTAAGAACTAATGAAATGATTTTTACAATTTCTGACACCGTTACCTCGTGTCTCATTGTGGTTCTCAGTGAAATGATCCCCTGTGTTACAGATGTCAAACTGTTTTTTGTTATTTGGCCATAATCACATCATCAGATTAGTGCACTAATATAAGCACTGGAAATCTGAAACAAGGATTAGTGTATTTTTGTTAGACATGGTTTACTCTGACAAATTTACGGCTTAAAGGATAACTGTTGTGCATGATTTGCATTTGACTTTGTTCTTTATGGTTCAGTGCTCTGCACAAATCATAAGGTCAGAAATCTAGCTCTTGCTTTTGTTTTTCTGAGAGGTTTTCGGGGTGTAGTTTACAACACCAAATTAAAAAATAGTTGCTGTGTAAAATGTGATTTAAAACAGAATGCAATGATTTGTCAATCTCATAAAGTCATATGTTATTCCCAATACAACATAAATAACATCAGATTGATATGAGACAGGTTGCCATTTCATGGAAAATATTTGCTTATTTTTAATTTGATGGCAGCGACACACTTTGCATTGTCTGGATGGGAGCAGATGTTTTGCTCTGAAACCTCTATGTACTTTCAGCACTGATGGGGTCTTTCCAGATGTGTACGAGTTGCCACATCATAGTTTCTAAATGTAACTATGGACACGGATGACTAAATGGATGGTCTCTTTCCTCTGTAGTGCACAGGACACGGCATTCGTGGTTTCCAAAGAGAATTTCAAGTTTTGATTCATCTGGCCATAGAACAGTTTCCATTTTGCCTCAGACCCTTTTAAATGAGCTTTGAACCAGGAAATATGGCAGCGTTTCTGGATCGTGTTCAAACGTGGCTCCTTTTATTCCATGATAAAGCCGTAAGCTTCATTTGTGGATTACACGGCGAACTGTGTTCACTGACAATGATCTCCAGAGGTGCTTATGAGCTCATGCAGTGATTTCAAGTAGAGAATCATGCCTTTTTTTTAATGCTTTGCCACCTGAGGGCCTAAAGATCACACAGATTCCTGTGCATTTCCCATTTTCATGCAGTTTGATGGTGATCGGTGAACCTCTTCCCACCTTTACATCTCAGAGGCTCTGCATCTTTAAAATGCGCCAATGAGCTAATATTTTCCATGAAATGGCAAAATATCCCAGTTCCAACATCTGCTATGTTGTTTATGTTCTACTGAGAAGTAAATATGGGTCTATTAGATTTGCAAATCAATGTATTCTTTTTTTCATGTATATTTTATACCGTGTTGCAAAGTTTTTGGGAATTGATATATGATTTCCTTAACAAACGTCAATTTTTGATGCATGACAGGAAAGTGCGAGATGCCACCGGGGTTGAGATCAACATGCGTGTTGGGGTGCATTCTGGGAATGTTCTGTGTGGCGTCATAGGACTTCAGAAATGGCAGTACGATGTTTGGTCGCATGATGTCACGTTGGCTAATCATATGGAAGCAGGAGGGGTACCTGGGTGAGTGAGAAATAATATTTTTTTTAAACTGTGGCATATTGTTGTGATTTTTTATAAAAACACAAAATGAGTTCAAAGTTTCCCTTACCAGAGATTCAGACTGGAACTTCAGTTAATTTTATCAATAAGACAACCAGTATCTTTGAAATAAGCCTTCTCTATTCATCTTTTTTTTTAATTGCTATAATTGCTATAATTTAGGTTAATCTTAAAATCTGAAATCATCAGGAAAGGGAAGAGAGTAATAGTATGAGTCATGGACTGCGTTTACATGCACTCAATAACCCTTTTAAAACCCGAATATTGGCAATAACCCGAATTTGCACGGCCATGTAAACACCAATAACCCCTTTGAAGAACCCAAATTTGCTGGACATGGACAAACGCAAGACCACGCCAAACTTTTGGAGTGAGGAGGAGATTAATCATTTTACAAATGTAATGAAGGATATGAACATTTTGGCATTTGTAGACGGTAGAAAGTACCGGGATAGCGAGATTTACAAGAAGGTGAGCGAAAGGTTGCGCGAAGCAGCATTTGTTTTGAATTTGGATACAGGAAGGAGAAGCGGAAATGACGGTTATTGTGTCATGATGTTCTCCGTGTGTCGCTGGTTTGATCCAGATATCCCAAATAATTAATTACCATGTAAACGGAATATTCCGAATGTTTCAGTAACCGGAATATTATCAATAACCCGAATTTTGCCTGCATGTAAACGTAGTCATGTATGAATGAAATGGAACATAAAACTAAACGTAAACCTGTCGTCATAACAACTTGAGGTTTCAACCTGCCGACTGCAGTGACATTAAATTCACCTTTGTTCCTTCAGCAAGCCTTGTGTGGTGCTCTTATTCGACCCTTTAATCTATCAGTTTGTTTTGTTTTTTTCAAAAGAAGCAAGCTTTTAAATTCTCTTGTGATGCCACGAGCCCAAGTTTCTTTTGAGGATTAAATGTTGGAGTCAGAAACGGATCTTGATGATAGGGAGGGAATGATCTCCTCTTATCATTAAATGCTCTGGTAGTTAACCAGGATGGTTATTACAATGAAAGGAATTAATGTATTTCATGAAGCGCTCTCAGGGTGTATTAGAGGAAACAAGTCTGTAGAAAACAAACTTTTGAGAGGAAAATGCTTGTGAAGCACAACCAACAGCATAACTAACCATCAGGAGCAGATGCAGTGATGGAGTTGTAGTGCATCCTTCTGCCATATGTTGAAGACAGAACTCAATTAATCAGTCTACAAAAGTAACTTTAATGAATATTCACTTTTGCCAACCCTTTTTTAAAGAAATAATTTGAAAGAAAGTTTAAGTGAATCTCACAAACAGGTGTGTAGCTATACAAAGCTACTTATTTTTCTAATATTTTAATATGAAAGTTTGTTTGATATCTGTCTTTGCTGAATTATAATGATAATCCATGATAATATTGCGAGAGGACCATTCACTGATTGAACAGTTTATTTTCAGGAGAGTGCACATCACCTCAGAGACCCTGGAGCACCTGAATGGTGCCTACAAGGTGGAGGACGGGGATGGACAAGAGAGAGACCCTTACCTGAAGGAACACGGCGTCATCACTCACCTGGTTATCAACCCAAAGGTATCACACAGGCCTTTCACTGAGAAAAGAAAATATTGAAGACGATGCTACGGATATACACCATGTCCTTGTTCTGTTCAGGTGGAGCGTCGGAGCCCACAGCATCATTTCCGTCCCAGACACACCCTTAATGGAGCAAAGATGAGAGCCTCCGTCAGGATGACCCGCTACCTGGAGTCGTGGGGGGCGGCCAAACCCTTCGCCAACCTTCACCACAGAGACAGCATGACCAATGAGAATGGGAAGATCAGTACTGCTGTGCGTCTTTCTTTTCTAGACCGGCAGTATCATGCGGGAAGCCCATTCATAGCAGCTCACCCACGTTTTTCTCGTCTTGATCTGTTTTTAGGATGTGCGAAAGGGGCAGTATCACTTCCAGAGAAGATCAGAAAGGCAGGATGCTCATTTTGAAGCTCCACAAAATATTCTTTGAAAGGATTATAATCCTTCTCATATAAAGCATATCACAGAAATGTGATAAGATGCTTATTAAGAGCAGATTTTTTGCTGAGGCCTTGATGTCTGTGACTAATATAATGTCAACTTTTTGTTAACTTTTCAAGGACAAAGTCTCAGAAGAAACGCTTTGAAGAAGAATTCAATGAGAGGATGATCAGAACATTCGATGGGATAAATTCACAAAAGTATCTTTTCACATATTTCTGATACATCTATCTTGCATAAAATCAACATCTGAAGAAAGCATGACATGGTTCATCCTTAAACTAATTAGATGCTGTTTCCTAAAATATAGCAAACATATCCTCTTTTCTGTGACTGAATTATAGTGATCATCTGCCTTTTTGTGTTTCATCTGAACACTAAAGGCATTCATTTTAGTTTAATAATTCTATTTATTTTAAAATGTATCTCATTTAAAGTGGTTTTAAAACTGTGTTTTCTGCTTCAGGCAGTGGCTCAAGTCTGAGGATATTCAAAGAATATCAATGTTTTTTCACAACAGATCACTAGAGAAGGAGGTAAGAGACCTTTCAGGTGTATTGAGATCATTCTGTCTTTTAAAAGAGTGAAGATAATTGTAAAATACACCATTACTGAAAACATTGGTGGTAGTTATTATTTTTGCCTATATTTAAACTGCCCTGCAAACTTCTAATTAAAGAAAGTGTGTGCACAGTTGAGTTCTGAAGCCCTTTTTGTTAAGACCTTACTTTCTCTTTGTCTTTTTAGTATCGCGCAACAACTTTGCCAGCCTTCAAATACTATGTCACCTGCGCCTGTTCGATATTTTTCTGCATTTTTATTGTACAGATTCTGGTCCTGCCAAAGTAGGTGACCCTTATTTTACTCTTTTTTTTATTTTATTCTTGACGTTAAAGTAAGCGAATCAAATCTTTTTGTATTTGTGTAGGACAGCTGTCTTGGGAATATCTTTTGGAATGGCCTTTCTTATCCTAACCGTGATCCTCTTCATATGTTTCATTGGACACTTCCTTGTGAGTAAAATCTTTGTGTTTTATCAGTTTACTGCAGACGTCACTGTGTCTTAGTTGTTCCTCTTATCTGCAGTGCACCTTTTTACATTAAAAACTTTTTTCCAATAAGGATATTTCTTCTTTTAATAGCGTTCTTTTGTCCTTGTTGATTATGCTGTTCAGACACACGTAGGTGATTAAAGTGTCCCTGTTATAGTACAACAGCCCATGAAGTGACCCTCAGGTTTTTATGAGTGGCATTTATGTGTAGGGCCATGGGACACATATTTCTCTGCAGAAGTATAAACTCAAAGGTTCTGTGACCTAAACGGCTTCAATGCTTTAATGGGCACATGAACATACATATATATTTATCATATTCAGTGAAGTTATAAATAATGAAAAATGTAGATTTTTTTGATTATCTTTTATACTTTCACTATATAAATGATTTTTTTTCAAAGTGAAAAAATATATGTTAACATAAAAAAACATTTATCAGATTTAAAAAGAAATTGTGAGATAACAACATCAGTTTTTTTAATTTTAATTTTACCTTTATTTTACCAGGTTAGTCCCATTGAGATCGAGGATCTCTTTTTCAAGGGAAACCTGGCCAAAAATGGCAGCTTTAAAAGTTACAGACAAAACAATATCAACAACAGAAATAGAAGGACAATGCAAGATACCTCACAAAACAGGGCCAGTAAATAAATTACAATACTTAAGGACAGTGACAAGTACAGAGTCATTTAAAAATGTATTTGTAGGAGCTTAAAAATCAATTATGTTAATGTAATGTGTTTAGCTTCAGCTCTTTTTGGAGGCTAGAAGAACAGAAAAGTAGAACAGAAAAACTTTGCTCTTTTTCTGTTTGTATTCTAATGTGACCTCAAGTTTTCCTCAAAGGCAGGAAAAGCTGGGGATCTACACTGATTTAGATAAACTAACAAGGAAAGAACTGTGAGCTTCTTTAGGGATTAACTTATGGTTTAAATAGTTTTGTTTGTTGTTTGTGATTTGAAATGTTGCTTCTTTCTTAATATCATAAGCCCGTTTCAGAAAACCTGCTTTCTATCAGAATCAGAATCAGGTTTATTGGCCAAGTTTGAACATGCCAGACAGGGAATTTGACTTCGGTTATTTCGTTCACTGTACAGTAAATCCATTTGATGACAGCTGACTGATAGATATCATGTTTGAATAACAGCATCTGCTGTTTTCCTGTACTATGAAGTTTTACCTGTGATAACTAGAAGCAGCACAGTCTTTTTTTTATTTTTTTCCCTCAGATATAACTATGTAAGTGTTGACACAACAGTTGAACTTTTAATGCGCATTTGCCAAGATTTTCAACAGCTCCTATCCATGTTGTTTTGTTGCAGCCTGTTTGCTAGATCGATAGGATTTATATTTCTGTAAAATGCCATGTTGGCTACAAAAAACAGTCTACAAGGACTTAAAGAATGGAGGTGCAGCTTTACATCTAGCAGTCGCAGTTGACATTTGTTTTACTCAGTTCTTCCTCCAGCTATGTTTGATCATCACACATTTGTTTGATAGCAGAAGTTCTCAAGCTGAGGTGCTACAGATAACACTATATTTTCTCACCATAAGAAAGGTTTGGAAAGTTATCTTAGATAAAGCCACAACAATTTCCATTGCAGATGAAAGTATGGTATAATATCTGCACTGATTTACTTTACATAAGGGCATGTTTTGATAAGAAATGAAGTCTTGTTTTACTAACTATGACGCATAGACAAAGGCAAATACCATAAAATACCATGTACTTGGGAGAGACCTGAAGGGAGGATAGTGTCCTTCAGTAGGAACCTAGAACGAGGAACCGCAGATTTGAAAAACACAGTCGTCTTTTATCAGATGGCATGACAGAATAAAGGGTTTCTTATCTGTCAGTTTCAGCACATCTGTCATCACATATCTTGTTTGCATTTCCCTCTCACATCTTCTCAGGCACGAGATAAGTTACTAGTAAAGGTGAGAAAACCAAAGACATGTTGGCATAGTGAAAGCTCACCAAATATCGTCTTTGATATTGTCTAATAAAAATGAATGCAAGTCCCGGAGAGGAAATTAAATGAAAACAGATATGACTCATAAAACATTAAAGGTAATGTAGGATTCCATCCAAAGCCCGTGTGAGCTGGCCTCTCCGATGTCTGATCTCTGCGAGTGGCTCTGGGTTTGGCTTTGAACTCTGCTTGAAACTTCAAAACTGAGTGCAATCCTCAGCAGCTGAAGTTTATTTTTTTCTTCCTTTTTTAAAGCCTTTTGACTCCCCTGCTGCCTTTTGTCAACATTGTTTGGCACTGTGTGTGTGTGTGTGTGTGTGGGGGGGGTCTTAACTTTAGTCATTTTACAAAAAGTTACTTCTTTTCTCGTCTTTATGTGGTATTCTTATTTGAGGACCTCTGTATGCTATGAAATCCATTTTCAAAAGGACATTGTCGTCTATTATTAAGTTATGTGCCTTTTTCTTAAAAATGAAATTACAAAATGTCGACATTTGTACTACTTTTCTTATTTCAAGGTGGACGAGTTTGAAGTTTCTTTTAGCATTTTCCAGCAGAAACCTGTTTAGGAAGGGCAATATCATTAAGTACATGAATGAAGTCATGAATATTCTTGTAAAATTGCTTAAAAGTATCTCAAATAATCGGTTATCAGTGTGACATCATCTACAAATGAGGACAAATTGAGTGTTTAAGCCTATTGGAGCTCCCAGTTGTGCATGTTGGCAAAAATCAATATTGCGCAATATTTAATAGATCAGCAAATATATTCAGCAGCATTTCTTTTGGAAAAGTAAGGAAAACATAAAGATGCACTAACCACTGCTTTCTCAACAACATTACATGCACTATTTTGCTGAACTAAGTTTATCTCAGATCAAAGCACGCATTTATCATGTTTCATAGATTATGCAATGTCATAAAATTTTGTTTGATCCAGAACTGAAAAATTTGGGTCTACTTACAATTGACAGAAGATGTTTAATCTGTACATGCTTCCATTAGGCCAGCTAATACTTAGCTATAACGTGTCCTACCACCACTATGCAGATGACACTCAGATCTACGTGTCACTGACAGCAGGAAAACACGGGCCTGTAGATTCATTGTGTTACTGCATCAAACAGATCAGTGTGTGGATGCAAAACGATCTTCTACAGTTAAACTCAGACAAAACTAAAATCATTGTCAGAAAGTGTTATCAGTTACCTCATGACTCTCTAGAACCTAAAAATCCGGTTACAAATCTAGGGGTAATATTGGAGTTATATCTGAACTTTAACAGCCACATTAAATCAATACTATCTGCAGCTTTTTACCATCTAAAAAACATAGCCAGAATCAAAGGAGGAGTGTCTAACCCGATTTAGAAAGACTAATCCATGCGTTTGTCTCCAGCAGGTTAGACTACTGTAACGGCCTGCTCACTGGGCTTTCTAAACGAGACAGCTGCAGTACATGCAGAATTCTGCTGCTCGAGTCCTGACTAGAACCTGAAAATAATATATGGCCATATTGTTCCAGTCCTCAGGTCTCTGCACTGGCTTCCTGTCACTCAGAGAATAGACCTTAAAAGAGCTTAGTGCCAAAGTACATCTCTGACATGTTGGAGCCATATGAACCAACTGGGACTCTGAGAGCCTCAGGGAGTGGTTTCCTGCTGGTGCTCAGAGTCAGGACTACACAAGGTCAAGCTGCACTTCAGTTTTATGCTCTAAAACCTAGAACAGTCTTCAAGAAGATGTGACAGGCCTCAACTCTCTCTCTCCTGATAATGTTTAAATCCAGGCTGAAAACAGTTATATTTAGCTTTTAATATGACAACGGAAAGGATTTTATCTTTGCTTTTAATTTCATTAATTAATTATTATTTGTATGTTTTTATTTGATTATTTTATTTGCCTTCTTCTGATTTTATGTAGCTGTAAAGCACTTTGAATTGCCTTACATCTATTCAGAAGAATTGGAGGAAAAAGGTTTCCTTGGGTTGCTGCTTTGTTGATTGGTCGCTCTGGGAGTCCAGTAATTTGGTTCAACTATTTTCTCAGTTGTTGAGGTCAAAACGATGAAGAAAAAAGGTTTTATTGTTTTTTTTACAATACAAAATATTTTCCACTCATCATTTCAAGTTTTCCCTCTAGTGCATCATACATTGTACCATCTTTAGTATACTGTAATGAGATGTACATCCCTGAGCTATTCACATGTCAGATTTGCTCAGCTCTAGCGATGCTCAGATATTGCTCTGAGATGATTGAGAAAATTATTTTGGCTTTCACTCTCTTTGTTTCACAGTGAAACAAGCTGAGCTGAAGGCAGTGCTGTCAGGAGGAAAGCAAATTGACTTTAAATGACCTAGCTAGTGCTTTTATTTCTACTGGAATCTATAAAAGGTCAGCAATAAACAGTATATAGAGATATTAAAATAGAAGTGGCTGTAATATGCAGTCGCCTGTTTTAAAAGAGCTTAGAAGATTGTTGCACTGTGTATATTGCTCTTGAAAATATATTGATATCTCCCTCAGGAAGCAGGAGGAGGAAAGTACAGTCAATGCTGGTTACCTGTCCTGTGGTTCTGCTCAAGGATCCAATAAAAATTGTTATTGTATTCTAATTTGTTTGCTCGAAACTGATTCTTCTCATTTCTTTACATGAATAAATTACATGTAATGGTCATTCAATCGTGGTGTTATTGCTTTCCATTTTTTAAATATAATGCAGAACACTCATTTGAATAAATGTCTGCATAAATTGCAGTACTCTTGAAATTGTGTAGTGTGATTGCTGAGGCAATTAACAGTTAATCACTCAGTAATACTTGCTCCAGCGTGTGAACTGGTTCCGTGTGAATATATTATTTTTTCACATGAACTGTCATTACTAATGAAAACTAATGATGCTGTACGTGGTGCATGCTTTATTAATGCACAGATAAGATATGCAGGTACAGCATGATTCTTCACTTTAATTTTCATCTCTTGGCAGAAGAGATGACTATCTACATCACATGTTTTTTGTATTGTCTAGCCCACTTATACATCTAAATCATTGTCCGGTTGCAAATCATAAATAGTTTTGTGTTGATAGTTTCAAAATGTATAAATGTAATAACGATTTATTGATTTACAACTATCCAAATTGTATCCAAATTGTTTCTATAATTGTCTATAACTGTTTTGTTGGAAGCAACAAAGATTAGTTTTATATTCAGAATCAAGGGCATTAACTACAAACAGCAGCGTGTAAATGACCAAAGATACTGCTTGCTTCTTCTCATCACATAAGCCACAAAAGCACAAACTTAAGATTTACTGTATGAGATTTACTCCTTGATGAAGATCAAAAAAAGAATGCCTATCGATTGTACTTCTGTTACAATTTTACCCTACTACTTAATCACATTCAAATTTGGCAGTGTTCCAAAACCCACCAACAGGATTCCTAAGGAGCTATCATTATTATATTATTATATTGCAGAAAATGCAGGCATGTGACTATAAACCTGTAAACACTGCATCTTGACCATTTTGTAACATTGAATTCATCCGTCCTTAAAGACAATGTCAGTGAAAAAGTTGGTGATGAAATGTCGGTATTTCCTCAAGACATTAATGAAATGGACAAACAAATAAAAGCAAGAAGATAACGTGGAGAGCTCCAAAATCTTTTGGTAAATTAACTATTACATGACTACTTTTAGGTAGTTTACATGCTATCTTAGATTTCCTTTGAGTTACCAGGGCAATTAAAATGTCATGACGACATCTTATATCATTTCAAACTAATTTTCATGAATTAGAAAAAAAAAATCTGTTTCTTTCACTAGCTCTCCTCCCTCCTGCTGGTTTCAGCTGTGCATTCTTGGCAACTACAACAGGCGAGTCATGCAAAACGTTAAGAATTATATAATTTGCAGTGAATAGGCAGCAAAAAGTGCAGCAAAATATTTAGCATGATTCCTTTAAAAAAATTGTCCATTTATTTAATTACATTTTTTAATTACATTTTTCTAATGTGAGGTAGTCCTAATATTAATGCATAAAGACCTGACACATCCTGTATGTATACATGACTCCATCTATGAATTAATTTCAAAGCTCGTGCGTGCTCTTTCCGTCTCTGCTTCTTCTGTTTGTAATGTTTCCGTGAACTTTTGTCTCAACTCTGTAATCCTTATGCATACACATCTTATATTTGTGTGCTCTTGTGTATTTGTGTCCCTGCAGCACTGCAGTAAGAGCGGATCTGCTTCTTGGATGTGGCTGCTGAGGTCATCAGTTATTATTGCCAACAAACCGTGGCCCCGCATCACTCTCACCATGACAACCACAGCTCTAATACTCATAATGGCAGTCTTCAACATGGTAAGGTTTTTTCTGCAGGGACAGAACAATAAAGGAGGGGCACTGCCTTGTAGACGTCATGCCAAATAAAATATTACAATCCTTTAAAGGACACTCCCCTAATTTGGGACTGGAGTGTAATTAGAAAGTGGAGTAATTAATTATGTTTTCTTCCAAAAATAAATTATAGTCAAGTTGTATAAATCAGTAGATCAGAAAAATCTGGACTTATCAAACACATGTAAAGTGATCTGTTCATGGTTAAACGATGGATAAAAATGAAAATAAATATACAAATAAAAAAATAAATGCCTGGAAAAACATGCTCTATCTTGTAGAAATAAGAAAAGATGTTAACTTATGAATTGGGAATCACTCACAGACTGGGATAACACTCCTGGTGCTAATTTCTACTCTTTGTTTCGGGTGTTCCCTTTAGGGGTTGTCACAGTGAATCATCCATCTCCATCCAATTAGCTCCTGCTGTAGCAGGAGCAGTAAAGGTGCATCCTCAACCTACATGTCCACTTTTGGACATGGCACACATTGAAAAAGAGACAGGGAGAGCAAAAGAGCAATTTTTCTGACAGGGCAACACGGGTAATTTTAATTGGTGGGGCAAAGAAAAAACACTTTAATTTGCTCTGTTAAGACTTTGGGCATGACAGGGACTTATTAAAGAGAAAAAAAGTGAAGTGTCCAAGTAGCTTCACTGGCGATGTTGTGAACTGGTTCTGCAGGCTCAGGCATAACAAGGATTTCTGGCACCGGAGGGCCTTGTTTCACGGCCATGACAATCCGGACTCAGCAAGCCAGGATTATTTTGCACACCTTCTTGTGTTTATAGACCAAGGTGCCACCACCTGTGTCCAAGAACATCTCATAGATCCATAAGCATGGCAGCACTGGTAAGCTCTGTAATGGCCCGAGTCAATGCTCGGATGTCCATCATTATATCAAGTTAATTCAATCAACACATTGACATTTTAAAAAGCACAGTCTGGAGCTTAAATAGGCAAAAGACCAATCAATTCAGATAAATGGGTTATATTTCTAATCTACCTTCATGTTTGAGCACATGGTTTAAATGCAATTTGCACATTATGAAAATACAGTAACAGTCCATGTAAGTCCATTAAATTTGTAAAGTCTTAGCGCGACAAACAATACTTAAGTGCATTACACAATTACACAAGCTGTATGCATGGATGGAAGCAGGAGTAGACTTTAATAGTGTGGAAATGCTAACATTTTTTTGACTGTCAAAACACAAATTTAGCACCGTTCACAGTTTAGCAACACATTTGTGCTGTTCACATTTTGTAAATGAGGCCCAGTGTGACTGAGCTATAAGGAATCTGCTGAAGGAAACTGGATTTACAGAATAGAAAAGTCAAACGTAACAGGTATAAACGATAAAACACAAGAAAACAAAGTTACAGTGAGCTAAAGAGCAGTGGTCATGGGCTCAGGGTGATTGGATGAAAGTAGTTAATTATAAATCTGCGATGGGAAAGGAGATGAACCTTTATGGGATGCAGCTCCAATAAACCATAAATATGACTGCCTGAAGAAATGGGGTTGTATGTCAAGAAAAGAATCAGGGCTGAATGCTTTCACACTAGTCATTCACACCTCAGTAAATCCTAAAGGGTAGATTATTAGGTTATTAGATTATTCTTGATGATTAGATTTTCTTTTATTTTCCTCTCTGGTTCATCATGCATTGTATTGCAGAGCAGAGCATTACCACTTGCCTTTGGGACAGACATAGCAACTCAGCAATATCACCAACAAACAGCCAATTTTATAATGTAATTGAAAATATATGGTGGAAGAAAAAAAAACACTGTCCATGTGAAGGCTCAGCCCCGTGGACTATTTTATTGTGAAGTCTCGGTCTCAAAAGATTCAAGCTGTCATAAAATCCAAAGGAGGTGTGACAAAGTACAAATTGATTTTTGAGGTTCACAGGTCTATATATTTTTCCCTCTACTTGACCTGAAAGAAATGGCTATTGATTATTGTGGTTTCATTTAATATTGTGTGATACGCTTCACATAGCTGGACTGTTCAGTTGTAAATACATTTTATTTCATCATATCTCTGATATTCTTCCCCACAAAATATAATAGCTGGATGAACATCCCACATGTTTAATGCTTCTCTTTTTAAAATATTTATTTATTTATTGCCAGGGGTATGCTTCAGTGATTTAAGGCAGGGGCATAAACGCATTTCAATGTGGTCTTATTAATCAATATAATTTTAATTTCCTTTGTTTACTAAGCCGGAAGCGTATTGGTTGTATGACAATGCAAAAAACTAGAGAAATATTTTCTTTGTATTACTGTCTTTAACTTTTTTAACTGCCTAGCTGTGTCAACATCACATCTATGTGCTGATAAGCACATTTTTATAAAAATGTAACATTTTTATGGTTACTTTATACTTCATTGTTTTCTGATTTATCTTATTAAGATCTATATCTGTAGAAAGAAAAGGCAAATACATAAAGGCTCAAAGATAAAGGTGGTGCAGCAGCCTGAGGCCTCAGAAGAGGCTGTGATAAAGCATGGTGTCAGGACCCTGGTTTAGACCTACAACCAAATCGATTCCAGAGATTATAATCGTGTTTTGCGTCTGACAAGGGGCAGTTGCTCAAGGCGGATGGACCAAATTAACTTGGCTTTGCTCAGTGGGGCAGCCAATCCTCATCTTATCCTGCAGGTTCACTTTAATGGACATTATTGAATGGTTGTCACTCTTGGCCTCCTATCAAGGAAAGATTCTATTTTCCTCCTGCACGTCTAATGCAGGCGAGTTCATCTTTTCACATACTGATGTGCAAGGCAAGCTGCAGGAGGAAATGTCCTTTTTTGTGAGACTGTTTCCTGTAGCGAACTATAATAGGATGAGTTGCAACACCTTCCAAATATGAGGCAAGCCAGGACATTTATTCACACATGTGTTTTTGTTGTTTTCTTCCAGTTCTTTTTGGAAAACAACGTGTTGGCTCCAGTTGCTGTTTACAATTCTTCTAATGAAACACTTCTTTACCCTAATGAGCAACTTATCTCCTTCACTGGCAAAAACAATTTCTACCTTCCAGTAAGTGAAGACAAACATTATCAAAGAAGTCATTATTCTGTCGTTGTTGTTTTTTTAATTAATCATTTGTTCTTTCTGTTGACTCTCTTTTTTCTGACCAGTACTTAATTTACAGTTGCATCCTGGGCCTGATCTCCTGCTCAGTGTTCCTGAGGATAAACTACGAGCTCAAGATGATTATTATGCTGACAGCAGTGGTGATTTACAACATAATTATTCTACAAACACATGCCTCTTTGCTGGATGAATACAGCAGATTTTTGTACAAGACTGAGAGCTTGGACAGGTAGGTGAAGGAATCGTCTTTTTGGGTCTCATGAGCTACCGAAAACATTCTTATTTCCTTCTACTTTGTCTCACGAAGACACACGTCATTCAGGTCTCAATACATAAACTCAACCAGTGTTGATAGGGACTATACTGTTAGATTTGATCCCTCCTGCATGGCTCCCTGGGGAGGTATTTGGGGCATGTCCAACCAGGAGGAGGCCCCGGGGCCAATCCAGGACACGCTGGACAGATATAATCTCTCAGCTGGTTCGAGGATGCCTCAGTATTCGCTCAGCAGAGATGGGGAGGGAAGGCTGGGCTTCATTGCTCAGGCTGCTGCCCCTACACCCCAAACTTAAATAAGCAGAAGCTAATGAATGCATAGATGGAAGGAATTAGTAATCTGATCTCCAAATATGACCCTCCTTCACCAGGACCGTGTTCTGGTCTCACCATTCATATGTCTCAGTCTCACAGCGGTCACTGCTGCCGTCAAATCAGGACATTGGAAGCTCAATAAGGATCAGCAGCATACTAAGCTAATTAGAAATAAAAACAGTTATTTTGAGAGAGAGATCTATGGATGTGTGTGTTACAGTCAAAATGTAGTCAAGGCAAATTGTGACATATATTTTCCAATAGTGTCAGTGTTTTTGCACTTCAGAGGAATTTGAAAAAAATATGATGTTGGTGTAAGGTTGTCATTAAGTTGCTTTACAATAGTTGGATTCAGTGGGCCGTGTTTGGGGCACATCATTATTAAGAAGCAGCTCATATACTGCAAAATCTAATCAAAGAAAGGGGGAAAAAAGAAGCTTATTTCAAGAAAAGTTAGAATTCAAGGCTCTGTGCTAGTTTTAATAATTCTTGCTGAGATGTTTCTTACACCAAAGATGGCAAAGATATTTAATATTAGGTTTATTTCTAGAGGGGCTGTTTTAGCAGTGTAGTGATGATTACGTGGGTCCGAGTATTACATCTGTCCTTTTTAGTGTGTAGCACACTTAAAGCAGATTAACAAAGCCAAGCAAATTATACCATAAATTGTGCCCAAAAGAAAGTCCAGTTCTGCAAATAAGGGTCCAAAATTGCACTGGAAAAACACAGCTGCAACCAGATTATTTTAATAATTAAAGCTGTCTTCAAGGTATTGTCTTACTCATGGTTGGTTTCCTGGGGATCTTAGATTTCCTTCAGACAGTTAACCCTATAATGCTGAATGTATAATATTTGAAACATGAATTTCTGAGACCTTTTGTGAGACCCCCATATAAAAAACAAAAACCCAAACCACTAAATAAAAAAATACATACCTAATGTAATCATAGCAATAAGAAAATAAATAGATTTTTTTATGTTATTTGATATGTAATGCATTAAAGGCTTCAGAATAATGTGATGATAACACCAAACAATAAATTCACATGAATGAGGAATCTTCCCGCTCTTACACTCCTCTTCTGGTGTTGCATAACACTTGTATAAACTCAGCGTAGCAACTATCACCGCAGTCAAGTAAAATAAATGAGACCTTCTTTATTTATTTTGCGACAAATAATGGCATAATTTGCTGTGAATTATTGGCACAAAGAATTTCAAATTAGCGTGCATGATTTATTCAAATAATCCCCTCCCTAAATGTTACATGCTGTGAAAGGGGAAAAAATCCCAGAAACACATAGAGCCAGGAGTAAAGATCACTACTTCCACCTTTTTCTGGGGGTTGTTTCCCACTCCGCCTGGATTTTATTTATTCTTATATCACAAAGCAGTAGTAAACATAGCTTTACAATTTGTTAATTATCCTTGCTAGTTTTTCTAAACAGAGAATTCCCAGGCCATGTTTAATTAAGCACAAAGTCAACTAAGAATCCTGACTCAACTAAAAATGAATAATAAACATTCCTGAGCAAGCCTTTTTAAAGGTAGTTTGGATCGTCTTAACTAAAGATCAAATTGAACGTAGTAAGGGAAGTTCAAATTTGGCAAGCTGTTTTTTTTTGTTTTTTTTTTAAGTGCCGAGCTCTGCCCTAGATAAGACGAAGAGCCCATTAATATGCAAAATGTGCTGCTTTAATTAGGATGCAGCAGTGCTGGATGGGTCTTATCACGGACAACAAACTTTATTAGTGAAGGCTGCTCTTTTTATGGTTTTCATGATGTAATTGCCTCATTTTATGTTTTTTCTTACCATTAGCTCTTATTCAACATTATTCTGGGGTTTGGGTGTATGACCATATGCAGACACAATATCCACATTTTCTATAGCAGTAGTCTAGTATATAAACATCTCCTATTTTACAGTTAAGGTCTGAGGCAGGAGGAGTTTTCACAGTTTCAGTGCCGAGTCTTTGTAGATTGTAAACACTTTCCTATTGCTGCATGAGAAGTGTTTCACGTCAATGCACCATGACATGAATGCTCTTCCTCAGCAGTGCAAAAGGTAAACAAGCTCTTGTCACTGCAAAGCAGAAGTGACAGTCTGAGCTGAGTGACAGCTTGGGATGAAATAGTCTGCTAACCATCCATATGACATGTGTCTGTGCTGATTGGGATCTGAATTTTTAATCAATGATAATCTTAACTTCCTCGTTTTTTTAACATTTAACTTTCACTATTTGTCTGTGTCAGACAAATAGGTAATTGTTACCTATTTTATATATATATATATGTGTATGTATGTATATATATGTATGTATATATGTATGTATATGTGTATGTATGTATATGTATATATATATGTGTGCGTGCGTGCGTGCGTATATATTATCTTACAAAAATAATAGTTTTTTTTCTCATCTTCCCATCAAGACCAGGAGTTCTCAAAGACCTGAAGTCCATGGGCTCTATCTCCCTCTTTATCTTTTTCATCACGCTGCTTGTGCTTGCGAGACAGGTACGTTTTCTCTGCATTAGTTTGAGTGACATGATCTGATCTGATTTCTGCTGCACATTTCATCTCCACACTTCTTCAGCGAGTCAATATCAACTGTGTGACATTACAACATCAGTTTTTAATGTGAAGTTTTTTTTTTTAGACTGACCCCCCCCCCTTTGTTTTTAGTCAGTTTGCAAAGGTCATTTTCCACGTGGTATAACCTTTGTCATACTTTGGTCGGTGGGGCATGTTGAAAGCATCTTCTGAAGATTAAGTTTTCATCTTTTCCAGATCTTCTCTTGAATGCTGTTGTCTCTTTTAACCTTTAATGCTCCTCAGTCCATGAACGACTTCTGAATTTTATGATGTGGTGCCTGGTTGTCCTAGAAGCAGTGCTGAGAGAGGTTCATGTGGGTCAGTTGGATAATGCACTTTCTTTGCCACTAGAGCTTTAAATGTTTAATATAACTGCAGGCAGGACTTAAGTTCTGATGCTGCAGATTTTACCTCAGTGTATTTTTTTTTTTTTTATTGTATAACTGAAAAACAACAGCCCTTTTTCATGGAGTCTTTTTCCGATCTGGGTTGTTCACAAGTTGTTTTCTTCCAGTAATTCAAGGGTTAATTATGCAAAAAGACAGAAACATCTTATGTGAGCCAGTGAATTTGGCATATTGTCCTCTATGAATGGTCTTTCTAGTAATCAGTCATCCATGGTAGGGGTGAAGCTTTTTAGCTTCTGCTGAGTGGTAAGAAAGGTTTTAATCCTAAAATTCCCTGTTGTTATTCTGGGAAACTGGTCAGGAGTCTGAAGATCCAGGCTCCAAAAATTAGTCACATTACAAGATGCTTTTTGTCCTGAAATAGATCATTACTGTACTACCATATTTTGCCCCTAAACATAACGTAACATACACTTTATAACATGTATCCGTATTATAAATGCAGAGTTTCTTTTTTTTATGTTATTCAATAATGCTGACCAGTGTCTGTATCTGTAGAGTAAGGTGGCAGCCCTTTGCATTATATAGTTTGATATACTGTAAACGTATTATGGAATGACACAATTTACAATTTATAATGGCATTTTTATTCAAGGCCTAACGTCACAATTTTTTTTCAATGAATAGGTTTTCATGTAGATTTTCCGATTAGATTTAGAAATGGAGACTCGTGTTAAGCAGATGGACTTTGAGTGGGGAAAAAAAATTAGAAGGGAAACAACTTCAGAAGACGCCACATGTGACGTTTTCCATTCAGTTAATTTCAACAATAATAAGAAGCACTGAAGAAGGTCATAGGCCATGGGCAGAAATTATCTTCTTTGTCAGGTATTTCAACAAACCTGACAAAGAAGAAGGCAATTGTTTTATAGTATCCAAGTGTGGGTCGCAGGAAAGCAAAGAGGCCAAGGCCTCCCTCTCCACAGCCATCTCCTCAAGATCCTACAAGGGAATAAAGACCCTGAGATACTTAACTCCTCAACTTTAGGCAGTGTCTCATCCCAAAAAACCCACAGAGGGCAATTCACCCTTTTCTGACTGATTCTCATCCCTCCCGCTCCAGTACAAGCCAAAGATTTTGACTTGATGAAGCTAATAGAACCACATCATCTGTAAGAAAAAGACACATTCCCGAGGCTACCAAACTGGATCCCCTCCACTTATTGGCTACACTTAGAAACTATGTCCATAGAAGTTATGAACGAAATCAGAGAGGGACAGCCTCGACAGAGCACCACAGTTTACTGGAAACACATCTCACTTATTACCGTCCATGTAGCCTGAACTCTTGCACTTGTGCAGAGACTCATTGGCCCATAACAGTTGACCCAGTTCCCTATAATCTCAGAGCACAGTCATACAATCTCCCAAAAGGACACAATTAAATGCTTTCTCCAAGTCCACAGAACACGTGTGGATCCTCCAGGACCCTCCTGAGGCTTGTCCAGTGTTTCACAGCCTTGATGGAACCAGCTTTTATCCTCCCAAATCTGAGGCTCCACAATCTCTCAGACTCTCTTCTCCAGCGCTCCTGCAAATACCTTATCAGGGAGGCTGAGCAATGTGATCCCCCTGCAACTGGAACTCAAGACAGATAAACAAAATCCAGAGTGTTGATGAGCTCAGGGTGAACCCCACCCACCCCTGGAGCCCTAGCTGCTTCAGAGGAGTTTTGTGAATAATTTAACAGTAATGGGAAAGCCCACCTCAGTATTAGTATTAGAGTATTAGGCCCATGCAGGCAAAAAAATATTTGAGAAGGGAAGATTTTTTTTTATTGTGCACTTCGAGAAAAAAGTTGAAATGTCGCGAAAAAAGTCGAAATGTAGAGATTAATGTTGAAATACAATTTCGAGAAAAAAGTCGAAATGTCGAGAAAATTTTGCCTTTTTTCTCAACATTTCAACTTTATTCACAAAATTTTGACTTTTTTCTCAACATTTGGACTTTATTCACGTAATTTTGACTTTTTTTCAACATTTCGACTTTTTTCTCGACATTTCAACTTTTTCACAAAATTTTGACTTTTTTCTCAACATTTCGACTTTTTTCTCGAAGTGCATAATGAAAAAAAAATCTTCCTCCTCTAAAATATTATTTTTATTTTTCTTCTGCCTGGCCCTGATACTCTTCCGTACCACACACTCAGCTGCCTTTGTTGAACAATATGTTGGTGGGATTGAGAAGGTCCTTCCACTCCCACTATACATGGTGTTGGTGAAGCACTGTTTTGCTAGAATTTTCTCTAGACTGATGAAACATTAACTTTCTATACCCTCGTTGAACTGGTTCCATACCTGATTTGCTGCCTCAGCAATCACCAAGGCTGCAGTTAAGCTACCAACAATAAAAATACATATACACTATACAGTTTTATTTTCTATGGTACAGTATCATCTGAAACCATATGAATTTTTAAAATTAGTTATCCGATACCTAAAATTGTACATGAAAATCCTCAAGACTGCATAAAATATAGGTTACAAGTCATAAACGTAGAACTTGCACTTATCCTTCTTGGTACCTTAAGTTGATGGCTGATATACTATAGGTAGGTATGGGATCTAAATCATGCAAGATCTAAACCTTCTCAAAACAAGCTTGTGCATCAGCTGCACATATATGATGATCCAACAAGATGATGTATGCCATGCTTCTCCAGTACAACAGCACTTTACTAGAAATAATCAGCCTGTTTTCTTGACTAAACTGATTTAGATGTTAACAAAACAGGGAATTATTATCTGTGACACATGCATTCATACCACCCACAATGAATAAACATGTATACTGTATGAACTCTAACAAAAAATAAGTGCAAGCTTATTTTGCCAGATTGCTTATATCTGTAGTTCATTCCCCAGACTGATGAAAATCAGCACTGAATTAAGTTGACCTAGATCTTGCTGAGATAGAAAAGTTTGTTTACACAGGATGTAAGCATTTTTCAAGAACTTGTTTATAACCTTGTGTCCAGCTTTGTCACCAGCACTTACCCAAGGTGCAAGCTGCACAAGTTATATGACAGAACTCTGAATGACATGGGTCGCTTCGACAGTCCCGCTGCGGCAGATGCCCCGTCCACACAGGAAGCGCTCACAGATTTTGCTCTCAGTCTCTCTGGATTTGTGGGCCGAATAGAAGTGCCACATAAAAGTTCCCCTAGGCAAAGGCTGAGGTTCATATATCTCACCCACGTCATTATACTCAATGGTTACTTTGAAAGAGCTGAAGCAACATTAGGCAGTGTCTCTTTTGATAAGTTACATTACAGCCAAGCTTTTGATTCAAATAATGAGTTCAGTCTCTCAAGCTGTCGCTCTACACTGCAGAAGTCAAACAGGGAGGAAGGAAGACACAGGGCTTTTCAGTGTTCCCTTATGTGGTTGGAGATGATGTAAGAGATGTATTAAGATTCAAGAGGTGTAAGATGATTCTGTACAGCGTACCTTTCAAGTTTTGGGTTTAAAAATAAGGGACTTTTTTTTTTACATTTATATATTTTATGCACATTGATTTAAATGTTTCACTTGAAGACATTTTCTTTTAATCTTCGCTCATGTGGCTCTCTGGCATTCACTGACTGATGATACAGACGCATACTGCATTTCTGTCTCCGGCCGCCCTGGTGCTGCTGACTGACATCGTTCCTTCCCCCGAGAGAGACACTAAAATTGCACTTACAAATCTTACAGAACGTGTAACTGTGCCCCATCCTGCTCCTCTTTGGGAAAGTAAATTCACTACCCCATTTTGAGAGATATTTACACAAAGACATCCCTTTTTTGGCAGAAATGCCCTCTCTCTCTTTACATCCATCCATCTTTCTGATTTGTTGTTCTGAGTTTGTTCCTGTTGTCACCACTAACCTCGCTGCCCCTGACGCAGAGCTGCCACCCAGCCTACAGCAGGTGGCGGTTCTTAGCTACTGACAATTCAGTTTGGAGAGGCACAGGAATGCTTTTTTTAAATCATTTTATAAAACGGGAAAATTCAGAGAAAAAATACTAATATGGGAGGTTGGCGGGAAAGAGGGGTAAAATACGGTAGTTTCCCGGCCAAAACGGGAGACTTGGCAGGTATGCTGTACAGGTGTGACAAGAAGGTTGTGGATTCAGGATTAGTGAGGTATGGTCGGTTGGGGACAGGAGATGAGTATACAGCACTTTTTCTTGTGCAGAACCCTTTTGAAAAAATGTTCAGGGGCCTCATTTATAAAGCAAAACAGGGCTTGAAAGATGCGCAAGCCACCTTCTATGCAAAGGTTGGGATTTAAAAAAAAAAACGTAACGGTAAAATGTGCGTATCTTTACGCAAACTTTGATCCTAGCGCACGAAAATTTTGAAGATATGGGGAACGGGCGACGCAGGCGGTGAGGTGGTGAAATGAAGCGAGATTCATGTCACTTTTAATGTCATCACATATCAGACTTATAATATAATAGCGCTGATCGTGTCCCTCTGTGTTTGAAGCTCAGTGTCAGTCAGGACTCTGCTGCTGCAGCCGCAGTGCCAGGACACGCCGGGAACCTCCTCTTCACCCACCGCGACAACTGGAGAGTGACTGAGGACAGAACAAATGAGTGCCGGGCCACTCTACGGAGCCCCTAAAGGGACTCAGATTTTGTTTATGTATATAATGAGTTTTACGCGCGCGTGTAAAGCCTAAATTATGGTTCCGCGTTAAAACGACGCAGAGCCTACGCCGTAGGGTACACGGCGACGCGCACCTACGCCATAGGCTCTGCGTTGGTGTAATGCAGTACCATAAATCAAATTTTGATCTCAGTCTCTGTGAAATTTAGTGGCGCGGTGGCTCGACACATTTCATTCATCCTGACACCCAAACAGGCTGCAGGAAGCCGCTGCGCATGCTCAGCAGGCTCATTCATATGCAAATACAATCATCATGTAGTTTGCATTGACCATTTATGGTAGAAAGTGGGCGTGTAGAGGGCGGGATATGAGGCAAATTCACATGCGCAACCTTCCAGCTGGACTGATTTATAAAGCGAACATTGCGTGCAGATGTGCGTGCACACGGTTTTAATAAATCCAGATTTTTTTGCGCGCAAGCCATTTTTGGCTTTTGGGCGCACGTGCACTTTTAGTATGAATCCTACACACTTTTATAAATGAGGCCCCTGTTCATTTGCTCTATCCTGGTGGTCATCAGTCCAGATCCAGTTCAGCTTGAAGCCAGCACACGTTTCCACCCTCGACCAGACATCTTGTACATTGTTCTGCTGGAGCTTGCTCTCCAGCTTTTTTGATGTACCTTCTTTCTCTCTGACAAGCAAAGTGTGACTATCTTTACAGCAAATACCAACACGTTTCACACTGTTTTGATCTGCATTCATCACTGCTCACTTTTGCTTCCCTTTCTGTCTCCAATTGCAAAAAGTAATTATATTTCCAATATCCTACCTTATCTCCTACATTGTTTGATATTTTCTACTTTCATATCAAATATTTTTTCTCCTTTCTCCTGGTACATCCTTTTTGGCAAACAAATTCACATGTGCAGGATTAAATACGGCTGTCACCAGAGTGAACCTGAGCTGTGAGCGCTTCATGTGTAGGGAGAAAAAAAATAAACCAAATGTCACATTATCAATTGTATCCACCTCACCCCCCCGGAGAATATGTCACTGCCTGTCTGTCGAAGCTTTGTGCTTTATTTCACTCTTTGTCTTTTCAAAAGACTTGTTCATGCTCTGAAGTAATCATACCAGGTAAACAAAACTGTTAATAACTGAGTCTGTCTTTTTGAAAGACAGACTTTTCTTGTTGTGAACTTTCACCCATTAGAAAAACTGTAGCTGCTTTTTTCCCCTGTGTATAATCTTTTCTATATTTAGCCTTTAGTGGATTACACATGTATGGATGTTTCTGATTTTCTTTGTGACTTGATGGAAGCAAAGCTGTACAGCTATATCTTCAGTCTCTTCACCTCTGTGTCCTCTTGTAACAGAATGAATATTACTGTAGGTTAGACTTTCTGTGGAAAAACAAGTTCAAGAAAGAGTGTGAAGAGATTGAAACGATGGAGAATCTCAACCGGGTTTTGCTGGAGAATGTCCTGCCCGCACATGTTGCAGAACACTTCTTGGCTCGCAACTGGAAGAATGAGGTATGCATTTGTTTTTTCTTTCCATTACAGCAGTGGTTCCCAAAGTGTGGGGGAGGAGTAAATGAATAAGACAAGAATGGACACTGCTAGCATAATCATTGGTGCAGCTTGCCAACTGGCATACCAGCCAAATGCTTGGGGTCCTGAGCCAGGAGGGAGCCCTGCAGGGCCGACGCACTTTGAATTTAAACAATTTGCAATTCAAAGGAGAATTTGTAATGACAGTGGTCGGCCTGCGGAGAACTCCCCGAGCTGGGGGGGGTGATGCCTCTACCTATCCTTGCGTCTTATGTAAACAAACCTGATGAGAGCAGGTCTATTAAAATGAAGAGAAGCTACCGATCTGGCAGAAAGAAATGAAAGGCAATGACCCCCCCCCCATAAAAAAGAAAAAGAAAAAAGGGAGGAGCAAAATAAGAAAAGCATCAAGAAAGTGGTTTGTAGTGCAGGTGATTCATCAACTTAATTTATCTCAGGGCAACTCAGTCTGTCCTGTTAATGTTGAGTAAAGACACCTGCAATCAACTTTTTACTCAGCAGACTGAAGATAAAATAGCTATCTTTTTCTTCAGCTATCAAATCTACGCTGTGTCAGTTAAACTTACTGTCAAGCTAAAAATGCTTGTTATAAGGTGGATGTGGTCATATTTTATTTTGAAACAATAGAAATGTGCACTTAAAAAAATATGTTTTTTCTTTCACATTTTTCATTAGTGTCAGATTATTTACTATATAATGTTGATTAATTAGTTGGAGGAGCCCCCTGAGAATTTCTTGTTTTGGGCCCCAAGAGACTCCAGAATCGCCTCTGGGCTTAATGGACAGGTTTTTCATGGAACTCGTTTCATGGGGGGTTGTTCATGTTTTTAAACATCATTTGTGATGGATTTGAAAAATGTAATAATAGCAATGTTGAATATTGTCACACACGCCCCCCCCAAAAAAAACAACAAAACAACTATTACACTGAATGTAATTACACAGACAGCAAATAATACCTTTGTAATTTAAATAATTAAAAAGTTACAATTGAAATAATTACACTGTAAATGTCGTTTGTTGTTAAAAGAGGTTTGTTTTATTGTAACCTGTAATTTATTGGTTTACTTTTTTTGGTTCATTTGTTCAGAAAAGGTTGGTGAGTTGTGAAATAAACAGCAATGAAGTTTGAAAATAATATGCTGGTTGGAGGGTTGGGTTGGCAGGGGCGCAAAAATGTTCTTATAAACCAAAGGGGGCCACCAGTAAAACTTTGGGAACCACTGTATTGCTGCATGTGTTTTATATGTGATGTCATCCAAATCTGGTTTTGAACTAATGTATTTTTGGCTAATTGGAAGTCTTTCAGCACCTCTGTATATTCAACTTCAGAATACGGGTTGTAATTGGTTGGAAATCAAAGTTTTGAATGGACCTAGAACTTATAATTGTGCCAAAGATACAGTATGTGACGAGCTGGCAGTTAGACCGTCAGCCTGCCTGGCTGACTCATCCATGTCATTAATCATTCTCTTACTTTTCACACCGTCGGCTGTGAAAACTGAAGTGTCAGGTGTGTAAGGAGGTTTAGGTAGCAAGGTACCCTGGAGGTCACGCCATATTAAATAGATGCAGAAACTGTCACAAAACTTCTGACTGACAAGTCAGCATATCACTGTCTGCCCTTGAAACCCATCCAAGTTGCTGCTGTTTCTAAGCTTTGATCTCACATCATCCAGCTCTGACTTTAGCAGGACTTTTAATACTCAGTTACTGCATATTAAAACTGTCTTTTAAAAGAAACATTGTTTTAGAGGTGTCAAATTAATGTCTGAATTTTGTCTGCTGCTGCTTTTTATATGCAGGATCTGTACCACCAGTCTTATGACTTGGTGTGCGTCATGTTCGCCTCCATCCCAGACTTTAAAGAGTTCTACACTGAATCAGATGTCAATAAGGAGGGTTTAGAGTGCCTCAGGCTCCTCAATGAAATCATTGCTGACTTTGATGAGGTAAACAACCATTAACATTGCAACCATCACAGCACTGTACACCAGGATAGCAGACACACACACGGCAGCTTTTTATTGAGCTTTTCTGCTTCTTATTAAATCCAAATACGAAAAAGCTTTTATTGGCAGAGAAGAGCCTCTGCTAGATTCCTGCAATGATAAGTAATTCTGAATGTGCAAGTATCTGTGAATTTTACCATGAAAGGTATCTTTAATTTTAGTCGTGTTTGTATTTCTGCGTTTAGTTGCTTTCCAAGCCTAAATTCAGTGGAGTTGAGAAGATCAAGACAATCGGTAGTACTTACATGGCTGCTACCGGGCTCAATGCTTCACCTGGACCAGAGTATACAGCCCAGGTAAGTGCAAGACATTCACACATGTATACAATGAAAAGAACAAACAAACAGTTCTTAATGCATGTTTGATTGTGCATATTTGAACAGAAATCAATGTGTTATTGGTTTTGGCCTTTACTCAGGAGCATGACCGGCAGTACATGCACATAGGAACCATGGTCGAGTTTGCGTTCGCCTTGGTGGGAAAGTTGGATGTCATCAACAAACACTCCTTCAATGACTTCAAACTCCGAGTTGGTGAGTTACCCTGAAAATCTCTATTAAAAGTGCTAAATGCTGAGTATACGGTACATGAAAACATTTTTATTTTTTCTATCCCACTGCCATTTGTCATGTTTGTAATCTTAAGACTTAACTCTTCAGTTAGTAATGTAAGTTTCATTAAATAATTTTGATCAACATCAACTAAGAGAAAGTGAACTTATAACTGATGTTATGGTGTACACATTAAGACAAAAGAAATAAACAGGCAAAAAAAAAAAATAATGCTAAACTAACTAAAGATCCTATTTATTTCCCATAGATATATGGAGTTTGGCAATGAATGTATGTAAACTTTCTTGTATTCTAATCAAATGTATATTAATAGAAATCTCTTTCTTTATGCAATCTTTTCTCTTGCGCATGTTGCACCTCCCCTGTGCAGCTCAGTAAATCAGTATTTATGTTTTCTTCTTCCTTCTGGAGCCTCTCTTTTCTGCAGAGGTCATTACATTGTGTGGGCAGAAAGAGGCAGATATCCAACAATGTCTATTATCACTGTGTTTTCCTCATAATGTTAATACTTGAGGAGGCTGCTCAGGTATATGAGCGGCCACCCGCATATATTTACCAACAACCCACGTATTGCTTTTTCAAAATAATGAAATCAGCTGTACGGCCGAAAGGTTGTGTGCAAAGCTCCAGTTCAGACTCCAAACGTTCATTCTCTCTTTTTCTTTCTTTCTCTCTCCCTTTTTCTTTCTCTTTCCCTCTCCTCTCTCCCTTTTTTCTTTTCCTCTTCTCTCTCCCTTTTCTTTCTCTTTTCCTCTTCTCTCTCCCTTTTTCTTTCTCTCTCCCTTTTTCTTTCTTTTCCTCTTCTCTCCCTTTTTCTTTCTCTTCCCCCTCTCCTCTCTCCCTTTTTCTTTCTCTTTTCCTCTTCTCTCCCTTTTTCCTTTCTCTTCCCCCTCTCCTCTCTCCCTTTTTCTTTCTCTTTTCCTCTTCTCTCTCCCTTTTTCTTTCTCTTTTCCTCTTCTCTCTCCCTTTTTCTTTTCCTCTTCTCTCTCCCTTTTTCTTTCCCTCTCCTCTCTCCCTTTTTCTTTCCCTCTCCTCTCTCCCTTTTTCTTTCCCTCTCCTCTCTCCCTTTTTCTTTCCCTCTCCTCTCTCCCTTTTTCTTTCCCTCTCCTCTCTCCCTTTTTCTTTGCCTCTCCTCTCTCCCTTTTTCTTTCTCTTTCCCTCTCCTCTCTCCCCTTTTTCTTTCTCTTTCCCTCTTCTCTCCCCCTCTGTCCCTTGTTGTTTTCCTCTCCCCCGCTCTCCCCTTTTCTTTCCCTCTCTTTTCCCCCCCTCTCTTTTTCTCCTTATTCATGGGACAACACTCATCAGCCTTCACTGCCAAAAAGGTTTCCAATATTTTTAAGAACCTATAGCAGTTTCTGTTTTAACAAAGAAATGCATACATGGCACATCACACCCCCCTCCCCTCTGACCTCACAGAGATTGCCTCAAGTACGATCTGATCTTGTGGGAAACACTGACTCGTGTTTACAAAACTAGACTGTAGATGTGAAGCCGACACTGTGTACAGTAAGAGATGAAGTTCAATCCCTTCACCCTGACGTGAAACATCTCAGCATGCGATGCTCCATTAACTCAGCAGTGAGCGTGTGTGTCTGTACATCCCTGCTGCTTCCATACGAGGTTTAATATGCTCCAGCAGACAGGAATACTGGGAGGGAACGAATACCATTAACGCCAGAGCAAATATCATCTCCCTGTAATCTGGAAACTGCATCAAATTCAAGTGAAGAGGTCCAGTGTCATCAGTATTCTTAGCATAGACGGGGTTGAGTTTCATTTAGCTCCCACCTCCCTCTCATGTTGTGATTAAAGGTTTAAAAAGCTTTTCATACTCTGAATGTAGCCGGTTTCGTTAGGAAAGTATTTTTAAGTAATTATATTTAACAGATAATCAAAATCAGATGGTCCAAAATGTAATGATTCTGACAAACTTTCCCCATGACCTTGTTATCATTGTCAGGTATTAACCACGGTCCAGTGATAGCTGGAGTCATCGGGGCCCAGAAACCACAGTATGATATCTGGGGCAACACGGTGAATGTGGCCAGCAGAATGGACAGCACTGGAGTCCTGGGGAAAATCCAGGTGAGTGAAGACAAATGCTTTCCTTTATTTTTACCAAATCTCAAGAGGTGTCCTCAACCTCCGTCCAACATCGTTCACATTCACACATCTCTGAGCCACACCTGAGCATGAGCAGCATAATTGCAGCATAAAAACCCATCCTGCTCCCAAAAGCGCTCACTAGACCATCAAATATAATATTAGTAGCTAAAAACTGTGTACTAATGAAAAGTTGAGTGCATTTTATTATTCAAAATAATAAATAACAGAATAATATACGGTAAAGTAATTGCTAATCTCTTGAATACACCCAAGTGTTTCCATAATATGAGGAAAAGCTCGGGGATTCAGATTGTTTAAAAGATTCAGACAAAGGAAGAACGTTTTTCCACAGACAATAACAAAAATGAAGAATAAACCCAGGATATAGCCTGTGATGTGTTTAAAAAGTAGCGCGGTGTCCATGGGTTTGTTGGGATTCGTTTCATCTGTCAGGCATCCCATTCTGAGAGTGAAGCTGACTGCTTTGCTCTGAGGACCAGCATGCCAGATTCTTCTAATGTTGACATTTTAAATGGCAGCACAGATGCATAAAAGATAAAACTCTTCTTCCCTCTGCCTGTGACACTTACGGCAGCAAGGGCATCTCATCATCTCTACATGATATGACATCTTCAAATCTCATATTGGCATCCTGTCTGAGCTCTGATAAGATATAATAGTTTTCCTCTTGCATTGCATGTGGCTGTGGCAATCATTCAGTCTTCAGAGCTGCTGCTTCACAGCTTTCAGACGTTTGATAGAGCCATCGGCTGTGCAGTGCCGCACAACTGCAGCGCTCTTGATTGCATCCCAAAATTAGCCTGTTGATAAAGTGTTTTCAGATTTGAAAAAAGAAAAAGAAATGTTTTTTCCAAAAATCCACAGATGCCTCCCATATTCGGTTAATTTTACAGTACTGTTACCTAGATTTAAAACTCAGAGGACATTTACTGTTTTTCATAAATACTACTTGCTCTTTATAGTTTTTCATTTATCTAATTTTGTTCTCTGGAAGCTGCATTAGCTCTTTGAGTTAATGCTTTCAGTGTATCATCTACTTTTGTGTATAATCTGTGATGACTAATGCGGCAGAAATGATAGGGAAGGCAGTACTGTAGTTCTCGCAGTGTTTTCAGCTCTATTTCACTTGCACATATTTTTCAGACTTTAATAATGTATGCGTTCGGGTTTAGACGACACTTACGCAGCTGAAATGTTGATACGCTATGCAAAATACACTGGAGGTCTGTTGACACAGAACAACAAGCATAGGAGAGTTCGTCACTTACAAGCTGGTGTTTAGCAGGCGTTTCCTGTGGAGAGCTGAGCGTTTCTGCCTGTGGAAATGTAATCTAGTCATGTAAGATGACTTCAATGGACATTACCCATGTGGTTCTCCCTGTAGGTGACGGAGGAGACGTGTCGCATCCTCCAGACTCTGGGCTACATGTGCTCTTGTCGAGGAATCATCAATGTCAAGGGCAAAGGAGAACTCAAGACTTTCTTTGTGCACACAGAAATGACTCGCTCGCTGTCCCAGGGCAATGTTATGCCCTAATACCGGTTCTGAATGTTCTACTTTAAACAGGCACAACGAATGGGCATGGATCTCCTATTGAGGAGTTTTAATTGGGTCAAGAACATTGTAACAAGAAGCAACTGTGAGCCAGGAGGGAATTGGATCTTGACAGCGAGGAGGAGGAAATCAAATTTTACAGTGACACTGCAAAATATCTATGCCACAGCTGTAATGTACATTTATTCACTGATGTAACTGAGCATGAACAGCAAGTGCGCAGTTACCCCTAAAAAATACACTGTAATATGAATGTTGGAGCCAAAACATCTACAGTGGCATAAGCCAGTCAGAAGAAACCATATTCAGGTTTAGTGAGACAGAAAACTCTAATGGTCTAAATCACTTTTCAGTTCTGGGAGGCCTGTGCAGTTGCTGCACCACAGAAATCCCCCTTTCATTCACGGCATAAAAGCAGATCTCTCTCTGAGGGATTCAAGAATCAAGTCCGCTGGAGAATAATGCACAAGAGAAAGTCAAGTATCAAATTATATGGAGTCAAATTTCAACACCTTGTCTAAAACATAAAGTAAAAAACCTCTCATAGGGAACAAGCACAGAGCTCCCGGAGACATGATGGTTTTATGAATGTATACGTTTGTGCTCCCCTTGCAAATTTTGGGGGTAACACAAATGATCTGATATTAAAATCAAAGGGCAAACCTATCAGACCACTATTGCAAAGGTGAAGCTTGTGTTGTTTAAAAGAACCAAACAAACAAAAAAACAAACAAACACAGGCAGCCAGCAGATGTAAGTCGTGTATATAAGTCCATAAATCTTGCTAGAAGCACCAAGTCTTGGATGTTTTTCTACTGGGACGACAAGAAGAAAAACGAGTGTGAATGTTATATTCACACATGGCCAAGTTTTCCAAAGTTGCCTTTGCACTTCCATCATCTGCATTATTTGAGGTCTGTTGTATGTCAGATTTGTTATTTTCTGCTTAAACAGAAAATCTGTGGCCAGATGCATAAGCAGCTTGAGGAATGTATAGAAATCATGCATTTTAGGTTTTTATGCACAATTGTTAAATCAAAGATATAGATCCCAAATCTTGGAGGAAAGCATTTTGTTCTTTTTCTTCTGGTAGTTGTATAACTATACAGAGCAAATCTAAGTTGCAATGACACGGCTTTAATTGATCTTTGTCTGTACTTTAATTATCATTGTAAAATCTGATTCCTGTACCACAATGATTTATGAAAGAGAACCAGCTATAAATATGGCTTCAGTAATCTGACAAAAACAGTACAAATGAATGTTATGCATCTGGCCCCTGGGTTGTGTCTACTCGCTCAATTTATAGTCCACTATGTAGTGAGGTGACATTTTCTTTGTGTCATTGGAGATGTCAGCTGTAACTTTTTTTACTATATGGTACGCTGCAAATGTGTCATGTGCTGTACTGAAAGTAGTGAATACAATCTCAGTTGGACAACACCATCATGCATTCCTGCCTGGAGCCAGCAGTAGTTTAGTTAATGGAGCATGCTAACACCAAGTCTCTACAGCGCTGTCATTTTTTAAGAATGTTTGAGTGCATAACTCCTCAACCATCTACACCAAGAAACTGCTGGTTTTCTCTTTTGCCTGAGCCTCAGGATTGAGAAATAATAAGGAAAATATGTTGTGAAACTATAATTGGAAATTTGTTTGTAAGATAAACTAAATGACTGATGGGAATAAGCTGTTTATATTGACCACATTTGAAGTGTTTGCATGCAAGCTACAGTAAAGGGGCTACTATGTCTCAATGTTTTTTGGGGGTGGATTATATTAATCTATTATTAATTAATTAATGAAGATTGATCTACACCAATCATCTAAAACATTATGACACCTATCCAATATTCAGCAGGTCCTCCTCAACTCAGCCGAGCAGCTCTCACTAGCAGGGTGTAGACAAACGTGAGGGTCTCCTGGGGGGTTAACCACTAATCAATTATTCTATAAAAGAGAGTCTGCTAGAAACAGCAAAGCTGGGATCACATAATTGGGACTATGATGGTGATTATCAACTGGATTAGTAAAGCCTGCTTCCTGGCTCAGGTGCGGTGCGCATACCAAGGGGCATGACACAGGTCATTTGATATTCCTAAACAAAATTCACTGATCTCCTCTGCACCTACTTTAGAGTTACTCATTCAACACCAACTTCTGCGCAAAAGGGGGGGGTACCTGGTTTAAGTTAAAACACCTGCAGGACCAAAATAATAATATATGAAGGATTTTACACATACGGTATTTAAAAAAACTAAATCTGAACATAACCTGCCCCGTAGTGGGTTATGACTGAGGAGGCACTGAACTACGGGAGGAGGAGAGTGACTGGTTTGTATAAGAGTTAAAGTAGGTAACATTTGTCAAAATAGCATTTATTTTTTAAAGCCAGGATGCAGTTTTCACTGAACAAAACATTCCATGCTCCTTGTTGATTTTATGGCTGTTGAGTTTACGGTTACAGTAGCAGTCTATTCTTGTGCATGCAGATAAATCAAAATCAAAACAAAGCAGTTACAGGTGTCCAGTGTTTTATGATAAACAATTTTGTCAGTATTGAGATAGAGATGTCATTTACAATGTATTCTCAACCAAAGCCAACAAATTGGTGTTATCCATCACCTCAGATTTGGCGTGTATTTGTTTTTGTGACACATTACTGAACATCTGGTACATCATTTTAAAGCACCGCTACATTCAAGTAGTGTCAGAAATTCACCTGTCTCTAATGACTCGCCTAGACACTATGAAGGGAGCGAGAGGACGAGTGGACTATAAGATCTGACCCGTGCATGTTTTAAATGACATGTTTGAGTAAAAGTGCTCAGTACAAAGAGTGGAAGATGATTTTAGTGTAAAGGTTTTATTTTGTGAAGGCTAATCTGTGTGCAGATACAGGGTAGCTTCAGAGTGTGTATGGTACAATGATTTTGATAAAAAAAAAAAGGAAAACAAAAGAAAATGCTACCAAAAAAGTGTTTTGATGATTTCATTGTTTTTTTTTTTTGTAAGAAAATAAAGAATAAAATGTGTTTGTATTTAAGTTCTGAGTGCTGCAGTATTCTTTTAACATGTTACGCTCATCTTCCATAAACTAGAGGAGTTTTACATTCATGCAAAATGATGGCGGGAACAAAAAAGAACTCACTGATATTCTTTATGTAGTTGTATTATGCTGTTGAAGGTATTACTATGCTGGTTGTGTCAGAATACACTGATTCACCGGTAGAATGTGGTACATGACACTGGACATGGGCCCTGGTCGGCAAATGGACAGATGCAATATGTCTTAACTCATCAAGTTTAGAAGTGAATGATCTTTTGAAGCAGTACAGTGTCAGCTCTAAATTTTAAATTACAAATGTAGATAATTAGCTTAATTTAGCCCTGTGAATAAGGAAATCATATCATGGGATGTGTGACAAAAGCAAAGGGCTGTAGCTGAAGAACAAATCAAATATACTGAGAAAAAAATGCAAAAGATTGTGAGAATATTTAATCCTGGTGGCCGTGTCTTTGCCTCCTTTGACCTCATGCAGGGAACACAGACTTGTTTTTAAATGTGCCAAATTCAGTTTAAACTTTAGGTTGACTGCATTAAATTCATAATATGACGTATATCCTGACGTATAAACTCCAGAACTGTACCACATGCACTTGATTATGTCGGTTAGGGTGACCTTTTTTGTTTTTGGCCTTGTTTTGCAAGCCATCACGCTACAACTAAATTTTGTTCACATTTTTAATTTTAATGAGGACACCTGCTGTCTCCTCTCATTTTCTCCCCAGGTAAAAGGTTTTTTCAGGATTCATAACGGAACAGTGAGCAACATAAGCTCGTACTGTTGCCTCAAGCTAGAAGGTCCTGCTTCAAATCCCAGCGGGAGGTTTTCTGTGTGGAGTTTGCATGTTTTCCCCGGGTACTCCAGTTTCCTCCGACAGTCCAAAACCCTGCATGATAACCTAATTGATGATTCTAAATTGATCCCAGGACTGTGTGTGTGCGCTTGTTTCTTTCTGAGTTGCCCTGAAATGAACTAATGACCTGTCCAGGGTATGTGCCGCCTTTCACACGCTGACATTTTTGATAGACTTTGTGATCCTGAATCGGATTAAAATGGGTATACATAATTAAAGAATAGCTGAACAACTGTTAATGCTGCATGTTCAAAAAAGTGTATGATGGCTGTATGTGTCAGTGTGTCAACATGAAAATCATTTCACATCACAGAGGAGCGCCACGCCCCGGAGGATCCAATATTCTGGAGTTTGGGAAGTTTTCAGGTCTACTGCTGCGATATAATTCACATCCATCCTAACTGGCTTCTTGTAGATTGGACAGGAATAGAAGCGGGAATCCTTCACACCTGCAACATTTAAAATATTACAAGAATGAATTAATAATAATGTCCATTGTTACTTAAAGCAGAAAAAAGGGTTGTAACAAGAAAGTGGAACAGCAGATGTCTTAATGAAATATATTCTTACACAAAGTTACTTAAAATCTATGAAATATTCAGATCAGCTTGATGCAGCTGGGAGTTTCAGTTGTGTTCAACAAAACATCTGTTTTGCAAAGTCAAATCTGCCACAAATCAGCCAAACAACTCACATTAGGAGAACACATTTATTCCCAACTATTCTCTGAGCACCTTTCTTTTTTGGGTTTATAAATCACATGTTTCCTTTCTTAGTTGTTACTCTGTCAGTCGTAACACCCTGGACTGCTGTGGTTTCCCTTGAGAAGCCTCAGCACAGGAACCATGCATGTCTTTTCTCAATCAATCAAACAACCCTACTTGAATTAATCTTCACAGAAGTTGAAATAAATCCCTTTGAAGAAAGTGGCAATTAAAGAGAGTACGGTTTTAGACTCTCGTTCTACTCGCCCCTACCACACACATGCGTGTTGCACAAACAGATTCTCTTGGAACCACTTATCAATAAAAACATCCCTACTAGACACTACACAAGTTCAGCAGGCAGCCTCTTTGCATGAAAGATGGACAAGTTTTAAACAAACCAATAACATGCATCACTGGGACATAAATTCACATCTTATGTGCAGCCTTGATGTCCAAAAGGACATGCCGGTCTGCTGCTTGCCTCAATACATCGCCATCAACTACGTTAAACGTTAAAATCACCTGACTAATATTGCTTAGTTTGCCCCTTCGCTCCCATAATTCCACACTAAAAAAGGAACTGTGCAAAAAAGTTGGAAATAACATGGGTCAAAATGTATGCACCTCATGCATCTTCATACAAAGTAATACACCTGCCGTGTATTACCACATGTGCTTATTTGTTCACTGCAGCAAATTTCAATCATACTTTCTGGTCGGTGCAAAGTATTTCAATAAACGGAAAATGTTCAACATTCCTTTCACGCAATCTTAAATCAGGTCAGCTTTCTTACACTTATAATTCCACCATTTAACCTTGTTAATACAGTTGACGTGGAAATAAATGAATCCATTATCAGTGAAAGCAAAACATAATTTCCCAACTCTTTTCAGACCCAGTTTTATCTTGCATTCAGCAGCTGCACCTTCACGTCGCATCGCAAGCATCAGGCCAGCGTCTCTGTGCTCAAAGTTCGGTCTTTAAGTTTGACGATAAACGCTGCTGATTACATACAGAGTGGAAGTCGAGTTGGCTTCTATCTTAACAACTAAAACTTTTCATATGGGTCGCTTGTGGATTTTTTATTTAACATTGTTGGCTAAATTATTTATCATAAAATAGCTCTGCAACTTCTGTTATGAAACAAATACAATTGTATAAGTCTGGGTACATTTTTGACATGCTCAAAAGAAGACAATGCTATGATAATGTGAGACAATTTATCACAACTCACCATTGTTCTCAGCGTACAACCTGATGACAGGCATCGTCTCAAAGAGGACTTTGGGCTTGGAATCGATGAGTTTGGAGCCGCGGCGGTCCCATCCAGCCCCCTCCAGGTAGAGGCCGTAGACATACACGCCCTCCGCCGGAGGCTGCGTGACGTCGTCCTTCATCCACCGGGTCACCTCGTTACAAAGCACCATGCGGTCCAGGGCCCAGCCCTTGTTGGCCCGAGTTATCTCCTGTTAGTGCATGCACAAGTTTGCTGGTTAAGGTAATAATGCAGCTATTACAACACTCTAGTTTACACAGTTAAAGGGGGTACAACCAACTCTTTTCCTACAGAAAAGTCAACTCTGATAAAAGGTCTGTAATAAGGCAACATGAAGAAAAAGATTAGTAAGAAAAGAGCATTAAATCTAAGATGGCATTTGTGATTTTCTAAAAAATTCATTTTATAAAATGAGAATGTAATACATGTATTCAATACGTGGTACTAAATGCCTCCAACTGGTCAACTGGTGATAGCAAAAGTAGGCAGCTACCTCAAGCATTATCAATATCAGAATCAATCATTTTCCAGGTAGGTTGTAATGTCTGTGGCCTAATAAAAGCTGAGTCTATCTCCTAAGAGGCCAGCACACAAACTTAAGGGTGGCTTTTTTGGGAATGCACATTAGTCACAAACCCTTCCTCTATAATGTAAAGACATCTGCATCTTCACAATGTTCTGTCTCTGAGGAGCAGGGTTTTTTCATCAGCGCAGAATAAATAACTGAAAGTCAGGCAGATGTAGAAACCTGACATGAATGCTAAATGATTCCCTCCTCCTACCACCACATTACTTAAGCTGCACAACAAATTGATTCGTTGGACCTGAAAACGTTACTGCCCTGAGGCCTCCACTTCAGTTCATTTCTAAATGATGGAACATGATAAACAGATTTCAGTCAGCAATCACGATGGAAATCAATTTTTGTTTTGAGCTGAAAACTTCCAACAAACCAACAGGTTAAACGGTAAACAGCTTCTCTGTTCGACACAGCAACCGGGGAAGCAACAGAAACACATAACTGTCAGGCTAAAACTGGGTCTCCTAAATATATCCTGTCTGTTGCTCTTGGTATCTTTTTGAGTTCAGGTGATGGAGTACTAGTCTCACTGCTGTCAATTACACCCTCAGTAAGAAACTATGTAGCCATCTTTCAGTCTGGTTAAAATCTTTAGTTCTAATTTGATCATCATTAATATAAATGGGAATTCAGAGCCTATGAAAGAAAAACAGCTATGTAAATGTATGTAGTGTTGTGTTTGTGCACGAGCATGGATTCATGTTTGATTGGGTGTGTTAATGGACATGTGCCTGCTCCTCCTCTTTTGTGCCATCTGCTCTCCTCCCTGGCAGTTGATAAATAAGTGGGCAGCCAGATGTCTTGTGTACCTGTCTCATGGCTGTCAGGAAGCCCTGAGGGTTGAAGAAACCTGTCATCCAGAAGCAGTTCGGCCGCCCTTCAAATATCCAAGCCTGGAACTGCCGGTTCCGCTCAAGCAGCTCTGTGAACCAGAAACCCAGGGTGCTGGACGCCCACGACGCCTAGGAAAAGACAGGGGGAAAAAAAGACGATAATATTATCAAAACATTGTCATGACAAAATGAAGAGGACAAGAAACGATGAGACAAAAGGTTGACAGTAAATCACTGCGGTGAAAAGAGAAAAAAGGCAACTAACGAAATAAGACAACAAAAAAAGACTGGTGAACAACACTGGCTTAAATAAGAGGTTGCAATTCCAGACAGAAAGAACTGAAACCCAGTCAGGAAACCATTACAGTCAGAATGACATTAAAAGCGTTAGTTACAGCACAGCTTGAATGCCAAAAGAAAGAATCAAAAATAAAAAAGGTCATGCCGTTTTCTAATAGTGTAATGTCCAAAAATCAGGTTTGTTAGAGCTAATTCCCCCATTTCCTTTTGGGTTTGTGAGTTGTAGCTACAATATAAATGGAGGAGTACCTACATGAGCTGAACAACAAATGAGAGTCTGTTGATAATGAGCTCCTTCCTCAAGACTATGAATTATGTAATGTTCTTGGAAGGACAATAAATAAGAGAAATTATACCTGCTCCAATGCTAAAAATATATGGAGATCATCTGTGTCTTAGGACTTTAAATGACTCGTTTATTTGCTCTGGAAAAAGCAATTTGCAGCTTTCAGTAGAAATTAAATGATGACTTTTCACATTAAATGTAGCTTTCTTTTGTTGCTGTGCATTTTGCTGTTTGTGAAGCAGGAACAAGATCAGTTACATCTTATGCTGCGAGTGCCAAAAAAACATCCACACAGAAAATAAAGGTGGTGATGAGTTGTTTTTCATATGATGTAATGAGGTGCGCACATCTGAAACTCAATTATGAATATTTAATCAAGCATATAATTTGCAAATACATCCAGTGGACAATTATTTACTGTGAGTAAAATACTGTGAATTACTGTCAGTAATAGTTAATGAGACAGTGACTTTACAAACCTTCTTCCAGCGGGCTGGAATACGAGCGTCGTACATGGAGTCCAGAGCATCTCTCAGGTTCTCGCTCATCACTATAGTCCCATCGATAGCCAACTTGAGATCCGTCAAAGTGTTTCGGACCAAAACGATGACCTTCTGCATCCTATCAATCTCCTGACGAAGGAAGATGTTCATGGGGTGGAAAGGACCCATCTTCAGAAGATGCTCTCTCACCTGGTTTCATTAGATCAAATGAGAGAAAATATAAATATACCCACTGAAGACAATGGGTGGACAAGCATGAACACACAGAAAAGTCCATAATTAAATCATTACTTCAAATGGCACGTAGTCAGGAGGCAGCTTGTTGAGCATGTCGTCTGCCAGCCTGGACACGGCAGCCTCTCTGGTCTCCCCTTGTCCTGAAGAGCTGTCTTTGGGCTGAATACTGAGGATGGTGTCCAGTACGTCTTTAGCCAGTTTACTGTGGAAGGTTATGTCTGCAATCGGGTGAAGACCAAACACCTCTGGGGTGTCGTAGGCTGGAAGACTCTGGAACAGAGGAACAGCAACAGCTTGTGTAAAATTGTGAAAATACTTTTGAACAAAGATGACCACAATGTCGTGTCTCTAACTCGATGAGAGAGGGGTTTCCAGACGTTTGTTGCCGTCTCCACAAGTGTGAAACAGATTTTCATGTGCTCCCTGTTTTAACTTCCTTTTCTTCCCCTTTGTTTTTGTTGGTCATCTGCATCCCTCTTCTTTTCGACCCAGGTACAAACACCTATCTCCCTGCCCAGTGCAGGGTGTTGGTAGTTGGTAGATACAGATGGTGTCACTTTTTAATCACCAGGCAGTCAGGAGAAGAATCATGAAGGTGTAACGTCGTGTGAGTCTTGCCATCTCCCCTGCAAAGTGCTGCATGCACCTCACAAAGAGTAATAACATCCTGGTGAATTGAAAAGATTCCTCCCAGGGTTCCTACAAGCACAGCCGAAAGTGTTCAAATGGCGCCCAACCAAGTTCCATCTCTGTGGTGACAGGCTGCTGTGCAATGTGAAACTGAAAGAGAGCATGCACTACACACTAATACTCAAAGAAGTCATTCATTCTTTCATCTGAATGTGTGTTGGCTGAACCAATTATCTACAACCTTTACTGCTTTTTTAACCTCCTAATTTTTTCTCCACTACAACAAAATGATGTTATTATAAAAGCTTTCTGAAAAGTTGAACTGACTCTGCACTCTGACAGGAGCTCTGTAGCAATCAATACCAATTTTCCAGCTGGTCTCATAGGATAAATAAGTCAACAATGTGGAGGTATGCCCTTGCTGATCTAACGATTAATCAGGTGGCTTAAAGAAGTCTCTTGAAAAATAGTGGCACACCAACAAGCTTTGTCTTACAACTGCTGATCCGATGGGAGGTAACACGATAATAACTGCTGACATATAAATGGGATAAAAATCGTCATGTTCATATTAGATGCAGAGACAACAACAAAAAAGACTTATGTTTATACAGGTTTAAAGACTTGTGCAGTATTATTTTCAGTCGTAAAGACATAAAGACAATTTGTTATCTGTAACTGCTCAACAAAGCTGCATTACAATCAATAATGTCAAGTGAGGCAGTAAAAAAAAAAATCAAATGTATAAATTGTGTACGTTGGTATCGATTAGAGAAAGCTACAACTCACTATGTGGTTTTAGAAAATAATTTTAGTTCTACCTTGCTGAAAACAGACCATTATATCTCATCTGACTTTCCAGACAGACAGACAAAAACAGTCTGTCTGTAAACTGAACATTTCTTTTTTCCAAAAAGATTGCATTGGTTTCTTTATGATAAATGCCTCGTAGTGTCTTTAATTCTGGTGGAATTGTTGCCAGGTATGTCCCAAAAAACAAAGCATCAAACTGTAAATGTAAGAGACTGGTCAAGACAGCAAGAGAAATGGGAGGCCTACCTTTCTTTTGCACGGACATACGCACGTGCACACCCACAGGTGAAGTTTATACTTTAAAACACACACATACCTATTTGTTAGGGAATTTTAAATGTTTGTTTCAAGTATTGGCGTTTTGTGTGTGTCTATCTGTCTGTGCTTGTGATTCTCTACCTGAGAGGCAGCAGAGGAATGAGCTTGTAGAGTCTGGCAGCCCAAAGGATCCATCATAATAAAACTAGCTTGAGTGAAAGAAGCTTGGGACAGCCCACAGACATACAAACACTCACGCAGACACATACACACATAAAGTAACTAGTCAAGCACACAGCAAAAATAATAAATCACAAATAATCTATAATAAAATGAGTACACCTGTGTTTTATGTATAACAAAATGTGGCAGCCTCCATTCAGGTGTGAAATAACAAAGCACATCAGTGTCCTTCACAACTTCACTTGTTTGCTCTTACTGCTCTTTTCATTGTTTAGAATGTCACTAATGAGCTGACTGGAGACTTACCTGGATGTATGCAAGATACTGGTCAACAGAGGAGCACTTTGGGATGCTGTAGCCCTTGTAGAAGTTAAAGCTGGCTTCAAACATGTGCTCACTGAACCACACCTGGGCAAAGGTGTTGAGCAGCCGCTTGTCATAGTCGTCAGTGACACGGCCGCCATACTGAATCTCTCCGATCATGTATCGCACAGTGTTCCATGACACACCCTGAGGACAAACATGGATATTCACATTAAATATTGTGAGAATGTGCTGATACATGTGTTATTTGGTTTGTACATATATTGCAAATAGACAATGTTTTTTTTTTTTAATGTTATACCTATTAATAAGACTGTGGTCATTCATCACTGTTTATTTTAAGGATTTTAAGTCAATTCTGATCAGGTTCCTTAAGCTACATTTAACATAACAGATCAGTGCTATGGATGCTGTTATGATCACACTGAAAGATCAATTTGAAAAACATCAATGCAGAAAAGAGTTTGTGTTTGATGTATTGATCAGTTGTCCAAAACAGTAAGAAAAAAACCCCACAATGGATAAAGTTAGAGAACCTGAGAAACTATTTTCTGTAAGAAGCAATACAGTAATTTCTGCATAAAAAATATATAATACAGACAATAACTTACTAAAAAGCAAGATAATGTGAAGCAAGCCAGTAATATTTCTATTATAAGAGGTATACCCTGTTTGGATTTATTTTACAATTTTCATTAGCTCACTCTACATTCCCCCTAACTCATAATGATAGTACAGGCTGCACTAGAAGTACTTTGTTTCTAACAACAGCATTGCAATATTTTACAATACAATCTGTATCCGTAAGTGTTTCAAGAAATGGAAAATACATTACAATACATTTATCATATGCTAAATACATAACCTATTTATTCAATGTTACTGTGCACAACAAGGGCATTTATTGAAAGATTACACAAGCCATTTTATTAAATCATACTTAATTTGTTAGACTATATTTTCTCTTTCCTGTTGAAGTGAGACTACTATAAAATGCCAAGAGAACCTGCACAGCCTGCTGAGCAGTCCCTGCAGGGTTTGAAGTCCTTTCAAACACTCTAGTCGGAGCAGCTTTATGTTTTATGTGCATCTTCGGATGAGGGCAGTTATCCATGATGTGTTTGATCAACTTTCCATCATTACTGTGGAATAACGTCAGCTGGGTCAGTTTGCCAAACACTTCTGCACACTTCATCTACCTTTTTGATGTCTGTGTCGTCGAGGTGGTTCTGAACGAACTGGACAGTGGCATTGAAGTCGGCCTGGTTGAACTCGTAAGGGATGTTCCAACCCAGAGGGCCGTACTTTCTCCTCTCTTGTACTGTGCTGTGGAGAAATGCAACGGCGTACAGCATCGGCTTCCACTGGACCATGTTACTAACATCCAGAAGGTCCTGGTTTATACCTGGTGAGGGGTAAATGGACCAATACACGCTGTTATACGTCAGTAGAAAATCAATTTAAGTCACAGAACAAAATAAGACGAAGAACATGAAAAGGCAGTTGGTACAATGCACATTTTTAACATTATCCAATTTTCTACCTTTTAGAGGAGAAAGAGAATACACAAAAGCAATCAAATACATTTGAGATCCTTTTTATCTAAGAATAAAATACAATTATTCCTTGCGGCCAGGATTTAGTATCTGATGTTTGATGCATGTATGCAGACTCTCAATTGCCCTTCAAGAAGAACACGTCGTCTTTTCAACATGAGCCAGGAAAATACAGCTGGTTCATACATATTAAGTATTCTTTTCTTCCTCTTAAATTCTGAATAAGAGCACATATTCTGTGTTTCGACTTGTTTAAAATTTCACACAGCTTCTCCTACAACTTTTGGTTCTTGGGTGTAATGAATGCAATGAATTAAGCATCAAACAGACCCCCCGTCTGCTCTCTACGTCAGGTCTCTGTCCCTCAGGAGAGGATAAGAGTGAAGATCTATCTCTATGTCTGCATCCACAAGTCAGTTGTTTACAGATACACACATTGAGAGTAATGACACACTTTATTCTGCATGCTAAGCCTCCTATTATGCCCTCTATTGACATTTTACTTTATGCCCAACATATTTATGCCTGGCATTCAGAACAGAGTACACATCTTAATTCCTCATGTATATCATATAAATGTATATCATATAAATACACATTTACACGCACGCACGTAGGCACACACACACACACACACACACACACACACACACACACACACACAGATGTGTCACAAAAACATATTCCTCATCTTATCTTTCCTTCTCAGTGAAATTATATTTTATGTAATTTTGACACCTAAATATATTTTAGTAAGCAGAAAGTTTAACTAGACTGCAGCTCACCTCCATACGTCCTCTTAAGCCCTGCTTTGAGACCCTGTGGTGGTTCATTGGTGAACTTGATTGACATCTGCAGAAGTGTGATGGGGAAGTGTCTGTGGACCTCTGTGGTCATCCACACACGGAAGGTGTTGTTCACAAAATCTGTTTCTGTCACCGTGTCCATCAGTTCATCCATGAAGTCCAGTCCGAGGTGACAGTTCTGGAGTAAGGCCCACCCACCCTGGGGACAATGACAGCAGCAATCTATCATCATAGGCTGTGACATGATGAGGTCAGTAGCTAAGAAAAATCTTTTAATTAGGGTCCGAGCACTGACAGTGTGAAGGCCTTATTGTATCTGTAGACATTTTTTTTTCTCGTTTTTGTTTTTTCTCGTTCTCGTTTTTCTTCCGACAAAAGGAGGCCCTTTTTGCCCCCCTAAACGTGCCCCAAAAGTCACCAAATTTTGCACGCAAGCCCTTGAGTCCTTGAACATAATTGATGCAAATTAGCCCCGCCCATTCTTCTGATTGGTCAATATTTGATAAGTCTCTATTTTGTGCTATAACTTTTGAATGGTTTCCCATAGAGACTCGTGGGTGGTGTCATCGGACTCGGTTTTGACTCCTTGAATATAATTGCTGCAAATTAGCCCCGCCCCTTCATCTGATTGGTCAATATCTGATAGTTCCTACTTTCTGCCATAACTTTTGAATGGTTTGATATAGAGACTCGTGGGTGGTGTCATCCGCTAAATGTCTGGCCTGAAGAATCTACATGCAAGTCATACAAGCTTCCACTGCAGCCGGAACGTGCACAAGGGTGCGAGGGCCCGTTCATCGCTGCTTGCAGCTTTAATTTTAGTTACATTTTCAGAGACAGAGAACTTACTGTCAAATTCAATATTCTTTATAAAACCATTGTTTTAGCTGAAGTATCAAATGATGGAGAGACCTCACAGAACTGACTCACATTAGCCATAGTCTGCTGCAGAAGCTTGCGAGCGTGCACTTCTTGTCCTTGTCCCATGGATACGTATCGGGTTTCAAGCTTCAACTTTTTCCCCAGAGCAATAATAGAGTCCGTAGGATCAGAGCCCATTGACAAGAAGCAGATAAGAGGCGTTCTTGGGTTGGATTCTTCCCACATCCTCTCCAAGTCAAGAATCACCCCTTCAGTGTACTTTTCCCCCATTGCATCTGTTATGTATTTACGAGCCTAGAGGGAAGAAAAAAAAAGATCAAACAGGGTAAAGTATAGCGGATGTGTTTTTGTTCTGCCATACGTGCAAAATGCTAACACACAAGACGGAACGTTCGTTCAGTATTGCTCGCCTGGTAAAAGAAAAAAAGACTGGAATAAATTTACTTTCTGAAGGGTTAAGAGCTGAGAGAGGATTTCAAAGGACTTTTTTATTTTATTTCTAACTGGCTTAGTCTTTTCAGTGCACATTAAATAATAGGGTCAAAAAGGGACAGCAAGTACAGCAAAATGAATTCTTCTCCAGGCTCGTCGGCAGTGGAGCAGAAAAAAAAAGACCAATCAGTGAAAAAGTGCCTGCTGATTAACCTCTGTAGATATTTAGGTTCAGAGTGAAAGCTGTTGTATTTAAAGAAAGCACCATGACAACAGACCTTCAAAGTACCAATTCTGAAAATGAATCAGTTTTCTATTTAGCTGACCCTCGGTAGGCTTTTTAGAGGTGTCTATAGACTTTGACTTATATGCCAACACAGTACATATGGGAAGTAAATGTGGTGTCAAGTCATTAAATTAATTGAAGCATAGGGAGATGTATGATTTTAACCTGTGCAATGGTCCTGTCAGGACACCAGCAGCGTATGAGGAGCAGTCGCCTAAAACAGTCAAGACCCTGGTCGTATGAGTTTGGGAGCACCTCCTCCTCTGGAGCTTCCTTATCGAACCAGGATTTCCACTGCTTCTCATTACGACTTATCTGAAAGACATGAATATGTAGCTCTGATACAGGAACACTGAGAAATATGAGGAAACCATGTACTACATAGAATTAAATCAAATATGGACAGGCGAGGGAAAAAGCAAAGGTTTAAGTGCATGCTACAAACAAACACCCCATCACATGTAAATGGTCGAAAAGGGTTCATCAACAAAAAAAACTAAAACAAAACAAGAATTAAATTGATTTGCTTGAAATAAATATGAAAATGTATCAACACTGCACCATTGTAGATGCAAACAAAATATGCAAGGACCATGGTGAAGAAAACCAGCTTGGGTTCTTATATCTGTATCGTTTGGTCTCTTCTCTTTAGTATGTAAAACTGTTCTTAGTAGCAAGAGAAAACAAAAACAAATTAAATGTTCTCTCTCAAGATTTAATATGAAAGGAGGTGGGAAGGTAAACACTGGAGAGTCGAACACAATAGAACAAAAGATAAAGTATTATGGAATAGAGCTGGTCGGATTCCTGCAGAAGCTCTTGAATAGCTTTTTGTTTTTCACCAAAGTCTCTTCATAAATACTATTGTTTTCTTTTATTATTTTTCATCCTGGTTTTGGTGGTGTGGCTTGAGGGATTTCCTTTATTACTTTTCCAGTCGTTTTTTTTTTTACCTCCTTTATAATAATAATAATAATTCATTTTATTTAGAGGCAAAGATACAACATACATTTTATAAGTTAAAATACAATTAATCCCCCCCCAAAAAAGCAGCAACAGACAGAATTGAAAGTACATAAATCAATAAATAAAACAAACTTGTGTAGTGTAGTGCACAGTGACTGGTCAAAGTGAGTGAGCGCGTTTAAACGGGTGAGTTTTGAGTTGGGTTTTGAATGTTGTGATGGAGTCTGTCTGTTTTATGTGTGGGGGGAGGGAGTTCCAGAGTCTGGGTGCTGAGCAACTGAAGGCTCGGGCATCTACGGGGCTGAAGCGTGAAGTGGGAATGATGAGATGTCCAGCCGATTGAGCGGAGGGTGCGGGAGGGAGTGTATTCATGTAGGAGGTCGCAGAGGTAAGTGGGAGCAGGTTGGGGAGGGCTTTGTAGGTGAGGAGGAGGTTTTTGTAGATGATGCGGTAGTGGACTGGTAGCCAGTGGAGTTGGATAAGAAGGGGGGTGATGTGGTCAGATGACTTGGTGCGGGTAACGATCCGGGCGGCCAAGTTCTGAATGAGTTGTAATCTTTCGGTGAGTATGGTAGGGACAAATACGGACAATACGGACGAAAGAGTGGACCAGGATTTCAGTGCTGGACTGAGACAGTACTGGACGGAGTCTGGAGATGTTGCGGATGTGGAAAAATCCAGTCCGGGTGATGTTGTGAATATGAGGTGCAAATGAAAGAGTGCTGTCCAGGATAATGCCAAGGCTCTTGACCTAGGAGGAGAAGGGTACCGGGAAGCCGTTGATGATGATGGGTGGAGCAGGAGAGAGTTGTGACTTGGTGAGGGTGGATTTGGAACCGATTAGAAGAGCCTCAGTTTTATTGCTGTTGAGTTTTAGAAAATATTTATGCCATAAAAAGTAAATAAAATGTGTGTTTGGTAGACTATTTCTTTGTTGTAACAATTCTTCTTGACAATAAACATACATTTGTGGGATAAGCAGCAGAGTTCAGTAATTGGATTGCACCCATTAAAGATTTGCCAAATCTTTGCTGCAATGCAGTTGGGGATGTCAGAGACAGGTCGCAAAGATGACACCCCAAGAAGACCATTTCCTCGTGCTGTCACCACTTAGGTACCATAGGATCTCCTACAGATTAATTTCCCTTTGGGGAATTAATATTTGAATTGAATTGAAATCTACAGTCAAGGTTTGCAAGACGGTTTGCAGATGGCTCTCTGCCGAGACAATCTGGAAGCGAGTGCACGCAGCCAATCTCTGATCTCATAGGGCTGCCAGGACGCCTGTAATGACTGCCCTTTGCCATCAGGCCCTTTTGTACTTCCGTCAGCAACACGTGTACTGGAACCTGAACATGTGGAGGAACATTATGTTCAGGGAATAGTCTAGATTCTGCCTACAGCAGGTGGATCGTAGGGACTGACTAAAGAAACAGGCTGCAGGGAGATCACCTTGTAACGTGTAATCTGCTGAGTATCAACAGGCCACAAATTGAAGAATCTCCATGTAACAGAGCCTTAGAGCTGTTTTACAAAAAAACAAGAACATCCAATGTTCTGGGCCTGGGTGCAAATGTTGCCATTGATTTTTCATAAAGGAATTATTTTTTTATTTTATTTTTTTTTTCATTTATTTAGTTTTTAGTTTTACATTCAGCTTTGAAAATGCCATTTTCAACTGGCCAGTCAATAAATAGATTGTAACAGTAAAATCAGGGGTCAAGTGTCATTGTTTTATGCTGCAACGACCCCCCAGAAAGACTGGCCCTGCTGCTGAAGAAAATCCTAGAGGAAATACTGAACGCTCTGCTGATTGCTGCACCAGAAGAGTAACATCTGGGTGGAGGCAGTGTGATGGTGTGGGGCGGCATCTCCCTCACTTGAAAAACAAGGTTCTCCATCATTGGATCATTGGAAGCAATCTCAATGCAGAAAGATATGGAGATGAGATTCTGTGAGACCAGTAGCAATCCCATATCCCACAGAGAATGGAACGGCCTGCCAGCAGTCCTGACCTCAACCCCATCGAACACTTGTGGGATCAGCTTGGGCGTCCTGTTCAATACAGTATCATGAGTTTCATCGAGACGTGGCTGCAGGAGAATATCCCAAACTTCAGCGTCTCTCTGTCCAGTTTTCAGATGATACGAGCAGAAAGAGACTTGAAAAGGAGCAGAAAAAGTTGTGGAGCTGCAGTGTTTGTCAAATCAAATTATATTCTATTCACTGGTGATTTCAGGCTCGTCTATCTCTCTGCCACATTTCCAACATTTCAACACTTCGTCAAATGTTCCACCAGAGAAAACAAAACATTGGATTTGTTTTAAGCAAATGTCAGAGATGCAATAGCTCCCAAAATGACTGAGATTGTCACAGGAAGCTTCAGAAACAGGCGTGTTTTGAGGCTACAGACTGGGATGAACTCTGTGAGCCACATGGTGACAACATCAATGCCATGACTGAGTGTGTGACTGACTATATCCTCTCCTGTATGGACATCACTATCCTCACCAGAACATTGATGAGCTTCCCCATTAATAAACCCTGGATCACCAGTGACCTGAAAGACCTCCTCAACGAGAAAAACAGCCTTCAGTGAGAAAGACAGATAAGTACTGAGGTCAGTACAAAAACTATTGAAAGTCAAGATTAGAAACAGCAAGGAGGTATACAGTAGGAAGCTGGAGAAAAAGCTCCAGGAAAACAATAGAAGAGATGTGTGGTCATGGATGGAAAAGGTCACAGACTTCAAGCAGAAGGAGCACCAGGTAGATGGAAGTCTGGACTGAGCAAGTGAACTGGACAGTCTTCAACAGGTTCAGTTCAGAAACAAGGTCAGTAACCTCCTCCTCTGCCCCAAGTCAAACAGACCTCCCACAGCTTCTCTGTTACACCTCAGTTGCCTCATCTCCCACCTCAATCATGGATCTTGCTGCTGCTCCATTAGTATCCCCTCCCACATCAGGAGATGCTGGGCCTCCCTCCACCTCCCCTTCTCGCCTGTCTGTGTCTTGCAGTCAGGTGAAGAGGGGACTAGAGAGGCTGAAATAGAACTTCCAGCCCGGATGCATCAGCCACAGAGACCTGGAAGCCTGTGTGGATCAGCTATGTGGGATTCTGCAGCACCCCTCTAACATCAGCTTGAGCGTGGAGAAGGTTTCAGTGTTGTGGAAAGACACCAGAGGACATCCTGCCTTGTTCCAGGACCATAAGGTTCTCATCCTTCTTTTCCTGAATATAAACTTGTAGCCCAAACATCTCACATCATAACAGTTCTGGAAAGACTTTTATTTGCAAAGCTAAATGAGCAAACAAGCTTCTTTGAGAAAATACTGCAGTTTGCTTATTGCCAAGGGGTTGGGGGGGAAGATGCCATCATATATCTGCTTCAACGAAGACACAGTCATCTGGACAAAGCAGGCAGGACTGTGAAGATCATGTTCCTGAACTTCTCCAGTGCAGGGAGTTCTCCAGCATCAGTCAGTCACTTAAAGAAACTGAGAAAACTGATAAAGAAGGCTGGCTCTGTTCTGGGAACTTTTCTGGAGCCTCTATAAAGGAGGATACATCCTAAAGTGATGAAGATCATGGACAACCCTGAGTATCCTCTTCACAACACAGTGATTCAGCATCAGAGTATCTGCAGTCAGAGGTTTCTTCAGATCTGCTGCAACACAAGCCGCTACAGGGTTCCTTCCTGCCCGCAGCGATAAACCTCAACCATTATTCTTTAAAGAGACTTATATTCCTGCTACTGCAACAATTAATTTCCCTTTGGGCATTAATAAAGTATTCTTGAAAAGAATAGAATAGGATAGAATCGAATGGAATAGCATAGAATAGACCTAAACACATTGTGAAGCACTTTGATTAAAAAAAAGAAAAAAAATGAAATTAGAAAGCAACAATTTTCAAATCATTTAAACTTGAAATGTACATATAAACAATTGGAAAAACAAACCTAAAAGAAAAAACGCCAACATGTTAAAGCATTTTAACTCAGTTATTCCTAGAATGAACTGATTCTAGGAATGCATTTCTTAAAGGTCTGTGCAAGGCAGCATAAAACCTATTTTCAAGCAGAAGCTGTTGGTTTTTGTTAATTCACCTTAGGGTTTTAAGCTTGTTTATAGTTCCAAATTTCACTTCAGGTGTTTTGTAGAGAAGTGTGTTTAATTTTCACATCCTGCAGCCAAGTTACCCGAGTTTTGTTTCGTTGTTCATGGAAGAATGATCTGAATAGACTAAGAATTGACAGTCCACCAATACTGGTGTAAATGCACACGAATGCACATGCACAAACAGACATGCATGAGCGCATACACAGGGATATATTGTGTGTATATTAAAAAAAAAAAACATGCTCAGCCCAAATTTATTGGCCTCCATCATAAGCCACTTTCACAAGGAACAGTTGTGTGTGCATTTGTGCGCGAGTGACAGTCCTTCATGAGTATTTGAGTGTCTGTGTATGAGAGAGTGTAAGAAGTGAGCCATGATAAGCCACTAACATGCTTAGCAGAGCAAAGAAGAGCTGTAAAAAATATTTAATAAACACCTAGAGACTACTGCTCTATCCAAGTATGTGTGGCAGTATGTGTTTGGTCAGTCCAGCTATGTGAGCATTTAATACACCAAAATCGGTGTGGGTGAAGAAAAGTATCACGTGGTACATCTGTTAAAGCGTGACTGAACTGTTTAAGCTGTGGATGCACATGTGTGGGGGTGTCAGTGTATGTGTGTGCTGCACCTGATTCAGAATATCAGAAAATTGCCACAGCTTGCTGAGAGCCACAAGGTTGAGCCAGGTCATGTCCAGAATCCACTTAGCCGGTTTCTGAGGGCAGGTCTTTAGGTCCAGAGATGCACCCCCTGGGTGATGAAACACACATAATAATACACACCCATGTGTTATATTACACACCCATACACATATGTTGGTACAAGCATGCCCAGGATGATCCAAAACAATAAAATATTATTTTCCAGCTAAAAATAATTTAAAAGGTTTGGGCTTATTAGCCATACAAGATTAAATGAAAGATTCAATATTTAAATCTCATTTTTAAACATCTAAAGAGGATTCCTATATGCAGTTAATGTGTACAGTCTAGGGGTTGTGATTCTGTTTAGCAGGTCAGCGCTGACAGATGGTAAAGCAGCATGTATGTAGCAGACTGACTGGCTTTTATCCATGCAGAGAGAAGCACTCCATATCTGTGATCCAGTGAACTGCTAAAGTGTTAATACCTTTCAAAATGTTGGTAAAACTCATGCATTTTCAAGGAAAAACACTTAGCAAAATAAATAATTAATAGTGCATAAAAAGAGAGAAAAAAAAATCCAAATTGAACATTATGAGTGGCTTCAATTTTCTAAATTAAAACCAATGTATAAATTCAGACAGAAGAACATAAAAACTCAGTTCTCACACCTGTATCTTACCTTTAATGAGCGTGTGAAACTCCTCATGTTTGACTTTGCTGCTCTGCATATCAATCTTCAGCGTTAGCAGCAAAGTGAACAGGAACTTGTGCTCTTCATACAGACCCCTTGCTGCATACTTATACACCTCGTAGGTCATGAACTCGATGATGCTGGCTATGCGCTTGCTGGTGATGGGGCTTTTGGAGGATCTGTTAAGTCCAGAATATTATTAAAGAATACCATAGTTCAAGTTTGGTCTGTTTGAACCTCCTCATACCAAGTCATAAAAATGAAATTGTAAAAAGAAACAACTTCTCAAGAATCAAACTGAGGAATATTCAACCTGCAGTTTTAAGGGGGACATAATAGCATCAAGAATAGAATACTTTTAATTAGATTTCACATGCCTGCGTATAAAAGGTCACAAGGCAACAGTTAATCTCTCTATCCGAGCCCACTACAGACACATTTAGCAAACAGAACTTAATTACTATAAAGCTTTTGTATATGTGTTGCTTCTGATGAAATTTAAAAAGGCATTAAATCAATTATCCTCCAATAAAAAATATACCTTTGTTCATACAACCCCCTTGGGACTCTTTAGAAAGTGCAGTCTCTTGTTGCTATTCTATCTAGGTCAATAGACAGAATCTATCACCTATCACTCAGAGACTGGCAGATAATGTCGGTGAAAAAATGTACCTTTGTTACTAGGTTAATGTCTGTCCTTTAAGGAAGAATTTATAGAAATAGTTTTGTACCATGATTCTAATTTAGCACAGAAAAAAAGATATACCACATCTTTTTAATTACATTTCATTTGACTTTTTTTGTATGCTTATTGTGCTGCATAAATGAGCTCCACGAACATTTGGCACAAATTTACACACATCACATAATGTAATATCTCTTTCTTACAGCAGCTACAGTGTGGAAATGAGTACCAAGTAGAAAATAGATAAAGTCAGTCTTGTGTCACAGATAGCAGCTGTCTGGATTTAGGACTCTCGGCTCATGCAGTGTACGTTTCTTTTTTCTCTGTTTATTTTGTAAAACAAGCATAATGATGCCTGTATGGATTCCTAGCATCCCAATAGAACGTGCAAACAGTGATGTGTCCCGCCCCCCCCCCCCCTTTCTTCTGACATGGAGCTGCAGATGATTACATGCCAACAGCATACAAATACTTTGTTGGGCGCGAGTGTCAGCCAGAATGCACTTAATTGTAGGGATTAAATTTGCTCACCTAGCCAGGGAAAGGTCAAAAAGTCCCAGGAACTGCCTGAGAGAAGTTTGATACATGATGTTGACCATACTCATCTCAGTGATCAAGAAGTACAGGATGCTTCCCCTGGTGGCCACTGCAAGCACAGACAGGCATAAACATTGTGGAAGTGGTGAAGCTAATATTCATGAAATATAAAATGCTCCTTTACACAAAAGTCTGTCAAACAGTTTCATGCGGCTCTGTTAGTGTTCAGTTTCTTCTGTGAACGAGGAGTGTTCCTTGTACACCAGTGATACTAATGGAATATGACAAAGACTTTTGACTGTATACATGTGCTTCTATTAAACATTAGTTAGTAGCGTAGCATACATTTTTATTGGTATGCAGATGAAATTAGACTATACCTATCCATGAAACCAGACGACAGATGTCAGTTAGCAGAGCTACAAGCATGCCTTGAAGACATAAAGGCCTGGATGACTTCTAATTTACTGTTACTAAACATGGATAAGACCGGTTGCTGTCTTTGGACCTGAGGGCTTCAGGCATAAACTGTCCATTTATGCAGTTACTCAAAAAGACATATCTAGTATCCCTGTGAGAAACATAGTAGTACTCTTTAACCAAGATTTAAACTTTAATTTACTCTTAAAAATAAGTTCAGGACTGACTTCTTTCACCTTAATAATATTGCCAAAGTAGGAATTTTCCACCACACAGAGTGAAGTAAAGAAACTAGGACATTGCATTTGTTAATTAGACTTCTACAAATCCCTTTTAGAGGGCTGTTCCAAAGTGACTTTTAAAAGGCTCCAGTTGATTCAAAATTATTCGTCAAGGGTTCTGACGTGGATTATAAGAGAGAGACCATATTTTTCAAATCTCAGTTTCAGTCTTCCTGTGAAATATGGGAGATTGGGAGGTTAAAATACTGCTAGACACATGTCAAATCCTCAAAGGCCAATCTACTTTTTTGTTAAAGATCACATTATTCCATATTATTCCAAGAGGGTACTTTAGACTCAGAGTTTCAAAATGGGAGGTTGAGCTTTAAATTATAAAAAAAAATAAAACGAGAAAAAAACCCTTCTCTGCAACATACAATTTCCTTTTTGACAATGATTATCTTCTAGACTAGATTATTGTAATGTATTTTAATCATAGGATGTCCAAGTAATTCTCTGAATAGCCTCCAGCTGATCCAAAATGCAGCAGTGAGTGCTGACAGGAATCAACAAGAGAGACAACGTCTCTCCAGTGTTAGCCTCCCTCTATGGGCTCCCCGTAAAACTCAGAATCCAATTCAAAATGTTATTACTTGCATATAAAGCCCAAAACAGCCTAGCTCTGTGATATTGGCAAGACTTAATAGTACCTTATGTTCCTAACAGAGCTCTCTGTTCTAAAGAGTGTAGGTTTACTCGTAGTTCCTAGAGTATCCAAATGTAGATTTGGAGGACGGGCGTTCTGCTATCAGGAACCATTAATATGGAACCAACTTCCAGTTTGGGTTAAGGAGGCTGACACCACCTCCACCTTTAAAACGTTTCTGTTTAGTAAAGCCTCTAGTTAGTGTAAACTGTAGTGTGTTAGGGCCAGTAGTCATAGCTGCAGCTACAGGACAAGACTAGAGCAGCTGGTCTCAAACACAGCTTCGTTGTAGATATGCTGCCATAGGCCAACGCTGCAGGTGGACACTGACATGATCCACTGAGCGGTGCCCCTCACCCCTCCTTCTCTCCTCTTCTTCTCTTTCCTTCCTTCAGATCAACCCTCAGTTATTAAGTAGAATTATCTCATCTCCATAATTCCCTCTGATCATCCCAGTGCTTGCATCCACCTGTCTGTATGGATGTCTCTGTTGAATACCTACTGACATCCTGACCCGCAGTCCCAACCTCTGACCACCTCAGTGTCTGCTGTCTAAATCTGTTTATGTAGTCGTTTCTGTAGTACACTAACTAACGATTGTGTCTGTCTCTCTCCTCTCTCTGTTCTTCATTCTCTCTGTCTGTTCTCTCTTTTCCTGCTCTGTCCAGCTGGCCTCCAGCAGGAGGGTCCCCTGGATCCTGGTCCTGCTCAAGGTTTCTTCCCTCCTAAAGGGGAGTTTTTCTCTGCCACTGTTTGGCTTAAGGTTTTTCTCCCACTAGGGAGTTTCTAACTGCCATTGTTTATGTAATAATTGCCCTGGGTCATATTTTGGGTCTCTGGAAAGCACCTACTTGTGTTGTAATAGATGCTATATGAATATATTTGAATTGAAATTATATTGAGGGCTGGCTTGGATGACCCTGAGCCAACATCCTTGTTAGCTAAAGGCCACGATTGCAAGGAGACGTCCCATGATGCATTTAGTACTGTCCTCCCCCTGCTCTCTACTCTTCATGTATGCATGCAACATCATTACTATTATTAACTTTCACATAGTTCTGTTTGAGGCAAGGCTCTTTTTTTTATGAACTGGTACAATTTTAATTTGTTTACTTTCTGTATAAACTGAGATTACTTCTGTTGATAATTGGCACTATTAACCTACTTAAAACTGAAATCAATCGCAGCTGACCTATAAACAATCATTAATGACATGACACAAAATGTGCATTAATATTTGAGCAGAGACTGCACTGCTTGCGCCGAATTGCAGACTAAAGATTTGTGCGATGAAGCCTCGTTCAGAATTTGGCAGTGCACTATAATTCAGTGTTTTCCAACCATGATGGTCCTTGAGTACCCATGCCCTGCATGTTTTAGACATTTCCCTGTTTGAACATATCTGATTCTAATTAATGATCATCATCAGCTAGTCATCAACGTCCGAACAAGTCTGTTAATGACACAGCCATGTTTATCGGGGTGTGTTGAAGCAGGGAAACATCTAAAACATGCAGGACTGGGGTAATCTAGGGCCAGGGTTGGGAAACGGAAGTAAACAACATAGAAAAGTGTAAATTCTGTCTTTAGTCTGTTGTTATGACCTACCAGGTCGATACTCCTCTCTGGCAGCATTGATCTGGACCTCAGTCTCTGCAGCAATCTGCAGTTTCTGAGTGACCTCCTCAGCTGTGCGCTTTGTGTTGTTAAGGACGAGAATTAAACTCTCATCATCCACCAGTGAACCCTACCAAAACACATAACAGACAGTTTGAAAACGTTTATGGTTTTAGAACCCAGTAGGATGATAGTCTCACTGTTAGATCATGTGTCGTGTGACCAAGCTTCAACTAGCAATCATGTAATGCAAACAGTGAAATCATGTAAACTATCTGCAGATTCTGAAAGTCACAGTCTGAAACTGGCCTGAGTTACACTTTGTAAAAGAGATGTCCAGGGTAGATGAAATATAGACAAATATGTTTGATGTGGTATAGTAAAAGGGTATTTGCTACAGTATAGCATCATCATTTAATATTGAAAATTCACAAACAAAGAGAGTAAAAGTAAGAAGTAAACTGGTATTAGAACCTAAGCACATATTCACGTTACTACAGTTTCCACACCATGAAAGTTTACATGTCCACATCCTTAATTGAGCTGGAAGCAGCATTGTTTATATCCGAGTTGTTTTACGATGTGCCACAATTTAATGTGTGTTTACTTGCCTGTGTGCTGGACAGTCTATACAGGAGGTTGTCCTCCAGTTCCTTCATCTTTCTCTTATTATATGTCACATCTTCCAAGAGGTCTGTCCTCTCTTTCTCCATTTCCTGGTGTCATAACACGTCAAACAAAACATATATACATAAAGATTACTGAGCTGTTGGATGGGGAAAGATAAAAAAAACACAGGGTTATTAAAATCAAAGGACTTTGTCACCTGAGGAGCATGAATTTGACCAGATAATGAAAGCCCTTCAACAAATGCTGTAAGCTCGTATTTTGGCCTGAGTGGCCAAGATCAAAGTGAACTACTTTGGAGTTTCATCTTGTTATCCAAACCAAATTCCATGGCAGTGTGGTCATTAATGGACAGACTGCCACATCAGATTAAGAACGCTGCCTTTTACAGGGTAAAAACAGTTGCAAGTTGCCATTACAGTCAGGTGTGCTTTGAACCTTTTACATTGTTTCTTGTTGAACATTGTTGGATAAATGAATACAAAAAGTAAAATACTTTTCTAAAAACCAAGATGTCTGACTCATTAGGGAGGTTTTTCTGACCTTGATCATAGATGTTTCTCATCTTATGCTTAAGCTTCTCATGTTGTATTAAAACTACTAATGACAGAAAATACATTATATGTCACCTATTAACAGTCTTACTGGTAACAGATAGTATGTAAAACATCACAGTAAAATGTCCATCACATTCCACACCCAAAATGTAAAACTAACACTTCTTGCAACACTTCTAGGTTGAACTCTGACAGATGCAATAAACCTCAGTCATGCAGAGTTAATCTATAAAAAAACGGTAAGCTTGTGTGAAAGGGTCTTTTGGGCTTCAATTTTTCAGACAGTGAATTTAGTAAGAAAAAAAAGAAACTGATTTAAAACTAAAAGGCCTAAAATATTTAATTTATACACATGACTGCAATTTGTTAAAATTACACTGTTTAGTTTATTACAATGGTTTCGTTGATCATAGCTGAATAAATTACTCTGAGAAAAGGGAGAAATACTAAATCTTCAGATTAATAAGAGGAGGTAAATGGTTACGAAGGGATATGAGGAAACCATGCTTGGTTGGTTTAATGTGAACATGAAGCAGATGACTGCCATTTGGGATCTTTTTTTTTTTAACAAGAGAAGACTGATGGAAAGCTTTTTTTTTTTTAAATAATACAATGTGTGATGTTGGTTTTCTAAAGGCGTATCACTTCCGAAAAGAAAAAGCATGTTTTATAGCTAAAATAGTAACTTCAGCTCTTTTATTATGATTATATCCACGTTTAGCACACAGTGGAGATAACAAGCTATTCTTCTCATTTTGCATCAATCTTTAATTTCATGGACATCCATTACAAGAGAGAAAATTGCTTCTCCGCAGAAGCACCAGTCTTTTCAGAGTGACAATCAATGAGTCTTTTGGAGGGGGGGATTTACAATGCACTATTTTTTTCCCCTAGAATGAATGGCCCAAGTACTTCACACACTGGATATTTGGTACTGATGCATTCGAAAGCTATTTCTGGGCGAGTAGTTGTTTTTTAGCATTGTATTTAAGGGCATAATGATTGCAATGTTCTGTAAAAGGTGATTATACCCTCACTAATAATGTCACAGCATTTTAGAAAGAGAACATGAGGAACACACTAGGGACATGTGTTGAAAGCTTATGGATATCTGTGATTGAGGCAAAAACTCAATTTTCTCCGTGGAAATGTACTCAAACCTTAACCACTAAATGCATGATTTGAAAGAATGAATGAAGGCGCAGAACTATATCTAAATTATACCCGTTTTTCGGTGAGAATGACTCTTCCAAGAAGTTGGTCCTCAAGTCCTTTGATTGTGACGGTAAAATCAATGATGGAAGTGCGAGCACTGATTTCAGGAGTGTAAGCTGGGTTTGGGAGCTTGGTGGTCATGTAAAGTCTGAAGCCCTTCATCACATCGACTTCTTTGTCACCAACTTTCACCTGAAAACATGAGGTGAGGTGGGGGGGGGGGAGTCAATGTAGAAAAATTAACGTGTCAATTAATGTGCCATCTTTATGACCACATATGGAAGGGAAAGGCAGCATTACAAAGCACCTTTTAATTAAGTTTCATACAAATTCCCAAGACATTCCATAAAAAAATAACACATCACATCAATCATTGATGACAAAAAATATCCCATAAAACAAACAAAAAATATAAATCTAAGAATGGCCCATATTGACAAACTGAACACAGCTATCAATGTCAGTGAACAGACATCATTGAAAGAGCTTCTCAAAAAAAACATGTGACCATACAGTATGAATCTTCAGGTGTGACAGCATTTGCTCTAAGATGCATTTAATTACTTTAATTACGTCGACTGCAGAAATGATCTCTCCCTACTCACACCAAGGTATTAATAGAAATTAAAGCTTTTCAGGGAAAATAAAAGAGATAAAGGACAAAGCATGCACACCGATAATAGGGTGTCATGTTTTCAAGCTTAGACACCTCAGGACTGCAGTGTTTTCTGTGCTGCACATGTTTACTGTAGGTCGTCATAGATTTGTGGATGTATCCCTGCAGATGTGTGGTTAAGTTTGATGGCTGAGGAAAAAAAAAAAAAAAAAAAGTTTGATGGCTGATTCATGTAATGTTATTTTGATTCATGTAAGGACCACAGGCAAGCAGTCACCAACTCAGAGAGTTGATAACAACAGATGTAAACATAGCACAAAAATCAAGGATATTTGTTTTATAGAAATATTTTTTTGCTGTAATGATGCTTCTTAGCAATGGATCTTATACCATTAGAAAGCCTGATTATTTCCCTTTGAAATGGTAACACATTTGTAGGGAAAATGCATTTATGGGATGAGAGGCAGAGCTCAGTATGTGGGTTGTGCCCATGAAAAAAATGCTAAATCTTTTCTGCCAATGCCAAACAACTTTGACCTTTGTTTGGTGTTTTGGATGATTGAACTTTGAACAACACATACATTTAACAATGTATCCATTTAACAAACATTAGCCTCAGTAGCGTGTTGAAAGAAGCACACACAGCCACAACAGCCTGGCACCTCCTCCTCATGCTGGTCACCAACCTGGTTACACACTGTTATGGGATGACATCCCGTTCTTCAACCAGCATTTGTCAAAGGTCAGTCAACATGTTTGTGATGGTCACTCTGGCATGAACAGCCTGCCTAAGCTGACCCCACAAATGTTCAATGGTGTTGAGGTCAGTGCTGCTGGCAAGCCATTCCATCCACTATGGGATATGGGATTTCCACTGGTTGCAGAATCTCATCTCCATATCTCTCTACACCGTATTAACTGCCGAAGGAATGGCATAAATTGCTCCAAAATTACGCGATTAATTCAGAATGTTCAAAATGGCCGACTTCCTGTTCGGTTTCGGCCATGGCGCCAAGAGACTTTTCTTTAAGTTGCGACATGATACAGGAGTGTACTAATTTTCGTGCATGTACGTCAAACCGTATCGTGGGGCTTGAGGCACAAAGTTTTCTAGGGGGCGCTGTTGAGCCATTTTGCCACGGCCATTAATGCAAACCATTAATTATCACATTTTTCGCCAGGCCTGGCTTGCGTGCAAAATTTCGTGACTTTTTGGGCACGTTTAGGGGGGCAAAAAAGGCCCTCCTTTCGTCAGAAGAAAGAAAGAAAGAAATAAAGAAAGAAAGAATAACAATTCCTACAGATACAATAGGGCCTTCGCACTGTAAGTGGTCGGGCCCTAATAAAAGAGGACTATTATTTTCTTCACAGGTACTTGACCATGGTGCAAATTGTGATGCATGTTCAGCCTTTTTATCATAATGCGTGTGGTATATTGACCCAAAAAAGCTTATCCCTAATATACCATTATTCTCATACTCATACTCATACTCATACAGACCAGAAGTAGCACAGTACTGCATCAGTGTCAAATTACGCACTACATGCTTTTCACTGTGAACTTATTTAAGTGACAGGAGCATCATTAACAAGACTCCCATAACGCTGCCTTGACCATAGAACTTGTCGCTCCTGTTTCAACTCTGTTACTACCTCCCAATGTGGAAATGAGTCATACCAGCAGCAGATCTAATCATTACACTTTTTACCTTTATGTATAGTGAGTCAGAATATAGGCGTTACAGTGGCTGAGAGAACTAGCTGTGTGTATGGGTCTTTGTCGGCTCCTAGTGGGGTTAAAGATACAACAAAAGCAACTACGGTATGTAGAGATGTCTGGATGCCTGAAGCACATAAAATGTCATCATTAAAGGGGACCTATTATAGCATCTAACACCTATTTTAAACAGGCCTTGAATGTTTTCAAAACAAGCTTTTGATTGTTTTGCTAAATAAATTAGAAATTCAGCCTCTAAACCATGTCTTTATCTTCCCATTCTCTAACCTCATTCTCTATGCAGGATTCTGAGTGGGCGGGGCTATGATAATGAGGCACTGTGCTGATTGGCTGCCTGAATGACGCGATACACCGCTACGAAAAAATAGAAGAAGCTACGGCCGGCGGAGTTGTTGTTGTTGTTGTTCCGGCCAGACTTAGTTGTGGGCATGGTTTCACGCATCGGAGGCCAACTGATGCAAATTGCATTTTGGTTACGTAACGAAAGGGAGCAGAATCTGAACGGCTCGTAGAAGCCACATCACACTGATGGATCATCCGGGCGGCTGTACAGACACTGCAGAATTTGGTTGCTTTCCTCCTCTGAGTTGGCAGGCTGAGGAGAGAACACTTTATATATGTTAAAGCAAGAGAAAACGTGTTTTTCATAATAGGTCCCCTTTAATATATAATAAAAACACAAAAATAAAAGTAAGAGCAGCAGAAATATTGAACATCTGCATAGATCTACTTGTAGATGGTTGGAATAACAACAAAGATATCACTACACCAGCCAGTTTTGACCTTCTTACAGTGTTGTCAGCAAGATTTCCCTCTGGATGAAAAAAATAACCTGTGCTTGTGGAAGTCTGGCCATTGACATGGGAAGTGGAAGCTGGCAGAGTCACACTTCCCATCATCAACACTCAAAACCCACTGTCTGTTCACACGATCACTGCAGAAGAAAAGGAAGCTGGTGAATTAGGATATTCAGAGGGTTAGAGCTGCTATTTTACCTTGTAAGTGGAGCCAGTTTTGATAAAGTTTTTCTCAAGGATGTTGTCAAGTGCAGGGTCCAACTCCTCCTCTACATCTTCAATTAATAAGGGGCGACCAAGGGACAAACTATCATCAAGGTGGTTTTTGAAGTACTTATGGTTAAGTGAGGTGATCTGAGATAAGAAAAGAAAAACAAGTTAATAACATTTTCCCTCAAATTATAATTCAAACAGATGTGCCACTTCATATTCTCTAACTTGGTATGTAAACAGGAGCAAATTATCTATGAAATACACATAACATGTTATGACGTATTAGTCTGGCACTGGCAATTAAAAAGAGAAATCATGTCTAAAACATGACTGCCACCTTGCCTGGCTGGAAGCTACATGGTAAGCAAAAGGCTACAAATGCCATGTTTTCAATGATTAATCTAATAATTTAGTCGCGTGACAAAGAAAAACAAAAGTCTGGTCCTCACCAGCTGTAAAGACTGGAAACTTCAGCCTTAAAAAACCTTATAAAAATGCAATGTGTAAAAGGCACTAAAACCAATGCCTTGGTTTTCCCTTTAGAGCACTCATAATAACGAATGCAGAATGCATAGTCACAGCTTGGAGATTTCTGCTAATTAGTGCATTGACCTTGGTTGATCTTATAATGCCTGCCAACTTATTTTTCTTTTCAGTATGCTAGATAATAAAAAAGTCAGTAACAAGTGGAATATTGCAGAAACAGAAGATCGGGGGCTAATGGTATTTTTACCACGTTATGTGAAGATTTTAGTAATAAAAAGGAGAAATGATGAGACACAAAATCAAAGAGAGTCCTTTAATGACTTATCCTGTTAAATTTAGAGCATTAAAAGCAGAGACCTTGAGTTAAGTAAACATATCATTTGTATTCTAACACACACAATTTGTTTTAATATAATCTAATTGTATACAAATTACAATGGTATAAATTAAATACAAATATTAAATAAAATGAATCAATAAATATGATTATATAAGTAAAATTATATACACTATCTGTATTGACTTGTGATGACGAAGACATAAATCCCAAACCTGCAACTCATTCCGAGCCTCTTTGTTCTTGATCCAGATTTTTCCTTGTGTCTGTGGGTCAATAAGGAGAGGGAAGCGGGTTGCTTTGGTCACAATGATGCCATTGTGGATGGACAGGTCATCATTGGGAAGCCCCTGCAAAATGGAATTGGTGATTGGTGAGGTTAAGCTTTTACTGCCTGTTAATTTATACACATACAAAACAGTTTTAATAATGATTCTGAATTGAATCAACCTCCACTGTTTAGTATTTGACACACAATTAATAAATCAATCTTTAGTTACATAGAAAACTGTTCAGGCAGTATGATGTCATCACAAAAATAGACAGCATTTCACCTTTCTTTGATTACAGACTTTAATGTTGGCAAACTCAGTCAGCATCTTACACTAAAGTATTATCATTAAATGCTGAACCAAAAAGCACTATAAAAGTCTCGCTGGGCGTAGCTGGCACGATCAATCACTGACCTGGAGGTTCCATTCACTAACAGTGGGCCCATCAATGAGCAGCTCAGTCAGATTGAGGTTATTGCCAAACGGGATGCAACGCTGCGTCAAGTCTCGTTGCCAGTCATTTAGTAAGAGATTACGAAACTCCTGATTGAAGGGGCCAGAGTAAGAGAGAAATGCCGTGGCCAAGAGAACGTCTCCTGAAACAAGATTATCAAGATGTTATTACCGGTAGATGGGCAACTACTTAACATTGTGTTTTAAAGTAAAAGAAAAAAAAATGGTCTCAGTAATGTCAGGTATGTTATTGAGCATTATGTTAAGGTGAAAAATGAAAATACTTGGCAACTAAAGAGATCATTGACCAGGAGAAGGCAGAGTCATAATGATCCGCCAGACTGATCTGCTGACTTGGCACATTTGTGCAGTGATTTTTAGACTTTAGCACTTCATTAGTACTTAAATGTAAAGTTGAACCACAGTTCAACCACAGAAAGTATTAGAATGCAGTGAAGATATTTCTGAAATAACATTGATGATTACATTAGAGAGACATCCCTGTTGTATTAACAGTATGAAAGAGAATCAGGAAACCCACCAACAAGACGTTTGGTTTGGACAGCAAACTCTTTGCTCTGTTCTGTCCATCTCTCTTTCTCACCAGCAAGGCCACTTATAAGACTGGAGGCTGTCTGCATCTTGCGTCTGCAGCGCTCTGCATCTTCTAGCAGTGTCTGAAGATAAATGGGAAAACAATCAGCTCACTGTGTCAAGGAAACATTATTGCCTGTCTGTTCAACCAATTTTTATTTAACAATCTACTGTAGGTACAGCAGGATGTTTTAAAACAGCCTCGAGTATGAATGTATGGAAACCGAAGGCTCCCTTATGTAATACATTTTACTTGAGCAAAATGATCCGACTAATGCTCTGATTTTGATTTTATAGTGTTCATTAGGTCGGCTGCAGCCATGATGGTGTCCTCGTGAAAGCTGATGTACTTTGTAGCCATTCATTTCTAATGTCCTTTGCTCTGACCTTAGAGACTTAATAACTTATTTTACTTTGTTTTTCAATCACTGTTTTAATTTGTTTAGATTTAATCTTATATTCAATAAAATATTTTGCACTGCCTGTTTACCGTTACTATGATTATCCCAGTTTATTCATTTGTTGTGATTACAGCCCCATAAATACTTTGATGTTCTGTTAACCACAGAGTTGTTTCCCACCAAGCCTTTTAGTCCAAGGACATTCAGGCTATATCAATTTAAACTCTAAATTGTGCTAGCTGTGAATGATGTATTATCCCAGTGACAGACACCTATTTACATGACGGATCCCTGCCACTGCGTTAATACATTCCAAGTAGTGCATGTTGGATTATCCTTGCAATTGCCTTGAACATGTGTGGCATTTAATGGATGGGTGAGACTGCCTTTTCTATAAGCATGTTTATTCCACATAAATGCCAATAATATCTTAAATTCTAAAAATAATATTTTTATGGGATCATCTTTGCACCATCCAAAACAATGATCTCCTCATTAGCTGCTCACATAAAGTGATGGGTTATACCTTACAGCAAAACATATTTATTTTTATAAATAAAGACTTAGTTAAAAGCATATAAAATTCTATGATCATTGTCTGAGTCCAGAAACACCTTCATCGTGAACCCACAAATCTTACTGCTGCCCCTTAGATGAACACCTTCATGTCTAAAAATGATTAAAATCCTCTCCATCTCTGTCCAGATTTCCTAATCAGGTGATCCTGATGCACATGCTGTTCCAATTAAAAGATGTTATGCATCACAGAACACAGTGTACAGGTGGTGAAAACAAAAGAAAAAACTGAGTACAATTTAAAAATCTTGCACAGGCATATAATAATATATAATTTGTATGGACTGCACTATTTTAAATATTAAATATTGGTTCATTTGGCTTGAGTCATTCTCATTTTTTATTAAGCTTTCATTAAGCTTTGTTAAGCTTTTTATTAAGCTTTTTAATAAACACAACCCCTGCAGCATTTGCAAAGACAGTTAAAAAATGTCAGTTCATGGCTGCTCACGTAGATGTATACACTGTCTGCTATTACCATTTTAAACGGGCATCTGTAACCAAAACCATGTTTATGTTACATTTTGTTAAAATAAAGTAGTCAGCATTATAACAAGCTTTCTTTATCCTCAAGAACTAGAAGTCCTGCAACACATGACATAGCAAACAGGTAAAACTACAAAAAGTATGGGCTTTATTTAGCCAAAGAAAGTAATTCAATAAAAGGGGGAAAAAAACTCAAAAATGTTAAGAGCTTATGTGAATCAGCTCATCTTATGTTCACTACCGTAATGCAAGGCACCTCTGGTCTTGTTGCTTTATCAAAGTTATAATGACCATCCGTATTCATCTTATAGTCTCTTTATAAAGATATATACAGAGAATACGATGATATAATTCAATTCATTTTTATTCTATTTATATAGCATCTATTATAACACAAGTTGTCTCTAGGCGCTTTACAGAGACCCAAAACATATAACTACAAGTCCACCAATTAATGGATTGGCAGGCTAATCAGTTGGCTGATTATTGGCTATTTTTTTTTGATAAAGGGCATATCAAAAGCCCTGCTGGTTTACCTATAGAACACAAAATCAAAAAAGCAGTATGTTCTGACCAGAATTAATTTCCAAGCAAAGTGTTTAGTGTGACTTCCCTCATAAACAAGGACAGATTTAACTCTTTTTAAAGACATTGTCCCATGTAGATGTTTGTAATGATAATAATGAGGATTTAATTATTTTTAGACTTAAGAAAGCCAGGTTCCTGTATTTTCTGTTTGTATCTGAAAGAGACTACGGGGTGCCTACGGCTTTTCCACGGTACGGTATACCAATACCAATGACAATGATATTTCAGCTTAAATTCCGCAATATATGTATGTCACATCTGCTTTACAGGACATCTAATTGGGTTTTCAAATCTTTGTGGTTCATACAACTAATTTGTGTATGATTGACCAATTTATAATGTGCTTTGACCGAGTAAAGTGGATTGTTCACCTGTTTCTCCATCATGGCCTTCTCATACTCAGCTTGAACCACATCCAGCTCCGTCTGTTTGGCATCCAGTTCAGCCTGAGCTTTCTGAAGGTCGACATTAGCGTCGGCCAAACGATTTTCCTGCACAGCTAGATTAGCCTACGAAAGAAAACATTAGCAAGAAAAGAGATCCATAATGCATTTTTCCACATAAAATGTTTGTTGATCATATGGGCAGTTATGTGAAGAAGGCTACGAAACAAAATAGATGCAGGAGATGAAACAAAATGAGTGAAGTTTTTACTAAGAAATACAAAGGTGGCAAAACCCACCAGTTAGTAGGTCTGCCATAATTGTGCAGGTGACCACTGTTTTACCATCATATTGAAATAAAAATCAAGTGATTTATCATTTCTATTATTTAATCAAGTTAAGTGAATTTTCATTTTTCATTTTCAAGTGCAAAAGCATGTTTCAGATGCAGTAATGCAGGAGAGGAAAGAGTATAAATCTAAGTGTGGAAGGGATCTCTCCACACTTTTTAGAAATGTAAATGTGATGAAATACTGTAAATAAACAGCAAGAAAAAAAGAGGTTGACAAAAAAGGCAAGAGTGTGAAGATGACAGAAGTAAATAGAAATGTTATTTTTTTTTCTCCGTAAAACTAGAACTGTGGAGAAAGCATTGATTTATAGAAAATTTTAGATGAAAGTAGTGAGGTTGTCTTAGTGCGTGTGTTTGGGTGTTGCGGGCAAATTTGGAGTCTGGCTACTACTATTCATTATTAATTGACATGTGAGAGGACCATCCATGCTTCTTTCTCCTTGTCTGTCATCTGGCAGCCTGACTGGCCAGCTTAAAAAGAAGCCACCACTGAGTTGGAAACCATAAAATCAATTTGTAAGATTTGTATTGCATGCATAAGCAAGAGGTCAGGATTAGAAGCAAGGGGTTTTCATAAAGGTTGTAGATAACATGATGGAACCAGAATTTGTGTTATTCTGCAAGGCCTTAAATGATTGTACCAGGAGAAGAAGGAAGACACCAGAAGATAAAGTGTGACAGCTGAGCTTCATTAATCAAAAAGTTTCCTAACAGGTTTCTCCTGTTGGAAGTAATACGTATGCATATAAAATATTGTTTGAGTTCCAGACACACTAACAGCTAGTGCATAGAAAAATTAAACATGTGGAATGTAAGAAAAAGTTAGAAGAGTTGGATGTCTTAGACAGTGCCCAGGGATTGTGTACCCTACTGCTATATGTTTATTGGGAAATTATTATGTATTTTAAAGAAGGAATTTAGCTGACTGATAAGAGGTATTTCAATATCAAGAACAGAATTGATACATTTCTCTTGAATCCTATTTTTCTTAGTCATATTCTGTCTGCAAGCAGATCTCTTTCTAATTCCTGTTGCACTAAGGGAACCACTGGAACTCTCTGTTACCTTCAATGGTAAGACTTCCTTGTTGATGGAGAAAAAGGTAGCCATTGCTTTGGTCCAAGATGCAAGGCCAGCCACATTGCCACACACCCTTTTGGCTGTTTCAATGTTGTAGTCAGGCATTTTAAAATAAGGCTGCAGCAGCTCCACCATTTCTTCATTAATTGTGTCTTTGGGGAATTGCTTCAAAGAAAAGGAGGACAAAGATTAATGAAGGGGTGGTTTAAATTGTGACTGAACTCTGACTATTTTCCATTTATGGAGAAAGAGCACATAATTGCCCATCTGTAAACTGCTACTGCTTCTCAACATGGTATGTATATATGAAACATACAAAGAAAACTAGCAGTTGATTCAATTGGTACAACAAATGTAGTACGGCATGCCCTTGCGTGTCATAACTTAAGACACTTATAAATCACACCTTTAGGAAAATGACAAATCATGACAAGTGGGAGACTACCTTAAATACATACATCATTGCAGTCATCCTTCGATTCTTATGCTTTTCACCTCACAGAGGCACCACCACCAAGTTGGGCTTGAGTAGGTGCTGAAACTGGTTTTCCAAAACAGAGCTACCTGTGTTGGTGACTGCTGACCAAGTCTGTGTTTAAACATGAGCAGCAGGCTAGCCCAAGTGCCTTCCCAAAGTGGAGTGCTTCCAAGCACTTCCTCTTTGTCTGGATTCATGAGATTATATGTTTACTTGAAGGTTTTGAGATCAAGGGAGAATTGCAAAGTAGCCCTTTTGCTTAAACATGTACAGTATATCACACCATATCTTTTAATTTTAAGAATTAAACACAAATTTCAGTTCTTTCCTAAAACCCTTTGAATTGTTTATCCACACCCTCCACAGTTTAGGATATTGGTTATAGGAGTCGGCACTGATTTTTTTTTATTCTGAAAATTCAACAGATTATCTACACAATATTTATGTCTGACTTCCCAGCTTGGTTTCCTGTATATAAACTGACTAAACTTCGCCGTGGTCCAGTGCAAAGTGAGACATGCATATCCTTAGGGGAGCAGGGAAGTTGGTCATTTCTAGGATGCTTCTAAACTCCTCCAGGGGTTCTCCTGTGACACTATTCTCCAGAGGGACATGGCTTTATTTGACTCAAAGGAAGATACATTTTTGGTCAGGGTCCCTCCTTGTAGCTTGTCAAAGTCCCCTCTCATTGCTGGGCTGACCAACATGGAATATGCCAACAGGATAGCAGCGATCAAGTTGGGATACCTTTGAGTTCCAGCAGGAGGGGGATGTATGTCATCCATGATGTGTTAGACAACCGCCAGAAAAACTTTGTCATGTCAATGTCAGCTGCCACAGCCATGGCTGTTGCTTAGGTGTGTCGGGGCCATACATCCTCCTCTGTGCTGTTCCATCATGCAGCTGGAAAAATTGACATGAAATGACCATCTGCTCAGAAATTTGGCATGGTTACTTAATTTTTACCTCTCACCCAATTACAGTGAAGAGCCATTTCCTGATGTACAGAGTGTGTCTCTGAGGTGATGTACCTGGTCACCTCCCATAACCACGGTGTGAGCAGACCCACTATGCTTCCGTGAAAGCATTGGAGGTTTTGTCGGTAAAATCAATCAAGTGCAATGAATCATGCGCAAGTGATTACCAGGTACCCTCTGACAGTCCACTGATTCCTCTCCTGAATAACAACACGGTCGGGCCGCAGCGTTCTCACTTTGGAGGGGAATGGCATCTGCTGTGGTGGCCCAGGAGAACCTGTGGCTGACACTCCTTGACATCCCTGGAGATCACCATTGTCCAGTTTGTGCTTTGCAGTTTTGCAATGATTCTTACAAGACCATGCATCTGGGTTGCCTGTGTGAGGCAACCCCCATCTAAGCAGAGACTCTCTCACTGGATTGCAGGAGTGATTTCCTTTACTTGCCAAAGTTTCCCTTTGGCTTATGGAGTGAGGGCCCACTCAAAAACAGGGTGACAACATGGAGTTTCTGCTGGTGATATCTGTGACAGCTGGTCATCACCACACACTTTTGTTTGGTTTTACTGATTGCACTACTTTCTTTCTACTGGGTCTGTTCAGCATTGAGGTGCTGGGGTTGACCTTGGTTCAGTTCATCTCAGCCTCCCACTCAACATCACGTGTCATTTGCCTAAAGATGTGATTAGAGTTGTCTTGAGTCAGGATACATGAGGGCGTCCTATACTACATGTCATACCTGGTTCAAAGTTATGGACATAATAATTCATTTTCTGAAAGGAAAAAATCCTATATTATAAATGTATATCTATCTATCTATCTATCTATCTATCTATCTATCTATCTATCTATCTATCTATCTATCTATCTATCTATCTATCTATCTATGATATTGGAAAATGTACCTGCAAGCTGCCTAGGAAGTTTCCAGCTGTCATGAGTTTCAGGGACTCCTGCCAGGATGTAGTGATGCAGTTTTTCTCTGGATCAATCTTCACAGGGTTGACCCGCCTCTGAAAGAGCAGCAGCACACAGTCCATGATCCGCATGATAAGGTGGGGAGGTCGGCCAAGCGTTCGCACTGTGGCAATGTCTGATGGCTTGATTGTCTATGAAGGCAAAGACAGAGCAGACAGAAGAATACGTTTACTAAACCAGAATTTTTCATGATCTGGCAATACTTGTTGGGAAGTAAAAAAATGAGGGTTAACTTTAGAAAATCTATACAATGCTCCTTTAGAAATAGCAAGGCAAGTTTATTTGTACAGCACAATTCAACAACAAGGTGATTCAAAGTGCTTTACAAAGACATTAAAACATAAATAAAATGCATGATTTAAAATGTAAACAAAAAAGAAAGAATAATAACAATAGATAAAATAAGATGAAATCAGTTAAAATATGATTATGTTTTGAAAAGTACCAGCACAGATTTGGAGGTTTATTCAAATGCAGCTGGAAATAGGTGATTCTTCAGCCTGGACAACCTGGACCTGCAGTGTTTCAGCTGATCTGAGGCTCTCTGGGGGGTTTGTTCCAGACATGTGGGGCATAGAAGCTGAATGCAGCTTCTCCGTACTTCTGACTCTGGGAACTGATAAAAAACCAGATCCAGATGACCTGAGGGGTCTGGAAGGTTCATACTGGGTCGGGAGGTCACTGATGTATTTTGGTCCTCGATCATTCAGAGGTTTATAGACAATCATCGGAACTTTGAAGTCTATCCTCTGACAGACAGGCAGCAACTGTAAAGACCTCAGAGCTGGACTGATGTGGTCCACTTTTTTGGTCTTAGTGAGGACCCAAGCAGCAGAATTTTGAATGAGCTGCAGTTGTCTAACCGACTCTTTGGGTACTTACAATAATCAAGCCTGCTAAAGACAAATGCACGGTCTATTTTTTCCAGGTCCTGATGAGACATCATATTTTTTAACCTTGATATATTCTTAAGGTGATAGTAAGCTGACTTTGTTATTGCTCTAATGTGTTTTTCCAAATTAAGGTCCGAGTCTATCACTAAACCCAGATATCTGGCCTAGTAGTAGTTTTTAGGTGTATTGATTGAAGTTCTGTGGTGACCTGTAATCGTTTCTCTTTAGCTCCAAAGAAAATGACCTCAGTTTTGTTTTTGTTTAGCTCGAGAAAGTTGTGGCACATTCAGTCAATCTTCTCAAATCATTTACTTACATTTAAGCTGCTGTGACGTATTTGATTGTGTGATCTAAACGAAGAAGACAACAACACTAAAGATGTAGAACATGGAGGAGATGGTATATGTGCTGCTGGGTCTGTGACTTGTGTTCGATACTAAGTTAAAAAATGAGAGTGAGAGAAGCTTCAAGCGGCGACGCTTTTTTTGTTTGTTTGTTTGTCTCGGCGCTGCTGAAAAGTCAGCTGGAGCCGCGAGCAGCTGTGAAGTGACAGAGCTCCTGGTAGATCTGGTCGTTCCTTATCGCCCCGTCTAGATCCCTTTTTAATTCTCTCCTCAGCCACCAGGTTTATGAACAGCTGCACCTCAGAGTTAGATCACGAAACAGACTTTTGCGCTGCCATTGCCTGTCGAATAAAATGAACAAGAAGCCGCTGTCAGAGTCGCTCTTTCACTGATTTTCCGCCTCCTGACTCAGACGTCTGACTGGCCCCACCCCTTGACCAATCGGTGGCGTGTAGTGTGATGGCGTCAGATACAACCCGACTCAGCCGCTTAGAAGCTCGGCAGAGTAGTTAGTGGAAAAGCGCCATTAGAGATCAGTAAATCTATAGTGTGGCCCCCTATTGTGCGTCACCTCTGTGACACGTTGAGGCAGCTCAAAGTTGTCCAGAGTGTTATTAAAAGGAACCCTGCATATTAAGACATGTAGGTCTTAAAAGATAAATGTTGGTATCAATTATAACAATGTGATATAAAAAACCTTTTTGATGTCTTCGTTTTTATAAAATTTGAAAATATAATTTAACATGTAGGTCGCCATTGTTGTAGTGATTCTGGGTAGTGACGTCAGACGGTGGCACCTGCTAGCCCCCGTCCACTGTTCTGACACCCAGAAACAGATGAAAACACACCTAAACAGGTGACGGCGCACCAGAAACACAGATCAAAACACAGCCAAACATTAAGGTGACGGCGCACCTACAAAAAAGTTAAAAAAAAAAAAAAAAAAAAGTGCCGCACCATAAAGCGTGAACTATAAAAACACCATAAAACTCAGATAGACTCACCGACCACACGTTTAAACTAGCAGATAGCCGATGCTACAATAAAAACCCCAGCCAGATCTGCCGTCATTAAATTAAATAAAGATGTTCTTGCCTATTTGAAGCGAAGTCTGCGCCTCCAGTTTCGTCAAAGTCCCGGGCCAGTCCCCTCAGCCTCTGGTCTGTCATCACCCAGCACCGAGGCCAGTTTTAGGGGGGAGAGGGTTGGGCTATGCCCACTCAAACGTGCATATTGCCCACCGGCGTCTCCATCCCGGCGGCGGCAGCGAGAGCGCAGAGCGGAGAGCGGAGAGCGGGTGGCGGAGCGCTGCGGGCTGTAGAGCCCCAGCTACGCCGTCTACGCCGTAGGCTACGCAGGCTACGGCGTCTACGCAGGAGCCTAATGCACTGGTAAGATGCGCACGACTTTGATCATTTTTGCAGATCTCCCGTGCATCACAGAACCTTGATCCAGTTTGCCTGAACCGAGGCGTCTTATGGGCTCCCTCGTCAGCCTCCACGGCCGGGAGATGCTGCTCATCTATGTTTTAGATACCTGTCCCAGTTAAACTAACGGGGCTCATCTTCCCAGAGCCACCGTTGTACGTCATCGCCCCCAGAATGCATTACGCAGGTAAAACATGGCGCCTCCCACAGGTCAAAATATGTGATAAACATTGTAGATTTTTAAAGCAATTAGATTATTTTATGTGTTTCTAACAACATATTTTAGTATAAGAGAACAATTGTGGCTAATTAGGGACTACATGTCTTAAAGCAGCACAACGGAACTTTCAGCTTTGTTGAGTTTGGCGCCTCCTTTGGACAAAAATCGGTAGTGCTTTACCAGAAAGAACACTCCATTTCCCATGAGCACCAGCGCGTACTGCCGGAAAACCCCCGTCCCCGCCGCTGCATTTGTTTTGATGAGAGAAGACGGGAAGGACTTTCAAAACGACTTTTCTGTTTTCAGCAGTCGTTTGCAGGATGGATAGCGAAGAGGTAATGTATCTATTTTTGGCTAAACAATATAATATGACGATGTTGAAACACACTAAGTTCAAATTGGTTTTATTAAGTTGTTTCAGCGAGATAATGCGCCCTACAAACTCATACGCTCTGCACCTTTTTCCTTTCACGTTTTTTAGAGGGACTTCGTCATAAATTAGTAGTCCAACATACTTACTGACAAAATAAAAAAATACTTTATAACCTGTGAATAACTGAATGCCCATTCCTTATATTTTGCAGATCAGCCCTGCACAATTTTACAGTTCTCAGGAAAAATACTAGAAATGTTCTATACATTTTCTTCGCATTGCATTATTTCCTCTAGTGCTGTAATTCTATTCAATTGTATTATTATTTTATAAAGCTTCCTCATTGCGAATTACACATTTTTATGATCACTATTATTTCTCTGTCTGTTGTTGATATTGTCAGTAATTTTAGAATTACCAAAACCCAAGACGAATCCCCAGTATGTGAAAACATTCTAATTTTGATTCTTATTGATCATAGAATTCTACATTTACATTTGTATCATAACAATTCTGTCTCTTGTTTTATCAGGAATCTGCTGTTCGTGAGAATACCTCTACCTCTGCATCATCAGAGTTTGAACCCCCACAAAGACAGAACCGACACGCAGCATATCGCCAGTTTGTGCTCTGGCAGCATGATGTTTGGAAAATAAGAGACACCTAAAACACCTAAAACAGCCACATGCATAGATCATATATTTACAAATTCCCCAGAGCTTTGCAGTAGTATTTTGTCTCTGCCCATTGGCTGTAGCGATCATAATCTAGTTATAATGGTGAAAAATATTAGAGTGGGTAAACCTGGACCCAAAACAGTGCTGAAAAGATCATACAGTATGTTTAATAAAGAGGTATTTGTTAAAGAGGTGAAAGAAGTATGCTGGCTGGAAGTATTTGAAGCCAACAATCCAGAAATAGCCCTGACTAAATTTTATAGATTATTTTTTCCACTGGTGGAAAAACATGCACCATTAAAAAAGTTCACTGTCAGGAATACAATCACACCCTGGTTAGATAATGAAATTAAAGAGGGTATGAAAATGAGAGATCTAATGAAAAAAACTGCAATTATAACCGGTAGCAAATGTGACTGGGATCTATATAAGAAAAAGAGAAACTGTGTTACCAAACTAAACAGGAAAAAGAAGAAATTATATTTTGAGAATCGAGTAAAGGAGGTGGGGAATGATAGTAAAAAACTATGGAAGGTCTTAAATGAACTGACAGGTAGGAAAGATAAAAACAATCCAGCTTTTCTGGAAAAGGATGGTGAGTTTATTACTAAGCCCAGTGGCATTGCCAATTATTTAAATGATTATTTTATAAGCAAAGTAGTGAATCTAAGAGAAAGTATGACTAATCAAAGTAATGATATATCTCATATATTAATAAGAAATAAAATTATGAAAAATAGAAATTCTAAGTTCAAACTGGTAAATGTTAACACGGAAAAGATTATTGAACTATTGACAAAGGGCAAAGACAAACCAGCTGGTCTTGATGGCCTAGACAGCAGGCTTCTGAGGGTGGTTGCTGATGACATTGCTCCAGCGTTGGTTCACATCATAAACTTAAGCTTTACATGCGGCACATGTCCTCTTGCCTGGAAGCAAGCAAAAATAGTTCCACTAACAAAAAATAAGAGACTACCTTTTTCTGGCTCAAATAGTCGTCCAATAAGCCTGCTACCGATACTTGGAAAGATGATGGAAACAATTGTGTATGAACAAATTAATAATTATTTATCAGATAATGAAATAATCAGTACTTCACAACATGCATATAGAAAGGCTCACTCCACTGCAACGGCGTTGACGGTCATGTCTGATGATTGGCTGAGGGAAATTGAAATGAAAAACATGATTGGTGCTGTATTTCTAGACTTTTCAGCGGCTTTTGACATTATAGATCATAACATACTATTAGAAAAACTGGCTTGTTACGGCTTTGAGCAATCTGCACTCAACTGGTTCTACAGTTATCTGTCCAACAGGACGCAATCTGTGTTTTTTAATGGCAGCTACTCAGAAAACAAAACCATAACATGTGGAGTTCCTCAAGGAAGCTGTCTTGGACCTTTATTGTTCACAATCTTTACGAATGACTTACCATGGGCACTAGAAAAAGTGAATACAGTGATGTACGCGGATGACTCGACTATATATGCTTCTGCAAAGACTAATAATGAATTAGAAACTATTATAAATAACGAATTAATTAGTATAGCGGAATGGGTCAGAGCAAACAAGCTAGCCCTAAATTTATCAAAATCCAACTGTATGATTATCGGGTCAAATCATAATATTGATAAGAATCCTGTTTTGTATATCAAGGTCAATGACATCATGATAAAACAAGTGCATGAAACCAAACTTCTGGGAGTAATAGTAGACAACAAACTTTCATGGAAAAAACATATTTCTAATATCATTACAAAGATGGGGAGGGGTATATTTATTGTAAGAAGACATGCATTCTATATGAATCATAGGATTTTAAAAACAGCTATTCAATCACTTATACTATCAAACCTTGACTATTGCCCAGCAGTTTGGTCCAGTGCTAATGGTGAAATGTTGAATGCTTTGCAAATTATACAAAACAGAGCTGCCCGCACTATTCTCAAGTGCGACAATAGGACAAATATAATCTCTATGCACAAGAAACTCAACTGGTTATTGGTCAAAGACAGACTCATATACTCACTGTTGATTGTGATAAGAAACATATCTGTTTTAAAAAAGCCATATGATTTGTTTGATAACCTCTCTTTTAGTGCAGAAAATCACTGTCACAACACTAGACATGCAACTGTTGGAAATTTTACAATACCTAAGGTTAGATCTAATGCCATCAAACGTACAGTTCTGTATAGAGGAATGAAAGAATGGAATTCTTTACCCAATCATGTAAAACTTGCTAACAATAATCAATTCAGAATACTACTTAAAAAATATCTGTCCAAGTAATGGTTTCGGTGTGTAATAGTTGTGTATGTAATATGATTGTTTTTAGTACATGAGATATAATGGTATTATTGCATAGTAGTGTTATATTATATATATATATAGTATATATGTTATATTCTATTATTATAGAATAGATATATATGAGTGTGTGTATGTATGTGTGTATACATATGTAGGTATGTATGTGTGGATGTGTATGTATGTGTATATATATATATGTCTGTGAATATAATATAGAATTTGACTTGGAATGTTGAATAGGATAGAGTATTATATGATGGGTATATGTGTGTGTGTATATATAATGTATATATGAGGTATAGATTAGGCATATGTGGGGAGGATATAGTTGACTTGGTTTCTGTTCTTGTCTTGATCCTTAAGATATCTTGATTTTGTATACATATTTTTTTTTTCTTCTTGCTCTTTCTGTGTTTTTATTTTTTTAAGTTTTTTTCTATGTTGTTTTCTTTTGTATTGCATTTTCTTGTTAAGACCCCAGGAAGAATAGCTGCAGTTTCTGCTGCAGCTAATGGGGATCTCAATAAAAAAAAAAAATAAACAAATAAACCTTTCCAGACCCAATGGGACAGTACACTGGTTTCAGGGATCCCCGTCTTTTCTAGAATGGAACCTTTATGAGGATTACTGCAAATATTTTTTTTTTTTTTTTTGTTCCATTTTTTCCTGTACAGTTGTTTTTGTGTGTTTAAAATAAAGACATTTGTGCAAAACAAGACAGACTTTTATTTACACACCTTTCAGAAAATAGAACATTCTTGAACTTTGTCATTTGCATAGTGACATCAGTTATCCCATACATTATTATAAACAATAAGTAATCTGTATCACAGTAGCAGTAATGAACAACTGTATGACAGGATAAATTACTGTGAATAAAGTAAACAAGTGTAAATAGAGTAGTAGAAAAATAAACTAAAAATAATGAACTGATAATAAAAACTGAACTATGAAACAGTGTAAGAAGTTACTGTAAATAAATACAATGACTATAGTAGCAGTAGCATCTTGTGTCCATCCATGTTTCGTGCTGGGAGAGTCCGCGTGCAATTCACTGCTGGAGTGTAGGAGAACCTTCCCTGATGATTCACTGCTGGAGTTTAGGAGAACCTTCCCTGCATGAGGATGTGATTCTGGAAGTTTTCCAGATCTGATGTAGTCCTGCAGAGTGTGAGAATAAAGATACAAAAACATTATGTCTTTCTGATAATTACTGACCTATAAATCATTCAACATATTTTGTTGATCACAAGTTTGAATTTTTTTCTTTGTTGAAGTCACTGTAATTATGCAGAAAGTAAAAGCAAGTAATGTATAGCTATAGAAAAATTAGAGAAATGTATATATTTATACACTCACAAGATAAAACGACACATTATAAACACCATATAAGGTTTCTTTTACTACTCTTGTTATTATTTTAATATAATTCCAACAAAGTAGATTTATTTTAGGATATGCTTATATGGTGTTTATATCGTATTTTTTTCATCTGGAAGTGTATACTTTGCCTATATATTTCATTTTTCTGGCTATATTTTACTATATCTACAAATGTGTTGCTTTTACCATCAGTGTATAAGTATCTGTATATACAGACCTGAAGAGTCAAAAGGTTTACATATTGACATTTGATACAGTAGCAACACTTACACCAGCTGTAGTAGTTTCAGGATAATTGTTTTTGTAAAACACACTGACATAGGTGTTGACAAAAGTGCATACCTGAAGGTGATGAACGTCTTTACATCCTTCAACCATCTCGTCCAAGACGACGGCTACAAGGGCTTGTAGCGAGAGAACGCCGGGCCAATGTTTATTCTCCACCGGGCATTTAGCTTGTTACTCTCCCGCTTTCTTTTTTTCGCCTCCTCCGCTCCGTTAAAACTTTTATTTTCTTCGTTTTTTTCGCTGCTTCGGCCATGATACCAGCTCCTCGTTTAGCTCAACACCAGCTTCTGCTGAGCTCAGCCTCTGCGCTCCACGCCCCGCCCATTTTTGTCTCGACTACGAATCGGGAAGGAGGGGGAAGTGACGTATGTGCCGTAAAGCAGTCAAAGTCGTAAAATTTGTAGTTTTTTAGTGTGGCAGGGTTCCTACCATGCTCCTCAAAGTTACATAGTGCCAGTGAAAGCGATACAGACCCCCTCAGATCATGACAGAGGTGTCATTAAACCTGTTGGAAGTTGATGTACCATCACAATGACTCTGGAAATATGATATTAAGGTGGAAAAGTTACGTAGTGTCGCTTTAATATGCAGGGTTCCTTTTAAGGTCTTTTGTTCCTTTGTTTGAGGGTTGTCCACATGGATATTAAAATCACCAACAATAATTACACATTCAAAATCAACACAGATCACAGACAGCAGTTCATTGAGGTCATCAAAAAAGTCTGCACAGTGTTTGGGGGGGCTGTAAACATTCAGAAACAGGACTCTGGATGAGGTCATGTATTCAAAAGACTGAACGCTTCCAGGAGATAGCGGCTTACATTGAAATGATTAATTTAATAAGACTGCGACCTCTCCTTCTCTCCTGCTCACTCTGGCCTCACTGATAAAACTATAACCATGAGGGGTCGACACGATGAGAACAGCAGCACTGTTATTTTGGTTTAACCAAGTTTGAGTTAAAAACATAATCCACGGTGTGCTGAGTGATAAAATCATTCATTAAAAATGTTTTTCCAGCAAAAGACCTAACATTTATTATGCCAACTTAAACTTTTTAGAAATATTATTTGGACCCCCCCATGTAAGGAGCAGTCTGTGGCACACAAGATATGTTTACTTTATTTAAAGGTGTTTTAGTGCAACTCTCTGTGTTTAGACTGGGCCACATTTCTCCTTCTGTCACCTAAAAGTACAGAAATGTTAAGATCTTCTAATAAACAGGGTCCCAGCTTGTCCTGGGAAAAATCATGACTGCCATAATCCTCGCAGCCCGGACCCTCCACACCTGTGGAAGGACAGGGGGAGTGGGGCTGCAGGCATGACTATATAAACAGATTTACAAAACAGATACTGAGATGGTTAGAGGGTGGGAGTATTGAAGTCTTTCACATGACAGATATATTTTATTTCCCTATTCTTTTGGGCCTGATATTTCAAATACTATTTCACATGTAGTCATAAATATGAGACACCAGTTTGCAATTTCAGAATAAAATAGCAGAATAAATACAATCAGAGGCTTTAACAAGAAGGCAGTGAGGAGATTTATCTCAGGGTAGAAATTAGCTTGAGAGAAAACAGAGAAGAATGGGAAATGTCCCAGAGAGTTGTTTGGCTTCTTCAGACTTCCTACCCACACATCTCACTCTCTCTACTTTTTGAATGTTTGTCTTTTCTGCTCTCTCCTTCCTGCTTAATTTTCATTCAGCACAAGTGCAGCGTTTGCTAAAGGGTTAAGCCTGGTTTCTCATCCTATTTCCCTTCTCCTCTTTTTCTCCTTCTATGACTTATATGACTGGGAGAAGTGTCTGTGGAGGCACTCCAAAAACAGGACCTCTGTGGATTACTTCATAATGTCGATCCTGCATTGACCACCAATAAAAAGATGTGGAAAAACAATTACAACATTAAAGCTGCAAGCAGCGATGAACGGGCCCTCGCACTCACGGCCACCGCCCCCCATAAGCATATCAGAAAAGACACCACCCACAACTTCCTATGTCAAACCATTCAAAAGTTATAGCAGAAAAAAGGGACAACCAATCAGAAGAAGGGGCGGGGCTAATTCAGGCCAATGAAGGTCAAGGACTCCATACGTAATCTGATGACACCACCCACGACTCTCTATGTCAAACCATTCCAAAGTTATAGCAGAAAATCGGGACAACCAATCAGAAGAAGGGGCGGGGCTAATTAAGGCCAACGAAGCTTAAGGACTCATTACAGATTCCCATGACGCCACCCACGACTTCCTATGTCAAACCATTCAAAAGTTATAGCAGAAAAAAGGGACAACCAATCAGAAGAAAGGGCGGGGCTAATTCAGGCCAATGAAGGTCAAGGACTCCATAAAGAATCTGATGACCCCACCCACGACTCCCTATGTCAAACCATTCCAATGTTATAGCAGGAAATCGGGACAACCAATCAGAAGAAGGGGCGGGGCTAATTAAGGCCAACGAAGCTTAAGGACTCATTACAGAGTCCCATGACACCACCCACGACTTCCTATGTCAAACCATTCAAAAGTTATGGCAGAGAAAAGTATTCTGGGGGGCGCTGTTGAGCCGTTAGGCCACGCCCATTAATGCAAACCATGAAATATCAAATTTATCGCCAAGTCTGGCTTGCATGCAAAATTTGGTGACTTTTGGAGAACTATCAAATATGGACCAATTACATGAAGGGGGGGCGCGCCTTTTGGCGTCTAGCGTCGCCACGGTAATACTTTTGAAAGAGAAAAGTAATGCGTGGTGTCGCAGGATGTAGACGCACATTTTGATGTATAACACACCTGGGTGCACGTTACGGTTCGGGCTGAATTAACTGCCGAAGGAATGGCATAAATTTCGCCAAAATGACACAATTTATTCAAAATGGCCGACTTCCTGTTCGGTTTCGGCCATGGCGCCAAGAGACTTTTCTTTTAGTTGTGACATGATACAGGTGTGTAGCGATTTTCGTGCATGTACGTCAAACCGTATTGTGGGGCTTGAGGCACAAAGTTTTCCGGGGGGCGCTGTTGAGCCATTTTGCCACGCCCATTAATGCAAACCATGAAAGATCAAATTTATCGCCAGGCCTGGCTTGCATGCCAAATTTGGTGCCTTTTGGGGAACTATCAAATATGGACCAATCAGATGAAGGGGGGGTCCACTTGTTGGCGTCTAGCGTCGCCACGGTAACACTTTTGAAAGAGAAAAGTAATGCGTGTAGTCGCAGGATGGAGACGCACATTTTGATGTATAACACACTTGGGTGCACATTACGGTTCGGGCTGAATTAACTTTCGAAGGAATGGCATAAATTGCGCCAAAATGACACAACTAATTCAAAATGGCCGACTTCCTGTTCGGTTTCGGGCATGACGCCAAGAGACTTTTCTTTCAGTTGCGCCATGATACAGGTGTGTACCGATTTTCGTGCGTGTACGACATACCGCATTCTGGGGCTTGAGGCACAAAGTTTTCAAGGGGGCGCTGTTGAGCCATTTTGCCACGCCCATTAATGCAAACCATTAAATATCAAATTTTTCGCCAGGCCTGACTTGCATGCAAAATTTGGTGACTTTTTGGGCACGTTTAGGGGGGCAAAAAGGCCCTCCTTTCGTCAGAAGAAAAAAGAAAGAAAGAAAGAAAGAAAAATTCCTACAGATACAATAGGGCCTTCGCACTGAAGGTGCTCGGGCCCTAATAATAACAGCCTGCATATAACAATGGACAAAGCATTCGGCCACATGTCCTATTGGTTTCTGAACACCAGTTTTGAAGCCAGTCTAAGAATTTTAAATACATATAATCTATAATCTTAAAGACTCAATCCAGAAGTTAGATGGCCGGCGCTTGCGTAATAATATGTGGAAAGTGTGTGTTTTGATGGCAAATTACAGGCTTTTTATTATCAACAAATCTGTTTTTTTGTCACTCAATGCTAATATTCACTGGTCCTGGTGATGTTCTAGGGCATTTCTGAAGTGACCTGGTTGTGTATGTGGATCAAATTTCGATATGGGATGTTACTACAGAACAGCACACTCAGAACACATAAGCACCATTTATGGTTTGCTGTTTAGTAGGTCCGCCTCACGGTCATCAATAAGAACAATATGCCCAGGGTTGTCTGTTTGGAAATGCAAGGCTTCTGTGTGCAATGCCAAGATAAAATTCTAATCAGGGACCTGCCGCAGGAGATTGGTAGGGGAACATTTACCCAGGAGGACAGCTTTAATTACAATTCAGCTCCAAGCCCCAGGCCATCATGCTAACTTTAGACACATCAGGGCAAGAAGGCTGAGAAACGTTTCAGCACAGAAAGTCAGAAAAGGCTTTAATTGGCCCCCTGAAGCACACATAGTAAGAAACCACACACCAAAGCATGTTAAGCTGCTGTAACAAACAGTTTCCAGACTATCTTATAGGGCAAAACTGTACGGGCACAAACAGAATATATGAATAGAAGAAAATCAATCACTGCGTTTACATGCAGTCAATAACCCTTTTAAAACCCGAATATTAGCAATAACCCGGTTTTGAAGAGCCATGTAAACACCAATAACCCCTTTGAATAACCAGAATTTGGGGATATCCTGATGAAACGGAACATTTATTTTCTGCGCATGCTCTTTTCGCAAGGAATCTTGGTCTTTTGAGTCCAGGAAGTACTGGTAATAAACATAGAGAAACGCAAGACCACGCCACACTTTTGAAGTGAGGAGGAGACTAATCATTTTATAAATGTAATGAAGGATATTAACATTTTGCCATTTGTAGACGGTAGAAAGTACCGGGATAGCGAGATTTAAAAGAAGGTGAGCGAAAAGTTGCGCGAAGCAGCATTTGTTTTGAATTTGGATACAGGAAAAAGAAGCGGAAAGGACGGTAATTGTGTCATGACGTTCTCCGTGCGTCGCTGGTTTGATCGAGATATCCCAAATGATTAATTACCATGTAAACAGGGATAACCCTGTTTGCTCACGCATGTAAACGGAATATTACGAATGTTTCAGTAACCGGAATATTAGCAATAACTCGAATTTCGACTGCATGTAAACGTAGTCACTGAAGACTGGCAATTAATTTAAACCTGACACTGGTCATGTTAGATCAATAACAGGAAAACACTAGAAAATCTTAGGGAATTTTAAAAATGGGCATGCCCTACTGCCCATTCGTCCCCTCTTGCTGCTGTTGTTTCGGGTGGTACTGGTTGTGTTTAAGGTTGTTTTGGTTGTGTCGGAGGCGGTTCAATATCTCAAAAGTTGTAAACAACAGCCTAATGAAACCTCGGTATGTCGTAGACCACATCGTCCCGAGTCTTAATATTGAATCGATGTCTCTGTGATATCGTGTTGCGGAGCAACAAGTGTCCAAATTTCCGTTAGCTTGAAAATTAGAATAGTTAAATATCTCAAAAAGCGTAATAGCTAGCATGATGAGACTAAAATATGTTGTAGCACAACGCGTCCCAGGTTTGTCAATGTTGTAATGATGTCTGTATGATAAACTGTTGCCTAGCAACAAGCGTCCAAAATAACATTGATTTTTTTTTTTTAATTGAAAGTTAAATATCGCAAAAACTGTAATAATTGGCATAATAGGTTGTGTTGATGTGTTGATGTATGCTATGTGTGGGTGCACGTTCCGGTTCAGGCTACATTAACGGATAGGTTTTTTTCCCACCATGGTCAAAAGCCCCATCCGAGGCCATTTGGCATGGATTTTGACATAAAATTTCCTTCAATCACAGCTTCATGAAATTTGAATATGTTGAAGTCCACAGCGTGCCGAGTCAGAGAACATTTGTACGATGTCTCTACAATAAACTGTTGCCTAGCAACAAGCGTCCAAAATAAAATGGAATTTTCTTTTAAATTGAAAGTTAAATATCGCAAAAACCGTAATACGTAGCATGATGAGGTTGTACGGTCCGGTCCTTTAGTGCCAATTGGGGCGAGTGTTTGTAAATTTGAATAATGTCTCTACGATAAAGTTTGGCCGAGTAATAAGCGTCCAAATTTTCGCCTTTTTTTTTTGCTTTTTGGCATCTAGCATCTTGCCACGGTAACACTTTTGACTGAGAAAAGTAATTCCCATTGAGGCACGATGGAGACGCATCCAACGATGTATGCCATGCATGGCTGCACGTTGCGGTTAGGGCCGCATTAACGGACGAAAAAGGCGTGTGGAATAAGAAAAATAAGAAATGGGAAACCTTTTCTGTATACTAATATATTTTCCTCGTTTTTTTTTTGCGTGTTTTATTTTTTGGGGATTTTTTTTTTTTACATCAGAGCAGGGTCATGCTGTACACCCGCTGGTGCGCAGTGGTACTTTTGCGAATTTAGCTTGTTAACAAAACGCTAGCAACATTACCCTTTGGGCCATTCTGGACGATTGCAATATGGTCATGCCACTACTTGGCATGCCCATAATAACCACACATTTACTGTATTCACACAATGCACAGAAATGCATTCATTATCAGAAAAATACAGATATGGAAAAGTTAGTTTCTGCTTAAAGATGGAAAGATGATCATATAAATCACACTGAAATGAAATTACCTATTTCCATTAAGTCAAGCTGAATTAAACTTAAACATTATACATTTAAATGGTTATACTTCATACAGAGTTCTTTTCATATTGATGGATGACATCTCAAATGAAAATTGTAGTGCCTAACTTAGTTGAATCCTACATGTTTAAAATGAAAGGCTGACAAGCTTGTGAATGCATGTCTTTGCCTATTGGTCCAGGTGCTTTTTAAGTAAATTAAGACTTGATATTTGACCAATTGAAGGGTCACAACTTCATTATTTTGTCATATTAGACATTTGCATTGAATTTTGCCAAAATAAGTAAATGTAATCCAAAAAAAGTGCCCTATGCTTAATTTGAAATCATTATTTTATAGTTATAAGAGTATACCTATTCAAAAATGGTTGGACAGATGCCTGTCAATGTGAAAACACAAAGCTTTCAAGACACACAATTTTTTATATAAAATTCACTTATGTGTTTATAAACCACTGAAACAAGCTATGATATGGAGCGTATTATACTGTGCTGCATCCATTGCTGCACAAAACTGTAACTTTTACAGTTTTGCTCTAGCTCTAGCCTATAAAGAGCTCCGGACCCCACGTGACTTGTTTTGTTTACAGCACCATGCAAGTCAAAAGTCAGTGTTACTTCAGAGCGTCCGTGTTTACTGCACATTTATACCCAAAAGATAAAGAAAACTATGTTATTAAGACTCAATATGACTGACCCTGATAATGCTCCAGGAGTACTTTTTCAAAGCATCAAAACTGCAACAGAGCTGCCAGACCTCCTGTATCCGGACATCTACAATTACTTGTTCTTTTGTTCAATTTTTCAGGGGATTCTCTGAAAAATTACAAAAGCCTGGAGGGGTAAAAATGGATGCTATGCCCTGGATTTGTGAACAATATTCAGCTTTGGACTCTGACAGCAAAAGATTATTTTATAATCACTGGAAGGGTAAGTGGCACTTTTATCCATTTAATTACCGAAGGTTCTAAATAAAGGTACAGCACCAGCAGTCAGTGTAGGGTAATATAATCTACATGTTGATTAGGATTAAATGTTACTGTGGATTTTCGCCTGATAAATTAGACTCTGTTAACTGTGTGAATGAAATGAATTAATCAATTTCATACATCTATGATAAATAGTTATCATGCAGGTGACTTTATTAAAACATTTTTCAGGTGAGTCATTCACAAAGACTAAATGATCCTCATGAAGGCATGGATAGTGGTCAGAAAGGATGGTGTTGTGCTTGAAGCATCTGCAACTGCACAGCTGGAGTCCCTGAGAGCTTCTCTCATGTGTCAGCTGTCTTGGTTGCACGTTTTATGGCATAAATCCATTTATCTGGCCTCTCTTGATCTTTAGGAATCCGATAAAAAGCTCTATCTGGTCCCCTTTTTCTAATATTCTGGCATCCCGGTGCAGAACAACTATCGGGCATTTTTACTACCGTTTACAGACTTTCTTTCAGAGCTAGAATCTAATGGACCAAGAAAGAATAAATTGTGTAAACATTGCAGTCATTTTGAGGTCATAAAAATTCAACACAATCACAATTAGCATATTGGAGGTTCAGTGCCAACTTCAATATCTGGAGAGACACTTTTCTGATTAAGAAACAACCGCTTAAGACAGCTGTATTCGTCTTTAGTGCTGATGGCTATTTGTTTTATTTACATACAAACTCACATCTATCCATCTGAGGAAAATAAACCTGAGGGTAAACCTGAAAGGTGCTGATGTGATACCACTGAGTTTGAGTGCCATACCTGCAGTGCAGCTTCTGCCTCTTCAAGAGCTGGCCGGGCAGCTTCAAGCTTTTCCTCAGCGATGGCCTTGTCAGCTGAAATGCTGTCCACTATAGCCTGGGCCTTGTCCTTTACTTTCTGAACCTCTATCTTCACCCCCTCTGCAGCCTGAGCTTTTACTGTCACCTCCTTCAGCACCTACAAATATCATTCAACAAGCTCATTAAGCAGGTAAATCTTGACTTTCATTACATTTTCACAAAAGCAAAAAAAAACAAAAAACATGGTGAAGTTATTTTACAGCTTACCATATATAAATATGTAATATAATTTGTTGAAACATCAAATTAAGACATACTGTTTGAGAGGAATACTGCCATGAAAGCAAAAAACTATAACAATCAGGAAACATCAAACTACTGCACATGCACCCAAATGAAACTGTCATAAATTAATCCCATTGTACATGGATTTGTCATTTCCCTGATGGCAAGCCCCCATGTTGGTACACCAAAATATAATAACCATAAAGTACTGACTGGAAAGCTTACACTCACTTAAAATATTTTTACTACATGAAACACTGGAGAATTCCACTGAAAGAATTCATATTTATTTAATCATTAAAGCAACAATATTAATTTCATAGCTCAATGATACAAATCATTCACTTTTTCTTTAAATATATATATATGAAAAAAAAAATCATAAATAAACAAATCTCATCCTACCATGTCTGCTTTGTCATTGGCAACCTGTAGCTCTTTCTCTTTGACCTCCAGCTCTTTGCTGAGACTTGCTACAGACTCTGATGCCTCTTTCAGCTTTTGTAAACCCGTGTTCATCCTAGACAGGACACATATGCAACAGTCAGTATAGCCACATGTGATAACTACATGCTACTATATCAGCACCCAGGGTCCTGCTGTTATAAGCAACCACAGAGTTTTTGAGATGAACTACTTTACAATGAGCCTGAATGGCTGCTCTCTTCAGTCCCGCTGGTGAAAAGACGTGTTCATCATTACAGGCTTTTCATTTTCATCAGCTGTCGATAAATATCATGACTTAATGGGATCAAAGTCATAACAAAGAAAAACAATTAAATGCTGCTCGGATCTGGGATAGATTTCAATGCTGTAGTTAATTCTAAACTCTCTACATGGCTAATGGGTCTGTATAGACCTTTCAGACAGCTAATTTCAAAAGATTGCATCTGGACTGACCATCACAGTCACAACAATAGGGAGAATTTACTGAATCCATGCCCATTTTATTTGTTGACTCTGTAAATATACATTAGAAATAATAAAATAAAGAAAAAAAAACTCTTAACTAAGGCAAAGTGAAAGTCATCTTAAAACCAGTGAAGGTTAATAAGCTTATATCCTACTGCATCTATTACTGAAGAAAATCTTGAAAGTCTGTTTACCTGTTGGCCAGAGTTTGCACCTCAGACCTTTTCTCCTTATAGATGGACTTGTAACCCTGAATGAAGGACAGGTAGGACTTGGGCGTGACATGGGTGGAGCGCCGGTACCTAAATTCAATTTAGATTGCATAAAATGAATTCCATGACGTATTAAAAAGTAGAAACAAAACTATCTGCACAATATTTGAATATTAAGCTTTTGTTGTGTGCTAGATGATTAATGAATTTCCCTTCAGGGATTAATAAAGTATATATACATTTATTCAATTTAGAGAAAATTGGGAAAGGTACATTTTAAAATAACATTTTGGCTCCCATGTACAGTCTGGGGCTGCAAGATTCCATGTCATTCAACATACATAGCGACATAACTGTAGTTCATATTGATAAAATCAAAAATGACCCACACATACAGTCAGTTAGATGACATACTGCACCTTTGGAAGTAGTCAACACACTTTTCTGCAACACCATCCTGGAAGGAACCCATACACTGGACTACTTCTCTTTTGACCTGAGGCGAGCAGTCTATGTCATAAACAGATAGAAAGTGCTCCGAAACTAAAGGAAAGGAAGAATGAAAACACACAATATGTTGAATTTAAAACACAAAGTGGAGTAAGCTAAGGTGGCAACTTCAGACAAAAATATAACTATCTAAACTTTGCCACCAGCATTCAGTTTTTTTCCCCAGCATAAATAAATTACATCTGCTAAATACAATAATTTAAATCTACAAAATAAATGAGTCAAACGTAAATATTTTAGAATGGTTGTTTGTAACCGTTTGTTGTTAACTACCCGTTGGCCCTGTGCTCTCCTCCACTCTTAATCCCCGCGTTCTTTAGATTTTGTTAGTTTGGGTTTATTTTCATCGTGTATACACTTTGCCTAAATATTATCTGGAATTGTCATGTGCTTTTTGTTGTCCAGTTCCTTTAGGTTTTTCATCCCATTTAAGGTTTACTTAACAGAGCTCTAGACAAGTGCTGCACCAGTGGCAGCTTGGAGAGCTACTGTAGCTGTCTTACTTTCATCTTCAAAAAAGTCTACTTACTGTAGCTTTTATTTTATTTTAAAACATAAATGTATGAAACACAATTTTATTCTGACTTGGATGTTATGCTGAGGAATGTCCAATGATACTTCAGTTACTTTACACATTTGTTGTAACAACGAACACTGATGCTCTCAAGTCTCACGCATTGAGCATGAGACACACACATTTCAACAAGTTCACACGCCACACACAAGATTTCTCACGCTGAGAAATGAACTTCACCGAACAGTAATTCCAACAGCAGTCAGGAGACTTGTTTGCGTTTGCTCTGTTAAGTATTATTCATTAGAAATGAACTGCAGAACATGAAGACAACACTGCTTAGTGGCTTCTGACAGGACGTACCATTCGACAACAGCCCAGTCCCGAAAAATCTACCCGGAACTCTCGCTAATGGAAACGTGCCTTTTGTGCAAACATATTTAAGCAGATCTCCATTGGTCATACTCAAATTCGCCTTCATTGTTGTTTTGAAGCCTTTTCAGCTCAACCTCTACTTATTCAAGCCAAAACATTGCATGATTGTCCAAACGTTTTGAGTGGTATTTAGCAAACACGGGAGACCGCTGTCATCTTGCAGGTAGGAATTACTGCTGCAGACCAATTAGAAATTTCAACAGTTCTACCTCATTCACAACTCAGTGATAAATCAGTGTTATGATATCCTAGGTTTAACCCATATCCCTGATTTTGTTGTACTGTGAAAAACACTACTATAATACTTGTTTATGTTGGGAAAACAAATGCTCCCATGAGAGAAAATAAACCACATCAATATGAAACTAAATGTGTCCCCATGTACCTGCAACAAGTGCATCTTTTGGCCAGCGACTGAACCAGTCCATGGTGCAACCAGATATCAGTGCTGGAAACTTCAGTGCACGATTGCGGAACTTTTCCCCAACTGGAGAAAAGCACAGGACAACATGGAGATTGTGTCTGACCCGAGACATGAAGTATTCATAGAGGTTTTCATTGGTCGGTGGTCGCCTGGGAAACTCGCGCCTCATTACTGGGATGAGATCACTGAGAATCTCGTCCATCTCATCCCGGGCAAATAAGTTGGACACCTGAAGATAGAAAGACATTATTCTGTTACTTATAATCAAATTAATATCTAAGATCTTTCTAAACCAGTGTGCACATACGTATTTAAAAGCTTCATAAAACGAAATCCTGAAACATTATTTCATGCTTTACAGTATTTATTGTGTGCAAAATGTAAGAGCAAACTATAGATTTGATCTAAATATAAGTAACAACAGATGAAAAAATAAAACAACCAATCTGTAAAACGAAGCCCCTATGATACATAAATATACTACATTACAGGGTAATTACATGTTATTCATTAAGATAAATATCTATAATTCATCCTTGTCTCTAGCTTTAAATGTCTACCCCCATTCCCTTGTTTAGTACTTTAATGTTACTAAACATTAAAAGCACTAATACGCATGCAATCTAATTAGATTGCATGCAAGTTCAATCAATTGCAACATTCATGCAAGTAATAACGCCTGCTTGGTGACATGCAGATTTAGAAAAGGTGGATGTAATTCCCTTAGCTTTGGCGAGTAATATTAAAACCAACATTTTTAAAATGTTTGCTGAACACAAACTCAATCCTTTCAGAGTTTTTCCCCTTTCATCCCATGAAATCCCTGGACAGCAAGGAAAATGACATAACTGAGAGAAAAGGAGTGTTTGAGGAATTGTGCTGAGCAACAATGTGTTTAACCATCTGCTAGGTTACTCTCACAGAAACATTTGCTTGCTGTTTAATTTTTAGTTCCGTCTCTGTCACCTCCATCACTGTTTCTTCTTCACTTTTATCTAGCACTACTGCAACCCCACCTCTTTCTCCCATATACACAAACATGAACCTCAAACCGCTCACAAACCCATAATTAGCACCCAAACACAGTATCTGTTCTTCCATGATCACCACTTCAATTTAACTCCCCTGGTGAAGCAACAGCTGCTAAAAATTGTAATCCAAAGAGGGGGGTAGAAAAAAAGGTGACAAACGAGACAGGGAAAAGGAGGAGGGAGGGAGAGAGGGAGGATACACCAAGATGAAAAGACTGAGGAGCTCGGGGCTGCACCAAAGAAAATGGGAAAGGAGAGAAAGAAGATTTAAACAACATTTTAAGGTAGGGAGAACTGTTTGGAGATGAGGTGAAAATGTCTTTTCCACGTGTGTGTTTCTGACCTCTCCTGACGACAGGACGTTGTTCATATACTCAAGGAAGGACTCGTCTCTGATTTCATTGTCGGTAAAGATGAAGGTGACGCCTTTTCCCTGCTGGCCGGCTGTTCTGTACAAACCTTTCAGGTCATCCATCAGGTTGGTTGTATTGTATGAACTGGAAAAGAACAATAACATACACATTTTATTTTTTCTCAGTTTAATAAAAGTAATTTTGTATTTCTAATAAAGGAGTCAGGGTGCAATTATTGTATAAGACCGGAAAATGTATTTATTTAAACTCTTTTAAGAGTGATGTGAAAATAATTTATAACAGCCTGACAAAAGCTGTTTGTTACATTCATCTATGAGTCAACGCTGCAAAGGGTCTTTCGTTCACATATCTGGGTCAATGCCATCACCTCATGGCAAAGACAAAGAGTCTCCACACCAGTGGATCACTGTATTTTTAGCCGTTCTGATCGGCTTTACTGTCACCTTTTCCAGCTGACAGAGAACTGAAAGTCAACACTTTTCTAAATTGTAGTACATAGTTGGATTACCAATGATAAAAGGGTTTGCTACATCTTGTTTTAAGCCCCAAATCCAGCATTGGCGTTTTAGTCTTGAAGGTCCAAAAAGCGACATTGCTTGGAGATGGTCTGAGAGGCCCTGCTGACTCAGTCTTACACCTTTGGGATGAACATGAGCGTTGTAACTGAGTGAACTTTTAACAGTAGCTCGCTCAATCCTGATATATTGGGAAATTTTGCAAGTCTAAATATTCAAAATCATAACAAAACAAAACAAGTGAGCCGAGATCGCCTAGGAGAGGTGGTCTCAGCTCGCTTCCATTCCAGACCTGGAGCGGTTTGTTTGCAGTGAGAACATAATCGACACAGCAACCAACACAACTCACTCATAACCATTGTTGTTTTTCCCGGGGTACGGAAGAAGAAACTCCTTCCGCGTTCATTTCTGACCAATGAGAGAACAGTTGGTTCGCGCATTGCATTTGTTAACAGCTTTGAACCGCTACAGACGGTTGCCTTGTGAACACAAACGCCACAAACGAAAAACGAAACAACTGTATCGATTTAGCCCCTGAACAAAACAAACGGGCCACAGGTCTGAAAGCACCCATAGATATAATCTGATGCACTTGGAAGCCTCCACAATTTCAGTTACTTATTGCTTCTGATACAAAGAAAGAACTCTTAATTTACAACCAGAACAAACTATATGTGGACAATTCATCAGGACCCAACATCATAATGACCATAGTTGGATTTCACTAAGGACCAGAATAATTGCCTTACGCTTTGGGGTTGTTTTAAGGATTAATACTGGAATTATTCACAGAACACAGTGGACTATTCTGGAAACTACCACACAAAGGGCTGGACATCTAGGACCTAATGCAAGTCTTGGGCATATTATTGGAACATGGTTTAAAGTATCAAGGGACATGCAAAAACATTTGAATAACTATCTAATTATTATTAGAATCTATTGGACCCCATGTAAAATGGCACAGCTAGGACTTAGAAACTGAGTTTCGTTGAAGATGTGATACTGCAGCTGGCACTGTCCTACATATGCTTTTGCCCCATGATAGATTCTTTATGGTCTTAGATTATCTCTTTTTCAATACTGCAATTTCTGGTCCGGTACAGCCTCTGCTGATCTGTCTACTTGGTGTGCTACCAAAGGAAAATGGGCTTAATGTCCACCGGATGTCATGGTGCAGGACAGCACTTATCACTGTTTGCACTAATCTGGATTTGTATACATGTACAGCAGGGCAAAAAAGTATCTAGTCAGCCACCAATTGTTCAAGTTCTCCCACTTAAAAAGATGAGAGAGGCCTGTCATTTTCATCATTGGTACATTTCAACTATGAGAGACAGAATTGGGGGAAAGAATCCTGGAAATCACATTGTAAGATTTTTATTGGATTAATTGGTAAATTCCTGGGTAAAATAAGTATTTGGTCATCTACAAACAAGCAAGATTTCTGGCTTTCACAGACCTGTAACTTCTTCTTTAAGAAACTCCTCTGTCCTCCACTCGTTACCTGTATTAATTTCACCTGTTTTAACTCGTTATCAGTATAAAATACACCTGTCCACAACTTCAAACAGTCACACTCCAAACTCCACTATGACCAAGCTGTCAAAGGACGTGAGAAACAAAATTGTAGACCTGCACCAGGCTGGGAAGACTGAATCTGCAATTGGTAAGCAGCTTGGTGTGAAGAAATCAACTGTGGGAGCAAAATCCCAGAACCACACAGGGAACCTAGTGAATGACCAGTGAAGGACCAAAGTAACAAAGGTACCATCAGTAACACACTACGCCGCCTGGGACTCAAATCCTGTAGTGCCAGACAGAAGAGGATAGAGAGAACGTTATATGGTCAGATGACAGCCCCAAAACATCACTGCTGTAGAGGAGATCTGCATGGAGGAATTGGCCAAAATACCAGCAACAGTGTGTGAAAACATTTGACCTCTGTCACTGCCAACAAAGGGTCAATAACAAAGTATTGAGATGAACTTTTGTTATAGATCAAATACTTATTTTACACTATAATTTGCAAATACATTCTTTAAAAATCTGACAATGTGATTTTCTGGATTTTTTTTTCATTTTGTCTCTCATAGTTGAGATATACCTGTGATGAAAATTACAGGCCTCTCTTATCTTTTAAAGTGGGAGAACTTTCACAACTGGTGTCTGACTAAATACTTTTTTCCCCACTGTATATGCCTTGGTATTTGTATAGATATAAGTGTGCACACACTATATGTATATAACACTAACTGTGATGGACTAGTCCTGGTAGAGAACAGTGACAGTCATGACGGTCAGAGCCATGCAGAACAGGAAAGGAAAAAAGAAATTAAATGACAGGGGTGTTACTCACTGGATAGACTCAGCTAAATGAGGGCCAGAGCTAGGTAAAGCTAGGTATTATGAATACATATTGTCTACTTCCACTTCTATATTGCACCTGAGAGCTGGAGAATTAATTTTCCTTATAAGACATAAATGTTTAAATTCTTATACTACATGTGAGCATCACCGTGTTAGAGTAATTTGGAAGATCTTGTATCCAGCTATGAACGAAGCCAGTCTGGTTAGGCTCTGTTTTCCAGATCCCCCGACACCCACCAACAGGGCATTACCTCCAGGTGTCCGGATTATCCTTGACACCTGAACACAAAACCACATGCAGAATTAGGATCCGATAAGCAGGTATTTTTGAAGAATTGTTTAAACAAAAAGAAGATAAGCAACAATAAAATATATACAGTAGGAAATAGTGTAAGTGCCCATGAGCAAGCTAAGATAAAGAAAGTAAAATTGGCTTAAATATCCACTTTTCAATTCTTTCCACAAAAAAATAACTTAATGTGCTTTTTTTTTATTACAATTATAGCTTTAACCTTTAAAGACGTCTGTAAAGTACCTTAATCAGATGGATCATTGCGTCCTGAAAGAAGACCATGTCCATGCCAGTTCCCCTGATGCTTTCGTTGTAGTGGCACAAGAACATGTTCAGACGGTCCTTTAAGCTCTCAAATGATTCAATAGGCTCGTACACCTTGGGCATATCAAAATCTGAGCTTTCTGGCTCTTCTCCTGAGGAAAGGTTTTTTACATTTAAAATGTTCACAATTAAAGATGGAGAAATATTTATACAGTGTAGAAATTTTCCATAACTGTGAGTTTTTTTTTAAATTTTCTTTAGTACCTGTGACTTCAGGGGCATCTCGTAAGAAGTCAACAAAATATCTTTCCACTCCACAGTCCACTATATTCTTGCGCTCCTCCCCGAGCTCCTCTTCCACCAACTTTGCCAGAGTCTGATCAAACCACTCCACATCGTCAGGCATTGTAAATCTATCAGCAATCACACGTTTGCACTCATGCTTCCACAGCATCAGCAAAACCTGGAAAATCATGTTTCTGTGTTAATGTTCTTATTCAATAAAGAAAGGCAGGTAAGGGTTCAAATTCAGCTGCATTTTATACACCCCTACAATTGGAAAGCAAAAACCTGTTCATTTGTTGACAGTTGTTCAGCTAAGTGGACTGTGTTGTAAACTTTACAAAAATGTGAACCATATTTGGCTAGATAACCTGATGTGGAAAATATATATCTTTATCCATTTATTAAGGCATCAAGCCAAGAACTTACATTGCAATGTCAAATTATAAATACTTTTTTTTTCTGCTTTATTCTTCCCTACCAACACACAAACTTGGAGTGCTCCCTGATACTATAAATGTCATAATGACTCATGTGGTCACGCATTAGCACTACAACATACAGGTAAGTAAAAATTCTCATCTTTCTGCCAGGCTCTTACTTCTCTTTGTATTAAAACCAATGACATGGTGAAAAATGAGACTTGTAACCCATTTACTACATTCTCATCCTAAGATAAACTTACAGTTTTTAGATCTTCAAGGGCTTTCCTTTTATTTTGGATCCAATGAAGTATACCTTAACTTGGCACTAGTTTGCCTTGTTCGAGTTTTATGTCATGTACAACTACACTCATAAAAGAAAATTCCAATAGGAATAGAAAGGTTGCAGAATGTAACGACAAAGTGAACCTCTTCTTACTTGGACAGAGTCCACCACCTCTGCACTTGTGCTGAGCATGCCTTGCCAGACCCTGGACAGATCCCTCAGATTGAAGACGTAGTGGAACTTTGCAGGCGTTGGAAGCATCTTGAGCTTGGTCAGCTGCCAAAGCCGGCGGGTCAGAGCTACCAGCCGAGGCATGGTGCTCTGAACGTCCTCAGTGAAACCACGGTGTGCACAGAAGTGGCCCTCACCGATAACACCTGGAGGACAATATCCATGGTTAGGTTAGATTTAAAGTTTTATCTAAAGTAGAGAATGCATTATGAAATAACATCTTTGGTTTCATTGGTTCATACATTTATCAGTAAATAAACTGAGTTAAATCTTTTCATTATTAGTGTCCTTGATCACGCTTGTATTTGTAGTACTCCCATGGGACACAAACAAATTGGCACTGCTACAGTAAACACTATACATCAATAATAATTCTTACACTATTTTACTCACCAAATATCTTATCCATAGAGGCATTGGAGGGTAGGGTGCAGTTAAAGATGGAAAACTGCCTTTTCAGTCTTTGTGGAATGTCATTACGCCCCCCACCTGGATGAATCATGGCTGCCAGAAACTGAACATCAACTATATTGGTGAACTCTCCGGGTTTCTCCAGGTTGAAGAAGCCGTTCTGCTCCATCAGCTGCCTTACAATTTCATTAGTGACCTATAATGGAAGGCGCAAAGTAAGCTTTAATGTCCACATCATATTAAACTAACAAAATAATAATAAACAAAAAAAAACTACTTCAAATAAATGATTGTTTAAAAGTTTTTTTTGTGGAAATTCAACAAACGTAATACAACTAGAGATTTTAGAGCAATCTCCAACCTGGTCTCCCCACTCATTGATGACAGGCATGTTGATGTCATCAATAAATATTGACATTTTCTTCCCAGCAGGGGGCCCATAGGTTGTCCCCATCCTTTTATCCACATAGCTTTCTACTGTCCTCTAAAAGAAAACCAGGGTTGGCAGAGGGGGGAAAAAGCAAATGGTGAGAGAAACACAATAAAACAATGGGTAGCGAAAGATAAGTTCTGCATTAGACATAATTCATTGTGATAGCTTGATCATGGTGCAGCTAAGCTATACTAAGGCAAAAGACAGAGGTGATTTATCCAACCTGCAACCTCTTAGTGATCAATGACCTCACACAAGTTCAGAACAATGCATGTAGAATATAAAAAAAGCAAAGAATGAAGCACTACGCTGTTATATACTGTATAAATGAATGAGAGGAGAAATAAACAGATTGTGATGCTTCACCTGGAACATGAGTGGTGTAGTAGCAGAGGAAAAGTTGAGACTTTTGCCCTGTTGCGTCTCCGGGTCATACTTTGACATGTAGCCCTTGATGATAACGGTCTTGGCTGTTCCTTGCTCTCCAATCAGCAAAACAGCCTGTAAGAAAGAAATATGTTTCCAACTGGTTTTTGCAGGGGAAAAAGGGACCAAACATAAATAGGTATTCATTTTTCTTTTGATAAAATAATTATTATTTTATCAACAGAAAACAGTGTCTCAACTGATAACCTTATACTCATATTAGAAAAATGTGTCAGTCAGTACTTTCAGTCAGTCAATAAACATAACATACATACATATATAGATACATGCCAGTGTGAGTATTTTTATATTGTTAAGTTTCTTGGCTAAAACCTTTTTTAACACTTAGATATACACTAGATCTGTTAAATTTACCTTGCCCTGTTTCGCAATTGTCTGAATTAAGAAGTCTGTTCTAACATTGTCCACGTTGGGAACCAAGATGGAGCTGTACTCTGGGGTGACGTCAGATGGATAGACATATTCCTCGACTCTAGAGCTCCAGTGGGCCCAACGACCTGGAAGACAAGACATTTTCATACATTTAAAAGAAAATGTATGGTCTACCAGTACGTACAAAACATGACAGTGATGCTTTCATGTAATCTTCCAAAAGTATAACATTTTCACTTTGCATTGAAAGACTTTTTCTTCTTTCTTTTTTTTTCTAAAAATGGCATCGACATCATCTGTTCTTGAGTGCATGATTACCATCTGCTGCGACGTAGTAGTCAAACATGGTGCCCTCACTGTCAGGAGGAATATCTGGCAAATTCAGACAGATGCTGTCATTTCCTCTAAACCAGGATTCCATTTTCTTCCGGTCATCCAGCTCAAGCAAGGCACCAACACTCCACATGAGGGCAAAGACATACAGTCGCTCCAGGTGCTCTCTAGATAATTCCCCCCACTGCTCCTGCATAAAGCAAAAAAATAAATACATTGAAAAAAAAAAGAGAGATTATGAGGGGGGAAAAAGAGATTGCTTTTCCATGATTTATTATCTTGAACAAATACATAAAAAAAAAGAAAAAGAAAAAGCAGTGGTTGTTGCCAGCCTATACAGCATAGATAGGTTGCATATAAACAGTTTGAGTTGCTGTGAAGTTTTCCTTATTTTGCTATGTTTCAGACTCGTATGCGAAAACTTAAATCAGTTAACACAACTTTCCAGGAGGTATAAATTGAAAGTCTATTAAAATAATATTCAACTAAAAAAAATATCCCCTACAGATTATCAGCTCTACGTGGTTACGTAACTGGATGCCTTCTCTCCTTGTCCTATCTAAGGCTTATAAGCATCTAAAAGGGATGATGAGCAGAGGGAGGCGTCATGCCTGGATTTGGGACTTACATGTTGCTTGGGAGAATCTTTTAAGCTTAACCAGTTCCATGATTGGGAGTGTCGGTGCACAAACCTTTGGAGTTTTGTCAAGCGATGTTCAATTGGCTTTAAGTGCAGAATTAAACTGGGTCCCTCCAGGATTTTTATTTCTTTGTTCATATATTCTTGGGTTTTATTGGTGGTATGCCTCAGAATGTTGCATTGGTAAAATGTAAACCCAACATTCTGAGCCCTTAAAAGTTTTTTGTATTGCATTTTTCCAAATCCATCATTCCCTCTATCTTACTCACTTGAATAAAAAACAATATGACTTCTGTTCTTGATTTTATTTTTTAGAAATGTAACAATCAGCTTTGAATTTAAGCCTGGTTACCCCTTTAAATTCCGACCACTCTTCTCTGACGTCAGTCTAGTTTGATAAGAAAAAAAATGATTAAAATAATAGTCCACTCAAACACAAAAACATGGAATAAATTGAGTACTGTACTTCCAAATAAGTGAATAATAAGTAGTAAAAACTAAGTACAGAAAATGAACCAAGTAAATCAAAAAGGTCCAAACAAAACCATCACAAATGAAATATGATAAAATTAAATCTTAGTTACGCCCATGTACATTTGCCAACTTCTTTTTAAAATTCCAATTCAATTCTATTTTCAAAGTCCAAAAAGAAAAAAATATGTCCATAAACTCTGTCCAAAGAAAAATAACTAATTGCAAATATTCCATTCAGGAAAACGAAAAAAATTATCCAAACTGGAACCGACTCGCCGGTAGTAAATGAGGAGACTCTGACCGGCTTTGGAAACCTTCCAGTTCATATAAATACATTTAAAAAAAAGAAAAGAAAAAGCTACAGGGTCCTCCATTTTGCAGTGGGACAATTCCCTCTAGCCGGGGCTCTTCAGTGGCCTGACTGACCCGCATGTCAAAAAAAAAAAAAAAAAACACAGCGGAATACATTGGTGCAGCTGATTGGCCTGCAGAAACTGGCACCGCCCACAAATAGAGTGATTTGTATTCATTAGTTATCACTGTGGTGATTGAAAATAAAACTTGACTTTGTCATTTTGAACAAACTGATCAACATGAAAAAACTACAAAAAAAGGGAGTTCAGTCACCTGCAAAATCACTTAAGTTTAATAAATTACAGACACAGGGGACACAGGTGTGTTACAAACTGCAAACTTTTATCTGATAGCTTGATGATCACTGTTGAGATTCTCCATGAGCCTTTTTATGTAGCTGTAATTATGGCCATGGCACAACTCCTGTCAAAACATTGTATTTAAATGTTGCTTCTTTTATAAGTTATACAGGTAGCTATACACATTTTTACTGTATTGTTAAACCTCACATCACCCCAAACATAGAACTACAAATTGATATTCTTGGTATACAGTAGGACACATTTGGGGCTTCCTGGTATAACCTGGACAAAAGTAAACAACCATCCATCCATTTGCAATACCCGTTTATCCTTTGCAGGGTGACGGGGGTCTGCTGGAGCCTATCCCAGCTCATTACAGGTGAGAGGCAGGGACAGGTCACCAGTCTATCACAGGGCCACATATACAGATAGACAACAATGCATACTCACACTCACACCTGCAGGCAATTTAAAATCACCAATTAACCTACTACACATGTTTTTGGACTGTGGGAACAAGCCGGAGTAACCGGAGGGAACCCACACAAGCACGGGGAGAACATGCAAACTCCACACAGAAAGACCCCCGGTGGGCCAGGGAGTCGAACCGGGGACCTTCTTGCTGTGAGGCAACAGTGCTACCCACTAAGCCACCATGCTGCTGAAATTAAACATTTAAGTTAATAATATGTGATAAACTGACAGTGTGATATTTTGTCATTGTCCACATCTGTGCCCGTCCAACACAGAAAATAGTAGCAAAACTGCCAGTGAAGAGGGTTTTATTAATCAACGTTAAATGCTGATGAGAGAACTTTTGGTTTAATTAGTTTATCAGTGTATTTATGTGGTTTGCTGTAAATTATGTGATTGTAACTATTTATCCTTGCTGGTTAATTGCGTTTTACGTCTGAGGTTAGGACAGTCCAGTAGTTATAAAGATGAACTGGTAGCAGATACAGAGCAACAGCAAGTGATTGTTTCAAGAATGACACATTAACAGTAAACATAAACAGAATACAAATATTTGGTGACAGTCCTATTGATTAGTTTTTCTTGATGTAATGATTACACTCTTTCCCCTTATATCTGGGTCTTCTCAGGGTAATCTCAGCCTGTGTGTCGCTGAGAAAAAACAAGATGTTGGTTTAAGTTTGAATTATGTATGAAATCGTATATGTTAATTTTATTAATATAAAATAGAGCTGCAACGATTAATTATTACTAAATTACTAATTAATGGCAAACTATTTTGATAATCAACTCATTGTTTTGAGTCTTTTATGTGAAAGAATAAAAAGTCACAATTCTCAGATTGCAGCATCTCAAATATGAATATTTTCTGGTTTCTCTAGTCTATGACAGTAAATTGAATATCTTGGGACTGTGGACTTTTGGTTTGTACAAAATAAGACATTTGAGGATGTCTTCTTGGGCTTTGGGGAACAGTGATCAACATTTTTCACAATTTTCCCCATTTTATAGACCAAAAGTCAAATAGATTTAGTTATATTTTTGTTTACATTTTGTATCCGTAGCAGCTAAATACCAGCAGCAATTTACAATTGTGTGTGCATGGATTTGTGATTGTGTGCAGCACCTGCTCAAGTGCCAGCATATGTGTGTATGTAGGGGTGGCCTGAGTGAGTGTACGACTCCCAGCCCTGTACCCAGGTGACAGAAAAGAGGAAGATGAAGTAGCCCTTCAACATCAAATAAAATAGTCACATTTAACCAGGTGGTGCGTTAACCTTGCAAATAAGTTTTGTTTGTTTGTTTGTTGTTTTTTTCCCTAAGTACAGTACACCTATAGTAACACATTTATCTACTGTTTTGTGGCTTTGTCACAACAATAATGAAGGTTGTTGTGCTCTTGGGCATTTTCACAAAACGGGAATATTCCTGAATTTTCTTTCTTGAATGTGCGTATCAGGTCTTCAAAAAATTCTCTCCAGCAAATGGTTTGTTTTTTGTGTTTGTTTTTGGTTTGACATACACCGCCCTTGGTGTTATCTTGCCAAGCATTGTAAAATAACATTAGCACAGAAAGACTGGAAGAACATTTTGAAAAATAAACCTTTAAATATTGACATATGGTACTGTACATTTTTCAGTAATCAATGGTTCAAATTTTGACTTGAAAGGATGAGATTTTACTCTAAACTGTAAGAGCATTTCACATTTTTCCATTGTATAAGTGATGATGAATCAGGTTCGTCATTTGTTAACTATTTAATTTTTGATTCATATAATAGCTACTATTATAGGCTAATATAAAATAAAAGATGGCAGCCTCTATAAAGACTGATAAGGGGGAAAATTATGATATTATAGGGGTCATAACCATTTCCATCTCCATTGCACATTATAATTTTTTCTCAGTACATCATAGAACATTAATGTTTAATATTAACAATGCAATTAAGTAGACAACTATTTTATTCTCTTGAATAATGTTAATTTAAGTTAATGTAATGTAGTTGCAAGTTATGATTGACAACGAGTTTCAAAAAGGTTTCACAACTTCACTTCACTTCATTGATTCTCCAGACATGAAATGTCACGTCTCTTGGACTAAGGGCCTGAACTTGTGGGTGAGGTTGAGAGGTACTGGCTACTGTATATATAGGCTCACCTCTACGCTCAGTATGGGTTCTGGGAGCAATCGCCTCGAGAGGGGCTGGACCTTGTTCCACTCGGGAGATTCCCATGGTGAGAGGAATGAGGCTGGAGTGGGATTTCAGCCCCACAGGTTCTAAATGTTGTTTGTGCTTATGCACCAAAAAGCAGTTTGGAATACCCAGCCTCTTGGAGTCTCTGCCAGGTGTGCTTGCAAGTGCTCCTAAAGGGGATTCCACTGCCCTTTTTGTTGACTTCAACACACATGTGGGTAATGTTACCTGGAAGAGTGGGATTGGGGGGAACAGCTTCTCTGATCTGAACCCGAAGAACTGTATCAGTAGAAAAAAGTGTCCGGTGACAGATTTGTGCACTCAGACAGTGGACAGTTTAGCTTGTTTAGTTTAGCACCTGATAATACAGTAGTCTGGAGGCTTCTGTGAGAAGCAAGACAAGGTTTTTGAATGACTATTGATGCTACTGTATGTCAGCCTTATACATAAAAGGAGGGTCTGGACCCTCCTGACATACATAGACGTCAAATGTGACTTTTGTAACAAAACATTCCATTTTTATTTCTATTTTTACTTGCACAGTCATTGTTTTTTGGTAACATGACTAAATATTTAATCAAATGTACAGTAAATGCTGTTTTCTATGCAGTCTGTTTTCATGAAAGGAGATTCAAGAAAGCTGCAATCCTACCTTTGTTGGAATGAGTCCCTGCAGCATGTTTATGCACTGCATGATGACAAAGGCCTCCAGCATATCCATCTTGAACTCCAAGGACTGCATACTGAAGCGATATAGTTCAGAGAAGGAGGAGAAGAGCTGCCTCAGTACCTCTGCCTCCTGAGGGCAACGTTTCTTTAACCAGCCCTAAGAAGAATAAGCACATCTCTTTGGTTTGCTGTGATTACATAAATTACTGTATTGCTAGTTTTAATGACAATATCTAACTATAAAAGTATATGCGGGTGCATATAAAGTATGTTTGAAACAATATATTTGTATTCATGTTAAAATAAAAAATGATTGCCCAGTTTTGTGATGTTTATTTCTAGATGTAACAAAAATTCCATAAACCCATAACAAACTACTATTATTATTCTTGCTGGAAAATTATGGAAAATGAGAAAACGTTCTTTTCAGGCAACATCATTCATTTTGAAAATGTTTAATATAGAATTTAGGACGTTCTTTAATATAGTTTAAATGTTCAGTTCTTATTTACCTCCAGTATAGGGTTCCAGCTGAGCACTGAGGAGCTCATGAACACCATGCCATTACGTGACACTGTGGCAGGGGAAGCGTTGTCAATATTATGTGGCTCAAAAACCACCTTACAGTTGGGAGCCATTGGTATACGGTCTCCATTTGCCAGCGTCAGAGTTCTGTTGTCGTCCAAAACTGAGTTCAGATTTTCAATCCAGATGGCATCAACAGGTCCATCTAGCACTATCCAGATGTGCTCTCCTGGGAGACAAAAACGTTATATTGCAATAAATTGGTTCTCTAAGCCACAACAGGAATGAGATATACCTATGAATATGCACTTGATGCATGTCTTGCTAAAAAACTATGAATTGTCTTTTAGCAAGAAATATGAAATATTCACAGATGAATGTCACAAAGTGCTTCACAGGGCAAGAAAAACAGAAAAGAAACAACACATTACACAAAATACATACGATTAAAAATACAGCAACATAGCAATACAGCAGAGATGACTTATCACTGATTTCCCAAAGGCTTCATTTAATAAACATTTCAGCAGAAAGTAACCCGATGGTTTCTTTAATCATTGGCATTAAATTATCTGGGGCAGGAATGATGACCAGTCTTATCAGGTCATTGTTGGCAGTAGTTAAAACATTAAAATCTACCCCTTATTGTAAAAATAGATAAACACATAAATATTTAAATCTAAAATGTCTAAAGCCTATGTTTGATGTCAGAGCAAGATACAGTTAGTGTAACTGATGGGCATTAATGGATGTGGGTGGCACATTTGGATTTTTTGTCAAGTTAAATTTTAAATTTTGCTTTATAATCATATTATTTGAAAAGCATATCATGACTCAACAATTATATTCAAAATTAATATAATATAATATGATTATTTAAAATAAAAAATAGAATAAAAATAAAATGAATAATTAACAACAGTGAATTTGGAAATAATTGTAATAATTATGTCTTATATAGCTCTGCACATGTACGTTGTACAAAAGAAAATACAATTGATTTCAAAACAAACCAAGCCACAACTACTAAATCAGATAATGACAATGTGTGCGTATTCTGTTTGCAAGACGTATTCCTTATTTTCTTCAGAAATATTGTATCCTCACCCCCAGGTTCTTCTTCACAACTACATTTAGTTCACTGAATGGTCAGGTCCTATTTAGTTTAAGTACAGTTTTTATGTATCAAGTGATATCAATCATAGCCTACTCTCTTTTTTTGAAAAAATTGTATTCAACATTGTCAAAGTGTCTCCGGGCACACTTCATTCATACCTGGTACTTTAAAGTCTCAGGAGCTTCTAGATGACCTTTATCAGTGAGGCTCACTACTGATTTTAACATTCACTAATGTCTAAGTGTAAAGATAATGAGGGACAAATCTTTCTGACCTTTCTTTGCTTTAAGTGTTTTCCTCCAAAGTGTAGAGAAGATGCCATCAGTCCAGTCGTTTGTGGCTACATCCAATCGACCAAACATCTGGGGTGCTGTGATGGCTTTGGGGTTCATGCGCATCTCTCTGTGGGGATGACCACACTCTGGGAGAAACACACAAACAGACATTTTCTGCATTTTCAGGGGATCGAGTATTTTACATGCCAAACATTTTAGTACAAAAAAACAGTCATCAGCTATAACATTGTGACCATTGACCGGCAGCATGAGTAGGCACGGCTCAACTTGCTAAAATGCCAAATGCTGCAGGGAATATGTGCATCCTAGCATTCACATGAATGCTATTTTACAGAACAATCACACTCTTCCTAGATGGTAACACCAATCCCTTACAGTAGCTACCTCCCCCAGCATGTCAGCAGAGGGACCCTTAGCACATTTTCAGGAAGCATTCCAAGAACACAGTAAAGAATCTGCTGTGTTCATTTGGTCTCCAAACTCCCAAAATATCTATTTGATGTGACCTGCTGGCATCTGTGGGAGACCCCTACCCTACAACCTCCAGGCCCCAAAGCATCTATTGCTAATATTACTATACCAGACACTTCAGAACACCCGAAAATGTTTTTTGTCCAGACCCTGACTGGCCAGAACTCACTAAGCAGGACGACCTGCTTAGTGGTCATAATGATTCAAGGCAGTTTACTGCATATAATACAGCAAGGCAAAGTAACCAGTGTCTTATTTACATATAGGTAACTGTTTAGTTAATCCTTTTGAAAAAAAAAAAAAAAAAAAAAAAACAGCTTCCCTTTATAATAACAGAAAGTAATTGAGAGGCTTTAGCTATAGTTTCAAAAATTACAACTACCCTGGTTGTGTCTGCATGTCACCACAAACTACATGTGACAATTGGAATTTGTATGTAAAAACAGTTTCCTGATTAATATGCAAATGTTTTGAGAGATGTGCTCCAAAACCTAACCACCTCAGCTGCTGCATATAAAGTGATGTTGAATATGGACCAACACATTTATTGAGCACAAGATCCTGGCACGATGATACAATGGAGGCAAAAAAGAAACTTTGTTTATTTGAAAGTAGATGATTTCCCCTTTTGTTGATTGTGTCGAAGATAAACACAGTAATTTAAAAAACAATTCCTTTATCACAGCTTTGTGCATCATCCACAAACTTTTACCTGTCATGGCCCTCATCAGTGTGTGGATACACGTCGTCTTTCCAGCCCCACTCGGCCCCAGAGCCATCATGCCATGTCGAACTTTCTGGGTCTCAAATAACTGGATGATCTTCAGCTTCCAGGGAGGGTGGCTGATCAGACCTGCTTCCTCCACCTGAAGAACCAGAGAATAAACATTTTTCGATTCAACTATAAATAATAAAACAACAAAGCTTAGTACACCATGTATAATGACCTGTTTCAGATGATATCATCAAACCTTTGATTTTACTAAACTGTGAAGTGAAGCCTTATATAGTCAGAGAAAGACATAAAAGAAAGAATGATAGATTTCACCTTTTACTCTGATTCTTTTCAGTGCACTATTTCTTTTGTATTTTGTTGTTTTTTAACAAATGCTTAGGTAAGGTCCTTGGCAAGCAATAAATGGTCTGTATCCCTTTGAGTGCTATATCTTGAGGCACTTAAGAATGACATGAAAAACAGAGCAGTCTCACAGTCCATTAAGCTTTTGTCCAGTTTACTTAGCATCTTCACTTCTCCCTCGCCCTTTGTTTACTTTTTCCACAGTCTTTGTTCACCCACTCTCTCTCTCTCATCTTCCATGCAGTCTATTCTTCTGAAATGTCATTTTCTTTCTTGAAAACACCGATAAACACATCCCTCACTACCTCCCACCTGTTTGTCGATGGCAGCCTCCAGTTCAGGGTAACCCTCTTTGTCGAGTTGGATCCCTGGGAAGAGGTCCTCGATCAAGCTCAGAAAGAGCGGCTCATCCTCGTCGATCTTAGAAGCACATGCATTTGCACACATTTTCAAAAACCCACACAAAACAGCTAAGACATATTTTTGTGTTAACCCTGATTTTGATGTTAAGTTCTTTACATTATGATTAACTTATAATACATTGTATTATGTTGAATGAATGGATTATTACAGATAACTTAAATTTTCTCCCATGTTAAAGAGTGAAATGATTCTTGATTCTCTACTGTATACTTCAGAGACTGACCAGTTTGGAAAGATTCATGTCCCTCAGTACTCTCATGACGATGGTGGACTCTGTGTCAGTGGGGTTGGATCGCTTGGCCGCTCCCAGAGTTCGTAGAACTGACAGGATGTTGCGCAAGCCAAAGTCATAGTGAACCTAGACAATCAGAGATTCATTTAAGGTTGCAGGGAACTGTGAAAAACCTGGTCACATACAACAATAACATCCATGTTTGAATTAATTTCCACGGTGTAGTGCAGTCTCACACTACAAAGACTGTTTACATTATATTATGAACTGGAGACAGCTCCACAGTTGAATTAAGTCATGTTATTTTTGTTTTTACCTGTTTAGACAGTTGCTCCTCACACAGCTTATACAGAGTGAAGAACTTGCGTGCCAGCTCCATGTTGTCTATAAACCCACAGCTGGCCAGTTTTACTCTAATAATTATCTGACGATCAGGAACCATCATGGCTACAGAGCGGAAGTTGATCTTAAGGTTTTCAGGAAGTTCCTGGCGGCCTGCATAACCTGGGTTCTGATGATGCATGAGAAGAGCAATTAGATGTGTTAACTGAATGAAACAGAAAAACATCATGATTAAATGTTGCAGTGTGATTTGAACAAAGACATTTAGACCTCAAAACCTCTGGCTACAAGTACTATAACAAATTAATGCCAAATGCATCAAGTGTGGGAAAAGTATAGGGAAGTTTTAGTAAAAAAATATTAGAATTATTAGCTTAATTAATTAGAAAAACTCCTATACTATAGTGCATTATATTCATGCAAACCACCTGTAGAGTCCATTTGTTTGTACTGATAATCATGGGTAAAACATTCAGTTTCTCTCAGTTAAATCCCTATAACTGTGCCTTGGGGAGTTTTACATTTTCTACAAAGCCTGTGTTTTTACATCAAACAGCTATAACATTATGGCTACTATAATGAACAGGTCTCTTTGCTATGCTCCCAAATGAGATCTGACCAGTCAGAGACTGGACAAAGAACACATACGAGTGTTTTAGAGTGTTAAGAGTGTGTAGTGAAGTGTTAGCAATACATCTTTTGGTGTGTTTTTTGTGGGGTGGTGTCTCTTTGGATTGGCAAAGCTTCCCATAGATGCCTTTAGGTCATCAGATTGGTATCTGGGGAGTTTACACATTAAACTCTTCTTTATTGTCTTTAAGCACTTCCCAAAGAAAACCATTGAAGGGACCACTGATGGCATGCTGCTACTTTGGGCGAATAAAGTTGCCATGTTGAAAGAGGGATTTGATTGGTCTGGGTGAATAATGTTCAGGCAGAACATTGCATTGTAAAAAAAATGACCAGTGTTTACTCACGTTGACCGTAAGTGGTCATAATGTTAGAGCTGATCATTGTATATATAAACACGCACGCACGCACGCACGCACGCACGCACGCACGCACGCACGCACGCACGCAACAGGCAAAGAAAATGATCTCTGAAAACTTTAACCAAAGTCAAATTTACTCTGTTCTCTTCTTTTTAATGAGCTGCCTTTGAACAGCTGCGGACACTGAGGAGATATCAAAGGATTTCTGTAAAGCATGATAATGAAAGGGGGAGTATTATTAAAAAGGGGACTGTCCTATTTGTTCCAAGTACGTCAGTTTACCATGCCAAATTAATGAACCAGTTACAACATCAGACAATGTTGACAAAGATTGAAAACCGGTCACACAACTGAATGGGGAAATGTATACATTTTTTTGGAAAGAACTGCGCCCGTCTCATATCTCCTCGAACCAAACAGAACAGAACATCTGCCCTTCCATGAACAAACACAGTAGGACATGTTTGCAGGGAAAATAGAAACAAAGAGCTGTGCTGATCAGCTTATTTTATTTAAAAGTCTTGCTTAATTACTGTCATGTTTGTCAGTGATAAAGAAAGACATGGTGTGAAAATAAGGAGCTGGTTTTGAGGTGGGTTGCAAAGTGGAATACAGAACAGACATTGAACGGTAAGTGGGCTCGAATAATTTAAATAGAATGCCATCTGTGAGTTTTGCCAACTAATGTAACAAGAAATGAACTGTATGACTTGCAAGAATTGATGCTATAGTGGATTTTTTTATTTTTACTAACTTATTTCTTGTGAAAAGCATTGTCATACTACTGACCATTGTAAGGAAGATGCCAAACTCTGGATTCATCTCAACATTTTCCCCATCGGTGAAGACAAAGTTTTTACGACGTTCCTTCTTGCAGGTCAGAACTATTGAAATCTGTTGGGCCGCCACCGATAGAACTGGAAGGTTGATGCGATTGAACTCATCAAAACAGCCCCACGAACCAGACTGAGCCAGACCTGGAAATCATGCACAACTTCATAGTCATTTTATTGCAGACTTACCAATTATTGTCACATGTGCTGTATATCATAGACTAATTGTCTTATCTCTGTATGTCTGTCCATTTGCCTCTAGCATCATGATTTTTACCTTTGAATATTCTTCCCAAGCCTCTGAAGTCCATCTGGTCAGAACAGTTGAAAACCACAACATACTTTCCCAGACAGCGACCCATGTCCTTTATCGTCTCAGTCTTTCCTAATGTCAAAACGTAAATCATACGTGTCATAAAATCATTAAAAGGAAATCATAAACTTTAAGTACTTAAAGGCATTCTGATCCTTCATTTCAAGTATTTTTCTTTCCTAGTTAAATTATTTCTCTCCCTATCCCATTAATAAAGTGTCAATCCCTGTGGGACTGATCGAAAAACAAATGGTTAATTCTACACAGCTACTACACAGTGGACATGTTCATGCAAGATCTAAGGTTTTGTTTTGATTATTGTTTAAACTGGACGCTACGAGCAACGTGTCATAAAACCTGAACCTCTTACCTGTCCCGGCGGGACCAGCAGGGGCTCCACCCATACTCATACCAAGAGCCTGCGCCAAGGTGATATAACATCTGTAATAAATAAAATAAATTAACTAGAGCAAATTAATTCTACGTTCAGAGGTCAGAGGTGAAGAACATATAAAGGACACTGAAGTTAATAGAATTTAGTTATTTGCTTAACATATATTTTAATGATTAGTGTGACTGACAGGAGGACTTTATCCTAGTCCCTCTGGCTCAATATTTGCAACATAGTTTGCATCATTCAGAAAACATACAACAAACCAGACTCCTAATTTTAAAAACATCTCAAAATCAGATTATTTGCTCATGTTTATCTTTCAGCTTAACACAGCGAACACAAGACAGATGATAAAAGGAAGGGGACAGTGAATGACAGAGAGCCAAACAGAAGAGCATATACTAACTGTAGAAAATAAATCAGAAATTGTATCAGGCAAAGAATGATTACAGTGAGAACATCAAGGCTGCCTTGGTGCAGTGTTTGGTCCTACATACCACATCTTTGGAGAGCTGCTCTCAGGTCTCTGCTAGTAATTCCCTTTCTGCTGCTGTCCGTTCATATCTCCCTCTCTTTGCCTCTTCATATATCTCTGTGATGGTGGTCTGAACCTGGTTGTTGGTTTACTTCTGCCTCTCTCCTTTGCCTGATTCCCCTAATCTCTCTCTAAGGTCACACTGTCTCTTAGAGGTGTTGATCACAAATGTTTCCTCCTCCTCTCTAATTTCATCTACTCCAAGCATCAGGGCTAAACTGCAGTTATACACCTCAAGTCCATTCATTAGTCCACCAGACAACCTGTAAGCAATTCAATACAAACTGTCACTGGGAGCATTGATGAGCATTGTGAGTGTACAGTCGCAAATGCTACGGCAGTCTCATAAAATACTTTGTAGCTGTAGAAAGTCATTATCCCTTTTCTTCTGATCCATAAATATTTCTAAAAACATAATGTTTCCAGCACTGATACAAAGGTCATGTATTAATTTTATGTCACTCATTCGAAAAGGATGCTGTCGTCTTCTACAGTCATGGTAAAATAACCATCTTTCCATTCAAAGGTTTTACATTTCAGGAGATATTTTTAAGTCAGGTTTAATTAATTTCAAATGGAGAAACACTGTGTAAATAACTAATTGCATTATATTATTTAACAAATTGTAAAAAATTTCATTTTTCTTTCTTTTTTTCATTTTTCCAGTTGTTAGTCATGATGTCAGTCTCACAGAGTCCTGAAAAACTCATATTTACAAGGCTGCTTCATTGAGGTTTGCAATTATTCCCAGTTCCTGTGAGGTTTTGGGAGGCTCCCATCACAGCATTTCAATCAGGCTGAGGGCTGACCTTTGACAAGAACAGGATTATTTTTTATTTCATCCATTCTGTTGTAAATGTACTCATGTGCTGAATCATTGTCCTGCTGCATGACTCAATCTGAGCAAAGCTTTGGATGTTGAATATATGGCTTCACATATGACTCTAGAATATGTTTTTTACAGAGTTCATGGCCGATTGAATGGCTGTAAGCTGCCCAGCTCCTGTGTATATAAACCCTTCCCCAGAATGACAGGCAGCAACACTTGCCTCTCTAAGATCCCTGCTGATCCTTTTATTTCTTGACATTGTGCTAACAGAAACCTGAATGCTTCAGACCAGTTAGCTGTCAAGACTTTACTTTTTTTAGATGTGATTACTCTGTCCTGTCTTTTCTTCCTGTTGGTCTTGTTTCTACTGTGTTATTTTCCTTACTGCATCTGCCTGAAAGTAGTTTCAAAAAACCAGCATAGCGACTAGGCCAGGATTTTCTGAATATCCTGGCTGAATTAAGCCTGGATTCGGTTTCACAAAGACAGTGGCACATAAGTTACGATATATCCTGGCGATATATCCTGTGCAGCTAGCCTGCTTCAGACCGGGCTCACAGCCAGGCTTAGTTAAGCCTGGTGCCTCATCTGTTCAATCACCGGTCACGCCGATCAGAAACCAATGTGTTGGGTCCGTGATTCCGTTTTCTTATCTGTCTGTTTTGGACTTAAAAAAAAAAAAAAAAAAAGTCTGCAATAATATACCACTGATTCATTTCGACATTCAGTCAAGTACTATTGTTAATATTATGATAGTTATCACAATCAATTTCATAATTATCCATGTGGGCATTACTACTGTTCAATCAGGTTGTCAGAAAGGTCTTTAATAGAGTATTGCATGTGTTGAGCGGATTCGATAAATGACTGATAAAGAAGCAAATAGTGTTGTCAATCAAGTCAAGCCATATAAGTAGCTCCAAACATATGAGGTGAGAATACTGCCATAATCTGAAACTGAAAGAAAAAGGCCTAACCTATCGTGTTTCTGATGAAGTATAGTCCAATCACATGTAAGGTCAGGTATGACTGACAGGACAACGCGCCACTGACTAACATAATGCGCAGCTCTTGTCACTGTTGCCTGGTGCCAAAGGAGCCTCTAATGGTAGTTCACTTATATTTAATCTTGACCTGTTATGGCCCTGTTATGGCGGGGCCGTCACCACCCTCCGTGCCACTGATTGGTCGGGGGCGGGGCCGTCAGACGTTTGAATCAGGAAGCGGGAGTCAGCGCGAGCGCGACTCGCGGCGATCTTATTATAAAGCGCAAAACGTCTGTTTGGTGATCCAACTCTGAGGTGCAGATGTTCATAAACCTGGTGGCTGAGGAGAGAATTAAAAAAGGGATGTAGACGGGCTGTTTTACTCTCAGCCGCTCGCGGCTCCAGCTGATTTCTGATCAGCGCCGACATGAACAAAGCGGTTGCGCAATCGAGTACGTCACAGCAGCTTCACCCCAACCTGCCCACTTCTCCCCTGGCTGTGAGAAAAACAAACGGGGACAAAACGGGTGGAGGCGTGACGAGCCGAGTCGGGCCGAGTAAGGACTAGTGCAAAAGTGACATTAATAAGTCCTCTTTGGTCCAGTCGTGTTCGTACTGTATAAATATTGATAAGATGTGTAACAAAAAAAGAGCAACATTTTTTTCATTTTTTTTTTTTAAGGCGGTAAGGTAAGTGAACAGGAAATGGTTGTATAGTGAGGGGGGAAAGACATGCAGGGATTTGAACCTGCGCTGCCTGCATGAGAGCAATAGCCTCTGTAAGAGGTGCCCGCTCTATCCACTGAGCTATCCAGGGTAAGGAAAATAACACAGTAGAAACAAGACCAACATGAATTAATCCTCTGTCAGATTTGCACATTACATTATAGACTGCCACTGTTCATCTGTAAATTTAATGATCAAATCTCAGGTAAATCCTTAAAAGAAGTGTATTTTTGGCAATTTACACATTCAGGCGAACCACTATTGTTTGCCATGCCCTTTTTGTTGCTCCTTTATAATAGCAGCAGTGTTTTCCTTTCTTTAGTATGTGCTTCATTTCTTCATAAGCCTCCATCAAAAGATGTTGCTCATTTAGTGAGAAGTATGGCGCACGCAATTTATCCGTTGTAGAATCAGTGAATCTGTGTTTGATCTCATGGTCTTTTGGAGAAATCTGTGGATGTAGATTTACCTGGATTTCTAACACCTGGCTTGACAAAGCTGCATCTCCTGAACCTGGTTTGGCCTTTGTGAAACGGATGAAGCCAGGATGAACTGATCATACTATGTCAAGCCTGGATGTATCTTTTACCCTGGATTTCTGAATCCTACATTTGTGAAACAGCCCTAGGGTTTATTTGATTTAGATTTTTTGTTGTTGTTGTTGGGTTTTTTTTCTTGCTGTTTTACTGCAAAAAAAAATCTGGGTTTTGGTTTGGATCTTTCTTGGTTAGTCTCCATTTTTCCAGCATTATGCTCCTGAGTGTCCCCTGTTATTCAGTTAGCGTACACTCTTTGCCTTACCTCCTACTTTATTTTGCGTGGTAGTTTGTTTGATCTCCTCTACTCATGTTTGTTTTCCTAATTATGTCCACCTGTCTCTTGTCATCTTGTCTGCAAGTGTGTGTATATTGTTTTTTCTTTCCTCCTTCCCCTGCTAGTGGGTCATCTGTCGTGTGCTCTTTTTCATGCTTCCCCTTATGTTTCCCTGTGCTGCTTGTTTTCACTCCTTGGTTTTTCTTTTTGATTATCCTGCCATGGCAGCAATTTCTGTTAAAATAAACGACTTTGCTTGTTTATGCCTCCATCTCAACCACCTCCATTTTGGGTCCTACCTAAATCATTCCTGCCAATTACACTTGGTGATGATCATTCAATCTAATGCCTCTGTAGCTAAAGCCTTTGAAATGAAGGAGGGTCTATAGTCATTTTTTCTTTCTGTGTATGATGTATAGCGTGTAAACATTTAATAAATTACAGAAATGAATGAATTACGTACAGAGGTAAAGTCATTTTGTGTATGTATAATTATTGCCAGGTTGTTTAGTCACTGCTGAATATTTAGAACATAAATTGTGAAGTACCCTATACCTTTTGACAGTATTTTAGTCTATTGGTTATGTTCAATTCATTTATTTTCATAATAATCTGTAAATGTCAATATGTTGGTTGAAAAAAAAAAGTTAAACCTATAGTATACCTTCATACTATGTATGAATGCTTTCATGGTTGGCACTTTACCTGTCAGTCAAAGGTGTAATGACTAGTCTTTCTGTGCAGCCCAAGAATTCATTCTGGTAAACAAAGCCCACATCTGTGATGTTGATGATCATCTTGTCCAAGTCCTCATTGAAGTAGAAACGGCACTGCTTCAGCCACTCAAAGTCACTGGGGCTTTTGACATGCAGCCGGCACTGAAGAACACAGAATATAAGTAGTGAGCAATGACATAGGGAGGAAGGATAGAGCAATGAAGATTAGGGGGAGAAAGGTGATGGCAGGTGAAAGATGTGAAATTCAAGAGCACCATCCCGAGAATAATGCAAATGGAGCCGGAAAATCAGGAAAACAGGAGACATATAAGGGCAATATGCATGACAAAGCATAGGGTGACATGAATGGCACATTAACATGTAGTGAAAGAAGTAAAGATAAAATGGAATAAAAGAGGTATGCGACCATGAGGTGAAAATATAGTGGATGAATGGTAAAGCAGATGGGGACAAAGATGTGGCAACATGAGGAAACATGAGGTGAGAAAGTGAAAAAAAAGATGACAGGAGAAGGAGTGTGATGTGGGACAAAATTAAATAAAAAGATGGTTGAGGAAATAATAATAATATATATAGAATAAGAAGAAATTAGAGTTGAATTGAGAGAGGTCAAGAAAAAAAATTTGAGAAAAAAAAGGAAGGAAAAAAGGAAACAAAAGGAGAATAAATTAATGAATGAGTTAAGAACAACAATGTCAGTATACCGTGAAGACCAGCATTGACTGAATAAACCTTTGGTGCACATGCATTGTAGCTGATTCTTTATACCTAAACATTTCTGTGCTGCCACTTAAAATTCTTTGAAGCCTTTTAATAAAATCGACTCCGCCATAGTGACCAGCATATGGTCCTCTAATACCACAGTGTTAAGGAGTCTGAATATAAAATATGTCTTTATAAAACTTTGGCTATGATAAAAAAAAACTGAGCGGAAAATATAAAGATATTGTTTTTCATCACTTAGTGTACTTTGAGTCACTGTGTTGGGAGGAGAATCTGAGATCAACAAAATACTGACCAGATCATCAAATATGTCCCTCTGGTGGACATGAATCGTGATGAGGGTCTCGTATTTGGTCCTCTCCATGGCCTCGAGATCTCTGGTGGTCATATCAATCAGTGTATTGAGCAGATCCAGAAAGTGCTGATTGGTTTTGGTCATGATGCGGCGGTCGTGTCGGGCATTTGTTAGGGCTTCCTCAGAGTCCCTTGTCCATATCATCTGGATACCAAGCAAGCCCACCTAAATTCAAAACAAGTATATTAGTAAATCCCACCACCAAAAACCTTTGAAACATGAGCATGGTTTTGTATAAGCACTGCTCCTGTCATTTAGTGTTGCTCCTCCGATCCAGCTGAGGGACTTTAACGATGCTGAAGAGCAAATAATTGGTAACAACTAATTGGTAACTAACAACTTAAATTTCATCTACAGATATAGTCTTGTATTAAATTATAACATTAAGATTACTTGCTCCTCATACTGAATACAAATTGGATGTTTGGTATGATAGGACTGTCACCGACATTTTAGTTGCTTTTTTATTCAAATTATTAATTAACAATACCCTCAAATGAATGTGGATTTCTATAATCCATAATTAGGTTTTTACATAAGCCAACCACACTAAACAAAAAGGTTAAAGTCCAACTGACTGATGATCAGCTTAAAGAAAAGAAAAAAAAACCCAACCTTTAAGACTTTCGTGTAATATGTGTGTGCGTGCTTGTTGTAGATTTAGGAAACAGATGTTACTAACAGGATGTATGCTTGTGGTAGCCAACGTATTTCTGTGTGGAAGTAAATTCATAGGTTTATATTAAAGAGAGTCTGTATATTTTGTATTATACATACACTGGCATCTGCAAAAGTACACATGATTTTTCTCTACTCTGCTATGGAGGCCACTCTACCCTTAAAACCCCAAGAGAAAATATAGAGATAGCTGCTAGATCATCCAGTTAACTAAGGAGCCTTGGTTTGTTTGCACTCATCATGTTTTATACACTACATGTCCTGTTTTACAGAAAGTGACCTGAATAAGAATATCAATGTATATGTGGTCTGAGAAGAGTTGATATCAATTCCAGTCTTTGAAATAAAAATAAGAATCACCCGGTCCCTGATTTCCTGTTTTCGAGATAATTGTAAAGAGGATTTGCTGATTAGCTAATCAATATAAAGCGTCTCTTGGAAGGAAATGGTAACGTAAATAACTAGTGAATTTACTTAAAATCACTAAAGTCGTGATGCTCTGTTATACTTCAAGGCAGAAAACCAAAGCAAGTAATGTACAGCTAATGATTAAATAGATACTTAATGATTAGATTTGTTTTCCTTTATTGCATACTGTTACGCATTTAATGTTTTTGAGCAGTTGTCAGACAATGAGAGGGTGTTTTGACATGTCCTTTTTTTGGAGAAGTTCCTGTTGTTGCTTACTTGAGAAGGGTAGGAGTTGATAAAATCAATGATGTGGAAGCTGGGCTCCTGTATGGCCAGAGCAGCCTGTCGGATCACCATATGCAAAGACCGCTGTGACTCTTTCAGCAGTGCATTCAGCCACACCTCCACGTTGCCTTCTGCTGTGACATGACGCTCCAGCTCCACAGTCTCTCCTTCCCGCGATGTAACAGCCAGAATACGGTCATATATCTGAAACAGGTGACATATTTTTAGGGTTAATACAAGAGTATTGACTCTTGTAGTCATTTGACATTATTGTAGTTTTCTACTTCTCCAATAACATATGTATTTTGTCCTAGTCTGCACAATGCAGAAAAAGAAAAAAAAATGTATGTGCTGTATTCTTTTTTCATTTATTTTGGAGATGTACTGCAAAAATCTCCTCAGAAATTGTTCTAAAGAAGACATGTAACAAACAAATACAAGTAAATTAAAGCAGCACTACAGAGGAAATTATTTATTTATTTTTTTTAAATATCCATCCATTAACTTCAGCTTATCCAAATTCAGGTTGCGGGACCAGACCTCCCGCTCCCTGACGACGTACTCCAGCTCTTCCAGGGGAATACCAAAGTGTTCCCAGGCCAGCCGAAACATATATTCGCTCCAGCCTGGGTCTGCCTCGGAAACTACTACTGGCTAGACATGAATGAAACACCTCCCCGATATCAAATAAAGAAAATAAGAAATATAAAACATCACCTTATCATGGAATCGAACACATTTGATGTTATCAAAGACATTGAGAAGGTGTGCCTGGATGGTGTGAGAGTCTGAGGCCTGGCCCAGGATCTCCAGCAGGGCAGGGTCAGAGACAAAGAAAAAACGTGGGAACAGCAGACGCTTCTTCTCCAAATAGCTGTTTGAACACATGAAAAAAATGTCTGTGTTAGTTGATTAGCAGCTGAAAGACAATTCAACAAACTTGGCAGTTCGCAGCACAAGAGATCCCCCTAATCCTTTCTACAATCATCACATCCCCAATGATTATGGGTCAGTCTAACTTTAATGTATTTCTTTGGTGAGAGAGGAATCTAAGCTGTCTTTGCTTACCCAGTTAGGGACTTTTGACAGATCTCCAGCTGTTCAAGCAGGTGAGGAAGCAACTGTCCCATGGTTTCATCTCCCACACACGACTGTACCACATTGGGCATTTCGTGAGCACGCATCATGATCTTCACCCAGGATTTATCGATGTTTGAGAAACGTTTTGCTTCCTAAAGACATTGAGTTATTAAATTCATTATCATTTTTACTTGCTAAAACTCAACCAATTCATCAGGGATATTCTTGTGTTCTGGAAACTATGAGGTAGAAATTCACTGACTGTGAAAATTAATGTTATGTAATTAATAAAACACAACATGAAATCTATAAAATAATTTTTACATAAAGTAGTTTTACGATTAGTAATTTTTCAGAGAAGATGTTAGTGTCTTTGCATTAATAAAAAGGAGAAAAGAGGAGTGCAAGCATGAATTTGAAGTTAAAAGGAACCACTATATAGACCCTTAATAAAATGCAATTAACCTCTCCTATCGAAATATGTTGCTGCAACATGTGAAATTGTTTAATTATCTCAAAATCCATAATATTTATCACATATTTTGAAATGCAAAGCTCACTATTAGTTTTCATGCAAAATGTATTATGGATCCTTTTAATGTTTCAGGCTTATAACCAACTGCATAAATTCGAATTAAACTGCTTTGAAGAATCAAGTGTAAACAATTCATGTACCTTGGGCAGCTGTTTGGCAATGTCTCCACCCACAAACACCGCCTCCAGATAAATCCAGAGGTTCTGGACAGTCATCCAGTGTTCAATGATGTCAGTGGTGTTGGAAAGGTGCTGAACCCATTTTTGAATCTGGGTTTTGAACGGCGTGTTGTACCTGAAAAAACATGCATGTGGGTGATCCATTGATGCAGAATTGTGCAGTTTCTAAAGTCCACAAGATGTCTAGTTGGACATCCTGTGTCTGCACAGGCAGAATTCACAAAACACTGATCTTACTCTCTACAACAAACTCCTAATACTTGGAGAATCAGCACTAACAAACCTGTTGCTCATAAGGGACCCTAGAATCATCAGACTATCCTCCATGCTGGCAATGACCTCTGATGTGCTGTCCCCTCTCAGCAGCAGCTCTCCACGATTCTTGAAGCTGGCAAATGTAAAAGTCTTGTTATCCCACTCGGCGATCACTTGCTTCAGCTTCTGCTCAATATCTCGTTCCTTGACGGCACTGATGCAGATATCCTGTAAATAGGCCCCCAGAATTGTTAGGACATTAGCAGTTAAACAAAAAAAAATGTTTTCACAAAGAAATGTAGACTACACACTAAAATAGATAAGAATAATGCTCACTATATAGTGAAAAGGTTGAGTAAGGTGTATTTTCATCTCATACAGTACATGTCTTCAAGCACAACTCAAAATAACATCTAAGTGTTATCGACATAAGCTAGTTTGCATTTATGTTTTCAGTGAAGGATGCACTGCAAGAGAACCTTTTCAGCTAAATAATGCAAAAGTCAGTACATCCTTTCAGTCTCCCAAGAGCAACTTTCAGGACACTGAAGAGATACTGCAGAGTGAACATTGTGCCATAAGAACATCAATTCAGCTTTTCAGGACTACTGTTTTGAGTAAGAACTCAGATAGTGCAGTTACAGATATACTGAATCTAATGGGCAAAAAGTGAGTGCTCACACTGAAAAGTGTCTGCTAAATGACAGTAGAATTAGTAGCAGAATTAAAAAAAAGACACATCAAGGTCAGGTATCTGGCGGAACTTAGAAAATATCTGCCAGTGGCTTAATACAAAGTACTCATCTTAAAGCAATGCCTTCATCTAACAGCTGCAAATTTCATGTAGAGCTTGATCACTGGATGCTTTTTTCTTTCTTCACTTCTAAGTTATCATTCAGATTCTAATGTAAAATTTACTGACTTGGAGTTCACATTTGTTAAGTATGAGAGTGCACAATACTGGCTTGGTTTTGCGTTAAATGCTACAAGTATAAGCAAATTTATTCAAGAAACTCTTTTAAAAAATTAATCAAGTGAAAACAGGTGAACATAAGAGCATTTTAATTTTCCACTGTGGATTATTCTCTTATTCTCTGTGGGGCACTTCAGCTTTTCTAATCAAGCAGTCACTTTTTACACAGCAGTGTTCTCAGACCCCGGTGAAGCGTGGAGACTAAACGTATTGATGATGTTGAATGAAATTAGCAACACAGACTAACACTCAATACCATTTCGTCTTACTGTGAAAATCGCCAGCATGTCCATTAACTAAGTAAATGTGTGGTTTATCTTCGAGTTTTGCATGATGAAGTGATTAAGGTTAATATAAAATACATTACCAATATGTCTGTGTCAAGAGAAATATTAAATAGAATGTACTGATGTCAATGAATATGTACTTCTCTTATTCATTTTTTGCACATGAAACCTTCTCTATGCTTACCTCAATCTCTTCTTTATACTTAAGAAGTGGAGCCTCCATGATGTTGCGTAGCTTGAATGTTTCAGACTCCACGTCAAAAGTATGTCCAGTCACCTGGGGAAAAAATTAATTCAACTATGACTAATAATATCCTGAACAAGTTCAAACATAGATGTGAGTTGCTGAAAACAGGCAGCTGCAGTCATATATTGCCTGGCCCTCCATGTTTCACTGACCTCGGTAATTCTCTTCCAGTGCCGTGTCATCATTGCTTTGTTGGTCATGAGTTCCAACAGGGGGACACATTCACTGAATTCATCAACAGTTTTCTTCAGGTCTAGGAAGGCCTGCCACTCCTTTAGAGCACGGGGCAGCTTGCGACATCTAGGAGAGTGTAAAAGTCAGCAAACTTAAAGACAACACTTGTTTTCTAAACCCGTAATTTTTTGAGTCTTTAGAACCAATGGATTATCCTTTCATAGCCAAGACGGTGTAAGTGTGTCTCTCTTCTTTTTTTTTTTCAAAGTTTAAGACTGAAACAGCTCTGTCACAACTAAAAACTAAAGTTACAGGGATCATAAAAGCAATGTATCTTCTTATCTTTAGCTTCATATATGAGAATGAGAAACACACCATGTGCATCGTCAACTGTGTGAGAGACAACTGCAGGGGAAATATGGAAAAAAAAAAAAAAAAAAATTAGAAGCAGTAGAAGAGGAAGCAGAAAGTAAATGAGGAGATTGTGTTTAGTATGCATGTCACACGGAGGCGTGAGGGTTGAGAAATCTTCCTCATTGACTCATTCTGTCCAACAAACCAAAACAAAAGCCCAGCACATGCCACTACAAGTTCCAGAGTATATTAGGGTTAAATGCAGGTTCCAGTTGAACAGTTTGTTTTGTTTGTTTATCACAGAGTCAGTGGTGGTGCTTGATTATTGGCAATATAAACTCAGGTCAGCTCATTCGTGGTTAAAACAATTTAATCTGTGCTTCTCTGTTCCAGTCTTAGAGTATCGCTGCCTGCATGTTTTAGGTGCCCATTGGTGCCAAAAACACCTGATTCAAACACATGGATCAATTCTGACAAAAATCAGTCAATGACCCCTTGATTTGAGCCATGTGTGCTGGAGCAGGGAAACACCTAAAACATGCAGGGCATGAGGACTGAAACTGAGAAACCATGAAGAAAATACTGGGAAGCTACTTACACAAGGTTTTACTACAAATAAAACAACTTTCTAACCTTGTCTGAAAGTCAAGCAGCTCATTATTGATCTTCTCAATGTGGATGTCTGCCCATAGGATGTCATAGTAACCATTGACTGTTTCGATGACATTGTTGTAAAGTCCATACAACTTCTGCAGCAGCGTCAGCTGCTTCCGGATGTCCAACAGCTGAGGGTGCTGGGTAACAGGTAGTCCAAACAGCTCTTCTCCACCAGTGAAAGTGATGTACTTCCTGAACAGATTATCAAATCGATTCTGCAGGGAAAAACAGAAACATTTATACACTGATATCTTCTACATAATAAAATAAAAATTGTGCAACTCGCCAACAATAAATATTATTCACAGCAAAAACTCCAGCTTTTTCACATTTTTAATGAATGCTAAAAAATATTTCAACACACACTTCTGGTTTGAATTTATTTTTTTAAATAACTGTCTTTGTGTAGGACCTGATCAGCTTTTGAAACCATTTCACAAATGTACTGATATAAAAGAGTAAATAACCTGGAACATGATCAGTCGGTCACTGGCATCTTGCGGAGGAAGACCCACCGCCATAGGCCCGTCCTGAAGGACAAATGAAACATGAGTATTTGTTGCATCAGGGCATACTGTCCTATGAATTACATTTAAAAAAAACTTTTATGTGAGAACAAACCAAATGAGTTTTGGTATTTTGGTCTCTTCATTTTTACCGTCTCATAATCCTGGTAAAAGTGATGGCAGTCCTCCTGGAAGGTCTCCACATTGTTAACTAGATCTTCTCTGAATTTCGGTTGCAAGGAGACCAACTCATTCTGTACTTCAGTAGTCCGAGACAGGAGCTTTTCCCAAGTGTAACGCAGAGTATCCACTTTATCCACTTCTTCTTTGGGCACTGGAAGCTCATATTTATGAAGCATAGCATAGGACTCCTGTGAGGAAAAAGAAGAAAGTCTTCCACCTGACATGTATAGAATTTAATAAGACTCCCCATTTCTGGAAGAGTTGGGATATTTTGTAGAATACAACTTTGTATTTTAATTTTTTTAATGATCATTTAAAAGACCCTACTACGCAAACGATAATTCTTGTGTCAATGGTCAAATTTATTTACGGTATATAGCACATTTAAAAGCAATGGTTGACCAGTCAAAGGTTGACCAAAATGCTTTACAATCAGATAACAATAAAACAGTGTCTTCGCTCATCAACTCCGTTGTATCATCAAAATACAATTTGATGCCAGCAACAAACTAAAGAAAAAGTTGGTGGAGAGGCATGTTTATCATTCTGTTATATCACACTTGTTTTTAATTACAGTTTACATTTTTTGTGAGGTCAGGAAACTTACTGTTTTCAAGACAAATCTGTGTCAATTTTTCTAAGCGCAAATTTATTATTATCTTCATGATCCACTGTATAATTTAACAAGACTGAAATCTGCACACACACATACTGTATCTATGAAGCTGAGAATTTTTAAGCTGTGCAAAAAGAGTTTGATATTTCCCTACTGGAATAACCACTGACCTCCCGTGAAAGAAGATTATATCAGGATAATCAGGATCAAGCAATAATATGTCACCGGTAACAAGGTCCTATCATAAAATTGTCTTACTTATCCAAGTAAGAGCTTTGAAACTAATTGTTAGCGGAATTTGGGTTAGCAAAATCTGTGATGCAAGAAAATTGCTTTGGGTTGCAAACATATCAGAAGCAGAAGATGATGTCTGTGAGGATATCAAACAAATCCAGCTCTGAATTTTTATAAGAAATGACACAATAAAATATCTTCAGATTCAGCCAAAAACAATTTAACATGCAATCCACATTAAACATTATTTATATTATTCTGTATAAAGCTATATATATATATTTATATATATATATTATTGTATATGGCATAAGTAATAACTAGAATAAAAATAATATTATTTTTCTAAAAAGTAATGGGTAACTGGAATTATTTTTTCCCTTTCTTCTTGAGCAACAGGCACAACCCTGCTGATTGCAATGACAGGACTTTTTTAAACCCTCGCAGTGTCTTACAGTGATCCTTAGTGCGCTGTTAAACAATGCTTTCTGGATTTGCACTTCACACAAACTCCAAGAACTTTCTAGTATATATATTTTCAAAAATTCTCGTGCTAAGTTTGAAACTAAGTGATGAGTCATGACCCTTTGCTGGAACAATAAAGCCCTTTTAGACTCAAATATGGACACCCTCACATGCTACCAATTAATATCATGAATGTAATCTTTTCCCAATCAGTGTTACTTTAATGTCCTTTATGAGTTTCTTAACCTCCTGCTAATTGTTTAAAACAGCGTTGATATTCTTTCACAGACCCAACTAATAACATCTGATTGCTATCTCTTGTGCATTGTAATATTTATGTAAAAGGGCATCAGAAACTAGGTTACTGTATTAACAGACTTAAAGGGGACCTATAATGAAAAACACGTTTTTTCTTGCTTTAACATATATAAAGTGGTTTCTCCTCAGCCTGCCAACTCAGAGAAGGAGGAAAGGAACCAAATTCTGCAGTGTCTGTACAGCCGCCCGGATGAGCCATCCAGTGTGATGTGGCTTCTACGAGCTGTTCAGATTCTGCTTCATTTCGTTACGTAACGACGGGAGCGATGCGTGAAACCACGCCCACAACTAACTCTGGCCGGAACAACAACAACTCCGCCGGCTGGAGCTTCCGCCATTTTTTCGTAGCGGTGTATCGTGATGGCTTCTGTTCGAGCTAGACATGCGAATTGCTCTGTTGTTGGTTGTAAAAACCAACACAAGCAAGGCTTTGTGCCCGCCCCTGCTACGTGTCATTCAGGCAGCCAATCAGCACAGAGCCTCATTATCATAGCCTCCCCGCCCACTGAGAAGGTCCCCTTTAATACTAATACATGTAGATTACCTCCAATGGCCCAACTTTAAAATCAATAGATATCTGGTGCTCTCTGATCTCTTTGACTGCAGCCATGGCAATGCGAATGTCATCCAGGTCTTTGATCTGTCGATTCAGTTTCTTTCCCGCTTCATCAACAAAGGCAAAAATCTGCTCCATCTCTGAACAGTATTTCTTATTACAGCAAAGTCCATACTCCACCATCCAACTCTTAGTTTCAGCAGTGAGGGACATCTTTAGGCACGCTGGAAAAAAAAAAGAAATATACATGATTAGGCTGAAATTAGTAACTGCATGGTCAGTTTTATTACTGTCAAGTTTACGACTTAATCTAACCTGTGAACAGAGCCAAGGCTCCAACAGTAATGTACTCTGGTTCTGAGATTATTTCCATCTCCAGGTCTCGGTAGAAAAGAATCTGGCTTTCAAACTCTGATAACAGGTGGTTTCCCTGGATGAATCTGTAAAAAAAAAAAAAAAAAAAAAAAAAGCACTGCTGTAATTGCTTTTTAAGAGCCAACCTTGAATATTAATCATTCATTTTACAAACCTCTGCATTGTGTCTTCACGGTCATTTCTCCAGATGTGATGGTAGCGACTGAGACGATCTAGAGCAGTTGACACCTCCTGCAATAAACCAACGATATGTACTGGATAGTAGAGAGAGCACTACAGTACATTTATCCTCATTTCCTTGAACACATGAATATCTGAATAGATGATATATGTCAATCTACCTTTTTGGAAGAGGTGATGGCATTGCTGAGAACAGATACCAACTTGACTATCTCCTTGTTCTCAGACACACTCTTGTGGTAATTCCTTGTTTGGAAGGAGATGGCTTGGATCACAGATGCTGCAATTTCTGAGGTGCTGCCTTCTGTAAAGATAGGACAACAGAATTGATAACACAATCAAGTACAGAGTTAGTGGAGATACATGTAAACATTAGAAACTTGTGAGCTTTTGCTTGAAATGCTATATCTTAAATCATTTAATTCTACACAGAGTTTCATAGATTTAGTGGGGAGTCAAAGGACTGTTTCATCTGAACAAAATCACAAAATAGTATCTTCCTTCCAAATCCTATGACAAATCACATCACTGCCAACAAAATGTCACCCTCTACCCATAGTCAAGCAGGGTTTTGGTCTGCTGAGCTGTTAAATAAAGAAGGTCTGATTGGATGTCAGGAAAGTATAATTCTTTAAAAAAGATGATATGAATAAATGTCAAATTAGATTAGTTGCTGAGTTACTGAACCGCTTTAGTTGATTAAATTTTTGTGTATACCAGCCAAGCTCCTGTGTGTTGTTGCTCCATCCTCTGATTCACTTTCAGAACTGTCTTTTTTCAGAGCTGCCATCCGCCTTTCGTTCATTTTTCTCTATAGAACAAAGATCAAATGAAAATATCTCAAGCGTTGTTTGGTAGCTACTGGGCCAGAACATAATCAGTCGATACACATTTATTAAGGCAGTTAGAGCTGTAATGATTTGGTCACAGTGACTAGTCACAAATTAAGTTGTTTTTTTTTTCCTTTTAAACAGACCTTAGAGATCCTCTCTGTACTCCACTGGCTCACTCCTTTGCTGACACTAAGCACACACTCCACAACCTGGTTTAGAGCCTGCTGGACGTCCTCCACAGATGGAACCATCTCAATGTTAGGTATACAGAGAGTCACACTGACTCTGAAGATTGCCTGCTGACCACTGCTTTTCCCACTGCTGGGTGAGCCGCTGTTATCTAAGGGGCACAATAGAGAAACCCGGATACACACGACTGATTCAATACACAGTGTAGAATTATTACATTGTCATAAGTTTCTTCCCTTCAAAAAGCATTCAATTAAATTATAGTTTTACGTATTTTTCATGTTTTAGATTAAGAGCAACAAAAGAGCCATGCAACACCCACCTAAGAAATGGTTGAGCGAGGAGGTACTTATGCGCTTGCGCAGCATCTCTAGGGTATTGCGTGTCACTCTGAGCAAGGCATCCACATTGCGATGGTTAAAATAGGAGAGCAGCTCCTGGGCTTCCTCCTTCATCACTTCCATCAGATCCCTCTTCTTTTTCCTTCTCACCAAGGGAGAAGAAGGACCAACGCTAGAAGGAGGGAGCAATGTGTCTCTGAAGAAGAGAGAGCCTTCTGAACGGGGCACATCTTCACCCAAAGAGACATGTATTCACGCACACACGCACACACGCACACACACACACACACACACACACACACACACACACACACACACACACACACACACACACACACACACACACACACACACACACACACACACACACACACACACACACACACACACACACACACACACACACACACACACACACACACACACACACACACACACACACACACACACACACACACACACACACACAGGTTAAGCCTTTGATATAAACTCTTAAGACATATTGCATTCCACCTATCCTACTTTATACCTTCACTTTCAAGATTGTCTATGGTCTTGCTCTGAGTGTTGCTTTCTTCCTTCAACTTCTCCTCTTCCTCTTTCTGATTATGGTCAAAATCCATCAGCATGTTAATCAGTTCATTGGCGGCCTCCTCCACTAGTGAACTCTTCATATTCAGACTCTGTGCTTGCTTTATACACAGGTCCTACACACACACACACACACACACACACACACACACACACACACGCACACACGCACACACGCACACGTAAACAGGGTATGACAGCTGTTTAGAGAATACTAATGTTTGATGAAGGAAAAAACAAATAAAAAAATGGAAAAGCACTTTTCAAATTGTGCCAAGGAGGTTGGGGTGTTGCAAAACAAAGAAGGTGGGTTGACAAAAATAATATGTCGTTTGAAACAAATGCTTTTATAGGTATTTACTCTTGTGGTTTGAATAAACTCTTCGCAGGTGACCGGCTCGTCCTCTGGCAGAACACACAGTGTGGATGTACTCATCTCCTGCAGTACTGCATCTATCCTAAATTCCACCAAGTCATTCACTCTGTCAATCAACAGCTCGAGGTTAACTGGAGACATAGAAAGAACAAGAGGAACACAACAGAAATGGTGGGAATAAATACTGGGGATTGGAGAAGGAGGGCTGGGGTGAAATTCACAAATTGCGAGCTAAATAAAGAGGTTGAAAATGTGAAATGCAGAGAAGGAGAAAATGCATATGCTTGGGAACACATGCTGACGGTGCTGTCTTTCTGGATGTCTCATGTCAGCAAACGAAGCTTTAACCAGGTTGGGTTTTTTGCTTACCCAATGCTTTCTCAATGTGGCTGAAATACATGTCTATATTCAGAGATGTCCAGCTGAGGGAGGTCAGTCCTGGTTGAATCACCTCATCCACCTGTAAGGTAATTGACATATATTGTGATGGTGCTTTTTTTTTCTTTGTATGGTAGCCCTATGTCGTAAAATAGCCTTGCACATGTCCCAACAGTCTCAAAAGCTTGATTCACTTATGAAAATACTCACTTTTCCAAAGCCAAAGACACAATCCTGTCATATACTACATGACTCAGAAATATGCCATTCAGTGAGCTATTTGAATTTACAAGGTATTGGTACATCATAGATCCAGATCAGCTAGTAACTTCCTATGTCATCTCAGTCCAAGTTCTACTTCAAATAATAGTATTTGGTGAACCTTGTAAGAGCAAAGTCAAAGCTCTTTTGCTCTTGCCTTTTGCTTTCCTATTAACAGCCAATTCCCATTTGCGGCAATGAAATTTAATAGAGGAAGAAAAAAGTTATGGTCTTGCAATGACCTCAATCCAACTGAAATTATTGGGCAGGACCTTCAGAAAAGGCTCTGCATAAATATGCCCTTAAACCTTGATTGAATTCAAGCCAAATGAAGAGTGTAAAGAAGAAAGGTCTGAATATTCCCCATAGTGATGTAAGAGACTGGTAACATCATGCAGACTTGAATTTACTGCTTCAGATTGTTCTAAAAGCTACTGAGGCATGAAGTGCATTTTGTGTTTCAATCTCTGGTTCTGAATTTTGGCTTAATTTTTTTCATTGTTTGTTATGTGTTGTTATTCAGTTTAAGCTTTATTTAATTAACTTTGAGACACGGTGAGGCCTACATGATATTTTCAAAAATTCACTTATGATATTAATATTTTATCATCTACTATGTTATGGCGCTTTTGCATTAGTCTCACTTCAGCTCGGTTCTACCCGTTTTGCGCTTTCGCACTAGGGCTGAGACGAGTAGAGCCGCTCCAAGTCGGTACTTTTTTCTGTAACCATTTCAGCCAGGTTCTTAGCGGGCTGAGAAGGGACTATTTCTGACGTCACCACCTCCTCGCCACTGATTGGTCGGGGGGCGGGGCCGTCAGACGTTTGAATCAGGAAGCGGGAGTCAGAGCGAGGCGACCCGCGGCTCGCGGCGATTTTATTATAAAGCACAAAATGTCTGTTTGGTGATCCAACTCTGAGGTGCAGATGTTCATAAACCTGGTGGCTGTCGAGAAAAAATTAAAAAAGCGATGTAGACGGGCTGTTTTACTCTCAGCCGCTCCCGGCTCCAGCTGATTTCTCATCAGCGCTGACATGAACAAAGGTGTTGCGCAATCGAGTACGTCACAGCAGCTTCACCCAAACCTGCCCGCTTCTCCCCTGGCAGTGCGAAAACACACAGTGGAACCGTGTAAAGCCGCGCCGAGCCGAGTCGGGCCAAGTAAGTCCTAGTGCAAAAGCGGCATTAGATGTTGGTGGTAAATAGGCCTACTTTCTTTCATGGCTTACTTTCATTGTTGTTGACCTTTATTTGACCTCACAGGCATTACCACCTGCCTGTTTTAGCCTATTTATTTGTATCACTATACAACATGTTGGGTTTATTCTAGTTTGTTAACCAACACTATCTAAAGTGAATTTCATCCGATCTTACCTTAGCAACGTGTGGGATAAGCAGCTGTTGAAAAGCAGTCTGAATCTTGGCCCTTACTCTTGTGTTCTCGCTCAATATTAGCTGTGAAACAAAAAACATTGTATTATATTTTAAGGATTTACTCAAGAAAAGTAGGCAACTGATTTCTTCAGTGAGCAGTACTTTTTCTAGGAATCTTCTCCCCAATATTGTTCTGCTGTCAATTTTGAATTTCTATTCCTATTATTTTCTAACGCATACAAAGATCAAGGACAATTAATTTTATTCTAGTTGAATGCACAATTAGTTTTGATTTACAATATGACATCCGGTAGTTGTATATATTTCAATCTACTTACAACTTTTTATAATACTCACCTGTAATTTGTTGTAGTTTTCCTTGAGGGTGTGCTGTGTCTGCTGCAACAAAGCAGCAAAAGGGGGGATATCCAACTTCATCGTTGTCATGCAGTTCACCTCCCTGATCTGGGTCAGAATCTCTGGGTCAAAGTTCACGTACAGCTCTTCTGTCTTTGTAGACCTGACCAACAGAGAGGAGTGCAGCCCCACCCTGACATGCTCCATCTGTACGGGACATATCGGGGAGTTTAGTAAGATGACAGTGGAAAAAGAAGGAAAGGGATGAAAAACAAAAGTTGTAAAAGACATAAGGATGAGAATGTAGCACTTGCATGTTGTGTATGATGACACCTTTAACAATCATATTTGTTCAGCTGCTTAAAAAAAACTATTAATATTAGAAATTTGAAGAAATTATAACTTAATTATCTTCTAATTCACATTTTCTCTCCCTATACCTTTGTCATCCAGTTCTTATGGTGGAGAATCTCATATTCCAACAGGATCCTTGCTGTCCTGTTAAAGTTTTTGATTGTCCTCTTCGCCTCTGGTGCTGAAAGAACACCTGGTTGCTAAACAGAGAAAGAATGGCAGTGTAAAAGCAAAAAATAATTTAACTTTGAATAACACAATATGTATCCCCAAGCAAATGTCAGAAAATGAGAAATTCAGTTAAACCTGTTGAAAGAGATCCATAGGACCCTGGATACGGTTATACAGCTGCCGGACCCACATGATCCGACCCGCCACTGGAGGCATGTTCTTGCCAGTGGGGGGGTGCAATTTCTGCGTCATGTAGATTTGGGAAATCATTTCAATGTCCCGGTCATAATTCTGTAGAATGTGCTGATACTTGGCATTAGTGCCAAGATCAGGGATGCCAAGTCTATTTTTATGGAAACCAAAAACAAAAGCAGTTGGTTTTCATCACACTTTTTAAAACAGGCAACAAAAGAAAAAATTGAATAAATCAAATTCTGAACAGAATGAACTCCAGTAATTACTTTTTTTAAATCATAACTTCTCTTATTCCAATATAAAAAAAAAAACTCCTTTCTATTAGCAGTACCAGATGAGCAACTAATAAATTATGTAAATTATGAGTATTTCCAGAAGTATGTCAAGTTGGGAATAATGTGTTACCTTTCAAATTTCTTTAGCACATTTAAAGCTCTTTCTGTATTTTTAATCGTTTCAAACGTTCTGTCCATGAAATTCTTCAGCTGCTCCTGAAAATACATAAATGAACAATAATAGTACTAAAATTCAAATAAAGCTTTACAATGAACCTAAACTTCATCCCATCAGAGAATAACGACGCTGACCAGCACATCAAGTATAAATTTACATATAATTAACTCAACTCTCTTAATTTTGTCTTGCAAATTTCTCATTATCATAAAAAAAGAAATGCTCATGCATGTTAGACAACAGTTTAATCCATTTCTGCATCAATCTGAGAACCCATCAGCTATGTTCATGATTTTTTCTCTTTGGGAAGCAACAAAATATTTTCTGCATTCAAATAATGCCCTTTCCGTGCTCTGGTCATCAGTTCTATGCAATTTAATTTAGTAAAGCTGATAAAAAAGTGATGATGATGTTGTAACATATGAACACATTTGCCTGACTTCTGCTTTCCTTATCAATGTAAGAAAGCATGCAGCTGAGGCATGTTCAAACATGATTTGCCAGTTACTTAGAGAACATGTGGACTACAATGAAACTTTTGTGCCTTGCAAGCATGTTCTGGACATGCATAGAATGCTATTGTAGGGATTAGTTTGCTATTGACACACTGAATAACATTTTATACAACAGGATCCAAACAAATGTCATGACTTACATGGATCTCAGAGGTGCTTTTGCAGAATTCCTCATAGTCAACATCAAAGTCAGTTCTTTTATGGGCTAGGAAACTGTAGGGTTTTATTTTCATCTTCTGCACAACAGCCTATCAGACACAAACATTCTGACTGAAACACATGAATACACAAGTTATTTTATCAAAATTAGGTCAGATCTAAGACAAACTGCATAGAATCTCACAATTTGATCTGTTCTACTGCAAAAACTGAGAACAAGTACAAGTAAAACCTCAAATTACTTCCAACTATGCCTTGGGATTTTATGTCAAGACACTCTTGGTAGACACAAATCTCTTTAGGCTTAGTTAACCAGGGGGTAAACAGAAGCTTAAAAGAGTTACAGAATGGAAAACAGGACAGCATGCAGAACATTTAGCTAGTTAATAAAAAGACATTGTGCACACCCAAATATACAGACAACTTTAGCAATTCAAATATTTTTTGAATAGTAAATGTTTACTGGGGGAGCCAAATAAACAGTCACATTAAACTGTATTTCAGCCTGTCCCCGGTTTTGATATGCATTATCATCATAAACTGGTCTGGGGAAAAAAAAAAAGGTCTGTCATGCCCTCGTGTATGTGTAGTTATTGGCTCTGAACTAAATATGTCAAATATGCCCTTGACTACCATCCAGTGCCTTCATGTAGCTCACAGCAGTGAGTGAACAGACAGCTATCGTCAATGATGAATTGAGTGGAACTGGACAGTCGATTAAATCATAGATAACATGGATGGTGCCAGAAACGTCAATAGCAGCCCTTTTAGAGGTTGAGAATTAAACTGGAACCTTGTCGGTCACAGCACACACCTGTGGTACTGATAACATACCTGACAGCATCATCAGTACAAAAATTAGTTGTATATATTTATCTGAGCATGTAGGAGTGGAGTTAACATTGAAAAACAAAGGGAAGAAGAGAAAAGAACAGAGCAAGATGTTGAAAAATGTTTGGATTTGGTACTCTGTTTGTGTTCCATGCAGTTAGTATTGTATAGGTCATGTATAATTTACCACTGCATGCTGCCATCTACAGAAATAAAAAGTGGGCCATGCATGGCTAAAGTGAAAGTCTGAAGCATTACCTCCCATTTTGCTTGCATTTCTGCAGTCTGTATAACCAAGGAAGCAGAAACAAACAGAGAGAACATCAATATACCCCCCAGGGAATACACCCTCAGCAGTTACAGACAAACGAATGCTGCATGATTGTGATATCCAAGATAGAGAGAGAACAAGGACAGTAATCTACCACTGATGCAGAGGAGCCTGAAATGCAACGAAACCACTTACTGTTCTACTGAGATGCACTGACAGGCATGTGGCATGGGGACTGCACTTATCCAAATAATCTTCTGGATAAACCAAAAAATGAAATACCTCTTGAAAATATTTTGTTCCCACTCACTATATTTCATTAATCAAACTGCTCAGTATTGTAATTAATACGTATGAGTCATCAGTAAAAATCTACAATATATTTTACTTAAATAGCATTTTTACTATTTTTTGAATCTATTCACCTATTGTTTTTGGTTATTCAAAATAATTTTCAAGGAAACTTGGTATTTCAAAATATTTCTTGTTTGTATTGTATATATGGGAGATGTATAGCTTATCTTAATTGCCATAGAAGCTCTCTATTTGCCAGACACCAACTAAACATATGGAAATGAGTAAATAGCATAAAAAAAATTATATTTAGTTGGCTAGCAATGGCATTTAATCAGTTAGTGGCATACATATATAACCTTTTTAAACCTGATTTTAAAATATTTTAAAAAGTACTTACTTGAAACCTGGTAGCAATGGTTTCTAGTGCTTCAATCTTCGAGTCCTGCAGTGCTGAGTATGTGGAAATGGTACTAAACATTTCCAGAATCTTAATTAGACGTCGTTGAAATGAATCAAACTTCCCAAATATGTACATCTCACTGAAGTCAAACTGTCGCGCCGAGGTAGTTTGTTCCAGCTTCTCCTTGGTTTTATGGAAACACCGCTGGTACTCCTGGACAAAGCAGATTGCAAGAATGTAATCACTTAAACACAACACTAATTTCAACACATCATAAAATCTATTGTAGATTATGAAAAATATCTTTAAAATGTCTATTAAAAAAAACTTATTTTACATTAATCCCGATGGGTGTAACTATATTTTACTTCAAATAATCCACAATTGCTGAAAAAATGTATCAAAGAACAGGAAAAATGAATTAATTACATTATAAACTGCATATTCTTCTAATTGACATAGTCCAATACCTGATTAAGGCGAATGGAAGCTTTAAGTTTGTCAATGACAACTTGCTGAGGCTGATCCCATATTGTATCTGAGCCGTTATTGGTGATGTAGGCCTTGCAAGCAGTGATCATCTGGTTCGTCACCTAGAGGTATAAACGGACAGGTAAATAAAGACACCTATACATTTTGAGGCTGTTTGTGCTACCAAGCCAATATATATATATATATATATATATATATATATATATATATATATATATATTAAAAACTTGGAACAAAAAGTAAGGAAACTTACGTTTGGTAAATTATTTCTTTGTTCTAACAATTCTTCCTTGGCAATACATCTTATACCGTTAGAAAGCCTGTTTATTTCCTGGGGCCCTGGATAGCTCAGTGAGGTGTCATTTGTAGAGAATATAATCCTCGTGTGGGCAGCGCAGGTTCAACTCCCGGCCTTTCGCTCTATACTGTAAAGTCCCCCCCCCCCTCTCTACCCGTCTCCTGACTACCTACTTTCTCAATAAAGGCCACTAGTGCCACAAAAACCTTTTAAATAAAAAAACTTGTTTATTTCCCTTGTAAATGCTGGAACCCGTATTTATGGGATTAGATAGTTTAAGTTTGAAAAAAACAACACAATTTCACAATTTATCCATTTAACAAACAGGAGCCTCAGTAGTGTGTGGATGAAAGATACACAGCCACAACAGCCTGGCACCTCCTCCTCATGCTGGTCACCAGCCTGCTCACACTGCTGCGGGCTGGCATCCCATTCTTCAACCAGCATTTGTGGCAAATCAGCCAATGTGGTTCTGTTCGTCACTCGGGCACGAACAGCACACCCAAGATGACCCCACAAGTGTTCAATGGGGTTGAGGTCAGGACTGCTGGCAGGCCATTCCTTCCTCTCTCATCTCAAATTCTCTGATAAACCTCGCTCTGTGGAGGCAAGCTCTTTCATCTTGGAGGAGAAAGTTTTGGTCCCAGACTGTCGAGCTATGGGATTTCCACTGGTTGCAGAATTTAATCTCAACATCTCTCTGCATTGAGATTGTCTCCCATGATGACAAGCCTTATTTTCCCAGGGACGGAAATGCCGCTTGACCCCATCACACTGCCTCCACCAAAAGATGTTACTCTCGGTGCAGCAATCAGCATAGTGTTCTCTGTGTCTTCTCCGTAGGCAGAATCTGGACTCATCGCTGAACATAACGCTCCTCCACATCTTCAGGTTCCAGACAGTACACGTGTTGCAGACACCCGCGCAAGTGTGAATAGCAACAGCAGAATAAGAAGTTTGGCATTGGCAGAGAAGACTTGGCACAATTTGCATGGGTGAAACCCACATACTCACCTCTGCTGCTCATCCCACAAATGCATGTTCCCTACAAATGTGGCACCATTTAAAAGGGAAATAAACAGGCTTCCCAACTGTGTAAGATTTATTGCCAAGAAGTATTGTTACAAACTAAACTATTTGTATCACAATGTGCTGTATTTAACAATGAGTCATTTTTTTGATTAGCTGCCATCCCTACAGTACCTTAACAAAAAGTGATGTTATTTTTTCTGATGAGTTGTAATAGCGAGAAATAGTGAGAATCATCCTGATGGCATTGATCAAACCTGGGATTGCGGCCACCATGGACACCTGAAATAAAGTACATATTGTTTATACTTGTACACACGGGACACATTTATATAACAGTTTTTACACAAGGATAGGCTATATTTGGTTTATTTTTAATGCAGCAAACCATTTAATATATAAATATTTATTAATTTTTTCTTACAGGGTCACTGTTGTAGAGAGGATCACAGAATTTCTCCATGCTGTAGAGGTACTTGACATTGTCTTTGGCCTCATTAGCGGCATCAGTGATCCTTGCATCTAGTTCCCGCCAACGCTAAACCAAAAACGCTATTATTGCAATTTAAAAGTATCATGTTGAACAATACATTTTTAGCCATGGCAGTCATGAGTACTGAAATCCAGTTATCTTACCTTAATGATCTTAGATTTGGCCATCAAGAGCACACCCAGTACAGCTCTCACATCAGGGTTTTTTAGCTGATCAACAAGATAGTTGAAGCGACACATCCGTTTCTTCCAGTGATCCAGCTCAGCACGAGGACCAAGGTCATCTGCCTCCTTTCTAAGCTGGTCACTCTCAGCTAGAACCTGAAGAACACAGTTGCTTGGTTCTATGTCTACTTTGTACTGTATCATTCGGTGCCTGAATTTATTGTATTTCATCAGGTCATTTTATTCTGGCAGTCTAACATTTCTGCCCAAAAGATCGCGAACTATATTGCGAAAATGTCTGTCCTCAGTAGGTCCTGAAGATAGGTAAGTACAACCCGTTGTGTTCTTTAAACCTAAACAGCCAGATTCTGTTTCCAGAACAGACTCATTCAGAAAAACCTTCAAAGTAAGCCATCCTAGTGGAGTCTTTTTGCACTGCTAGGAACTTTAACATTTAAAATGATAAGTAAGGCCTGTGGAGATATACCACTTGACTTTTAAGTAGTTTCACAGAGCATTGCAAGAGTCTTACTTTTAGGACAACTTGCTGGAATGGTGACAACTATTTTTAATATTTTATTCCCACTTGTGAACAACTTCTACCTTTCTACATCATTATTTATGTCTTTCCTCACTATCACCATGTTAACACCTGAATGTTCCAGAGCAGCACGCTGATGAAACATCTGCTTTTATAAAAGGTGTATGGTTACACCTGATGATGATAAATTAATCAAGCGCATTTAATTGTACTTGGCTGCTTCTTACCATTTAGCTCCTACAGACTGGATGCTGCCAGCTGCATTCAGGTATAATGTATTTATTATTCTTGTTTACCTTATAGTGTGTTAAACTATGAACTTCTCTTGGCCCACTCAATATCCTTTTACACTTTAACACTGTAACATACTCGTTTTCTGCTCCACCACTTAGTATTTTGATTCCTCTTTTCACTCGTACGGGTCTGCTATTTGATCATTTTTAAGGTCTGAAAGCTTAACATGGTAACTAATGTCTCTTTAAGAATCTCTTGCTTTAACCTGCTTGGTGTGATTGCTTTCCTTGTCTTTCCTTGTGACTGCTGATGGTGCATTTGATAAAGTTGTGAAATTTTATTACAAAGGTTTGAATATACTATTTGGATCAGATCAACATATTACTTTGGATTAAATTGGTTCATGTTACTTCTGTGATATATTCCAATGTGCTCATGCAAACAATAGTCTTCCTGACACGAGTTAGACATGGTGTTCCATATGGATCTGTGGTTGGTTTTACTTTTAAACAAACCTAGATTTTGATGATTGCAAATTTAAAAAAAATCTAGAGCAAGGACATACCATGAGCATGGGATCGATTAGTGCAAATTCACAAAAACCTTTGAGTGTGCGCGCATGTCTGTTCTTTTATATTTTAATTTTAATGCTGTCTTTATTTTATTTGATTGTTTCTGTTCTCCTCATCTTAATGCCTTTATTAAGGACTGAGTTTTCTTTATGTATGGAATGTGCTATACAAAGAAACGGGCCTTCCCTTGCCTATACCTTAATTTTCCTTCTTCCACAGCTGGAATCCGTGGTCTTGTGCCTTTCTGTGTTTCTCTGTCCTGTCTTCTTACCCCAAACAAGTCGAACAGGATAGTTTCTCTTTCTGAGCCTGGTTTAGCTGAAGGTCTCTTCCTTTGAAAAGGAAGTTTTCTTCACTATTGCCTGCAGCCTCTGCATGCTCAAGACAGGAGACGGAATCCAATTGAAGATAAGATGCATTGGTTTCCTGAGCAACACAAGATTTGGCACTTTGGCCTTAAGCGCTGCACAAATACAGTTATAGTGAACTGGGCTGTATCGATTTGGATTATAATTAGATTGAAATTATGTTATTTAATTAAAATGGATTTAATTGGACTTTACCTTCACTGCAAAGTGGCTTGATATAACATTTGGCTTAAACTTATACTTTAAAACTAAACTGAATTAAATTGGAAGCATTAAGGCTGTACTTTGTTTTCAGGCAATGTTTAGTTTTGTTTAGCTTTTGTTAAAACATAACCATATCATGTGATATGTCACATGTTTCTTGTTCATCTGAGGTCACATTTACTTCATTTTAGAACCAATTAGAAGGCAAATGAGTGTATTATGTTCTGAAATTCAATACTGTGGAAATAAAGGTATGCATTTTCACACGATAGTTACATGACTGTCAGATAGGGTACATAAATATTCTATCACATTTTTCCAGCTCTTATAAACATGGAGCTGAGAATAAATGATCTGGGAATTTGGCAGTAAGTATACAGTACACAAGATTAAAGCAAGCTTGAGTGTGAATAAAATAGGCTTCTGAATACAGTGCTTACCTGTTCTATCTGTTTGAGCCAGACTTTCATACAGGCCTCTATCTTTTCTGTTGTTTCTGTGCTGTTGGCGGCTGCCAGATAGTCTGCTGGGCCTTTCAGCATCCGCAAGTCAAAAGTGTCACACTCTTTTAAAGTAACCTGGAAGCAAGAGATAAGATTTTCTTGATATCTGTAATCTGATTTGAGGATTTGGTCAAAACATGCAACATGTAATTGTCCTGCTATTGCAAAATATATTACTGACGAGAAAAAGAATAACTTCAAGGCAGGAAGATCAGTTAAAAAGAAAAAGAGATCATCTAAAGACATGAAGATTGGCTTAAGAAAGAACTGTTTTTAAGAGAGGAATTTGAGTTGAAGAATGTAGCTAATTCTCTAGCAGAATTTAGTAAGTGGCTAAAAGCCAAACAAGGAAAGACTGATAGCTGAATTAGTGTTGATCCTAGATCAAATTGTTGGAATTTATAAGGAAGGTGAAAAAAACGTTTCAATTGCAAAAGAACTAGAAATCTATCCAAATAAAGTAGAGTAAGAGTAAGGTATTTTTCAGCGTTGTTCTGGTCTCTTCAGGGTGGTTCTTGTTGTGTTCAGGGTGATTCTGGTTCTGTTCGGGGTGGTCCTGATCAAGTTCGGGGTGGTTCTGCTTCTGTCTGGGGTGGTTGTGTTTGACGTGTTTTCTTGTTCTTTTCGGGGGGGTTCTGATTCGGTTAGCGGTGGTACTTCTTATGTCTGGGGTGCTTCTGGTTGTATTTTGGGTGGTTTTGGTTCTGTCTCTTATTCTCTTCTTCTTATTCTGGTTGTGTCCAGGGTGGTTATGCTTCTGTTCAGAGTGGTTGTGTTTAAGGGGGTTGTGGTTCTGTTTGGGGTGGTTCTGGTTCTGTTTAGGGTGGTCGTGGTTCTGTTTGGGATGTTTCCTGTTGTGTCCGTGGTGGTTCTGGTTGTCATCCCTCACTGAAGTAGTGAGCTCTCAAAGACGAAGTTTTTCAAGGATGTCTGAAGGCGCCACAATTGAAAACCATTATAAAACATGGGATATTTCAAAAACTAAAAAAACATTTTCAAAAGCTGATAGAGTGTGAGTCATGCGAGTACTTGAAAGTTTGAATTGTGTCTCTAGCTGAAAAAGGTGAAAGTTTTTCAAGGATTTGAATATTTCCCATTTATATTCCAATGGAGCTTGGAAATCCAGGAATATCTCAAAACATTTGAACAAGCAACCTGAAGGAGCTGAATGTTTTGATATCTGAATGGATGGGATAGCTCAAAAAATGTGCAGCTGATTCAGCTTTTAACAAATTAGCTGATGGGTATTTCTTGTACTGTACAGTTGTATCCGTTACCTTTTCTTGTAGACTCTCCTGTGCTCCAGTCAGAACTGACCCAAAGTTTTCAAGTGAGCATATGAACTCCTGCTTTACAGCCTGGGCCTGGGGACTAGCCAGCTCTCCCCAACCATGGTCCATCTTCTTTATTGTCGGGATAAAGATCTCCGAGACCAACTGCTCAACGCTTTTTAACAGACCCACTTCTGTCGTGTCCAACATATTGAAATTCACATCCTACAAAGTGAAACAAGCACAAACTTTCATTTACAAATCAAAAGGTAGTATTTCTTTACTAAAATAACTTACAAATGAAACTTAATTCAACACAGGCATATTTGTTATCGAAATCAGACATACTGAGACAAAATTTGGAAGGTAGGTACAGTGGTACAATGAAGGTAGATAAAAAACAAACCATAGTTAACTTTTTTCAAATGAGCTTAAACCAGCATGGGGGAAAAAAAACAAAGAGGTCACAATCCATGTAGAATATGGTACATTAATGTTCTTCAGGACCCTACTGGACACAACAATCCCATCCTTAGAACTACCACTGACTGACAGACGGATGAAAATAAAAAAATAAAATTAAAAAAAGAACTGCCACTGACAACTATCCTCCAAGCATCAATGAAAACAGAGGGCTAGACACCATGTCCAACGTGTCCAAAGTTCTTTCTACCAGTGGAAGCAATGCCTGTAGCAAAAATGTGCTGTATGACTTATAAGCTACAAACATTGTCTTATAACTTGTGTTTTACACCCTCTCAGCAAATTGTGTAGTTTGACATTTTGTTTGGTACGTTTTACATTAAATTCTCCCATTAATGAAAATAATATTAAAATAAAAAACATCAGGAGCTAGCTTAATGCTGTCATAAATGTTAGTTATCTCGGATCAGCCGTGTGTGCTCCTAGTTGTCAACTTTAACTTAGTCACAATATTGTGAATATGCTGCTGTCCAAACTAAACAAATAAGTAATACATGGATAGTTAAAAGAAACTTCATAAGAATTACTATTTTAAGTAATATTAGCGGTAGCTGTTTTTAATATTATTTAAACTGGCTTTAAATGAGAATCACTGACCTGACTGTGACTTAGATAGATATACAAATGTAAAATGATTAATCATCTTAGAGAAAAATTCTTGAACATCTGCCTCAGTTTTTAGCAATAGTCAGCTAATTCTAGACTGTTTAATGATTTTTTTTCTCCCCTTTTTCCTGTTACCTCATGTTACGATTCTCTTGTCCCAAACCTGTGACACACATCCACCTCTGTTCCCAATTAGCACACCTGTATCTACTTTTCATGACAACCCCTCAATAGTGGTTACATAACTAGTTTTTCAAATTCAATGTCACTTCCCCACTGGATTGTTGGTGATGTCTGTTGTCAGGTCTCCCTCTCCCTTTTTTTTTTCTTGAGTGCATTTGAGCAAAATGACCCGGTCCAGGGGAAGTGGACACAGCCAGTGGCTATGCACAACTGGGTTAAGAGAGATATTCAGAAAATATCTTGAAATTTTGAAACTTTTTTTTATTCATTTTTTTTAGTCACGACTACAGGACCTAGAATCATTTCATGTAATGTTCTAAGGAAACAAAACCTGTGATTGTTAATGGTGATTAGTCTCTGTGTGGATAGCAGGTGACCAGCTACAATCAATGGCTAGAGCTGCTTGTGATATTTTTCTCGCAGCCCGGGGAGTGAGAACAAATGTCACTGCTCTTGTGAAGGGTTCAGAGGCCTTACAGATGTAACTTATTTGAATATTTTGATATCGTTGTTGATATATTTGCACTTTTAGTGACTCACTCGGTGTATATTCTCAGACGTTATTGCTTTTAAAGTGTTGCTTCTGGTGAAGAAGACACACACTCCTGTCAATGCCACATCCTTCCCGTCCGTTACAAACACCTTCCACCTTCCTCTGTGACCATGTGGCTGAGAACCAAGCTGAGTGGATGCACGGGCTGCAACTGCTGAAACAAAGAATGGACAGGAACAAATTAAATATTCAAAGAACATCTTCATAGGCAAGGCTAGGCAGACAGTGGTCCACTTTTTAGGTCTTAGTGAGGATTTGAGCACCAGAGTTCTGAATGAGCTGTAGTTGTCCAGCTGACTTTGGGTATGTCTGTAAAGATGCTGTTACAATAAACAAGCCTACTAAAGATGAATGCATGGACTGCTGAGACATCAGAACTTTTAACCTTGGTAGTAGGTTGACTTTCTTATTGCCATAATGTGTTTTTCCAAATGTAGGTCTGAGTCCATCACTACACGCAGATTTCTGGCCTGGTTGGTGGTTTTTAGGTGTATAGATTGAAGCTCTGTGGTGACCTGTAATCGTTTCTCTTTGGCTCCAAAGACAATTTCCTCAGTTTTGTTTTTGTTTAGCTGGAGAAAGTTGTGGCACATCCAGAATACAATTATCTTCAGACCCCTGTGTATCATACTGTCACATATCACCAGTGAAAAAGATCATTTCATAGAAGACAGAATCTCAGTTTGATTTAGTGCAATGAGAATCTAGTAATAAAAAATATGTTGTTTTTTTTTTAAATATTGGACACCCTTAACGGTCATTTTGTCATGTTACCTCCTTCTTCAGCTGGCTCAGTGTCTTGATAGAACAACATGAGATGTGGAAGACCATTTACAGCGAAGAATTGCTCCATGCGGTCAATCTGTAAAAGATTTTAGAGAAATTTGAATATTGTGTGCCATTGTCAGAACATAATGGATGTGCCAAAAAAAACTAAATTAAAATGATTACTCAATCTCAAAGATAGAAAATTGGACTGCAAAAAAAAAAAAGGCTACTACCCCTATTTCCTTTAGATTTTAAGGATCCAGCTTTTTATATTAAAAAAAGATCTGTGTAAAGGTTTGAGTGTAAAGTACCTGACTACCCTCCAGTATGGCATCTTCCACATCAGCCTTCTCCAGTCCCAGGCATGATGCCACAATACTGAGGATATAGTCATGTCTTCCATCCAGCTGAGCACGCTTCGCTTCACGCTCCTCCTTCAGTTTTTGCTGAAAAAAAATGAATGCACAAATTTCACAAGTAGGGTAAATTGAAGGCTATGTGAGATAAATACAAAGGAACATATACATTTTATGGTGATTGATTGAGATGAGTTCAAATGCTTTAAAAAAACACTGAATTGACAGGTCATAAAGCCAATACACTATATTTTACATGCTTCATGTGTAGCAATGAGCCTTTTCACAGTGACAGAATACAGACTCTTCTACCTAACATTTTATATCATTTTCAAATCATATAAATCAATGAATAATGCTCTCTGATGTAAATACATCATATATGTTTTTGTAAGAGCTATTTAATTGTTCTCCACCCTATACTTGTGTGTGTTTTTTTCCCCATGCTAGATGAATCAGACTGCTAAGAAAGGACTCAGTTGAAATCAGTTTAAACGAGAGACTCAATGGACATAACAGATGTGATAGGTATTGAAAGACCAACCTGACAGAACCCTGTTCAAGAGCTTTAAATGAACATAAAATAAAAAAATGAAACAAACTATAAAATGGGAATGGATAAAACAAATCGATGTGAGGCAGTGAAGGAAAAAAAGGAAATGGAAATTAGACACATGGGATGCAACTTGAGAAAACCAGAGCTGAGAATCAACTCAATACCCAGAAAATTAGGAATGTTGAGAGAAAACGGATAAGGCAGCAAAAGCAAAGGACGAAAAGACAAGACGAAAAGACAAGACAAGACAAGAGGGGGGGGGGGGGTTATTTTCTAAATACAAAGAAGGAGAGCCGTATATGGTATCATACCATATACGGCCAAATACATACCATATGTATTTGGCTATGAATTTGGGCATGAATAAAGGGAAAATAGAAAAAAATGCTACATAAATCCCAAGACTGAACTCTTAAAGGAGTTATGTTATGCCCCCCTTTCCCACAAGTTTACACAATTTCCTGGTGTCTCAATAAAATGTATGTGACATGCAGATTGTGTAAAACAGCTGTCCCCTATGCCAGCGACTCTGGTTGGCCCATTAGTAGCTATAAAAAAAGATCTGTAAATTTTATGGTTACTGTGCAAATTTATACAGTTTAACAAGGGTAAAAACATTTTTTTACCTTCTGAAAAACAGATTTGTCCCACCTATAGTTCAACAGCAGAATTATGAATCTTCTCAAAAGTATGGCAATATTTTCCACAAAGGTTCTTACACTTATAATAGCGGACTGTTGAAAAGTAAGCAAATAAGTGACATTGCAGACAGATCAGCTGGCACATGGTTAATTCAACTGTTTTCTATCCTTCTACTCATTCTATCTCGCATGACTGAGGGTTGCCCCCTAATTTCAAGGTCTGAGTTTCAATCCTTTGTCCTTCCATATATTGTTGTATCCTTCGGCAAGGCAATTCAAAATAGCTCCTAATAGTAGGCATTTCGGCTGACATTGTGTGGCAGCATGCACAAATATGTTAAATCATACTTGATATAGGGCTCTCAAATAGAGAAATATTCATAACATTTCAGACAAAAAAGTCTAAAATTATGTGTTTTATTATTTTGTCAAATCACAGAAATTTTCACACTAACCATGTCAAAGTCTGACATCACACACATGTGCTCATCCTAGTTCGGCTATAAAAAACAAAAAGCATGCCCAGGCCACAGTTTCTGGGCAACTATTCCAGTCACTCCACACCTACACCCTGTCTTTATTCCAAAGTGTAGGAAGAGCCAGTCCTAAAGGCAAACATAAACAATGCAGCCACAATACACTGCAAATTATTTAAAAGAGCAGACTAAGTTATCACTGCATACCATACACATTCACACAAAAATCATTAATTAACAGAAAGACTCAAAAGATGACCAAAACACATATCCACATTTAATTATTTGCTTCAAAGAAACAGAAACCAGCAGAGACAGACCCATGTAATAAGAGCTTAAACATGAAATGCTTTCAGAGGCAAACAAAGCCCCTTCCAGAGATAAGCTGTGGCGAGACTGAAAATCCCTATAAAAAACAGATTGCCACTTTTTGAAATATTGTGACATAAAAATATGCAACAAGATTGTTTGGCATATGTGATAAAAGCAGTCACTTTTAATCCAAATCATCTAGAGAATAGAAATAACACATGCTGCCATATTCAACAGAGAAGCTCGTGGCCAGAGCATTACAGCTGTTTTGCTTTATCTTAACTGGATAAATGGCAAATGAACGATGTGATCTGAGGCAGTAATTGGCCCTATTCATTAATATTATGTGGGCAAATGAAGAAAAATACTAGAATGTCTTAAAATGACAACACAAAAAAAAACCAAAAGACAGAAGCACTGCATGAATTCTTACCCGAATGACCTTGGAAACTATTTGTCTCCAGAGCTGCTTGCTAAACACCAGCGACATGACAGTTCCTTCCCTCTCATACTCACCTCTTCTAAATCTTCTCTATAACATGCTATCCTTTATCTGCATGTGGACACTCATCCTGGACGAGTAGAGCCTATCAAGTTGTCAGCGGTGACCACTCAGCCATCTGGACTGAAACTGTATCTCCTCTATGTTTAATGGCCACTCCAATCAGAAGAAAGGGTTTTCAGCAAAGTGAGATCAGGGAAGATAGGATTCTCAAGTATATATGCACTTGTAATTCATCTGAATTTAGTGTCAAAACTGGGCTTTCAGTATAGTTTTGAACAGTTAATTTTCTAGGACAGAATGAATATAACACACATCCTCTTATGAAAACTTTTTGGAAAATAATTTAAATTAGAGTTCTCCAATCTTAAAAGCGCCTTAAATGTATACAAACAGATTTAGAAATACATTTATCTTCAATGATGTTCTCTCTCCAAACCCTTTTTTTCTCACTATCAAGCACAACTATTCAGTTATTTGAGCATTCTTCATGTCAGACACGTTCTAGCACCCTATAATGTAATAATTTCCTGATAATGTAATAACGCCTGAAAATGTAATAAAATTTGCACTTAACTCAATCAAAAATGTAATAAAACCCAATAATGTAATAACTTGACCAATAATGTAATAAAATATCCTGACTGATATTGTAATAACATTTTTACCGATAATGTAATACCGTATTACATTATTGGGAATTTATTACATTTTTAGGTGGGTCTTTTTTTTTCAAAACTGATAATGTAATACTTGGCAGATAATGTAATATATATGTTCATTTTCAGTCCAGAGTTCCACATTTTGTGTTTTAAGAATCTAAGAATCTTATATACACTGTATGTGAAACACCTGAATGAATATTGGGTTAAATTGCAGACCAGGTACGGTGTAGCCTATGGTCTGGTTGCCGCGTACCCTACGCCGTAGGCTCTGCATTGGTGTAACGCGGAACCATAAATCAGCCTTTATTCTGGCAAGATCTGAAAAAACTTCGCAACAACGAGCAAGCAAGTGATTATGTACATTCACTGAGTGAATATTATGAAAGTAAAATATATATTCCTCGCTAGAAATGTAATCAAAACGCATTTTTATGCAGAAACTCAAAATATTGATTTTTTTTTTTCAGTAAAAAATGAGAAATGTCTGCCATGTTTTTTGATGTCACAGCCAGAATCTTGAAAGTCACGTGACTTGGACGTAAAACAAATAGGCAGAAAAATGTAACAGTTACAATTACATACAATTCATGGACTATTATTGTAACCCCTCTACGTTTTTGCACTTTGGATCAACGTACGTTTTTATGTGAGACTGGGTTGTTTCATGAGGTAGTGATTTGTTGGAAATCTGTGAAGTGAAGAGGTACGTTTAGGGTAGAGTTACCTGGAGTTTCCAGTGCTGCTCAGAAGGTTATCTGAGCTGGAATTCTGGTCTCCCAAGGAGGTAAGTCTATCACCCACTTAGTAAGAGCAGGATGTAGTTGCATGTCCCTGAGTATCTGCATATCTGCGTATGGCTGTATGGTACTCAAAGTCTGCAATTTAACCCAATATTCATTCAGGTGTTTCACATACAGTGTATATAACATTCTTAGATTCTTAAAACACAAAATGTTGAACTCTGGACTGAAAATGAACATATATATTTTGACCTAAAAATTTAATAAATTCCCAATAATGTAATAAGGTATTACATTATCGGTAAAAATGTTATTACAACATCAGTCAGGATATTTTATTACATTATTGGTCAAGTTATTACATTATTGGGTTTTATTACATTTTCGATTGAGTTAAGTGCAAAATGTATTACATTTTGAGGCGTTATTACATTATCAGGAAATTATTACATTATAGGGTGCTACACACGTCCGTCCGTCCATCCATCCATCTATCTTTAGTATCCACTTCAATCTTATGCGGGGGCAAAGAAGGCTACTGGAGCCACTTCCAGCAGTCACCAGACAAAAGACGAGGGCACACTCTGGACAGGTTGCCCTCACAGGGTTGGAAAATAAAATCCCCCTTTACATGTGATAGTTGCCTGGCTGGAAACGTATAAAGATTTCCCATAGCAATGTGTGGTTGTCAGTCCAATAAGTTCTGTCAAAATAAACCTTTTTGTGCACCTTGAAGAAGCTACCTATCATAGTCAGCTACACCGGGACAAAAATGGTACTTTTCAACCTGGATGTAAAGTTTTTATATTGAGTTGGTTTAAAACTTAGCATTTTTGTTTATGCAAACATAAATTAACAAATAAGAGAAATCACTGAGCCCAATGATGCAATGATACTCAAAACGAGTGTTTGCTACTGTAGGTATGGTTTAAGTGGAAAAAACACAGTTTGGGGGTTACTGTTTAATGAGTAGTAATGAGGTTTTCTGTTTCCACCATTGTATAACGGTACCCATAAAGGTGCACCATGTAGGTGTTGAAGTATGAAAAGAAAACATAAATTTTCAGCAGAAATTGGCAAAATGTCATCTGTGTGTCATGTTTATGTACAAATTATCTTATCTATAATTAGTCACTTTTGGATGATAACACTTTGCTTGGAAGTTCATATATGCTTAAAATATCATAACTTAAATCTTTATCAAACTACATTATATCAAAAATTGTAGCATGGAGCTGTGATTGAATTCTTTTTTTTTTTTAAAGCTCAGGTGTTATCTTTTACCCAACCAATATATAAGAGTGGAGCTGTTGGCAGATAAAATCAGTGATTTTATGAAAACAAAATAAAGTATCTTCAACTTAAGCCTCTTTTGTGTCCTTTAATTTGCTACCAGGCACACAACACATACACAACAGTTAATTAATGATGAAGTACATTTGGCCAAGGTAGATAGCGAAGTAACCAAGTTGTCTGTAATGTCAGAACTCTTGGGTCACCTTACCTTGTTTTGATAGTCTGGCTTAAAAGTCAGCATAGTCGTCGGTGGCCTTTCAGACTGACACTTCTTTTCAAGTCATTCCATTCCCTAAATTGGCTTTGCTTTTCATGACATTAGAGAATAACAGCTTCCAACAAAGAAGACAAGACAGAGAACAAGTGGCTTTGCAACACTATGTGAGCAATCAGTCTTCTTCTTGTGCCATGTGAGAAAGGTTACTGCTCTGATATTACGAGAGCTTTGCTCCTAAAAGGGTAGTGCTAACTAGATAATGTGGTGTTGGATGACGTCCTGTCAACAAAGTAATTATCAAGGTCTTGCTCTCACCTTACAAGTCTATTGGAACAATGGGACGAGGGAAGAAAGGCTGTTGAAATGTGTTTTGGAATAGAGCTAAGGTGGGAAACTTTCTCACATTGAATGTGTAAGAGAGTAGATTTACACTAAAGACAAGAAAATACAAGACACTGTTGAAGAGAGGTTAAAAGAGTTCTTTAGAAAAAAAAATTCTCCTTCCCAAATAACAAAAGGTGCCCAATTAACATCCTTTTGACATTTTATGCATTACCATTGTATGCTGACTGAAACCTGCTGGAAGACAATAGTGACTTTAAACAGAGTAGCCCTATGTCTTTGCTATTTTATTATGCAGAAGCTTAGTGCTGTCAAGCGATTAAAAAAATTGAGGCAATAATTAAGATCTGTATTTAATTAATCTAATTAATCGCTTTTTTAATCTCACCTAAAAATCGCTTAGAAAAGCCCTCAACTTACGGTGTTTTCATTTGAATTCATTACATTATTGTGGCAGATCAAAAGACTGATATATAACAACAAAAAAGTGGCTTTATAAAGTATAAAGTAACAGATGCAGGCAGTCCTACTATTTACATCCACTTGGCGAGAACATTCTCCAGCCTCTCGGTCGCAGACGTGCGCATGCGCGGGGTGCTCTTCAACGGAGAAGAGCGTTGCTGTGGCAACATCGTTGCTGCTAACGTTAGCTGCTTTGCGTTGCGCTAAACTTGAGCTGCTTCGTGGTCAGCAAAGTACTTTCCACAAATAACTTGTATCTCTCTACCTTTATCAATGGTGCCGTCAGGGCGTTTTAGAAGTGTAAATTCCCCATTCACTGGACCGACAACTTTCACACCTCCATTCAACTCCATTGTCACCTCTCTTCTCCGCTACTCCCCCCACCTGTCCAGCAGCGGAGTTAACCACGCCCACACACAGGGACAGCCAATCAACGTCCACTTCAAGGTGGGACTGATCAACGCACAAACGCAGATTTCATAATAAAGGCAACTTGCAAACAGAAAAAGTAAAGTTAGAGATAACAAAAATAGATTAAACGATTAAAAAACATAACGTGCTAAATATGCACGTAATTAATTAATTGCAATTAACACGCTAATTTGACATCCCTGCACAAGCTTACTTTTTCTTTTCTTTTTTTCTTTATACTTTTGGCACTTTTTTTCTTTTACATTTCAGCATCACTTTCAGTTTTCATCCAAAAGAATCACAACAGTCAGCAACAATCAATCAACTCAACTTTACACAGTTTAAAAACAAGTATGAATATAAAAATACATGTAGAATAATAAATAATCTGTTAATTAAAAGAGTCTATATCGCAGTGCATTTGTAAATTTGTATAGTGTAAGCATATAGCGCTGCATTTTCAACTTTTTTATGTTCCTGCAATAGTGATTTCTATGCCAACCCCAAATTATTTCAGGCTCCATCCTGGCCACCCCACTGAAAATCTTCTGGCCCCCCCACTGATCATAACCAATGCAAAAGCTTCATTAAGCTACTGCAAACTCAGCCTATCCCTACAGTACTAAACTACAGTAGGTACAGATTTTGTAAATAATACATTTGAACTTTTTGGGGGACAGAGAACATACGTCTATCAGCCAGGTTAAAACCACCAGCATATAAGGCACATTTCCCTTGTCCTCCTATAAAACAGTTATGGTACAATGTTGCATGGACACAGGACACTATTTTTTATTTTCTTTTAAAGATGCACCCTTGGCTAGTGCAAAACTGAATCATCTGCTGCGACGTGCTGGTGTAAGTGCTTTATTCTACTCTGTGGCTGTGATTTTTTTGCCACTCTGCATGTACCAAAAAAAGTCATGCGGGAGCTGACACTCCCGGCTTAACCATGAATTAGAAATCTCCAGTGTTTTCAAATTGTTGTAGAATAAACAATTCAGATTTTGCTTTTTGTTATAAGTTATTTTCATTCAATTTCAATTTTAGCAACACACAGAGAAAGGGTAATTATTAGTATGAGGTTTATGTTTATAGGGCCAGGAAATCTAGTTTTGAGAAATTACTAACCAGATTTAGTTGGGATGAAAGCATTTGGAAGTTTCCAAAGATGCAACCAGTCACAGCCAAACTGCAACATGGATCCCTTGCTAGTTAGAATGTGGCCTTTACAAGCACAACTGGGCACTTTGCCATATTCATAATCAAATTCTGCAGTGTTGCAGGGCCCACCTTTACAACATCCTCATTCACAAGAATATTTAAGCAGGTAACTATACAGCACAAATTATGCAATAGGGTAAAATGACTCCATGTTGTGAAATGTGATACCAAGGGTTCCTGACCACGTATTTTTGATATTGTGGATGATTATTGTATGTGCACACAAACACACCATCAACAATTAATATCAAACTGTGTTACATTTTACTGTGGCATCATGTGTAAAAAGGAGCTATTCTTATCTATTTATCTATTATCTTTTATACTGAAGAAGTTATCGAGGAGCTTCGCAATCAAAAGTGGTTTTGCCATCAATTCTTCACAATACCATGACTGATTTCTCTACTTTGAATTGAGTAGCTGTGTGCTGCCATGAAACAGGAGGCTAGTTGTAAATTATAAATGAGGAGGTGGTGGGATCTCAAAGAGAATACACAGAAGACAGAACGGCTCATGTCTTTCCAAAGAATACTTGCATTGACGCACATGTATATAGATGAAAAAAACAAAAAACAAAAACAAAAACAGAAAAAACGGATTTAGCTCAAAGTGTAAATACAAATCTCAGGACTTTTGTCTTTTAACTTGCATTCTTTTGTTTTGTGTAGATTCCCGAGTTCTAACTACTTTTAAGCAAAATCATTCTTCTGTAACAGTATGAAGTAAGATTATTCTATCTGAAGTGTATCAGTATAGTTAAAACATGGGGAGAGGGAAACAGATAGCTTAAAAGTTATCAATATAATAGCTATGCCAATTGTCAGTGTTGTTTTGGTGAACAATGCAAAAAAAAAAAGGAAAATGTAATTTGTTTGTTTTCAACTGATGGAGCAGACTCCTATCAATTACAATGATGTTACAAGATAGAAGCCTCAGCATATTGTGATTACACAATATAAAATATTTTTAATGCAAGACTCAAAACTCCACTGTCTAGCAATAATGTATAAAAGCAATTTGATAAAATTTAAATTTCTTTCATAGCCTGTGTGCAGGTTAATAAGTTGCAATATAAAGTACCTCAATAACATAGTTGATCAAAGAAACACAACTCTTAAAAAAATTAACACTCAGGTTCAATAATTATAACCTTTATGGTACTAGAACTGATTACTTTGTAAAAGGACCTACAAATAAATGAGTTATGGTTTTTTGAACAAGTACGCCTGGCAGAGACAAAGAAAAGTCTCCATTTCTTTCAATATTGACAGACTTTGGCAATAAGAGAACAGGACATTTACCATCAACCCCAGTCTTCTCAGCAATTATACAAGGATCACGCCACCATCTAGTGGACTGTAACTCACAATGCAGCCTCCACAAAGGTATGGGACGCTAAAGCTATTTTTGACTACTGCAGCTGCACCAGTTAATCTAATACTGGAGTGGTTCTCAGAGCAATTATCAAAAGGGCTTAGGGAGCTGAAAGCTGAAAATGAAGTGCAGATTTATTCCACTGGAGTGTCTTCACATGAGACATGGGGGAATTTTTTTGTGAAGCCTCCATCTTCCAACTATGCACTACTTTTATATGTACGCATTACTTTTATTTTTGTGTTTCTAAACATTTTTGAAACTTTTTTATGATATAGCTTCACCCATATTTTATAGAGGTTTCTTAAAAAATTACAAAACATACATTTAAATGACAGGTTGCAATCCAACAAAGAAAGAAAGAAAGAAAGAAAGAAAGAAAGAAAGAAAGAAAGAAAGAAAGAAAGAAAGAAAGAAAGAAAGAAAGAAAGAAAGAAAGAAAGAAAGAAAGAAAGAAAGAAAGAAAGAAAGGGGGGGGAAAAGAGAACTAGGTACTGTACTTTTGCATGGCACCGTATTTGGACACTGCTTATTTTATTTTAACCATTTACTTTCAAGTGAAAAGTTTTTTTTACAAAAAGATGGTCAACTTTAATTTGATGATGTTTAAATAAATTTTTGAAAAAAGATTTAGTCACAGCTCCCACATATGTAGAATCCTCTCTAACAGATATTCATATGTAAATTGTTCAACTGATTTTAAAGCTTGTTCGTGGACAGGTGTGAGTTAACCTTCAGTATGTTCATTTCACTTCAACAGGTAAAATGTTTGAAAGGGTTCAAGGGGGTTGCATATGCCTTTGGAAGATGTTGCTTTAAAAGCAAAACATGCAGACAAGTTTGTTCTGAAAAAAAAAAAAAAAAAAACTCAATCAAGTCTAGAAATCCTTAGAAGACGAGTCTGGTGAACTGGAGAAGGTTTAACTTCACGTGGCTAAAATGACCTTACTAAAATACCTAACCAATTAAAGGACACTCCCCAAGAAAGCACATCAATACAACCATAAAAGAGCAAAGACAGATGATTTTACACAAGGTTGTAAGCAATCATAAACGTTTAAAGAAATAAAGGCTGGTTGAGATCCTGCCAATAATTTAAAAAAAAATTTCATTCATGGCTTTGCTAGTTTATCCCATAAAACCCTAAACAAACTGTACAATTATTACAAAAAAAACCCACACCTGCCTATCACAAGTAGGCCTTTCAAGAGCTTCCATGTAAGATATCAAGCTAGACATCCAAATTAGTCAAAACACAGTTAGTAAAAACACCTTTATGGCAGAAAATCTCTGTGTTTAGCATAGTCTGGATATGTCAAACAGAAGTGATTAGCTTGGCTCACTTGTAAAATCGGAAATGGGATTAGACAACTTTATCATGATTATAAAGGGATTCCGATATTTAGCAAAATTAAGCTAAAAAAAAATTACGTTTCTGAGGGAAAGTTTACTGTCTTAAACTTCAAATGAACCCCTTCCCTTAGTTATGCAAATATTAACTGGTTTCTATTATATAATGTGAATAAGTGCACATTATAATTTATATATTCATATTTTTCTTTCAAATATTTCAATTTGAGACACATTTCAACTCAATACAAGGTGTCCGCAAAATAAGTTATACACCACATATGCTCTTTTAATCAGTTTAAGAGAATACCTCAGTCGTTGAAGCAAGGCATTTTTTTCTGGAGTTACCAGTTGTTTTGTGAACCAAGAAGTTGTATTTGTTACAGTATGAGATTATCATTTGCAATGTTCAAACTGGTTAAATGTAGCTTCAAGCATGAGTTGATATAATTATCAAATTTGAGGTGCCTACATCTTCTCAAAATAGGAGCAGGAAGACCAAAATCCAAAGACAGTGGTAAAGGACAGGCTGTCTAAAGCCGTGATTCCCAACCCCCGGTCCCCGGACCGGTACCGGTCCGTAGAGCCGTTACTACCGGGCCGTGGAATGGCTTGTGTTCCGATCATAATTAGGGCTGCAACGACGTTGTCGACAAAAAGCGATAATCAAAATCGTCGGCAATTGTCACCAGACGGTTTTTTCCCAATGGAGTGAGGCATCTCACTTCACTTCACCTCATACAATCTCTGCCCAGAGCTGCGTGTCAGCGCAGCTTTTTTTTTTTTTTCTTTTTTGCGTCTCCCCGCACCAGACGACTGCGCTCACTGATCAATACTGCAGATGCTGATCAATGATGAGCAGGGGTCCGTTTCACAAAGCAGGTTTAGTGAAAACTCTGAGTCTGTTAACCCTGAAATGAGGGAAACTCTGAGTTTTCCGTTTCACAAAGGGAGGTAACTCAAACCAGAGAAAGAGAGGTAACTCTAGCCTGTTTCACAAAGAGAGGTAACTTAAAGGGATTGTGACATGAAAAACAAATTTTTCTTGATTTTTTGTGTTTTGTTGGGTGTCTTGACATCAATTACACCCAAAAAACAACGAACTTTTAACATTCAGTGTATTGTGTGCTTTCTGGGATTTTCCGCATAACTGTGCAAAAACGGCGCATGTGGTTTGGTGGCGGGCCGTTACGTAACGGCCCGCTAAATCACCGCCCCCTCCACCCAGCTCCCTGCCTCCTCTCCTCTCCAGTGCACCATAAAGGCTGATTTATGGCTCCGCGTTACACCGACGCAGAGCCTACGGCGTAGGGTTACGCTGCGACGCGCACCATACGCTGAACCCTACGGCGTAGGCTCTGCGTCGATTTAACGCGGAACCATAAATGAGGCTTAACACGGAGCTGTTTAGAGCGTCTTTTGTTCTAATCACCGGAGGAAAACTGCTAAGAACACCCGCGGCCACTGACTGGACTTAAGATAAGGGGACAGTGCTGCTTGCATGCCTTTATTTTTATGATTGTTTGCTGTGGTTCTCCCTGCTGCTCTTCCGTGCATGCTTCGCCTGTCGCTCCGACACCGCTGTGAGCGTATGGCTGGAGGAGGAGGAGGTTTGGAGGAGGAGCGGAGCAATGATTGACAGGAAAGGGGGGAAAGGAAGCATTTTTCACGGCGCAAAAAAACACTGTAATAAAAAGCCAGGAAAAGAGTACTAAGAGTGAAGTTTTTCTTGTTACACTCTTTTAGACACATTTGAGGGATGTTGGCCAAGACTTTTAATAGTGTTAAAAGCATGTTAAAAATGATGTCACAATACCTTTAAGCTCTCGGTCAGTTACTGCAGTAACAGACTCTCTGAATCTAACTTGGACCAGGTTTATATCAATGAACCTCGAGTTTCTCTGCGTCTCCGCCTCTTTCAGAGCCGCACGCACATTTGATTTCCTCATTCATTCAGTCAGCAGGCGAGTTTTGGCGAAGTTCTGCCGTCTGTCATTAAAAACAGAGTCAGTATTTTAGAAGTCCATTGTCACGAACATGGCATGTCCTTTTGATGAAGACACAATTGATGAAGGTGCAGAATTTATGCGCAGAGAATTAAATATTCGTCGGGATATGGTTATCAGACCACGTAATACATGTACATTACAGTAGCCTACATAGTCTCATTACAGGCAAAGCAATATGTGTTAATCCTTTATTTGTTATAATTTTGATGATTGAATTGTTTAATGATTTCATAATATATTCAAATTTTTTGAGATTTTTTATTTGGGGTTTCATAAACTGTGAGCCATAATCACCAAAATTATAACAAAGGCTTGAAATATCTCACTTTGCATGTAGTGGGAAATAATATTTGTTTCACCTTAAGTTGAATTTACTACGAATGAAGTTTTGCAATATATTCAAATTTTCCGACCTCCACCTGTATATTATTACATGAATAAATAAGAGCATAATACAGGGGTCTCCAACTCCGGTCCTGGAAAGACCTATCCAGCATGTTTTAGGTGTCTCCCTGCATGAATGACAGCAGCAAAGTTGAATAAAATATCTATTTTTCATTGAAGTACCCATCTTTCTCGTGTTTATTATCATTTGCCACATAATTAAAGCAACCTCATACTAAATTTAAGAAAACAATTTTTGCATTTTTTTGTCATATAATTTCATCCAAAACTTGTCGAAATGTGTTTCTTTGAGTGCAGCCCTGTCATGGCTTGGCGGACAATAAGTTCTGGTACCCGACCGGACTGAACAGCGCCATGCACAGGTGGTGTATGCAGGTTAGGTACAGTCAGCTGCAGAGATGAGCGGACCTCAGCAAACCTCCATGAGCCGTTTCTTTACTAGTTGTTCGAGTAAAAGAAATAGTGATGAACAAGTGGAAAATCCTACCAAAAAGAAAAGCAAAAGCTTTAATCGCAAGTACGACATTATGTATATAAAATAGGGATTTGTTGCAACGGGCGATTTGGAGGCGCCAAACCCACTATGTATTTTATGTGGAGAAACGCTCGGCAACGAAGCAATGAAGCCATCCAAGCTTCAAAGACACTTAAATACAAAACATCCTTCTCTCAAAGACAAACCAGTGGAAGGAAAAAACGTGACTTAGATTTGCAGAAGCAAGTTTTAAAGGCCACAACATCAGCTAACGTCGCTGATGATAGCCTGCATTTTAAAATGCTTTGTTTTTTTCTAAAATGTTTATTAAAATTGACATAAATTGTCAACCGGTCCCTGAGCTTTTTGTTTATACTTCTGCTGGTCCTTGGCACAAAAAAGGTTGGGAACCCCTGGTCTAAAGGGCTGGATTCAGCCCTTTAAAGACAATGCCAGCAGCCAAATCCATGTGTGAAATATAAAACAAACATTTTTGATCAAGTTAGCATGACACAGTGCTTTTTTCTCAAGAATTCTTTAATTGGACATAGGCTAATAACTACAATTGAAAGTCACTGTCAATGATAAGTTAAGAATATAGTGGTGGTATGTGGATACTTTTGCGAGAGATTTCATGTAGTTTTTAAAAACATTTAAAGAAAAGCTTTGCGAATGTTTTTCTATGGGGGGGGGGAACCCCAAAACCTTAATTTTATAGAGCACCAGAGAGGCCATCGGTCACTGAAGTGATATGAATAATCTTGAGTAAGGCCATGCAGTAAGTTATAACTGTCAAAATACTTGTCACGGTGTGGTTGGAGTAAGACCCAAATGCAGGGGAGAAGCACTAAAGAAAACCAAAAAACCTGACAGGAAACAGGGAGGGCGGAAACAGTACAGACCAGCAGGGAGTAGGAGAAAGAAAAGAAGATATACTACACAGAAGGCTTGATGAGACACAGGTGCAAACGATCAGGGCAGATTGGGGACAGGGGAAGTCAAGACAAAACTTAAACACAAGGACATGAGATTTCAAAATAAAACAGGAACTAAATACCAAAACTGTAACAATACTCAATTTAGCTCAATCCGTTTTTACTTTTATTTTTACTATTATTATTTATCCCAAACATACACAATATCTATATCAGCTCATAACAATTGATATGAAATTGTTTATGCTTGCAGTCTGAACATGGTGATTGTTTTTGGAATCTCTTTTTACACAGATTAAATGCATTACACAACATCTGATTTTGATACTAAGGACCCTATGAACTATTATATATATAATATATATATATATATATATATTATATATATATATATATATATATATATATATATATATATATATATATATATATATATATATATATATATATATATATATATATATATATATATATATATATATTGTTGTTGTTTTTTTTATTTAATTCATCTTTAGATTATACAAATGTAAAGTGAATGTGTTGCTACTTATATGAGTGCATTTGACAACTTTAAAAAAGCATAAATGTTGTCAAAGTGAAATCAAATATATTGGGGGTACGTGTTGACAAAGATGCCTATAGGTAAGCTGTATACCGGCACATTTAAAGTGAAAACATAATGCTCATAAGTTGAGTGTCTTCTAACGCTATTTCCATGCTGCGTGCTGGTTTCGGGCCCAAACCTGCATCTCCTTGAGCGTCTCCGCAGGCAGGGACGGCTGGGTCGGCCTGCTCTTGCAGCTCACTTTAGCGACTCGAGAGCTGGAGGACATGACTCAAACAGACGAACTTTAATCCGTTCAGCTACATCCTCCGTCATCAGCAGCGGGGTTGTTTTCAGCAGTTATTTCGGGGTAGCCCACTAGTTTCAGAAACATCTGACGCTCTGCCAAATACTTGTGTTGTTACTAGTTTCCAAGGCAACGATGCAGGAGGAAGGAGCGCAGGCGCAGGAGGCAGGCAGGAAGCTCACGCGGAATCACATTGAAAAACCTTGATAATATATAATGATATTGAGTATCTTTAAAAAGCTTCAGGGGATTTCATTTGATTTGATTTCATTAAGGATCCCCATTAGCTGGTGCCATAGCAACCAGCTAGTCTTCCTGGGGTCCACAAGGAAAAAAGAAACATACAGAATTATACAACTACAAAAACAAAGTGATTACATGATTTAACTCAATGCGTGATGACAAGTTAGATACTAGATACATTTACATTAAAGTAAAGAAAACTATTAAATAATACAGAATGCAAAAAGAACAAACAAACAACAAAAACTTTACAGTGCTGCTAAGTAGACTTTAAGATTATTTAAAAAAGTTAATTTGTTGTGTATGTAGCAGAGGTTTTGAGGCAGGTTATTCCACAAAGTCACTGATCTATAAATAAAAGATCTCTTAAAATGATTGGTCCTTGGAATTGGTCATTTCAGCTGACTGGAACCTCTAGTGTTATAATGGTGAACAGTATACCTAAAAACAATCTGTTCATTTATAAACACTGGGGTTTTCGCGCTCATGACCGACTTGAACAGAACAAGTGTATTACACATGAATATCTTCTCAACAGTAAGCCAGGAGAGGCAGGCATGCATACATGTATATGCAAATAGAAAAAAAAAATTGAGTGTATTTCCCACAGACTATGAGTTGAGGAAAATAGAATATTTTGAGTGTATTTCCCACAGACTATGAGTTGAGGAAAATAGAACATTTTGAGTGTATTTCCCACAGATTATGAGTTGAGGAAAATAGAACATTTTGAGTGTATTTCCCACAGATTGAACTTATTCGGGTTAACAGCGTACGGCTATTTTGTATTAAAATACGTAATCATAAAATGCTGTATGTGCAGGTGTAAAACACTGGCAGTCTCTAAAGACAAGCCCTAGATGGCAGCAGCGCACCGTTCTCCCCGCAGCATCAGGGAGCACCAGGTTAGGTTTGTGGGGCAAATGACCTCATGTTGTAGCATCATCTTCCTCACTAGGAGATGAAGAGAGAATGAACTCATCCTTCTATTTCACCATCATTCTGTTCCCCTTACCAGCTATATCCGAATCGAGCATATTTGACTAAAGAAATCTACGCCGTACCCTACGGCGTAGGATCTGCGTCGATTTAACGCAGAACCATAATTTAGGCTTTTACATGCATGCGATCCGGACACCCACGCAGCCCGCATCAACACCGCAGCGAGCAGCAGGGACTACACTGGGGGGGCTGCTGGAAATACAGGGTGGCGCACATTGCACCAACCCCCCTCCCCGTAAAGGAATCCCAGGATATCCCACCCTCACCCACCCACCCCCTCGAATCGGAATAGCCCTCCTCCTCCCGCAGTTCTCCTCCTCTTTTACCCCCCCGTCCTCCCCCGCCGTCCTCACTCACGGCCCCAGACTCGGGAGCGCCGCCGACCGGTCGCCACGATTTTTCCCTTCTCGGCCAAAATGGAGGAGAAGGTTTGTCGCCTAATGAGGGGAGCGGAGATTATATGACCGGATCGGCTTGAATGAAAGGCGACCAGGACCTCGCTTTTTTAGTTGATCAATAGTTTACTGGCACAGAAAAGGCGAGGAGCGGCGCGGTGAGGGTCGCAGCGCAGCGATGAGCGCAGACGGGCTGGAGGAGGCTGCGAAGGACGCGGCAGACATAGCGGCGTTTTTCAAATCCGGTAAGTCGGAAAAGGGGCGAGTCTGCCTCTGGGAGAGCTGGGCTCTTGCCTCTGTTGATATATTTGTAAAAAAAAAAAAAAAAAAAAATTAAATCAAATCAGAGTCGTAGATGGGGGAGATGCGACTGTGCGTCGGGACGTTGCTGAAGGGATGCTCCCGGTTTGTAGTTATTATTTACCACCTTTCAGTCGTTCCCTATAACCTGTCACGCTGCATCCTTTTATGACAACAGCACGGACAACACCCCCCCTGAATTCAGTGCTTGGCTGGTTTTTGCAGTGTCTCGATTTGGGGTTGAACCCAAATTTTAGGCTGCACAATGTGGATGGTTTACAGCTTGACAATAGTTTCCTCGGGCCATACGAGCGTGTGTGTGTTGTTTTTTGCTTTTGTTTTACGGCATCCATCACAAACCCTGATCTTTCCATCTAATCTCCGTTTCTACAAATGTACGCAACATGAACAGCCTTGTAAACAAACGATTGCGTGACATCATGCATGACTCCTAATAACCGAGGTCTCACAATGATGAGGGAGGGAAGGGACAGGCCGAGCCCGCACGGTCGGGCAATGGGTTGCACAGCCAGCATCGGGCCTCTCTGACATAATGGCATCATCAAAACAAATAGGGGTCGGACAGCCTGCTTTATTCTGCAGCCAATTCATGATCACATTTTATCATGGCTGCAGTGGTAACTGGTATGAGCACAGGGGGGCCTGGTATTGTATTGTCTGTCCCATAATATTTGATGTAATGAGTAAATGCTGAACAAGACCTAGTTCTGGTGACAGACTGAACTGAACGTCTCTTGTTAATAGTGGTTCTTATATTATACACATAGGCCCAAGACTATTTATTTATTTATTTTTCTATTTTTTTAATTTCACATACTGTATCATGTAGATTATTCATGCACTATGCAATTTTGTTTTTTGTCTCTCTATCTTTTTAACTGCAATGATGAGCCTGCACAACCAATATTTTCACCCATGTTACTTGTAATATGAGGTGACAATAAAGATTGATTCTGATTCTAATTTACGTGAGTCTTATGTATAATGTAAGCACATGGCTTTCTTATTTATTTATTTTCACATCTATATAACGGGTAATACAGACTTCCATTCAAGTAACAGAGATCCAGAGATATTATAGTACTGTGCTAAATTCAGGCAAACACCCTAGCCTTGTTTTAATGACATCCATATTTACTTTCCAGTATCTTCAAGATACAAACAGAGAATACAGGAACCTGACTCTGTAACACTACACAGAATGCAAACCTATTTAATGTCATTGCAAACCCCTGTATGGGTGTTTGGGTAATAATTAAAATCTGTGGTTGTGAGGGAGGTCTAGTAGCAATAGTGCTAGTAGACTTTTGCTTGTAGAGTATTTTTTTAACTGAACATTGTTTGGTTTTGCTAACTTTGCTTTGACTGATTTGGGATTTTCGTGGAGATGTAGATTGTTTAAAAGATAAAATAAAAAGAAAGCCAATGATCAGTCACCTGATTAATTCGTCAAGTGGTTAACAAGCCTACCTGTGATTTTGGGTAATAAATCTGGCCATGTTAAATGTTGATGAAACAACAAGGCTAGGGGGTGCCTAAGACTTTTACGCAGAACTGAATTTAGTTTTTTCGTTCAAAACTCAAAGCAAAACTCTTAAAGCATAATCCCCAGCAAGGTTTTGAGGTGGTGGTTTTACAGTCCAGTGCAGTGTCAGGACCTCCACACACCAGAAGCAGCAGCTGTCTCTTTCTTTTTCAGCTGTTTCTTTCTGTGACACCTGGTGCCTTGGGGTCTGCTGTTCATCATCCCCACAGACTGAGCTGATAAAGCAATACAGAGACATCATTTCCACAGATGTGCTGGTTTTGCATTGAATTGTTTTATGGGAATACAAATAATAACTTATTTATATGCATATTTTGTTTTTAAGCAGACCAAAAACCAAATTCTTTCTCCCTGATTCTTTGCTCCGGCCAATCACACTGTTGGGAATGCAGTAAAAAAAAAGGGGATTGTATTCAAATACTTTCTTACAGTTTGCTGGATACTTGCCAGTGTATTTTCCTATAGCTGTGTCGTATCAGGCTGGAAAGTTGGCTCATGGCGAAGTTGGACTGCGTGGATGTTTATATAGCAGCAAATGCAGCTCATACAGTATTCATGATGGAGACAGAAATAGGTTATGCCCTCAGGAAACTTTTATGAGAGACAATTATGAAGCGAAAGTGCAGAAAAAGAAGTTGCTAGGAGAATAGTCCAAAATGCTCTGTGAATACTGTTTAATAGTTGTGTGTGTTTAGCTGAGATTAGAAGGGAGAGTTTGGAAAATTTCCATGAATTTGGTCGAAATTTGTATCACAGTATGGAGATTTATTGATTCTCATTCAGTTTATTGGTTTTAGAATGAAAACAATTTATCAGTGGCATTCAGCCTAATTTTTGTCTCATGAATGTTTGTATCCATTGCCATTTCAAATGAAAGGAACGTTAGAGCTGAAAGGGCTGTGTCATTTCCCTTATGCTGTAATCAGCTCTGTATCCTTTTATCCTCGTCATCTTTTTGTGTCTCTTTACTCTCTGTCAATGATTATGTGCACTTACTGTACATGGTTTGATATATAGGTTAATTGGTTCATACATATGTGTTTTGGTTCCCAGTCCCTGAAACATCTCCAGAATAATCCCTCCATTAGGTGCCAGCTTGTTGCATGCTGAAATCTTGGCACCCAGCTGCTCACTCTAGCTGATCCCAAGCACTTTTATTTCTGGAGCGTTGTGTGCACACTGGTGCCCTATTTAGTCAGTGAAGGCAAAAAGGAGGCAGATTCTTTTTTGCCGAACTGGAACTGTGATTGACTGGGTGCCTTAACTGCTTGGTCACAGGTTAAGGGGTTGATTTAAATAAAGAGGAATTTATTCACTGGCTTCATAAGCAAATATTAGCTCATGTGTTGTAGCTACAAGGCTGGTTGTTTGAATGATTGGACTTAGTTTTTGAATTCACACTGATTATTAAATCTCTTCACCTGAAAGGATGATATTATCTTTGGCCCTTGAAAATACTTACCGTTCTTCTTCGCTTGATTATTTTCAGAGAGCAGATGGTGCTCCATATCGAAGTCCCACACTGTTGCTGTGGATCACAGCTCAGCCGCTGAGTCATTCTGGCAGGTTGTTTATGCCATGACTTAATGTCCAATCTTAAAACTGCTTGAAGTTATCAAAGATAAATCACAGATTATTGAGGCAGGGGTCATGTGAACTTTAAAGAGCACAGCTAAGTACTTGCTGTACTTGTGGGCATATACCCAGATGTTTTTAAGGTCATTACCACCTGAAATGTGTCAATATAATAGCATTTCCATTTCCCCTGAAATTGTGCAACAGGAGGTTGTTAATGCCTTCACTGTAAGGGGCTCGACTTGTGCCAAACTGTTGCAGGCATGGCTAGAGTGGTGGCAAAGTAGAAATATTCCTGCAGAAATTAAAGAGCTTCTGGACATATATATCGGCATTATTTAAGGCTATTATTTAAGAGACCTGAATATTGTCATAAAATGAGTACATAAAAAAAGACCCTTGTTTTGAGGTTGGGTTTTATCAGCATTTCTAAATATCATGTAAGTGTTGTGTCAAAACTGTAACAGAAACACAGCTGTATTTTGGGATTTTCCTAGATCTGAAATGTTCAGGTTAAGATAGGTTAGGTTAGGTTCAGATTTCCAGGGTAGTGTGACATCCCAGAGCCAGGTCAAGAACTATCCTGCCAAGCCTATTTTTATTGTCACTCAGCCTCACACAGTGATCTACATGCTGTACCTCAGAAGTGAGCGGTACAATGCTGCAATACCAATTTCTAATTAAGTACACTCTCCAGAACATCTGTTTTTATGGGGTGGAGTCAACCACTAACTCCACCCCCAAAAACGAGCTGCTATGAAGACATGGTTTAAAAGGGAGCTGCAGTGCTGTATCCCTGTGGTATTTTCACCAAAGAATGTCACAGACAAGTTGCTAAGACATCAGAGAATTGTGACAACTTTTGATATAAAAAACCCCAAATAGTATATTTTAGTTAAAATTTTGGGTTGTTTGTAATTCAGTGGTATCAAACTGGCAATTTTGGATCTTTCAGAAGTCTGGAAGTTAAAGTATAGTTCAGATAAACATATCTCCATGGAATGATGGGGCTTTTCCAATAGTACCTACTTGGCTTGGCTCTGCTCGACTCTACTGTGTTTTAAAGGGTTTCCACTAGGTGATAGTACTGCTTAGTACCTCCTTTTTTCGCACGTACTTGACTGGTGGTCTAACCGGGATGAGTTGAGCTGAAAATGCAGCTTCACAAGGCTGCAGCTCACTGATTGGCCAGAGAGTAACGTCTTGCAACCTCTTCACACCCTCAATATTTAAAACCGGCAACAACGACCGCGATATTTACTTAACAGCTAAACTCCGGTACATGAAAAACGGCAACCAAACCTACTCCGTGCTGTAACGAGGAGGTCCACACGTTTCTGTGCCATGTGTTTTGCACAACCTTGCCATGAAGGCCACGCCCATATTGAGGTGGTACTGAACTTATAGACAATGACTAAGTCTGACGTGAGTAGAGTTGAGGCAAGTCGAACACTATGTAATGGGAAAGTTGCTTAAGTGTGATGTATGTATTGATCTTGGGTTTGTAGTTTAATTTAAGATGACCAGTGTTGGCAGAGCACCTATGATGTTTTTTTAATCATTCTACTGGACACGGCAGCACAGTGGCTTGGTGGTTAGCACTGTTGCCTCACAGCAAGAAGGTTCCTGGCCTGGCGGGAGTCTTTCTCTGTGTAAGTTTGCATATTCTCCTTGTGCCTCCGGGTACTTCGGCCTCCTCCCACAGTCCAAAAACATGCATAGTAGGTACATTGATGATTCTAAATTGCCCGTAGGTGTGAATGTGAGTATACATGGTTGTCTGTCTGTATATGTGGCCCTGCGATAGACTGGCGATACCCCTGCCTCTCGCCTGACAACTCATGAAAGCCTTTTAACAGATGACTTTTTAAGTACAAGTCCAGCAAATTTATAAAGTAGAGAAGTCTGTATTGTCATATTGTAATTTTTAATGGGCAAAAGTAGGAAGACTTGCATCAGGTCCAAAACAAAGCACATGACAACAGAGAAATGTACACGTCTTTGTCAGCCTCATCCACACATACTGAGTGAATGATTAGATATTTTCGGTCCTGCAAGTAGAGTCAACGTTGGAGCACCAAACAGCAAACACCAAAACAGATGGGAGGGTGCTCAATAGACATCCTATCAGAAAACTCAAATTAATGTTTTTCTTGTTTTTTTCTTGTTTGAAGAGTGTTAAAACATGTGACAGATCTACTGTATGTGCTTGTACACGAAGAGGGATACGATGTGATTTCTGTTTAAATGGGTTTAATTTTACAATGAATTCCGTCAAGTGAATTGAAGAACTATAATTTTTTTATTTGAGGCGACAAAACATGTTACGGATTTGGAGAAATGAAAAAGCTTTTTATAGGCAGCGTTTTAAACTGAATTTTGAAAGGGTATTTTGCATGCTACTGTTTAGAAAGAAATTCAATAACGGTCAAATATGAGAATCAGCAGCTGCGAACTTCACAAAAATCTGAGCGGGCCTACAAAACTGAAATCTATGCATCTCTTATTCTAAACATTGTGTATTTTGACTATACATCTCTGCTAATAAAACACATAAAAAAACCTCTTCTTTGAGAATAAGTTTTACAAAACACACTACCCAGTATGTCTGAGTTGAAGTGATATTGTTTGGTTAGCGAGTTCAGCTCTGAGGGCCTACAGCAATGTGGATACTCACCTGATTCTTGCAACTGACCAAATATTATATTTTGCTGACTTTTGTCCGGTGCAGGGCGCAGCCCCATGGTATCCTGTTTCAGTTTCAGAAAAAAACGTAAAAATCTAAACAATAGTGCAGTTTGCTTGAATTAAGCAGTTGATTTAATCAAAAGAATTAAGCAATTATATGTTTTCATCAAATGGCATAAACTTTGATTGATTGATTGTGGTCCAGACTAATACATCTATAGATGAATCCCTGTCAAATATATAGTGACACTATGAAGAGATCCTCCTGGCATAGTCAAAAATGACATTTGCACAATAGTGTATTAAGAGGTAATATTTCATACATAGCCTCTTGAGAGAGCTTTAATAAAGTTACTGGACCTACAATCGTATTAGTTTACAGAATTGCACCGTGAAACTCAATTGTCATGAAAGCAACCAGATGCATGGTGGACCAAGATCAAATAACCACCAAAGCATCTACTGTAAGAGCCATATTCTTGGTTATAAATACACAATTGGGTCATTACTTATAACACCATTGTTGTGTGTGGGACTTATATAGACTAATTATACTATTTACTGTGTGTATTGAGTATATATTCCTTACCAATACAGACATGCTTTCATCTACAGTATGTGTGTAAAAATGATGCTGCCTTGTCTGAAACTGTTAAATATGAACATTTCTCACAGTGCAGCCCAGTCTTGATGCAGGAATATAAGTTGTATCGTCTTTTCTCATAGTAGTATTTTCAAAGAGAATGATGAAAAAGTGCGGTAATGATTTACCCTCAAAGTTCTGCCTATACAAAATCAACACCAGTGATGTTAGTTGCAACTCATAATTCATGCACTCAGTTGCTCTTGCACTGAGAATAGAAGCAAGATGTCAGCATCAATAATGGCATTGCCAGTATTGACATTGCAGTGAGCCATTTCCCTCTATGCTCATAGCAAACCCAATGACCTGCACCAGTGCAGGCTGGAATGAGAGCCAAATCAGCAAGCGCCAATTCCTCATTTTCTTATAGTCCAGTTGTTATTGATGGAAGCTTCATTTTGAAAATATATGTATAGATTTTACGTAATCCTGTAGCTGAAAGAGGCTGCTGGTGCAGTATGCAACTTAAAACATATGCATGAAAAACATATGTGATGGATAGAGGTAATTAATGGATAGGAAGAGACACATGTGACATGACAAGAGTATGCAGTAAAAGTAAAGGGCATAAAGTAACTTGAAATGTATACTCCTACACACAAGTTGTGTTCTTTATATCATAATATTTAATTGATTAAAGGGGGCTTAAATCAACAAGAAATAGAAGTGCACCGGGTCTTAGGAGGGTATAAAAGGGAGTGACAGTGAGAGGACATGACATACTTAGAGGGACAAACAAGCCTTCACTCATCAAATTATACATTTGAGGCTTGGGTGGAGCACACTCTGCAAAATGTACACTACTGTGCACTTCATGAAGCTGGAACCTTACGGCTGGACCCAGAAGCAGCCTAATTGGCAGTTGGTCAGAGTTAAAGACCATAAGCTTCGACTGGCTTGGCTGCATGGGTGAACTGCATGGGCTCACTTTAACAGTCTCTTTCAGACAACACAAAGGAGAGAGAAAGCATCGTTTGTTGTTGTTGTTAGCTCAGCCTGTCTGTGTTGAATTTGCATATGTTTTGATAGGCTTGGTTGAGTTTATTTATTTATTATTGATGTATTTATTTGTTAATGGGTGGGGAGGCTTACTTGGGATTCTGCCAAAAGTATAACTACATAAATGTTAATTCATAATTTGGCCACAGGTGTGGAGTGAGCATGGACTTGCCACCCGTCCAAGGTGTCGCCAAGTTCTCAGTCAATGGCAGCTGGTATCCGTCCCCTGCATTCTTTAACATGATAAAGGGAGTTTTGAGAATGGCTGAATGCTCTTTTATTCACATATATTTATATCATTTATGGCTCTGTCTTCACGTTGCCTCATATTGTTTCCCTCCTTTGTGCTTTCAAATTAAAACTATAAGATTCCTGCAAAATGGATAAATTGAGTATAATATGAATCTGTGGTACTGACCACAACTACATCCCATTCAAATTCACACATAATAAGGTTTCTCAGTTCTGGAAAGCACAAAGATATATATTTTTTAAACAAGATCTAGTCAAGGCGGTTATACCATTGAACTGCATTGAATTCCCACATCAGAAACTGACCTCTCTGTGCTTGCTATAATCAATTTTTGGCAAAGTCACTCAAGAAGGGAGCATGGTCAGAAAATTACCAATTTTAAAGTCAAAACCACGCAGATCGATCCAATGAAAGACTCTTGATCTTTTTGGAGGAGACATAATACACTTATTCCACTTGATGCTCTCTTTAAAGACCCATACAGACATTTTTCATACAGCACATCTAGAAATAATTCTAATATTCGTTAATCTGGTGAAGTTGTCTTATATTAAACAAAAACCAGCAACAGCACTTTTCCACTAGTACCTACTCGACTCTACTCATCTCAGCTCGGCTCGATTCAACTTGGCCTAGTTTCTTTTCCATAACAATTCAGCGCCTGGAGCAGAAGTAGGCAGGTTGGAGCGAAGCTGCTGTGACGTATTTGATTGTGTGAGCTAAACGAAGAAAACAACAACAGTAAAGATGTAGAACCAGGAGGAGATGATATATATGTGCTCCTGGGTCTGTGGCTTGTGTTTGATCTTAAAAAATGAGAGTGAAAGAAGCTTCAAGCGGCAACACTTTTTAATTTTTATTAGTTTGTCTCAGCTCTGCTGAATAGTCCGTTGGGAGCCGCGAGCAGCTGAGAAGTGACAGAGCTCCTTGTGGATCTGGTCGTTCCTTATCACCCGTCTACAGTAGATCCCTTTTTAATTCTCTCCTCAGCCACCAGGTTTATGAACATCTGCACCTCAGAGTTGGATCACGAAACAGACTTTTGCGCTGCCATTGCCTGTCAAATAAAATGAACAAGAAGCCGTCAGAGTCGCTCTTTCACTGATGTCATATCCTGACTCAGACATCTGACTCCCAACCCCCTGACCAATCGGTGGCCTGTAGTGTGATGACGTCAGATACAGCCCGACTTAGAACTGCGGCAGAGTAGTTACAGAAAAAGTATCTACTCGGCACGGCTAGGCACGGTTTTTGCAACTCAAGGAAATATTTAGTTATCTGCAAAGACATCTCAATGAGATGCTTCCGTCATCTGATTTTTACATATGCTTATTGGGATCATTTACATTAATTTAAAGTGATGAGTACAGGTGCACAGGGGATCAGTTGAGTCCTTATCCTAATAAATGACTGATATAGGTAGCCTCCTATAAATGATCAAGGATTCCAATAAGTAGCTAATGTGTTTTGTAGGAGACTAATTGTAGCCTGTGGGCAACCATCATTACCTCACACACATGCACATGATATAGGCAGATGCACAGAGGTATAAATCACTGCTTCCCACCCCTGTCGCCAGAGGCCCGAGGAGCGAAGAGGAGAGGGGGGATGGATGACTGAAGGAGGGATGGAGGCATAGAAAGATTGCGGGTCATAAAAATAGGCTGTGGGCTGGTCTGTGTGTCTCCTGCACGACCCCCATCTGATAAGAGAGAGCCCTCTATCTGTCAACAGCAGACTCCCACCCAGACTGTACCTTTTCACCCCTTTCATCAGCCCTCCACTTCTCTCGCACGTAACCCTCCATCATTGCTTCATGCCTCACGTCAGCTCAGGATTGTCATTCATCCCAGCGATGATCTTGTTCTGAAATATCTGGTCTTCTGTACGTGAGGGACACTCAGACACATGCCTTCCCTTTCTCAGATACTTCGGAGATGCAGTTTGAACGACAGTTTAATAAACTAAGCGCCATGTCTCTGAGGGTTTTCCACTGAGACAAAAGTCGCAAATCTTTATTTTACAGCTTTATGTCAGCCTTATTACTGTTATTATTATTATTTTGTATCAACCAAAATATAATTTATCATTTAATAAATTCAGCAGGGAGCAGCAAAGACGGATGGCTACAATAGTGTTTTACACTGGTGTTTCTAAATCCTGGTCCTAAGGACCCTCTGCCCTGCATGTTTTAGATGTTTTCCAGCTCCCAAGCACCTGATTCACATTATTCGCATTATGAATGGATCACCTCATCAGCCTCCGCGCAAGTCTGTTAATGACCCATTCATTTGAACTAGGCATTGTGAAGCACAGAAACATCTAAATCATGCAGGACAGTGGGTCCTGTGGACCAGGATTAAGAAACACTCTTTTAGTCTATCAAATAAACATGTGTCCATTCATAAAACAGGATTCTTCCCTTCCCCGTTTTTCTACTCTCTACTTATGCCTCTAGAAACTGTCTCCCTTCTTCTTAAACCAAGGAAACATCTGGATGTGGTATCTGAAGTCACAAGCCTCCCGCAACGCTTTGTGTGTCTTTTTTCTTCTTTCCAAGAGTAGCTCTTTGAAAAAAGGAGATGTGGACTCTTTGAGACATTTTGTTTTTCAAAAGAATTCCCTTCAGAAACTTGTTTAGTTGTGCCATCAAGCAAAGCAATAGTTGAGTTTCTTTTAATCTTAAAGTTGGTTTGTGAGTGAAAAAGTTCCCCCTTTTGTGTAGATTGAGAAAGATAGAAAGATGTCTTTCTCAGTCCGATAGTGGCTTTCCAGCAATAATTACTCCATTAATTACTCTGAATTAGTCATTTTTTGTCACATAATATTGTGATATCAATGTGACAAAAAATAAAGTGTCTGTCTTACACTTGCTCAGCTGGATGCTTGCTTTAACCATACGTCTTTAACATTTTTCCCCCGTAGTCATGTCATGTTTTACTCTTTTAACAGTCCTACTTTAGTTAGAGGGGGGAAAAAAAGAACACGAATAAAGGGGAACATGGAATTAGCTCTGTTGAATTCGAAGCACGGCTCGCAGTGTGTGTTTTGCATAGACGCGTGCGCTTGTGTGACGCCTCTGACTGCTTGTCTTCTGTGAACAGCTGTGCTCGGTCTGTCCAACAGGAACTGTGAAGCCTCTTTCTCTCCCAAACAGATTCACACCGCATCATTCCCACTTGCTTTGAAGACAGAGTCAAGCTCTGATCTGTGTCGCGTGAACAGTTTTCTCCCCCGACTTAACCTTGGCCTCTCTGGCTTTGGATAAAACAGGCCAAGGATAAAACTCGAGATCCCGATCCTACTTTCGGTCCTAGCAGAGGTACTTGTTGAAGCTCATTGTTGTTTGTTTTGCTACTCACCAATGAAACACTAAATCTTTATTTTCTCTAGTTCTCTAATTAATTACTGCCACTTATGAACATTAAATTCCTCATGTTAATCCTCTTCTGAATTTATAAGAATCCTCTGAGGAGAGTATTGGAGAATGACTAATATAAAATGGGTTCATTTAAGAGTTCCCAGCAGTTTACTTTTGATCGCATCCACCAGTGAAAGTTCCCTAGTTTCCCCTTCGGACCACTGGGTCTGCTGTGGCCTCAGTTTTTTTTTTTTTTTTTTGGATGTTTTGTTTTTCACTGATAAAGCCTTGAAACCCCTATTAGGATTTGATGCTGGATCAAACACTTTATCCATGCTGTATAAAATGAAGCATACAGCATGCGAGCAGGTGCTTACTGTAATCCTCGCTAGGCGACAGCATATGCCAGTCTGTTCTTTTCAGAAAGGCAGCCAGGACAAGTCAGAGTAGAGGACTAAGCTGCCCCTGCCCCTCATTCCCCTCCTCTGGTGAGTGACCCAGAAATCGTTTCTCCCACTAGACACTGAAGACACATCAGTCCCAGCAGGATTTTGGTGGAAATTCTAATTTGGACAATCATTTCAGAAAAGTTGTATGTCAGTGTTTTCAGGATAAATGCCACCTGTAGCCTTTATCTGCTGTGTATGGAGGTACTGTGACTTAGTGTTAGGTGAATTAAGCATCTTGTGCTCCAGCTTGGACTGTTTTATTCCTAGATTCAGATGCATGTGAGTGCACATGCACAATAAAAGGGTATGTGCGTCTGTGTGCAACATGTCGGATGGTGTTTAATCTCAGGGAGGGACTATCCAGATATCCAGATCAAAGGGCTGCTCCACAATGGATCCCTCACGCTCTCATTTGTACTCTGTAATTCCACAGCTTTTTTTTAACACTGAACTACTGAAGAGGGTGCTACTGGTCCAGTTGGCCTTGGGCCAGTTTTTTTCTTTTCTTTTTTTTGCAAATCTGTATGTCCTGCATTTAATTTCAATATAAATTTCTTTGTTTCTTTTTAGATTGCTCGCTTCCAAAATGTGAACCCAAAATGGACGGCCCTGCTCAAACATCAGGTACGTTTGAGTGTTGGAGCATAACTATATTTGCCCCAAATCAACTAGAAATCCAGATGTGCATGAGATTCATGCACTTTCATGTGCAGGAAGACTTCGGAGTTCTCTTAACTACATATTTGTGCTAAACAGAAAAAAGCAACACTTACACTCAATTATCCCCACTTGTGTGGAGTAGGGTGCCTCGTACTAAAGAAATTCATGTCAGTAAGAATGGCACTTTCTTGAAAACACTGAGAACACCAAGTACGATGGTCACTTTAGGTAAAATGTTGTGCTCCGACAATGCACTGCTGTGTTGAATCCCATTAGACTCAAGCTCCTCTGTGGCATCAGTTAGCAACCATGACCTTGTGGTTTCTCATCCCCTAAAGCCCCCCCGGACACATGCTAAAAATACCCCATGCCACTGCCTTGTTTGTGGTCATAAACAGGGCAGCTAAGTGGCCCATATTAGGGTGTACAGATAGATTATCCAAAATAAATGAGGGCCTGATTCCCTGGCTATAGTTTTAGTTTTTTTCTGAGTTTAATCTCCTTTTGGACTAAAGTGTATTGTAAGTGTTTAGAGCCTTTCCACAGAGAGTGTAATCTAAATTAAAAGGCTTGCTCTAAGCCATGCCCGGACAGCTGACATACAGTGGCAGGAATGCATTTGAGCTGTCATGCTGCGCGCAAACATGTAAACACTTCTGTCAAGATTGCATGTCATGTGGGATTTACGGTATAAGACCTCAGCTAAAGGAAAGTGTCATCATCAGGGGTTTGTGTTCCATTTAGCTCTGAGTCTGGTGTGTCAGACAGTTTTGACCTGATGTTTTCCAACTGGGTCATCAAGGGATGAAAGGAAGACTGTTTTCTAATGACAGCTAGGCTTATTATTCCCAGTTGCCAGGATGAGAATGGATGATAATGTGAAACGATTGGGACATGCCGGCCAAATTCTGCGCAGACATATTTGGCTCAAAAAACCCTCGAACTTCATTCCCAAGGCTGGCTCACACAAATTAGGGCTGCGTTGGCGTTTTTTAACGTTTGTCTTGAAATGAGGCAGAAATTCACGAGCTCTTCACGGTAAATCTGAGGTAATCAGGCTGTGTCTGCCATTCATGGCTGATTGTTCATTGTTAATTTTCAATAGCTGCAAACACAATTAACTTGTCTGTCAAATGAGGTGTCAGTGCAGCAAACTGTGTCAAGCATTCTGTTGCACTGTAACGTGAAATCGCAGATGGCAACTGAATATATTCATATTTATCTATTGCATTTGCTATGAAACACATGTGCTTTTTCCTGGGAGTGTGTGAGTGTAGCCCTTAAAGAGGCTAAGATATAAAAACATTCTCTGGCTATTTTGACCCCTGCGTAAGTTGGTTAAATGTTTGCATTCCCTCTTAACCATTGTTTACGGTATGTCTTTTTAAGAGCACTGAGAAGAAATCAGTTTGATCTTCATATGATGTGCTACTTTTAGATTGTTTTGTTTCTTCTTTTCAACAGACTTCATGTAACCTCAACTGGACATTTCCTGTTGTTTAAGCTAATGTTGACCCGCTTAAACAACATGAATGGAGAACCGCAGACCTTTTTGTAGAGCTTTTTTGCGCAGAGCTTCATCCTACTGATGGGTTCTCAGACTTTTGTGTGTAACGTGGGGGCAGTGTCTGGTCAGTTTAGCTGGCTGTAATCCATGGCAAAGTGTGCTGTAATGTTTGACACAGAAAAAAATGGATGAAGTGAGATAATAAATGTGTTTCTGTGGCTCTCTGACGTTGTGAGATTTGTTGTTCTAAAGATAAGAAGACAGATCAGTCATAATGATCAGTGTTTTCTAAGAGTTCTGGTAGCCTGTGGGCTTTCCTCATGCCTTCTTCAGCCTTTCTGCCACTGGTGACCTCCCGCTTCTGTCTAATCATGTGTCAGCATTCGCCTGTTGTGCTCATATCACAGAGGCTTGGATGCATACAAATACTCTAAAAGTTTAATTACTGTCTTACATTGTCACTATTCACTGTCTAAATTTACGTATATGTGCGTCAGTCGAACCTCCTTTCATTCCTATGAGAATCCTCCAATAGTGTGTGAAACTCCTCCTCCCAATGGTTTTTCTTTACTTTCCAGAATTTAACTTGAGTCTGTTGAACTTTTGCAATAGATTTCAGGAGCTACTTCAGTTATTTCTTACCAAACAGAATATTGTATTTATGAGATCAAACAGGAGATCAAAAAACGATTAAAAGTCATCTTGTCTCCCATGGTTGCAGCAAAGTTTCCATACATTAATTGAATGCAGTTTTCTGCTTCATAGTAGGGGGTAATCCATATATCAATATTAATTACTGACAAAATATATGTGTAGATGAAAATTATGACTTTCATTGTAATTATATTTGCATTGCTTACAAATTACAATCTAAGACTTGTGATAACCTGTTTCAGCTGCCCAAGCCTTCCAACAACTCATGCGGGATAAACTGAAGTACTTTTCACACAGCATGCATTGTGAGAGTGGGAAATAAAATGACACCCGCGCACAGTATGTGTTTTTATCGAAGACACTCAACTGCAAATGTCCCAAAACAGTGTTGGCCTGCATATGGACTTACAGCCTAAGCATGCTTAGAGTGAACATTGGACTGTTTCCCAGCTACGCTGTGTCTCTCCGGCCAAGATCATCTGCAGCAGTAGCCAACTGGCTGTTTAGGCAGGATGATTTTGATTTCTTACTGCATTAATAAGACATAGCACCTATAGTATGGTGAATTAGATGAGAACGATTTGCCTGGCTGGGAGGAAAGGAAGATGAATGTTTGAACAAGGAGCAGGAGTTTGGGAGCTGTGCTCTCCTCTCCTCTCCTCTCCTCTCCTCTCCTCTCCTCTCTTCTCCTCCTCTGTTTTTGGTGGGTGTGAGCATGAGTGGGAGGTGTAATGTGTGAGTGGCGCAGAGTTTGATTTCATACGTCTTTGGGGATTTTCTCCTTCTCCTTTCTGTCTGTGCATGATCAGGTAAGTGCACTTTGTAGTTGTCTTCGTTGTTGTGTTCTAATTAGTGACTTGTTGGAGGGTAGCGTCCTCTGCGACGCTACATCCGTCTATTCGACATGGAGTCAGGATAGTCCCGCCAGACTCTGCCGTTTCCATGGAGTTTGTTCTTGTGGCCGTAGGTGAACTGGCATGGTTTCTTTTGCGGATGAACAAGGCTGTTGTTGCGTTCATGACTAATGAACTTCACATACATGACTCAATAGGACGTGGGGTGTTTATTAATGATGTATTTGTGCAAGTGTCCCTCCGTTTATTTCCAATGAACAGTTTGAGAAAGAACTAAGCAGATTCGGGAAGTTTGCCAGTTAGGTTAAGACTGAGTTTGGGGTGTCAGGATCCTAAGCTCAAGCATATCCTGTCTTTGAGACGGCAGGTGTTCATGTTCCTGGAGTCGCCAGCGCAGACTTTAGAAGGGTTGTTTAGGGTGAAGCATGGTGAAGGTTCTTACATGGTATATGCAAGTTTGGGGCAAATTAAGGGTTTTGAATGTAGGGACGTGGGACACAAACATTTTTTTTGTCCTAATAAGCGTGGGGCGGGTGCTGACGTCGGCGCCGGGACCTGCTCTGTTGTCAGGCCCCCTGCTGGTTCCTCTGCTGTTGATCTTGCTTCGGCTGGCGCAGCGAAGCCACTGGCTAGGCTGTGATGCCGGCAGTGGCTCTGGCTGGCATGTTGTCTAGCGGTGTGTCACTGACAGATGATGATTGTTCACAGTTGGATCCTCATATTTCTGGTACCGTATTTTCGCGACCATAAGGCGCACATACATTTTTTTATTTTTTTTTTTAAATGTGCCGGGCGCCTTATGAAACGGTGCGCCATGTCTATTACCTGAATTACGGTAATGTAAGGCCGGCCAACATGAGAACGGTAAAAAGAGAAGGGGGCGGGTGAAGCCCCCGTGAGTTGCGGTTTGAATGAGACCATCCACTGAGCTGTTTAATGCGTAAACAGAAGATGAATACTTTTAAGGATTTGCTTGATGTGTAAAGTTAAATAAAATACAATCAAACTAAGTTTTGCTCCCGCTAGATTTTTAAATAAGCACACTTGTGTGTGTGTTCTGCAGTGTGTGTGTGTTTTGCATGTTGGGAACCGAGGATGCACCTGCCCTGGGGTTGCGGGGCCAGCGGGAACAGCCCTCCGCATCCCCGTGGCAGATCCGGTTGAAATGCCAGTGGTCTTTCCCCGGGAGCCCCTGCTACCAGTCCAGGCGGGCTCCTCCGGTCCCGGCCGGTCGGAACCGGTCACATGTGGCCACGTTTAGTGGTGTTTTCAAAGTTGTGACGCTGAGGTAGTTGGACTTTCATGTAGTCAGAGTTCAGCTGTATTTCCTGGACATTCCCATGCAGGTGTTTCTGCAGATGGTGCTGGAACTAGTACTATGACTGAGTTCTTGTGTAGATGAAGGTGATTATGACTCTGAATCAGATGCTGCATCTGCTGTGGATGTTTATACTAGGACCAAAGATCTGTATTCCTTGGAGGACATAAACAGTTTTTTAGATGAGACTTATAAAAAGTCAGTTAAAGTCAGCGATTACTTTAGTGATACTGATAAGTGCATTCGATCTGTTATTGTGCTGAAAAGACAGTTTTGACCTCTTGGATGAATGGAAACGGTTCCGTCTTAAGAAGCATATAACAAGTCTGAGAAAAACATGTGAAAAGGGCGCTGGTCACATCCCGTTTCCTCCAACTTAAAGTCATGGATGCCCCGACTTTTTTTTTAACCTTGAAAAGTCTGTTGCTCAGAAGAAACTGATGTCTTGTTTGAGGTTACCTGGGGGATGTCTGACCACTGATCAGACTGATATCCTGGACCGTGCAGTGGAATTTTACTCTGCCCTCTTTGGGAAACAGCCTTCTTGCATGGAGAGCAGGACGGCTTTCTTGCATGGTCTTCCTCAGCTCAGCGCCATGGAGAGGGCTGCTCTAGATGGTGATCTGACTTTAGAGGAGTTGACTCTGGCTGTCAATGAGATGGCTGTTGGATGCCAGGAATTGATGGTCTCTCCTCCAGACTTTTATAAGCACTTTTGGAACATTATTGGTTAGTATCTTTATATATCCTTATGAGGTTCTATTGGATGCCGAGAAAACGGGACCTGGTCTTGCTTAAGAACTAGGGCTGCAACTAACGACTATTTTAATAGTCGACTAGTCAACGACTATTGAAACGATTAGTCGACTAATCGGATAATTAGTATTTTTTCCTTAAATTTAGTATGGGGTTGCTTTAATTATGTGGCAAATGATAATAAACACAAGAAAGATGGGTACTTCAATGCTTTCTCTTCAAATGCTCATGCATTACCGACGTGCTCCGGTGATAAGTACGGTATGCTTTGCAAACCTTGCAAGTCATCTTTTTATTCGCCGTATCCAGGCTAAAAGGCTCCCAAACTTTTGAAGTTTTGTTACTCGCAGCTGCTGTACAGGACGCCGTCATTTTTGTTTACCCGCTACCGCTCGGCAGAGACACTATTGTGCATGCGCGACTCTCGGCAGAGATTGTATTGAAGGGAGATGCCTCACTCCACTGGAAAAACACGCCTGGCACCAATTGTCGACGATGGAATTCATTGTCAACAATTTTGATTATCGATTTTTGTCGACAACGTCGACGAATCGTTGCAGCCCTATTAAGAACTGGAGGCCAGTGGCCTTACTTTGCACGGACTACAAGATTCTTTCTATAGCCCTCTCAAACTATTGTATACACTATGGTATCTATTTGGATACCATTGTGCATCTGGATCAGTCTTATTGTGTGCCTGAAAGAACAATTATGGACAATATGTTTCTGATGTGGGATGTATATGATTTGTGTAAAGAGGATGATTTGAATTGTGGCATTTTGTATTTGGACCAAGAGAAGGCTTTTGATAGAGTGGATCGATTCATTCATATTTATTTTCTACACTGGTGGCCTTTGTTATTGGGAACATATTTTTGTCTTGGTTAAAGTAATTGTATAATGGTGCTGAATGTTTGGTGAAAATGAGGGTGGGGCTGAGTCGGCCTATCCCTGTGCAGCGGGGGCTCAGGCAGGGAAGCCCTATATCAGGCAACTTTTGAGCCTTGCTATTGAGCCTTCTTGTGCAGGCTGAGGGCTCAGCTCAGTGGTCTTTAACTGCCTACCTTTTGTTGCTCTTTTGTTGTGTCTGCTTATGCTGATGATGTACACATCTTTATTTCATCTCGGTGTCACATGCTTCATTTGAAGAGTGCTTTGTATCTTTATGAAACTGCTTCTTTTGCACAGGTGAACTTGGATAAGATGATAAGATGTACCTGGTCTCCCTTGGAGGCTACAGTGGGGGAGGGATGGCATTAAAGTTCTGGGTATGTTATTGGATTCTGATGATTTTCTTAAGAAGAAATAGCAGGGTAATCTGGAGAAGGTGCATGCTAGGTTGCCGAGGTGGAATTGGCTGCATCAGCTGTCTCATAGGTGAAAGGTTTTGGTTGCTAATAACTTTGTTGCCTCGACTCTCTGACAGAGATTTGTAACTTCATCCCCACCCAGAGGTCTGCTGGAGGAGGTACAGAGGGATCTCGTGAACTTCTTCTGGTCTGGTCGGCATTGGATTCGGGCGGCAGGACTCTGTCTACCTGTTGCAGAAGGAGGTCTCATTGACATTCAGTTCAAGATTGCTTCCTTTAGGCTTCAGATCACACAGCGGCTGCTTTATGGTTGTGGTACAGGCTGGACTGATGCAGAAAAACTATTGCTGAGGAGAGTTGGTAGACTGGGTTACGAGAAGCAGTTTATCCTCATGCGACCTGGAGAAGTGGATCTTTTTGGACTTTCGCCTTTTAATGTGTCTGTGCTGCCAGGGTGGAAGGTTGTCGTTGTTTCTTGTGTACCTGATGAGACTCCAGGCATGTGGTTGTTTTGAGGAGCCATTGTTCTTCAACAACTTCCTTCCCTCTTCGATGCTGGAAGCCTCCAGTCTGCGGGTCCGGCTCAGGGAGGCCGGATGCACAAAGCTAGGTCATCTGCTGAAGATGTCGTGTACATCCATGGAAACGTTGAGGCAGCATTTGAACATCACATCTGTGAGACGGACTGCACGATTGGTGAAGGAATTCTCTGCTACTCTTTCACGGCCTTGGAAGACTTTTGCAAAAAACAAATCTCTGTCTGACCAGTGGGATGAAGAGTGTATTTATGGCCTTCCCAACTTGTCTGTTGCCCCTGTGGTAGGGGGCTGGTGGGACGAGGAGGGTTGCCTATTGTCTTTTGCGAGTCCTCATCTGGATACATTTCAGTTTCTGAATAAGAAAGCAGTGTACCAGGTCTGCGTGAAGGTACTGAGCTTATGTTCTCTGATGGGGTTAAGGGAGTCTGGGTGGACGACTTCTGTGGCCCAGGTGTTTCCCCGAGAGGCAGTTGGCAGTCCCTGTACAAGCTGCCCATTGAGAATAGGACAGCGTACTCTAGTGGAGGATTGTACATGGGGGTATAGCTACGAACAGATACAGAACACATCCGGATCCTAGTGTGGGGAGACCTGTTTATTTTGTTCAGGGATTGAGACGCTGGCACATTTATTTGTCCAGTGTCTCCATCTTGTTGGTCATTTTAACCTTTTGTGGAGATGGTTTCACGGTTTTGGTGTGGTGTGGTGTTTTCTTTCCCTTTGTTTGTTGATCTTAAATATAGTGCAAAAGAAAAGACTGTCGTCTTTTCATTTTTTGTGTGGTTTAGCCAAACTTTCAATCTGGCTGACCAAGAAGAACTGGTTTTTAGGTTCTGGTAGTGTGGATCTACTTGCAGTTTGGAAGGGTCTTCTTAAGTCCCGTCTTCGAGTGCACTACTGTTATTACAAAATGGTGGGCAACCTGGACGCTTTTGTGGATAGATGGTCTGTCGGAAGGGTCTTGTGCTGTGTTGGGGGGAGAATAAAGACCTTTTGTTTCAGTTTTGAGGCTTTTATTTTGATGGGTTGATTACGTGATTTGTGTTGTGATTCTGTGAATTTGTCAATAAAGGGCTTATTAACAGCTCTCCTCTCCTCTCCTCTCCTCTCCACCATATGTTTCTGTTCCGTTTAACTCGTGAGTGAACTCAGTCTCTCTCCCCTGCCCATACTGAGTTCGCTGTGTGGGTCCGATTGAACCAGGCTTTGAATGCTAACCATGTGCAGCGCGGGTAGACAAGCAGCCAGCCATGCTCCCCCAATCATGAAGACACACACACACGCACGCACGCACGCACGCACGCACGCACGCACGCACGCACGCACGCACGCACGCACGCACGCACGCACGCACGCACACACACACACACACACACACACACACACACACACCCCTAAGCTGCAGAGGAAGTGGTTTTCTCTGGAGTTCATTTGATTTTTGATTTTTTTTTTTCCTGCAGGACCCCAGGATGGGGAAGACTGAACTGTGTATTTGTAGATCTGATTTATTTGTGTTTTTTCCATCATTCCATCATTTCCATCATTACTTAGAGTACATCATTTTGCCAATAGTGTTACTTATAACATCCATGAAATACAGGCAGAGGGCTGAGAAAAATCCTGAACACAAAAAACCATGAAGGCAGCAGTTTCATGTCTTACTTTCTGCCGCTCAAAGGTGTGTTTTTCATATAGTGGTGAAGCTGAGCATTTGGCTGAACTTGATCTGAACTTGGCTGCTAGAAAAGCACACAATAAGAGGTGCTATCATCTAATTTGCAGGGAAGCATGAATTATGTAAAAGCACAGTTCAGCCGTCTGTTGTCTTCAAGGGAGTGTGTGATAACAGTTTCTGAACTTTATGAAGAAGGATGTTTTGTATCATTGCCTAGGTATTAAACTAGGGCATGATGAGGGGCAGAAAGTTTATCCTGGAAAATAAACCTCCTGATTTAATTATGTTTTTATTACTACAGCCCTGGAACATTACAACATTTGTGCCAGAGTGTGTAATTAAATAATAGCCTAAAATGATGTAAACAAAAAAAAACAAAAAACAATAACTCTCCAGACTGAGAGGAATCATATAAAATATACAGTACACAGTATATGTGCTATATATATGTGTGTGTGTGTGTGTGTACTCGTCCTTGTCTGGAAACTTATTGTTAAAAACAGCAATAAGCAATCCGTAACTGATACTTTAGATCCTTTTTTCCCCCCTAATCACAAACATACTTGTTCATCAATATGCAGAAAATGTGAAAGTGCAGAAAAGGCAGTTGGACTCACTGCAGTGTCATGCTTTTTGTGTTGCTTTGTGTGCTTTCTGAAGGCATTTGGTTTCTAGATTGTGCATGGACCCCTGCATCCTAACTTTTCTTGGCTGCTTGTTGTGTTTGTGCAGTGTCATGGCAGTGTGATTGACTCTTAATTGGATCATACTGGCTGTACACTGGTTGTGTTTGTTTTAAAAAGAGCGCAGCTTGCACCCTCTTGTCACAGGATATCAACACTATCTGTTTGCAGCTCCTCAAACCCTGCAGGTGCTGATGTAATCATATCTTATTCAGGATTGTACGCACTTTGAATGGGTTGTTTTGGCATATTGTGTTCGTCTTACTGGATCAAAAGCTGTAACTGATAAGCTATCACATACTCTTTTTTTTTTACTATTTCATGTCATATTATGTAGCTTAGCCAAACTCTTATGCAGTATGTGATGCAGAAAGAGGATGTGATGGAAACCTATGACACATGATTTAAAATTAAACCTTATTTACAGCATATAATCACAAATCTGCACCAGCAGCAAGTCATTGATCCGTTAACCAGTAAATATTTCCACTTGTTGCCTTTCATAGCTATTCCCTGCACAATCTATATCAAACACACAACACATGACATGTAAATACACCACCATCTGCTAATATGCTCCATCTGTCGGAAACTGCTGTCCCCCCTGAAGTCAAAGCAAAGATCTCCCCTGCATTACCAGCATCAGATCCCCCCTCCGTACCAGTCTCTGTTCTCTCTGCTGGATTTAATGTCAATAAGACTAATTATCTCTTACGGATGTTGTATGGACAACAACTGCCCCACCCCCCTCAAACCCTTGTATTACTCCTCTTTCCCACATCATTATCTTTGTCCTCTGCCTCTCAGACCCTGGTCCTTTCCTTCAGAACGCCGATGCATAAAGAAGCAAGGTTACGCTCTATCGCCCATCCAATCACCATCAACCTCTCCCACGAGCATCAGCCAATCGCTCTATGTAGATGGCTTATGAAGGAGGGGCTGAATATCATGGGTGAGGCAGGAGATGTGGTGTGTACGTGTGCCCGCTGTTCACTCCTCGGCTCGGGGAATATAAAGGATGCTTGGCTGCTCCGGGAACAGGGGAATATCACTGTAATGCCAGCTCCAGCCTCGTCCACGGATGCATTTGCAGGTTTTGATGGTTGTGTCGCTGCAAGATGAAGTGATAATATGTGCCAGATGAATCAGGATGCCTTTTATTCATTCATTCATGTGAGCAACAGGGCACTATGTTGGATTGTTTTGATAGAATCATTGTGATTATATCACAGTTATGATTCAGACCATTTGCATGCAGAGTGTTGTGGATATAGGTTTGATCCATAACTGCAATGTGGTTGTTTGATTCCTGTAGAGATTGCAAAATTCAGTTTAGAAAATGCATCTGCATTGAGTGGAAATTATATTGACAGCTTTTGCTTTGGCTCTTCAAATTTTGATTGACTTAAACTCTTGTGGTTTTCATTGTGCTGAAAATAGCACAGTGATTGTCAAAAGGTGACAATGAACGAAGGTGTTTATTTGTGGCAGAGTTGATAGGAGAGAAATGTGAGCGGTGATAGGCTACAATTCTTGAAACAGTCTAGAATCTTTTTCTTCAAAAGCGAGATTATACGTCTCTCATCCTGTGGAAGATTGCTTTTGGATGACATCCCTCCTGTGCAGTCATGCTGCTTGCTTCGTTGATGATTTCCCTAGTTTGAGGACGGAGGGAGGACAGACAAGCTGAAGTCATGTCCATCCAGATCTTGTCTGCATCCTCTTGTAAGTATGACATGATTCTGCAAGGCTGCTCTGAATTATTTACAAGTAGTTGGAGAGCAAAGTGCCACAGTAAACAAAAACAGAGAATTGTGCTGCTTTCTCTTCATAATGGTGTGTTTGGATGCAAAGCACTCTGCCCATTCAGAGATGCGTTAATCTGAAATACGGCATCTGGTTTCTTTTAAACTCTGCTCTATACTTAAAGCTACTTCTCAACAGCAGTCACAAGGAAACTATTTTTGCTCTGCAGTCTAACTGATAAATGCGTGTGACTCATGTGGTCTCACCTCTCCTCCTGCATAGGTTTGTATTTACATAGAAGTGGGTGCAACCACTTGAGAGGCTGCCATTCAAGTGGTTGGCTTACCATAATTATTCCAGCTGTTGTCAAAAATAAAAGACCAATAACTGACATATTATGTCTTGTATCCCTGAGCTGAAACCCCATCCAGAGCCACAGATCCTCACTTCAAAGAGCTGACTCTTCATAAAAGTCGCAGAAGTCTGGAGACGTATTTCACAGAATTCAGTTGAGATTGTTTTTTTGAGTAACTTGATCATAACTATTGTGGCGTCAAGTCAGGAGTCAAGTTAGTTAAATATCCCTCTAATGTTTTCATACCTTAATCATTGCTCATCCTTGAACTAGTCAAGTTGAACATGCTCGATAAATGAGAGAATTGCACTCCCCCTTTTCCAGTGACATCCCATGACCCTGCATGGAAAGCAAGAAGCCTGTTGACCGTGAAGGAAAGTCTAGTGACCTGAAAGCATTTAATATTTAAGCAGCTCGTCAATATGGACTTCACTGCAGCTGGATTATAGGAACATGAGTGCCAGGAATGTTGGGAATGTTTCCTCTTATGAATTCGCCTTACGTCCATTACTTTTTAATGAAGATGTTAAGCATCATGCTGTGGGAACTGTGCTTTAAAAAGCCTGCTAGTCATGGCAGAAAGACACTTAATCAAATTCTATATATACTGCAAATAAAAGAACATTTGATTCAGGTGTTATACTGGTGTGCAGAGAGAAGCCTTTGCATGTGCTTTACATGCTCTACACCTTTATCTTTCTGTCAGAATAATGCTGTCTTTTTGTTATTTGCAAGTAACTGTTTTTAATTTAAAGTGTTTTGGTAGTTTCTTGTATCCTAGAAATCTAATCGCAAATTTAAATGTTCTTTTCAGGTACCACACATCTTTCTGGATGTGGGTCTAATCTATCAGACAATTTTACTAGTCTCTGCAAATGAAATCGGAGCCTTGAGAATGAAAACGGAAAGTACAACATGAATGTGTTTGCTTTGCCATCTATATGCAGTCAGGGTGGAGTCTAAATACAGACAGAACCCTGTCTTGTTTGGATAGAGTTAAGACCCCAAAGTCATAAAAGACCCACAATTAAATGTTATGAAGAGAAATCTGAGAAGTAATGGTTGTTTCTCTGTTTTACGCTCTTTTTCATTTGCCTCCGCTTTTCTTTTCCCCTTGTCCCTCAGCCTTTCTTTTTCTGAAACTTGAGACGAACAGGAGCCCGAAAAAATATGAAATTTACCAGATAAGATTAGATTAGGGAGTGCTACATTTGGAAATTGGTGGGAAATATTTTCGTTTTTAGAAAAGCTGCTGTAAATCACCTGGCAAGTTGTAAAAATGCTTCCACCGGCCCAGCTTATGCATGTTTTTATTTTATTTTTCATTTTGCTATGTTGGCACTGTAAATTATAATTTTTGAGCCCATGCACATCATTCCTATGCTCCCTGCTTCTCTTAGTGACCACTGGCCACTCTCTTGAGAGGATTAGTGCACATATGCATGTGGTTATTCACGCATATAAGTCAGATATTCCATGAGATAGTCTTCTGGCCCCTTGTTTTTATAACGCAGTTGTTTTGAGGCCTGTAATAACAGTGGACAGCCATGGGATCTAGTAGCTGACTCCTGGTGTGGAGATAGGCTGCGGTTCCTAAGCCTGTAGTTCCCTGTCTGTGTACGTACTCAACAGGACATCGGTCTTTGTTGAGAACAAGTCTAGTGAAAATCTATTCACAGAGGAATGGAGTGACAGGAAGGACAGCAAGCTGAGAGCAGACACGGTGAGGGGCAGGCCAGGATTGGAAATGACCAAAGAGTGCTTGGGAGCGGGAAAAGGGAGAGAGAGAGAGACGAGAAACAAAAACAGAGCCAACGAGAGGAAGGTATGGATGAGGACGATGTGATGGAAAGGACTGAGACAGAGGATTGCAGAAGAGGAAAGCCTGATGCATATGTCACACATACATAGACATGCGTTAAGGGAAGATCTCCGCTCCTTGCGTCTCCTTGTGGGACCTGGCTCTGGCTGCCGAGCTGTAAACAAGAACTTTTCTACCTTTATCAGGTTGGCAGCCCTGCAGGTGCACACAAATGCACACACACTGTCACACCAAACGAGCCAGATCCTCACATGATAGTCTCGGCCTGCTTTAGTGGATTTACTGCATCAGGAGCCACAGGTGTTGATTCTGCATGTATCACTCAATATTGACATTGAGGTGTCCATTACAGATTCACTTTTTTGAAATAAAAAGAAAAAGTTTCACAAAGATTCCAGCTTCTTATGACATTGAGATAAAAAAAGCAAACAATTAAAGTGCAAATTCCAACTTCATCACAATGTTTGTGTTACTGACTGCTCGCATTTTGTTAGTTTTGCCCCTGAGGTTGTTGGAGAAATGAATCCTTTTGTCAGAGCTCAGCGGTTGCTCTGTCAGCTGCTGTCAGCTGATCTGATAGCTCTCCTGCGAAATGGGCTGATGGCCCTTTAGATTTTCTTACGTTGGTTTATGGTAACAAATGCTCATAATAACATGTAGATAAATTAATGTAATGTTTTACTTACAAGACATTCTGCTTACTGCACACATTAAAAACACTATTTCTCTTTCAAAGTCATTAGTTTAGTTTATTTATTTAGCACATAACATAAAAAAAAGAACATTACACAAGTAAGTTCAGTTAAAAGAAACTGTGCAGGGAGGAGCGAGCAAGCCAGTAGGCTTATGAGGAGCCCCCACCTAATAACATTTAACAAAATCCTTATGAGGATATAAAATCATAAAAATTGCATGTAGAACATGAATGAAAATAAAATAATAAAAAAAAAAAAAATAATGAAAAAAAAAAGATAAAAAAAAATTACTGTACACATGATCATGAAAATATGAGTATTAAGCTGAACAAATGGCAACACAGAATATGAAGTGCAAAAGAACATTAAGAGCTTTCTTGACTACATTTTTGAATTAAATGCTCTCTTGAGCGACTTTTGAACATGGATAGGGTCATTGCCTTGTTTCAAGATTTTTCAGCCCAAATTGATGACATGTGGATGTTGTACTTGCGTTTTTTGTCTGGCTCAAGAATGCACTCATAGCATAATGTGCATTTTCATTTGTTTACCAGTCATTTGTTTTCTTTTTTCCCTTTGCCTGTATCCCTCCACTGCCTCCAAAATGTTGCTACATACGGGACATTTAATGTTTCCAAGACTTAGTTGTTAACCAGTCAATGACCACCTGACTAATAAAGAATAGATTCTCCTTATTCAACGTACGGAGAGTATCTAGTAGCAGGGCAGTAGCACGAGATCCTTGTGAATTGTGAGGTATTGTCACATTTATCTCAAATGTCAAGAGTACAAAAAAAAAAAGCCCACAAGCAAGTCATTCTCACCAACGGAGTATTCGTTTGTTGTTGCAGAAAATCACAGACACACGCAAAAAAGAGATCCTGTTTCACATAATCTGGACCTTTTCTACACAAGACCTTCTGCCCGTCTACTGCTGGAGGATATTTGTACCTTCTCAGGTAGTTTCACTCTTGAAGTGGACGTCTGCCTGCTTATAACAACGTGACTTGTGACAGTTTGAGGACAGAGAGCAATGACAGCCCTGCTCACAATAGGTCATTTTAAGTGCAGTCAAACGTCCATGTTAACTTTTATTGGCAGATAACATCGCAGGAATTGCAAAATTGCATCACCTTTTGAAGGAAATTGGCATCAAGCAACAAATCATGAGCTGATCACTGCACCTATCGGTTTCCACCCTCAAACTGTCGAAGGTGAGACTGATTCAAAAGGAGGCCATGTTACAGTTTCTGCTCAGACCAATTTAACTCTGAAACATCAGGTGTTTTTTTTGCTGCAAGAATGTTATATCACTTCGTAAGCAGATGTGTAGAACTCACCGCTGTACGGTTGAGGAAGGCTGCTGCTATCCAGGATTATTGCTGGCATGTGTCAAAGTAACATCTCTGCAAATTTGAGGAAGCTTGTTTTCTGAACAATACATTGCACTGCCACAAGATGAGTTTTACACACTTTAACTGTCATTTTAATGTTGTGGCTAACTGAATGACCTAAATAATCAATAATAATTGGCATGCTAAATGGGAAAAGGCATGCCAGTAACACTGAAAACATAATGACTTGACTTTGTATTCCTTGTTTCCATATTGAACAGGACGTGTCATATAGTTTTGTTGAGGTATGGAAAGAACCCCTTTTCTATACAATCACACTTATGCTCACAAGCAAATTGTAATATTCTCACAGACAAATTTATTTATTTGGTTAGATAAAAGTTAGTTTAAAAAAAGAACAAAAAACAGCCACACATGTGCATAACTAGTGCCAAATTTCTACGAGAGATCCCAGCTGGTCATCGCTGTGTGATCCTTGCTCCTGAAGTTGAATTCTGCTCGGTGGAAGCAGTCTTGCTTGCATCTAACCTTTAACAGTTTGGCAGTGGAGACCAGTAGGAGTGGGCGATATTTTACCGTTCATGATATACCGTCAAAAAAATTCTCCACAGTAAGAATTTGTCATCTCGCGGTAAAAATGATACATTCTCGTTGATGTGTTTTTGTGTAAAGCCTGATTTACGGTTCTGCGATAAATCGACACAGAGCCTACGGCGTAGGGTACGCGGCGACGCGCAACGTACGGTGTGTGTTGCAGCGTACCCTTTGCCGTAGGCTCTGCGTCGATTTAACGCAGAACCATAAATCAGCCTTAACAAACATGGCGGAAGGCGGATCTGAGAGCGAGGAGCTCGTTGTTAAACAAGGCTCCAGCTCCATTATCTGGAACTGTTTTGGATTTAAAGAGTGACGAGGAGCAAACATCATCTATTATATGCAGAGTCTGCAAAAAAACAGTGAGTGCAAAGGATGGCAATACAAGTAATTTGTTATATATTTTACCTTATATATTATATATTATATATAACATATTATATATCACAGCTGCTGCTGAGGTCTCCACCAGAGTGGTGTAATAATTGGTGTGGTGCTCTCGGGTGCATCGCAGTCTGTTCTTTGGTCACTTTGGCTCTGCAACTGTAAGTGATGAACTTGTCCGTGAGGAAAAAACTTGTGAGGATTTCTCATTGTGCACTCAACTTTTTCTTTCTGAAATTTTGTTTTGTGTGTGTTTTTTTAGCCTCTTTAAAAAGTGCTTATAAAACAAGTGGAAGGAAACAAGCTTGTCCCATTGGCCCTCCTCTCACGCTGTCTACCATCATTTGTTGAAGTTTCATCTTGTTTTTGCTACCACTGTCTATTAAATTGAAAGACAGCCGGCTCTTTGCCTTCTCGAGCATGTTTCCTGTCTCCCCTTCACCTTTCTTTCTTCTGTCTCCTTTTCTCCTGGGGCTGTTGGTAACACATTGGGGTGCAGAAGCATGCACCCTCTTCTTTCTTCTCCCTGCCTGTCAAGTGTTATTCGGTGCAGTGGTTTATTGGCTCGGTTTTGTTGTTCGGCAGGACAATCGGGCAGTTTGGTCAAAGTGAACTGATGAATAGTTTTCCTGGAGCCGTACAAAGCGTCCTCCTCTCTGCTTCATTGATGTGTTGCTGCAGCTCAGCTGGCTGCCCAGTGAGTTTGAACTGTGTGCTGTTGTGAGTAGACAGATGCCCATGGATGCTCTCTTCTCAACAGAACTTTTATTCCTCTTAATGGCCAAAGTCTTTGTCACATTCACAGTCTAGCTGCTACTGAAACAGTCCATATAACATGGAGACATTGTTTTTTCATCACAGTAAACCCCAGAGATTTAGCAAACAAGAAGAGCACAGTCATCTTGCTGAATATAATTTGATTAATCTTGAAGTCATATATGAGGTCTAGGGTATAAAATTTCCTCTCAGAGTTTGGATTTGTAATCAATCTCTAATATAGCGTGGCCAACCATGTCCAGAGGTCATAATGGTCACGCTGTTATGCTTGTCTGGCTCCAAAGACCTGACCTATTACACACTATTGTATTTGTTAGTGTATGCTTGTCACAGCTGACTCGGTCACCGCCCCCGTCTCACTTTCTGAGAGGTGACAATCCCTCTAAGTTATTTATTCCAACAGGATCAGATATTCATGGCCTGGGTCGCTCGTATACACATATAGCACTTTCAGCCCACACAGTCAAGAGCCTGTCAGTTTATCTGGACTGATATGATACCTCAGAACATTATCGAAATGCACTTTGCGCAGCTCAGAAAGTAGTTAAGACTCCTGGACGTGTGAAACATTTTTCTTGTATGCAATCATCAGGATAACTTCTGAAAGGTAGCGGTCGGCTGCTGTGACCATGGCCGGTCTGACCCTGTTGTTTCATTACTTGGGGTTTCTCAGGAACAGGAAAGGTCAGCTGACAGCAGAACCAGCTAACAAAACTGGTAGGTGGTGCGGTGGAAAATGTGAACACTTGTGTCCTTTAAACTTTACATGTTAATGTTTTCTCCATAATCCATCTTGGCTGCATGTTGCATGTTAGTAGCGCCTGACCCTGACTCTCATTGACCTTCATTTTGGGCTCTTTGTCCCACAAACTTATTTTAGAGCTTATTTTCAGAATTTGTAAGAGATCATGGTAATCCCTCGTTAAATGCTTCCTTTTTGAGTGAATAAATAAGCTTAAATTCATCCTTTGTGCAAACAGTGAATGAGCTCTTTATTTTATTCATCGGCTGAATGCCGCCAGCTCCCAATTGAGCTACTGTTTGGATGGAAATGCATTATATTTGAGTATTTGTCTCCAATTTATACACATACAGGAAATAATTTGCTCTCAGTTTATTTTTACACAGATTAATATGTTGTTTTGGTGCTTTTTAAGGTTTATTGCCATCAGTATGATGCATAGGGTCAAATATAAAAAACTTTCACATGCTTTTAAATGAATGAACTCATTGTTAGTGTATGACTGCTACAATAAATGTATTGTTTCATGGTAGGTTTGCGTCAAAGCTGTCTTTTTTTAGAGTTCTAAAAATGCTTTTTCAGTTGAGGAAAAGTCAGGATTTTCACACATTCAGTGCTTCAAAGTGTGAGTATATACACTTGAAAAGTGAGAAAGTGCATTATTTACATTGAGAGCCTTTAGATGGCTCAGTGCAGAAGCTCACAGTGACCAACAGAGTCTAAGAATTAGTCAGAGAGGAGATTACAACCAATCATTATTAAAGCCTATTTCAACTGCAAATCCACCAACGACACATGTTTGGAAGGCTTAACTTTTTTTTTTCTCCCTGTGAGTAGATGGCCAAGTAACTGGGAGGGGAGAAACTGATGAATGTACGGCAGCGTTTGTTTCTGAATCTTGTTTTGGGGAGGGGTTAGTTGACATGCAGGGCCAAAGAAAAGCCGGTTGGTGAAGGCAAAAAAGGAGCTGGCAGCGTTTCTGGCCTTCTGTAGCTCAGCGGGTGGTGGGGCGTACACCAATATATGGCACAGTTGTTTGTCCGATTGCCTTACTGGCACACAACAATGGTACGGTGAGAAAGCTAGAGCTGCTTGAGCAAAAGCCGCTGTAAACCTGTGGAGGATGTAGCCTGGGCCCTGGCTTATGGATTTTGGTTTAAGATGGCAGTGCTGGATAACCACAGCTGGCAGTACGCTCAGGCTGGGAAAACCCTAATCAGACTGTCGGGTAGGTCCACGTTATCACAAAGATCAAGACTCTAGAAACTTTTGTTTTATTGTATTTTGATTTTGATTTGTATCATGTTTTGTTGGTTGGGGGTTTTGTGTTTAGTTTAATTTCCTAAATTGTTATTTGCTCATATTGCATCTTTTGTATAGTTTAGATTAAAGTTGTTATTGCATCCTCAGTTTTTTGTGAGAGGAAGTTATATTTTATTACATAATTGTAGTCAAGAGAGCCATATACAAAATGCCAGTGAATTCTTGCTTGTGTAAATGTGGATAATGAAACTTTCACAGTTTTCACTTAGGAGCTCTTTAGCGGGTTATTAATAGTCTATGTTGTGCAAGCAAACCTGACCTGCAGTTAACAGCTGTAGAAATAGCCTCACTCTAAGAAGAAATGTGCAAGTGAATCACGGCTTAATTAACAATTAACTGCACTCAAACTTCCGGAAATTGAATCACAAATTCGGTTATTCAGACTCTTATATTCATCATCTATCATCTTATATTCACCTCAAATTATTTCCTAGACTAAATAAACTATAACATGTTCAATTCGACTAATAAAATCCAAAGAGGATGCCTTTGTACACTGAAAGAAAACCAATCATTTCTTCTTTTCAACTCTTTGATGTTTTGAAGAGGCTTTCTTGGTGTAGTAGTGGTTTTGTTTGTTTTTTGCCCCCCTTTGTGTAATTTTTGACACTGTTATTCAGAATTGTGATGATTTTCTATTAGGCAGTGGTCCTGAGACCTCTGCTCTTCTGTACCAGTGCAGTCTGGCTAAACAAGTCGGGCTTATCATTTTATGTGTGCATTTTATGTGTCCCCAGCAGATTTGATTGGGACTCATTTACGCCTCCTCACTGTACTAAGATATCCTGCTCTGTGATAAATAGTAAATTGAATATTAAGGTCTCTGTGGGAGACAATTTTTTGTGTTTACAATACTGTACAGTATTGTTATAATTCTTCTGCCTGTGTGGAAAAAAAAAATATTGGTCTCCTTAATGCAGCCCCTGTTCAATTTTGTACAGCATATGGGTCATCCTCTCAAACTGAGGTTGCACAACTTTGACACAACCCTGTTTGAACTACATTAGCCTATAAATATATTTAAAGACTTAGTCACGGACTACTGTAAAGTATCCGGTTACTGCATGTTAAAGGGCGCACTATGAAAAGCAGTATCATGCTTGATCATGCTTGAACAGTTTTGAAGCCTGCAGCTCCAGCCTGCTAGCCGGTAGATCAGTGCCAGGTGCTGCAGAGACAGTGACCAGGACAGCTGGCCTGGGACTTAAGCGCTATAGGGAGCTGGAAGTGCCTGTTAGGAAAGGTAACGTAGAAGCCAAGTACTGTCTGTAACGTCAAGCTGGGTTTATTCCCCGGATAAGGTAGCGAAAGGGGGGTGGAATTTTTGTAAAACCCTAAGTCTTCTTTTATGTCCCCTTCTTGCTCAATCTCAAAAATTGGTCTCTGCGGCAGTAATGAATGCAGGCGTCTGAGGAGATGTTCTGCTCTGAGGCGATTAGAGGAAATGGTGCTATTTGTCATGGGGAGAGCATTGCAGAATAAAATCACAACTCAGCCAGCGGAAAGTGAATTTATGAGACCGCTGGGATTTATTGTTTAACAATTCATGCTAAGCCCGTAGACAAAACTCGAAGTCATGGGTCCAAATTCATCATTTCTGTTGCTGACTTGATCAATCTGGAGTTTTCAGCAGGGTTTGTTTAACTGGGTTTGGTGAACCTGATATTGTAACTTTTTGATTGTACCTTTGTATCAATGCAGTCGATGCAGATTGATTTCCAGATAGATTTTTCCTGTTGTTGAGCTTTAATACGGATGGCACGTTCATGATGACAAGACAAGTACTGTATCTGAACTCAAAAGGCATAAAAGGGCATTGTTTGTCTATTGATGCCTATTTTTTTTCAATTTTCTGTGGTACATATAGTTCAGTTTAACACATTTTGGGAGCACTGACGTTTAGCTTTTACGTAAAACAGGACAATTTACACAACAAGTTCAAGATTTGCCAGAACTTTTTTTTTTTTTTTTTCGAGGACAAAAGAAGTGCTGGCAGATGATGCAGCAGGTTGCCACCAGTGAGCCCTGGAGAAACTTTGAGAATGTTAGCAGCGAATAGAGTCTACAGAGAGAGAGCAGAATGAAGATGAGACGAGAAACAAATAAAAGAAAAGGGAGGAAGAGAAGAGATTTGCAAGTTGTGCACAGAGAGGTGAGGTTGTTATTGAGACTGAATGAGGTGTGAAAGGAATACAGGAACATATGTAACAGCATAATGAAAGCACATGAAGTGCTTGTAATATCTCTGGGTGCCTTCCAAGTTTAACCTGGTTAGAAATCAGACAACTACACACACACACACACACACACACACACACACACACACACACACAGTCCTCACTTCTTTGCACATTTCACATTCATCCCGAGGCTAATCTGTAGCGTTGCGTTTTTGCCCCAGCATAGATGTGAGCACAGTAGTTTGTTGTACAGCACTGAAATGTTGACAGATCTCTTTTCTGATCTAACATACACTCTTCACATGTAAATTCACTGGTTTGCAAAAGGCTTCTGACTATTGTTTAACCTTAAAAGCTTGGGTTGGCCTTTAGCTGCACGGCTTATGCACTCCGGCATGGCGTGTAGTTTGGATATGAGATACAGAGATGGTCCGCTCTCATCAGGGTGATGTGTTGCTCTTTCATTGAGCTGTTAATCTGCAGGATATGTTCAGAAGGGGACATGATTATTTTATTCTGTCATTGCCAAGCTTTTGTTGTGTTATACTCCCATTATGAATTATTAATACATGTCACAATGTGGTCAGGGGTTTCTTTCAGCTCATTTGTCTTGACTGCTGCACTGTTTGGAACAATGTGCTGAAAGATCACTTTAGTTTGTGCAGTGATCATGGTTGGTGTTTAAATGACAAGCCGATGAGATGATTACTTGAAATTACTTGAAATTAATCATCAAACAACTTTAAGTAAGCCAAGATGTTCCTGGTTTCCTGTCTTGCGCTACACCTTGTTTGTTAAAAATGACAAATCGAGGGCATTATTGTTATTCAAGGCTCCAGAATACTTTAAAGAGCAGTGTGGCGGCTGCACAAAAGACATTGGTTTTTGTTTCCATCCTTCTCATTTGTTATGACTCATTCATCATGGCCTCTTTTTTTTCTATACTAAGGGGTTAAGTTCAGGTCGAGGGGTTGTGGTGGGAGCAAAGTGTTATTTTTGCTGTAAGCCACACTGTAACAACAACAATATGAGAAACGTGATGAAAGTTGAACTCACCACAGTCGCCAGGCCCCCTGCCAGCCCTGGATGAAGGTCACAGAAGTGGAGAAGAGTGGAGCAGCTGGGAGTGGCTTTGTGTCTGAGAAAGCCAGACTTCTGTGTTTCAAGACAGGAAAGTCCATAGATGAAAGGAACCAAGCTATATTAGGACATAAAACACAGATAGAGGGAAAAACGAGAAATTTGAGTTTTCTTAACATCTTGTTGCACTGATCGTGTAGTCTCTGTAATGCTGTGTTCTGCTTGTAACAGCGTTTCATAGAGACTCGGCTTAACAGTCATACTGTCTGCAACATGTAGGTGATTGGCAGCTTGATATCCCTACACACTCGGGACGGTGACCAAAAATAGAGCACAACACTGCGTCCTCTCACGGCAGAAAAATCAGGAATAAGGACCGCCTGTTTATAGATGTGAGTAACGGGAGTAAAGTAACATTTTTGAACGCCTCCTGGGTAAAAGCGGTGAAAGACTCACAGTTAAAGGCCAGTAATGAGCTGGGAAGTTAACAGTTTCTTTACCTCTAAAAAATGACCTACTGTGACTTTTCACTTCTGTTGCACAAGTTGGCTCTGAAGTACAGATGGCTGTGGACGCTCATTATATCAGTCATACGTTTTCTGTTCTGAGGGTGTCAGTTTGTTCACATTGACAGGTATAGTTAAGTGCAATGTACCATGGCCGAATCCCAGTCTCCCTCACAGCTTTAACTCATGTCCCAAGTGTAGTTCTTGTTGGTGCGAGTTCATGACCTCGTGAAATGGTATAAAAAGGAAGGCCGGAACACTGAAGTGACAGTGCATGTTGCCTGGTTGCAATTTTCCTCATTGAATAAATGGAGAAAGTCAACATTATATAAGCTGTCTTTTGTGGGAATTACAACAAAATGTAGAAATCAGTGTTGAGAAATCCTACATCTGATACCCACTAACAAATCTTGACAACTACTTTCCTATGATTTCTGTAGTCGTCTAAGCTTGTTAAATCTGAGTTCATGAGTTCATGTGCAGTAGAATGGATGTAGGTTTTTATTTGACGACTAGCGGGGTGACAATATTTTTTCATTATTTTGGAGAAAACTTCAGAGTTGAAAGAAATGTGTGACAAAAAAAAGCATTTTATCTGCAAGACTTTCAAAACAATGCCAGTTGAATAAGAAATGTTTTTTAGCTGCAAAGATCTATGAAAGAACTATGCATGAACCAGCATTGGGCTTTAGAGAATGTACCTCTTTTCCAAAACATGAAAAAAAATTGTTAAAAAATTCTTCTCTTGTATAAAATACAAAGGAATCATAACTCTGATAATACCGAATGTCAGACTTCAAGGTCATGTTGGTTGCTGTGCGGCCAACCCCTCTGTGAGGAAAAGAGCGATTGGCTGCCCTACAAGTCGCTTGAAGTCGTCAATTAACGTCAGTGGAGAATATGCACAATTTAGCATTTGTATGTAATTTTAATGGATGCTGTAGATGCGAGGAATGTCGTGGGTGACATAAAAACGGGGGGAGAAACACATCCTAAATATGTTTAACTACAAATTAACTTTCTTTTCTTTCTTTTTTTTCTTCTTGTCACAATTCCAACAGGGCTAGATGTGCAGCCCACATAAATGTTATTCTGATAATTAGATTAGTTATACTTATACGTTATTATGTACAGGATCAATCGGCCGTGGCTTAGCAGATGTGCGATTCATTTGCAGTGTGGACGAGGAGCGGTGGTGAAGCTGAAGCAGGGAGTGACTGCTGCATGAGGACTGGCCTGCCTGTGAGTGCTTTGGTTCAGCCCTCGGCAGCACCCGCTGCTCACTGAGAAGAGACCAGTGTGTTCTTATTTTTTAGAGTCTAAAAAAGTCTTCAATAATACCTGAAAAAAGTTGCTACATTTCTTGGTAGTCGCTTTTTGAAAAAAAAAAAGTTGCTGCAGGGTCTGAAAACTCACTAAATATAGCGGCAAAGTTGCTAAGTTGGAAACTGGTTGGCAGTTGTTTTTTTAGGCGGCCCTTTTTCTTGTGATTTTCTGGCAGGCTAAAAGATATTGTTTCTTTTTAATATTGCAAGATTTGTGGTACGAGACCTCGTCACACCCTTTTCGACTACTATTGAATTTCTGATAAGAGCTTTGGGAATTTTCAAATGTTCACAAAGTAGTCAGTCAGTTGGTCTGACTATCATTTCCTGTAAGTGTGCCATTCACCCCATTTCATTTGAGAATACATTCTCATATTAAAAAGTATGCACTATTCTCGTAGTGTGTATGCTGCACTGCATTTTAAAGTATTCAAAAGGAAAGAGTGCTCACTGCCTACAAAAACATGGTGGTAGACATGTACAGCTGGATTACCGGAACACACCAGTGTTTTATTTTCTCAGAGAGAGATATTGAGTTTGTGTTGTTCCAAGCTGAATATCCTCAAGGATCTCCGGTGGCCTGTGCTTTGCTGTATGCTTGGCTTCTCTTAAGTTTAAACCACAAACCCTCTGAAGTGGCACATCTGTCTGTCTGAGGGAGTGCTATTCTGAGAGCCTTGCAAAGGATGCCAGTGACACCGCTGCCCAGAGAAAAGCTGGTCAGAACACTAATGCATGAACACACACCCATGCTGGCATAGTAATGTAGAAATACAGAAGTATACACGTCAGTGTTGGGTATTAAACCCGACAAATCACGCAAGGGCCTTGTTAAATACGAAACAGTCACCAAATGATCAAAAAAGGATGGTGGGAAGGGGGTTCCAAAGCAGTCCTGATGGAGGGTGTAGCCTTTATGAATCTATCCGCCCCAGCATTTACTCTGTTTTTCTGTGTCAATTTAGTGTCAAACCATCCAAGTGAGGACAAACTAGGCCAAACCAGGCTGAGACATGTGATAACTGTATCCCACTTCTCCCCTTTCACACTTTCTCTTAAGTACGTTAGCAACGGTGAGAGCAGGAGTGAAGTGTGAAAGGACCATCTGAAATCCATCACAGTCAAATAGACTGAAAATCTTCGCCCAGAAAACATTGAACTTCAGGTCTTACAATCATGCAGCTCTGATTTCACATAAATCACAAGAGTGCATTTGCTGCATTTAAACTTCTGCATAAATATTGTTGACTGATCAAGTGCTGCATGCTCAATATTAGTATGAAATCCATTCCATGAGGACTTAGGCTGTGAATCTCTGCATCTCGCCACAGTTATCCTTTATAAGCTGCATGTTTGGGCTGAGGCAGACTGGGAAGCGGCCAGGGAAATTGTACTACAGTAATTCTGCAATATTATGCAGCGGGCCTGATCTGTTCTACTACACAACAGCCAGCCTGTAATTGGTCTGAGTTTGAGGTTAGGAGGTTATGAGCCAGAGGACTGGCATCATGAGGCCTGCCAGGATGCACAGATGCACCATATACAGTCTAGCCTGTGGTGTAAGGGACTGGACTCCAACAGATTGGCCCTGTGAACTGAAACCATGTGGACAAACAATACAAATACACAGTATATCTAAACAGTATGTATTGTTCTTATCATTATGCAAACTTTTAAACTCATCTTGAAACAAGTCTGACAACAACTTGAAATTTAAAAAAAATGCTTAATTCTAAGTCATTCATATCAGGGTGTCAAGAATTATTACTTTTTAAAACTTAAGACATTGTGCTCTGTAGTAGCGTGTGTAGATGAGTGACTGTGAGCGCTTCAAGCCAGGAACTAGGAGGGCAAAGGGAATTGGACTGGCATGCCTCTGCTACACAATAATGTGATTTGATCGGCTCAAGGCACAGCCATGTAGCGCTGCTTTGGCTCTGCGTGATTTTAGATCATATACACACTAAACTAGCTGCACGGTGGGGGGTGGGGGGGATTTTCACAGTGACTTTAGTATTGAGCTTAAAAAAATAATAACAGATTAAACCTAACATGGAACTGGTCACTTCAGTGCACACAGTAAGTCATTTTGTGTCCATAAATACCAATTCTATATTTTGTGGTACTTGAAACCGTTGCCATCGCAGATGGAGGAACAGTTAAGTTGTGTAAAACTGAGGACACTCAAACCTATGATTGAACATGCCATGAACACAGATCCTACTTTCATAAGTTTGCAAGTCTTTTCTCTATTTTTTTTTGTTTCTAAGTCAAGGGGTTAAATGATAACCGGAGATATCATAAGCCAAATACTGCTGTGTTTACATGAGCTGGATACTTTCCAAGGTGCTGTGTTATCATGCTGTTTTGATTCATATCTGCATCTGTTAATGAAATGCGCCAACAGCAATAGGAAGTGTGCATGTGAATGTCATTTTTTTTGCACCTCTCCCATGCATGCATGTGTATTATAAATGAAAAACAGGCATGTATGTCTTATACCTAAATCTAAATGATCTCCCTGGTACAGCTTACGTGCAGCTGTGTGCAGTTATAATCTTGTCATTTTAGATTTAGATTTAAGGGAAATTTGTACCTTTTCAGCTTTGGGCACTGCCTTTTGTCTTCGTATCCTTCTGTTAATTTCAGAAATATGTTAAGAAAACCTTTTGAATCAATATTCTGCTTTTTACCTCATTTGACACAGGGCTGAGTAAGCACTGACAGTTAAATGGATTGCTCTTATTATGACTGTTATGTACAAGCAGTCTGTGATTGAAAAGCTTTATTTCATGCTCGACAGACTTGTAAATGAAGGCATGTGTGTCGTGAAGAGAAGAGAATGTTGTGTGTGTCTGTGGACAAGCGTGTGAGAGAAGATGGTGGGCATTCATGAAGCGCCATGTGCATAGTATTACTATGTTTCTGCGGGATCTTGTATTCTTCATTGCTGCATATAAACCCAACTACAATCAGGGAAGGATTTGTGGCTTTCCAGGCGCCTGTGTCGGTTGATCAGTGTGACATCAAAGTAATCTGCCATCTTTACTTTGCAAGACGAATACTTCTAAGCTGCTGCTATTTATACTTTCTTGATTTCCATTTTCTTACACCTGTATTGAATATTTCGGCCATATTTTCAAAATATGCTCTCCAGACTTAAAATACAGAACTTGTACGGCAGTCGCATCTGTTTCTCCTTTGCACAAACCCGGGGTGCACGCACAACTAGCTTTGGGCCGGACTCGGCCTGATGTGGCGTTCAGAAAGGTGCAGAGCAGCGGTTTAACAGAGGTCAGTACAGGCAATGTGCCAGAGCCAGTATCTTACATAAACCACCACCGTGAGGAATGTGTCTGGGCACACTTCACAGGAAACACACACACACACACACATGTATGTGCCGACACACAAAGCGCAAGGATTGCTTATGTCTGCTTGTGGCCTGTGGTTCTGATGTTCCCCTCACTTACACTCACACGCATCTTTTATAACTGCTTTTTTTGCAGTCTTCTCAACCATGTGACTTCTTGTGTGAGATGGGAGATGAAGAGAGGAGATTGGATTAGAAACAGGTGCAGCAGGTTGCAAAGACACAGAAGCTGGGAGAAAAACACTCAGCCCCTCGGGGGTTTGACGTGGAGATAAGATGAAACCATCATAGCTGCGTCATCCCTCTTTCCCCAGCTGACTGTGATATTATTCATGCAAGTTAGGACCAGTCCAGCTCTTCCTTCAGTGAGCTGCTGTGCTGCTGCTCAGGCCTGATTCGCTGCTTTTAACGCCGTCAGATGGTGGCGCAAATCAATTAAGAGGGAGTTATTCAGCTGTTTTTATGCAGTCGCCATTATCACATTCACTGTATAACGGTGATCATCCTGTCCCACATTCTTCTCTACGCTCTCTCGCTTGTATCATCATCCGCCCGTGTGTCTGCATTTCATTTCAGTCCCTCCCTTTCCACTTCACTGTCATTTATTTTTTATCTGTCTTTTTATCCATTTATGCATCTTATTTTTTTCCCTTCATATCATCAGGATGTAACTCATTTAAAACCTGGAAGAAGCAGTTGCAGTTTTGATGATGTTCACGCTGACGAATATCCTCACTCAGTGCACGTATCAGGCCGCCGGCTATGAAATATTCAGACTTTGAGAGCAAATACTCAGCTTTGATCATCTGGGTGTTGCTGCTGACCCTCACTGGAGGTCACTTACTTTAGCTTTATCAGTGAGTGTGTGTGATTTCAATGTTTATATTATATTCGTTAAAGCTGCACTGTGCTTCTGTAGTTATCTGTTACCTCTAAAGTATTTCCTTCCCTTTTTTTGGCCCCTTATCTTGTGCGCTTTGAAAGAACTTGTGGTTTATTGTGTTACCATGTGTCATTTTGAAGTGGCTTTCTTTGCACGTCAGTCTGCGCCTCCACTTAAGTGTGAGCTGGCTCAAGACTGGCTCAGGTCGTTTTATTTGTGGTGTGGTCGGATCCGGTTACATCATTAACCCCCCACCCCCAAACACACGCTCACACATACACACTTTCACAGTTTTATATAGCGCCTTACAAAAATAGACATCCCTTTTGTGTGTTCCTATTTTGATGCAAAATGGGATGCATTTTAAAGCATCTTATTTCAATATACACAAAAATATTTATGAGCTTCAAAGCAAAGCAGTTAAATACATGTTTGCATATAGAATACATTTATTTTGTTGGGGGTTTTTTTACAAGAAAAGGGATATACGGCACTGTATACCAGCGTATCTTTCAGCAGGAGTGGGTGATATGACCTCAAATCAATATCACGATTAATTGTGCATTTCATCTTGATTACAATTAGAGTGATTGCTTTAGTTTTGATTTATGATTTCCCTCATGAATCGCTGACTATTCTCAGTTATTACATGTGGGGTATGATTCTAATGCAAGAGTACATATCTATGTAATTTTAAATTAAATGAAGGGATACTGACACAGATTAATTATTTTTATTCACACATTGAGTATTTTGAAAAAGTGAAATGAAAGTACACATCGCTTGAAAGTGAAAACGTCTTATGAAAAAGGATGTAGGTTGGTGAGTAGAGAATAATGGAGGAGGAGGTGGAGTCATGTGACCACACACATGCAGTTATTGTGTTTCTGAGGTAGATGAAGACGCACACAGAAGAGAAAGTAATAACAGAATTACAGAGGAAAACATGTTACAGTAATTAACACAAGCAAGATTAAGGCACTCATAGATTCATAGATATTGGTTTGCATTAATTTGCTTCATCCCTAGCGCTCAAGGATGCATTGTCTTGTCTTCCAGTTGTTGAAGAGAATGGAAAATAATAAAATAGTGTCAGACATTGATGAGCGGAGTGACATCTGAAATGGTTGCTTCCAGACTGGTTTCTCTGATCCAACCCAAAAATAAGCCAGTAGTAGTGTGTGTGTGTGTGTGTGTGTGTGTGTGTGTGTGTGTGTGTGTGTGTGTGTGTGTGTGTGTGTGTGTGTGTGTGTGTGTGTGTGTGTGTGTGTGTGTGTGTGTGTGTGTGTGTGTGTGTGTGTGTGTGTGTGTGTGTGTGTGTGTGTGTGTGTGTGTGTGTGTATTAACTAGTGAGCCATCTATTGACGAGGTGAGACACAGGGGTTGACATTTAAACAACATACTTCAACAGACGAGGCAAGAACAGGCTGGAAAGTCCAAAATGCACCAGTTCAGGCAAAATCTTTACTGCTACAGCAAAGCTCTACTTCAAAAGTAATGCAGCCATCTGAGATTCTGGTCCTGATAAATGATCCTTACAGCATTTTCAGAAAGAAAGACCTCATTACATTTTGATGTGGATCAGTCAGCGCAGCAAAATACATCGCTGGCGTTGGCAGAGCATGGCCACTCTCTAAAATTACTTAGCTTTCATGAGCTATTTTATGTCTCCATTGTCTTTGTTGGCAAAGTAGATATTTTAAGCACTTACACACTAAAGCGGCAGTTGAAAAATGATCAAATAGATATATATTGATAAATGATAAAAAGAAAAAACTTCTCAAGTCTCAACTTCTTCATATTTCTTGTGTTTCAGGGTTTCATCGCAACAATGAGGATATGAAGGCTATCGATGTGCTTCCCATCCTCAAGGAGAAAGTGGCATTTCTCTCAGGTCAGTTACATGTCTTTGATAAGTTGTTGATACTGTGCTCTATTCTGTTAATCATCATATTCAGCATCAGTTAGGAAGCATTTAAAAAGGTCACAGTCCAACTTCCCCACATCCAGTGATTAAAAATTGTGCCCCGGTATACACTTTTCTGTATTCTTATAGTGTCCATCGGAGTAGGTTCTGTCGTTGATACGCTGTAGTATTTGCATGATGATTCAGAAGTTAAAGTGGTCCCATCATCCGAGCTGTTTTTAATCTAATTTCTGGCCATAGGTGGCAGAGACCGACGTGGAGGTCCCGTTCTCACATTTCCAGCACGGAGCAACCATGACAGAATACGATCAGAGGACCTGCGGAGGCTGATAGCATACTTAGCTACTATTCCAAGGTAGGGAGGGTACGCACGCACTTGCACACAAACATGGGTTCACTTTGGCAGAGTGAAGATTTCCTTGTATCCTGTGAAGCATGGTGAAGCCCTTGAATGCACAGCCGTGGTTAAACGGATACTTTTGTTCGAAGTGGGTTGTGTTATGTATATTGTATGACATTGGCCTATGTGTGGTCTTCCATGGCCACGTCTTTTTTACTGAATTGTGTGGCTAATTACATGGTGTTTTTAAATTGGTAATTGAGACCCAAACTTACCCTTCTAAACACAAAGTCAGTGTTTTAGTAAACTAGCAACTCCACGTTTTTCTGGTCTAACCCAGTGTGACTTTAAATGTACCAGGATGTAATAGGAAAACCTGACAAAAAGGATAAAAAGTCTAAAGGATTTTGAGAAATGTGATCGGTTCACTGATGCAGAGCGCTTTTGTTTATCCTCTGTGCCCATATTCCTGTCCTCTTCTCCTAACCGATGCCATTCAGACTGCCATCTGTGTCTTGTTAGATACTCACAAAGGCCAAGAAATACAATTCCACTTCAAAGATACTGAACTATCCTCCTCCACTATATTCTTCACTGTATATTGGATAAGGTGGGATATGCAACCTTAGCTTTAACTCTACCCTAATCTTACTTCCTGTATTTCAAATTTTCCCACCTTACGTGGATTTAAAAAAACACCTGAGGCTCCAAAAAAACTGGGCTGGTGTTAGTTTGAATTTTGTGTAAAGGCCCCCTGCTGTTTGTAGCACTGAAAGTACCTTTAATACGTTGCAGCCTCAGGCGCTGCTGTTCGGAGTCGCTTGTGATTAGCTTGGAGGGCGGCTTGCACTCCTCTTTTTCTGCAGCTTTTCATCTGTGCTTTCTTGTGCTGTGCAGGTGCAGAGCTTGTAAATCTTTTTTCATAGCAGAGTTCAGAGACTTGTCTTGAGGTGAGATGCGGTCCAGATCAGTGACGGAAAAAACCTGGCTCCAAGCTCACTGCTGTTTTCAGTTGATCTGGGATGTCGGAGGCAAATTATGTGGAGGTTTTCTTTTTTTTATTACTTTCACATACTTTCAGCTAGCAACACTAATGTTCAACTGTATTCAGTTTTTTTTCTTATCATTCAACTGATAAACTGACAGTTGGAGAACTCTTCAAACGTTTTCCAGTTGTATGTCTATCACTGACATATTTCCTACAATGTGTCAGACAAGACTTTAATAAAATAAAAACTTTATAAAACATCAACAAAAGATGAACCTACCACATTTTAGTCAGATTTTTGCTTTTACCATTTGATAAAAACTATTATTAAAGTTTGATGTTATTCAGCTCAGTCATAAAATAATGTATTATTTGTATGAAAGTTTGAGAGTTTACAGACTATCTTTTAATTAATTTAATCATTTAAACAAGTTAAATATACATGTCCCTTAAATATCCCACAGAGTAAAATTAAGATCAGGTCCTCAGAGACAAAATCGATAAGAATAACTTTTTTAAACTTGGTTTTGTGTCCAGGAAAACAAAAATCTGCACAGAACTGCTCTGGCTGCTTTTCTAACAGGGGCAAAACCTTGTTGATTGGGGGCGTTGCGGTTTTGTCCCGGGGAGCCAGGATTAGCGAGGTGCACAGAGGCAGTTTTTCAATCTGTCCCGTCTCTACCCTCTATGGGCCAAACTGCTGGTCATGTCGGGTCACCATGACAACCTCAGCAAGCCGGCCAGACTGAGCGTGGCTTGTTCAGAGCTGTTCTGGTGTGAGTTGGTGTTAACAAACATTTAGGTAACACTTCCTGACAACACGTGGAACACACAAACGGCTCTCAGCGGAAATAAAACTGCTCAGTTTGTGATAAGTTGACGCTCATTTTCAGGTGATGAGTTCAAACTCACTTATCAAAGACACATAGAAACACGAAAACATGCACATACACAAACAAATGTAACAACACACACAATTAATTATTTTCAAGCTGGTCTTAGGTATTTAAAAACAAAATATTTTTAAAATATTAATAAATGATCTTATTTTCCTGTTAGATAAATATTAAATTTTAATAAATAATATAAATTAATATAAATTTTAACTGACAGCTAAAACTGTATTTCATAGCTTTTTCAAGATGATTTATTAAGACACACCCATTATCTCTATATTCAGCTAATTTATGTAATGCCTTCCGGCACTTTATTGTTTAAATTTTCAGGTTCAGATCTTTTACCTTTCAGCATTCATATTGCATCATCAGAAAAGGTGTTTCCAATTGAAATTTCAGTTCCTATGCAGTTTTATTTTCAAAAATAACATCAGTTTTTCTATCTGGAGGCAGAATAATTCTACTTTATGTTTGCATTGCACTTATTTATTTTAAGGAAAAAAAGTTGTGCTCATTAGTGTTTCAGTTATCGTGTTTCACCCTGAGAAGTGTCATAAGCCAGACGGAGTCTGGCTTGTTCTCGTCAGCTCTATTTCTTTCCTCCCCATCTAAATATTTCTGTACCCCCTCCTCTCTGTCAGCTCTCTCTTTTCTCTCTCTCTCTCTCTCTCTCCTCTCCCTTCTCTCTGCGCTCTGTTTTTCTGCACCCATTTGGTCGCCGATCTGTTTTCAGTAAGTGAGGTCAGAGTGAGATGGAGCAGGAGGGCCTGCGTCTGTTTCTCTGTCCTAGCTAGACGCAGTCAGATTAAATCACTTAATACTGAGAAACAAACCTTTTATGGACTTGTACAGCAGCGTGACTCCTGGTGAGTAACAGTGGAAATTTTAACACTTGAATGTTTGAACTCTCTGTTCTCTTTTTTACCGTGAAGAAAAGCTGCTTAACTTAAGCCTTTTACAGCTATAGCTTGATTTTATATTCTTTTCATGTTAGGATTGTAAAATATTTTCTTAGTACCGTATCTGATTTGCCGGTTATCCTGGATCTCTTTGCCATGTTTTCTGCAGCGAGGAGGTGGCCAGACATGGCTTCACAGTCATTGTGGACATGCGTGGTTCTAAGTGGGACAGCATCAAGCCTCTGCTGAAAATCCTGCAGGAATCTTTCCCTTCTTGCATCCACGTTGCCCTCATCATAAAACCAGACAACTTCTGGCAGAAGCAGAGGACCAACTTTGGCAGTTCCAAGTTTGAATTTGAGGTGGGTGATCCTCGACGTCTAGTACTAAATAGTAATGGCTTTAACAATTGAAGCTTGGGTTTTGTTACTGTCATTGTGACGTTGTCTATGATCTGTGAGTCTTGCCCTTTTTCTGTATACTGGTTCATCCTGTTTCTATCTTATAGCCTTTTCTCAAAAAATAGGGATGCTGGTTGTGCTCATTATAGCAGCGTCCTATATTTTCAAATAAAAAATGTGTGCACTCTCAGACTTCTTTCTAGTTTTGTGAAGCCATTAGTCTTACTCTATCAGCTCTAATTGGACTGCAGCTTTGTGGCAGTGACTATTCTGTCCCATGTGGGCTTGTGTGGCTGGTATATTTAGTTCTGACCCAGTTACTATGGAAACAGGATATATAGGACATGGCAAAATGTTTTTATCTCAGCTGTAGTTAGTCTGTTTTGGACGAGCCCCTCGATTCCCAGCATCTGACGTTTGTGAGTAGACGAAACAGAAATCACCAGCTTGAATTTTCTTGCTGCAAAAATGCAGTCGGGGGCTTGGTGCGTGTCTGAGATGTGATCTCTTCTGTGTCAAAGCCTGTTTTCACCACTGCTGATCATTAGAGAAGTAAGGCGGTGTTTTTGCTGCGTAACTCGCTGCTGCCAATGCACACGAACTTCTGTCATTGAAACATCTACACAAACGAGAAGTATTTATTGCCAAAGTAAGATGAATTGATCCACAGCTTTCAATAGTCTGTTAAATCCGTCATTATGTAATTTAATAAAAATGACATCATGCATGGTTATTGCCATTTGTATTTAAAACAAAACCTGGTATGAGCTAGAATCCAAACTCTGCCCATTTATTCCATGTTTTTGTTACATCTCCCATAATCCATTTATGCAACTTCTGGTTTTCACTTGCTACGAGTCTATATTGCTCTATTTTTCACATTGTTAGTAAAAACATTTGCGTTTGTAACCACCTATGTAAACAGCTGACATGTGGAGCCGCTGATTCTCCACATTCTTTTGCTAATCTTGGTTTAATAAACTGAAAAGAGGTGGAGGATGGTAGGAATGATAAATGCCCTCCTCCAAACCGCTGTCCTTGTTTAATATAAATTTCCTTTTTTTTTTGCTTTTGGGATTCTATTCCTGTCCCACTTCCATCCACCTGCCCCAGACGGTGATGGTCTCCTTAGAGGGTTTAACCAAGATTGTGGATCCATCCCAGCTGACGGCCGACTTCGAGGGCAGCTTAGAGTACAACCATGATGACTGGATTGAGGTTTCACTACTTTTTTGCTCTCCTGCTTTGCTCTAAACTTTTTAATTAAGTTTTTAATTAAGAAAACTAAAGACTAAGATTTTGAGAGTATCTCTTATCTTTTAGTGAAATTAAATGGAGTTTTGAAATAATTTCCAGTTTACAATAATGTGGCTCATTTTCAACTCTTTGCAGGTGCGGCTGTCATTCGAGACTTTCGCCAGCGATGCAGCGCGAGCTCTGGCACGCCTCGAGGAGCTCCAGGAAACCTTGTCCCAGCGTGACCTCCCTCGGGATTTGGATGGGGCTCGGCGGCTCATGGAAGAGCACGCTGCGTTAAAGAAAAGGGCCACAAAGGCATCCATAGAGGACCTCGACACGCAGGGACGAAGGCTGCTCCAAAGGCTACAGTCACAGACTGCAGGGGGTGGGAGTACTGCTGAAAGTAGCTACGGTAACCGCGGTGGCGGAGCCAGCGGAGATCCCAATGACCACCATCACGGACACGCTCATGCTGACGCACACAATCTAGTAGCTAAAGTGACGGCTTTGTTGGATAAGCTGCACGGGACCCGGCAGAATCTGCAGCAGCTGTGGCACATGAGGAAGCTGAAGCTGGACCAGTGTTTCCAGCTGCGGCTGTTTGAACAGGATGCTGAGAAGGTCAGGTTCTCTCATTTGATTTACAATACATGCCATGTTATTTAAAAAAGAATCAAGTTAATCGGATTGCGATTGATTTTTACCCTGCTTGTCACACGGTACTTCCATGTATTTCATTTTATACATGACTGTAAGAGCTGCATACACACACTTACCAGTCTTAGTTTGGCACAATAAAAACGTAAAACTGCAAGTCCTTTGATCAGTTTCATCCCAGATTACAAAGGCTCAGTAGGTATGTAGTAATAAAAAAAAATCCAAGTTTAACTGGTCACCAGTGTTCATTTTCTAATGCTATAAATGTATGTTCAAGAAATATATCGATATGAACTCTGCAGAACTGATGGGAAATATTCAGTCCTGCTTTGTGTCAGAGGTCATTTTTATTCCTACATTGTAGTATGCAGATTGTCATCTAAACGAATATTAAAAAACTTTGAACAAGAGGCATACACACACCAACACAGTTTGTTATTGTACTCCAGCTTTTAACAAAGGGGCCTTAAGATGACTTGCCTCTAGAAATCAGGGCTACAATGAGAGATGAAAGGTTTTAGGTAATTACAAACCCCAAACAACAGGCACTCTTGTTGCTAATTCGGTCTCATTAGTCAACACGAGGTGGAAAAGGCTTTTCATTTTAAAAAGCATTCTGCAAAACTAATCCCCCCCACTTTTTTTTCTTTCTCTTCCACGCATAGATGTTCGATTGGATCATGCACAACAAGGGGCTTTTCCTCACAAGTTACACGGAGATTGGCGGGAACCACCAGCACGCCGTTGAACTGCAGACGCAGCACAACCACTTTGCTATGAACTGCATGGTAAGACCGTGTTACCATGTTCACCGACACTCTTGTGCACAGTTTCAGCTTGGAGCAAACCTGACAGCATTTTAACCAAGATCAGGGTATTCAGTATTTTTTGTTTTACGTGGATTCACCCACCTAAACAAATCCTTCCCCATTGACAGTAGTAATTTGTTTACATCCATGCTCAGACGTCCACTAACTACCTCTTAATCCCCTCAAACATTCATGCCAATCATGAAAGGAAGTTATTATTACAGTGTTTCCTTAAGGCTGTGTTGAACAAAAGCTTCTTCTAATGACTCCCTGGCATTTTTTTTCTTTTTGTCACTGCGGAAGTCAGCCAACGCAGCAGGACTGATAGGAAGCTGCTGCTTGTCTTTCAGACCGGAAAAATTGATCAGTGTGATCCCTCTTTGCTTTGAAGCTGTTGCTGTCGGTTTCAGAGCCTCCATTTGAGACGTTGCTGTCGGCAAAAGTGGATTTATACAAAGAAAAAGTGAGCTTTGCCTACTTTTACATTCATTGGTGAATAGTTCAATTGAAAGTTAGCACGTTCCCATCATTGCCAGAGCAAGGGCGGATAAATACCCACAAGTGCTGCAAAGGCATTTGACATATAACTGTATGCTGATTAATTGCTTTCCTATTGCACTCAAAAGCGTTAAAGTGGTTTCCAAGATTCCACCCATCCATTTTTAATTAAAACATTTGACTTCTTATATACAGTATGCCATTCTAAAAACTGTAAATCTCTCCTTGACCACAACTATACCATACATTTACTTTTTTAATCATGTTAAATTCCCTTCAATTTCCAATCCTCTTTAGATCCCCTTCTTGTCATATTCCAATGATTCATAATTGGATATTGTAAAACTAAGCATGTGCAACTGAAGTGAAAAGATAAAGAGTAATCATCCATATCAGATAAAGATATAGCGAGAAAAGAGCAGGCCATGGTGGTTTACATCTAACAGAGACCACCAGCAGCCGCTTCCGTAATCACCCGCATGCAGGTGGAGATGAATCCATCACTCCTGAGAAAACAGTGGCAGAAAACACAGATGGAGCAGCAAACGTATTTTCACAGACTACAGCGAACCACAGTCAGGTTTATTCGCAGTGACCACCGCCCCCTCCACCCATTCTTCCACAGGATGCTGCGTTTCCTCTTCCTGTTGCCTGCACAGCCGAATGGAAATACATGGTGTCAGTTTATGAGTTTATGCCCTGCCCGTGTAGAGAGACAGCCTTTTTCATGCATGCTTTCATGTGAAATTCATAGAGTGGAGACGAGCTGATATAACGCAGCCATGTATTTGGCAGCTCGCAGTGATTAAAAACATCGGCATGGCTGCTGTAGATAAAAAGATTTTGCACTTCTTCATTAATTTTGGAGTGTTGCAGCAGCCGTCACTGGTGGAAAAGGACGTACTTTTTAATGTTATCAGTGAAAATACAGACCACATGCTAATGAGGACCTGAGCTGTTATATAATCTTTAATGTGTCCCGTCTAACACGGCCCCAGGACTTGTTTTGCCAATGCGCCCCCTATGGGAGGTACTTGACAAAGGCAGTTCTCAGATATGCTCCATTTTTAACCAGGATTTTAAACATGAGACTTACATGAGACAAACCGATCCGTGATCTATTTTCATATTCTTTATTCATTCATTTGTCTCTTTAGGAAGACTTGTTGAGACATGTTTGTATGATGATAAAATGATTTCCCAAAGGAACTCACATTAATTAAGATTACATTACATCTCATTATTTTTTTATTATTTCTTTATATTTATTATTAAGAATAAAAATATATCTAAACAAAGAAGCGTAAATTCAAAATTCAGGTTTAGAGTTTATTGACTATAGAAAAGAGAAAAGGGGAGAAAAAATTCTACTTAATTCACTCCATTAGATTTGATTAGTATTTCACTGTGAACTTTAAACTGATTTGGACGTGTAAATTGAATTAAAATGAATCTCACTTGTTCAACAGCTGGTACAAAGTGAAACTGAAGACAGGCTGATTGTGTATTTGTGTGTGTGTGTGTGTGTAGACAGGAAATCCAGTCGTGGAAATGCAGTTAGCTGGTTTCTTTTGTTCCTATTAAAGATGTCTTGTTTTAGTTTTGTAATAAACAGTAATAGTTAACTGGAAGCAAACATGGCAACAGTGGGAGATCCCCAAAGGCGTGGGGGTGATTTGCTCTTGTTTTTATAAGGAACTGATTAACAGCAGTTTCAGCACTGACGGGGGAACTTGGTCTGGTGTGAAATTGAGCTTTGATAAAAGTCTAATCTGTGGTTTATGATGTTTTCCCAATTTGTCCTTGTCTTGACATCTTTGCAGATTTGGCTACTTAACGAGTACATTATGCGTCAGTAGGTGCATTCCCAGTGCTCATCTGAGGTTCATTCGGGGAAAATCCAAATTTTCACCTTTTAAAGCTTTGACTTCAACATAGTTATCTTCATTCTCTAAAAAAAACAGTACTGGTGTTACTCTAATTCATCTTAAAAAATAAAAGTATTCTATTTACAGTTTTGCACTCTTTTTTTAAAGTACCAGCACTCTTTTTTCTTATATTCCTGTCTGTTTGGGCTTTGCTGTTCATTCTCTCATCTCATGCAGGCATCAGGTTTAAATCAGGAATACCATTTTTCTATCCCCGCTCAACCCCTCTTTCCTCCCCTCCTTACATGCATCCGTTTTGGATTAAGGCTTTACCGCCCAGTAGTCCGGCACCCCTCCCTTTCCACCCCAGTCTCCTCCTCCCCCGTACGTGCTCATGTGCTCATGTGCTCATGTGCTCATGTGCTCTTGGGGCTGTGTGTGTCTTCGAAAGCTTGTTTTGTCCTCAGAAGCACTACCACAGTGTCCTGTGGCATACTTCTACATTTAACCTTTTATGGCTCTGATATTTCATGTGTCCCTTTGTAAAACTTCTAATAGGATTACTCTTGTAAACTACACACTTATGTTGTTTTGTGTGTAACGGTTCACCTGCTGTTGTGAGAGCAGTTGCACTCCCTCGAGTTCTCATCTAAGCCACACCACTGTCTTTTTATCCTTTTTAAAGAACTTAATCTTAAACTTAAAAGAGCATTTGCTTGTTGATTTTTGCACATGAGAGAAAGTTCTCCTATAATACATGTTAAACTAAAGCTATTAATAAATGTTTTTCAGCCCTCATGTGAAAAGATGAGAGGCGGTCTCAAAGCCATTTGGGTCAAACAAATCCAGCCTCTGCAGCTGGGATGAAATTTCATTATTGATCTCAGGATCTTTCCTCTCAAGACCCCTCGTTTCTGTTTGAGGGCTGCAACCGTTATTACCTTCTTGTCGTGATTGAAGCAAGCAAACTAAGGGCCACGATGGTCTCCAGGAGCAGTAATTGAATAGAATAATAACAGACTGTTAACACAGTTCTTAATTAGCGCTTGCTGATCCGTGCCTATCTGCACAAAACAGCTTGAAGGCAGTTCATTAACAAAGACTTAAAGATTAAGACCTAAATGGGCTTTTTTTTTAATTATTATTATTCACATGAGGGTATGCTTCCCAAGTGAATAACTAATGTCCAAAAGGTGCATGTACATGCACAATAATTCACATGTCTCATTAGAAAAACTCTCAAACTTGTTCATTGGAAGTATTAGCTTCATGTATGAGGGGGGTCTGCTAATTTGTCTGTGCAAGAAGCCCAAATAGTAGCCAACTCGTGCTACCGGGGTAACCAGGTATGAGGACACGTGGTTTAGCAGAGAAATGGTTGACTTTATTCGTCACCAGACAGGTACACACACATACGCAGCAGCCGCCGTCGTCGTCTCAGAGTCTCCGGCAGCTCCGTGTCATCCCCCTCCGTCTCCAGGGCCCGCTCACTACTGAAGTACACAGAGATTGATTAGACGCACCTGTGCACAATCAGCTGTTCCGGCGTCACCTGTGCGCTACTCCCCCGCACTCCCTCTCTCCCCCGCAGAGCACGCCCCAGTCCTGCACCCTGCCACAGTAACATAACATACAAACTAATAGAAGTACATTTGTTTATCAAGGCCAGAGCACTGACAGTGCGAAGGCCCTATTGTATCTATAGGAGTTTTTGTTTTTTTTGTTATGCTCGTTATTCTTCTTCGACAAAATGAGGGCCTTTTTGCCCCCCTAAACGTGCCCCAAAAGTCACCAAATTTTGCATGCAAGCCAGGCCTGGCGAAAAATTTGATATTTCATGGTTTGCATTAATGGGCGTGGCAAAATGGCTCAACAGCGCCCCCTAGAAAACTTTGTGCCTCAAGCCCCACAATACGGTTTGACGTACATGCACGAAAATCGGTACACACCTGTATCATGTCGCAACTTAAAGAAAAGTCTCTTAGCGCCATGGCCGAAACCGAACAGGAAGTCGGCCATTTTCAATTAATCGTGTAATTTTGGCGCAATTTATGCATGAGTGCGAGGGCCTGTTCATCGCTGCTTTTAGCTTAAATTTTTGTTTTGTTTTTGGTTGTTGTTGTTATTTTTAATATGTGCCCTCTTGCTTCTTTATCCCTGTTAAAACCCAGAATGTGTATGTGAACATCAATCGGATCATGTCGGTGGGAAACCGGCTGCTGGAGTCGGGCCACTATGCCTCCCAGCAGATCCAGCAGATCTCAGGCCAATTGGAGCAAGAGTGGAAAGCCTTCGCTGCAGCGCTGGACGAACGCAGCACCCTGCTGGAGATGTCTGCCAGCTTCCACCAGAAAGCGGATCAGGTACAGACATGCAATGCCAGTACGGCGCTGATGGTGTCAGCGGGTCATTGAGTTGAAGCTTTACTGTATCTGCATTATTTCTTCTGGTTAAACTACACATATTAAATATAAGTACCAGCACATATCTATAAAATTCAAGCTTATTTAAGTAGTTTTAGGCATTTAACTTGCTACCGGTCTCACTTTATTGTGTTTGCTTGTGCAATAAATATCTGTGTGTTTAATGTGGAAATGAACCACAACACCAAGTCAGAAAAATCTAAGTAAACACAAGATTTTAGTTTTATTTGCATCTTCCAATCCAACCTTTTCTGATTTGGGGCTATACAGCTGCAGTCTTTGCTATAACACATTCATATTGGGGTGTATGTCATGTTGTTTTTTTCTCTTCATAGTACATGAGTAAAGTGGAGCCATGGTGCAAAGCATGTGGTGAAGGAGAGCTGCCCTCCGAGCTGCAAGATCTGGAAGACACAATTCACCATCACCAGGGGCTATATGAGCACATCACCACCGCATACTCAGAGGTCAATACACAAATACATGCATGCACACATGCAGACATCTACACACACATGCAAAACACAGACGTGTATACAAATATTAATACCAACTCTTCAGAATACCAAAGTATCCAAATCATGTATTCAAAACCTTCTCAAATCGAGAAGCGATATGAACTTTTCCAGCTGCTCCGTCATTTATCTTTAAGTTGTATTGAGTTCCACAATTTAAAATCAAATAAACAAAAGCTTGCAAAGGAGATTGTTGTTCATAGAAAAAGAAGGAAAGTTCAGTTTTCTTTGTTCAGAACCTCAATGTAAATACTCTTGAACAGCAGTCTTCCAGACCAGAGCAAAACATTGATGTATTACAGAAAATATTCAAATGTTTTTTTCACCAAGATATGTTTTATATCTTGGAGAGCCATTAAATCATTGCTGACTTTTTTCAGAAGACTACATTTCAACCTTTACAGGTAAGCCAGGACGGCAAGTCTCTATTAGACAAGCTGCAGAGACCGCTGACCCCAGGAAGCGCTGATTCATTAATGGCATCAGCTAACTACTCCAAGGCAGTTCACCATGTCCTAGACATCATCCACGAGGTTCTGCATCACCAGAGGCAACTGGAAAACATCTGGCAGCATCGCAAAGTGCGGCTGCACCAGCGGCTGCAGCTCTGTGTCTTTCAGCAGGATGTTCAGCAAGTAAGAATCGCATGCAAATGTAAAAGTATGCACTTTTGGCTTTTCCTGCTATCACAGGTAGATATTCAGACACACAATAGCAACCCGCTCTGCATGTAACAGCTGTGACGGGGGGCAGTCGTCATATTAAAGTACAAATGTATCCTTTCTAATAGATTATTATTCAGCGTTTCACAAAGCTTGTCGTCATGTGACTTGTGTCTGTTGTTTCCATGGTTAATATATATGTATTAGGGAACTGATTAAAGCAAACACGTTCAGTGTTACGTGTGTTTTATTATATTTGGATGTTAATGACAAAATAATACTGTACATCTTTGTTTATCTGGAGGGGTAAATTCTGCAACTATTCTCTGGAATATTGTACAGGGTGTGTGATTAATGACATGATGTAATCATCTCTGAGCCAGAGGCTCTGTCTCTCTCTGCGTGGCTCTCTGGGTGGCGGAGCTCCTTGATCAAAACCAGTGATTTGGTTTATAGTGTCATCTCTGCATTTCTACCCTTCAGGCATGAGCCCCACTTGCTCTTCTTCCTCCTTTATCCTGTCCTCTCTCCCCCTCTCTTTCTCTTTCTTTGGCTGTATGTCTGTGCTTCTGTCTTTCCCTCACTTCCATCCGCTCTTTCATCACCCTTTTCTCTTGGTAGTGGTTTCCATGGTGATGCAATTTACTGTCACATAAAGTGTCGAGGGCATTGCGCATGGGTTTGAATGCGTAAGCCCTATCAAAATATTCTCCAGGAGACCTTGAAAATCCCTTTCATTACCTCACGTAGAAACAGAGTGTGTCCATCTGTTCAATAGATAACAAGATGATTAAGTGTGGAGATTTATATCACAGCCAGAGTGGAAATGTTTGCTCTGCTTTAGATTACATATCCATAAAAAAAAAAAAAAAAAGATGGAGGAGAGAGATCATGGTTGAACTCAGGGGGATAGTCAGCAGGTTAGGAGATTTAATGTCTCTAAACTGCTGTTGCTTGTGTGAATGCAATCGTTTTAATCAATTGCACCCCCTTCTGTCTGACAATGTGTACTGCATCTATGGTAGTCGTAAACCCTTATGCCTATTTTCAATTTATGTGCATTGCTGTATTTTCCTGCATGTTTCTAGGTGTTGGACTGGATAGAAAACCATGGCGAGGCCTTCCTCAGCAAGCACACCGGTGTTGGGAAGTCGTTGCACAGAGCCAGGGCTCTTCAAAAGAGACATGAAGACTTTGAAGAGGTTGCACAAGTAAGTTTGTAAAAGATAAAAAAAATCAATACAATTTAAAAAATGTGAATTTCTCATGTATTTTTGCACATAATAGTATGTAAAATGTTTAAGTAGCTAAAGAGCTCAGATGTTTAATAAGATATTCTGATCAGCTTGTTAAGAGAGGAATTCAATTGTAATGCTCCAGTGATGAAGATGCTGTACCCGGTTTTGAAATATGATTCATGTTAACATTTCAGAACACCTACACCAATGCTGACAAGCTGCTAGAGGCAGCAGAGCAGCTGGCACAAACTGGAGAGTGCGACCCAGAGGAAATATACCAGGCTGCCCACCAGCTAGAAGATCGCATCCAAGACTTTGTGCGACGTGTCGAACAGCGAAAAGTCCTGCTGGATATGTCTGTTGCCTTTCACACACATGTCAAGGAGGTATGGGCCCTGGTTTCTCTGTTGTCTCTCAAATCCTAATTAGACTGGACTAATTTCCAGCCTTTGTGTGAAGACGCCTCTGTCACGTCTTCCTTCACTCACATCAACTCAGTCAGCGCAAGTTTATTTGGTGCTGTATGTTACACCGTATTTATGACGTGACAGGACAGTTGATATATGAATTCATTGGCTGCAGTACTGCAACCAGCGTTGTGAATGGGTGGGTGTAACTGTTAATGGGTAACAGGGGCTGAAATCTGCTGTTTCATTCACCGGTCATTGTCTGAATGCAGGTTTAAAAAGAAGTGCATTGCTGTATTTTCCTGAAGATCAACATCATGCTGTATAGCCTATGGGTTTCGAGATAAATTACTAGTCAGTGTTGCTCCATATGTAGTTTGTTTTCCACCTTCTAAACAGAAATCAAATAACTTCTGGTGCCAGTTCTTTGTTGTGCCAGAAATGCTCCAGCAACAGGATGTTTTGCAGGATATCTTTGCTCTTTTAGTTGCCTTTTTTACAGAAATCACAGAAGTGTATATCAAATGGGCCACATATCTAAATATTGTACAGCTTGTGCATTTTCTCTTTTCCTCTGCCTCTGTAGTACAGTTTTGGTTTCCCAAATTTGCCTTCTTCTTAACTTTCAGGATGACAAGCATGCCTTTTCTTTTCTTCTGTAATTGAATTTCTTCAAGTAAAAGCTGTACGTGCTGCATGGATGTGGTGGTAGCCGCTGCTTCGCTTCCTTAATTAATATTAGACTGATGCGTGGATAAGAGAGTAATCTATGGCACATTTGGTGCTGTCACCATGGAGGCGAGACTGATGAAGCGTGTCTTCTGCATGCGCCAACATGCCTACTTGTACATGTGGACTCACAAAGATGTGGCTTTCTAAATAAAACTAGTCTTTAACGTCCATGAAGACTAATCTCCTCCATCCCATCTGTCTGCCCACTCGGGTTGGAGCTCGCCGTGAAAAGGAGAACCCTTTACTTGAGAAGAGGAGATTCAGCTGTAGTAATTTTCATGAAGCCTTATATGATGGTGTCTAACAAAGCCCAACGTGAAATTTCCTCCCACAAGCATTTCTCTTTAAAAAAAAATCTGAATAGCAGTCGATTGTGTTTTAATATTTACCAATAATGTCAGTGTTCGTATAGTAGGTCCAGGTAGTGTCTTAGACACTGACACAGTGGATGATGACCAGGTTACCAGAAGTGGGCTTGCCATTGCGTGGGCGGCCTGTGTATCACATGAACGGTGGGCTCTCACCTGCAGACTGGGACGCGTGCCAGGGTTTTATCCTGAGCCAATTAACCCAGATGGCTAATCTGTTGCAACGGTGACCATTCACACAAGCTCAAAGCAGAATTTGTTGGATTTGATTTCTGTCTCCTGTCCTCTTCCTGTCCATTTTAAGCCTCATCTTTTGACTCTTATGTCTACAGTATGTTCACAAAACCCTATGTTCCTGCCCCACTGTGTCATTTGATTAGCAGAGTGTTTTCCATTTCTCTTTGAGATATACATTAACGGGTGCGTCTTCTCATTCTTAAGCTGTGGACGTGGCTGGAAGAGCTTCAGAAGGAGCTGCTAGATGATGTGTATGCAGAGTCTGTTGAAGCCGTTCAGGACCTGATCAAGCGGTTCGGCCAGCAGCAGCAGACCACGTTGCAGGCGACTGTTAACGTCATCAAGGAGGGAGAGGACCTCATACAGCAGCTCAGGTGACTAAAGTCTGCAGCAAAACTGAATCTGTATCACCCATCACAGAAAACCTAAACACCCCAGTGGAGGAGCAGAAGGTTGAATCTAAAAGTGACATGACAGAGTGAAATATTACAGATACAGATAATAAGATGGATAAGAGGTTTTCAGACATACTTTCAGGAATGTTAAAAAAAAAACACTCTTCCAAATCCATTCTGTTTGACCTGTGATCACAGAGACTCAGCTATCTCAAGCAACAAGACCCCTCACAACAGCTCCATGGCTCACATCGAGGGCGTGCTGCAGCAGCTGGACGAGGCCCAGGGCCAGATGGAGGAGCTGTTCCAGGAGAGGAAGATCAAGCTGGAGCTCTTCCTCCAGCTCCGCATCTTTGAAAGGGACGCAATTGACGTGAGTTGGCAGGAATCTGACGCTTTGTGCGTGAAGGACCTTTGTTTTTGGTTCAGCCTTTGAACAGGTGGTGGAAATTTGCATCTGTGGCAAAAATGTCACACGAGTCAAGAGGCTCACCAAAATGTTCAACATTCCTGACCAGATTGAAGCGGGGCGGCTTCTAGGGATAATGTGAAAAGAGAGAAACCTGCCTATGATCAAAGTAAAATGGAATAACAAATATAAGACTTAAATGACCCTTCTTTGTTTTATTAATTTGTAGTCGCCTATTTTAAGCTCCATAACGTAATCCGTTGCACGTGGAAATGGGCATATTGGTAAATCCAAATAACTGAGCTGAGGGGAGATTCAGTCCTGCAGCGAGGATTCCTGCTGTGTTCCAGTTTGGCTGAATGCTTTCACATTCACTACAATATCAAAGTCATTAGTTACACTCGATCCATCTCATCCACTCCTCTGTGGGTTTTTGTTCCCACCCACTCAACCAGCAGTTCGTTGTCCGCTTACTCTTCTGCATCCCACCATTTGTAGGAATATTTTTGTCTCTGCTTATTACAAATGCTTTTACATACTGTAGTTTCTTGTGAAGTTTCTCATAGACATTGACATATACTGTGTTAAAAGTATACAGCTTATGTACACGCGTAGAAAATGATTGGCTGAAATGGGTTATGAAGTGTAGAGTGATGTATCCTCCACTTCCATGAAGGAGTTCATCTCCAGCACACATTCCTACCAGATCTGTCCTGTGGTTGATTTCAAGGTTGTTGTGTTTTTATTGTTCGGAGGAACAGATTATTTCGGCGCGTCAGGTCAGGGAATGGTGGTGAATGTGCTAATCTCACCATTCACCTTGAGTTTGCCCACACGTGTACACGCACACACACAGGATTAACATGACACAGTTCTCGAGTATGAAGATGGGTGGAGGAGGCATTTATTCTCCTCCATTGCCTGTGCCCACACAGACTCACACGTGAACTCACAATGTGACACTCCCTCCAGGCTTTACTGGGGGTTGTCTTAAGGTGAGGGCATGTACTGAAGTGAGACATACCCTCATCTTTCTTCTTTGTTGAAAGTATCGCCACGCTGAAAGAAGAAAAACGTAGGCAAAGGGGAGAGTTCCATCATATTCCCTGTTGGGAAGTTTTCTTGGTCCTGCTAGATGAAAGAAATGGTGTTTTTGCACACAGAAGGAATTTTACTCAACTGCAGGAGGAGAGGCCAGAGTTCAAATGAATGCTTGGTAAGCATGTTGATCCTTGTTGCTAAATTTGGAAGATGGTCAAATGATCACATTATCATATTATTCTTCAGCTATGAAATGGATTCATTGAGATTTTCTCTGTGGCCTAAACTAACATTAATATTTTCATACGGAGGAACTTTTTTTTTTCTTTGGGAAACAACAGAAAATTCTGAATCCTACAGCTGTGTGCCGTACAGCAACCAGACTTGTTTAACCCTTATTTAAAAAGGTGTTTGTCCTTCTTTTTGTTGTAGCGTAATCGGTGTAGAGGAATACTTGGGATCTTCATGTAAAGAAAAGTACATGGATCACAGTGTCCTGAAGTTTTCGAATGCGACGTTTAAGCATTTGTGACACAATCCTCAAATGAAAAAAGCGTTACTATGCTTTTTCTAAATATTTTACAGCAAAATATGCTGTAGTAGTTTGTCAATTAGTAATTGTTTAAACTCTTGTTGATGTTATGACACAAAAAGTAAGATCTGTAAAGCTAAGAAAACACTCCGTTTGAACATATTATAAAAGTAAAGTAATAAAGTAATTAATAAAGTAAAAAAATAACTGGAAACATGAAAGCATATGTAAAATAGCATTCCAGAGAGTTAAGAAATGGGAGAGTTCCCCGGTCAGTGAAAAACTGAGGAAGGTATGAAGCAATTGTCACCCTCCATTTCACCTCCAAGAAACAAACAAACACAAGAGTCCTGTTTGGAAATAAACGGGAGATTAAATACTGATAACCGCTGTTTCGGGCTAATACTAGGTGTTGCCTAAATCCTGCGGGACACAAATAAAACAATTATATAGTCACATGTGCTGACGCGGAGGTGTTGTTATTCAAAAATACAGCACCACCCTTTTTCAAGTTTTAATACCGTGTACTGTAGCTGCATTATGAAGAGAGAACATTAAACAAGGCAGTTCCTATATTCATGTTCAGGAATCATGCTTACTTTCGTTGCTTCTCTGTTTTACGCCAGTCACATGTGGTTGCAAATGTGCAAAAATCCTGCTCTTCCTTTCAACCTCATTTTGATGATTCTCCTTATGACTCTGTTTCAGACCTTTTAGTGTAATTAGGGCCCGAGCACCTTCAGTGCGAAGGCCCTATTGTATCTGTAGGAATTTTTCTTTCTTTTTTCTTTTTTCTTTTTTCTTTTTTCTTCTGACGAAAGGAGGGCCTTTTTGCCCCCCTAAACGTGCCCAAAAAGTCACCAAATTTTGCATGCAAGTCAGGCCTGGCGAAAAATTTGATATTTAATGGTTTACATTAATGGGCGTGGCAAAATGGCTCAACAGCGCCCCCTGGAAAACTTTGTGCCTCAAGCCCCACAATACGGTTTGACGTACATGCACAAAAATCGCTACACACCTGTATCAGTACACAACTTAAAGAAAAGTCTCTTGGCGACATGGCCGAAACCGAACAGGAAGTCAGCCATTTTGAATTAATCGTGTCACTTTGGCGCAATTTATGCCATTCCTTCGGCAGTTAATACGGCCCGAACCGTAACGTGCACCCAAGTGTGTTATACATCAAAATGTGCGTCTCCATCCTGCGACCACGCGCATTACTTTTCTCTTTCAAAAGCGTTACCGTGGTGACGCTAGACGCCAAAAAGCGCGCCCACCCGTCATCTGGTTGGTTCAGACAGAAAAAACTTTGCGCCTCAAGCCCCATAATACGGTTTGACGTACATGAACGAAAATCGGTACACACCTGTATCATGTCGCAACTTAAAGAAAAGTCTCTTGGCACCATGGCCGAAACCGAACAGGAAGTCGGCCATTTTGAACATTCTGAATTAATCGCGTAATTTTGGAGCAATATGAGCCATTCCTTCGAGAATTAATACGGCCCGAACCGTAACATGCACCCAGGTGTGTTATACATCAAAATGTGTGTCTCCATCTTGTGACTACGCGCATTACTTTTCTCTTTCAAAAGTGTTACCGTGGCGACGCTAGACGCCAACAAGCGCACCCCCCCTTCATCTGATTGGTCCATATTTGATAGTTCCCCAAAAGTCACCAAATTTTGCATGCAAGGCAGGCCTGGCGATAAATTTGATATTTCATGGTTTGTATTAATGGGCGTGGAAAAATGGCTCAACAGCGCCCCCCGGAAAACTTTGTGCCTCAAGCCCCACAATACGGTTTGACGTACATGCACGAAAATCGGTACACACCTGTATCATGTCGCAACTTAAAGAAAAGTCTCTTGGCGCCATGGCCGAAGCCGAACAGGAAGTCGGCCATTTTTAATTAATTGTGTAATTTTGGTGCAATTTATGCCATTCTTTCGGCAATTAATACGGCCCGAACCGTAACGTGCACCCAGGTGTGTTGTACATCAAAATGTGCGTCTTCATCTTGCAACTACACGCATTACTTTTCTCTTTCAAAAGTGTTACCGTGGCGACGCTAGACACCAAAAAGCGTGCCCCCCTTCATCTGATTGGTCCATATTTGATAGTTCTCCAAAAGTCACCAAATTTTGCACGCAAGCCAGGCCTGGCGATAAATGTTATATTTCATGGTTTGCATTAATGGGCGTGGCCTAACGGCTCAACAGCGCCCCCTAGAATAATTTTCTCTGCCATAACTTTTGAAAGGTTTGACATAAAGAGTCGTGGGTGGTGTCATGGGACTCGGTATTGAGTCCTTGACCATAATTGGTGAAAATTAGCCCCACCCCTTCTTCTGATTGGTTGTCCCTTTTTTCTGCTATATCTTTTGAATGGTTTGACATAGGAAGTCGTGGGTGGTGTCTTTTCTGATATGCTTATGGGGGCGGTGGCCGTGAGTGCGAGGGCCCGTTCATCGCTGCTTGCAGCTTTAATTGTCCTTATAGTTGGAGGTCGTCTGAGACAAAAGAGAGCAGTTTTTGTGGTGAAGGGGACAGCTGAAAAAGCCTCTCGGGTTCATTTAGATGTATAGATTGAATTTTACCACCGTTAGAAGAAACGGCATACCTTGTGTTACTTTCACAGATTCTTATATATATATATATATACACAGTGGGGCAAAACCTCTTACCAGCCTGGTGCAGGTCTACAATGTTGTTTCTCACGTCCTTTGACAGCTCTTTGGTCTTGGCCATAGTGGAGTTTGGAGTGTGACTGTTTGAGGTTGTGGACAGGTGTCTTTTATAATGATAACGAGTTAAAACAGGTGCAATTAATACAGGTAACGAGTGGAGGACAGAGGAGCCTCTTAAAGAAGAAGTTACAGGTCTGTGAATGTCAGAAATCTTGCTTGTTTGTAGGTGACCAAATACTTATTTTACTGAGGAATTTACCAATTTATTCATTAAAAATCCTACAGTGTGATTTCCTGGATTCTTTCCCATTTTGTCTCTCATAGTTGAAGTGTACCTATGATGAAAATTAACTTGCACAATTGGTGGCTGACTAATACTAAATACTTTTTTGCTCCACTGTATATGTATATATATATATATATATATATATATATATATATATATATATATATATATTAGGGCTGGGCGATATGGATATATCGCCCAGCCCTATCTCGATATCTCGATTTCTAGCTGAATGGCGATACTCGATATATATCTCGATATTTTTTCTGTGCCATAATTGGGGTTTCCCCCAAAGCATTATAGCATAGCATCTCTGTTAGCTTCATTTTTTTCTGAGGGAAACACTTAAAAAAACAGTCAGTTTTAATACAAAGCCTCGTGCCAAATGTCACACAGGTACCTTTATTAACTGCACAATATCAAAATGTATAAAACAAATGAAATAAAAATAAACTGCCTGCATATATACAATAAAAATGCTTCTTGAATAAAATAAAACAAATATCCCTTTCCTGCATAACAATTAAATTAAAATACACTGTGTAATTAATACAATGTAGACAGTAACAGGCAGACTTTTCCACTGAGGTTGACAGTTGTGCAAATAACAAAACATTTGTGCAAATCTCAAATAAAACATTCAAGTCAATTTGTCACAAAATAAGCTATATCAAAATATTATTTTTTTTTTTAAATCGATATAAACGATATTGTCTCGTACCATATCGCGTTTGAAAATATATCGATATATATTAAAATCTCGATATATCGCCCAGCCCTAATATATATATATATATATATATATATATATATATATATATATATATATATATATATATATATATATACATATATATACAGACATGTCCAGTCATTGTTAATGTCACTCAATGGTAACTTCAGACTTTTGAGCTATGCTTGTGAGGTTAGAGAACAGCTGGGAGGGGAAAAGACAAAGATGCCAGCGTGAAACCTTTGGAGAGACATTTCACTGACATCCCCATAATTAAAGCAGCTGAGACCATCAATGTTGAAATTTTTGATTTTGCATTGTGACTCATGTGTCAGTTACAGTAGTGAAACTGTTATTTGATATTGTAAAGCTCTCTCTCTCACACACATCCCAAACTATAAAGAAAACAATTACAGAGTGAATATCCTTGTTAAAAATAAAACACGCAGACACAGACCAAAAACAGTGCCGGGCAGAGCTGAATGGTGCCAGGATCCAGGTAGCCCTGCTATAATGATTCAATGACGGCCCACTCATCTCAGTGCATCTGCTCGCCTGCCGTCCATTACCAACCTATTAAGTTATCTGTCATTACGGGAGTCTGCAAAACTGATGCTCCTCTGTGCTTTTTACTGCTTTTGACAGTCGTCACAGCTGAAAATCATTTCCATCTGACCTCCTTTCTTGCCTAGGTATATTATTTGCACAGAACTGAACTGGCAGAGGCTAATTTGCGTTTTCACTGTCAAATCAAGAGCTACCGCTAACAAAATTACATCACATGAGTTAAACAGGCAAATTAATCCATTTACATGTTGAAATGCGTATTTGTACGTGTGGTAAGTGTCAGTAATTTTTGTGCAGAAGTAAGATGTTTACTTCATCTGTGAGTCAACCCTTCTTTCCTCTCCGCTTCAACGACTCCCCTCCCGCAGATCATCTCAGACCTGGAGTCATGGAACGAGGAACTGTCCCAGCAGATGAATGACTTCGATACAGAGGACCTGACCCTGGCTGAGCAGAGGCTGCAGCATCACGCTGACAAAGCACTTACCATGAACAACCTCACCTTTGACGTCATCCACCAGGGTCAAGAGCTGCTGCAGTATGTCACGGAGGTCCAGGCATCCGGTGAGTGAGGGAACAGAAGTACTCCAAAACAGAGAGGAGGTTTTTTTGCATAAAATATGTAGGTCATAATTCAAAGCATCTATTGCACAGTATTAAAAGAAAATTCAGATCTATAAACAGTAAAAAAAAATAAATATAATCTATAGAAACTGATATAAAAAGTTACATATGAAGATTTCTTGAAACATCTGGGTCCCTGCATGCCCTTCACCGGCTCTGCTTTCCCCACATGTACTGTAAATCTGCATCTCTTTGTTCAAATGATAACAAAATGTACACATCTGCATATGGTAAGGTTGAAAACACTTTTTTGGGGTTTCATCGATTTGCAAACAGATTCAGACTACAGTTCTGTAGTGATTGGAGCGAATAAAAGAGGACGAAAAAGTGAGTAAAATAGCAGGATAGTGCACACGAGATTGTGGTTGCACAAAATTCTCCCACCTGGCCAGATGTGAGAAATGGACAGCTGACCTAATGAGATTATATTCTCTGTAAGAGCCAGCAGGACGATAATTACGCAGCGGGCATGTCAACATGCAAGCAAGGTTGCTGTCGAAAGCATGACTAAATAACGTGTGCAGATTCTGCCAAAAGTCTCTTTTGGCACTCGTTATAATTGAATCATAACGACACGTCCACTTTTTTGCAGGTGTGGAGCTGTTATGCGACAGAGACGTGGACATGTCCACGCGGGTGCAGGACCTGCTGGAGTTTCTTCACGAGAAGCAGCAGGAGCTGGACTTGGCTGCAGAACAGCACAGGAGACACTTGGAGCAGTGCGTCCAGCTGAGGCATCTGCAGGCTGAAGTGAAACAGGTACACGCCCGAAGGTGCACGTGGACAAGAGAGAGTAACAGGGACAGAGACAAAGATACAGCATGCAAGCAATAGTATATGGGGGACATTTTTGTTTTTTTTAGGAAAAAAAGTAAACGCTGCATTGATGACAAAGTTCAACAGCTTTTACCTCATACACAGCACACACGCAAATACTCATTTGCTGCACATCTAGACCTGCCTGGGATGCTTGTTCTCCTCAGACTGAGGTGAGATTGATTAATAGTAAGCCGTTGTGACTGTTTATTGCAGCATTCCATGATGTTACAGCCGAGTGTGTTGGTGTGTAACATGTTTGCGCCTGTACATGACCATGGATGGATGACTCATCCTGTGTCAACAATCTGTCTCCTTCAAGCTTGCTCTTTCTCCGTGTTTCTGCTGCTGTTTCAATGCCCAAAAACATTCAATCTGAAATGAAATAATAAATACCACATAAAAATGGGCTTTTGATGATACAGCGGGGGAAACTGCGAGAGATGAAGCCTTTAACTACAGTAAGTAACCAAAACTGTAAAGATTCAGAGACACTTGGCTAATTAAAGAAGCCTGTGTTGTTCATGTTTAGTTTGGACTGAGGTAGATTTAAAGTATCAAAAACAACAACAAAAAAAGTAGGTTTTAGAAATGTCTAAAGTTGTTGGTGGACAAAATTAAAGTTTGCTTAAAGAAAGGGGGAAGCAAAACAGCTGGAAAGCAATAAAATGACAAACAACTTGCATAAGCAGAATTTCAGAGGAGCTGCCTTTAGATAAGTTATCTTTAGCCAGGTAGTGGTCCTACGATAACAAAGCCTCAACAAGAGAAAGCTGGAGCTGCATGAGAAGTATGAAGCTGAGTAAGCTGGCCAGGTCCTGGAGCAGAGTTTCAAAGAGCTGCAAAAATAACAAAAAGGCTTTGGCAAAAAATTGGAGCCGCTCATGATCCAAAGTAAACCAGCTCATCTGTCAGACATGGTGCTGATGGATTTAGTCTCTGTTGCTTCACCTGCTGACCTGTGGGCTACTGTTCTGAGGGAGAGACCCACGGGATCCTGATAGGAATGTGTCCATCGTAATGCAAGGCTACAGTAAATAAAAAGTACTAAAATAAAGTACATCTTTATCTTCATCTTTACCTTTATCTTTAAAGTCTGAAAAACAACAGATGTGTATCAATTTAAGGAACGTCCCATTTTCCTTTGCTTGTTGTTCTGTCAGTGAAGATAGGACACAATTACACCCGTATGGAACCTGTTGATATTTTAGAGCACAGCAACATACGAACATAGACGGTGCTTTCACAAAAACAAGCTGTTACCGTAGTGATGCAGTCAAGTTACAATGTTTTTTCAGGCTTCCACTTGGACAAAAATAGCAGCAGAAATTAGAAACGAAGCAAAAACGGTGAACAACTCCTCACAGGGTGCCGTGGCAAAACATTTCCAAGGAACCCCAGAGATGGGAGAGTTCTGATGGAACGATATCAGCCTGATGCGGTGTTGTTTTTAGTGAAGCTAGTCACGGAGGAGGATGCTTTGCAGTTTTACACCAACTGACACGCCTTTAACTAAGAGTCTGCACATTCATGCAGTTGGACTAACGTTACACACTGAATCTAAAAGTAACTACATTATTGGGATGGAGGTTGTACACAGCAATAAACTGGTAAAAAAGAAAAAAAAGAAAATTAAATTTCCTGCACATTGTCGGACTTACAACAGAACAAAAAACAAAAAAACTGATTTGCAATGCTCTTATTTGATCTGTGAGAGTGTGCGGTAGCTATTTTCGATCATTTTGAAACGCCTACAAACTTAAATGATTTGAGTCCTGAACAGTAGTTACCAAACACACAGCTCATTCTCAGTTTCAGAGGTGAAATCGCTGCTCTCTGTGTATCATTATAAGATGGCACTGCTTGAGAATATGAATTAGGGATTTGCAGGGGCCATCCAAAGGTAAAGATGATGTAAGAAGAGAGCCCAGAGGGAAGGAGGGATCACATATTGTCTTTATTCTTGCTGATGCATCTCCCATTTGTGCACACACACACACGTAAGCGTTCACACTTTAGATGCATCAGATCGGTTTGCCTGTGCCGCCGCGGGACTACAGACGCGTAACGGAAACAATGGCCCTGTTAAAACGGCTCCAAAGCAGCAGTCAGGGTTGTGGTGCATCATCACTTTTATAGCTAAACGTTAAGTTGCACTTCTGCCCGTCACCCACACAGCAGGTGTGCTCACTGAGTCACGCAGGGGGAGAGGTGTCTTTGTGAGTCTACCCCATGACCAGAACTAGGCCAGCATAACGCTGAGCAAATGTGATGCTGAGTGTGTCTGGCAGCATGTGTGTTGGTGTGTGCGAGGCGGGGGTAGTGATGCAGTCGATGAGGAGATTACACACGAGGAGGGGTAAAAAGTTAAGGATAAAGAGGAAAGCTGCGAAGCTCATGCAAAGTGGGATTTGAGTAGACACGGGGGATTGCAATGGGAAAAGTGAGAGTTTTAAGGAAAGAGAGCGTCAGAAGAGTGACATAAAATAAAGAGAGGAGACAGATGAAGCTGAGTTTTCATAGCTTAACACGAGCATTTACACCCCTCAATGCAAGTGATGTGTGTGTGTGTGTGTGTTTGTGTGTGTGTGCTCTGCAGGTCCTGGGTTGGATCCGTAATGGTGAGTCAATGTTGAACGCTGGTCTCATCACAGCCAGCTCCTTGCAAGAAGCCGAGCAGCTGCAGAAGGAACATGAACAGTTTCAACATGCCATCGAGGTAAGAATCCCCATGTTTCTCAAAGATACATCCATTGAAAATATGTTGACGTTTACATGATTACTACTTTGGGTTTCTTGTTTTCATTTCTCATGAATAACCTAATGGCACGTTTTCCTCTTCCCTCCCGTCGGCCATGCTTTGACGCATCTGTTATTGTTCTTTATTTCCTCGTCCTCTTCCCTGTTTCTTCATTGCTGTTTGCCCTTCATCCTTCAGCCCTTTGCCTTTCTGAAACTATGGAGGTTCTCATCTATCTGCGCCTGCTTTTCTCATGATGGATCACACATGAAACGGCATTATGAATGAGTGGTACTGCTTGCCCTCTCTCTTCTTCCTCTCTCCCTGCTAACCTTTCCTCCTTTATTTCCTCCTTCTCCTCTCTGCCACTGATTATGCAGGGCGCAGTGCTTTGAACTCATTCGAGGCTCATTTTAATGCAGGCCCTGTCTGACCTACTTTGTATACATCCCATAGAGTCAAAAACTACATTCACCTTTTCTATTTATCACTGTTGCTTGTGTGAGACTTTTAACAAACATGCTGTAACTGCAGCCCTTGATACCCAGGATACATCCTGCAAGAAGAGAAAAGAGAGGACTATGGAAATACCCGTCTTGACTGTATCCTGCAGGTGTTACAGATGTTAAAAAGAAAAAAAAAACTACACCAACATTATCAAAGGAGACAGGAAAAGCTTGTCTCCTCCTTTATTAATTTCCTTTGAGTGCTAACAAGCAGTAAAAGCCCTGTACTCAGGCCAGCTGCTTCCCTCTCCTTTCTCAGAGAGTGCTGTAATCAGACTCTGCTTTTATCTGTTTAGCCTTTCCTGTGTTGCTCTTTACTCCTCAGTTTTCAACCAAACTGCCCCGTGGGACCAACGTGAAGCTGAGGTCAAATCCTATATTCATAATCGTTTTTTATCTCCCCCTGCATGCAGAAAACCCACCAGAGCGCGCTGCAGGTGCAGCAGAAGGCTGAGGCCCTTCTCCAGGCCAACCACTACGACATGGACATGATCAGAGACTGTGCGGAGAAGGTGACATTGAGTTTTACTAAAAAAAAAACACACAAAAAAAACATACAATCTATGTGAGCAACAGAGTAATGTTTTCAAAGTTGTGAGTGGAAACCTGATGCATTGTGTCTGATTTGAAGGTGGCAGAGCACTGGCAGCAGCTGATGCTGAAGATGGAGGACAGGCTTAAACTGGTTAATGCTTCTGTGGCCTTCTACAAAACATCTGAGCAGGTGCTTCCATCTCCGCTGCACTTCTATGGCCTGGGTCACGTATGACCTCGAAGCTGAGAGAGAGCATCGAAAAAACAGAAAGGACCCTTTCTGTCCTGGATTTAAGACTTAACTTTGTTTTAATTGGCTTAGTTTCATCTTATGACACCCTTACAACGGTCCATAAGCCTCAGTGCCATTGATAAGCTACACTTAACGAAGAAACCGTTATTGGAAGTACTTCTTTAAAAGAATGATAGTTACTTTTTTTCTCATTTAAATTAGATATGTCCTTTAGGCTTTGTGAACAAAAATTGCACAAGGGGGAAATGGCAAAAAGTACATCTTTAATATGCTCATCCAACAGTGAAATAACCAATAATCAAAATAAGCAATGCACATTATGTTTATCCATTACCATGACTATGTATTTTAACAGTTGATCATTGAATCATGGCAGTCCAGTGTTTGTTTAGTGACTTGTGATTAACAGTTATTGGCACTGATTTGCCGCGTATGAGTCACTTGGCTATAGCAGAAGATGCTGTGATAAAATAAACTTAAAATGTTGGAAAACAATGAGAAAATGGCACCACGAGCTCTACTGTGTCTGCGTTTCAGGTGTGCAGTGTGTTGGAAAGCCTGGAGCAGGAGTACAAGCGAGAGGAGGACTGGTGTGGCGGTGCGGATAAACTGGGTCCGAACAGTGAGACGGACCACGTCACGCCCATGATCAGCAAACACCTGGAGCAGAAAGAGGCTTTCCTCAAGGTGAGAACGACGGTTGGAAAACGACTTCACACACCGACTCCGTGGACGGTGTAAGTGACACTTCTTTCTGCGTGTTTCCAGGCCTGTACATTAGCCAGACGTAACGCAGACGTCTTCTTGAAGTACCTGCACAGAAACAGCGTCAACATGCCCGGCATGTTGTCCCATGTCAAAGCTCCGGAGACTCAGGTCAAGAGTAAGTGAACAGTCCAGTAATAACTTTCATCATGCTTGTGTCCTATCGTCACAAAGGGCTTACTCTAAATGGATTCACTTAGGTGTAAATGCAGGTGTCACATTTGGGTTTTTTAATCAAAATTAGACATCTATGAATAAACAATTAAAAGCCGGTGTTGCTTCATCAGATATCTTGAACGAGCTGCTGCAGAGAGAGAACAGAGTCCTTCACTTCTGGACCATGAGGAAGCGCAGGCTGGACCAGTGTCAGCAATACGTCGTGTTTGAAAGAAGTGCCAAACAGGTGAGTACTTCCTGCATCCGCATCTGTACATTTTGATGTCAGCCATGAAAATAAACAGAGCTAAAAAAAAACGTAAGACTAACGACTGCAATGTAGAGTCACTGAACACCGGAGGTTATAAATAAGCCTCATCAGTTATTTATAAAAGGCTTTTGTGCTTCAGGTTGTTGCATTTTTGTTCATTTTGATTGATTTATTTTTAGCTGACGTATTCATTTCCTTTGTCTTTTGTCATGAAACATACAGTCACTGTTTCTTCTGAACAACAACATTCTGATTTATTCAGGAGGTGATGTAACCAGGCAAATAAATAAAAAACGACAGTCTAATAGATGATTATCATTACATGACCAAGCAAACTGAAAGTATCAGTACACAAATTGCAATATTAAAATGCATATATATGTGACTTTTTAGGTTTTATCTAAAATTGGTATAATAATATGTATAATTAATATATGCAGACAAACGGGGGAAAAATCTAGTACTTCCAGAACGGTTTTGTAACCACCGCTTTGGTCAAGGACATGTTGTTGGAAACTTTTTTTTCTTGAGTCTTGGGTTATAAACGTTTTTGTTCAAAACTCTGTTGGATTACCTTGGATGGTGCAAAAAACTGAGCTGACATTTGGACTGTGATATTCAAAACAGAACTTTGCTGCACAGAATGAGCCCAAAACTTTCGAGCTTTGAAATAACAGAAGCCACTTGGCGCCCCCTGCTGGTGGTTGTGCGGTAAAACAACTAACGAGAGAAGCTGCTTGGCCGGTGAAAGCGGGTGACATCATGCTTGTTTCTAGAACGCAGCTATTCTAAGGCTTTCCAGGTTTTGTCCCCGGGGCCCAAAAGCCTTTTGGTCTCACAGTTTGAGTGGTCCAGTTCTGCCATTGCAGGCCGGGGCCATATCACCTCCAGGCCCAGTTTTGGAGTACACAGGCCAAAAGCAAGAAGAGACACTAACTAGGACATCCTGAAAATAACAGCTAGAAATGTTGCAAAAAAACTGTGAGCAGCTGATAGGTTTAATGAAAATAGAAATCCAGTGTAAAACAGTTGTTACTGAAATGATATGGCTCTCAATATACCTCATTGTGAATTTCACTGAATGTGGCCACGAGAAGAATGAAGAGAAGAGAATAAAAGAGAAGCATCCACGAGGACTGGAGTGGACGAAGTGGATTACTGTAACTTTATTTTCATTTGCAAACCCTTTGACATCATTTTATTGTTTGTCCACAGAACCCCGGGGGAACTAACATGAACCACGGTTCCAGATTTGGGTCGTTGATAAAAGATCGAAAAATCGTGCAACTGAAATCCCTGCAGTGTACGTGTTCTCACTTGTGATTGGTTGTTTCCTCAGGCCCTGGAGTGGATCCATGACACGGGCGAGTTTTACCTGTCCACACACACATCCACCGGCTCCAGCATTCACCACACGCAGGAACTACTGAAAGAGCACGAAGACTTCCAGATCACAGCAAAGGTATGTGTGTGTGTATATATATGTATTTCTATATTTATATATCTATGTTTGTACATGTATAACGATAGAAAAGAAAGTTACAGCATAGTGTACGTGTGTGTGTGTGCATCTCTCTGCTTGTGTTGTGTATGTTTGCTCGGTCCTGAACTCTGCTGGGAGGCCCGTTTCCCGGCCGGTTTATTGTCCTCTTTGCTGTGTCACTGTTATTGTGTGTTGAGAGCGAGCCATTGTGCCCGTCAAGCAGCACATGATTCCTAACTCTTTCTTTCTCTCATCTACCTTTTCTGTGTCGCCAATGCCTCTCTGCGGGCCGTCTCTCTCCTCTCTCCTCTCTCCTCTCTCTGCCCCCGCCCCGAATGTCTCTCTATTGACAGCAAACCAAAGAGCGGGTGAAGCTGTTGATCCAGCTGGCGGATGGGTTTTGTGACAAGGGCCACGCCCATGCCCTGGAGATAAAGAAATGGGTGTCCTCGGTGGACAAGCGCTACAGGGACTTCTCTCTCCGCATGGACAAATACCGAACCTGCCTGGAAACGGCACTTGGCATTTCTTCCGATTCAAACAAGGCTGTGAGTGCATATTTTGACAAAGTCCTTGTAATTGTTACATGTTTATCCCACTGAGCAGTTACAGATGCATTAACATAAAAAGGTCTGAGCTCTATACCTTTGATTTGAATCCAACTTTAGTTTAAGGATGAATTCAAGCATGCTACCCACCACTAGGAGCACTGTGGTCCAAATAGATATTTTCCACTGTCAGATCTCGTCTTTCCTCACTTGACGTTCCTGTTTAAACTCTTATAACAAACACGCCGGTGTGCTGACAGCTGCGTGAATGTGGTGTCTCTTCTGTGTTTCCAGAGCAAAGACCTGCAACTGGACATAATCCCTGCCAGTGCTCCAGGATCAGAGGTCAAGTTGAGGGATGCCGCCCATGAACTCAACGAGGAGAAGAGGAAATCAGCCAGAAGGAAAGAGTAAGAGACTCTTCCCTGCTCTCGGGATCACAGCTGATTTACATTCATACGCAATCGCGCCTCATCTTCTTTTAAGCTACCGCACACGTTTATCTTTCTAGAATTGACTTTCATGTGAAGTTTAACTCAGAATTAGTCTTAGATCATGATTACGAACAGCAAAATCGGGGCGTAAACAAGTGGGATTCATGGTGCATGGTTCAAACTGTGTACTTATTTGATTTAAAACAAATTCGTCTTTGTCCCCACTTTGTATCAAATCTCTGACGGAGTAATTGTAAGTTATTTACAGGTTTATAAGCTAATACAGCAGCGAGACCATGAGTGGTCTGTAAATTACAGCGGGTGTACCGACAACCCATGAGGGAGTTGTAATGCATCAACCTACGCTGACACTGATATATTTCTTTTACCTCTATGCCTCCAAAAACATTTTTCAGCAGAGTGGTTGCTCGGTATTGATTTAGAGCAGCATAAAATGTTAAGTCCTTCGAGGACCACATGACTGGATCAGAATGTTAAAAACATACCTTCAGTGTTGAACTGTCATGTCGAACATGCTGACAGTTTATAGCTACAGTTAAATCATTAAAACTGAAGCGTCTTATTTTAAGGCTGTTTCCTGTTTCCATCCATCCATCCATTTTCTACCACTCTCCGTTACCGGGTCGCGGGGCAGCAGTCTTAGCAGGGATGCTCAGAATTTCTTCACCCAGACACTTCCTCCAGCTCTTCCTGGGGGAGTCTGAAACGTTCCCAGGCCAGCCGAGAGACATAGTCTCTCCAGCGTGTCCTGGGTCTTCCCCGGGGTCTCCTCCCGGTGGGACATGCCTGGAACACCTCCCTAGGGAGGAGGGACATGCCTGGAACACCTCCCTAGGGAGGAGGGACATGCCTGGAACACCTCCCTAGGGAGGAGGGACATGCCTGGAACACCTCCCTAGGGAGGAGGGACAGGCCTGGAACACCTCCCTAGGGAGGAGGGACATGCCTGGAACACCTCCTTAGGGAGGCGTCCAGGAGGATCCGGTACAGATGCCCAAGCCACCTCAGCTGACTCCTCTCAATGTGAAGGAGCAGCGGCTCCACTGCGAGCTCCTCCCGGGTGACCGAACTCCTCACCCTATCTCTAAGGGAGCGTCCAGACACCCTGGGGAGGAAACTCATCTCGGCCGCTTGTATCCGCGATCTTGTCCTTTCGGTCATTACCCAAAGTTCATGACCATAGGTGAGGGTGAGGAGCATAGATTGACCGGTAAATCGAGAGACTGTTGTTTCCTGTTTCCCTAGAAGTTATTTGGATAAAATGTTTCGCTGTTTTAAGGTACGAGCTAAATATTTCAGTTTTTTTTCCATATCTTGTTGATATTAGCCTTCCGTCTCCCTGGAGGACTCCTTGTAATGTGAATGAACATCTTGCAGGAAGTTCTTTTGGTTCATATCTGGTATATTATGATACATATATAACAGATATACAGATATAACACGCTGACACCTACTGTTTGTTTTTTTTTCCCAACACTGTCATTTCAGATTTATAATGGCTGAGCTGATTCAGACAGAGAAAGCTTATGTCAGAGACCTGCGAGAGTGTATGGATGTAAGTACAGGAGAAGATAAACGCACTAGCCAATTAGTTACGCATTAGCTTTTGCTGTAGGTATTTGAGACAGATGTATGCATATTTAAGTGACTCTTCATTACTATATATGTGCAGACCTACCTGTGGGAAATGACCAGCGGCGTGGAGGAGATTCCTCACGGTATTGTGAACAAAGAGCACATTATCTTCGGGAACATGCAGGACCTCTACGAGTTTCATCACAAGTCAGTGGCACAGTGATCCGTGACGTTCTGTGTTCTCTTCTTTTACCAAAACTAGAAGGCTAATGTGCCATCAGCTTACACATTTCAAGGTGATGTTTGTTTGGCAGAAACAGGTAATTAATAACATTTGTTAAAACTCTTTGTGCCTCCAAACAGCATCTTCCTGAAGGAGTTGGAGAAGTATGAGCAGCTTCCAGAGGATGTCGGCCATTGTTTTGTAACATGGGTAAGACATATCCTGCATATTATGACTGCTAGGATATAGTTTATGTTTGTTTTTTGCCTCTACTTTTACATTTGAGCTATTATAACATGTTCACTCTCTGCTTTTAAGTTGCTGTGTTGTCTTTCGCACTTATCTGTGCGAGACCAGCCGCATGTTGTATAACTATTTAGCATTATTAGTTTTTCTTCTGATTGTAAATGTGAGAGTGTAAGGAGAGTGATATGGAGATCTCAGTCTCACAGCCTCTTTAAAAAAGAGTCCCCACACACGTGAAAAATGTGTAATTTGGCACATAGATGAGTCTTAAACGATTGGGACACTCATCAGCTGATTTCAGCATCTGATTAAACTTTAAATGGACTTTTTGTGTATTTGCTGTGATCATTTCTGTCTCTAGATCTTTCTAAGAACCACTTTGGACAGCTATGCATAGCCCGCATAGCTTCTCCACCTTTTTCCCTGTTCACGAGGGTTATAAATCCTGGACATATGATTGGTTGCCTGAAAGGGAGGAACCATGACCACATCAGTGGCTTTCAGCGGCTCCACAATAAAAACAGTCTGAATGCTTTGTTGTTGTTGTTTATAGGCAACAACATCCTCTGTCTTTTCATTGGAGACAGTTAAGACGAACTATATACACTGTTATTTCCATTGAATGATACCTTTGTTTTGCATCTTGACTCCTCATATCATGTGAGTAACGCACTTATGTAACTTCTCCCTCTAAGGCTGATAAGTTCCAGATGTATGTGAACTACTGTAAGAACAAGCCTGACTCAACTCAGCTCATCCTGGAACATGCCGGACCCTACTTTGATGTGAGTTGTCTTTAATGAAAAAATAACTTTGGATTTCAGAGTAAGGATGAGTCTCTCTGCCCCAAAACTCTCATTTTCACTTTTAAGATTCACTCTGTTCAAACTATGTGTTTTTAACTCCCACACTTGTAGATGCTCGAGTCATGGTGTAAAAGCACCGATCAATACTCTTTGTAAGCGTTGCGTTCTCTGTTCTGCTTGACAGGAAATTCAGCAAAGACATCGTCTTGCCAACTCCATCTCCTCGTACCTGATCAAGCCAGTCCAGAGAATCACAAAATACCAGCTGCTTCTTAAGGTAGAATTTCACCTAACATTTACCTAAAAGGAAGATCTGGTATTATTCATTTTAAAAAAGGGGAAAAAACTACAACGTTCTGTCAAAATCATGTGCATGTTCATTACATGTTATGTTATGTTATGAATCTTTATTGCGGCTTGTACACACTTTTTTTACAAAACAAGATGAAAAGGTAAAAAAAAAATATTTCCTTTGCCGAAAAGGTGTAGGCTGAAGCCGTAGCTTATAGTGCCTACCCTTTTTTTCTTATGATCAGCTTAAATATGAGACATTAGCTTTACTCTGTGGAAACAAACAATACATAAAAAAGACAAAAATAAGTAAGACAAAATATAAAATTGACGTTTCACATTCTAGAATGTTTTTGATAGTATACTTTATATTTATAGTGTTTTATATTTATTTACAGTATTTTCTTTAAACATTTCCTTAAACTTGAAGATAGAACCACACATTTTTAGGTTGTTATTACAACTATTCCAAATTTCTCTAGCCTTAATTGATGTACATCTATTTTTAATATTTGTTCTTGCTGTCGTCATCTCAAACATGATCTGTGACATTGTGATCTAAATGACTCTGCGGTTAAATGTGTGCGTGTTATTCTATAGGAGTTGTTGACATGCTGTGAGGAGGGAAAAGGTGAGATCAAAGATGGTCTGGAGGTGATGCTCAGCGTCCCCAAGAGAGCCAATGATGCCATGCACCTCTCCATGCTGGATGGTGCGTATACACACGTCCTCTTTTCAAGGAACTCGTATGTTTATTTTATATGCACACCTCCTCACTGCAGGTGCTGGTACTTGCGCCATACTAGTTATTCACTTTTAATGGTCATGGAGCACAAATTACTCAGCTATGAGTCAGAAATAACATCATTCATCCTGCCTCTGTTTTGTCTCAATAACATGTTTGTTAAAGTACTGAATCACTCTCATCCTCTTCCTCCTTGACCGCGTCAGGGTTTGATGGCAACATCGACTCCCAGGGAGAGCTGATACTCCAGGACTCCTTCCAGGTTTGGGATCCCAAGACTCTGATTCGGAAAGGCCGTGACAGACACCTCTTCCTCTTCGAGATGTCCCTGGTCTTCAGCAAGGAAGTGAAAGACTCCAATGGGCGCAGCAAATACCTTTACAAGAGCAAGCTCTTTGTAAGAAAAGTACCGTTTTATCTTGAATCCGTGCTTGGATCCGTCATCACATAAATTCTCTGACACGCCTCTCATCCCTTTAGACATCAGAGCTTGGAGTAACAGAGCATGTGGAGGGCGACCCTTGTAAGTTTGCCCTCTGGGTGGGCAGGACCCCAACCTCGGACAATAAGATCGTTCTTAAGGTATCAAGACACAAGCCTTCATCATTGCATTGGGTTCCATATTAAGTGCATTTTATACACTGATATTTATAAATATTAAATTACTACAGAAGCAATCAAGGTATTCAGTGAAGAGGACTCTCAGTCCAACCCCACTAAAACTTCCATAGTTCATTTTATTCAGCCGAGAAGGTTCAGTGCCTGTAGCGCTTCCTGCTGCTGTTTATTCGCTCCTCGTACAGAAATATTTGCACAGCGGCTGATTGCTCATTACTCAAACTCACAAGCAAGGTGATAGCTCTTCCATGGTTAGTCAGAGGGAAGGTTTTATGCATGGCGAGTGCAGATACAGTATGTGTTGATGTTTTTGGAAGGCGTTAGGACCTGGCTTGTGGGCTGCAGCATGCAGTATAATGGAAACTGACTCAGGATTAAGAAAAAAACAAAACCAAAATAAAGAGGATGCAACGTGGAAAACAAGCAAACTGGGCTCCAGCAGCAAGAGAGTGGGGACATTTTCAGATTGCAAGTGCAGTTGGTGCAACAAGATTGACTTAAGACTTCTGCATGTGCAGTTTGTAGCCATCTTTCTTATTATATAATGTTTAAACATTGTCTTACACTATATCTTATATAACTCAACTCCACTGCAACATAGCTGCTGGTTGCTAAGTGAAAAGAAAAGAGAAGACTCAGAACTGGATAAATAAACACGTAAAATGTCCATCGCGTGTCTGTGGACACTTCAAAGAGGCTTAGGAAACGTTGCTGTCGTCACGTCAAACACTGTCTGAATATGTGAGTCAAGAGAAAAATTAAAGGGCTCATTTGGGATCAGAGACAACTGCAACCACTCATTCAAACCAAAAGAATTTCTTTCTGCTGCTGTGGTTTTCTTTTTGCTCTTAACACAGATGTCCCGCATCCATACAGTACGTGTTTGAAAAAAGAGAGAGAAGATTTGTGCAGGTTTGGCTGACTCACTGGCGTGTGTTTTGTTCCAGGGTTCAAGTATCGAGAATAAGCAGGACTGGATCAAACACATCAGGGAGGTCATCCAGGAGCGAACTGTGCACCTGCGTGGAGCGCTGAAGGAGCCCATCCACATCCCCAAAGCCACCACCGCCAAACATAAAGGCAGACGGTAATCCAAATCTGGATTAGCATTGACAGTCAAAACATTTGTAAAAAAAAAAAAAAAAAAAAAGCAGTCAGTAATTTAAATGATAATTATCACAAAGTATAACCATAGTCAAAGCTTCAGTTGAACCATAAAAGGAGAAAAAAAGGCACTATAGCGCTAATGCAATGCTAATTAGTGGCAGTAGTACAAAACTATAATGATAATGTTTGCTCAAAGGGATGGAGAGGAGCTGGACAGCCAGGGAGACGCCAGCAGCCAACCAGATACCATCTCAATAGCATCACGGACATCGCAGAACACGCTGGACAGCGACAAGGTAGGAAAAGACAGCTTTAATTCTTAATACAGCATTTGTTCATCTAACCAGTACGAGTACAGCAAGAAGGTTCCTGGTTCAACTCCCAGCAGAAGGCCTTCAGTGTGGGGTTTGCAAGTCACCCCTGTGTGTGCGTGGGTTTTCTCCCGGTGTCTGTTGATCGGTGATTCTAAATCACCCCTGGGAGTGAGTTTGTGTGTGTAAGGGTGTTTGTCTACATGTAGCCCCGTGATGGACTGGCAACCTGTGCAGGGTGTGCCCCTGCCTTTTGCCCAAAGAGAGCTGGGATAGGCTCCAGCAGACCCCCGTGGCTCTGAACAGGAGGAAGTGAGTACAGACGATGGATGGATAGACAAGCATGTAGCTGCTCGGGATGATGTCGTCACACGTGATCGTCAGCGGCCGCTCTCTGCTTGGATGTAGCCAACTGTCCTGGAGCCGCTTCCTGTGAAGTGTTTGATTATGTTGAGAGGAAGAGTCAGTCCATCTGACAGAGCTTTAACACAGCATGTGTGTTGGTTTGTGTGTATGTGTGTGTGTGTGTGTGTGTGTGTGTGTGTGTGTGTGTGTATGTGTGTGTATGCCGGAGTGTGATCAGGGAAAAAAGGAGAAAATCTTTGCTTTGTGGGAACGAGGATGGTGGGATCTGGATATATCTGGTAATAGCACCACAGAAGGCTCATCTGCCCACGCTCAGTATGATGAATTATAAAGCTAACACATGGAATTTAACAAGAAAACAAATTAAATCTTACAATGCCTTTATGTGATAGTATTTATAAAGCACCGCAGTGGGCTCTTAGATCATTATTTTAAGACTTGATTTGGACTCTCCCTAGCAGTCTCATGGGCCTTAACTGTAATCGGGACTGTGTTCAGCTCCGCTGTTTATTTAATTGTTACAGAAGCACAAAGTTCAACTCTGCAGTCGTTCCATGGAGAATTAAAAATCCAGGGTAGAGTTTAGGAGGTGAAGCGAGCCCTCGGGTACTGCTGCATCTGCCGAGACAAACCCAGCACTGACACTGATTGATTAAGAATCATCCCCTCAGTTAAGGATGCGCTCTCACGCATAGAGATTCAAAACACACCGTAGCACGTGGGCATTTGAATGTGCAGCTCATCCTGGCTTTTTGAATGCGCCCCTCTGTGCGAGGACTCACATAAGACATTTCATTTAAGAGCCGGTGACAGTGGAGTGTTTGTGTTACTGTGTGTGCGCGCGTGTGTGTGTTTGTGCACTGCTGTTCCGGTGTGTTTCTGTTGAAGTGACTGACTGTCAGCAGCTTCAGCCTCCCACACAGCGAGGATGCTCGTCTGTGTGGCACACAGAAGAGCACAGTCTTAACTCCCTGCAGCTATCAGGCTTTCACTTTGCTCTAAGATTTTGAAAGTCATAGTCATCCTCCAGTTTCTAGTGTGTTCTTTTAGTTATTTATTTATTTGTTTTGCCTTGATGAAGTGGAATTTAGTGCGACACATCTCGGAATCACTTGCTGAAAGAAGGATGGATTAAGTTCTCTGCCACAGGGAGGAACCGGTTAAGGTTTGGTGGTCTGATAGGAAGCATCTGCGGAGGAGTGCTGTTGACTGTGACAGAGGACAAGTTTTCTGCAAGCTCTGAGAAGTTTTCAAGGATCAGACATATTGTTTAACTTCCGTTGCGCCGTTTTTCCAGAACAAATGAGTTTTGTGCAGAAAGCAGATGCTTATCTGTTAAGAATCTTCTTAGTGTGATTTGGGACGGCATATCAGAAACCTGACTGCATTGTAGAGTTTTTCCTTGCGATTTGATCTCTTGCACCATGAGGGAGTGGAAGACAATGGACAAACTGGAGGAGAGGATCTCAAATCCTGTTACTCAGCTCCTCAATTCTCTGGCTTTGCCACACTACCAAAGGGTATGTTGTAAATAATTGGCTTTACTACGATCAGTAATTTATGTTTTGCAGCACTGTAACTAAGGAGTAGAAAAGCAATTACAGCATATGTCCATGTTTCCAGACCGCAGCGTGTCGTTAATTTCATATCCGATGTTACGACCTATATTCATCACTTTTTTTTTTTGCATACAGATATATTTTTAGATTACTACTTGAAAATGACTTCCTGTGATAAAACATGGTAGAGGATGGATGTGTGTTTGTGTTTTTCAGTAAGAATTTGAACACTCCCTGTACTATAGATCCATTATGGATAAGCAGGAAGAACTAGCAGCGATTTCAGTCACATGTGTAACAAACAACCTTTCAGATGTATCACTGAGGAAAAACTCAAATTTTTCTTTTCTCTTCACAGACACTCAGATGATTAGTCACAAAGTCAGTCTGACGTTTATATCCGTTGTGCTAGAATGACTCAACAATCATTATTTTTATTTTTGCAAGTATAATTTCACTGTAGAGAGGACATTTACTCTCAGAAAAGGATCATGTGTTGGAAAGTTAATTTATGTTTTGGCAGAGGGAATTTCACTGCAGGATCATCCTCCCTGAAATCAGTTTATAGTGTCAGCCGCACAGAAAAGATGTTTAAAATACAAAGTAAAAATTGTTTATCTACAATATGTCTGTCCTGCAAATATATGATCTGTAGTGGCGCTGAAGCAACAATGGCAGAGTGGCTTTAATTTAGTGCTTATTTACACTAGTTCTAACTGTGGCTTCTCGCTGCCTGCATACGTGCCAGAGAATGGAAGTTGTCATTTGGGGAAATGAATGAAGTTTTTCACTGACGGTTGTTGCTTTCCCTCCAGCTCTCTGGCGGCTGTGAGCTGACAGTGGTGATCCATGACTTCATGGCCGGTAACGGGGGCAGCAACGGGGAGCTGACGGTGCGCCGAGGCCAGACGGTGGAGGTTCTGGAGCGACTCCACGACAAGCCGGACTGGTGCTTGGTCCGGACCACGGACCGCTCCCCTGCCCAGGAGGGCATCGTGCCCTGCTCCATGCTGTGTATCGCTCACTCCCGGTCCTCCATGGAGATGGAGGGGCTCTTCAACCACAAAGGTAGGAGCTGAATCATTCCTTTCATGCTTGAATATGAGATGTCGACACATCTGACGACGGTGTTGTGTTTGGTGTCAGTAAAAGTAACTGGCACTCTATGAACATGCGCACTGGAACGGCAGCTGATTGCAAATTCATTTATCAAGCCTTCTATATCGTATTTCATTTCCCGGCTTGGTTGCCTTTTTTAAGTATTGCTTTTGTTCTGCTAAAGACTTTGGGTTGCATTTCTGTGTTAAAAGTGCAATGTAAATGAAGTTGACGTTAGTTTGCAAACATATCACTGGTGACCTGCAGAACCTTCACTTCTCATGAAACAGCTGCTCCAGGAAACAAAAACATGTTCTCCCAAGTGTTGCTATGCAACGGTGGAGAGCCCGCTTCAAGCAAAGCTGTCTTTGAATTATCTCAAGTATTTCGACTTTACAACTCCCCTTGCTTTAAACCACCACATGCGTTGTTACCTCTAGTTTTGGGTTAAACATGCAACAGCATGCCTCTCCAGTATACAATAATCATCATGAAATATTAGATGGTACAGTATGAGAGGCTTGTAGTAGCACATGTGCCGCACCACAAGCCGGGTGACTATGGTCAGGCCTGTCAGTGGTCAATATCAGGCTTGAACAGAGCACTGTGTTTCCATGACAACTGGCCCTAAACAAAGAGCTGAAAAGCACAGTGACACACCAGCATTTTGACCCAGAGCTAGCCATTTCCTTTTTCTTTTTGAAAGGAGACCACCCCTTCAACGAGGTCTTGGTGAGGCCGTTTTGGTGCACACTGGAATGCGTTTGCTGTGTTCACACTGACCCAAGTGGGTTTCTTTTGGCTGACCTAAATAGAGTCAGTGTGACAACACCCTTAGTAAAAGATGTCGGTATATTCAGTGGCTTTCCATCTTTAAAAAACAATGGTGCAGCAGGCTATTATGGTCTCCTCCCAAAGCATGTGCTTCACAGTTCTTAATCTGCAGGCAGGTGAATCATATCTGACCCAATTATTATCCAGTTTTAATCTTGCATGGGTCTGTCGAATAATCCATATTGGCCCATTTCCCGGTTTATTTTGCTAAACCCATCTGTTTGACTCTCCAAGAACTGAGACCAGGGGACTAGACTCTCAAACATTTGTGCCTCCAGGACTGTTCGGTTTCAGGTTCTTGGACTTGAGTGAGTGGATGTTTCCCTGAAAGACCTGAAACTGATGCCCTTTCGGGGGTCAGAACATTGAAGAGTTACATGTCGGTTGCAGATCAAATCTCAGTTTTATCAATAATATATATTACTGTATAATTGTTGGTATTACTGATGAGTAATATTTGACTTAAACAACTAACATCCTGGTTTAAAGGAGTGAGCAAACTGAAAAAACACAAGAGATATCTTTGACGTTATGATGTTCTGTTGCGTCTTCACAGAAGCGCTCGTTCCTTTTTCTTTCTAATCTGGAGGAAAAGGGTGAAAGTTGGGCTGTTTGTTTCTATGGAGATAAAGCAGAAAAACATTTTGCTGGCAGCCTCTTTGTAGTCGGTATGAGAGAGGTGTGCGTTTGTTTTTAAATTATAGGATGTCTGGTCCGCACATGCATGAACACACAATTTTGTCATTAGTTGAACGATTTACCAGAACAGCCCAGGGAGAAAAAATACGTTTCTTTTTCTTATTTCACACTTTCAATTGCAGCTGTGATGTTTTTCTGCTCACTTGTGTTTTGCCTTGATTCCTTGACTGCGCTTAACTGTATTGTTTGTGTGGTATAAGGGAGCAGTGAAAAGGAGCTTCTCTCTGAAGGGGTTGGATAAGTTTTGGAAAAAAAAATGCTGCAGCTGATGAGGGGGATGACAAGAGAAAACATCTTTGGTATTTTGTCTGCCTTTTATTTTTACTGACCAACCACGGAGGTCTTTTTGTCCAAATGTTCTGGGATCGTGATGGTTCAGGAGATTAGGGTGTTGTCCAGGAAATCTCTCATTTTTCATGCTGTTCCTTCCTCACAAGCTTGGAGGAGAACAGAATGACTCTCATGCAGAGGAGTTAAGCTTCAAACCGCTACATATACAGGGCAACCAGTGTTTTTCTGATTAAATTATTTTTTGATTAAAATCAACAATCGTTTCCATTTATTTATCCGCTGTACAGCGTGTTTGCTATTCTGCAGAAAACTTTCACATTCCTTTGAAATCTGTCTCTCATCTTCATACTCTGATTCCTTGGAATTCTCCCATTTGCCAACCAGTGTTGTGCTCAGTGCTGCGTCTAATTAAACCCACTTAATGGCAGCATCTTTGATAAACAGTGAATTAAGGGTAGTTTATGTCCATCTGTCCGTGCAGAAGAAAGTCCATTTAGACAGACTCAGTCACAGTTTAACAGAGGCATCTTTGTGCAACTAGTTCACATAGTTCCTCTAAATTGCTCTGTGTGATTTCATTTATAACCAACCAGTGAGCCTTTTTGCCGTTCACTTCAGTTAGATTTCATAACCAAGTCTATATTTGTCCCAAGCATACTGCACAACTTGTATGCATCCTAAAGCCTGTAAAATATTCAGCCGCCCACACAAACTGAGTGGGCGCTTCTGCAAAGGGTAATACGGTAGATGCGCTGCATGTTTCCAGACGTCCCTTTGGAACAGGAGAGGCACAGTGGAGGTTTGCCCAATATCCTCACAGCAGCCCACTCATGAGGGAGGGAAGGAGGTGCAAAGAAAGACAGAGAAAACATCCTACTCTCTGATGCTTCATTTGGCTTTTCTTTCCCCCTCGAACTGGGCTTCACACTTTCTTTCCCCAGAAATTTAGCAATGTGGTTGCTGACGAGTAGTTTTATCCATCAAAGCTGTTTTGATTAGCATAGGATTGTAAGGCCAGCATCTATACATTGGGAAATGCTTTAAGGAAATATTTTATTCCAGAATTTCAGAGGATTAATATTCGGACATCATGGCTCGTGGAATTGAGTCGTTGGTGTCGTTAAGCCCATTTTTCTCAATGGATTTAGGAGGTGAACCTTCAGAAAACTGCAAGTTCTGGCTGCTGGATCTGGGTAGGTGGAGCAAGTGCCAACAGAACTGTGGGATGCTTGTAGATCTGTCACTCTTCCGACTTGTAATTGTTATTTAGAAATGACTTTTTTCAATGCTACTTGTTTTCACAGGAGGAGGTTTGGAGTTTAGGAAAAAGAAACATAGACGTAATTTACCAAAGGTTGTTCGTTCAATATTTAGAACTAAAGAAAGCAAAGCTGTAGAACATAAATGAGACTTTACTTGCGAAAGTCAAAAATGTGTCAAAAATACATGTTTGCATTCCTAAAAGTTTCAAATTTGACCGTAAAAGCCGTCATTGTGCATGAAACAACCAGTTCACCAACGGATTATGTTGCGGCTCCGGGCAACTAAAAGTAATGTGGTGAACCCGTCATTATGTGATGAGATATTAATATCTACTGCAATGTCATTTAAGGGATTATATCTTCGTGTCTGCCTGTGTGCTCCAAAAGACTGACAGGTGTGGAAAAATTAGACTATTTTGTAATGCTGTCCATTTGCTGTTTCTTCTCAGAAGTCTACTCAATCTGGTCTCTCAAATCTTTGAAAAGAAAAAAAACATAACAATTAGTAAATATTAATTTATCCAGAGACTGTTGGTGCTTGCACTGTGTATCTTCCGTCGTATGAGCGCTCGATCCGTGGCTGCACTTGTCAATGGAAGCGCATCCTCATTCTCACAGATCAACATGTCAAATGAGGGTTTAGCTCATGCTTCACCTCTGCCGCTTAAAGTAGTTGTGTTATCACAAGTACTAATGTTTTTGTGTCAGTATGTGTGCCCTGGAGAAGATAAGATCACACACACACACACACACACACACACACACACACACACACACACACACACACACACACACACACACACACACACACACACACACACACACACATACACACAGCAATGGTAACACTTCTCAAAGTTGTAAATTCAGCAGTAAACCTAGCTGTAAATGTATTGTGTCACGAGCTTGCAGGTAAATAAGCAAACCTCTATTTGCAAAAGAGAAAATCTGTCTGACCTTCGGTAGGTCTCTTAGTGACTGAGGAGTTTAAGTTATTTTAAAGCATCTCAAATGCATCAAGCACATCTTTTACAAATCATCTTTGTTTTTGACTGCTGCGTGTTTGAGCAGAGACTCATTTGGATACCCTAAATACCATTTTTAGTATGTGCTCACACAAGTACAGTATATCCACACAGCGCTGATGCAGGTTTATACACGTATGTGCATTTACTCTAAACACAGTTCACAGCAGCTATGCTACATGCACATACAAGGATACTATATGACTGTAAAAGTCATCACATTTATTTTAGCAGCGCAATACTCCAATGAGCTCCTGATGAAATAACCAGGAAGCAAACTTTTGATCGGCTTACTGCAGAGACAGGGACGCCACTTTACTGATGGAATGATGACAATCATTTTAGGAGAGATTAACAAGCATATTATAAATGCTTTAATGCCCATTTTGGTCCACAGAATCTGCGTTTGTATAATCAAATCTTTGTGCAAAATTCTGATAGGAGGAATACATGTAAAGAGGATACCTACTGATTTTGCATCATTAAGGGCAGTTTTGAGTGTGTTGATATTGATTTGAATGTTAGTTCAACATAAAGGTAACTTAGTGTTGAAATAACTATAAATGTATATGAAAAGAAAATGCATGTGAAACACTTTCAATTTCAACAAATCAGAAGAGTTCAGGCAACGTGAAAGACTCAGTTAGGCTCAAATAGTCAAATACAGCTATCGCAAAACTAACCTTAAGTACGGTAAGACATGCAGCTTTAGAGGATTACTTTAGAGGATCAGCGCACATTTTCTGACTTCAAATTTTCCATTCTTGAAGTGCTTCAGCAATTAAAAGAAAGTAAGAAAGGAAGAAAAATGCTCCCCAGGGCAAAAGGCTAAGATCATGTGTTTAGTCTGTATATGAGCATCTGAAGAGCTATTTCCTGCTGAGGAGCGTTGTGTCAAGGCTGTTGACCTCATGTTCCACCCTCTTGTACCCTTGTTAGAGGAGCCTTTTCAGCCAGAACATGTAAATGCTTCCTTTTTTCTTTTCTTTTTTGCTTCTTCTGCTTCCTTTTACAGTTTAGTCCTATAACATGTGGTTTCAGTTACAATAAGAATCCATCTGCTGTCCAGGTGCACGATTGAGGGTGTAAAATGATTGACTTCTAACTGTCCCCGCGGTCTCCATGGGCAGTGGCAGTCCCGATGTATCTGCCAACAGTGTGGTCGTCTGCTCTGCTCTGCGACCCCACTGTGTCTACAGGAAACATGCTCTGTTTGTGCCACCAAAACAGTACTGACTGCTGTACGCTCCTCTGCTCTCTTCAGTTAAACAGCACAGTTTCACACTTGAGAGGTCACAATATTGTTTCTTAAAGGGTGTGAACACTTCGAAATTCAAATTAAAACAGGATGCAATAAATATTTTAGACTTCAAACCCTTTATGTGGTAAAAATGAAATTGTTGGGTGTTCTCCCTAATGTTGAGAATTATTATTCCTCACTTCATGTGGTAAACGTCCCTTTTCTTCACTTTCATCTCTTTTCATCACGGCTGGATGCATTTTTTAAAAGATAATTTCTTTTAATATTTGATTTTAATGTATTAATATTTTAATGATTTTATTTTTTCATACTTTAATTCCTTTAAAATTATTTCATATGTTCCCTCAGGGATTAATAAATAACTGAATGGAACTGAATTTTTACGTGAAAAATAACAATTTAAAAAGACAAACGAATGAATTTTTCCTAATTTAAATCTCACCCATCCATTTTATATCTTTTATATCTTTTTGGGTCTCACATATGACATGTGTGATTTATTCAAGGTTTAAATGGTTTTAAAATCCTTGTATTTCAGGTTATAATCATCTTCAACACAGTGTCCCAACTGGTTGCATAATGCATGAAAGTAGGTATGTGCCCAACGTTATGAACTTTTTCAGTTAAAACCAGAGGAAAATAAATAAATAAACAAAAGACCCTTGTTTTTATGAAAAAAGGACAGTTAAGGAGTCATGAGATTTCATTTCCTCATACCAGCTACTAACACTAATGCTCCAAATCACAGGCTTAGTCAGCTGTTGTAGCTTTATGCTTTTAGTTGAATAAATGCATGACGTATAAAGAACTCATCAGCAATGGTATCTTGAGAAACACTACTCTTCTTATTTTTTTTCTTTCTTCTAAGTATCCCCTTAAGACCAATAATTACAATACAGTCATTACAATTACCGTTTCGAATAGGATCCACAAATGCACCTACATGTAAGAGAGATGTAAGCATGTTAGATGGTATGTTACGCAGAGTAATTCTTGGGGTTTTTTTTACCTGCTAAAAATATATTTAACATGTAAATCAATAAAAAATATCATTACAGAACATTTAATGATGACTTTCTAACCTTTTAATGACTACTCCACCTCCCTCTGTCCCTCCAACCTCCTAGGGGAACTCTAGGTGGTGAGAACTCATGTTACACAGCAGACACACAGTAGGTGACAAGTAAAAAAAAAAGAGTAAATCAGATCAAGAAAGCCTGTCAGTGAGTAGGAAGAACCACTGTTGACCACCGTCACACCTAAAACCAGCTCAGACCAGCGGGTATACAACACTGATTGGTTCAGACTATTGTTTTGACCACAGACGGAAAAACTTGGAGCCTGCCTTATAATTAAAGAGAGATCTTGGAACAGAGTCCAGTCAGTAGCAGGTATATTATACAGCTTCCCTGAAATCTATTCTAAACACAGAGGTCACATGTAAACACTGAAGCCAAAAGAAGAAATAATCTTTCATCAATTTGCCCTCAAGCAAGACAAACAAACCTTCTACGCCTCCTTTCATCCTTAAATAGATTGTTTGGTTGGGTTATATAGTTTGCAGAACAGCCGATTTTTCTTCCTCCCTGTGAGCTGGAAGTGTATTGTTTGATTTTGTTCGGTAAAAAAAGAAAAATCATTGTGGGATGGAAAGGAATATAACCAAAAAGAAAAAAAAATCCCATATCCTGGTCTCCTGGGACATATTTATCTTGGTTTCCTAAATCATTGCCGAAATAAATCCTAACTGTTGCAGAACCATTGGAAGATAGACGAGAGCAGTCTCAGGGACGATTTTAGTCATTTCTATGCCTGTCCTTGTTATTCTGGGAACCGTGCTGATCTCTTCACTTGCATGTGCAATGAGAACACATGCTTCGTATAAACAGAGCCGACAGAAAAACATCCTCCGGAGCTGAATGACTGGCACAGCACTCGCCTGCAGATGCCTGTGTGAGAGTGTCCTGTCGGAGGAGGAATCTCCACACCTGCCATTTATAAGAGCCTTTCAGCTGAATCACATGGTTTCATCTTTGGCAGCTGTTTCTGTTTAATGCTTGAAATGGCTAAATAATGGAGATGCCAAAGCCTGATCCTCTCAAACCCTTGAGTATTTGATCAAACTTGCTGTGCAGTATCTGAAATTATATATATATATATATATATATATATATATATATATATATATATATATATATATATATATATATTTTTTTTTTTTTTTTTTTTTTTTTTTTTTCTTCAAAAGTCAACGAAAACACCTCAAAGCACTCATGTAGAGAAATGATTTTGTCCTTGAATGAGCCACCACACAAACCTTAGTTCTTATCGCCATGAGAGCATCATCATCTTCTGCCTGGACCAACAAAAATGTTCAAGATGAAAAAAGAAAAAAAAATGAGGTTTTGTCCAAAGTGTATGGCCTTGGTTGTACGACTCAGGGTCTGGACACACGCTGTGAGGGCGCAGGAAAAATAAAACCCCAACCACATCATCTAAAGAGCAATTGCTCCGATAGCTCGATGAGTCAAACCAAATTGTTAAACTAACGATAGAATATTGGAGAAGAGAAGAAGAGGAGACAGTGAAAGAGCTGAACCGGGTGGACGTATATGTGCAGAACCCAGACAATGTGTCAAGCATCCATTTTCTCCTTATTATTTTCTCTCAGCTGCATTTCTGGTCGTAGAGGAGCTTTCCTCCTACAGATTCCCAAAGGACTTGTCGTCACTGTGTGGAGGAGGCCGACTACTGAAGATGGCACGCACAGATCTGCATCATATATTGGCTTTTTTCTGTGTGCAGTGACACCAGAGAGAGACAGTTGTACTTCTTATGTAAATGCCAGGAATGATAAAGTTAGATTATGGAGCGACATACTGTCACTGTTCCAGAACTGCTTTGCCTCTGTTTTTTAAGCATTTACGATATGAACAAACATTTTTGCAGCTCTGTCAGTAATTACAAGGATTAGCTGTCAACAGTTGGTCCCTGAATTAGCAGACTTGTCCATCATTGCCATTTACAATCTTGTTTGCTGTTTTAGATTAGCTGTGACGCTAATCAACATGTGTTTTTCTGTGTTTTTTTTAGATACCTTATCCGTATCTGGTAACGACGCCCTGCAGCCAGGCTCCAGCCAAACCCTGGGTCCGCACAGTTCGCCGGGCCCCAAGCGTCCTGGGAACACTTTGAGGAAGTGGCTGACGAGCCCGGTGCGCCGGCTCAGCTCCGGTAAAGCTGATGGCCACGTCAAGAAACTTGCCCACAAGCACAAGAAGAACCGAGAAGGTGCAAGGAAGAACATGGAGGCCGTGCCGGGCTCGCAGAAGGACTCGGACGACAGCGCCGCCACCCCGCAGGATGAGACCTTGGAGGAAGTAAGACCAGATGCCCTAAATCAGCGCCTAAACCTGCAGATATCTCGCTGTGATTGTGATCCACAATTTGACGTTCACCGTTCCTTCTTTTTTCCCAGCGTATGCGGAACGAGGGGCTAAGTAGCGGCACTTTGTCCAAGTCTTCGTCATCAGGCATGCAGAGCTGCGGGGAGGAGGAAGGAGAGGAGGGGGCTGACGCCGTCCCCTTGCCTCCTCCTATGGCCATCCAGCAGCACAGTCTGCTGCAGCCCGACTCCCAGGATGACAAGGTGGGTCACTGAGTGCAATCACCACATTTATGCCCACACGCTACGTGAGCGGTGCTGACTCATAAATGCAGATGTTTTTTTTACATTCAGTAGAAAGATGGCTGCCCATTCATTCTAAAAACAAAATCACATGAATGGTGTAATTTATTTCTAGAAGTAATTTCTGACAGTTTTCTTATGAACATGCCCTTCCGTCAATTCAGATCTAACAATAATTCAACTCAACCTTTATTTTGCTCTAATAACCTTTCTGTTCTTCTCTTATTTTCTTAATTGTTGCATGTTTCCTCCTCCAGCATTACGTTGATTTCTGTTCTGCTTCTCTTCTGTCCCAGTTTCCCCATCTGTCCATGTAAATGCACTCAAACATCTCCATCCACTTTGGATCCTTCTTTATTTAACATCCTCTTACCGTTCTTTGACTAACTAAATGCCATTCCCTCCGAGTGTTAATGTTTTGCTGTTGCTGAAGAGAATACTCCATTCACGTGTTTCTGCAGTAGTGAGGTGTTCATGGGAGTAGGTGGCATCCTTTTAACCTTTTCCTGCACTTTCGCTTCAGTCTGAGCTCTGTTGCAGAGTCAGAACTTCCCGTCCAATGGAGTATTAAGCAACACAGATTTCTATATAAACTGTTCAACCAATCACGGTGCGTGTGCTTAGTTAGGAGCGGCCCGACCCCAGACTTTTCCCTTTGACTCCCCCCCACCTCATAACCCCCCTGTTTCCCTGAGACCGGCCTGTGATTGGCTCCAGCTTGGCCCTCAATTTACCATTTCATTAGGGAGATTACACGCACCGAGTCCTTTTTTTATGGACATGTGGGATATCGGGGGTCAAAACCCAACAATGGTGAGCCTGATCACATTCACAGTGGCTTTTATTGACGATGTACAGTTGCATGCAAGAGTGAAAGGTGACAATTTTATTTATGTTTAAGGGAGCATTATAGCTTTTAAATACTTTCTGTAGCCAGCAAAGACTCCTTTAGGTCTCTGAGATTTGTAAGGAAACTTGTTAGGGGTCTGTTCTTCAAGTCAAACGACTCTTAGGCTCATATTAATTGACTAAAGGAGCCCCAGACTTTTGCCTGCCTCTGTATGACTCCTGCACACATGCAGCCAAGTTTATCGTTGTTTTTCTGTAACCTTCAAGTCTCTTCAAGTCTTTGGTTTTCGCCGTGTCTTTCAGTCTGCTTCTCGCCTGTCCGCTCGTCCAAGCAGCTCAGAGACACCGAGCGCAGCTGAACTGGTCAGTGCCATCGAGGAGTTGGTGAAGAGTAAGATGGTGAGTTCCAAGTCATAAACAACACACACAAAAAAGCGGCACACTTGTACACAAAACTAGGGCTGGGGATCAATTAAAATGTCAAGAATCGATTCGATTCCGATTCTTAAGATTCAGAATCGATTATCAAGATTTGATTCGATCCGATTCGATTCGATTCCGATATTGATTTGGGTTAGTGTTAATAAAACTGTTTTTTGAGCTGTTGCATGAATTATATGACCGTAGTTATGCAAAATATTACTACTAGTATTATATTGAGATTAAACAGCAAGTATTGGCAGCTAATGATGCTGTAAGGACCAATCAGCTCCCAGAATGCTGATAGAACTGCTTTCAGAAACATCATGTGGGTCAGAATTATCAAACAGATCCAGGGAGGAAACAGAGACGGATGAAAACGGTTTTATTTTTTCCCACATTCCGTTTTTATTTGTTCCATTTTCGGTCTATTTTGGTTTTTAATTTTTAAGCATTTGGTTTTTAGCATTTTTTGCAAATGTAACCCCAAGACAGTATATAAAGTAATGAAATATAGACAATTTATGCAATTAAAACCTAACACTTTAATGTTTTCATACCTTTAAACATATTTAAAGGCAAAAACATGGCACCAGTTCTCGTGTCCAACAAAACATTCCTTTTTTGGGGATAAACAAAAAAATAACCAAAAGCTGTAATGTAATGATAAAAAAAATACATAAATAAATTTAAAAAAAAATCCAAATTAAATCGATCTTTAGACATATGAATCGATTTTTAGGAATTAATATGAGAATCGATTTAGAATTGTTAAATCGATTTTTTCAACACAGGCCTACACAAAACAATTGTGATGGTTAAACGGACAAGAACAAAGACGGTTTTTCTGGTGTTGGTGACAGAGAAAGGCATCCTAGCCTACTTGTCATCTGTCAGGACTGAGTAACTGTGCCAGCTCTGCTCTGTTCCAACAAATTCTGGCAAATATCCCCTGCACACTCATGCCCACTGTCCTACATGCAGTACATCCTTCATTTTGATGAAGCTTTCCTTCACTTTGCTCTTGTCCTCTCCTCTATTCCTCCTCTCCATCCCCTTGCATTCCTCCTCTCTTAGTCCCTGGAGGACCGTCCCAGTTCTTTGTCGGTTGAGCAAGGAGACAGCAGTTCCCCCTCTCTCAACCCCTCCGATAACTCACTCCTCTCCTCCTCCTCGCCCATCGATGAAGTGGAAGAGCGCAAGTCTGGCTTCCTCAAGAGAAGGCAGTGAGTTATAAGCCCTGTGTGTTCTTAAACCAATGTTTGTCCCCATGTGAGTGCTTATATGGAGCATTTCTGATGTCCCTCCAATCCATTTGTATTAAACAGTGACTATTTCTGCTTTCTGTCTCTCAGTTATGTTCTCCTGGAGCTGGTGGAGACAGAGAGAGACTATGTCAGAGACCTTGGATCTGTGGTGGAGGTAGAAAAAAAAAAAAAAGCGAGAGAGATAAATACATAAGCCGCAGAATTTTTTTTTTTCCTGTTTATGTTTTCTATAAATTGTAGATACAATATGAATTTCCTGTCCCCAGGGCTACATAACCAGGATGAAAGAAGAAGGAGCTCCAGATGACATGAGAGGAAAAGATAAGATCGTCTTCGGAAACATCCATCAGATCTACGACTGGCACAAAGAGTAAGCTAACAGCTTTTTTCTTTGTTTTTAACATGCTATCAAAGTATATTAAAGCATCCACAAGGGCCTATACAGCAGAATAAAATGTAAAACATATTATTATTGCCATTATCATGTTTCTTGGCAAGTGGAATCCTGATTTACTCTCTATCTGCCCAGTTTCTTCCTGGCAGAGCTTGAAAAATGTTTGGAGGATCCAGAAAGGCTGGCTTCATTATTTGTCAAACAAGTAAGACGTGTTGTTTTTTTTTGCATTCACGGTTATTGTTGTAAGTTAATTATAAAGCGGAAAAAGAAAGAAGATAAAACAAAGAAAAGTTCTCGTCTGAAAACAGTGTTTTCCTTCCCCTCACAGGAGAGGAGGCTGCACATGTACATCGTCTACTGCCAGAACAAACCTAAATCTGAGCACATTGTGTCAGAGTATATTGACACTTACTTTGAAGTAAGATTATTGAATATTTAGTAACTGCCACTTCCAGCGTTATTACTTCATAGAGCTAATGCATTTCTGTCTTTCATCAGGACCTTAAGCAGCGGTTGGGACACAGGTTGCAGATCACTGATCTGCTAATCAAACCAGTCCAACGCATTATGAAGTACCAGCTGCTGCTGAAGGTAAATTCTTGTTTGCATCTCTGCAGACTGCATTCATGGACCGTACGTGTTGTTCAAACAAAACAGCACATACAATATTACTATCTTTAACAGGATCTTCTCAAGGTTTCCAAGAAGGCAGGAGTGGATACAACAGAGCTGGAGGTATAACAGTATAACAACCTTCACAAAGTGCAAATGAAAAGTTTGGACACACCTAGCCATCTATCATGAAACTTTCCTTAGCTGGCTTCAAGCAAGTGCCTTTTCTTAAACTTTGTTTGACTCTTGTGTTGCATCGTAGAAAGCTGTAGAAGTGATGTGTGTGGTTCCCAAGCGCTGCAACGACATGATGAATGTTGGACGCCTTCAAGGCTTTGATGTAAGTCCGATCTTCAAACATTCACAGACGTTTGTATGGCAGTAAATCAAATAGAAATGTAAAGTACTTCAACTGAGCTGAATTCAGTAATACTTTATTAATACCCAAAGCGAAATTATACAATTTTCGATTACAGAATATGAATATTACAGAAAATGAATGCTTTAGAAATGAAAATAATTTGTAGTTTGAGTCAACTGCCACTAGATGTCACTATCTCCCCATTTTTGGCTCGTTTACGGTTACTCAACAAGTGTCTGTTTCCTATTTCTCTCTTCTTCTTCTTTTTTTATTCCTCAGGGTAAAATTGTGGCTCAGGGCAGATTGCTCCTCCAAGATACTTTCATGGTTTCAGACCAAGATGGAGGTCTTCTCTCCAGGATGAAAGAAAGGAGGGTATTTCTGTTTGAGCAGATTGTTATATTCAGTGAGCCTCTGGACAAAAAGAAGGGCTTCTCTACTCCGGGCTACCTCTTCAAGAACAGCATCAAGGTGAGGGCATCTCCACAACTACCCTGCACTGCTAATAACCAACATGATTGGATTTCACTTTCAATCACTGTGCGTTCCTTTTTCGTTCCCCTTCTCTTCAGGTGAGCTGGTTGGGTCTGGAAGAAAACACAGACGATCCCTGCAAGTTCACGCTGACATCCAGATCATCTAGTGGTAACGTGGAGAAATACACCATCCATTCAACAAGCCCTGGGATCAGTCAAGTGTGGGTCCACCAGGTCAGCCAGATCCTGGAAAACCAGCGCAATTTCCTCAATGGTGAGACATTAACATGATCAGGATTTTTTAGCTCTCGATCCGATCCCGATCACTTGAGATTGAGTATCTGCCCATCCCGATTTTTCCCGATACATTTCTGATACTTTTTCCCAATCAGATACATTTTGGCATGAATTTAAAAAAAAAAGAAGACTAAAAATAAAATTGTCTTTTATCGTCCATTGGAGAACAACATGGACAAATATTTCAACAAAGCTTATCAGCTCTGGTGCCACAAAATGTAAAAACATGAAATTGTAAACTAAAACAAAAAGTGCAGAATAGTGCAATAAAAGAAATAAATACATTTTACTTCAAAAGAGGTAGTTGAATGACATCCAGTCAAACTCACAAACACAAGAGAATTAAAATACTTTTTGGCTTAACCTTAGTGCAACATTCTGAATGGCATGAAATGAATAGCAGCAGCTTAATGCAACATGAACATATATAAAATTTCTCAATTCAAACATGTAAACCATGTTAGTTTCGCTTACGTTAAATGCAACGATATATAAAACAATTTAATATATATAAAAAACATTAATAACTAGGTATGTCCTGATACTTTTTTGGCCGATACCGATGTTTTGAAAATGCCGTGATCGGGCGGCCGATCGATCTGGACAACACTAATTAACATGCTTATGAGTGTGCATAGTTTAAAAACGCATGTAAATGCACTTCTGGGTTTGGTCATGCAGTATTAGCGCAGGATTGTTATACATGTCTAAAGTGGATACCTATGGACCTGTCCCGCAGCTTTGACATCACCCATAGAGTACCAGAGGAACCACGTGGGTGGTGGGGGGCCGGGCGGGCCCCCCGGTAGCAGCAGCAGCACAGGAGGCCTCCCCGGAGGCAGCAGCACCAACAGTACCTCCGGCATGGGAGGAGGAGGAGGAGGCTCTGGGGGATCGGGGGGCAACTCCTCCTCCCTGTGCGGCCCTCGCTCCCGACCCTCTCGCATCCCACAGCCATCGTCACGTCTCCCCCAGCCTGTCCACCACCACCACCCCCCGGGCCCCGAGGGGCCCGACAGATCAGCAGGTATGTGGTCACCCTGCCACCCGCAGTCCCCTCAGTCCCTCCCCTCTAACCACAGTTCAGACAGCACCACAAACGGAGAGCTGTTAGCCTCAGAAGTCCCTAAGATGAGGATGCTGGACGGTCCTCACGGGAGCAACTGTAATAACAGTAACAGGCCGTCAGATAGCACAAACAAACCCGCCGCCGGAGGCCACGAAGAGCCACAGAAGCATCAAATAGCTGCTATACCACAGATGCAAGTGGCTCCTCTGAATTTCCCTCTCAAAAGCCCTCGAGTCAGGACAGTTTCCCCCCTTATATCATCTCAGACTCTTTGTGGAGGAAAGGAGCTGTTCCCCCCTTCAAGCCCGGCACATAAAGGGAACCCTTTCTGGGCCATGGTTGCCCCCATGCCCCCGTCTCCCGCCAGCAGGCCTGGCTCCTTCTCTTTCCCCAGTGACAATAGTGGGGGAGGCGACTCTTTGGGCAGAGGAAGCCTCGGGACGCCCTCTCATCACCGCCACTCCAACCACAGTAAGGACATAGACCGCATGAGCACCTGCTCCTCCACCAGCGAGCAGTCCATACACTCCATCCAGAGCAATGGGGTAAGATGTCAAGTCAAGGCCCGGGATTCAGTGAGCCCTAGAGTTACTCACTACTCACTAACCACTCCTTCACTGACAGGCTGTCTGTCAGCCACTCTGTCGCTGGCTCTAAGAATGGCTTGTACATGCAACGACTGCTACTGCTCAGACATGGACTGACTGAAGATTAACAGCTATCTGCACTAACTCCACTGACCGAGTGCGTGAGCGAGAGCGTTTGGACTCTTCCAGAGTGTACTAACAAGGTGGATCTGATTCACAGAGCACCTGGTGTATCTGCCTTTTAAGATCTTCTCTCTGCACTTCAGAAGATGAAACTGACAGACACTAACCACATGTTTTATAAATGTTATATCCCTTTTTTTCTTCTCTAGTAATCCTGCGTGAATATGGCCAAGTAAAAAATTCAACTCACTAATCACTGACCACGTCTGTTCGTTTTTCTCTTAACTTCTGCCGTGACTTCTGTACTTCTGGGAAGTGAAATAACTATTTCTACAAGTTTCTTCTATAGTTCCTTTTTTTTTTTTTTAATTCTTTTTAACTTCATTCTGTTCACGGGAATATAAAGTTCTGTATTTCAACATCACTGGCCTGAGGATCATCACTTCTGCTTCACAACTTCTCAGTCTGACTTAGTCAAGACAAACAATAATTTTTCACACCGCTGCAGATTAAATGAACACAATTTGCAACTTTTCCATTGCTGCATGCAAAACTGGCAAGGTCATTTGTGTGTGCATTCCTGTCAATCAAATCACACATTTGATTGGTATCAAACAAACACCTGTGTACTTCCTTTTCATAAATGAATGTGCCTTCATTTGTTTCTGTGTGTGGTGCATTAGCTTGTCTGTAGGTGTGAAAGCTCGTAGTGTTCTCCGTGTTGCGCATCTCAAGCTTCACGATCCTGTTTCTCCAACAGAGTGAAAGCAGCAGCAGCAGCAGCGTGTCCACCATGCTGGTGACGCAGGACTATGTGGCCGTGAAGGAGGATGAGATCAGTGTGGTGCAGGGTGAGGTGGTCCAGATGCTTGCCAGCAACCAGCAAAACATGTTCCTGGTGTACCGGGCCGCCAATGAGCAATGTCCTGCTGCTGAGGGCTGGATCCCAGGCTACGTGTTAGGGCATACCTCATCTTCTATCACACCCGAGCTTCCTGAAGGAACCATCAAGTAAGAAGGATAAAAGATGCCTTCTCTCTTTTTTTTTGACACAAAAAAAAATATTGTAAATAGCTGAATTTATCTCAAAACACAACAGTAACAGATGGGATTTAGAAATGTTTCTAAAATGTCTGTTCTCTGTCTTGTCTGGTTCAGAAAATCATCATCATGGCACACCGCGCTCCGTATCCGCCGGAAGTCTGAGAAAAGAGATAAGGAGGGCAGGAAAATGGAGAATGGCTACCGAAGGTCTCAGGACAACCTGGCCAGCAAAGTCTCTGTCAAGGTAAGAAGCAAGAAGGAAACTTTGGATGAGTTCAGATTCACTCACAGTGCATTTGTGCAATTATCTAAATTTGTCTCTAAACTTTCACCTTAGCTTCTGAATCCCAACTGCATCTATGATGGTGAGTACATTTCCGTCTACATACCAAAAAAGCCCATAAAGAAATACCTTTTAGAGCATTTTTTAATTGTATTTTTTACTGTCTGTATTTTATGGACCCTTTATATCATGTTAATTAACTTTAAAATGTATTTGTGGTAAAGATATAATGTAATGTAATCTTTTCCAGCTCCGCCAGAGTTCCTCATCCCAATCTGCGATGCGTCATGTGACAGTGGTGACAGCGTGACCCTGAGGTGTAAAGTGTGTGGTCGACCTCGAGCTGGTGTCACCTGGCGCGGACCTGACAACAACACTCTCAGCAACAACGGACGCTACAGCATCACCTACAGGTACAACACAACTGTCCACCGTCCCCCCATCCTTCCATCTCCATCAGCCCTTCCAGCTTGATACAGAGGCATTTGGCATTGAAATAATGCCAATGGGGGACACCAGTGCCAGCATTTACTCTGCTTTAAGCCATGTTTTTATTGCCTCTTTTTTTCTCTTCTGAACGAGGCCTTTCCCCTTTACCGGGTGGTTATGGTGATGGCACAGTTCTCTCCATGAGGGCTTAAGGCATCCTTGCTGTTTCTGTTTACCTGGCCTGCAGCGGTAACTTTGTGCCAGTAAATATATGACTGACAAGTTCAAATACGCCCACAAACCATGCAACTGGTGTGTAATTAAGTTGTATTTGGGCGACTAGGTTGCTCGCTACTGCCACACATGGCAGAAACTGGTATTACGAGACCGGACGGACTAGAGCTAGTTATCTGGCAAGAACTGCACTTATTTCATCTCTTTCTCCAGCTGTTTCTGTTATTTTGGGATATTTGAACCTACAATCTTACACATTTCTCATTTAAAAGTAGAACTTTGCATTAGGCTTCATGCGTACCATTAAACTGAGTGCATCTTGTCACTCTGGATCTCTTTAGTGAAACAGGAGAGGCATCTTTGCGTGTCCTGGGAGCCTCTCCAGAAGACAGTGGTGTGTACACCTGCATTGCTACCAACGCAGCAGGTACTGTCACTTCCTCTGGCAGCCTCACAGTGTCAGGTGAGAGTCCCATCATGGTTTTAAGCTTTTTTTTGTGTTTGTCTGTTGTTGTTTTTTTTATGGAGGTGTAACTAACCCGCTATGAATATTTCTCAGGAGCCCTTGATGATGACTGTGAATTCATCTGGAAAAGCGGTTTTGAGTTCTACTACACAGAGATCACTGAGCTTGGAAGGTAGGTGGCAGTGAATGAAATCCAGTCTTTTTTTTTCAAAGTAACAGAAAAAAACAGCCATAAGCTTGAAAGTGGGAGTAAATATAAATGACACATGAATACATTATACAGTTGCTTCATTGTCCCTTTCATCACTTATTGTGTGGAAATCTGGGGCAATACGTACAAAACAATCATAGACCCGATTTTTATCTTACAAAAAAGAGCCATTAGAGTTATAAACAAAGCAGGTTATCGAGAACCAACTAATAGATTATTCATAAATTAAAATGTGCTTAAATTCCGAGAATTAGTGGACCTTAAAACAGCACAATTTATGTGCTGTTGATATTATGTGTTTGAACAATTTATGAACAATTTATGTTCAAAATCAACAATTAAACACTTCCTGACAGTATTCAGAAGCTCTTCCAAAGCAGAGTTAACCAATATGAACTGTATACAGTATGCGTGTGTGTATGTATGAATGTATATGTGTAGGTATGTGTATGTACTATTGTATTATTGTATTATTGCTTATACAAATACTGTATGAAAAGATATTTATTAATGACACTATACTAGTTTATAAAAGCTAACATTTTTTTGTGAAAAGTGTAGGCGTCTTAAGCTTGGGCGTCCTTGGTGATTAGCTAGAATTGTATAAAAATTATATATATATATATATATATATACACACATACATATATATATATATATGTGTGTGTGTGTATACCAAAAATTATAATGTTTTTTTTGTATGGCACAGACGAATTGCACCTGTACTGGGAATTGAAAGGACCAATAAACTAAACTAAATTAAACAATATCTGCGGCTTCAATCCCCAATTCTCAATGCTCATGCGTGAAGTTAAAAAGGTTTCCCTCTGCTGTTCAGGGGCCGGTTCTCGGTGGCGAAGCGGTACGACCAGAAAGGGAGCAAACGCACCGTTGCAGGAAAACATGTCAACAAGAAGCTGCAACGTCGAGAGCAGACTCTGCAGGAGATCAGACTCCTGCAGACTCTGGACCATCCCAACCTGGTCAAGCTGCTGGACACGTATGAGACGGCCAACAGCTATGTCCTCGTGCTGGAAATGTGAGTCCAGCAGCTGTTTAGTAAACAAACAGATTATTCCTCGGAGTTAATAAGGAAACACAAATAATTTGTATGTTTCTCTCTTCTTAGGGCCGACCAGGGGCGTTTCCTTGACTACATCGTGAGCTGGGGCAACCTGACGGAGGAGAAGGTGGCTTTCTACCTCAGAGATATTCTTGAGGCTCTCCATTACCTGCACGGCTGGAGGATAGCACACCTGGATATCAAGGTATACATGCAGTCATTGGCTATTTTCACAAGTAATTGGTTGTCAAAGTGTTTGTATATTTATTTATTTTCTTTGACATGTGTGTCAGTACGCTGGGTTGCTGGTTTAACCAAACAGTCCGGTGCTAGATGAGCTCTGAGAAGTGAGAATTAACAAAATAAATGATAAAGGAAAGAAGACATTTTACATTTTTTTACAAGTTTTATTTGCACTGCATTGTTTTTTAATTTAATATTACTGTATATTACTTTATTAACCCCAAAAAGGGAAATTGTTTTATTGCTGTGTAATCTACTTATACAATTTAGAAAATGTAATAATAATAATACATTAAATCACTATAAACATTGGCTGACAAAGTGGACAGTAAACTGTCAAAGAGAGCGGCACATTCATCCATAATAAGCCCTAAAAACAGTTTGAATAAATCAGGGAAAAGATTCAGGGAAGAATCTCAAGAAAATGAAAAAAATGAGACGCAGCAGGTTGACAGTAGAGCATGCCATTTAAAAGCTGCACCTGTAACAAAGCAAAACAATTGTTTTGGGGTTTATTTCTAGTGTTGAAGTTTGTTTTTGTTGCGTTTGGTGCTTAAGAGGCTTCTGAGTCTCTTCCCTCCTTTGTGCTCCTGCAGCCTGAGAACATCTTGGTGGAACATGCATCCTCTCAGCCCGTAATCAAGCTGACAGACTTCGGTGACGCTGTCCAACTGAACGCCCCCTGCTCCCACATCCACCCTCTCCTCGGGAGCCCGGAGTTCTCTGCTCCTGAACTGGTCCTGGGTCAGCCAGCCTCCCTGATGTCTGACCTCTGGAGCTTAGGTCTGTGGAGAAATGCACCCTGAAACAAGTCGTCAATAGGACTGAGTTCGTATCTTTGGCATTTAATGCATTTTATACTCATTTGTTTTCACACTGTTGCATTTTTTTTGTTTTACGATCTGCAGGAGTAGTGACCTATGTTGTCCTCAGCGGCGCTTCTCCCTTCCTGGATGAAAGTCTGGAAGAGACGTGTCTGAACATCTGCCGGCTGGACTTCAGCTTCCCCGAGGACTACTTCCAGGGTGTGAGCCCGGCTGCCAGGGATTTTGTCTGCCAGCTGCTTCAGGGCGAGCCAGAGCGACGGCCCTCCGCCGTGTCCTGCCTGCAGGATCCGTGGCTGCAGCCGCAAAGCGTGTCAAACAGAGAAGGTGGACACGCCACCTTAAATCACACGTTGTCACCAGCACTGCCACCATCCCCGAGCCATTACAGCACACACCTGGACACATCCAGGCTCATCTCCTTCATCGAGCGCCGGAAGCACCAGAACGACGTTCGGCCCGTGGGCAGCGTTACGGCCTTCCTGCGCAGCCGTCTCCTGAACCACACCTGACAGAAGTAGATTTGACAGATGGATTCCTGCCAGTGCTTCTCTTGATTCAACTGATCTTTGTTAGAAACCTACTGAAAGATCCACCAGCGACTTATCCACTAAGATCCCCTTTTCCTTCACTAAGCCACAAAAGTCCTGCTGCTGCTGACTGACTGATGACCCTTTGACTCTTCCCCCAAACCCCACCTTAACCCTGGCGTATGCCTGCACAACAAAAAACTGTTTGAATCTATTTAAGATTTCAAACCTTGACTCAGCAGGGAGAAAACCGAGCTTTCTCAACGAGCCGACGTGAGCGAGTCTCACCTTTTAGCTCGTGTTGAACAAAGAAAATAGAATACTGTATATTAAGAATATTTCAGGCTGCTTTCGGTTGAATACAAGAAAAGAGGTTTTGTTTGTTTTTTTGTAATGAGAGATTACTTTTTGTAAATGAATCCATGTACAGTGAGACAACAGAGAACAGTCTTTATTCAGACTATTTGGAAAACAAAGTGTGGTTGGTTAAGTCGAATGAAAAAAAAAAAAAAAAGAAAAAAAAAAAAGAAAGTGGCACCCATCAGCAGGGTCCTCGTTGTTCTGGATCAAAATAAAAAGTACCAAAACCTTGTTTTCCAGATATACATTAAAGTTACATTCTGTGCAATAATTTGCTTATCATTATGACCCCATGTTTCAGTTTGTGACAGGAAAAAGAAAAAATTAAGAAAACAAACTCAAACAAAGCATTACAGCATATTTGGCAAAGTTTTCCACATCTCCACCTGCATCCGCCTTAGTTGTAAATAATGTTTTCCTGCTTTTGTTTGCCGAGTTTAAGTAAGTCCGTGCAGACAGGTGAGTCACCCGCTGCAGCTGCTCGGCGGCTGGATTTTCAGTATGAACAGACCGCTACTCGAAGTGCACTCGTAATTTGCATCGGTTCTTGTGCAATGTTGCAGCTTTAACATGTATGCAACTATTTATGAAGACTTGTGTTGTAGCTGTATTCTTAAAAAAAAAGGCATGTATGTACCTGGTACTGTTTTAGATGTCTGTATTGTGTTGACTCTTATGTATTAAGTTCAGTATTATCTGCAAAACCCCAAGGCAATTGAGGGTTTTCTGAATTAATGTATAAAAATGTGTATCTATTAAATACAGACACTTCTTCTTTCATTTTGTCCTGGTTATATTTTTATTTTCTGTAACAGAACCAAAGTTGTCTGTGCTTTCTTTTCCTGCTAATATAAGTTTTTTTTCTTGTTTTTCATGTTAAGTTATGACAGGTGACGCTGAGGCTGACATGTGAGTGTTTACAAAGGTTCAGTGTGGCTTTATTTATTATTATTGTAAAGAGATATAGCAGAAAAAACTGATTTCACTTCCCTGTTTTTCAAGCTGTGCACAGTGGTTTGCTCAAATAGTTTGTTTGGCTTCTGTAGGTAGTTACTGGTGTGTTTCTACATTTTCTTTCTTCGAAGCATTTCAGTTCCTCATTATTCAATACGATTGGTTCTTCAAGCAATAGGTTTTGAAAAAATGTCTTCTGCTATGGAGAAGGATTTATTAACAGCAACACTTCAAATATGTATCTTAATAAATGTCCATCAGCATTAACAGGTTCAAAAAGGTATGTTAGTTATTTCCATTATAATTTGTTGTGTTTGTGTTAAATAGTTGTGGAAATCTGATTTTTTTTTTTTTTTTTTTGTAAGTGCCAGGAGAGTGAGACCTAGACAAATGGGTGAATCTAAAAATCTGCTTTTTTTTTTCTTGCGATATTTCAAGGTTGACTGATGTACCGTCAAATAAACCTGGTGTATCTTTAAAGAAATTGATACAAATGTCAGTTCAATTAGCTTTGTTGGTCTGTACAGTCTGATTCTGCCATTTTTGTTTCATTTTTATTTTTGTCATTTTTTTATTTATTGGTATGGGTCTGGGTTTCCCAAAAAGAAAACAAACAAAAAACAACAAGATTCTGTCAATTACTTTCTTTAATTATTAACAGAATAACCTGATCAAAGTACTGAAATGCCTTCAGGAAATCCAATCCACTCATGATGTAAAGATGTACAGAGAGGTTGGGGCAGTTGGCCCATGCCCAGGATGTAAACCTCATAACCGTCATATTTTAAATAAACCTACAACAAGACTGCAGCAATGTCATCTTGAATGTCTTATTATGACTCATTTTTACTTTTGCATGTATATTTGTTTGTACAGAAATTTGTGTTTACATGTTTACTCTTGTATGTGCTGTAAATAGTTTATTTTGTCCTCTGTTTTTTTTTTGCCATTAAACGTACAAGGAACCAGTGGTGTTAAGAAAACTTTTTGCCCACATAAACAGTAATACACCCACAGTATACAGTACTGTTTGATTTGAAATGTCATAGTTCATTGATCACTTCTGAGAAACTTTTAGGCAGGACAATGAAGCCGTCCGGGAATGACCCTGAAAACCATCAGAGTTCATATCGGAATGAACGCCAACTCAAACTGAGACACAATTGTCGTCATTTCTACCCACAAAAGGTGAAAACATCAATACAATCTTGATATATTTCATAATAAAATGTGACCATGGTGAATCTGATATTTCTTACTTTATTTTAATGAGAATAAAGAATGAAAAACAAGATGAGAAGATTTTTTTTTTGATTAAGGAGAGAGGTACTGTAATTGAAAGAAAATGTATTTAAACCGAAGATCTTTACATGTGATGACCCAAAAAAGGAACAATGAAGGGGATGTTGTAGATGTTATCTGTCACCTGCAGATGTTGATGTAGTGCATGAATCAGGGCATGCAGTGGCTCTTTGCAAGCAGACGATCACCTCCATCCTAATCTGCATCCGATCTTAGTCACAAGCGGATCATTTTCTTTTTTCATGTTTCAATAACAACTATCCTTATGCACTTGTGTGTAGAGAGTTGTTGTTGCTCAGTTTTAGTATTTGAACTTCAGCAGCTCCAAGCCCTGATCAAACAGAAACAATTGTATTCACATAGTGATGCTTCACGTTCACCTGAAGCACTTGCATTCTTCCGAAACCTTATTTTCACACTTTTCTTATTAGGTGTGAAATTTTATTTTATTTTCGTTTGAAAGGCGGATGTAACCGTTTTGCATAAAACCACAGATGGCCTATCTGTATCTTTCAGATGCTCTCGTGATTAAAACCTCACGCAGTGGTTGTGAGCGGTAAAGGTGATGCATGCTGGCAAAGCATTTGTGAGCCAGGTTTATGTCTCGTGTTTTGAATAACCACTGTTATTTCTTATCTGCTCAGGAACTTATTGTCACTGTCTTAAAATAATGGCTGAAATCCTTTTTTTTCTCAGGCTTAAAAAACAAGAACAAAACAAATAAAGAACCAAACCAAATATTTAATTACATATTTTTCTGTTTTCTAAAATAACCTGGGAAAAATGTGGCAGGCAATTATTTTACGAGAATGATGATATTGAATATTTACAGTAACAGTAAATAAATGTTATATATATTACACACACATTTTTACTGCAGAGCTGCAGATGTATTTGTGAATAATTTAACCTGTGTATACTTAATAAAAGGGACTTAAATTATGACAAATATACATCCTCATGAGAGATATAATTTTCAACATTCTACCCACTGTAGCTTCTAGAAATCTTTCGCCCACTGAATTCAGCTTTTACTCACCAAGAAATCCCTGGGGGACTGAGCTAAAAACTGAGAAAAGGTTAAATTACTAAACTTTCCAGCTCTCTAAGCCCACTTTCATTAATGAAAGCTTTGACAAATACCTAGAAAGTCGGTTTTGCTAAAGAGAAAATAAGCATACACGCTCACAGATATACATATCAGTCATAAAGGTACAGCAGCTCAATGAAACATTAGTCCTCCTGTGGAAGGAGCGGTGGCGGGACCCGCCCGCTAGATGGCGGTAGAGAGTTAGTGTTGTGGTGAATGGCTGCACACGCGAGCTGCAGGAACAGCAGTCTAGGAAAAGTCCCTCCAAGGCTCTTGACATTTGCTTGAGCGGAAACAAAAGTTCAAATTCAAATGAAGTTTCTATACTATATATCATTTGAATTTTTGGTTATTTTTTCCACAAGATAGTTGGTTATTTGTCAATAAGTTAAAGAAACCCGGCAGTACATTTGGAAACAATTTCAGTTAGGCTACTTAAAGTGTTTTTCTTGGGTCTTTCAAAAGGCTATAATATAATTGTTACTTAAAAGATCAATTATAGTTTGTTTGTTTGAAGTAAGCTACACTGCGAGTCAAAACTTTCCCATTCAAGTGAATGGGGAAGTGTGTTCAAACGTTTGACCGGTGTGAATGTTCATTTAAAGGTTACCTATTATTGCATCTAATACCTATTTTAAACAGGCCTTGAATGTCTTAAAAACAAGCTTTTGATTGTTTTTGCTAAATAAATGAGAAATTCAGCCTCTGAGCCATGTCTTTAGCATCCTATTCTCTAACCTCATTATCTATGCTGGATTCTGAGTGGGCGGGGAGGCTATGATAATGAGGCTCTGTGCTGATTGGCTGCCTGAATGACGCGTAGCAGGGGAGGGCACAAAGCAAGTTTTTACAACCAACAACAGAGCAATTTGCATGTCTAGCTCAAACAGACGCCATCACGATACACCGCTACGAAAAAATGGCGGAAGCTCCGGCCGGCGGAGTTAATTATGGGCGTGGTTTCACGCATCGGAGGCCAACATATGTGAATCGCATTTTCGTTACGTAACGACGGGAGCAGAATCTGAACAGTTCGTAGAAGCCACATCACACTGGACGGCTGTACAGACACTGCAGAATTTGGTTGCTTTCCTCCTTCTCTGAGTTGGCAGGCTGAGGGGAGACCACTTTATATATGTTAAAGCAAGAGAAAACGTGTTTTTCATAATAGGTCCCCTTTAATATTTGAGACCATTATAAAAATGTCCACCATATCACTTTTCAGCTTTTGTTTCTGAATGTGTTTATTAGTCATCGTTTAACTGTAAGCTACATTCAAAAATAAGAAAATGGCAGTCATCATTAAAAAGCAGCGTAGCTGAACGCAAGTCAAGCTTGACGTCCTCCAGACTTCCTCACGGGGTTTGCAACATCCAAGCTGTACTTTATCATGCATGATTACATGTACTGTATAAGTATGTTTGCCTCTCACACACCCCGTGAAGGTTGGTTGTGTGTAATTTCACCAAAAATATATTGGCTACACATGCAAGAGTTGGATGAAGAGTATGTACATTTTGAGGTATTTTGGGAACATTATGAGGCCCACGCTTGAGCTGTGTCAGGGGGATAACTGGGTTTAGACTCAACTCATGCTGTTCACTGCAAGAGATTACTGCCGTCATGCCAAAACAGTCAAACCAGCTGCTTCAACAATGTTGTGCCGCTTTCAGTGGTGGACAGTAATGGAGTAAATTTACTTGAGTACTGTACTTAAGTACATATCCAGAGGATTTGTACTTTACTTGAGTATTAGATTTCTTTGGTACTTATGACTCTTACTTGAATACATTTCCAAGACAAATATTTTTACTTTTACTCGAGTAAATTTCTAGGAAGGCTGAAAAGTACTTGTTACTTTCAGGTCTGCTCTTTTTTCTTCTTCCCTAAAATCCTATTGGACACAAGCTGTTTTTGTCAAAGGAGGAGACCTATCACAGTGCACGCTCTCCACTGGGATGTACGTAAAGCGGAAATACGTCAAGCCTCCTCAAAACGATACCGCCAAAGTAGCCTGCGTTTGTCAAGACAGAGCCGCAACAATGGCTACGCCTGCGTCAGGAGAAGAAAGACAATCCGCTAAGTCGTCTGAGTCTGATAATGAGCCGGACTCGGAGCAGGGACTTTCACAAAATCCTTGGCCGTATCTTAACTCAATGTTTGAGTTCGACCGAGTAAAAAACGAGGGCACAGACAAACCACAGACATTTATTTTCAAATGTTTAATGTCTGCCGAAGCAGAACTACCTCTCTGCTTTCAACAACTCAACATCGAATTCTCAGAAACAAGAGTTAAAAGATCCTTAAATTAATTTAGAAACAATATAGTAATTTACTGATGTGGAAAATAAGAAATGTACTCTTACTCTTACTCTTACTTTTACTTAAAGTAAATTTAAAAGCATTTACTTTTGGATACTTAAGTACCTTTAAAAGCAAGTACTTTTCTACTCTTACTCGAGTAATATTTTGACTGAGCTACTTTTACTTGTAACGGAGTAAATTTTGACCAGTAGTATTTGTACTCTTACTCAAGTACTGGGGTCGAGTACTCTGTCCACCTCTGGCCGCTTTGTTGTCAAAATTACGATGTTTACTATTACTATTACTATTACTATTATTCTCATATATTTCAACCATGTAATGTCTCAGCAAATCCCGTCCATCGGTGTTTTTATTCACATTGATACATTTTGCATAACACAGTTTTTATTTTGAAAACAACGTGCAACAGCGGTTATCGTAATTTCCACAGCAAAGCAGCACAAAACTTTCAGAGGGCTGGCTTGACAGTAGTTTGAGCACCTAAGGGACATAAGCACTCAAAATAAAGACAAGAAAAAAACAGATATGATTAACAATACATGCACGTGCAACAGCGTGCAAGGGAATAGACAAACAAGCAGAAAAGTGTGGAAAGAGTGTGGGGAGCCTAAATACAAAAAGGGGTGGGGATTGGAGTAACAACTCTGCAGAGATGCAATGAACAGATGCAGGTAAACAGCAACAGCTGAGCACAGAGAGGAAGGCTTGAAACAAGGGCGGAGGTGAGCAACCGTGTTAAACACAACATATTCAAACTCAACCAAATCAGCTGAAACCTGTGACAGCTGAAAGTGCAGGAGCAGCCAGTCTTGGAGAAACGGATGCTCCTTTAAAAAGTCCAGAGCAATAGTTGATCATTTGTCCGCATCTGTTTCCAACACACTCCTGATTTTTGTCATCTCTCAGCTCCAGTCCTAAACATCAGAGCTTAGCTTAACCCAAAACACTTAATTATAAATGAAGGTGTAAGAATTGCAAGGGGTGTAGGCCAATTGCTTTTTTCTAGGCTTTTTCACTAAATTTCACAACTATACTACCTTCACACAAAGTTTCTGTGCATTTTCATTCTTTCCTTTAGCATCAATAATCCAGTGCAACACAATGACAGTAAGACTTTTTTTTTTTCTTCCATGTTTTGAATTTTACAGTTAGATATCAGCAGCTTACTGGAAACAGTCAGCTTTGTAAAATGGTACACTCAAAAATGGCTCATATTGCTATGTAGGCAGGCAAAACTGAAATGTCATGTCCCTTTTGTTTTTCACATAGTCATTGTCTTCGTATTAGTAATACTTCTGTCCCTTTGCATCTGGCGTTAGCTTTTTGAGTGAAATTACCCATAACCAATGATGGGCCATCAAGCCCTGACGAAGCACACATATGTGATCAAACAGAGACATCTTGTTGTGGCTGCCGGACCTGCCCCGGTCCACCCCCTCAGTGGAGAAAAGCACGGTGGAGGGAACTCCGCTGTTCTCTCACTATGAACCCAGCCAGCCGTCCTCTGACTCTGCTGATGTGGTGGAAGCAGATCACGCTCACAAATGTTCAAATGTGGTCTCATTACGCCTCTTCCTCAATCAGATGGTCGGGTTCTGTGATCTACATTAGAAAGCTTAAAAAAAAGTGTTAGCAAGAGCTTATGTATGACATCTTTAAATGAACCTTTTTTTGTCTGTCAGCTGTGGCCTGGTTTTCTTGTATTATTTCCTGTTCCTGTTTCATTACTCCCAATGAGCAAACACCACAAACATCCAGTGTCATTAATTCTTCACTCAAATTTTATGGAAAATTAGGAAAATTAGAATAAAAAATAATGAGTTTGACCCGTTAGACACCTGCAATGCAAATGCAAGAGAATTGTCAATGAAAAATTCAGTCACTGATCCTTGCTATCTGTTAGACTGAATCAGCCACGGTGTTAACCGCTCGTGAGTTTTCACCTTTCCTTGTTGAGTTGCTCTCCATAGTGCACGCTGTACAAGCAGTTTATCTACTTCAATGAGAAATTAGGGTATTTCGCTTCCATTGACAAGTTACAGTATGCATGAGAAAATGTCTCTGTCTCTATTGACTTTTATATGTATTATCAAGATAAAGATAAGTGCAGGAATGGAACTGTTCATCAGAGACCACAGATCTGCAAGACTCAAATCGGTAGTGCTCTCTGGTTACCACACAGAGGAAAACAATACAGTGGCGAGGCAGATGAGAACGTACAAAGGACCAGGAAGAAAAAAGTCTTTTACACGTGTAATTTTATTGAAAGACTTTATATGATTTATAAAGGCAGGTACTCTGCTTCAAATAAGAAAACGAAAGAGAAAACATATTTTAACAAACAAGCAAACAATTACTTAAAAGAAATGCCATGGCAGGAAATAAAAATGCTGAATGTTGCTCGGCTGCAGAGTTTCTTTGGTAAATACAGAACCTTTTGGAGGGTTTCTGGAGACCATTAGACATGTTTGAAGAGTAGTACTCCTGACATATGTGCATATGTGTCTAAATCTGAATCATTTTAATCCATAAAATGACTCCTAAAAAAATAATCTTAAAGAATTATTGCTTGTTTCTTTTTACCTTTGGGCATCAGTACACTTTGCCTTTATGTGATGGCAACAAACAGGAAATGCAGGCTGTGAAGGGGGATGTTGTGGCTATGAAGAACGCGTAAATGCATCTCGCCTGCCAGACATCTCTGAAGAAGCTGATTTCAGTGCAAACATGAATGATGTCACATTAATGCACATATTCACTCTCAGCAGGAGATCTGGGTCGTGGCTCCTAAAGGTTAACCATCTTCTGTATCTGTCTTTGATCTGCCTACTTTATCAAATGCAAAATGTTTAATACCACGTAAATCATTCAATATCAACGGTTGCTATCTGAGTCAGGCGGTTAACCTGCAAAATAATTGCATTTCTCAAGAAACACTCAGATGAAAATCTTTTCTTTCACTCTACCTTAATGTATATTTTCAAATGATGTGCTTTACTTGGGTTGTTGCGATCATTATCAGAAAAAAACAAATAGAGCAGGAACAGTACCTTGCTCAGAGGTTTGTATTCTGCAAAGGTTAAACAATGCTGCATGCTTCCTCTCTCAGGTGTGGTTTTCAAATGTTCGGCTAGAGATGCTTTTATACTTACTAAATGCACACTGCCTGTTGCATCAGAGGTGTATTATGTAACACAACGATACGTGCAACATGAATGATCATCTAGACCATATTCAAGTTAATTTTTTTTTTTTTTTTTTAAATTTCCTGAACTAAATAGGTTCATGTTAATAATTTGAACCTTTGCAGCCAGTTCAGGCGGAAGATTGAATGTGGCTTGATAGGTGACAGTTTCACAATTAGTTAACGGCACAATGTGAAGAAAAATATCAATTTTAAAGCTGGACTCATCATCATAGATGCAATCATGAAAGTCATACAGAATTTCAATTGAGTTTTACCATATATGCAGGATAGTCCTATACAGTTTTATAGTATGTTAAATATAGAAGTTACAAAAGTATAAATATATATGTTATTTATTTTTTGCTAAAGAAAATAAGGTAAATGGTATAGACATAGAATACATCATATGCACGCGGAACATTTCAGTTTACTTAATCACTAAGAAGTGAAGCCTGACCTAATGAAAGCGGCACAATGATGTACTGTACATAAAAGGAAAACACATAGCTGCATGTTCAAAAGTTCCAGTTTAGAGACCAATGCTCCTCTCATCCACACTGGTAGTTTGCGAGTAAACTGAGGTGATTCTGTCCTGTGGAAGGTACAGCTTGATGACCCGACACAGCATGCAGGGAGTTCTGTTAATCAGCTTCAGCAAGTGCCTCCTGAATTTTTCCCAAACGAACACATACAGGATGGGGTTAAGGCAGCTGTGAGAGTAGGCAATGGCTTCAGTGACTTGTAAAGCCAGGTGGATGGCTTTGCTGTTTTCACATCCTTCGATGACATGAAGTAGCTCCAGCGCTTTCATTAATGATGCCATGTTGTAAGGGACCCAGCAGCAGAAGAAAACCATCACCACTGCAACGACGATGCGAATGGCCTGTTTCCTGGATGAGTGGATGGACATCAGCCTCCAGATGATCTGCGAGTAGCAGAAACTCATGATGAACAGTGGGATAAACAAGCCCAAAATGTTCATTTGAAAAAGGCAAAATAGCTTCCAGAAGTGAGACTTGGAATATGTCTCATCTGAATATGTTTGGGGATATTCAGGGTAGCAGTAGTTAGACTTGTCCACATTTGTTTGGTAGTGTTTTAGGAAGATCAGATCAGGAAGAAATGCATCAAATCCAGCTACCCATGTCCCAGCAACCGCAATTATTCCAAACAACCGTGTCCGTGCCTTCCCGGGGTGTACGATAGCCAAATAGCGATCGATGCTCATCTGACAAATGAAGAAGTTCCCGCAGTAAAAGGCAATTTGGTAGGTGCCCAGCACCATCTTGCACATTGTATCCCCAAAGTGCCACTGATCCTTCCCTTCCTGATGAGCCAGGAAGGGAAGGGGACACACCAAGAGCAGGTCAGCAATGGCAAGGTTTAACAGGCACACGTCGGTCATGCTGCGGAGTCGCACGCCACAAGTAATGACCCAGATGACCAAAGAGTTACCCAGAAGACCCAGGATGAAGAATATGACATAGAGAGGTGGGAGAAAGTGCGCCCCATATTTCTCAGACTGACAAAACCCAAAGTCCCCATTGAGATAGTCTTCATAGTAATCAGAGTACTCAGAGTACATGTAGTCCACAGTGGTGTCATTGATGAAGGCTCCTGTTGTAGGGCTAGAAAGAAGAAAAAGGGTTAGAAGGTTCTCCCTATTTCATTTTTGGTAGAAGATACAAATAATTTACATCCCAAAAATTAAGGAGTGCAATCAATAAAATGTTTCAGTGTACATGAAAAACTACAGGTTTCAATCTGTGCAGCAGCTTATTTCTTTGGAGATTTAAACAGTATTGCAAACAGTTTCCCCAAATTTAGATAAGGGAACTTTTAAGGAATTCCTGTTAATGGTTATTGATCATTATCACTGATGCCTGTACTACTGCCTGACACAAGCATGGTAGTTCATTAAAAAAACACTGTTGTATGTATAACTTTAGAGCCATTTAGTTGTTATGGGCGTTACGCATGAGAAGAACCCGAACTGTCTTCTGCGTTTAGGGATTTCCTGAAGTGAAAGCTGATCTAACTATCAGTTGTTGTCACCAGGACACTTTCTAATGATTCAGTTTGTAAGTGCACCCCTGAAGAGCTCCAAATAAATCTAGTATTCTTTTACCGGAAGACTAGGAGGGGGGTATAATTTGAAAGTTAATTTGATAATAACAATGGATACCATCGCATAAATCTTCATTATAATTTCTAGATATTTTAGTTTTAAGATGATGAGTTCACTGCTTGTTCAAGCAAGAAATTAAATCAATATGTGATTTATAATGCACATATTGAGCTTTACACAGATGTTAGGTTCATTTTTTTTTCCCACGAAGATATTTTGAGGTTTGAAAATATGCTGAGGAGAGTTTTTGCTTTCATCCTTTTTCTAACACTTTTTCTTTTTAGAAGTGCTTATCTTGTGTCTCTGTGTTATACACAAGGCTCATAAAGGGAAGTGAGCATTCTGGTTTTTCTAAAATATGCAGCTGTCTGGGCAGGAAAACAGATTTGCATACCAGACAGTTTTCCACATATTTCTACCCTGCAACAACAGCCCCTCTAGAAATAAAGCTAATATTCAATAAATCTAGTGAAATATGTCTTATTTTAAGCAAACATATCTTTCCTAATGGGGCAAAAACAAACAACAAAAAAAACTTGTTGGCGAGAAATCTTAAATTCGTTTTTGCAATGTACTTCCTCCTTCGGTTTGATGAAGCTTTATAAAATCTGGCTTATAGTTTTGATGAAGTTAGGAGCTTGAATACTGATGTCTTCTTCACAGGCTGCACATCTACATCACAAATATTCAGCCACCATCTGTTTCCGATTGGCCAAAAAAGACTTTGGATGCTTAGCGTCCAGCATAAAAAACAAAACCAGAGAGAAAATCAAACAATAAAGCTGTGGTAATTGGCGGGAAAACAAATCAACCATTGTCATGGTGAGTCCTCCACTCAGACCTGCCTTCAGTGCCTTCCACTCCCCTCTGTCCTGCTCACATCCTGGTCCTGCATTCCTGCCTGCTCTTCGCCCCGGTTGGGAAATAAAGTGAACCAGAATACTCCCACTTTGTGCTCTGTGTGCTGCTTTTGGGTTCTCTGCCGGCCGTAACAATCATACCAAAACAACAACACATGCAAACGTGAATACGTGTGTGTCAGCCGTATGGAGCTTACCCTGAAATACTCAAAGTGAAAATAGTGAAAGTTGGACTCTTCACTGCCATGCTCAGCTGACAGAGAAATGAAAAGTATGACCCACTTTCTGAAGATGGAAATGTAAACACCCCTTAAAGAAATATTCCCGCTACCACTTATTTTGTTGTAGGTCGATGCTCAGTCACAATTTGAAAAAAAAAAAAAACATAGCCAGGCTATCATTGAAGAAAAATCAATAATCCTGGAATCAAGTCCTGATTCTTCTTTGTTGGACGATGGAAAAGATCTATCAAATATGTCAATTCTAGTTTCAGTAATCGCGTATATATCAATACTATTGTATCATGTGGAGTTGTTTCATTCTCTTATTTACTTAACATTGTTCCTTCATGTTTTACCTTAAGATATTTTTGAACACTTTTACCAGTCACAGATGCTATATTTTCTTTACTCCACTTCTGAGCTCATTCAGTTGCACCGTGTTTAATATTTTTAACCCCTCCAGAATAGTAGATAGTTGATGATAAGATATTTAAAATTTTGCCAATGGAATGAAACCATGTCTGAGGTTAAAATGATTAAACCACATTTTGGTGAAGGTGTGAAAAACCCTAGACATTTGAAGAGTGATCCCAAATTCAAGCTGATTTTTGAGGTGCAAAAGGCTAGAAACTACTCATTTAATCAACATTTGAGCTGTAATTCTTTTAAAAAGTGTTTTACATTATATTTTATTATAAAGTACATTATCCAAAGTATTACATATATGAAATGAGAACATGAAATGAGAGCATGAGGGTACAAGCATAAAACTATCAAATCCAAATTTTCAGTAAAATTAGAATGCAAACATTTGAAGCAACTATGTGAGTAGCAATGTTTAGCTATATTCACTGGTGTATTTGTTAAAAAGTAGTTATTTGTGATGGAAAAAAATGTTAATTTGTCAGATGGTGAATAATTTAAAACCATTTGTTTGTAAATTTAGGAAAGAAAAGCTACCTTTGAGTATCGCCAGTAAAGTTGGAGTCGCCAGTAAAGCTGATGTTGGAGTCCATTCTTGTTCAAGAGATGCTGATGTGGATGATTCAGCAGAGTGGCAGACAGCTCTGTACCCAAAAAGACTATACCTCAAAATCCATGGCATAAATTGTTTTAATACTTCTGCTCATATTCTCCCCTCCCCAAACCAAGGTGCTGCAAGGTGGGCTCATGTTATATATATTTAAATTTGACAGATATGGTTAGTTGCTTCCTGAAAATGCTTTTGAAATCATAATACAAAAAACCACAACATCTGCACATACGGAACCGCAAGTCCGTATGTGCAAGCTTTAGAAACATGGTGATTTGACCAAACCTGCAGATGCAAACAAGCAAACATGACCAAGAAGAAGTGGTAGTACTGAAACAGTCTCTGGTGCAGTCTCTATCAAGAGTTTTTTGAAAACGCCTTAGTCTGTAGGAAGTTCATTATGTTCTCTCGGTAGGTATTGCATTTCACATACTTTCACCTACTTAACATGCACAGAACCACAGTCACAAACACATGACCATTTTCCATGACCATGTTTCTGCTCATTCTGTACATAAGATATATTTAAGTGCAATATTTATCGAACCCCTATAAATAAGACTATATTCATTCTATTTATTCTACTCTACCTCCAGATAACTGCAATAATCCACACCGCTGCTGCTACGACCTTTCTGTTTTATACCGTTTATACTGTGTATCCTTTTCAGTTTTTTTACTCTTGCTATATATGGAAGCTGAGCAAAAACATTTAATTGCATAAGATATCACTGCTGTTTTTTTATGTGATGATGGATAAAGAAAGTCTAAGTCTTAATCTTATTCCAAACCTAATTCTGCAACCAACTCTTGGCCCTCAAAACCTAAACATGAATACAGATGTAACCAAGAAGGCTGAAGAACATTTACAAACTGAAACACAGAAACCACTAAAAAATTAAAGCTGTAAGCAGTGTTGGTCGGGCCCTCGCATCTATGGCCAACAAGGTGCCACTTGGTCAATATCACTATAAATAAAGTATCTTTGGTGTTCCCATTAAAGTCACCAATTCATCATTGACATAGAAAAAACATATCCTGATGTTCTGGTATAAATGACCAAACATTTACACACATGAGTGCGATGACAAGTCTCTTGACATGGATTTCCACCAGTTTCTTTCGGTGTACATAATTTTGACATGTCCCTCATGCTGCTCCGCTAACTTCAGTGAAGAGTGGTTAAAGGACAAAACATTAACATAATTGTTATATTTCCCAAGTTTCCTTTGATAAAACTAGTAACTTTGATCAACTATATTCAATTTTTGTGATAATTCTAAAAAATTTGTCAGTTTTCCTAAAACTGCATTCCACTTTGTCGTTATGGGGTACTGACCATTTAACAGATCGACTGGTGTAATTAGTAACACCATCAACACCATTTTGTCTTTCTTAACTGGAAATTGGGTCAACTGCTGCAAATACATCAAATTCCATCCTTATACTTCCTCATTTTCATCATATGGTGTTTGTAGTTGTGTTGGTTCAAGCTTAATGTGTCCAGACTCTCATTTATTAATATTTTTAAAATAATCAGAAATTCAAAATATATTTGATAAACAGTATACAATCACCTTCAACAATGAAGCTCTTTGTTACCAAGACCCACCATGTGTTCATTAAAAGCTAGAAGTAGCCATAAATGTCCACCCCGTCATCAATGTTTCCAAGATGGGTTGAAGTATAAGTTTGTAGATTATTACAATAACGATGATAAACCATATTTATATAGCATTTTTACATACAGTGTTACAAAGTGCTTAACACAGTACCAGAGATCTGAAGCCAATAAACAACTTAAAACAGTAGGAGAAGCATTGTAAAAAATAAATTATACAGCCAAAATCACTTCAAAGGAAGTATTATCTATATAATACCCATCCCTACAAGTTACATATTTGCAAAAATTTACACTGGGCAGAGCAGCAAAAGAGAGAACAGACAGAGAGAGAGAAACAGAGAAAGGAGAAACACAATGGCTAAATGGTGCACTACAGGGATGACTATATAAGCAGATGTAGACAGCAGTGGATCATGTTGGGGTCCCCATGCAGCATTGACCTATGGCAGCATATCTACAACAAAGCTATGTTTAAGACAAGCTGCTCTAGTCTTGTCCTGTAGCTGCAACTATGACTACTGGCCCTAACACACTACAGTTTACACTAACTAGAGGCTTTAATAAACACCAACATTTACATTTTTGTTTTAAAAGGTGGAGGTGGTGTCAGCCTCCTTAACCCAAACTGGAATTGGTTCCATAGTAACGGTGCCTGATAGCAAAGGGCCTGTCCTCCAAATCTACATTTGGACAATTTTTGTTGGCATGAGTTGATATGATCAAGGACACATTTGGATGTTTTCGGGTTAAAAATTAATTAAAGATCACCTCCCAAACATGTTGACAGCCTTAGCGAGATGCAAGAATTACAAGAATAACTTGTAATTCTTTATATTCAATATTCAATGTCAATGTCAATGTCAATTTTATTTATAAAGCACATTTAAAAACGACCGAGGTCGACCAAAGTGCTGTACAGCATACAAGAAAATAAAACAATACCAAAAGAAAAACACAGTACACAGTGTAGAAACAATAAAATCACTAACATACTAAAATGATCAATAAAATAGTAATAAAAAAATAGATAATAGAGAATAGACGACAAAGAACAGACACATAAAGTGCACAATCACTTCACACAGATGTGGGGAACTAATTTGTCACACACTAAAAGCCAAAGAAAATAAATAAGTTTTCAAAGAAGACTTAAAAACCACTAGGGTCTGGGCAGATCTAACATTTAGTGGCAAACTATTCCACAACTTAGGGCCGGCCACCGCAAAAGCTCGGTCACCTCTAGTTTTGAGCTTAGATTTCGGGACGTCTAAAAGCAACTGACTTGACGACCTCAGTGCTCTGGCTGGTGTGTGAGAGTGGAGAAGTTCAGTAAGGTATTGGGGAGCCAAGGAGAACACAATCTTTAAGTCCAATCAGTAAGAAACTGTAAAACACAGAAAATCAGGCAGGCATGAAGAGCACACTCACCAGGACTGAATCAAATTGCCCTCTTTTCTTTTATCCCAGGTTTTTAAATACCAGGACATAATCAGCAGAAATGCACAAAGAGTGCATGCAGAAAAATGACACCAGATGCAACTGATTGTAGAACCACGTTTTGCAGCAATAACTTGAAGTAACTGTTTCCTGTTTGATGTCACCATTGTTTCTCATCATTGTGGAATCACAATATTATTTCAGGTGGACCATTGCAACCCCTTGATTTCCTTTCATTTTCAGCTACTGTATCTGGTGGTGTGTTTGGAATCATTGTCCTTTTGTATGGATCGGTTTATGCCAAACTCAAACTCACTGAGTCTGAGGCTTCCAGGTCTTGTGGTTGCAAAAGAAAGTCCAAACTAATATACGTCCATCATTGTAGACTGTTTAACAATTGGTATGAGGTAATTGTACTAATATGACGTGTTTCAGTGTCATCAATGTGGTGCTCTGCACTATAACCAAACATCAGTATGCATCAATTTTCTGTCTAAACTGTCAAGAAGATTAACAATCAGTATTCATACAAAAGTGAGGGCTGCCTAGGCTCAATTTGTATGTTAAGTAACAGAACATTGAAGAAGTTAACCAAGACTAAAAGTAAGGTGGAGTAAGTTTAAACTATGAGAGGCCGTTTAGGAAATAATTCATATTTGCTCTCATATGTTACATCATACTCTCTTACAAACACTAGTATAGTCACGCACACATACTATCATACTCTCACACATATACTAGTATAGTCACACACACACACACACACACACACACACACACACACACACACACACACACACACACACACACACACACACACACACACACACACACACACACACACACACACACACACTATCATACTCCCTCACAAACATTAGTATACTCACACACACTTACTACTATAGTCACACACACATACTATCATACTCTCTCACGTATACTAGTATAGTCACACACACATACTATCATACTCTCTCACGTATACTAGTATAGTCACACACACACATACTATCATACTCTCTCACATACACTAGTATAGTAACACACACATACTATCATACTCTCTCACGTATACTAGTATAGTCACACACACTTACTATCATAGTCTCTCACATATACTAGTATAGTCACACACACTTACTACTATAGTCACACACACTTACTATCATAGTCTCTCACATATAATAATAATAATAATAATACATTGTATTTATATAGCGCTTTTCAGGGCACTCAAAGACGCTTTACATTAAAACAAAACACATAATACAAATTACAATTACACAGGACAGTACATAAGGACACAACATGAGACAGGACATTAATCACACATTAAAAGCAGTTCTGTAAAGGTGAGTTTTGAGATGGGATTTGAAAGCTGGGAGGTCTGTACAGTCACGGATGTTTTTGGGGAGGGAGTTCCAGAGGGTGGGAGCAGCGATGGAGAAGGCCCTGTCGCCCCAGGTCCGGTGCTTGGTTCTGACAGGAAGGGACAGGAGGTTGGCGTCAGAGGAGCGGAGGCTGCGGGAGGGAGTGTAGCGGTGGAGCAGGTCGGTGAGGTAGCACGGGGCCTGGTTGTGGAGAGCTTATACTAGTTTATATATATACTAGTATAGTCACACACACACATACTATCATACTCTCTCACATACACTAGTATAGTCACACACACATACTATCATACTCTCACACATACACTAGTATAGTCACACACATGTTGGGCGTCGCCCATGTGAACTCTGAACTTATAAAATGTATGAACACTTTGTGAATGTGTATATTCAACTTTGAAACGGCTCAGCTGAAAATCGGCTGTAATGTGCCTCCAAAAATGGCCGACCTGAACTACAACCCCCAGCATGCCTTGCGTGGGGGGGGTGGCGCCTACAAGCGGCGCGCATCCAATCGCAATGAGGCACCGATGACGTCACCGCAGCGCGCGTAGGATCAAAACGCAGCGCTGCGCGTTCATCTCTCTCTTTTCTCCTTCATCAACCAGTGGGTCAGTTCGTCCACCTTTGGCTCCGGGCCAAAGGGACCACGCCTCCCCCCCCCCCCCAAAAGGGGGGGATGTGCGGCGTGGTCTGGCCGGAGGATCAGCGAGGACCCGCGGCGCAGACAGCGCCGGCTGCATCTCTTTCCTTCTCCGCTTCATCTCATCGGCACTGGATCTTGGCTCCAGGCCAAGATCTCCTTTTCTCCCCCGGCTGGGGGGAGGGGTAAGGTCCGCATCGGACCGGGCCCGCTCCGTTGGACCCGTGGTTGAAGCGGCGGTCCCCCGGGGAGGCTCCGGCTTCCACTAACTCTGTCCTCTAAGTTCACAGATCCAAGCTTCCGACGCCCACGCGCTCCCGGCGACCAGATCGGGACACAGCTGCGACTGAACGCTCAGACTGAAACCCCCCTCCCCGCTCCGAGCCCCTGTCAGCTGACGGCGCAGGGATCGGGGACGGACGGCCAGCGTCTCGCCGGCGTGAGCTCTCCCGGGGCCCGGACGGCCGCGCGTCGGCGACCGGCGCAGAGAGGGAAGCACGGCAGGAGAGACCGGTCCCCCGCCGCGCCTAGGAATGCGTGTGAGCCTCCGTTTTGGTCCGGAACCACGGCCCGGCACGAGGCGGCCCCGCCGCTGTCTAATCCGTTTCAGGGGAAGGGACGGCCCAGTCGACAAAACCCGCAGGCACCCGATACGGATCCCAGAGGAAACGTGAGCCCGGGAACGGCAGATCAGTAGGACTAAGAACGGTTCAGAACTGTGTGAAGTCGGGATCTCTGTTTATCAGTAACTTAAGAACGTTTTCAGAGCTAAATCTGTGTTCAGAGCTGAGATTACATCAGCATCAATATCAGGACTGTTTTCATTAATTTGTAGTCACTACTTTCTGCTAGTCATTCATGTTTTAAAGCGCTGTTTTCTGCCGTAGTCACGTTTAAAACACCGGGAGTAACATCCGGTCTAGATTTGCACGTGGCTTAAAGAGGGTTCCGCCATCTTTAAAATACCACAGGAGCCCCGGCTTCTTTAAACACTGCAGCCACGTTTGAACTGTAGATGTTCGTTCTGTATCATCTTTATTATTGCTTTGATTTCTTTTTTCCATTCCATGCATTTAACTTTCATGTCATATTTTTCTATTGATGTTTTTCTAGTTAATTAATTGTTTTATAATACTTACGTTCTGCCATCGGGATTTATTGGGTATCCATTTACATTTCTTTTTTTCTTTGTAATTTACATTACATCTTTGATACCCGTATGTAAATAAATTCTGATTGATTTTTAATGAGTGGTTGTTGTTATTTCATGCAAGATTTGGTCACAAATTGATTTGTTTAAGCAGAGCCTAGTGTTCGGATATCACGCCTTCATTGTTATTCTGTAAGATATAGTAAGATTTGCTGTTCTGCAGGATAATTCAAATCATATTGAGACTGATTTTCTGCTGTTAAAAGTTATCATTTCTCTGCTTAAGGAACAGAGTGGTGCCCCGAGGATTTTATTTATCATATTGATCATTCAATTTGATAAATAGTCAACTTTATTAATTATTAATAATTATTAATAAAATTATTAATAAGCCTTCGATAACTGGACAGCCAAGCTACCCGAGTTGCACAACACACACTTACTACTATAGTCACACACACTTACTACTATAGTCACACACACATACTATCATACTCTCACACATACACTAGTATAGTCACACACACTTACTACTATAGTCACACACATGTACTATCATTCTCTCACACATATACTAGTATAGTCACACACACTTACTACTATAGTCACACACACTTACTACTAGAGTAAGACACACATACTATCATACTCTCTCACATACACTAGTATAGTCACACACACTTAATACTATAATCACACACACTTACTATCATACTCTCTCACATACAGTATTATACTCAAAATGACTAAAACAGGAAGTTTGTTTGTTTAAACAGGAAATAAGCTACTATAAGCTCATTCCTTGATTGGTGTGCAGCCCTGGGACCTTACTGCTAGCTAAATAAGCTGTGTGGGAAGACTGAAATCAAGAAGGCAACTTTATAATTTTGTAAGTAGTTGCAAACATGATTTTTCCACTAATTTACCTTCTTTTCCAAAGCAACTTTTTGTTAGCAGTACATGGTAATGAGGAGAGTATTAGGACTTTTTTCACTAATGCAATGAGGTGCCTTCAGCACATTGCAAGGGAAACTGACAGAGGTGGATATGACAGCATGATTTTGGATCGGTTATTCTTTGAGCTTAATGGATATGCACGGACAATTTTGTTATTAACCAGCAGTTTGACAGAGGTGTCGATCAAGAAAGCTTTGTAACACTGGAGGCCCTAGATTCATGTTTTTGTTCCATCACAAATTCATTTCAAAACTCAAGATCACTGCAAATGAGCCAAAGGGAAATGTTGACTTCAAGAGACCCACCAACAATAATAACTGGCCGCCCTGGTCGCCCACAGTACAAAATTCTACCTGAACAAATTACGTATTGTTTATCCCTGGGAATGAGCTGGCAAAGAATAGCTTTATGCTTTGGTATCAGTAGGAGGACATTGTACAGCCACAGACAAAATCTTCAAATTGGATCACTGGCCTACACAACAATAGTCACACACACCGCTGACGTCTTGGGTGATATAGTCCGTGACATTCTTCAAACAACCCCAAATGCTGGAGAAAGATATATACATGGAAGCTTTAGATCACAGAACATCCGTATACAGCGGTGGCGTCTAAGACATTGCCTGCAAGAACTTGATCCTATAGGACGGGCCCTTCGTTGCCGGCGGGCAATTCAGCGAAGAATATATAATGTTCAAACTCGCAATCAATTATGGTGAGTATTTTGGTTGTTACTCAAAACATTTTATTTATTACTCAGCACTTGTTACTAATTTCTAACTTCTTCTGAACTTCTTAGTTTCCCATTACTGCTTAAATTCTTGCAAATACTCAATCCTAACTGTTTGTCCAGTAAATGAACCATTAGAGGATATTAATAAACTTTGTCATATTGAAAAGTGTGTCATTATTTCAAGCTTGCTTACTGCAGGTCAACATGCAGCCTAGTGTAGGTAGGCCTAATTTTTTCTTTTTTATTTCTGTCTATAGAAATGTCTGTTTTTAGACTGTGCCCATTCCTCGCTTTATACTTGATTACCGTATTTTCTGGACTATGCACCTGCATATAAACCGCATCCGCTCTATTTAAAAAAAAATGATATACAAGCTGCACCTGCATACAAGCCACATTCACTCTATTTTAAAAAAAATAATTAAAAAAAGATATACAAGCCGCACCTGTATATAAGCCGCATCCACTCTATTTAAAAAAATATATGCAAGCCGCAGATATTAATGTTGTTAGATTAGATATTTACAACATGTACAGAACGATTTTGAACTGTAAATGATGTACATGTTTGTACCTGAATAGATCCTTTCCTAACGGTGTCTTTTAACACGGCAGCAACTTTGCTGATTCAAACGGGACAGAACCAAGAGAAAATAACCAGTATTTATTTATCTATTTATCTGTTTGACATCTGCTTCTACCTACTTCTATCTGTTAAAGAAGAAGTAGTGTATTCTTCTTTGCATTTATTTTGTCTTAGTTTTGATTCTAATTCCGGTTGGAGCGCCCCGAGCGGTGGAAGAAAAATCCACAGAATAGATTTGTATAAGCCGCATGGTTCAAAACCTATGAAAAAAATAGCGGCCTATAGTTCAGAAAATACGGTACTTACTTTTTATCTGGGACCTGGGTACTTGACTTACAGACAGGGAGCAACAACCATGTCTGACCTCTGTGGTTAAACTGCTCACAGACACCAACTTTCATGGAAAATGAAGGCATATTGGATTCAACAGATGAACAACACCGGTTTTGTCTATATCTACTTGCCAAGAGTTTAAAGGGCAGCTGCAGAGTTCCGAAATCAGTGGAACAACCATGGATTGTCTACAGAGGGAGGACAGACACCTCTACAACTGTGGCATAGAGGTGTTCTCCAGTCTGCTGGAGCTGGTGCTACTCGCGACATTTTTGATAGACATGATGCCTTTGGAATTAATGAAGACAACCCTCCTGAGTTAGAGACTGAGAACAATGTTGTTATTCTGGAAAATAACTTCACTGTGAATGCAGCAGTTATGGACAGGATTCAACATACAATAAATCCATTGAGTGATGATGGTAATCATGGTATCAGTTTATTTTTAGGCCTGCTACATTTTCTTAGTCAACATTAACAAGGCAACATAACACTTGTTGTAGTTTGTGAACAAAAGTTTACTGTATCACCCTGTGGCGAGCTCTTGTGTTTTATTAAATATGACTGATTGACGTATATGACCTCATGTTTGTGTTATATTTTATTTATTTATTTTTTATTTTTTTAAATAGAGCGGATGCGGTTTATATGCAGGTGCATAGTCCAGAAAATACGGTAATCAAGTATAAAGCGAGGAACGGGCACAGTCTAAAAACAGACATTTCTATAGACAGAAATAAAAAAAAAATTAGGCCTACCTACATTAGGCTGCATGTTGACCTGCAGTAAGCAAGCTTGAAATAATGACACACTTTTCAATATGACAAAGTTTATTAATATCCTCTAATGGTTCATTTACTGGACAAACAGTTAGGATTGGGTATTTGCAAGAATTTAAGGAGTAATGGGAAACTAAGAAGTTCAGAAGAAGTTAGAAATTAGTAACAAGTACTGAGTAATAAATAAAATGTTTTGAGTAACAACCAAAATACTCACCATAATTGATTGCGAGTTTGAACATTATATATTCTTCGCTGAATTGCACGGCGGCAACAAAGGGCCTGTCCTATAGGATCAAGTTCTTGCAGGCAATGACTTAGATGCCACCGCTGTATACGGATGTTCTGTGATCTAAAGCTTCCATGTATATATCTTTCTCCAGCATTTGGGGTTGTTTGAAGAATGTCACGGACTATATATCATATTTGCAACTACTTACAAAATGATAAAGTTGCCTTCTTGATTTCAGTCCTCCCACACAGCTTATTTAGCTAGCAGTAAGGTCCCAGAGCTGCACACCAATCAAGGAATGAGCTTATAGTAGCCTATTTCCTGTTTAAACAAACTAACTTCCTGTCAAAAAAGGGAGTCCAAGGCACTCTTCTAGTGGAAAAATATTAAAAAGCCTTTATTGAAACATGGCTAATAAGTATAAAAACATGGGAGCAGAGACCCACGCGTTTCGGCGCAAGCCTTCTTCAGGGTACTGCTCAAACAGGAATTCCTAATGATATACACCTGCCCTGCACAGGTAGGAAGTCACATGAACCATTTCCCAGGTCAACATTACATGCAAGGGCCACTAGGTGGCCACGCAGGTGTCAAAAGCCAGTGAATGGCCAGGTAGAGAGAAGAAAAATAAAATAAAAAATAGATGCAAGAGCCACTAGATGGCCATACAGGTGTCACAAGCCAGTGAATGGCCAGGTAGAGGGAAAAAAAAAAAAAACATACAAACAAAAGAAGATACATAAAGAGACAGTAAGTGGCAGCAGGCTTAGATAAGGACAGCTACCAATACTAGAAAACCACTTATAAACTGAGAAGTCATTACAAATAAGGACTAAAATCAATTTCTTCATTTAATCCTGGGTATGTCGTGGCCTGCAAAGTGTATATGTAGAAAGTTTCCCTTTGTAGTAATAATTTTAGCCTGTCACCACCCCTAATATTCTTTTTGATAGTTTCTAGACCTTCAACCATTAACCCATCTGGATTGCTATTGTGTGCTGTGTGAAAATGTTTAGCCATAGGATAATCCAAGTTAACCTTCCTAATGGCATTTTTATGCTCGGAGACTCTGTCTTTTAGACGCCTTTTTGTACGGCCTATATAACGGCCTGTTCACTGCAAAGAGATTACTGCCGTCATGCCAAAACAGTCAAACCAGCTGCTTCAACAATGTTGTGCCGCTTTGTTGTCAAAATTATGATAATTGCTGTTATACGATGTTTTCAAAATATAGCATTATAATATAGCTAATATAGCTATGTGTTATGCAAAATTATTCGAACATGAATAAACCAAAGATGAATAATCATGATGAACACCCGTTCATCGTGTTTTTATTCACATTGAAATAATTTCGCATAACACAGTTTTTATTTTGAAAACAACGTGCAACAGCGGTTATCGTAATTTCCACAGCAAAGCGGCACAAAACTTTCAGAGGGCTGGCTTGACAGTCGTTTGAGCACCTAAGGGACACAAGCGCTCAAAATAAAGACAAGAAAAAACAGATATGATTAACAATACATGCACCTGCAACAGCGTGCAAGGGAATAGACAAACAAGCAGAAAAGTGTGGAAAGAGTGTGGAGAGCCTAAATACAAAAAGGGGTGGGGATTGGAGTAACAACTCTGCAGAGATGCAATGAACAGATGCAGGTAAACAGCAACAGCTGAGCACGGAGAGGAAGGCTTGAAACAAGGGCGGAGGTGAGCAACCGTGTTAAACACAACATATTCAAACTCAACCAAATCAGCTGAAACCTGTGACAGCTGAAAGTGCAGGAGCAGCCAGTCTTGGAGAAACGGATGCTCCTTTAAAAAGTCCAGAGCAATAGTTTTTTTTTTTTTTTTTTTTTTTTCTATTTTTTTTTTTTTTTTTTTTACCTTGTCTGCACACATATTATTGATTGATACCATGACGGTAGAAACCAAAAGTGTATATATGTGCATTATTACTATATGTAATATATACATATATATACGCACACATATGCGTACACATACATAAATATACACATACAAACCCAGTGTTTTTTTTATTTTTTTTATTTATTTTTTTTTTGGGGGGGGGAGGGGGTGGGGGGGGGTGACGACATCCACTGCCAATCCAGGAAGCAGGAACACACGGAGACACATGTCAAGCACTGGAAATCTGCAACAAAAAACCACAAACAAAGCACGAAACCGGCACGGAGCCAACCAAAACACGAACAGCAATCGACCTAAATCTTGAGATCTGATCGCAGTCTGAGCTAAGCTATCGCTACCGCTACCTAAACCCAAAAACTAGAGAGCCAGCATGCAGGTGAACAAGCCAGTGTGTATGTCTATGTGTGTGTGTGTGTATGTATATGATCATGCGTGTGTGTGTGTGTGTGTGTGTGTGTGTGTGTGCATGTGACTAAATGACTATATGTGTGTATGTGTGTGTATGTGTGTGTGTGTGTGTGTGTGTGTGTGTGTGTGTGTGTGTGTGTGTGTGTGTGTGTAATAAACCAAACAAAGCTCCACCTGAAGTGTATCTATAGTGGGGGAGGGGGGGGAGCAACCCCGCCACCCGCGAGACCAGAGGCCGACAAGGAAGAGCCCGGAACCCAGGCCCCCGGCAAACCCCACAGAGGGGAGAAGTAGGAGGGAGGCAACCCACCGCCTGCGAGGCCCCCCCCCCACCCGGCGGCGGCCGAGGGGGCCCGCGGGCGGGGCCCCCACGGCGTGGAAAGAAGCAGCCAGGGATCCCGCGGCGGCGGACCGCGACCCAGGCAATCCCCGGCCACCCGGTCCGGGCCGGACACGCGGCCAGGAGGCCCTCCCCCTTCAGGCCAACGACCCCCACCCGGCAGGGGGCCAGCCTGCCCGGGGAGACAGAGCCGCCCCGGCCGCCGACGCGGGCAGGCGCACCCGTCCCCCACGAAAGTGGCCCTCCAAGACCAGAGGGGCGCCCCGCCGTAGAGGCAGCGGGGGGGACCGGAGACGGGCCCGGAGAGAGGGAACCCCCCAACAAGGCGACACCCGCGCAGGCCCGACAACAGAGGGCCCCAGACCCAGGCATCCCATTCATTCATCCATTCACCTATCCGATACCTATACTAATAATAATATAATATACTATACATAATAATAATAATAATAATAATAATAATAATAATAATAATAATAATAACCATCTTTGTATAATATAATATTGATAAATTATTAAGTTTTTGATGTCCTGCCAATGGAGGCTCAAATCCTCCATGGCAGGACCCTTCCATACCGCATTCTCACCGACACAGACATACAATCACGCACCGTTTCCCCCTCCCCGGGGGGGTCCAGCACCGCCAGAAGGCACCCCAGGCTGCACGGCGGGCCCCGCCAGGCCCGGGTAACCCGACCCACCTGTCCGAGGCCCAGGCCGGTGAGGGAACGCGGGTGATGTGGGACCCCCTCCCGCGCCTTGTGTTGAGTGCATGTGATTAATGCCATAAAAACAGGGAGGAGGGAGGGCCAAGTATCGATTGACACGACCCCCCCCCCCCTCCCGAACTACGTGTCCTTGTCAAGTGTATTTATAAAGTGTTGAATGTGCAGTGTCTAATTTGCTGTTAAAACCGTGAGGCGGGGAGTGCCGGGCCACGCGGGACAGTGCCCCCCACGACCCGGACCCCCCGCCTTTCGCCTATGTGCGTATGAATCGTGTAGGGGGGGCAAGAGGGGGAGCGGAGGCCGAAGCCAGGAGGCAGGACCAGCAAAGCCGGCCCTGATAAGACACCCGCGTCCCCCCACCGGCCATCCAGTAGACGGGGGCCGGCCCCCCAAGCCGGGCCAGGGCCCCACCGTACCTCCACGGGCGCCCCCGGAGCCGCCGGAGCCCCCAGACGGAGGGGGAAACGGTCCAACATCCTCCCATTCATACTGACAACATAAGACATAGATACCTGGGAATGGCGCCACCCCGCCGCCGCGCCCGCCCGTGCACCCCCCGGTCAGGGGAGGCCCGATCTCCGGACCCGGCCCCACCCCCCCCCGAGGCCACCCCGGCGGACACCCCAAGGGTCACGGAGTCCCCACATCCGCAGGGGCACTTGGCCCCCGCCCAGCGACGGAGGACCAAGGCAGCAATGCCCCCCCAGCGCAGACAGCCACCCCCCACCCAGGCAGGACCGGGCCCTCCGGGTGGGACCCCCACGTCCACGGCCCAGCCCCCCCCAGGAGGCCCGGAGACGCCCAAGCCACCGCCCCCCGCCCGAGCCCTCCCCAGCCACCCCCCCCACCGCCATGAGGTACCCCCCCCCACAGGCCCCCAAGGCCCCCACCGGCCAGGGACAGGACCCCGCGGCCCCACCCACCGCCCCCCAGGGGCCACCAGAGGCCCGCGCCCCAGACCCCCCAAGCCGACCCCCAACCCCAAGGGCTACGAGATCACCCCCCCCCGCCCCCACTAGGTAACGAGGCCAATAATCGGGGACCACAGAGAGTGCAATTCAGCCGAGTGTTGTTCAGTGGAGGCAGACATTATCTCACTACTAATATGATCTGATAAAAGATTCCTAAAATGGTTAATACATAAACTGGATTTTTGTTTCCAATTTACTAGAATGGTTTTCTTTGCGATACATAAGGCAGTGAGAACCCGGTGTGTCCAATTAGGATCTATTTGAGTGTCCCACCTAATATACACACCGTGGGGCACACTGGGATTCTGTGGTCCAGAGCAATAGTTGATCATTTGTCCGCATCTGTTTCAAACACACTCCTGATTTTTGCCATCTCTCAGCTCCAGTCCTAAACATCAGAGCTTAGCTTAACCCAAAACACTTAATTATAAATGAAGGTGTAAGAATTGCAAGGGGTGTAGGCCAATTGCTTTTTTCTAGGCTTTTTCACTAAATTTCACAACTATACTACCTTCACACAAAGTTTCTGTGCATTTTCATTCATTCTTTTAGCATCAATAATCCAGTGCAACACAATGACAGTAAGACTTTTTTTTTCTTCCATGTTTTGAATTTTACAGTTAGATATCAGCAGCTTACTGGAAACAGTCAGCTTTGTAAAATGGTACACTCAAAAATGGCTCATATTGCTATGTAGGCAGGCAAAACTGAAATGTCATGTCCCTTTTGTTTTTCACATAGTCATTGTCTTCGTATTAGTAATACTTCTGTCCCTTTGCATCTGGCGGTAGTTTTTTGAGTGAAATTGCCCATAACCAATGATGGGCCATCAAGTCCTGACAAAGCACACATATGTGATCAAACAGAGACATCTTGTTGTGGCTGCCGGACCTGCCCCTCTCCACCCCCTCAGTGGAGAAAAGCACGGTGGAGGGAACTCCGCTGTTCTCTCACTATGAACCCAGCCAGCCGTCCTCTGACTCTGCTGATGAAGCAGATCACGCTCACAAATGTTCAAATGTGGTCTCATTACGCCTCTTCCTCAATCAGATGGTCGGGTTCTGTGATCTACATTAGAAAGCTTAAAAAAAAGTGTTAGCAAGAGCTTATGTATGACATCTTTAAATGAACCTTTTTTTTTCTGTCAGCTGTGGCCTGGTTTTCTTGTATTATTTCCGGTTCCTGTTTCATTACTCCCAATGAGCAAACACCACAAACATCCAGTGTCATTAATTCTTCACTCAAATTTTATGGAAAATTAGGAAAATTAAAATAAAAAATAATGAGTTTGACCTGACACCTGCAATGCAAAGAGAAGAATTATCAATGAAAAATTCAGTCACTGATCCTTGCTATCTGTTAGACTGAACCAGCCATGGTGTTAACCGCTCGTGAGTTTTCACCTTTCCTTGTTGAGTTGCTCTCCATAGTTCACGCTGTACAAGCAGTTTATCAACTTCAATGAGAAATTAGGGTATTTTGCTTCCATTGACAAGTTATGCATGAGGAAATTTCTGTCTCTCTCTATTGACTTTTTAAGTATTATCAAAATAAAGATAAGTGCAGGAATGGAACTGTTCATCAGAGACCACAGATCTGCAAGACTCAAATCGGTAGTGCTCTCTGGTTACCACACAGAGAAAAACAATACAGTGGCGAGGCAGATGAGAACGTACAAAGGACCAGGAAGAAAAAAGTCTTTTACACGTGTAATTTTATTGAAAACTTCATATGATTTATAAAGGCAGGCACTCTGCTTCAAATAAGAAAGCGAAAGAAAAAACATATTTTAACAAACAAGCAAACAATGACTTAAAAGAAATGCCATGACAGGAAATAAAAATGCTGAATGTTGCTTGGCTGCAGAGTTCTTTGGTAAATGCAGAACCTTTTGGAGGGTTTATGGAGACCATTAGACATGTTTGAAGAGTAGTACTCCTGACATATGTGCATATGTGTCTAAATCTGAATAATTTTAACCCATAAAATGACTCCTTTAAAAAAAATAATCTTAAATAATTATAGCTTGTTTCTTTTTACCTTTGGGCATCAGTACACTTTGCCTTTATGCGATGGCAACAAACAGGAAACGCAGGCTGTGAAGGGGGATGTTGTGGCTATGAAGAACACGTAAATGCATCTCGCCTGCCAGACATCTCTGAAGAAGCTGATTTCAGTGCAAACATGAATGATGTCACATTAATGCACATATTCACTCTCAGCAGGAGATCTGGGTCGTGGCTGCTAAAGGTTAACCATCTTCTGTATCTGTCTTTGATCTGCCTACTTTATCAAATGCAAAATGTTAAATACCACGTAAAACATTCAATATCAATGGTTGCTATCTGAGTCAGGCGGTTAACCTGCAAAATAATTGCATTTCTCAAGAAACACTCAGATGAAAATCTTTTCTTTCACTCTACCTTAATGTATATTTTCAAATGATGTGCTTTACTTGGGTTGTTGCCATCATTATCAGAAAAAAACAAATAGAGCAGGAACAGTACCTTGCTCAGAGGTTTGCAGTCTGCAAAGGTTAAACAATGCTGCATGCTTCCTCTCTCAGGTGTGGTTTTCATCGAGTTGAGGTGAGGTGCAAATGTTCAGCTAGAGATGCTTTTATACTTACTAAATGCACACTGCCTGTTGCATCAGAGGTGTATTATGTAACACAACGATACGTGCAACATGAATGATCATCTAGACCATATTCAAGTTGATTATTTGTTTTTAAAAAAGATTTCCTGAACTAAATAGGTTCATGTTAATAATTTGAACCTTTGCAGCCAGTTCAGGCGGAAGATTGAATGTGGCTTGATAGGTGACAGTTTCACACTTAGTTAACGGCACAATGTGAAGAAAAATATCAATTTTAAAGCTGGACTCATCATCATAGATGCAATCATGAAAGCCATACAGAATTTCAATTGAGTTTTACCATATATGCAGGATAGTCCTATACAGTTTTATATTATGTTAAATATAGAAGTTACAAAAGTATAAATATATATGTTATTTATTTTTTGCTAAAGAAAATAAGGTAAATGGTATAGACATTGAATACATCATATCCATGCGGAACATTTCAGTTTACTTAGGCCCCGTTTACACATAGCCGGGTATTTACAAAAACGGATATTTCCCCCTCTACGTTTTGAAAAATTCCATCGTTTACACGAGATCGTTTTCAAAATCTCTTCGTTTACATGAATCCGCATAATTACGCTGTTAACGTCATGCCAGCCAATCAGAATCCTGGAAAAAACATCAACAAATGACACGTGTAACTTTCAGTTAAGGCTGATTTATGGTTCCGCGTTACACCAACACCGTACGGCGCGCATCGCCGCGTACCCTACGGCGTAGGCTCTGCGTCGATTTAACGCGGGACCATAATTCAGGCTTTACTTCCAAGACGTAACGAGAGTCTTTCGTTTGGAGTGACAGAGAAGTGGAGTTACTTTTAAGTGTGACTTTAGAATATAAAACAGGTAAAATACAAGAAAATATTGACGGTGGCCAAACTAATTGTAAACACAGGTCGCACACATGACGCTGGTGAGGTTTCTGTTGCATAATGTGACGTTCTGAAGCCTAAATCTCCGTTTTCCTCTGTTTAGAAGCAAACGTGAAAACAGAGTTTTTGAAAATCTCCACTTTGGCCGGAGTTTTCAGAAATGATCGTTTTTGGTGACTTTGAGCTTCGTTTTCGTGTAAACGAACGGCCAAAACGCATGAAAACGCCTCCGTTTTTGCTCCGTGTAAACGGGGCCTTAATCACTAAGAAGTGAAGCCTGACCTAATGAAAGCGGCACAATGATGTACATAAAAGTAAAACACATAACTGCACGTTCAAAAGTTCCAGTTTAGAGACCAATGCTCCTCTCATCCACACTGGTAGTTTGTGAGTAAACTGAGGTGATTCTGTCTTGTGGAAGGTACAGCTTGATGACCCGACACAGCATGCAGGGAGTTCTGTTAATCAGCTTCAGCAAGTGCCTCCGGAATTTTTCCCCAACGAACACATACAGGATGGGGTTAAGGCAGCTGTGAGAGTAGGCAATGGCTTCAGTGACTTGTAAAGCCAGTTTGATGGCTTTGCTGTTTTCACATTCTTCGATGACATGAAGTAGCTCCAGCGCTTTCATTAATGATGCCATGTTGTAAGGGACCCAGCAGCAGAAGAAAACCATCACCACTGCGACGACGATGCGAATGGCCTGTTTCTTGGATGAGTGGCTGGACATCAGCCTCCAGATGATCTGCGAGTAGCAGAAACTCATGATGAACAGTGGGATAAACAAGCCCAAAATGTTCATTTTAAAAAGGCCAAATAGCCTCCAGAAGTGAGACTTGGAATATGATGTTTCGGGATATTCAGCGTAGCAGTAGTCAGACTTGTTAACATTTGTTTGCTGCTGTTTTAGGAAGATCAGATCAGGAAAAGATGCCAAAAATCCAGCTACCCACGTCACAGCAGCCGCAATCATTCCAAACGACCGTGTCCGTGCCTTCCTGGCGTAAACGGCGTGTACGATAGCCAAATAGCGATCGATGCTCATCAGACAAATGAAGAAGATCCCGCAGTAAAAGGCAACTTGGTAGGTGCCCAGCACCATCTTGCACATTGTATCCCCAAAGTGCCACTGATCCTTCCCTTCCTGATGAGCCAGGAAGGGAAGGGGACACACCAAGAGCAGGTCAGCAATGGCAAGGTTTAACAGGCACACGTCGGTCATGCTGCGGAGTCGCACGCCACAAGTAATGACCCAGATGACCAAAGAGTTACCCAGAAGACCCAGGATGAAGAATATGACATAGAGAGGTGGGAGAAAGTGCGCCCCATATTTCTCAGACTGACAAAACCCAAAGTCCCCATTGAGATAGTCTTCATAGTAATCAGAGTACTCAGAGTACATGTAGTCCACAGTGGTGTCATTGATGAAGGCTCCTGTTGTAGGGCTAGAAAGAAGAAAAAGGGTTAGAAGGTTCTCCCTATTTCATTTTTGGTAGAAGATACAAATAATTTACATCCCAAAAATTAAGGAGTGCAATCAATAAAATGTTTCAGTGTACATGAAAAACTACAGGTTTCAATCTGTGCAGCAGCTTATTTCTTTGGAGATTTAAACAGTATTGCAAACAGTTTCCCCAAATTTAGATAAGGGAACTTTTAAGGAATTCCTGTTAATGGTTATTGATCATTATCACTGATGCCTGTACTACTGCCTGACACAAGCATGGTAGTTCATTAAAAAAACACTGTTGTATGTATAACTTTAGAGCCATTTAGTTGTTATGGGCGTTACGCATGAGAAGAACCCGAACTGTCTTCTGCGTTTAGGGATTTCCTGAAGTGAAAGCTGATCTAACTATCAGTTGTTGTCACCAGGACACTTTCTAATGATTCAGTTTGTAAGTGCACCCCTGAAGAGCTCCAAATAAATCTAGTATTCTTTTACCGGAAGACTAGGAGGGGGGTATAATTTGAAAGTTAATTTGATAATAACAATGGATACCATCGCATAAATCTTCATTATAATTTCTAGATATTTTAGTTTTAAGATGATGAGTTCACTGCTTGTTCAAGCAAGAAATTAAATCAATATGTGATTTATAATGCACATATTGAGCTTTACACAGATGTTAGGTTCATTTTTTTTTCCCACGAAGATATTTTGAGGTTTGAAAATATGCTGAGGAGAGTTTTTGCTTTCATCCTTTTTCTAACACTTTTTCTTTTTAGAAGTGCTTATCTTGTGTCTCTGTGTTATACACAAGGCTCATAAAGGGAAGTGAGCATTCTGGTTTTTCTAAAATATGCAGCTGTCTGGGCAGGAAAACAGATTTGCATACCAGACAGTTTTCCACATATTTCTACCCTGCAACAACAGCCCCTCTAGAAATAAAGCTAATATTCAATAAATCTAGTGAAATATGTCTTATTTTAAGCAAACATATCTTTCCTAATGGGGCAAAAACAAACAACAAAAAAAACTTGTTGGCGAGAAATCTTAAATTCGTTTTTGCAATGTACTTCCTCCTTCGGTTTGATGAAGCTTTATAAAATCTGGCTTATAGTTTTGATGAAGTTAGGAGCTTGAATACTGATGTCTTCTTCACAGGCTGCACATCTACATCACAAATATTCAGCCACCATCTGTTTCCGATTGGCCAAAAAAGACTTTGGATGCTTAGCGTCCAGCATAAAAAACAAAACCAGAGAGAAAATCAAACAATAAAGCTGTGGTAATTGGCGGGAAAACAAATCAACCATTGTCATGGTGAGTCCTCCACTCAGACCTGCCTTCAGTGCCTTCCACTCCCCTCTGTCCTGCTCACATCCTGGTCCTGCATTCCTGCCTGCTCTTCGCCCCGGTTGGGAAATAAAGTGAACCAGAATACTCCCACTTTGTGCTCTGTGTGCTGCTTTTGGGTTCTCTGCCGGCCGTAACAATCATACCAAAACAACAACACATGCAAACGTGAATACGTGTGTGTCAGCCGTATGGAGCTTACCCTGAAATACTCAAAGTGAAAATAGTGAAAGTTGGACTCTTCACTGCCATGCTCAGCTGACAGAGAAATGAAAAGTATGACCCACTTTCTGAAGATGGAAATGTAAACACCCCTTAAAGAAATATTCCCGCTACCACTTATTTTGTTGTAGGTCGATGCTCAGTCACAATTTGAAAAAAAAAAAAAACATAGCCAGGCTATCATTGAAGAAAAATCAATAATCCTGGAATCAAGTCCTGATTCTTCTTTGTTGGACGATGGAAAAGATCTATCAAATATGTCAATTCTAGTTTCAGTAATCGCGTATATATCAATACTATTGTATCATGTGGAGTTGTTTCATTCTCTTATTTACTTAACATTGTTCCTTCATGTTTTACCTTAAGATATTTTTGAACACTTTTACCAGTCACAGATGCTATATTTTCTTTACTCCACTTCTGAGCTCATTCAGTTGCACCGTGTTTAATATTTTTAACCCCTCCAGAATAGTAGATAGTTGATGATAAGATATTTAAAATTTTGCCAATGGAATGAAACCATGTCTGAGGTTAAAATGATTAAACCACATTTTGGTGAAGGTGTGAAAAACCCTAGACATTTGAAGAGTGATCCCAAATTCAAGCTGATTTTTGAGGTGCAAAAGGCTAGAAACTACTCATTTAATCAACATTTGAGCTGTAATTCTTTTAAAAAGTGTTTTACATTATATTTTATTATAAAGTACATTATCCAAAGTATTACATATATGAAATGAGAACATGAAATGAGAGCATGAGGGTACAAGCATAAAACTATCAAATCCAAATTTTCAGTAAAATTAGAATGCAAACATTTGAAGCAACTATGTGAGTAGCAATGTTTAGCTATATTCACTGGTGTATTTGTTAAAAAGTAGTTATTTGTGATGGAAAAAAATGTTAATTTGTCAGATGGTGAATAATTTAAAACCATTTGTTTGTAAATTTAGGAAAGAAAAGCTACCTTTGAGTATCGCCAGTAAAGTTGGAGTCGCCAGTAAAGCTGATGTTGGAGTCCATTCTTGTTCAAGAGATGCTGATGTGGATGATTCAGCAGAGTGGCAGACAGCTCTGTACCCAAAAAGACTATACCTCAAAATCCATGGCATAAATTGTTTTAATACTTCTGCTCATATTCTCCCCTCCCCAAACCAAGGTGCTGCAAGGTGGGCTCATGTTATATATATTTAAATTTGACAGATATGGTTAGTTGCTTCCTGAAAATGCTTTTGAAATCATAATACAAAAAACCACAACATCTGCACATACGGAACCGCAAGTCCGTATGTGCAAGCTTTAGAAACATGGTGATTTGACCAAACCTGCAGATGCAAACAAGCAAACATGACCAAGAAGAAGTGGTAGTACTGAAACAGTCTCTGGTGCAGTCTCTATCAAGAGTTTTTTGAAAACGCCTTAGTCTGTAGGAAGTTCATTATGTTCTCTCGGTAGGTATTGCATTTCACATACTTTCACCTACTTAACATGCACAGAACCACAGTCACAAACACATGACCATTTTCCATGACCATGTTTCTGCTCATTCTGTACATAAGATATATTTAAGTGCAATATTTATCGAACCCCTATAAATAAGACTATATTCATTCTATTTATTCTACTCTACCTCCAGATAACTGCAATAATCCACACCGCTGCTGCTACGACCTTTCTGTTTTATACCGTTTATACTGTGTATCCTTTTCAGTTTTTTTACTCTTGCTATATATGGAAGCTGAGCAAAAACATTTAATTGCATAAGATATCACTGCTGTTTTTTTATGTGATGATGGATAAAGAAAGTCTAAGTCTTAATCTTATTCCAAACCTAATTCTGCAACCAACTCTTGGCCCTCAAAACCTAAACATGAATACAGATGTAACCAAGAAGGCTGAAGAACATTTACAAACTGAAACACAGAAACCACTAAAAAATTAAAGCTGTAAGCAGTGTTGGTCGGGCCCTCGCATCTATGGCCAACAAGGTGCCACTTGGTCAATATCACTATAAATAAAGTATCTTTGGTGTTCCCATTAAAGTCACCAATTCATCATTGACATAGAAAAAACATATCCTGATGTTCTGGTATAAATGACCAAACATTTACACACATGAGTGCGATGACAAGTCTCTTGACATGGATTTCCACCAGTTTCTTTCGGTGTACATAATTTTGACATGTCCCTCATGCTGCTCCGCTAACTTCAGTGAAGAGTGGTTAAAGGACAAAACATTAACATAATTGTTATATTTCCCAAGTTTCCTTTGATAAAACTAGTAACTTTGATCAACTATATTCAATTTTTGTGATAATTCTAAAAAATTTGTCAGTTTTCCTAAAACTGCATTCCACTTTGTCGTTATGGGGTACTGACCATTTAACAGATCGACTGGTGTAATTAGTAACACCATCAACACCATTTTGTCTTTCTTAACTGGAAATTGGGTCAACTGCTGCAAATACATCAAATTCCATCCTTATACTTCCTCATTTTCATCATATGGTGTTTGTAGTTGTGTTGGTTCAAGCTTAATGTGTCCAGACTCTCATTTATTAATATTTTTAAAATAATCAGAAATTCAAAATATATTTGATAAACAGTATACAATCACCTTCAACAATGAAGCTCTTTGTTACCAAGACCCACCATGTGTTCATTAAAAGCTAGAAGTAGCCATAAATGTCCACCCCGTCATCAATGTTTCCAAGATGGGTTGAAGTATAAGTTTGTAGATTATTACAATAACGATGATAAACCATATTTATATAGCATTTTTACATACAGTGTTACAAAGTGCTTAACACAGTACCAGAGATCTGAAGCCAATAAACAACTTAAAACAGTAGGAGAAGCATTGTAAAAAATAAATTATACAGCCAAAATCACTTCAAAGGAAGTATTATCTATATAATACCCATCCCTACAAGTTACATATTTGCAAAAATTTACACTGGGCAGAGCAGCAAAAGAGAGAACAGACAGAGAGAGAGAAACAGAGAAAGGAGAAACACAATGGCTAAATGGTGCACTACAGGGATGACTATATAAGCAGATGTAGACAGCAGTGGATCATGTTGGGGTCCCCATGCAGCATTGACCTATGGCAGCATATCTACAACAAAGCTATGTTTAAGACAAGCTGCTCTAGTCTTGTCCTGTAGCTGCAACTATGACTACTGGCCCTAACACACTACAGTTTACACTAACTAGAGGCTTTAATAAACACCAACATTTACATTTTTGTTTTAAAAGGTGGAGGTGGTGTCAGCCTCCTTAACCCAAACTGGAATTGGTTCCATAGTAACGGTGCCTGATAGCAAAGGGCCTGTCCTCCAAATCTACATTTGGACAATTTTTGTTGGCATGAGTTGATATGATCAAGGACACATTTGGATGTTTTCGGGTTAAAAATTAATTAAAGATCACCTCCCAAACATGTTGACAGCCTTAGCGAGATGCAAGAATTACAAGAATAACTTGTAATTCTTTATATTCAATATTCAATGTCAATGTCAATGTCAATTTTATTTATAAAGCACATTTAAAAACGACCGAGGTCGACCAAAGTGCTGTACAGCATACAAGAAAATAAAACAATACCAAAAGAAAAACACAGTACACAGTGTAGAAACAATAAAATCACTAACATACTAAAATGATCAATAAAATAGTAATAAAAAAATAGATAATAGAGAATAGACGACAAAGAACAGACACATAAAGTGCACAATCACTTCACACAGATGTGGGGAACTAATTTGTCACACACTAAAAGCCAAAGAAAATAAATAAGTTTTCAAAGAAGACTTAAAAACCACTAGGGTCTGGGCAGATCTAACATTTAGTGGCAAACTATTCCACAACTTAGGGCCGGCCACCGCAAAAGCTCGGTCACCTCTAGTTTTGAGCTTAGATTTCGGGACGTCTAAAAGCAACTGACTTGACGACCTCAGTGCTCTGGCTGGTGTGTGAGAGTGGAGAAGTTCAGTAAGGTATTGGGGAGCCAAGGAGAACACAATCTTTAAGTCCAATCAGTAAGAAACTGTAAAACACAGAAAATCAGGCAGGCATGAAGAGCACACTCACCAGGACTGAATCAAATTGCCCTCTTTTCTTTTATCCCAGGTTTTTAAATACCAGGACATAATCAGCAGAAATGCACAAAGAGTGCATGCAGAAAAATGACACCAGATGCAACTGATTGTAGAACCACGTTTTGCAGCAATAACTTGAAGTAACTGTTTCCTGTTTGATGTCACCATTGTTTCTCATCATTGTGGAATCACAATATTATTTCAGGTGGACCATTGCAACCCCTTGATTTCCTTTCATTTTCAGCTACTGTATCTGGTGGTGTGTTTGGAATCATTGTCCTTTTGTATGGATCGGTTTATGCCAAACTCAAACTCACTGAGTCTGAGGCTTCCAGGTCTTGTGGTTGCAAAAGAAAGTCCAAACTAATATACGTCCATCATTGTAGACTGTTTAACAATTGGTATGAGGTAATTGTACTAATATGACGTGTTTCAGTGTCATCAATGTGGTGCTCTGCACTATAACCAAACATCAGTATGCATCAATTTTCTGTCTAAACTGTCAAGAAGATTAACAATCAGTATTCATACAAAAGTGAGGGCTGCCTAGGCTCAATTTGTATGTTAAGTAACAGAACATTGAAGAAGTTAACCAAGACTAAAAGTAAGGTGGAGTAAGTTTAAACTATGAGAGGCCGTTTAGGAAATAATTCATATTTGCTCTCATATGTTACATCATACTCTCTTACAAACACTAGTATAGTCACGCACACATACTATCATACTCTCACACATATACTAGTATAGTCACACACACACACACACACACACACACACACACACACACACACACACACACACACACACACACACACACACACACACACACACACACACACACACACACACACACACTATCATACTCCCTCACAAACATTAGTATACTCACACACACTTACTACTATAGTCACACACACATACTATCATACTCTCTCACGTATACTAGTATAGTCACACACACATACTATCATACTCTCTCACGTATACTAGTATAGTCACACACACACATACTATCATACTCTCTCACATACACTAGTATAGTAACACACACATACTATCATACTCTCTCACGTATACTAGTATAGTCACACACACTTACTATCATAGTCTCTCACATATACTAGTATAGTCACACACACTTACTACTATAGTCACACACACTTACTATCATAGTCTCTCACATATAATAATAATAATAATAATACATTGTATTTATATAGCGCTTTTCAGGGCACTCAAAGACGCTTTACATTAAAACAAAACACATAATACAAATTACAATTACACAGGACAGTACATAAGGACACAACATGAGACAGGACATTAATCACACATTAAAAGCAGTTCTGTAAAGGTGAGTTTTGAGATGGGATTTGAAAGCTGGGAGGTCTGTACAGTCACGGATGTTTTTGGGGAGGGAGTTCCAGAGGGTGGGAGCAGCGATGGAGAAGGCCCTGTCGCCCCAGGTCCGGTGCTTGGTTCTGACAGGAAGGGACAGGAGGTTGGCGTCAGAGGAGCGGAGGCTGCGGGAGGGAGTGTAGCGGTGGAGCAGGTCGGTGAGGTAGCACGGGGCCTGGTTGTGGAGAGCTTATACTAGTTTATATATATACTAGTATAGTCACACACACACATACTATCATACTCTCTCACATACACTAGTATAGTCACACACACATACTATCATACTCTCACACATACACTAGTATAGTCACACACATGTTGGGCGTCGCCCATGTGAACTCTGAACTTATAAAATGTATGAACACTTTGTGAATGTGTATATTCAACTTTGAAACGGCTCAGCTGAAAATCGGCTGTAATGTGCCTCCAAAAATGGCCGACCTGAACTACAACCCCCAGCATGCCTTGCGTGGGGGGGGTGGCGCCTACAAGCGGCGCGCATCCAATCGCAATGAGGCACCGATGACGTCACCGCAGCGCGCGTAGGATCAAAACGCAGCGCTGCGCGTTCATCTCTCTCTTTTCTCCTTCATCAACCAGTGGGTCAGTTCGTCCACCTTTGGCTCCGGGCCAAAGGGACCACGCCTCCCCCCCCCCCCCAAAAGGGGGGGATGTGCGGCGTGGTCTGGCCGGAGGATCAGCGAGGACCCGCGGCGCAGACAGCGCCGGCTGCATCTCTTTCCTTCTCCGCTTCATCTCATCGGCACTGGATCTTGGCTCCAGGCCAAGATCTCCTTTTCTCCCCCGGCTGGGGGGAGGGGTAAGGTCCGCATCGGACCGGGCCCGCTCCGTTGGACCCGTGGTTGAAGCGGCGGTCCCCCGGGGAGGCTCCGGCTTCCACTAACTCTGTCCTCTAAGTTCACAGATCCAAGCTTCCGACGCCCACGCGCTCCCGGCGACCAGATCGGGACACAGCTGCGACTGAACGCTCAGACTGAAACCCCCCTCCCCGCTCCGAGCCCCTGTCAGCTGACGGCGCAGGGATCGGGGACGGACGGCCAGCGTCTCGCCGGCGTGAGCTCTCCCGGGGCCCGGACGGCCGCGCGTCGGCGACCGGCGCAGAGAGGGAAGCACGGCAGGAGAGACCGGTCCCCCGCCGCGCCTAGGAATGCGTGTGAGCCTCCGTTTTGGTCCGGAACCACGGCCCGGCACGAGGCGGCCCCGCCGCTGTCTAATCCGTTTCAGGGGAAGGGACGGCCCAGTCGACAAAACCCGCAGGCACCCGATACGGATCCCAGAGGAAACGTGAGCCCGGGAACGGCAGATCAGTAGGACTAAGAACGGTTCAGAACTGTGTGAAGTCGGGATCTCTGTTTATCAGTAACTTAAGAACGTTTTCAGAGCTAAATCTGTGTTCAGAGCTGAGATTACATCAGCATCAATATCAGGACTGTTTTCATTAATTTGTAGTCACTACTTTCTGCTAGTCATTCATGTTTTAAAGCGCTGTTTTCTGCCGTAGTCACGTTTAAAACACCGGGAGTAACATCCGGTCTAGATTTGCACGTGGCTTAAAGAGGGTTCCGCCATCTTTAAAATACCACAGGAGCCCCGGCTTCTTTAAACACTGCAGCCACGTTTGAACTGTAGATGTTCGTTCTGTATCATCTTTATTATTGCTTTGATTTCTTTTTTCCATTCCATGCATTTAACTTTCATGTCATATTTTTCTATTGATGTTTTTCTAGTTAATTAATTGTTTTATAATACTTACGTTCTGCCATCGGGATTTATTGGGTATCCATTTACATTTCTTTTTTTCTTTGTAATTTACATTACATCTTTGATACCCGTATGTAAATAAATTCTGATTGATTTTTAATGAGTGGTTGTTGTTATTTCATGCAAGATTTGGTCACAAATTGATTTGTTTAAGCAGAGCCTAGTGTTCGGATATCACGCCTTCATTGTTATTCTGTAAGATATAGTAAGATTTGCTGTTCTGCAGGATAATTCAAATCATATTGAGACTGATTTTCTGCTGTTAAAAGTTATCATTTCTCTGCTTAAGGAACAGAGTGGTGCCCCGAGGATTTTATTTATCATATTGATCATTCAATTTGATAAATAGTCAACTTTATTAATTATTAATAATTATTAATAAAATTATTAATAAGCCTTCGATAACTGGACAGCCAAGCTACCCGAGTTGCACAACACACACTTACTACTATAGTCACACACACTTACTACTATAGTCACACACACATACTATCATACTCTCACACATACACTAGTATAGTCACACACACTTACTACTATAGTCACACACATGTACTATCATTCTCTCACACATATACTAGTATAGTCACACACACTTACTACTATAGTCACACACACTTACTACTAGAGTAAGACACACATACTATCATACTCTCTCACATACACTAGTATAGTCACACACACTTAATACTATAATCACACACACTTACTATCATACTCTCTCACATACAGTATTATACTCAAAATGACTAAAACAGGAAGTTTGTTTGTTTAAACAGGAAATAAGCTACTATAAGCTCATTCCTTGATTGGTGTGCAGCCCTGGGACCTTACTGCTAGCTAAATAAGCTGTGTGGGAAGACTGAAATCAAGAAGGCAACTTTATAATTTTGTAAGTAGTTGCAAACATGATTTTTCCACTAATTTACCTTCTTTTCCAAAGCAACTTTTTGTTAGCAGTACATGGTAATGAGGAGAGTATTAGGACTTTTTTCACTAATGCAATGAGGTGCCTTCAGCACATTGCAAGGGAAACTGACAGAGGTGGATATGACAGCATGATTTTGGATCGGTTATTCTTTGAGCTTAATGGATATGCACGGACAATTTTGTTATTAACCAGCAGTTTGACAGAGGTGTCGATCAAGAAAGCTTTGTAACACTGGAGGCCCTAGATTCATGTTTTTGTTCCATCACAAATTCATTTCAAAACTCAAGATCACTGCAAATGAGCCAAAGGGAAATGTTGACTTCAAGAGACCCACCAACAATAATAACTGGCCGCCCTGGTCGCCCACAGTACAAAATTCTACCTGAACAAATTACGTATTGTTTATCCCTGGGAATGAGCTGGCAAAGAATAGCTTTATGCTTTGGTATCAGTAGGAGGACATTGTACAGCCACAGACAAAATCTTCAAATTGGATCACTGGCCTACACAACAATAGTCACACACACCGCTGACGTCTTGGGTGATATAGTCCGTGACATTCTTCAAACAACCCCAAATGCTGGAGAAAGATATATACATGGAAGCTTTAGATCACAGAACATCCGTATACAGCGGTGGCGTCTAAGACATTGCCTGCAAGAACTTGATCCTATAGGACGGGCCCTTCGTTGCCGGCGGGCAATTCAGCGAAGAATATATAATGTTCAAACTCGCAATCAATTATGGTGAGTATTTTGGTTGTTACTCAAAACATTTTATTTATTACTCAGCACTTGTTACTAATTTCTAACTTCTTCTGAACTTCTTAGTTTCCCATTACTGCTTAAATTCTTGCAAATACTCAATCCTAACTGTTTGTCCAGTAAATGAACCATTAGAGGATATTAATAAACTTTGTCATATTGAAAAGTGTGTCATTATTTCAAGCTTGCTTACTGCAGGTCAACATGCAGCCTAGTGTAGGTAGGCCTAATTTTTTCTTTTTTATTTCTGTCTATAGAAATGTCTGTTTTTAGACTGTGCCCATTCCTCGCTTTATACTTGATTACCGTATTTTCTGGACTATGCACCTGCATATAAACCGCATCCGCTCTATTTAAAAAAAAATGATATACAAGCTGCACCTGCATACAAGCCACATTCACTCTATTTTAAAAAAAATAATTAAAAAAAGATATACAAGCCGCACCTGTATATAAGCCGCATCCACTCTATTTAAAAAAATATATGCAAGCCGCAGATATTAATGTTGTTAGATTAGATATTTACAACATGTACAGAACGATTTTGAACTGTAAATGATGTACATGTTTGTACCTGAATAGATCCTTTCCTAACGGTGTCTTTTAACACGGCAGCAACTTTGCTGATTCAAACGGGACAGAACCAAGAGAAAATAACCAGTATTTATTTATCTATTTATCTGTTTGACATCTGCTTCTACCTACTTCTATCTGTTAAAGAAGAAGTAGTGTATTCTTCTTTGCATTTATTTTGTCTTAGTTTTGATTCTAATTCCGGTTGGAGCGCCCCGAGCGGTGGAAGAAAAATCCACAGAATAGATTTGTATAAGCCGCATGGTTCAAAACCTATGAAAAAAATAGCGGCCTATAGTTCAGAAAATACGGTACTTACTTTTTATCTGGGACCTGGGTACTTGACTTACAGACAGGGAGCAACAACCATGTCTGACCTCTGTGGTTAAACTGCTCACAGACACCAACTTTCATGGAAAATGAAGGCATATTGGATTCAACAGATGAACAACACCGGTTTTGTCTATATCTACTTGCCAAGAGTTTAAAGGGCAGCTGCAGAGTTCCGAAATCAGTGGAACAACCATGGATTGTCTACAGAGGGAGGACAGACACCTCTACAACTGTGGCATAGAGGTGTTCTCCAGTCTGCTGGAGCTGGTGCTACTCGCGACATTTTTGATAGACATGATGCCTTTGGAATTAATGAAGACAACCCTCCTGAGTTAGAGACTGAGAACAATGTTGTTATTCTGGAAAATAACTTCACTGTGAATGCAGCAGTTATGGACAGGATTCAACATACAATAAATCCATTGAGTGATGATGGTAATCATGGTATCAGTTTATTTTTAGGCCTGCTACATTTTCTTAGTCAACATTAACAAGGCAACATAACACTTGTTGTAGTTTGTGAACAAAAGTTTACTGTATCACCCTGTGGCGAGCTCTTGTGTTTTATTAAATATGACTGATTGACGTATATGACCTCATGTTTGTGTTATATTTTATTTATTTATTTTTTATTTTTTTAAATAGAGCGGATGCGGTTTATATGCAGGTGCATAGTCCAGAAAATACGGTAATCAAGTATAAAGCGAGGAACGGGCACAGTCTAAAAACAGACATTTCTATAGACAGAAATAAAAAAAAAATTAGGCCTACCTACATTAGGCTGCATGTTGACCTGCAGTAAGCAAGCTTGAAATAATGACACACTTTTCAATATGACAAAGTTTATTAATATCCTCTAATGGTTCATTTACTGGACAAACAGTTAGGATTGGGTATTTGCAAGAATTTAAGGAGTAATGGGAAACTAAGAAGTTCAGAAGAAGTTAGAAATTAGTAACAAGTACTGAGTAATAAATAAAATGTTTTGAGTAACAACCAAAATACTCACCATAATTGATTGCGAGTTTGAACATTATATATTCTTCGCTGAATTGCACGGCGGCAACAAAGGGCCTGTCCTATAGGATCAAGTTCTTGCAGGCAATGACTTAGATGCCACCGCTGTATACGGATGTTCTGTGATCTAAAGCTTCCATGTATATATCTTTCTCCAGCATTTGGGGTTGTTTGAAGAATGTCACGGACTATATATCATATTTGCAACTACTTACAAAATGATAAAGTTGCCTTCTTGATTTCAGTCCTCCCACACAGCTTATTTAGCTAGCAGTAAGGTCCCAGAGCTGCACACCAATCAAGGAATGAGCTTATAGTAGCCTATTTCCTGTTTAAACAAACTAACTTCCTGTCAAAAAAGGGAGTCCAAGGCACTCTTCTAGTGGAAAAATATTAAAAAGCCTTTATTGAAACATGGCTAATAAGTATAAAAACATGGGAGCAGAGACCCACGCGTTTCGGCGCAAGCCTTCTTCAGGGTACTGCTCAAACAGGAATTCCTAATGATATACACCTGCCCTGCACAGGTAGGAAGTCACATGAACCATTTCCCAGGTCAACATTACATGCAAGGGCCACTAGGTGGCCACGCAGGTGTCAAAAGCCAGTGAATGGCCAGGTAGAGAGAAGAAAAATAAAATAAAAAATAGATGCAAGAGCCACTAGATGGCCATACAGGTGTCACAAGCCAGTGAATGGCCAGGTAGAGGGAAAAAAAAAAAAAACATACAAACAAAAGAAGATACATAAAGAGACAGTAAGTGGCAGCAGGCTTAGATAAGGACAGCTACCAATACTAGAAAACCACTTATAAACTGAGAAGTCATTACAAATAAGGACTAAAATCAATTTCTTCATTTAATCCTGGGTATGTCGTGGCCTGCAAAGTGTATATGTAGAAAGTTTCCCTTTGTAGTAATAATTTTAGCCTGTCACCACCCCTAATATTCTTTTTGATAGTTTCTAGACCTTCAACCATTAACCCATCTGGATTGCTATTGTGTGCTGTGTGAAAATGTTTAGCCATAGGATAATCCAAGTTAACCTTCCTAATGGCATTTTTATGCTCGGAGACTCTGTCTTTTAGACGCCTTTTTGTACGGCCTATATAACGGCCTGTTCACTGCAAAGAGATTACTGCCGTCATGCCAAAACAGTCAAACCAGCTGCTTCAACAATGTTGTGCCGCTTTGTTGTCAAAATTATGATAATTGCTGTTATACGATGTTTTCAAAATATAGCATTATAATATAGCTAATATAGCTATGTGTTATGCAAAATTATTCGAACATGAATAAACCAAAGATGAATAATCATGATGAACACCCGTTCATCGTGTTTTTATTCACATTGAAATAATTTCGCATAACACAGTTTTTATTTTGAAAACAACGTGCAACAGCGGTTATCGTAATTTCCACAGCAAAGCGGCACAAAACTTTCAGAGGGCTGGCTTGACAGTCGTTTGAGCACCTAAGGGACACAAGCGCTCAAAATAAAGACAAGAAAAAACAGATATGATTAACAATACATGCACCTGCAACAGCGTGCAAGGGAATAGACAAACAAGCAGAAAAGTGTGGAAAGAGTGTGGAGAGCCTAAATACAAAAAGGGGTGGGGATTGGAGTAACAACTCTGCAGAGATGCAATGAACAGATGCAGGTAAACAGCAACAGCTGAGCACGGAGAGGAAGGCTTGAAACAAGGGCGGAGGTGAGCAACCGTGTTAAACACAACATATTCAAACTCAACCAAATCAGCTGAAACCTGTGACAGCTGAAAGTGCAGGAGCAGCCAGTCTTGGAGAAACGGATGCTCCTTTAAAAAGTCCAGAGCAATAGTTTTTTTTTTTTTTTTTTTTTTTTCTATTTTTTTTTTTTTTTTTTTTACCTTGTCTGCACACATATTATTGATTGATACCATGACGGTAGAAACCAAAAGTGTATATATGTGCATTATTACTATATGTAATATATACATATATATACGCACACATATGCGTACACATACATAAATATACACATACAAACCCAGTGTTTTTTTTATTTTTTTTATTTATTTTTTTTTTGGGGGGGGGAGGGGGTGGGGGGGGGTGACGACATCCACTGCCAATCCAGGAAGCAGGAACACACGGAGACACATGTCAAGCACTGGAAATCTGCAACAAAAAACCACAAACAAAGCACGAAACCGGCACGGAGCCAACCAAAACACGAACAGCAATCGACCTAAATCTTGAGATCTGATCGCAGTCTGAGCTAAGCTATCGCTACCGCTACCTAAACCCAAAAACTAGAGAGCCAGCATGCAGGTGAACAAGCCAGTGTGTATGTCTATGTGTGTGTGTGTGTATGTATATGATCATGCGTGTGTGTGTGTGTGTGTGTGTGTGTGTGTGTGCATGTGACTAAATGACTATATGTGTGTATGTGTGTGTATGTGTGTGTGTGTGTGTGTGTGTGTGTGTGTGTGTGTGTGTGTGTGTGTGTGTGTGTGTAATAAACCAAACAAAGCTCCACCTGAAGTGTATCTATAGTGGGGGAGGGGGGGGAGCAACCCCGCCACCCGCGAGACCAGAGGCCGACAAGGAAGAGCCCGGAACCCAGGCCCCCGGCAAACCCCACAGAGGGGAGAAGTAGGAGGGAGGCAACCCACCGCCTGCGAGGCCCCCCCCCCACCCGGCGGCGGCCGAGGGGGCCCGCGGGCGGGGCCCCCACGGCGTGGAAAGAAGCAGCCAGGGATCCCGCGGCGGCGGACCGCGACCCAGGCAATCCCCGGCCACCCGGTCCGGGCCGGACACGCGGCCAGGAGGCCCTCCCCCTTCAGGCCAACGACCCCCACCCGGCAGGGGGCCAGCCTGCCCGGGGAGACAGAGCCGCCCCGGCCGCCGACGCGGGCAGGCGCACCCGTCCCCCACGAAAGTGGCCCTCCAAGACCAGAGGGGCGCCCCGCCGTAGAGGCAGCGGGGGGGACCGGAGACGGGCCCGGAGAGAGGGAACCCCCCAACAAGGCGACACCCGCGCAGGCCCGACAACAGAGGGCCCCAGACCCAGGCATCCCATTCATTCATCCATTCACCTATCCGATACCTATACTAATAATAATATAATATACTATACATAATAATAATAATAATAATAATAATAATAATAATAATAATAATAATAACCATCTTTGTATAATATAATATTGATAAATTATTAAGTTTTTGATGTCCTGCCAATGGAGGCTCAAATCCTCCATGGCAGGACCCTTCCATACCGCATTCTCACCGACACAGACATACAATCACGCACCGTTTCCCCCTCCCCGGGGGGGTCCAGCACCGCCAGAAGGCACCCCAGGCTGCACGGCGGGCCCCGCCAGGCCCGGGTAACCCGACCCACCTGTCCGAGGCCCAGGCCGGTGAGGGAACGCGGGTGATGTGGGACCCCCTCCCGCGCCTTGTGTTGAGTGCATGTGATTAATGCCATAAAAACAGGGAGGAGGGAGGGCCAAGTATCGATTGACACGACCCCCCCCCCCCTCCCGAACTACGTGTCCTTGTCAAGTGTATTTATAAAGTGTTGAATGTGCAGTGTCTAATTTGCTGTTAAAACCGTGAGGCGGGGAGTGCCGGGCCACGCGGGACAGTGCCCCCCACGACCCGGACCCCCCGCCTTTCGCCTATGTGCGTATGAATCGTGTAGGGGGGGCAAGAGGGGGAGCGGAGGCCGAAGCCAGGAGGCAGGACCAGCAAAGCCGGCCCTGATAAGACACCCGCGTCCCCCCACCGGCCATCCAGTAGACGGGGGCCGGCCCCCCAAGCCGGGCCAGGGCCCCACCGTACCTCCACGGGCGCCCCCGGAGCCGCCGGAGCCCCCAGACGGAGGGGGAAACGGTCCAACATCCTCCCATTCATACTGACAACATAAGACATAGATACCTGGGAATGGCGCCACCCCCGCCGCCGCGCCCGCCCGTGCACCCCCCGGTCAGGGGAGGCCCGATCTCCGGACCCGGCCCCACCCCCCCCCGAGGCCACCCCGGCGGACACCCCAAGGGTCACGGAGTCCCCACATCCGCAGGGGCACTTGGCCCCCGCCCAGCGACGGAGGACCAAGGCAGCAATGCCCCCCCAGCGCAGACAGCCACCCCCCACCCAGGCAGGACCGGGCCCTCCGGGTGGGACCCCCACGTCCACGGCCCAGCCCCCCCCAGGAGGCCCGGAGACGCCCAAGCCACCGCCCCCCGCCCGAGCCCTCCCCAGCCACCCCCCCCACCGCCATGAGGTACCCCCCCCCACAGGCCCCCAAGGCCCCCACCGGCCAGGGACAGGACCCCGCGGCCCCACCCACCGCCCCCCAGGGGCCACCAGAGGCCCGCGCCCCAGACCCCCCAAGCCGACCCCCAACCCCAAGGGCTACGAGATCACCCCCCCCCGCCCCCACTAGGTAACGAGGCCAATAATCGGGGACCACAGAGAGTGCAATTCAGCCGAGTGTTGTTCAGTGGAGGCAGACATTATCTCACTACTAATATGATCTGATAAAAGATTCCTAAAATGGTTAATACATAAACTGGATTTTTGTTTCCAATTTACTAGAATGGTTTTCTTTGCGATACATAAGGCAGTGAGAACCCGGTGTGTCCAATTAGGATCTATTTGAGTGTCCCACCTAATATACACACCGTGGGGCACACTGGGATTCTGTGGTCCAGAGCAATAGTTGATCATTTGTCCGCATCTGTTTCAAACACACTCCTGATTTTTGCCATCTCTCAGCTCCAGTCCTAAACATCAGAGCTTAGCTTAACCCAAAACACTTAATTATAAATGAAGGTGTAAGAATTGCAAGGGGTGTAGGCCAATTGCTTTTTTCTAGGCTTTTTCACTAAATTTCACAACTATACTACCTTCACACAAAGTTTCTGTGCATTTTCATTCATTCTTTTAGCATCAATAATCCAGTGCAACACAATGACAGTAAGACTTTTTTTTTCTTCCATGTTTTGAATTTTACAGTTAGATATCAGCAGCTTACTGGAAACAGTCAGCTTTGTAAAATGGTACACTCAAAAATGGCTCATATTGCTATGTAGGCAGGCAAAACTGAAATGTCATGTCCCTTTTGTTTTTCACATAGTCATTGTCTTCGTATTAGTAATACTTCTGTCCCTTTGCATCTGGCGGTAGTTTTTTGAGTGAAATTGCCCATAACCAATGATGGGCCATCAAGTCCTGACAAAGCACACATATGTGATCAAACAGAGACATCTTGTTGTGGCTGCCGGACCTGCCCCTCTCCACCCCCTCAGTGGAGAAAAGCACGGTGGAGGGAACTCCGCTGTTCTCTCACTATGAACCCAGCCAGCCGTCCTCTGACTCTGCTGATGAAGCAGATCACGCTCACAAATGTTCAAATGTGGTCTCATTACGCCTCTTCCTCAATCAGATGGTCGGGTTCTGTGATCTACATTAGAAAGCTTAAAAAAAAGTGTTAGCAAGAGCTTATGTATGACATCTTTAAATGAACCTTTTTTTTTCTGTCAGCTGTGGCCTGGTTTTCTTGTATTATTTCCGGTTCCTGTTTCATTACTCCCAATGAGCAAACACCACAAACATCCAGTGTCATTAATTCTTCACTCAAATTTTATGGAAAATTAGGAAAATTAAAATAAAAAATAATGAGTTTGACCTGACACCTGCAATGCAAAGAGAAGAATTATCAATGAAAAATTCAGTCACTGATCCTTGCTATCTGTTAGACTGAACCAGCCATGGTGTTAACCGCTCGTGAGTTTTCACCTTTCCTTGTTGAGTTGCTCTCCATAGTTCACGCTGTACAAGCAGTTTATCAACTTCAATGAGAAATTAGGGTATTTTGCTTCCATTGACAAGTTATGCATGAGGAAATTTCTGTCTCTCTCTATTGACTTTTTAAGTATTATCAAAATAAAGATAAGTGCAGGAATGGAACTGTTCATCAGAGACCACAGATCTGCAAGACTCAAATCGGTAGTGCTCTCTGGTTACCACACAGAGAAAAACAATACAGTGGCGAGGCAGATGAGAACGTACAAAGGACCAGGAAGAAAAAAGTCTTTTACACGTGTAATTTTATTGAAAACTTCATATGATTTATAAAGGCAGGCACTCTGCTTCAAATAAGAAAGCGAAAGAAAAAACATATTTTAACAAACAAGCAAACAATGACTTAAAAGAAATGCCATGACAGGAAATAAAAATGCTGAATGTTGCTTGGCTGCAGAGTTCTTTGGTAAATGCAGAACCTTTTGGAGGGTTTATGGAGACCATTAGACATGTTTGAAGAGTAGTACTCCTGACATATGTGCATATGTGTCTAAATCTGAATAATTTTAACCCATAAAATGACTCCTTTAAAAAAAATAATCTTAAATAATTATAGCTTGTTTCTTTTTACCTTTGGGCATCAGTACACTTTGCCTTTATGCGATGGCAACAAACAGGAAACGCAGGCTGTGAAGGGGGATGTTGTGGCTATGAAGAACACGTAAATGCATCTCGCCTGCCAGACATCTCTGAAGAAGCTGATTTCAGTGCAAACATGAATGATGTCACATTAATGCACATATTCACTCTCAGCAGGAGATCTGGGTCGTGGCTGCTAAAGGTTAACCATCTTCTGTATCTGTCTTTGATCTGCCTACTTTATCAAATGCAAAATGTTAAATACCACGTAAAACATTCAATATCAATGGTTGCTATCTGAGTCAGGCGGTTAACCTGCAAAATAATTGCATTTCTCAAGAAACACTCAGATGAAAATCTTTTCTTTCACTCTACCTTAATGTATATTTTCAAATGATGTGCTTTACTTGGGTTGTTGCCATCATTATCAGAAAAAAACAAATAGAGCAGGAACAGTACCTTGCTCAGAGGTTTGCAGTCTGCAAAGGTTAAACAATGCTGCATGCTTCCTCTCTCAGGTGTGGTTTTCATCGAGTTGAGGTGAGGTGCAAATGTTCAGCTAGAGATGCTTTTATACTTACTAAATGCACACTGCCTGTTGCATCAGAGGTGTATTATGTAACACAACGATACGTGCAACATGAATGATCATCTAGACCATATTCAAGTTGATTATTTGTTTTTAAAAAAGATTTCCTGAACTAAATAGGTTCATGTTAATAATTTGAACCTTTGCAGCCAGTTCAGGCGGAAGATTGAATGTGGCTTGATAGGTGACAGTTTCACACTTAGTTAACGGCACAATGTGAAGAAAAATATCAATTTTAAAGCTGGACTCATCATCATAGATGCAATCATGAAAGCCATACAGAATTTCAATTGAGTTTTACCATATATGCAGGATAGTCCTATACAGTTTTATATTATGTTAAATATAGAAGTTACAAAAGTATAAATATATATGTTATTTATTTTTTGCTAAAGAAAATAAGGTAAATGGTATAGACATTGAATACATCATATCCATGCGGAACATTTCAGTTTACTTAGGCCCCGTTTACACATAGCCGGGTATTTACAAAAACGGATATTTCCCCCTCTACGTTTTGAAAAATTCCATCGTTTACACGAGATCGTTTTCAAAATCTCTTCGTTTACATGAATCCGCATAATTACGCTGTTAACGTCATGCCAGCCAATCAGAATCCTGGAAAAAACATCAACAAATGACACGTGTAACTTTCAGTTAAGGCTGATTTATGGTTCCGCGTTACACCAACACCGTACGGCGCGCATCGCCGCGTACCCTACGGCGTAGGCTCTGCGTCGATTTAACGCGGGACCATAATTCAGGCTTTACTTCCAAGACGTAACGAGAGTCTTTCGTTTGGAGTGACAGAGAAGTGGAGTTACTTTTAAGTGTGACTTTAGAATATAAAACAGGTAAAATACAAGAAAATATTGACGGTGGCCAAACTAATTGTAAACACAGGTCGCACACATGACGCTGGTGAGGTTTCTGTTGCATAATGTGACGTTCTGAAGCCTAAATCTCCGTTTTCCTCTGTTTAGAAGCAAACGTGAAAACAGAGTTTTTGAAAATCTCCACTTTGGCCGGAGTTTTCAGAAATGATCGTTTTTGGTGACTTTGAGCTTCGTTTTCGTGTAAACGAACGGCCAAAACGCATGAAAACGCCTCCGTTTTTGCTCCGTGTAAACGGGGCCTTAATCACTAAGAAGTGAAGCCTGACCTAATGAAAGCGGCACAATGATGTACATAAAAGTAAAACACATAACTGCACGTTCAAAAGTTCCAGTTTAGAGACCAATGCTCCTCTCATCCACACTGGTAGTTTGTGAGTAAACTGAGGTGATTCTGTCTTGTGGAAGGTACAGCTTGATGACCCGACACAGCATGCAGGGAGTTCTGTTAATCAGCTTCAGCAAGTGCCTCCGGAATTTTTCCCCAACGAACACATACAGGATGGGGTTAAGGCAGCTGTGAGAGTAGGCAATGGCTTCAGTGACTTGTAAAGCCAGTTTGATGGCTTTGCTGTTTTCACATTCTTCGATGACATGAAGTAGCTCCAGCGCTTTCATTAATGATGCCATGTTGTAAGGGACCCAGCAGCAGAAGAAAACCATCACCACTGCGACGACGATGCGAATGGCCTGTTTCTTGGATGAGTGGCTGGACATCAGCCTCCAGATGATCTGCGAGTAGCAGAAACTCATGATGAACAGTGGGATAAACAAGCCCAAAATGTTCATTTTAAAAAGGCCAAATAGCCTCCAGAAGTGAGACTTGGAATATGATGTTTCGGGATATTCAGCGTAGCAGTAGTCAGACTTGTTAACATTTGTTTGCTGCTGTTTTAGGAAGATCAGATCAGGAAAAGATGCCAAAAATCCAGCTACCCACGTCACAGCAGCCGCAATCATTCCAAACGACCGTGTCCGTGCCTTCCTGGCGTAAACGGCGTGTACGATAGCCAAATAGCGATCGATGCTCATCAGACAAATGAAGAAGATCCCGCAGTAAAAGGCAACTTGGTAGGTGCCCAGCACCATCTTGCACATCGTATCCCCAAAGTGCCACTGATCCCGGGCCTGGTGAGCCAGGAAGGGAAGGGAACACACCAAGAGCAGGTCAGCAATGGCAAGGTTTAACAGGCACACGTCGGTCATGCTGCGGAGTCGCACGCCACAAGTAATGACCCAGATGACCAAAGAGTTACCCAGAAGACCCAGGATGAAGAATATGACATAGAGAGGTGGGAGAAAGTGCGCCCCATATTTCTCATACTGACACACCACATAGTCCCCAATGAGATCGTCTTCATAGTACTCAGAGTACTCAGAGTACATGTAGTCCACAGTGGTGTCATTGATGAAGGCTCCTGTTGTAGGGCTAGAAAGAAGAAAAAGGGTTAGAAGGTATTTCATTTTTGGTAGAAGATACAAATAATTTACATCCCAAAAATTAAGGAGTACAATCAATAAAATGTTTCAGTGTACATGAAAAACTACAGGTTTCAATCTGTGCAGCAGCTTATTTCTTTGGAGATTTAAACAGTATTGCAAACAGTTTCCCAAAATTTAGATAAGGGAACTTTTACGGAAAATGTCACCTCATTCCTGTTAATGGTTATTGATCATTATCACTGATGCCTGTACTACTGCCTGACACAAGCATGGTAGTTCATTAAAAAAACACCGTTGTATGTATAACTTTAGAGCCATTTAGTTGTTATGGGCGTTACGCATGAGAAGAACCCGAACTGTCTTCTGCGTTTAGGGATTTCCTGAAGTGAAAGCTGATCTAACTATCAGTTGTTGTCACCAGGACACTTTCTAATGATTCAGTTTGTAAGTGCACCCCTGAAGAGCTCCAAATAAATCTAGTCTTCTTTTACAGGAAGACTAGGAGGGGGTATAATTTGAAAGTTAATTTGATAATAACAATGGATACCATCGCATAAATCTTCATTATAATTTCTAGATATTTTAGTTTTAAGATGATGAGTTCACTGCTTGTTCAAGCAAGAAATTAAATCAATATGTGATTTATAATGCACATATTGAGCTTCACACAGATGTTAGGTAAAAAATGTTTTCCCACAAAGATATTTTGAGGTTTGAAAATATGCTGAGGAGAGTTTTTGCTTTCATCCTTTTTCTAGCACTTTTTCTTTTTAGAAGTGCTTATCTTGTGTCTCTGTGTTATACACAAGGCTCATAAAGGGAAGTGAGCATTCTGGTTTTTCTAAAATATGCAGCTGTCTGGGCAGGAAAACAGATTTGCATACCAGACAGTTTTCCACATATTTTTACCCTGCAACAACAGTCCCTCTAGAAATAAAGCTAATATTAAATAAATCTCTTATTTTAAGCAAATATATCTTTCCTAATGGGGCAAAAACAAACAACAAAAAAACTTCTTGGCCAGAAATCTTAAAACTCTATCCTTTCCTTTTTTTCTTTCTTAGAAATTAGTTTTTGCAAAGTACTTCCTCCTTCGGTTTGATGAAGCTTTATAAAATCTGGCTTATAGTTTTGATGAAGTTGGGAGCTTGAATACTGATGTCTTCTTCACAGGCTGCACATCTACATCACAAATATTCAGCCACCATCTGTTTCCGATTGGCCAAAAAAGACTTTGGATGCTTAGCGTCCAGCATAAAAACAAAACCTATCAGAGTGAAAATCAAACAATAAAGCTGTGGTAATTGGCGGGCAGAAAAATCAACCATTGTCATGGTGAGTCCTCCACTCAGACCTGCCTTCAGTGCCTTCCACTCCCCTCTGTCCTGCTCACATCCTGGTCCTGCATTCCTGCCTGCTCTTCGCCCCGGTTGGGAAATAAAGTGAACCAGAATACTCCCACTTTGTGCTCTGTGTGCTGCTTTTGGGTTCGTTCTCTACCGGCTGTAACAACCATGCCAAAACAACAACACATGCAAACGTGAATACGTGTGTGTCAGCCGTATGGAGCTTACCCTGAAATACTCAAAGTGAAAATAGTGAAAGTTGGACTCTTCACTGCCATGCTCAGCTGACAGAGAAATGAAAAGTATGACCCACTTTCTGAAGATGGAAATGTAAACACCCCTTAAAGAAATATTCCCGCTACCACTTATTTTGCTGTAGGTCGATGCTCAGTCACAATTTGAAAAAAAAAAAAACATAGCCAGGCTATGATTGAAGAGAAATCAATAATCCTGGATCAAGTCCTGATTCTTCTTTGTTGGACGATGGAAAAGATCTATCAAATATGTCAATTCTAGTTTCAGTAATCGCGTATATATCAATACTATTGTTTCATTCTCTTATTTACTTAACATTGTTCCTTCATGTTTTTTTTTAACACTTTTACCAGTCACAGATGCTATATTTTCTTTACTCCACTTCTGAGCTCATTCAGTTGCACCTTGTTTAATATTCTTAACCCCTCCGGAATTTGTGCTTTGTGTTCTTGTTTGTGCGTATAATCCTCAACCGTGTCCAGTGTTTGTTCCTGGTTATAATTTTTGTGTTTCCATTTCTGTGTCTGTTTTACTTCCAGTTTTTCCCATTTATCTGCTTCATCTGCTAGTAAATCTTGTTGTGGTTAAGCCCTTTCAAATTTGAAATATTTTGGTTTTCCCCTGTATTCTTACTGTCAAAATTACTTGAAAAAATGCTTCTAAATGGGATTTCAGACTGCTTTAGACTGACGGTTCAGCCGACCTGTTGTGTGTCACCTCATCTGTGGGTGTGTGGATTAAAATCACTTCCCACAATTCACTTAGTGGTCATATGAGATCACAAGTACTTTTTTGACTTTGATTTTCTGGCTTTGGTCTTGTGCAGAAGCAGCATTAATTGTAGAGTAAAATCAGCAAAAGTTCAAGAGGAGAGGTGTGAGGAAGCTGGCGTTTCATGAATGAGCTGTCTGTTTTGTTAGATAATGTGTTGGGGGGGGGGACAAAAAAACAAAATAATGACTTCAATTTTAATTTAAAATTCTTTTTCATCTTGTTCCTTTAAAAAGGCATGGTTAATATTGCCATTACTAAGCCATCAGTAGGAATAAGTTCAAATGTATTTCCAGTCAGTCAAGCTCTTATACACGAACTGTTTTCAAAAACATTAAAACCACAACTAAATCTTTCATAATGATGTACGTTATGAAGATTTTATGTTTAGAGTGACTCAAAACTAGACTGTCAGCAATTCACTTCCACACTTATACATTATCATTAGCTTGCAATGACACCTATGATCATCAGTAACAAAATATAATTAGAGTGAAAATAATTTAACTTGTGGCATCATTGGAGTGAAACTGGTTTAAGATAATTTGCCTATTTTATTTAAAATTGATTGGTCTTGTGATGATTAATTTGAGAGAAAAGACAAATATATATATATATATATATATATATATATATATATATATATATATATATATGTGTGTGTGTGAGTGTTGATAAGATATTTAAAATTTTGCCAATGGAATGAAACCATGTCTGAGGTTAAAATGATTAAACCACATTTTGGTGAAGGTGTGAAACACCCTAGACATTTGAAGAGTGATCCCAAATTCAAGCTGATTTTTGAGGTACAAAAGGCTAGAAACTACTCATTTAATCAACATTTGAGCTGTAATTCTTTTAAAAAGTGTTTTACATTATATTTTATTATAAAGTACATTATCCAAAGTATTACATATATGAAATGAGAACATGAAATGAGAGCATGAGGGTACAAGCATAAAACTATCAAATCCAAATTTTTTCAGTAAAATTAGAATGCAAACATTTGAAGCAACTATGTGAGTAGCAATGTTTAGCTATATTCACTGGTGTATTTGTTAAAAAGTAGTTATTTGAGATGGAAAAAAATGTTAATTTGTCAGATGGTGAATAATTTAAAACCATTTGTTTGTAAATTTAGGAAAGAAAAGCTACCTTTGAGTATCGCCAGTAAAGTTGGAGTCGCCAGTAAAGCTGATGTTGGAGTCCATTCTTGTTCAAAAGATGCTGATGTGGATGGATTCAGCAGAGTGGCAGACAGCTCTGTACCCAAAAAGACTATACCTCAAAATACATGGCATAAATGGTTTTCATACTTCTGCTCATATTCTCCCCTCCCCAAACCAAGGTGCTGCAAGGTGGGCTCATGTTATATATATTTAAATTTGACAGATATGGTTAGTTGCTTCCTGAAAATGCTTTTGAAATCATAATGCAAAAAACCACAACATCTGCACATACGGAACCGCAAGTCCGTATGTGCAAGCTTTAGAAACATGGTGATTTGACCAAACCTGCAGATGCAAACAAGCAGAGGGTTGCAGAGCTCTCGCTGCAGGCTTGTGCTTACTTGCATTTAAGAAGTGGTAGTACTGAAACAGTCTCTGGTGCAGTCTCTATCAAGAGTTTTTTGAAAACGCCTTAGTCTGTAGGAAGTTCATTATGTTCTCTCGGTAGGTATTGCATTTCACATACTTTCACCTACTTAACATGCACAGAACCACAGTCACAAACACATGACCATTTTCCATGACCATGTTTCTGCTCATTCTGTACATAAGATATATTTAAGTGCAATATTTATCGAACCCCTGTAAATAAGACTATATTCATTCTATTTATTCTACTCTACCTCCAGATAACTGCAATAATCCACACCGCTGCTGCTACGACCTTTCTGTTTTATACCGTTTATACTGTGTATCCTTTTCAGTTTTTTTTACTCTTGCTATATATGGAAGCTGAGCAAAAACATTTAATTGCATAAGATATCACTGCTGTTTTTTTATGTGATGATGGATAAGTCTTAATCTTATTCCAAACCTAATTCTGCAACCAACTCTTGGCCCTCAAAACTTAAACATGAATACAGATGTAACCAAGAAGGCTGAAGAACATTTACAAACTGAAACACAGAAACCACTAAAAAATTAAAGCTGTAAGCAGCGTTGGTCGGGCCCTCGCATCTATGGCCAACAAGGTGCCACTTGGTCAATATCACTATAAAGTATCTTTGGTGTTCCCATTAAAGTATCTTGACATGGATTTCCACCAGTTTCTTTCGGTGTACATAATTTTGACATGTCCCTCATGCTGCTCCGCTAACTTCAGTGAAGAGTGGTTAAAGGACACAACATTAACATAATTGTTATATTTCCCAAGTTTCCTTCGATAAAACTAGTAACTTTGATCAACTAACTTTGATAATTCTAAACATTTTGTCAGTTTTCCTAAAACTGCATTCCTGTCACGGCTCAGACAGGACAGAGAACCCAAAAGCACAACACCAGGCAGAATCAGAGTCCGTGAGGCTTTTTGATACTGGTCAAAGACAGGCAGGGGTCAAACCGGGCAGACAGGCAGATCAGGCAAACAAGTCCAAAGGGGCAGGCAAAAATCCAAAACCGGGAGTCATGCAGGGTTACAGGCAGACAGGAACAGGACAGAAATCAGGAACGCTGGAAAGCGAGGCAAAAGCACACGACAATCTGGCAAACTAGAAGGTGGAAAGGGTCCGGTATATGAGGGGAACTGCTGATGAGGGAAACCAGGTGTGGAGCAGGGTGGGGAAGCACAGGTGAAGGGAATGAGTGGATTTCTGGCTGATTAGGGTGGCAGGATCTGGAAAAACAGGGGAGTGAGTTAAACAGTAAAAAAAAACCTATCCTACACTGTGAAACTGTGACAATTCCACTTTGTCGTTATTGGGGTAACTGACCATTTAACAGATCGACTGATGTAATTAGTAACACCATCAACACCATTTTGTCTTTCTTAACTGGAAATTGGGTCAACTGCTGCAAATACATCAAATTCCATCCTTATACTTCCTCATTTTCATCATATTGTGTTTGTAGTTGTGTTGGTTCAAGCTTAATGTGTCCAGACTCTCATTTATTAATATTTTTAAAATAATCAGAAATTCAAAATATATTTGATAAACAGTATACAGTCACCTTCAACAATAAAGCACTTTGTTACCAAGACCCACCATGTATTTATTAAAAGTTAGAAGTAGCCATAAATGTCCACCCATGACAGAGTGGACACATCTACCTTTTGTCAACATTGTGATATATTCTCACGTATCAGAACAGTTTTACACATACTGTACAGTATAATGCATGACAGCAAATGCTTAACTGGTCTGAAGTAGAAGTTTTTAGATTATTACAATAATGATGATAAACCATATTTACATAGCATTTTTAAATACAGTGTTACAAAGTGCTTGACACAGTACCAGAGATCTAAAGCCAATAAACAACTTAAAGCAGCACAACGTAACTTTCAGCTTTTCTGAGTTTGGCGGCATCTTTTGGACAAAAGCGGTAGTGCTTTACCAGAAAGAACACTACGTTTCCCATGAGCACCAGCGCGTACTGCCGGAAAACTCCTGTCCCGTCACTGCATTTGTTTTGATGAGAGAAGACGGGATGCTTTTCTGTTTCACCAATAGAACAGACGGAACGCAAAAAAAAAGATGTTAAACTGCTGGAAAGGAACTGGAATTTACCGGGATACCTTAAACAAGGAAGCCAGGGAGCGGTATATGGAGAAAATAATGATTATTAACGGTCTTGATCCATATGAAATCCCTACTGAAGAGCCATGTGTTTCAATAAATTTGTATAATAGTACAACATACAATACATGTTTTGTATCCCTCTTACTTCTCTTTTCTTTTTTTTTGACTGCTATATTATGTTGAAGAGCCTCCGAGGCGTGAGCAATATTTTTGTTTTCCTCGTGAGATAATTTTTTTCCTCTGCAGCTACAAATAAGAGTTAATATTTTTTCCTCAACAAACTAGTTTTATCTGAAGATTGGGGTTAATTGCACCGCAGAGCTGGTCGATTTAACACAGAACCATAATTCAGGCTTTACTGTGTGGAAGGTGTTTGGTCGTTACAGCCGCAATCCAAGCGAGCTTCTTTCACTCTTTTACTTTGTTATATCAGATACTTGGCCTGCATGGTTCTGCCTCCGAGCAGGAAACCGTTGAAAAGTTAAACCATTAGCGATCTTTTCCCCACGTCTGTTGTGTGGAGCTACTGCAGCCACAACACAGCAACGGGTTACCAGCTTCTTCAGAGCTGCGCTCCACGCCCCGCCCATTTTCGTCTCGACCGCAAATCAGGAAGGAGGGGGAAGTGACGTATGCCGTAAAGCAGTCAAAGTCGTAAAGATTTGTAGTTTTTTAGTGTGGCAGGGTTCCTACCATGCTCCTCAAAGTTACATAGTGCCAGTGAAGGAGATACAGACCCCCTCAGACCATGGCAGAGGTGTCATTAAACCTGTTGGAAGTTGATGTACCCAGTGGCGGCCTTTGGCATCAGGGGGCCCTCAATATTTAATATGGGGCCCTATTTATTACTATATTTGCCAGCTATGTGTCCTGCGTCCGTGACGCATTATAAGCTGAAAGAACGCAGTAAACGCATCCATGCGTGACGCATGGATGCGTTTACTGCGTTGGTGTTATTAGAGTGGGCGGCAGCCGCTGCTGTAGTCGGTGTATATGCTAGACCAAAGAAAGAGGTCACTTTCGGAAGACTACTGTTACCTTTCTTAATTTCCAGTCCTATCTCCGAACCGTAGTTGGGAGAGCTGGTATTTAAATACGGTTTCTGGCTCGCTGCTGGTAACCGGCGGTTGTCTAGGAGTCCGGGGGAAAGTGAAGGAAAAAAGGACGAAGGAAAAATACTGTCCGTGCAACGTCGCACATTTATTACAAACTTGTAAAGAGCAAACAAAACACGTGAGGGCCAACAACTGAAAGCTAACGGAGGACACACTGAAAAGTAAATGAACACTTGTACCGGTCTTCCCTGCATCTCCCTCTCTCTCCTCCACTGCACCCACTACGTCTCACACACACACACCCGAACACAGACACTGCCTTAAAGGGGACCGGGCTGGCCGGTAACACTACTCACAGCTTTCTTTTTTATATCTGCTAATTTTTTGCTTTTCAGCACCACTCTGGTATGTTCGTTTCATTTTTCTTGGATGTTAGCTGGTTAGTTTAATGGCGGGTAGTGATTTATTATTGTGTCTTCCTTGCGCATTTATTTTTTTGTCAGTCAGTTGGGGGCCCCCTGGTGGCCGGGGCCCGTTTCAACTGAAACGGTTGAAACATAGGTAAGGCCGCCTATGGATGTACCCTTACAATGACTCTGGAAATATGATATTATGGTGGAAAAGTTACGTAGTGTCGCTTTAAAACAGTAGGAGAAACATTGTAAAAAATAAATTATACAGCCAAATTCACTTCAAAGAAAGTATTATCTATATAATACCCATCCCTACAAGTTACATATTTGCACAAATTTACACTGGGCAGAGCAGCAAAAGAGAGAACAGACAGAGAGAAAGAAACAGAGAAAGGAGAGACACAATGGCTAAATGGTGCACTACAGTTACTATATAAGCAGATGTAGACAGCAGTGGATCATGTTGGGGTCCCCATGCAAAGTTGACCTATGGCAGCATATCTACAACAAAGCTGTGTTTAAGACCAGCTGCTCTAGTCTTGTCCTGTAGCTGCAACTATGACTACTGGCCCTAACACACTACAGTTTACACTAATTAGAGGCTTTAATAAACACCAACATTTACATTTTTGTTTTAAAGGTGGAGGTGGTGTCAGCCTCCTTAACCCAAAAAACTGGAAGAACTGGAATTGGTTCCATAGTAACTCCAAATCTACATTTGACACAAATAACACAATATTTAGGATTTATATTTACATACAGGATTTATTTACATACGGGTATCAAAAGATGGTAAATAAATACCTAATAAATCCCGATGGCGAACTACCTTATTACAAAACCATTAATTAACTAGAAAAACAACAACCGACAAAATGAAATGAAAGTTAAATGTTAAATGCAGGGAAGGTAAATGAATCAACGCAATAATAAACACAATAACGAACACAATAATGATAATGTACAGTAATATGCATACGGTAATCTCATTAAACATAAATTCAGCTTTTACACCGTTCTAACTGACTGATCGCCCAAACGCCACCTCACGTCTCCTCTGGATTCTGAATCTGCGGGCTCTGTCGGTGGTGACCGGGTTCCTGCCGGGGGTTCCCGGTGTCGGAGAGGTCCGGTTCAGCTTTGACCCCACCGCCGATCGCTTCTGGCGGGGATGCTCCGATAGCGAGCGGTCCCTCAGTCTCTGTCCTGCTCCTACTTCTAAAAGAAAAGGGCAACAGTTGCTGCAGCGGCGCCTCACGCCGGCTCTCTGGTCCTGACCGCGGCCTCAACACCGGCCTCGTTGCGACGGGGGGGGCGGTTCCTCCCTCGGAACGTCGGCTCACGTCCCGTGTGTGTCGCAGGGCTGCGGGAGGGGTTCGCGGGTCCAAGGCTGGAGCTTCTACAGCGGGTTCTGGCGGAGCAGTCTTCCTGGACGGCACGGTTCCTGGTGTGGAGAAAGTGCTCAAAGGAAGAAAGGTGTTGAGAGCGCCGTGCTCTGGTATCAGATTTTACGCCCGGCCTGTTAATGCAGGTCCGGAACGGCTCCCCCCCCGCCCCAGGCTCTCGGGGAGTAGATGCGGCAGCGGCTGCACCGTCGGCAGGCACGTCCGTCCGGTCCGCTGGCTGAAGGAGAGAGAGAGATGCACTGGGCAGGACGGGAGTTTGAGTTCAGCGGGCTGCGTGATGTCACCAGCCCCTGGCAAGTGATTGGGTGCTTCCCGCTTTTGGGCTTGGGGCGGTTTTACTGAGAGGGACAGTCCCCCCCTTCAGGGCTCGCTTCCTGGGACTCCACTGAGTCTGAACCCCCCCTGGTGTCGTCACCCCAGGGAGTCTGTTCCTGGTCCCTTTGCGTTGTCTTTTCCTTTGTTCCTCCAGGTCTGGCAGGAACCCTGCTGGGTTTGTGTGGGCTATACTGCGCCTGACCCCCCTCCTAGGTGTCGTAAACTTACTATCTCGAGCTAGATCACCAGGAGGCACATTGCAGCCGATTTTCAGCTGAGCAGTTTCAAAGTTGGATATACACATTCACAAAATGTTCATACACATTTATAAGTCCAGAGTTCACATGACGTACACATTTATAAGTCCAGAGTTCACATGACGACGCCCAACACCAGTCTTTTGTGTCTTTATTTACCTTTTCCAGCTCAATCAACGAACCCGGGGTGATTAATTCGATCACAACACGGGTCTGTAGTCATTTAGTCCTGTGATGGTGGGTTTCTTCGGGACTGGGATGATGGTGGAGCGTTTGAGGCATGCGGGCACCTCACACAGCTCCAGGGACTGGTTGAAGATCCCTGTGAAGGTGGGAGCCAGCTGCTCGGCGCAGGCTCTCAGGCCTGCCGTCCGGGCCTGGAGCCTTCTTGATCTTCTGCCGCTGGAACAGCCGACACACGTCTTCCACAGAGATCCTGAGTGCAGGCAGGGTGTCGGGTGGGGGGAGGGGGGTGATGGTGTGAGCAGCAGGGGGGGAGGGGGGTGGTGGTGGTGGTGGTGATGATGATGATGATGATGATGATGATGATGATGATGATGATGATGATGATGATGATGATGATGATGATGGTGAGTCGTCGAACCGGCAGTAAAAGCTGTTGAGCTGGTTGGCGAGCTTGAGGTTGCCTGCAGGGCGTGGAGCTGGTCTTTTGAGCCCCGTGAGGTTCTGTAGGCCTCTCCACACAGAAGAGGGGTTAGGGTTGGCAGAGAGGCGATTCTGCAGCTGTTCACCGTAGGATCGCTTCGCTTTCCTGATCTCCCTCGTTAGCGTGTTCTTAGCCTGTCTGAACAGGTCTCGGTTACCGCTCCTGTAGGCCTCCTCCTTGTCTCGGCGCAGTTTCTTGAGGTTCGAAAAGAACCAGGGCTTGTTGTTACCGTATGTGCAGAAGGTCTTAGTCTGCACACACATGTCCTTGCAAAAGCTGATGTAGGATGTCACCGTGTCTGTTAGTTCGTGTAGATCTGAGGCTGCAGCTTCAAAGACACTCCAGTCCGTAACATTCAGTATTCATACAAAAGTGAGGGCTGCCTACGCTCAATTTGTATGGTTTTTTTAAATATTTTTTTTATTTTTAAAAATTAAAAATTTTTTTTTTTTTTTTTTATCCCCGATTTTTTACCCATTTCATCACCCAGTGCTCCTACCTAGACAGTCCTGGGCATTGCTCCCCTCTGCCAACCCAGGGAGGACCCTACACTGGGCTCAGGTCTCCTTCTTATCCTGAGGAGTGATGGACCGCTTCTTTTCATCAGACAGGGTGAGGATTTTTCCGGCCGGATGTAGCGCGTGGAAGGATCACGTTATTCCGGCCAGATCCCCCCCACCCCATCTGGCGCCCCGGCTGGCCAGAGGGGGCATGTATAGCCCAGGACTGTTGCATGTTTTTGTGAGGGTAGCTCACATTAGCTACCCAAGGGAACACGGGGAGAACATGCAAACTCCACACAGAAAGGCCCTTTCACCAACCCCACCCAGGGTGTGGGCACTGAAGTCATGGGGGAACTAACACGCACTTCAGCACCCACAGCGTCCCCGGCGGGAATCGAACCCAGGACCTTCTTGCTCAATTTGTATGTTAAGTAAGAGAACATTGAAGAAGTTAACCAAGACTAAAAGTAAGGTGGAGTAAGTTTAAACCGTTTCTTCTAAGAACATTTAAGAGTCAGCACACAGCTTCAGTTATTACAGCTAGAAACCACGGATGAGCCCTGGAATCTTGGTGTAGTCACTGACCTGAACCTTCAGAGACATATTAAGACAATTACAAACTTGGCCTTCTATCACTTGATGAACATCTCCAGGATCAAAGAACTAATGTCTCAGCAGAATCTTGAAAAACTCATCCATGTGTTTATCTTCAGTCAAATTACTGCATTACTGATTTCTGCAACAGTGTCTTCACGGGTCTGCCTAAAAACACACAGCTACAGATGATCCGGAACGCTGCTGCCCGAGTTCTCACCAGAACTAAGAACCACATCACTCCAGTTCTGAGATCCTTACACTGGCTCCCTGTATCTCGGAGAATAGCCTTTGAATTACTTCTGTTAGTTTATAAATCACTGAATTGTTTAGGACCGAAATACATCAGAGACTTGTTGCCATATCAACCATCCAAACCTCTCAGGCCTTCTGGTTCAGGTCTGTGCCCCCAGAATCAGAACCAAACATGAGAAGCAGCATTCAGCTTTTATGCTCCACAGATCTGGAACAAACTTCCAGAAAATGCTGAATGTTGAAACCCTCAGTTCCTTTAAATCGAGGTTAGAAACGAATTTGTTTATAGCTGCCTGTGTCGGAATTATTCAAGCCATTCAGAATTTAACTTTAAACAATGTTAATTTTAGTACCACACTATAACTCTAGTTTAAGTCTAACTTTTCTTTATTATGCCACTGTACCGTAACACAATCTTTTTACGTTTCATGGTTTTATTATGTAAAGTACCCTGAATTGTGTTGTTGCTGAAACCAATAAACTTGCCTTGCCTTGCCTTGCCTAACAATTGCATGCAATAACGTCACATGCAATTGTTTTCAGGATACAAACCAAACCAACACCTTTATATATTTATAATGAACTATTTCAATTTCAACAATGTCTCTCTTGCTGCTACAGCTTTAATTTTCCAACAATTTGTTTGCTATCCATCCATCCATCGTCCGCCGCTTATCCGTTCCCGGGTCGCGGGGGCAGCAGCCTCAGCAGAGATGCCCAGACTTCCTTCACCCCAGACACTTCCTCCAGCTCTTCCAAGGGGAGTCCGAGGCTTTCCCAGGCCAGCCGAGAGACATAGTCTCTCCAGCGTGTCCTGGGTCTTCCCCGGGGTCTCCTCCCGGTGGGCCATGCCTGGAACACCTCCCTAGGGAGGCGTCCAGGGGGCATCCGATACAGATGCCCAAGCCAACTCAGCTGACTCCTCTCAATGTGAAGGAGCAGCGGCTCGACTCCGAGCTCCTCCCGGGTGACCAAACTCCTCACCCTATCTCTAAGGGAGCGTCCAGCCACCCTGCGGAGGAAACTCATCTCGGCCGCTTGTATCCGCGATCTAGTCCTTTCGGTCACTACCCAAAGTTCATGACCATAGGTGAGGGTAGGTGCGTAGATTGACCGGTAAATCGAGAGCTTTGCCTTTCGACTCAGCTCCTTCTACACCACGACAGTTCGGTACATTGACCGCATAACTGCGGACGCTGCACCGATCCGTCTGTCAATCTCCTGCTCCATCGTTCCCTCACTCGTGAACAATATCCCGAGATACTTGAACTCCTCCACCTGAGGCAGGACTTCTCCACCCACCCGGAGAAGACACGCCACCCTTTCCTGGTGGAGAACCATGGCCTCGGTTTTGGAGGTGCTGATTCTCATCCCTGCCGCGTCGCACTCGGCCGCAAACCGCCCCAGAACATGCTGAAGGTCCCGGTCCGATGAAGCCAACAGGACAACGTCATCCGCAAAAAGCAGAGACGAAATCCTGTGGTTCCCAAACCGGATCCCCTCCGGCCCCTGGCTACACCTAGAAATCCTGTCCACCTAGCAGCCCTGCCGGTGTCCAACATGCACTGGGAACAAGTCTGACTTACTGCCGACAATGCGAACCAGACTCCTGCTCCGATCATACAGAGACCGGACAGCCCTTAATAGAGGGCCCCGGACTCCATACTCACCGAGCACCCCCCACAGAATGGCACGAGGGACACGGTCAAATGCCTTCTCCAGATCCACAAAGCACATGTAGACTGGTTGGGCAAATTCCCATGAACCCTCGAGTACCCTGCGGAGGGTGTAGAGTTGGTCCAATGTTCCGCGACCGGAGCAAAAACCGCATTGTTCCTCCTGAATCCGAGGTTCAACTATCGGCCGTATTCTCCTCTCCAGTACCCTGGAGTAGACTTTCCCGGGGAGGCTGAGAAGTGTGATCCCCCTGTAGTTGGAACACACTCTCTGGTCCCCCTTTTTAAACAGAGGTACCACCACCCCGGTTTGCCACTCCAGCGGCACTGTCCCCTTCCTCCATGCGATGTTGCAGAGGCGTGTCAACCAAGACAGCCCTACGACGTCCAGAGACTTGAGGTACTCAGGGCGGATCTCATCCACCCCTGGTGCCACTGAGGAGCTTATGAACCACCTCAGTGACCTCGGCTTGGGTGATGGATGAGCACGCCTCTGAGTCCCCACTCTCTGCTTCCTCAGTGGAAGGCATGTCAGTCGGGTTGAGGAGATCCTTGAAGTATTCCTTCCACCGTCCGACGATGTCTCCAGTCGAGGTCAACAGCTCCCCACTCACACCATAAACGGTGTCGGCAGAGTACTGCTTCCCCCTTCTGAGGCGCTGAACGGTCCTCCAGAATTTCCTCGAGACCAACCGAAAGTCTTCCTCCATGGCCTCCCCGAACTCCTCCCAGACCCGGGCTTTTGCCTCCAGGACCGCCCGAGCCGCGGCTCGCTTGGCCTGCCTACCTAGCTACTGCGTCAGGAGTCCCACAGGCCAACATAGCCCAATAGGACTCCTTCTTCAGTCTGACGGCATCCTGTACTTCCGGTCTCCACCACCGGGTCTAGGATTGCCGCCATGACAGGCACCGGAGACCTTGCGACCACAACTTCGAGCCGCCGCGTCGACAATGGAGGCAGAAAACATGGTCCACTCAGACTCAATGTGACTCAATTGGACTCAATTTGTTGGCAAACTTTATTCAATTTTAATTAATTTGGCTGTCTACTCATTCTCAGTTTTTCTGCAACAATGCAATTTTCATTTGGACATTAAAGGAGCTTGAGGCCGGATTGTGGCAAGATTTATGAAAAAAATCTGTATACATTTTAAGTTTTCTAGTAATAATGTCAGATGAAGCGTTCCAAACCCAAAAGAATGAGCCCTCTAGTGTATCTCTCCTTTGCCTTGAACAGGCTGTGTGCTGCAAAATGTGCTGCAATTCGGTCCCGAATTTCCCGCGCTGGGCTGCGGATGTGACGTCACATGACGCTGCATGTGCGTTCTCCCCGTTCTCCCGTGCCAGCTTCACTGTTGGCTGCAGTACCCCCAACGGCCGTCGTGGTGAAGGGTGGCGCTAGAGAGTCTCATTTCTTAAAAGGAGCCTCAAGCTCATTTAAGTATTAATAATTTCAATCCAAATTGCCTTTTTTTCTAAAATCATTGTTAATGTATTCCCTCCTTGTAAGTGTTAACACATCTAAATACTCCAAACTAGCAAACTGTTAAGAACTTGTTGCTGTCTCCTGATGCTCAGTTAATTAAATGCATATGTTCAGTAGCACATGGCTGTTGCATAACCTCATACAGTATTTCCTGTGAAAGCAGCAATGCTATTTACTTACCACTTCTCCCTCTTGGCTTAGTGTTTGTAAAATAAACACATTATATATTACAAATGTTTTTGAAATTGTATTTAACGAATATAAAGACACAACAAGAGCTTGGATCACTTTATTTTTTAATGTGCTTATATATAACATCTCTAAAACTCTGAAAGTGATGGAGATTGTGCTCTTGTCTCTGTTTTTACACAACATTGTAGCTCCAAAGTTACCTCACAGCAAAAAGGTTCCTGGTTGACTCCTGACTGGGGCTTTTTTTCTGGACTTCGCTTGTGCGTGGGTTTTCTCAGATACTTCAGCCTACTCCCACAGTACAAAAACATGTGTTGGTGAGTCTGAATTGTGCATAGGAGTTACTGTGTGTGGTTGTTGCGTATATCTAGCCCTGCGATGGACCAGTAACCTGTCCAGGGTGAACCCTTGCCTTTTGCTCGACGAGAGCTGGGAAAGTGGGTATAGATAATGTTGGATGGATGACAGTCTGCAAAAGGTTTGTGTCTTTTTAAGATGTCACATGACCACCATGAATGCTGGAAAAAGATTGCAGGAACTATAACATTGTTAGGGTCAGTTTTAAAAAAACCCACAATGCTTTCCCCTCCCTTACCAAGTAATTTAAGAGGGATTTAGAGATCTTTTTAGAGAACTTTTTCAGAGAACAAATCAATACATGGTATTTTATGATACTTCACTACGTAGGATTGTGCTATGTGTTGTTCTTTATCAAACCGTTTCCACTTGTCTGATTCATAGTTGCTAAAGACCTCATAGATAATTCTCAACTAATTGCTCAACATGCCCTCAACTATTTGAATCTTACTGACGGCTCTTCTAATTATCAAATTCAGTGACTGAAGACAATGCATTTTTTAAGAGTTCAACATCAATCGATCAAGACAGTGACTTTGTTGTGAAGATGAAAAGTGGGTTCATTAGTCAGTAAAAATCTTTGAAGAGCAAAAATGCTTTGCTGTCATTTGTGTTAGTTGTTAAACCTTCTCAATAGAAAAAACAAGACTTGGAGAGGGATATGGGATATTGATTTTAATTTTGTAACACATCAATACAGTAGTTGCTTCATCTAAGGTTAAGGTTTTTGTGGCACTAGTGGCCTTTATTGAGAAAGTCGGCAGACAGGTAACAGGTAAAGAGGGGGGGGGGGGTGGCTGATGGAGATTGCAGTATAGAGCGACGGGCCGGGACCCGAACCTGCACTGTCCGCACGAGGACTATAGCCCGCTTAACCCACCTAGCTATCCAGGGCCTCAATCCTGCAGCTTAGTCTTAAATGGATTGAACTTGAACACCATTAATCAGAGCAGTAAACTTTTTTACTCTAAAAGGTGAATTAATAATTTGAACAACATAAACCACACGTGTTGTAACCTCATCACCACAATTACCACAGTTATGTACAGATAATTCATGTTTATTGTCTTTCAGCTAAAATGGAAAAATATATGTAAAGATTTCAAAAAAACTTCTGCATTTGCACCCACCTTCGCAAAGATGACCCCATTTTAATTTTCTGATTTTACTGCTGTGTTAGAAGTCTCATTGTCTGTGTCTTTCTGGCTGAGAGTGCTGGGGAAAGGCTTTAAGTGGAAGTGTTTTACCAGCGCTCTGTTCAGTGATTTCCTAAACTTCTCTCCCATAAACGCGTAGATCACTGGATTTATGCAGCAGTGAGACAGCGCAACAATCTCAGCAATGCTCATGGCCCAGCTGATGTTGTTTGAGGAGTTGCAGGTGTTCAGGATTCCAAACAGCTGCAGAGTCTGAAGGAAAACTACGATGTTGTAGGGGACCCAGCACACCACGAACACAAACACCACTGTGAATATCAGCTTGACTGCCTTGTTCTTTTTGGAGTTCCTGCACCTGGACAGCACCACAAGGATTTTCACGTAGCAGAAAATCATGATGGGGAGGCACACGAAAAGGCCCACCGTGTTCTCGCTGAAGTTTCGTTGCTTTTTCCAAAAATCCAGGGTTTCGTCTGGGTAGTGAGGCTGGCAGTCATTGTTTTCATCAAGCTCCAAGGAGGCAAATACCACCTGAGGGACTGCCATGATTATAGATATAACCCAGATGATGATGCTGGCCACAATTCCATAGCAAAGTGTCCGGGCTCGCATGGCTGCCACAGCGTGGACGATGGCCAGATAACGGTCCACGCTCATCAGGGTCACAAACAAAGTCCCGCTGTAGAATCCTAACTGTTGAGATGAGCAGAGAGGAGGCACAATGAGAACAGGATGTGACATGAAGAGAGGTGTAAAGGCTTTCATACAGCCAGTGCTACACAGCAAGTATGTCACATCGTCTGAGGATGTGGTTCATGCTGAACTTGAACTGTTGACATCAGGTCATTGATTGTACTTTGCATATGACATAATTCTGCTCAAAAGCCCACCTGATAGACTCCTGTAATCAGCTTGCATGATACGAGGTTCTGGGATGTGTGGGCCCAGACGGGAAGAGTCACAGCCATTAAAAGATCAGACAGGACCAGGTTGAGGAGAAACACATCGGTCATCGTTCTCAACTTTATGTGACGGAGGAGAACCCACAGGACCGTGCAGTTGCCTGTGAAATCATTTGTATTGTTAATTCATATTTAGTAGGGGTGTAACGATACACTAATCTCACGATACGGTACGATACACGATATTGAGGTCACGATAACGATACGATACGATATTATAGCAGTATTTTTTAACAACCTTGAATGAGGAATATATAACTGGAAAAAAATGTCTTTTATTTGAAAGACACATAGTACAAAACAATACTGTGCGTTTGCCCTATTTTTACAGTTTGTAATACTTTATAACTGTTTATGTTTTAAACAGAAAGCCAGGCCAACCATTTTCCACAAACTGAACTAAAAGTAAATGTCAGGTTTGCATTATGCATCTTCAGTTTCATATAATAAAAATATTTTGCCACAAACTGAATAGTTTCTCTCATGTATGATTTGACTTTTTTCTTTTCCAGAAATTTAACAACTAAAATTGAATAAATAAATACAAGTAAATAAATACATACAATTTTACATCATAAAAAGATTTATTCCTGCTCACCTTATAAGTGTAAGAGGAGATTCATTTTTGTTAAGAAGGTTATTTTGGTAATTCAGGGTTCATTATTTTGTAAATATATTCTTTATATTCTGTAAATCAGGGACTATAATTACACTAGTCAGTATATCAGTTGTTAGTATGTTTTAGATTGGGCGGAGTGATACAGCACTAGGTGTGTTGATGTTCTGAAATCCTACGCTGTTGAGCGGACATTGAAGTACACGCAAACTCACGCAGAAGTTGTCTCCGTGTTTATCCTACTCACGACCCCAAAAAGGTTTAATTTAATAAGGTAAGGCTTAACTCTACACCAGACTTACATCAATAAAGGTTCAGAGCTCAAAACAGGACCGCAAAACGGGACTACTTTCTCCTGAGCGGAGGAAGATTTTGGTCCGCGCAGCCGCGGCCGCGGTCGGATGCGCGTTTCTAGTCAACACAATAGATTAATATTAATAACATAATATCGCGATACAGGTTGTCACCTCCACGACACGTATCGTGACGTTTTTGTATCGCGAAATTTCGTGGCACGATATATTGTTACACCCCTAATATTTAGTCTCAGACAGGAATGGACTGAAAAAGTACTGGTAGGTTTCAGTAGTACTCATGTTGATATAAATAAACTTTATATTTAATGTTATAATTATGATAAAATGTATATCTATTTGAACTTACCCAACAGACCGATGCAAAACAGCATGTAGTAAAGAACCGGTAAGACCATGGATCCTCCAGGAAAGACTGAACTGGTATCATTCTCACAAAAGGTTTCATTGTTTTCCATTTCATAAAAATATTCGTACTCTGAGGCGTTCATACTGCAACAGGACAAGAGATTCAGTCAATACCACACAACAGCATTGCAACATGTAAAGAAAAACAGATAAAGGCCAAAACCTATTTATACCATTTGGCTTCCTGTACAGATATAGAAAAAAAAACTCAACAACTTGTGGTAAATATGTAATCTAGTGCAAAACAAGTACCTAAGATAAAATAGTCCAACTCAAACAGTAGACATTAAAAGTTACCATGGTCGCACGTTTTCAGTTTCTCCAAGTTTCCTCCAAGTCCATAAAACACAGAATTTGGTTCCTTTTCTTTTTTCTGATCTGATCTGATCTCTTTACTGAGATGACGCTGAGGTTGCAGAGCTCCGTTCTGTCCGATCTGTTAGACTGACTCTTAGACCGATCTCTTCAATTCAAAATTCAAGTGTCTCTAACTTCTTGTGTGTAAGATGTGGTTTAAAAGATCACACAAAGTTGATTGTGGTCAGTCTGGCAGGAAGGTTGTGATATTTATATACAAACTGTAATCTGCTTTATAGCATGTTCAGAATGAGGACATCAGCAACAAGAATCAATTCATTCACCAAATTTGCTGTTATTTTTTGTGCATTTTTTCACATTAGAAGTGTGTTTTTGCTTCAAACCCATCATTAAACAGCTAAAGGTTTTTTTTGTTTGTTTTTTAAGGAGGCCTTTCCAACATGAGTCACTTAATGCTGTGTGCTCTTCAAAAAAGTTTAGCTTAAAGGGCAAAAAAGCCCATCAATATTAGTAAATTCCCCCTCCCTACAGTTTCATTCTGTAAAATGAGTTTTCACGAAACAAAGCAGAGAAACAGATCATCTTGTTCCAGTGTTGCAAGAAAACGTGCATCAGTTGTTCAAATATTGCATTGTGATTGCATTTGACAGATCTGTTACTTTTCTGGAAGTTTTCCCCTCAAGTCCATAGAAAGATTTAAGTCAAATTAAAAGAAAATAAACAAAGAATTAACTTTGTTCTTCTTTTCTTTAGCGCCATGATATCCTCACGGTACAGGAGATGCGTAGCAACATAAGAGAGTTTAAAGAATGTGCATTAATATGAATAAAAGTCTTAAATCATGATCCACGTTGATTTTTTTTCAAATGTAATTATTTTACATGAAGAGTGCTGTTGTCTTAACTCCAGTTTGTCCAAAAACATCTCGCTGTTGGGTCTGTAATCCAAATAAAAAACTTTTTTATACGCTTATTTTTAAATGCTTCACAATCTCATAAACTGACTTCTGCATGATGCAGGTTTTGTTGCTGTAATCTAGAAAGGAGTTCACTTTCTTTATAGAGCTTGTAAAAACTTCACTCACAAATCTCGAAGACAGAGATAAATATAATCCGGCGTATGCGTTTCCTCTTCACTGAACACAATGTTCCTCACAGTTGTGTAGACTGATGCATATTATTGAAAATTCTGTATGCAAGTTTTATACATTTTAAAAGGTGAAACTGTGAGGGAATTTGGAAATATTGTTGGGTTTTTCTTGCCCTTTAAGCTGAACCTTTCACATACATCAGTTTGTGAGTCATGTTGGGCACAGTTTAGACTTTGCCCAACAGACTGTTTATACTCTCAAGGCTGGTTTTTGAAGACAAGAGTATTTACAAAAACTGGTTGCTTCATTGATTATTGTTGTTGACTTTCTTCACTACAAACGAGCTATTATCCCAGTGGTGCAACCACTATTGCCACTAACTATCACCTGCCTGTCACCAGATGACATCTTGCACTTGCATTTCAAACTTCCCTTCTCGTATCAGCCCTCATTAAATGGATGGGATGTTTTAAACCACATCTCAAACATTTTTCTTTCACTATCAACAGAGTCAGAACCACCTGCTGTGACACCAATGTCGACCCTCACTTCCTGTGGCTGACATTGTTTACGCTCACACACACAGCCACATGCACACACAAAATCCTCAACTACTCACATGGTTCAAAGGTGTAGGAGGTAAATGAGAAGCAAGTTGCAGTTTTTAAAGTTGTTTAAAAAGGAGAATACTGATTCCGCTTACCACATTATTTCCTACAGCTGCAGCTCCTGAATGTGTATGTTGCTGTGTTGCGCATCAAGCTTACATTGTCATAATGTCGACTTGCTTGCTCATTTTTTGTGTCAAATCCAGCTGCACTGCTCATTTCCCGTAAGGTGAATTCTGGGGTTTGCTACTTCCTCCGCATGTATTAAACCTGCACAGAGGTGTCATTGCAGTTTTTCTGAGAAATGTCCCTTCATGTGGCAGTGCAGGAAGAGTCGAGAGAGAATGTAACGTAAAGTGTTGATATAGGGTTTTTTTTCGAACACATTTTTGAAATATACTTTTTATTTTTAAACAGCATGCTTTTCATGCTATTTTAAAGTCTTTCATTAAAAGAAAAATATATCTTTGTTAAATCTACCACTAAAGACTGATGACTAATGTGTTATGCTTTCATTCACATGACAGTCTCTAACTTTTTCACATGAATGAGTGAGGGCCGAGCACTTAGTTACTAAAACATGGTTTCAGTTTGGGTCAAGTAACCACCACCTTCGTCTCCAACCTGCCAAACTGCAACTCACACCCCCACCCTCATTCACCAACCAGCCAAGGAAGAAGGCCCCCCTTTATGATCATGAATCTGCTAGAAGTTTACTACAGGTTTTTCCTTTCTCTTCCTTCCTCGTGCATATTATGAATTGGTATTGTATGAATTAAACATTTTGGAATGTATTTAATTCTAATATTAACTTTAATATAATTTAATTCTTTGACAAGTTTAGGTTGAACCCAAGTGGAGTTCAGAGCAGCCTAAACCGAGAGGTCAAGGCCTTCCCAACCTACCTCTTGCAGCTCATCTGGAAGGACACCAAGGTGTTCTCCATTTTTGTTTTTGCAGTTTCCCACGATCGTTTTCCTCTCCCTTTGTATGATAATGTTGAATGTTAACCAAGGCTGGTGTCAAAGTTACAGAAACTTCTGATACAGGCCACAAAGTTGTTCAGACTGAGGTCTCGTTCCAAAACATTCAGGTCTGTATCTAATTTAAAAATACCGGTACGTATTGAAGTGGCACAAATAGATTTGATTGGCTGTTGGTTGTTCACACTGTTAACCAAAACATCGGATCTAGGGCACACATAAAAAAAAAAAAAAGCTTCATATGATGATGAGAAAACTAGCTTACAGGCTTGTGGCCTGTTATTGCTGGTACCTCTACCACAATGAATGAGTTAAACATCCTGAAAAATGTCAAATTTGATGAAACCTAGAAGTTTCTACTGAACTGAATAAGCTTTAAAGTTTACAAATGTTGCTTTTGGAATGCTGCAACACAAATAAAAGACTTGCCTATTTCATAATAATGGTGTACTACTAACATAATGTAGGGAAATTTCATTATAATAGGCAAAAACTGTTAAGCTAAGAGCGAAAAAAGAAAGTGTTTACTGTCAATTAGTCTTCACACAATGAGCAATGCACTTCTGCAACGTGACAGAAAAGTAGACTTTCGTATCAAGTATGAACAATGTTAAGAAACTACCATAGAAATGATTATGCAAGGGGAGAAATGAAAGGTTGTGAAACTTAAATACTGTTTGATAAGAGTCATTTTTAATACAAAGAGTTCATAAGATGACACACACAGAAAAAGGTGAAGAAAAAAAGGTTATCTTTGAAAAATAAAAAAAACTAAGCATTCAATGAAACTCTACCCAGAATTATATAAATCCATTAAAGAAGTCACTTTATGGAGTTTGTACAAATATCTGTAATGATTTTGAAAGCATCTCAGAATAAAGAATTATATATTCAAAATAAAAAGGTACATGCAGCCCACTGTACATTTTTTTACAAATATAGGCAAGGCAAGTTTATTTGTATAGCACAATTGAACAACAAGGTGAATAAAAGTGCTTTACTGAGACATTAAAACATCACATAGGAGAAATAAAAAGCATGATTTGAAATAAAAACAGATAGAAATAAAGGAAAAAGAACAATAGATAAAAACTGGTTAAAATATGATCAAGTTTCGATAAAAGGCAAAATGACAATGGTTTTCCATTGTAAACAGACTGACGAATAACAACTTTCATATGTACAAGATATGCCATATAAACTAGCTCTACTTCTGAAAATGTGAATTATTATCACTACGTTTTTCCCCATGGCAAACAAAATGGTAAAAAAAGTTCCACGAAAACAACTGCAAACTTTGTGGTTGCAAGCTGTCGCAAACATGAAGTCTGTTTTGATGTACAGTAATGGTTCTGCCAACGTCAGCAGGGAAAAAGGAAGTGCATTGATCAAAACAAAACACGCCATTGCAATTTCAGAGATTATAATAAAGGGGTTTAACCTTAAATGGAAACTGGAACTGTAAAAAGAAACTTAACTAATTATTGCCACACGAACCAGGAATGGTCTCCAACGTGAGTCAAATGAAACGACTTCAGTACTTGCAGGTCAAGTTCAAGGATTGTATTACATTAACATGTACTTGCTACATTACTGCAGCGTGGGTAACATCAGAGGATCGGGACACGACTGAACTTTTCCTGGATGAGGCATATGAGGTGAAACGCACCGACTTCACAATCTGCAAGGCTCGTTTCATAAACTTCTGGCCCACAAAGGCATAAATGATGGGGTTTAGGCAGCAGTGAGTGTAAGCAAGAGCCTCAGTCACTATTACTGACAGTTTAATCTGCGTGTCCATGTCGCAGCTGCTTGGGATTGTACCATTTGAAAACAGAAACTTCAGAAAAAGTGAAATGTTATAGGGAGCCCAGAACAAGAAGAAGATAACCATGATAGCAATGATCAGTTTAATAACACGGTGTCTTTTTATAGTCTTCAGGTTCACCAGTGTGGGGATAATCCTGGAGTAGCAAAACACCATCACCGACAAGGGAATTATTAAACCCAACACATTTGTTGCAAAATGTTCATATAGGATCCAATTTTTATTTTCCGGCGAATAAGAGCATCCCAGCCTGTGAGTCTCATTTGTTTCCTTTGTAAAGCATAAAGTTGGCAGAGAAACAAACAAGCTCAAGAACCAAACAACCAAGCACAAACCAAGGCATCCCTTCATTCTGCGGTATTGTGACACTCTGTGAGTGTACATGATGACCACATAGCGGTCCAGAGTCATGGCAACCATGAAGAAGATGCTGCTGAAGAAACCAGTCTGGTGCATCCATGAGCTGAAACGGCACATAAAGTCTCCAAAAGTCCAATGGTTCACCATGATATAGTGGGAGTAGAAAGGCAGCGTGAGAATGAAGAGGAGGTCAGAGAGGGCCAGGTTGAAGAGACACAAGTCTGTGACGTTGGCCTTTTTACTGTGCTTCACCAGGACACAAACCACTAGTCCATTACCTTGAGACAGAGGGAAGAAAAAACATTAGTATTAGAATGTTGATTTTCATTCATCTCAGTTACACCCACAATGCAAATCTTTAAAGGGGACCTATTATGAAAAACATGTTTTCTCTGGCTAACATATATAAAGTGGTCTCCCCTCAGCCTGCCAACTCAGAGAAGGAGGAAAGCAACCAAATTCTGCAGTGTCTGTACAGCCGCCCGGATGATCCATCCAGTGTCATGTGACTTCTACGAGCCGTTCAGATTAAGTTGATTTTCGTTACGTAACCAAAATGCAAACCACGCCCACAACTATAAAACCGTGTAACTGCATGAGAGCGTCCGACTATCGCGTAGCACTGCGTGACATCGGACGCTCTCTGTCCATCTCCCTCCAGCCAGCTGCCACTTTATTGAGGTTTTTGTAGTGAAATAAGGAGGTATCATAAAGATAACTTCTCATTTCAACTAACTGGATCAGGCGTTACCCATCCGTGACCATTTCCTACAGCGCTTTCAACCGGCTTTCAACGCGAGCGACAGGAAGAAAATAGAAGGAGGGCGTCCGACAAATGTTCAGCTCAAAACGGCGCGCTGCGTTGCTACAGCCAGTTAGGACAGTCCAATAGAAAATAAAGCAATGGAATTGATTTTGTCGCTGACGCTCGCTCGCATCGCATGCAGTTAGGACACGGTGTAACTCCGCCGGCCGGAGCTTCCGCCATTTTTTCGTAGTGGTGTATCGCGTCATTCAGGCAGCCAATCAGCACAGAGCCTCATTATCATAGCCCCGCCCACTCAGAATCCCTCATAGAGAATGAGGTTAAAGAATGGGATGATAAAGACATGTTTTAGAGGCTGAATTTCTAATTTATTTAGCAAAACCAATCAAAAGCTTGTTTTTAAGACATTCAAGGCCTGTTTAAAATAGGGATTAGATGCCATAATAGGTCCCCTTTAATATGAATCCGTTATAACAACATGAAAGCTAACTGCAGTGAAATTGTAAGAACAGTATCCCAGTCCACCTTCATTGTTAATGGCATGTGTGTCCAAATATTTTGGCTGTTAGTGGTAAATGCACTTACCTAAGAAACCCAGGATGAACACGAAACTGTAGAGAGTGACCAGATACGTCTTGCTGAAGCTTATCATCTCAACATAGTCGCAGGGTGCAAAGGTGTCATTGTAATCATAATAATAAGAATAATCCGCCATTGTGGTGATGGTAAAATTTTCATGCATATCTGTAGAAAGAGGTTTTCTTTTAAATATCAAGATTTACAAGCAAATTCATTGACAGTTTTCCATTCACAGGGAACCTACTATATCTTTTGCTGCATTTGTCATGTATTTATAATATTGGTGACATTAGGGTTACACTTCACTTGACAAACGTAGAGGCAGAAATCTCAAACGGGTGCCTCTGAACAGAAGCCTGCCAAATGGATTGAATTACATGGGCACAATCAATGTAAAAATAAAATCATAACTTTCTTCTTTTTTTTTTTTTAACCCATGAGCTGGAAGTAGCCTTTATTGTGATAATAGGAATTATTCTGCCACCTGCTGGTTTCCAGAGGTAATGCTATCACAGTGTACATTTATGACAGCTATTCACATTAATTTATAAAGGCCTTTGATCTGAATTTACTTCTAAATATGTAATTGCATTTTATCTAACTATATGCCATCAGACATATACTGTTTTATTTGTTTAGTTTGCTTATGTTGTGGTGATCTTATGTGCTCCACATACAATAATAACATATATATTTAATTTACATATTGGACTTATTACCATAAATATAATTATATTCATGTAACCTATTTTTACATTGTCTAACCTAACAGACTTGATAGTAGGCTGTCTTATATAAAAATAAACACAAAAGTCTATCAAATAAATAATTGGCAGTTCTTAAATCATTTTGGGGAACATCATACAATAAAATTTGTTTAGCGCTGAATAACAGAAGTTAGATTTTAATTCAATCAAGTGTTTAGAGTTACACATCACATATACAACATACTGTAACTAAATTTTCAAGAATTCCATAAAACAGTGATGTAGAAATATTGTAAAAATGTGGGATTTTGTTAGAGCGTATTCACCTGTCATGGTGATGTCTCAGCGATGGCTTCTTCTATCCAGTACAGACGGAGTTAATGCTTCAAAGCTGCTTTGCTCCTTCTGTCTGGATCTATGTTGATGTGACGTTCTTAAAGAAGAAGTAATAATTGTCTCAAAGGCAGCCGTTCTCTATTTATGAACACAGCAGAGAAAGAGAACTGCAGGCGTTGTTTCCTGTTTGCCTAAAAGCAAGATCCTTATCTGACCACGGGTTCATATTTTGTACAGAGCAAAAAAACACAAAGATGAAAACATGTGTCTGACAAATTTGAGACCCTTTATAAAAGGCATGCAAATAACAGTTGATATTACCTTTAATGCCTAATTTCATCAAGGGACAGAGCCATAAAGCAATGAGTCAGAGTATTATAAATCTGAAAATTACCAGCCTGTTAAAATCCCAAGTGTGGATTCCACTTTTACCCAAATGAGAACAAGGAAAGGCTCCGGGCCTCTTTTGACAGGGCGACGCAGGTACAAACCATTGATCTTTTGATTTACTATAGTTCACACATCACACCATTTATGATGTTTACATAGACATTCTTACTTCCATTAGGTAGTAACACATACATCGATTTTCAGGACCTGTTTCATCATGTTGGGAAAAAAACTAAAAACTTTTAAAAACCTGTGATTTTGGACTGTGTAAAGAAGTTTAAGTTCCTGGAGAAAAACCACATGCAGTCCAAGCAACTACGGGGGAAACAAAAATAAATAATTTCTGAATAAATATTTTATTTTATATCTGTCATTTACCTAATTTGGTGATAATCCCATGACACTGCTGACCTCTTGTGGACAAGGTGCTGCACCATGTTGGACAAAATAAGCACAAAGCAATAGAGACGTTTTTGAATTCTCCTAGAATTTGAATGGAGCTTTGTCCTGGCTGTATGAACCCTACATAGGCTGTGTTTTGGTCAGACTGAGACAACAAAAGACAATTACATGATAAACTCAATATATTAACATTTTCAAATCCTAGCTAGGCACATCATTCAATTTTTAAGAGGGGTTGCAGGCCTAGCCCCTATTGGAGGGGGCTATTTATAACGACAAAATCTGCAAATGTAACCATTATTTTTAAGGAAGTAGCATTGCAGTGGCAATTACTTAAGTTAATCCTTAACAAATTATCCATATCTGAAGGCCAGATTGTTACAGTATCTAGTCATTTTGACAGTTTTATTTCCACACATAACACAGCTGCAACATCAAGAAAACACCCACCTGAAAGCTTTCATCAAAAGTAAAATTCTATAACATAGAAGTTTATGTACGCTTAATGTCAAGTTATTATAACTGTATAGCTGTTTGGCACAGATGCCTTATATATGTGTTAAGCTAAAACAAATTATTGAAATTGTTTAAAATATTGTATCATAAAGCAGAACCACAATCTTTTTGGATTAGGCTGATTTGGCTATTGTACCCAGGTAGATAATTAAATAATAATTTACAGAAAAGTAACTGATGTAAATCAGACATTATTTGTGAATTGTGGTTCACTGGAACATTCAACAAACAATTCAAAACGAGTCAGGACAAATTAGCTGGAGTTGGAAAAAAGGATGTAAAATAATCTTACATTTGTAACTTGGTAATGTGTGTCCTGTAATTAACATCACTGATGTCCTCAATCTTGCATTCAGTCTGACTATTTAAACAGTCTTCATTTTGCTGTTTATCTTTCATAATGGGGAGCTTTGGCCTCATTAATTACAAGAGATTATCATTTTTGTTAGCTGGAACTGTAACCTAAAGCAACCATAACTATGGCTACTTTACTCTTAAAAAATGTTGTTTTTCCCTAGAATTCCTGTACACTAGTGTTTCTGTAGCTTTGAGTTTCTGTGCAGCTGAGTGAAAAGTAGCAGGAAAAATGTGCACTTAATTTTTATTAACATGGAAAATAAATTAATTAATTAAATGAAATTGAAAAAAATATAAATAAATCTAGCACTAGCATGGCAGCACCTGTGTCCAACTGGACTGACACCAGTCTGACCAGCTGATCCATGATGGACCCTCCTATGTGATTTCCTGCTTGTGTTGTTCTCTCAGATGTAAGTCGCTTTGGATAAAAGCATCTGCTAAATGACAGTAGCAGTAATAGTATTAGTAAGAGTAAGAGCATTAGTAGTAGTAGTAGCATTAGTAGTAGTAATAGTAGTAGTTGTAGTTAGGGTTGCCACCTTTCAAAAATAGAAATAAGGGACGCCCTGATTTCAGCAGCGCAGGAGCCAAAAAAAAGCCCCAAAACGTCTAAACTGCATAAAAATGTGTTTATTTTATATGAAAAAACAAAATGCTTTGATTTAAAGTTTAAAGTGCTTTTATAGCATTAAACTTGCATGACTGTATAGACAGCCAACCATACTAGCAACTGAAATAGCCTCCTATGCTATGTATGTCCACATCAGCCCAGATGTATAATATAGCCTACTGGTGAAGAATATGGTGTAAAAGTTAATTTATTTCAATAGTTCAACTCGAATATGGTGTAAAAGTTAATTTATTTCAATAATTCAACTAGAATATGGTGAAAAAGTTAACTTATTTCAATAATTCAACTACAATATGGTGTAAAGGTTAATTTATTTCAATAATTCAACTAGAATATGGTGTAAAAGTTAATTTATTTCAATAATTCAACTACAATATGGTGTAAAAGTTCATTTATTTCAATAATTCAACTAGAATATGGTGTAAAAGTTCATTTATTTCAATAATTCAACTAGAATATGGTGTAAAAGTTCATTTATTTCAATAATTCAACTAGAATATGGTGTAAAAGTTAATTTATTTCAATAATTCAACTAGAATATGGTGTAAACGTTAATATATTTCAATAATTCAACTAGAATATGGTATAAAAGTTAATTTATTTCAATAATTCAACTAGAATATGGTGTAAAAGTTAATTTATTTCAATAATTCAACAAGGTGAAACTAATATATTACCTAGTCTTATTACATGCGAAGCAAGATATGTTAAAGATATTAGTAGTAGTAGTAGTAGTAGTAGCATTATTATTATTAGTAGTAGTTGCATTAGTAGTAGTAGTAGTAGTTGTAGTAGCAGTAGTAGTAGTAGTAGTAGTAGTATGGAAGCATAAAGCCTAGTAGTAGTAGTAGTAGTTGTAGTAGCAGTAGTAGTAGTAGTAGTAGTAGTAGTAGTTGTAGTAGCAGTAGTAGTAGTAGTAGTAGTAGTAGTAGTAGTATGGAAGCATAAAGCCTAGTAGTAGTAGTAGTAGCATTATTATTATTAGTAGTAGTTGCGTTAGTAATAGTAGTAGTAGTAGCAGTAGTAGCATTAGTAATAGTAGTAGTATAGTAGTAGTAGTAGTAGTAGTAGTAGTATGGATTTTTTTTCCTGTACTAGATTCTACGGAATGGAGTTGATGATGACGTGTCAATGACGCCAGTACAATGAAAACATGGCCTGGTTAATTTTTCATATTGAGATTCTCTTAGAGATAAACCGGAACGGAGCGGCACGCTCTCGGTAGGCTCATGCAATTGGAAAGGGCACAACCAAAACATTGTTTACCTATTCATAAGCACCCTATAGATGTTTTATTATAACATTTTTTTTTTTTGGGGGGGGGGGGGGGCTCCCTAAACTATCCCCAAAGACGCCCCTACCTCAGAGGAATCCTAATTTTGTTTGTGCTTGTTACTTTCCAAGCCGCCGCTCACCAGCTGGTGCGCCATGGATTCCCAGAGAGGATGATTGGCGTGAGCCCTGCTGACGAGGGCGGGCTTTAGACGACCACATCAAGTTACACAGACACGCTAGGAACTGTAGTCCTGTAGGCACTACCTTCAAAATAACAGTAATATTCTGCAATTAAGGGACGAGAGAAGGGAGGGGAAGGATGCGAGGACAGAGAGAGGAAACACTCAAGCACACTACAGTGGTCTTAGTGTTTTCTCTATTTTTCTTCCAGCGGAAGGGCATACTATGGTGTTGACAGAGCAAGAAAAGGAGCCACTCTGAAGTAGAAGTAACAGCAGGGAAAATAAGCCAAAACTGGTGACGAAATTGCACTGAAGTGGCCCTGATCGTCACTGCTGCCTCATAATCAAAACAAAGCACATCCATAAATACTTTTTTTTTAGTTTGTGGATCTTAGTTACATTTAGCATTTATGCAGTATACAAAATAATCACAAAACAGTATGAAACGTTCTATTTTGACCTTTTATTTTGAAATATTTTGCCGGAAATGATTTCAAAATGTTGGTGAACTTGATGACAGTAGCCGGGGTTACCCAAAAGTATTTGTGGATTTGACAAGTAACACAGTCAGTGGCAATGACTCCGTAAGACTTCTTCATCTTTTTTTCTTTCTAAAAGAAAAACAAAAGTAGGATTATGTCTCGGCTCTTGTGTTGCAGTTAGTTAACCATCATCGTCACTTATTACCGGTCGCTGCGCTTTAGGTCACCGAACTGTTATCTCTGTGAAATACTGACACTTGTCGAGCTTTATTATACAGCTCTTTGAGAGTAAGCGAGCTTAGTCCTTGAGAGGCGCATGTTGGAGAGCACGGCATTTTAAAGATAATGTGTTTTGGGTGTGCTGCCCGGCAGGTGAGCAGTAATGAATAAGCGCTGAACAGCAGGATTTCTGGAGGAGCGCTCGTCCTGAATCTCTGCAGCCATGGACTCCTGTAAACCGCCTTCAGGGTAAGTTTGGGGAAACTAGTCCAGGATAAACACACCAATACTCTCTCACTGGCGATTTACGTAAATAAAATTAACTTAAAAATGAAATATAGCTTAGTTCATCTCGATTTATCTGTTTATGTCCTCGTATTATCTCTCAATCCTACATTTCTTAAAATATTTAACCCACACGTTACTGTCCGTACTTATTTGTTTTAAGAATCCTTTTTTATTTTATCTTATGTTATTTCCATTAGTAAGAGAACATAAAATGCACGAATTTTCGTTGTTTGGGCTCCTGCTGGGTTTCATGAGTCCGTATTCGCATGTGCAGCCTATAGTAGACAGTGACAACACAGACGCTTCCAGCAGCCCGTTCACTCGGGAATAAGCACGGACCGTTTACAGAAGCTCCGTAAAACACACAAAAACACAGCCGTGACCGACACAGGCCTGACCCTGCAACTGTGTGTGTTCTGTCCTCACGTTAACGGACGTTTGTGCCTGCTGTGTGAATATCTGCGGTCCACCTATAGTGTGTCGCCAACAAACAACACGACTGTCACCTGAACGTTAGAGAGTATCTTTTATGCAAAAATAAAATGCAAAAACGCCTTTTTGCATCTGTGAAAGTATATAGTATAGTATGTACATATTTATTTTCTTTCTGTCAATCCTACTGAACAAACTTAAAACCCACCTGTTTCACCAAGCTTTTAAACATTAGCAGTGGGAGGTTTGTTTTATGACCACCATGTTGATTTTATGTACTTTTATTCTAGGACCTTTTATCAGTATTGTCTTGTTTTTATCGTATTTGTACTTTTTATTTTATTTTTTTTATTGTTGTGTTTTATTTGTGTTATTATTGATATATTATTATTATTATTATTATTATTATTATTATTATTATTATTATTATTATTATTATTATTATTATATTATTATATTTTATCTTTTGTGAAGCACCTTGTGACATTCCGTTGTCTGTGAAAGGTGCTATATAAATAAAATGTACTTACTAATTTACTTACTTACTAGTGCTTTGTCACGGCAAATATAGGCAAGTATCACCTGTGAATAAGTTCTTACCTTCACTGAGTAAATGTGAATACCAAATTGTCATCTCAAGAACAGAATCCATTCAGAATAGTGGAATGTTTTGTTAATAGTTTACATATTTGAATGTTTTTGGGTGAAAAGTTCAGATAATGGTCTTTAATCCTGCAGTTAATGGAGTGTGGCCAATTACTGTACAATTTCGAGTCCAGCTCTTATTTTCTTATCTTCAGGGGATAAAGGGACAAACTTTCAGCTACCTTTGTTTTTATGCAGTAATATAAATATACAGTAGTTTTGCCTATGAAGCATTATTGCTTGGCTGTTTTATAAATAGAAAAAAGTCATATCTGATTTGGAGAGTAGGTTATCAGCCAGATCTCAGCATCATTATGTGGTTCTTATAATAATACCTATGTAATAGTCACTGCACTTATATGAGGTGTTTCCACCTTTTTAGCAGTGACTCATTGATTTACCAGGAGTTTCTAATCAATGCTATCTTCAATATTCTGAATTAATACTATGTTATCAAACTTGGTTGCCCTCTATTGCGTTGCTTACAGAATTTACTTTGAAACAGCATTGACAATGTGCACCAAGGTTGGATGCTTTTCTTCTATAATCTTTCAAGTATCTCTGGTCTAAACTTTAAACTTCTAATTACAGTGATTTTTAGACTTTCAAGAGCTTTTTGGCCAAATGACAAAGCGAACTACCCCCTGACAGTGCAGGCTTTTTATCTGGTCACCGTGTAACATTTCTCTCAACACCAATTACCATGACAACCTCTTTTGTCTTGTGAGCTCCTTTTTTGTTGTCGTCATCCCTCCGGGTTTAGCTACTTTTACATCATTGCACAATCCTAACAAACAGATCTCATGAACCTTTTTTACAAGCTCACCTACCCAGCATGTCTCATGAGCAGACGCATGAGGAAAGAGGAGATTGCTATTTCGTGGTGACTGAAGTACGTTTACCTGACTATTGAAATCTGAGCAGCGGGTGCTTCTGTGTGTGTTTTTGCCAGTGACTGGAAAGCCTGTGTGTGTGCTGGAGGTAGAGAATAAAGATCAGTGAATGAAGTCTTAGTCCTGAGCTGTAAAAACATGTAATTAAGCAAAAAAGCAGCTCCCTCTTTCCTCAGAGACAAAATGATTTCCCATAGTGTGCTGAGATCAAGATTATTCAAAGGTTAAACTAAAATCTGGGAACTTGGTTCCTCAAGTGACTGAATCTCAGTACCTTTATGTGTATTTTTTCATTGATCAGTGATTCAAGACTTGAATTTTGTTCACTTGCTCCTAATTCTGGATCCTTTTAATGCTGCATGTTCAAGATGTTATCACTGTGCCTTTGATAGATCCAAGGTATGTTGGGTCAGCAGAGGTAAAATCATTGATCCAAATGGATGAGTGTGTAAGGGGGAGCTGGCTCGGTCAGGGAACACACTACTCCACACACACACAGGTGCTGTTGTTATTCCTGTGATTTCCCAATGCTGGTGTGAAAGAAAGGACACGCAATCTGAACAAGTGACAGTGGCATTATGAAGTCTTTTTTTGTGGCGCAGTTGTTTGTTGTTTTTGTGAAGAGGACTTGTGTTTATCCGTCTCTCTGAGTTAGAGCATCATGTGTGCTAATTGTGTTTAGAGTAGAGTCATATGTAAGTCTGCAGTAAGTCTGCCTTAACTGTCTTAATGAGCACACTGATGTTTTCCTCTGCATGTCTGGACCTGGTCTGTGCTTATGTGTTTTGTTGTGACGGATGCTTGCTTGTTTGTGGGATAAATGAGGTTTAGGCATGAAGCTTCAGACTAATGTGGTTTTTGTTACACGGTCTGGATTTCAGCATCCATAAGCAATAAAAAAGGAAGAAACTAATGTAAATAAATGGCCGATTGATTAAAAAGAGAGCACTTGCAATAAACTTTACATGTGCTAAATCTCTTACTTGTGTGTTGTTTTTCTAGTCTTCAAAGTGTTTTACTGAGGTATCATACTTTTAATAGGAATTTTCCGTTCTCCAGTCTGTCTTGTTTGGAGTCATAATCATGTGAGGCGTCAGAATCTTGTGAGTATACTTTGGTCACATGGCTGAGTCCCCAGTAATGATCACCCGTCTACAACCTCACACATGCAACCACTTATTTTCAAAGGCTTAGCATATTTCCTATTTCTAGATTTTGAAAGTGCCTCATAAAAGCAACAGAAAGTAGAAGAGACTCCTTGTAAAGTTCCAGCATTGACATCTTGATTTGTGCCGCCATCTGCGTCCCCTTTGGTTGCTTGGCCGGTAACATGTTTTGTTTTTTAGCTGCATCTGTTGCTTCTGATGCACCTGGTTTTGCATCTGTTCGGTTTTAAAATATCGGTTTCAGATTTGAATGCAGTATGAGATTGGATGAAAAATAAGTGCCCGTTTATCCACAGCACACGCCCAGAGATAATTACTGGCTGGTGAAGGTTTCCTGTCTCTCTGTATATTCATGCGCACTTGTGAGCACCAGTTACTGTCTGAAGTTAAGGCTGCTCCATTATGGAAAAAAAAAAATGAAATCATAATCATGATTATTATGGTCAATATTGAAGTCATAATTATTGACTTTTAGACCATTTTGAATTCATCAAACTCAACATAAAAAGATTGACATTTCCATAGTTAAATTTAATTTAGATGAAATTTCAGACTAAATAAAAATGAATTGGGCCAATATTGTAAATGCTTACAGAGCTGCTCAAATAATCCCTTAAATGTCTTTTGCCCCATACATCAGCATTACTTTGATATTACCTAAATATTCCTAGCTGGAATCATATATAGTATATCTGTGATAATTACATGTTGTTTACTCTAAATTGTATATCTCAGTCTAGGCATAAACTGTGGATGTTAAGTGTTTCAGTCAGTAAAGTGTCTTAAAATACTCTGAGTTTATTTCTGTCTTTTCCCAACTAGAGGTTTATCTGGTCAGGCAGTAGGTCAGGACTGCTGAGTAAGGGAGTTCCCTGTTTTTGTATTATTTTTGTTTTGTCTGGAAAGTCTGTACTGTATTTCCTTTTTGTCTAAGAGGGAAGTTTCATATGGTCTCAACCTGATCATTTTGGTTATTTTATTATGTGTTCAATTTAACTCCTCTGAAATGTGAGCTGGACAATGAGCATATGGAATGATTTATTTGCAGTATGGAGCAGTGTGCATCTGACGGGAGCTGTATCCATTTTGCAGGCCATCATGTTTTAAATAGAGAGGGTGTGGATGAAAGGCTGCCACAAGCCTTTTTTTTTGTAACTGTGAGAACTCGGCCAAACGTACACAGACTGAACATGTTGGCTTAAAAACTTCCACAATATACATTTATAAGTATAAGATATCAATGTACTGAAGAAATAAAGCACTTATTGCTGCTCTTTTATTAATAGTTATGGTTATAAGGCCATTTTCAAAAAGATCATCAATGAGTCCTTGGCTTGAATGCTGCAGTCTGCTGTGAATATTAATTCTAGGGTTATGTTGTGCTTTATCTGAAATATTTAACTTATCTGGACAGGCTGTATTCATAGACTTTTTTGTGACTTACTGTAGGAACCACTACACAATTACTTCTGCATCAGCTGAGTAAAAGCACCTCCAGACATCTACAAAAAAGAACTGCATGTATATTTTGACAATGTCAAGTATCAACAGTAGATTCTGTCTGTCTGTGTGCTGTATGCAGCTGCTTTGAGCTACCCAGATTTATTTCTGGAAGCCTGCTGTCCTATGTAAGTCTGTGGTATGCGTGCTTGTCACTGAGGGAGACAGACGGACTGCATGTGTGCTCATGCCGATTGGTTGGATTCTCCACCGTTAACTAATACTGCAAAGGTGGTCAGTGTGCGAGAGGTTGAAATGTTGCTCATTTATAAACCTTTATTTTAGCCTACGTAATTACAAGGAGAAAAAAATACTCTTCCATTTAAACAACATATCAAAACATAGCCTTTTCAGATAATTACTGTTTAACTAGTGGAAGGCTTTAGCACCGTCTTTATCCTTGGGTCCTCAGGTGCATCTCTGTTTTAAAAGTGCATCAATAAATGCAGGAACTTTTAGTTTTATTTTGTCACTTTTTACCCCAAATGTTAGATTCAGTAGCAGAAACTATATTGCAAATATTCAAAGCTTGATTTATTGATACACTTTTTTTGTTGTTGTCATTTTAGATTATTTTTTTTTAATTAAACGAACTTGAACTTTGGGTTGCTACAATAAAAACTCTCCTGATTATATCTACACAGCTGTTATCCCCTCGTCTCTCCGTTGGGAGCTCTGGCTAATTAAAGAGGCATCTCAGGAAATAGAAAACAGACTAATTAGGAATTCTTCCTTTTGTGCTTTTAGATTTCACTCTTCCTTCTTTTCCTCCTTAGGGTTGGACTCCACCCATGTACATGTTGTATTCCCTTTTCTCCTGATCCATGGGGGCTTTGTGCCATCTGAGCCCCTTCTCTCTCGTTGAACCTTTTTATTTTACTTCATTGTCTGGGATTGTTCGTCACCCAGGCCCTTAATTTAATTACAAGGCAAGGCAAGGCAAATTTATCTGTATAGCACAATTCAACACAAGGTAATTCATACAGTGAAAAATACTAGCAGGGGATGTCTTTTATACTTCTAAATGCTTATTTAGCAACCTTATCCGATCAATTTGAAATATTTACACAAATAACCTTTCAGAGACTGACTATTAACCTTTTGGTATCAAAGGATCAATACTATTAGCGATGTAGGTCAAAGCTGAGAAATCTTAAAACTAAAAACACCAATGAATAATGTTCACAATTTCTTGATGGATTTCAACTTAATTAAACTTAACTTGGACTTTAAAAGTTGGCAGGAGATAACAGTGACTACATAAGCTAAATATCTCTAGATGAGAACTGTATTTCATTTAAAGTATTACTGATATTTGTTCAAATAAGCCCTCATAGGGGATGTTAGATAGGTTTTACTCCAGCTTTGCACTGCAGACACTATCACAAGTTGGCTTATTTTTGGAAAATGTTTGTTGTCTTGAGGGCTAGTTGGTTTTAAACCCGCGTTACCGCGTGCCTCTTTGTCACTAGTCATAAGTGTACAATGTGACTACATGTGTCAGGAGAAGAGTTGGAGAGCTCTGATAAAGTGTAGTGCTGTTAAAGTTAGTGGATTTCTCTCCTCTAGGTGTGAAATAGATACTCTTGGATCATTTAGTTTTTCTCTTAAGTGTGACATCGTGCATCTGCTTTGGGGTTGCATTTTTTTGGGAGAAGTACCTATTTATATTAGTTACGTGATGAATAATATTCTTTTCAGATTGCATTTGTCAAAATCTGGTGTACAGAATTGAATGAAATTTCAATGTAATGCTTTCATTGCAATACTACACAATGCATCTTTGTTACATTTTTAGTCCTGATTATTTTTTGTACTTTATTACCTTGAACCTTAAACAAATGTAAACTGTTAAAAAGGCATATTCTTCAAAAGATCACAGTAAATGTAATGTTTAAACTGTGCAAAAAGGGAAAAATTTAAAAAGCATGTCTTTAAACTTGTACTTTATAGCTTTACTCTACTGTTCTGCTTGTTTTTTTACTCTAGCAGCAGGAGCAGATTGTGAATACGACGGGTTAGAGCTGGCATTATCAGAGTCAATTTACGTACATTGCATTGGGGTGGGGTTCTAAACCTCATAGCTAGTAATATGATCGTGTAGGCATATGCTGAAGTAAAATGTTGCAACAACTAACAAATGCACTGCTGATTTCATTTGTCTTTATCTCAATTTTTTTTTTAAATCCCAATCTCTTCTTTCTTTCCCCCTCTTGCTGTCTTAGTTCACTTTTGTGACTTTGAGTAACTGGCCTATTATGTGACCGTATCCACAGCTGTTGCTAAACTGAGGGCTGCTCCCTTCTGCAGTCAAGTGCTGTAAATATAGGTTGCCATGGAGACACCATGACAGCCAAGGGTATGCTGGCTAAATAGCAGGATAGTGTGCAAGTCTAGAGTATGACAGGAGCAACTGGGTGTCCAGGATGTGTGTTATTCAAATTGTGTTCTCCACACGATGGAAGTTGAAAAGTAAAGCGTGGCTCTGACAAGCTTGCTTTTGAGTTTAATGGCCATTCTTTTCGGTGCATGTTGTCTGTTTTTAAGTGGATACAACATGTTTACTTTGCCGATTTTTTTGCATAGTATTGATGGCATGTGTGTATAAAATTATGATCATGAACCAATTTGTTAACAACATGTCATTTGTATAATATATCAAAAGAAAACAGATGACTCAAAGAAGCCAATTTTCTCCTTTTTCTAGAAGCTATTGAATCATTGATATACCTGTACAGTAATAACTATATAAAACAAGCAGAAAAAAAGTCTTTAAAGGGGGCATTTGAAAAACAAAATCCCTTTCTGTAATTACAACTAGTTATTTTTGTGTATGGATAAACTCTGATGTAACACAAGCTTTCACTTCAGAGCAACAAGGAAACATATAGTGTCTTCGGGGGTTAAATAAGTAAAAGATATGTCTGAAAGAGAAGCTTCTGTACAGCATCTCTGTGATACAACTGTATATTTGTTAAACAAAATTATTTCACAAGCATTTCTTAAAAAGCTAATTGCATCTATTTTTTAAGGCAATATGTCTTCTTTACACTGACTTAACTTAAAAATAAGTTAATCCACATTTAAGTTTTCCTGGTCATGCCAGAATCTCACTAACTTTTTTACCTTATAAGACTTGATAGATAATGTTTGTAAGAAATATATTTCAGTTTGATAAATTGAATTTAAACAACAAGTATTTTAATTGCATATTTCTTCATTAAGTACAGTACATAGTTTGGCAGTATGAATTAATTAATGTGAAATATCTGGCATCCTTCTAATAATACATTTTCCCTTAGTAATCCCACGATGGGGAAATTCTTTCTCTACTTTTAACCTATTTTCTAGTCAAACTAGTAGCAGTGGTCTGCCATGCAATGGCACGGCACCCGGGGAGCAGTAAGGGTTAACAGTTATTATTATTATTATTATTATTATTATTATTATTTATTATTATTATTATTATTATTATTATTATTATTATTATTATTATTATTATTATTATTATTATTATTATTATTATTATTATTATTATTATTATTGTCATCAAATATCTAGTGCCTCATAGTAAATATAGGTCAGTTTCTGGCCTATTTTTCATGTCCGTTCTCAATTGTCTGTTTTTATTAGATGACACTTATTCATTGTTTCAAATATCCTATTGTAATACGCGACCTAATACCCGTCTAGCTTTTTGGTCAGTATTCATTGTCTGTTGGACTGTCTGTATCTGTCATAGGGGTGGGACTTCTGGATCCTGTGGATCCTTCAAAAAGTGCACACAGTTGTATACAATGTATACAATGCGCATGCATGCACGTACATATAAATAGAGCAACACTGAAACTAATATGTTAAAGAGGTTAGAAGAAGAAGAAGAAGAAAAAAAGCAAAGTATAATGATAGAAGAAATGACAATAAATTATTCTTCTCACACAAATTCACCTGTGGAATTAGAGAATGGTTCAGTGAGTTTCACATATATCTTGAGTCCAAACAAAGGTGAGCTGATTGAAGGAAATGGGGACGTAATAGAAGCGATAGAAATGTATCCTTGTTAATGCTGCTTAGTCAAGTGGAAGGAGCCGGGAGGTTCTGAAAGGTGTGTGTGAGTGTTAGAGAGACAGGGGAGAAAGAGTCCATTTGCAACCTGCTCCCTGTAACGACACAGCACTTACTGCCCCCTGTGCTGCAGCGGGGTTTCCTGCTTTTTGTACCTTTGGTTATCCTTTACTCTCCTACTTTTTTTCTCTCTCCCCATTTATGCTGATTCTAACACTGTGGGAGATGAAGCTTTTCCTAAAGGCGTCTTTGTGCATGTGGTAGAGAGGAAAAAGAGAGGGGGGTAGAGAGAAATGTTGCGGTGGGACAGAGGGCGAGAGGAGGATACTAGCTCCCTGTGTAAAGCCTGGCCTGGGCCCAGTCCCATGGGTGCACAGAGACCGGTTCTGTTTACCTTCAAAGACCAAGGAATGACAGGAAATAGGCAAATTCTCACACTTTTACAGGTGTTTTTATATATATATCCTGAAAATCTCTCTCTATTGAATAAATCACATTTTAAGTAGACTTCTAAGTAAAATATACAAACGGTCTGCTCTATGATTTGACTCAGACAAGATAATGATCATCCTTGTCAAGCCCCTGATTACAGTCTGTCATCTTTATGTGACAGATTATAGTGGTTTCTTATGTGTCATTGGAAGCCACTATAGTGTGCATTACATAATGACTCAATGGATAGCAGCCCTCTGTTTAAGAGTTAGTTGATATCCAACATACCTGTTAATGGTTAACTCTCGGCAGGTTATAGTCCACTCAAGGGGCTGGGTTGGTGTATTCTTTCTTTGCTGTGCTGTGTTTGCGTTTGCATTAGCCTGGGGAACTTTAAAGAATATTAGCGTTCTGGATTAAACATTTAACGATAAAAGCATTGTTTTGGAGAGTGTGGTGAATCCTTGAAACAGGAATCGTAAACCTTCAGATATATTTAAAGTATCAGTTTGGGAACACTTCGTCACAAGGATTGTTTTTGATGTGAGTAGAATGCTTATCTTCTGATATTTTAGAGAGGTTGTGTTCTGAAATTGTCATTGTTTTGAAAATAAAGTGTTTGATTTCCGTCTACTCAGCTGTTCTGTCTGGTCGGGTAGAGTTGACGTTGAGCCGAGGTCAGACATTCAGATTGCAGCATTTCACCTGCATGGCATTGACATTTGTCAAACAAAGGGAGCTATGGATTGACTGTGGTTTCTCTCCTGTCATATTTTCATTTGTTTATTTATGCTTTTACATCTTAGAATCATTGTCTGCAAAATCCCCAGGAAGTGTCTCACTTGCTAAATAATTTTACTGTGTTCTTGAAATTGTTGTAGAAAATTAAAAATGTTCCATAATAAGCTTTCTTGTTTTTAAAACCTGTGATTTTTGTAACGCAGTAAAGCTGTAATTAACACTGTGACATTACTTGTTGTCTACATTGTTGCCGATTATGGCAGCTGACAAGATTCTTGTGTTTATTTCAACTTAAGATTTGTAGAGGGCTGTGGTTTTTGTTAAAGCTTTTTGTACTTTGACTGATTTAGAGGACATAGGCGTGATAGCGGAGATGATGATGCCATGAATTATGAAATTACTGTGAGTTGTCTGAGGAAGGGCTGGAACCAACAGCTATTTAAGGGTGGTACATTCTGATAACCAAAGAGATTATGTCAGATCTGTGGACAGTTATGTAATCTAAATGAAGTGAAGAAGTGCACTAAAAACAAATAATGAGTGTGTGTGTGTGTGTGTGTGTGTGGGGGGGGGTGTCATTGGTATTCAGACCGCTCCTGAGATGGTGGCAGTGGGTTGTTTTTATTAGCCTTTGGAGTAGCTGAGACGAAGCTCAAGAAAAACAACATGTAACAGAGGCAGAGAAAAGAAGAAAAAAATCATGGAAATAATGCATAATTCAGTCTTTTTTTCTATGATAATCTGGGGTATTTGAGACAACGTTGGAAATGTTTAAACAGATAAAAGTGTATAACTGTATATTCCCTGTCTTTGGCCAGGTCTTCGTCCAGGAGGAGAATGAAGGCTCATGCTCCACCTCCGCCACCTCAACCTGCTCCACGTCACATCTTCAGAAACTCTGATGTGGGAGGGACGTCTGCCATCGAGGCCAAAGAGAACATCCTGAGGCCACATATGAACTTACAGTTAACCCTACCAAAGGGAAACCAACTTTTTATAACTGAGGATGGAAGGTGAGTTGAAACACAGGGCCACACATGTATTCAATCACTCAAATTCTTGTGGCTTTTGTTCAGTTGCTTTATCTCTCTACTGCATTTGTGTGTGAAACACACAAGGATACAGTGTTCTTTAAACATAAAAATGTCCAAATTCTTGCCTGAGGGTTATCATATGTGATAAATACTAAAATCTTACTCTATTTTTTAAGAGTTGACCTTAACTACTATTATAGTGCTTTATATTCCTTATATAAGTGTTTTTAAGATATATTTAGCAACATTACCTTATGCGGGGGTTCATTCAGCAGACAAACTACTGTATATGTTGTGTTTTGGCTGCTGTATCAGTGGGGCCTCGTCAGAGGGTCCCATGCACAGTTGCAGCACAAGCTTTGTTGCAGAGACCCGGCAGCGACCTGCTAATGCTCTCCGTCTCTTATGAGGTTTTGTCCATTGGGGCGGAAAATTGGGGATGTTTCTCTGGTAAAGAGCAACAAAACCAACAACAGAGAATCTGTGGGCCAGCATTGCCTCTGTGATGCTTCATTCTAGTTTAGAAAAGTAAATGAACTTTTAACTTACTCTTACACTGTCAATGGAGATTTGGTGTCATTTTTAGTAACAGCATTAGAGCGCAATACTTAAAACAAAAGACAAAATAGAGTTGTCATAAACACACAACAGTATTATATCAGTCAGTCTTTCTATAACTCTTCATACTGCACAATATGTTGCACAAAGATTGAAACTCATAAAAGTATTAAACGAGACACCTCCCTCTCTCTGACACAACCCTACTGGAGCTCAGCGTTAGGTTTTCTGAAATGAGGGAATACTGAAAACACATTAATACAAAAAAAAGTTAAGTTTCTGAGACAGTAAACATAAGTAACATACAGTGAAGTCAGAAATATATGTCATTGATTAGACCCATTATAACGTGCTGATTGTAAGTATGTTCTGATACAAATTCTTTTTACTTTTCAAAACCAATTATGATAATTGGGCTTTGGGTATGGGCTCATACTGATTACCAATCTTAAACCAGCATTATTTTGACAAAAACAAAACAGCAAACGTTTAAATAGCATTTAGTACTAATCTTGTATGAATGCAGTAATTACTTACTGTCATTCCTGTATTACTGAGCTCAGGTTAAACTTTTTCTTAAGCATGAATAAGCACATGCAAGCAATAAATTCCACAGAATACACAATTATTTATAACAATCTTTATAAATTAATATCAAATTTAAAAAAATGTATTCAGTATTTATTAAAGAAATCTAGAACGTGCCAGTATCCCCTCAATTGCTGTGGGTAGTGACTAGCATGCATGTGATTTATGGAAATCATCCACATGCAGCCTCATACTTTGAAGTGAAGAGCTTGAAGGCAAAATCGTCTCCATCTGTTTTAGCTTAGTGTGTGGTTAGAGCAGTTCCCTTTCGGTCGATACACTCGGTACAACATGTCATATGGGACATGATGCAATTGCATGTCCTAATTGAAGACACTGCTAATCACGCCATACACGTTTTGCTTTTCTGGATGATTGAGCTCTAATATCAAGCACCATATTCAGGTCACCAAACAACTGCCTCTGCTCTTAGTGCTGGATGCTCTTTGTAACGCCCTGTTTGAGGCACTTGACTCGGTGGATATTAAATCTTTTTCATACAAGACCCCTCTACTTCATGCTCTGTCCTCTGCTAACAGGGTAACTTTATTCCTCACGTGCTCAACTTGTGCCAGATGACTCCATGCTCAATCTGTGCCCAAACTCAGCAGAACTCAGATGAAAAGAAAACATTTTGAATGTGTTCCAGCCCTGGATAACAAAGTGAAAACATATTAAGACAAAAACACCTCTAACAAGAAGTCTCCACATAACTTAAATTGATCAGTACTGAGTCAGCCACTCCCCACGGCAGTCTTTCACTACTGAACCATTTTCTCCTTGTATATTCTACTGACGCCACCCCTGGACAAGTAATCAGCAAATCAGAGCGTTCTAGTAATCCAACACAGATGCTCTCCATCAACTCAATCAACCGTACAATCAAGGCAGCTTCCCAATTACAACTTGAGAAAAGGTGCAGAATGTGCACCTTCTGTGACACGGATCCCAAATGTCAATAACCAGCACAGCATACTGATAATTACAATGATCATATCGCTGAACAGCATAATATAGTCGGACAGAGGCTACTCTGTCACAGCGTGCGACTGCGTGATCAGCTGTTTATCTGTTTTGCTAATCCTGTCAGTCATAAAGCCCTGTCTAAGCAGAGGCTCACCGGATTGTGGAGGCGTTTATGGCTATGGCACAGGCTAACACAAGAAGGGGTCTCCCTTTGCTTTGTGGCACGAGTGATAAGTGGTGACGTCATGGACTCTGTTTAAATGAGTTTCTGTGGGTTGTATCTGCGCTCCAGCCAGTTGCTCATCACCATACACTTTTGTACAGTTTCACAAATTGGTTGTCTTCAGCAGAAAAACGAGAACTTATGATGCTGGTATTGGAATCTGAACGACTCAAGCTAAATAAATATATTAACTGTGACGATGTGGGATTTTGAAACATGAATTGAGGGCAGCCTTTTCATAATAAATGTAAAAAACTGTCAAAAATATTTTGTGATCAAATTTGAAACTGTTAAAATGTGGTCGTGGCAGCCATGGAAAGAGGTGTTATGTTCTTTAATTGCAATTTTATTTCAACCAGAATCATATTAATTTGCCAATCATGTGAGCGAAGGCAAATTCAGACTTTTTGTTTCTGTCAGTGAATGAATGCATAGAGTAGAACAAGTGAGCCTAACAAAGTTAAGCAAAGTCATTTTTAAATACATATCCATTTGTCAGAAACCAAAAAAAGTATTAAAAATAGTTTTTTGTAGTCTCAAGCTCCTCAACATTTTTAACTTTAAGTGATTTAAAAAAAAAAAAACAACAATCTTCTTGAAGCTTGAAGTTCTGCTTTTTTATCTTGTTCTCCAAGATTCAGCTTAAAGCTTTTATTATTGCACTATCATAGAAATTGAACCATGTAAAGCTCTTGTAGAGGTGCATAATGTATTACGCCATATTTATATATTTGCTTTATACATTGTTTTTTAATAATCTACTTTTTAAACTATAATTTAATAGAGATGGTTGCTCAGATAAAAGTGAGCTTCTATTACAGGTTAAGCTTTCCAGCTAGAAATCGTATCAGATAGTGTCTTGTTTGGAATAAATCTACAAAATACTCATAAATATGATGGACATGAAGCAAACTGAAAATTTTTATATTTTAGTCCCGCTTCACATATCAATACCTTTTCATCAAATGATGATGATCATATAGAAAGTAAAGAGTAACTGTCAGTTAGCGGTGTCTTAAAGAAATGTGAACAAAATAAAATAAATATCACGTCTACACATCTAAAGTATGTCAGACTTTGTGTTTGTTTTGTTCTCTTCTCTTTAGCAGGGTTAACATTACGCAAGCGTTGTAACACTACCTTCCGTCTTTTCTTCCTTTCTTTCCCGTTCTTCTTCTGTGGTTCTTCCTTGCACACATACACACACACACACACACACAAACACACACACACTTTCACTTGTCTGTGTTCCCCCCATCTACCAGTAAAGCTCTGATGGACCTGCTGGTTGAGCTCTGTAGTCGCTACCACCTCAACCCAGCGCTGCACACCCTGGAGCTTCAGTCGCCTGAGGGAGAATCCTTGGGGTTCAAGCCCAATGCACTTCTTGGCTCCCTGAATGTGGCCTGTGTCTTCCTCAAAGAGAAGGTGTCCGAGGACAAATTCACGCGCAAATCAGCACCCAAAGTGCCAGAGGTGAGTTGTAGTGGTGTTTTGTTGTGTGCACAAACATTTTAATTAGGTTTTAAGAAATCCAAAGTTGTAACTGAGTATTAAAATGTCAATAGGACACCCCAAAGTATTCCAAATGTTGTAAAGTTCAACACAAGGGCCAAAATGCAAGAGAGAGACTTTGTCCATGTTAAAATAAAGGTTTGCAGTGTGCATGAATACACCCTGTTACCTTGGGGCTGTACAGTATGTAATATGTCTCCCCCGTGTCTACTTTTTACCTTTGACCACTGGCAGAAGGCAAGGCCAGTGAAACCTTTAAGGGCACAGACTAAGGTAGGAAGCTGGCTGATATTACACTGGCCTGCTTACTAAAGTCAGTTTGGAAACACTTTTTTACACGTGTGCCTTTTCTCTTCATATCCCTTAAATGTCTGTCTTGTTGACTGATTTGTTTTCTCAGCTCACTCTCCTATCTAAATTTCTTGTTTCTACTCTTCATGTTTCTTTTGTTCCTTTCCCTCTGCTTCTCCTTCTCTCTCCGATCACAGTTTGAATATTTGATGAGTCCCTTACCTTTAGTTACCATGCATTATTTCTCTGCTCTTCTGAGGGCTCACTGGCCGCTCTCTCTCCTCCTTTGACCTCATCTGGCCACAGGCCAGAGCCACCATTGTTTCAGTTACTGCTGTCAGTCTTTCTCTACTCTGTTTTGTCTCCTCTCTAATTGGAGCAGCAGTTTCAACAATTACAAACAAATTGTTGTGTATTATGCACTCAGTTACACCTTTACTAGATGCAGCCAGCTGAAACAGAGTATGCAAGGCAGTATGACAACCCAGCAGCATATGACAACCTTGATAAAAACTGTAATGCTAATCTTTTTCTAAACTCTTTGAAGAAGGTACCGGTAGTCATTTAATAGAATCATCATTTTGTGGTTTTTAATGTGTAGTCGTCACTGTGTTTCTTGAAAGCAGCTTCCATGTTTTGCAGAAGCAGGATATTAACTGGTAGGTAATGAAGGAGGTTAACCTGGGAACCCTCATAACTCCCTGCCTTTTTTTTTCTTAGTCCATCAAAATAATCACTTTTTTCAGGCCATAGAAGTATTTTTGTGCAGTGTTGTTCACTCCTACTCTGTGGAAAATTCATGATGTGAAACTGCATGATTATGAGTTGTCCAGTGACCAAGACTCTTCTCTTTTTTGGAAAAAACAAAACAAAACAGACCTTTATATGATGCAAGTGCTGTATCTAACGCCTATCTGTCTCCCACGTTCTCCTCTCTGTATCAGAAAACGGTGCGTTTGATGGTGAACTACCACGGCAGCCAGAAGGCTGTGCTACGGGTCAATCCACTGGTTGCACTACAGGTTCTGATACCAGTCATCTGTGACAAGTGTGAATTAGACCCTGCACACGTCCTGGTCTTGAAGGACAGCGTCAGTCGTCACGAGTTGCCACTGGACAAATCTCTGACAGAGCTGGGGGTCAAGGAGCTCTACGTGCATGATCAGAGTCTAGGTAAACCTTAATCACATAATCCTGTCTATGTAATTTAGTATTTCAGTAAGGGATGGGGCTGAAATGTATATCTGCAATGGCTATAGTGAAACTGAAGAGCCATCTGTAGAAAGACATTTTCCTTAATTTGAATAAAACGATTTTAGATTTTATTCACCAAATAGCATCTACAATACAACTAATAAATAAGTAAATACATATTGAGTTAAAGCATGTTAAATAAGAGTTTTCTGATATTTTGAGGATTACAGTAGAATAACAACCGGACATAACAAGTTTCTTCATACTGTGTGGTGCACCTCTGTGTAGAGACAGTACATGTATATCACTCCTGTCAGGTGCAATTATAATCACCCTTGCACTCTGTTTTTATGAATTTAGTATAGCCCCATTATCAAAAGAACATTCTGACCTTTTTCTGTACAGCTAAAGGTATTGAGGTACCATGATTAGGATGTGTCAGCCATTATGTGACTTTTAGTAGAATTATGATCTATGAAATATTGGTCCGTTACCACGGTAACAGTGCACACCCAGTGATATTTATAAACCCTGCTGTCATCATGCGGCGAGATCTAAGATACGCCCTTTTATAGCCCTGAAAGGCACAAGCGTAAATATTTTCAACACAATGTCAATTTTATGGCCAAATACTATTATGTAATGGCTTGGTTTTTAGCCAGGTTCCATCAAAAGCATCTACACTTGTTGTATGTTTTTGAAGAAGTACATTCTGCAAATTACCTCATTTGGGTCATGAGTAATCAAAATGTTTAGTTTGTAAGTAATGACAGTCTGATGGTTTTGTGGTGTCACCACAGATCAGATATGACGGATGGATAGTTGATTGTGATGGAGGTCAGTTTTACCTTAAAGACTTAATGTGTTTTGAAATCTTCTCATGTTTTTCAGTTTTCCAGCCTAAAATGGCTTCTGCCCCTGCCCTTAACTACCCAGGTAGTAGTCTAAAGTCTAGTCTGTTAGTGCTGTTGGTACTAACTCCATGTGGTTGATTAACTAGAGCTGCTGCTATTTGCTCATTAACCCTGTCCTGCTTCTACATTGGGCTCACATGTTTCCTTGCAAGACACCCCTGTTCAAAGAGAGACTTTGTCACTTTGGTGTAAATATAGTTTTAACACTTGAGTGAACTTCATGAATGTCTATCTTTTATGAACAATTTATTAACTTGCTTGGTTTCACCTTGTCTCTTGAGAAGCCGAATGGCTTTGAAATTATTATTTATTTTCCCTTCCGTTTCATTTTAACCATAGTCTTGTTGGGCCAGTTTTAGTTGCTCAAAAGGCTACAGCACCCTCTGTTGAGGAATGCTGAGCAATTTATTCCTTTAACAAAACATTTTCAATAAAACAAGCTACCAAAATACGATTGCATTGGATTTACAGTAAAGTAATTACTGACATGACTCAAAAATCTCATTACACGTAAGTGATAGTATGGATTGGGACCCTACAGGCAAACCAAGCTAATTTAGTATCAGGGTGTCATTTGTGGAATCTCCATCCGTTTGAGTCTTAGTTGTATTAAGTCTTCGCACACTTGTAACACTTTTCTCTTTACCATGAAAATAAAAGTACCAATCCAGCTCTGTGAAAGCAGATCATCACTCCCCCTTTTGCGTCTGTTGACAGTAGACTAGGTAATCAACTCGTTCAAACTCATGACAATATAGTATAGCAAATTAATAAACATTGTTGTTCAAATAGTCCTTTTCGACATTATATACACAGATTAATTTAGATTACTGTGATAACATTTTTGAGTTCTGTCAGTGTCTTAAAATAGTAATAGATAGTGACGCAGGTAGAGTGTTCTCTGGACTAAGAATTATGACCATTTTTAACTTTAAAAAGTTTTCATTTATGTCCTGTTAATCCCTAACAAAGGTTTACAGTCCTTACTATCTAATAATAGACTTAGGTTTGGTTAAACTCCATCATTTTTCCTTAAAATTACACTCTTCCAACTTTTAATGTGGCCCACTGAATTTCCCTCCTCTTTTCCTTTATATTTCCTAGATTCTATTAGTTACAGTACCACCAGTTTGGGAAGGCCAGAAAAGAAAGGTATTCTGGGTATCTTCCAATTCAGCAAAAGGAAATCCAAGGTAAGTGTCCAGATAACCAGTGTTCCAGTGTTGACGTCTATGATTGTGATGTTTAAGAGATTGTGGGATAGATTGCAATCTAACATTGAGCAGTGCTTGCTATAAACGTTTTTCTAACTGGTAGTTGAAGCAGACTAAATGCATGGCTGGACAGTTGAGAGCTGCATGTTAGTTGTGCCTTCCGTTTGCAGACAGAGACATCATCTCTGGAGATGGATGACTGTGATGATAAAATAATCCAAAATACAGAAAATCAATCCAATGTAAGTATTACTAATGTATCATATAGCATGCAAAAGTGAACAATTATTTTCATTTTCACTATTTCATTAGAACTTGAGGTGAAGCCATCATGTTGTTTACTGTGGCTGCATGGAATAACAAGACACAGGCCAGTAGCAACAGACAAATAAAACAAATTCCAGACACTAGTTTTTGCAGAATATTTTGTGGCATTGTTAACGATAATGTAAATTACATTTGGTCTCAATAAATCAATTAATATTTATTTGTATTGCCCTTTACAGCAACCAGCATGTTCAAAGTGCTTAACAGGGCTTTGCATTAGTGAATGGCAAGAATAAAATGAAACACAGAAAAAAAATTAAGAAATTAAAAGATACATAAAAAAATTACTTTTTTATATAAACAAAAAAAAGAAGAAATATTCCTTTAAAAAAGACATACTAAAAAGTGTCGATTTAAAGAGAGCCTTGCCATGGGCTAGCAGTGTGTCCAGGATGTTCCCCCTCGTACCCGAGGACAGCTGGGAGAGGCTCCAGCCGACCTCTGGGACAGTTTTGATGACAGATGAATGGTTAAAAAAACGTTTTGAGTTAATTGCAAAAACTAAACAGTGAATGAATTTAATCATCATGACCATGGCAGGTGACGGATATATGCTGCAGTTTAAATTCTCAAAAAGTTAAGAATTACTAAATTCTGCTAAATATTTTATTTGAGAAATCTTAAAGAATTACTTAAAGTATTACTCATCTGTCACTTTACGCAAGTATTTTCTGCTCCTCAATTAAATGTCAGGAGAAAATGTAATTGGGAAATTACAAAGGCTAATTTAATTTCAAAATTAAGTACAGTACATGTATTATAATTTGTAAAAAAAAACAAACTTCTAAAATACATTTGCGGGTTGTGTGTAGTTCAAGATCCTCCCCAGAGAATTCATTTATTATTCCTGAACAATAGCAGTCTAACTGTACCTTGTGAAAATACTATAAAGGCAGTTAGTTGTTGTAGTGTTTGCTTATGTCCTCTAGGGGGCGGCAGTTATTTCTAGCAGCATTAGTACAATAAAAAGGAGCTTTTTCTTCCAATTATAGTCCTACAGACATGGAAGTAAAATTGCATGTATGACACAAAGTCTTTCTCTTGTTGCTCCTTCCATAATTTCTTTCTTGGGTCTATTAGTCCCCACTGCCATTATTTCCACTTTTGTTCAATCTTACAGTTGAGTTTTGCCATTATTAGGGACAGGAGACTGTGATAGTGAGATAGTGATATAAACAGAAAGAAATATTCCCTTACAATTGCTTGAAATTGATATTTTCCTCTTAAAATACTCCTAAGTTTGATTTGAAACAAAATGCATTAGATTGCATCTATAATGTGGTGTATGTGCACTGTTAGTTGTTGACCCAGTGTCCTCTAGAGGGCACCAGCTCTCCTGTGGGTTATTCAGCAGACTCTGGGATCTCGTGTGTCCCACGCAAAGTAACCAGTACTGCTTTTAGTACTTAGAGTCCATCCCATCATTATTTTTCCTTTTTGAATAGAAGTACTAAATACTAAAAACTCTCACAGAAATAGTCTTATATAGCTGGGACTTTCAATCAATCCCAATCAGCATGAGAACTGTCTTTACTCTTCAGTTCTCTTTTTTTATAAGGGCATTTAGACCTGAGCCTTATGGGACTTTGATGGCTTTGGTAGAGTGGATTAAGTAGCATTTATCTAAAATATAATGTCAACTCTGCCTCCAATATAAACATTTCAGCAAGTTATTGTCAAAGATTTTGCCCCTCAAGATAGAATTGATGTCAAGCTCTCCAATGTAAAGCAGACTCACATTTAGTAGCATTAAGTAGCGCTCTTCCTATTAAAGCCGTAACTTAATCAAGATGGCATTTGATTGCATTAGCTTGTACGAAAAAAAGAAAAAAGATGCTTGGCTCCCTCTAGTTTACTTGTCTGGTCCATTGAGCTCAGTGCTTTGGGGCGACTCCACCCTTCTGTCTCTTTGTTGTCTCTGATTTCTTGAGCAGGGTGTCCATTGCCATTCTCTAGCTCTTTTTATTGCCATAATGCTTCTGATAAAACATGTTTCTTGCTTCAAATATTCATTTGGAGTTTGAAGAGAAAAATTGAAGTGAAACAGGGGCATGACCAAAAGACAGAGCAGAGCATAAGGCATTTTGTTTCATGTGAACATTTATAATATATTAAAAACACTGAAACGTAAGTCTGATTTATTCCCATTTCTGTCTCTTAACCATATGGCTGTTTCCAGTGGGCTTTAATGCATCTGGGCTTTTTTTTCTCTTATGTGATTGTTTTTTTTGCACACACACACATTCGTGCACACAAAATTGCACTCACATATTTGATCAGCCTGAAGGCATCAGATCACGTTACCTTGTCTACATTAGCACTAAAAGCACAGCCTCTTATCTGTAATTGTTCACTAAGAGCTAAACTACTGTGTGGGTCAGTTTCAGTATGTGTGGTATTGGAAACTGACATGGTCAAATTTAGGAAACTGCTGATCCTGAAGCCAATATATTTTACAGAAATTACCTTTTTTTTTTTTTTTTTTTAATCTACCATTATACTATAAATCATTTTTCGTTTTAGTAGAACAAATACGTCCTGGTAATGTGGTACCACTTTGGTATTAATTGTACAAAAGAATAGAAAAGGACAAAACACTCACCTGTCTGTCCCATTGTCCTACCTATGTGTCACAATAAGCTGTTCATTTGAACTGAATGTACTCACAAATTCGTATGAGTATTCCATAAAAAGGTTCAACTATGACCTTAGTGTAGTGTGTTATATCTCAAGGTCTATTAACTTAAAGACCATCTACAACAAGACCAATAATAATAATGATGTAAGCATCAATATCGAGCAATAACTTTGGGTAAAAAGTGGTGCCAAGCATGCACTTAAATTCCCAGCAGCATCACGCCCCAAAATGGATTTTGACAGAAGGGTTTAGGAGGAGTTATCGGTCTGTTCCTGCCCGATTGATGATATTGTCGCAGTTTTGAAAGGGATATCAATAAAGATCAAACTTCAAAGAGTCCATCAGTTCCAAAAAACACTTTGCGGCATGCCTCAGGTGTGAGATATAAAAAAAAAAGAACCTTTTTTTTTATCAAATATGGATTTTCTTTTAATCCTAATATCATCTTAATTCAACAATTGATAAGATGCAACCTATTAATAGATTTGCGATCACAGGTAGATTGTGTGCATGATTCTGTTTTCCAGTGATTCCTTATCATTTGATTATATTATGCACTCTAGAAGGAGAAATTAATGGAGAGTTTATTTGTAATGATTAGATGTTTCTCTTGTGCATTTTCTTGTGCAACTGAGATTTTGCCTGTGTAGCAAATCAATATTACCGTCACCTGCTGACATCAACTGTTTGATCCTTTCTTTCTTTCTTTCTTTCTTTCTTTCTTTCTTTCTTTCTTTCTTTCTTTCTTTCTTTCTTTCTTTCTTTCTTTCTTTCTTTCTTTCTTTCTTTCTTTCTTTCTTTCTTTCTTTCTTTCTTTCTTTCTTTCTTTCTTTCTTTCTTTCTTTCACTTTACTTGGAATCTATTGCAGACCTAAATATTAAAAATTGATATATGTATACAGAGGAGAAACATACATGAAATATCTTGGATACCGTCTGTAGTTAAAAAGTAAAAATAAAAGTAAATAATGTAAGAATGACTGTTTTACCACTTTTTTTTTGACACCATTACAATCTTTTCTTACTTAAGGGTGTATGTGCATACGGCACAGTAATCATACAATCTGATGATTATTCAATTTAAAGCGTGTAAAATGTTACATAGATGTAAACATGTGTCCTAATTTCAGCCTATGTATTTAACTGTATTATCTACAGGGTCTATCCACAGTGTCAGGGTTCTCCTGCGTGGAGCATCGGCCCACCACCATAGGGCAGTCTCAGTCCGTCATTGATATTCACAGGATATCCCCCAAGGCTGAGGCCAAGAAGCGGAGGGCCCCGGCACCACCTGGTGTCCCAACACCCAGCATGAGACCTGCAAGCTTTGAGAGGAATCAGGTGGGTGGAGAAAACGTCCAACTGTGTCTGTCAGACACATTTAGACACATAAGTGAACTGATGTTTACTGAAGAATGTCCTCCGTGGACACCTCGTTATTTATATTAATACATTGGAATCAAACATTTTAAATGAACACTCTTCGATTCACATGGAAGTACTTTCACAAATGAAAAGATTTTTGTATGATGACTTTACTGCGTGAGCACTCAGATTCCAAAAACAACATTAAATTTGGCCTAACGTATTACATAACAGAGTTGTGGCATCATAGGAAAGCTCCAAATCCTGTAAGATGTTTAATCCCTAAGCCTCATCATCGACCTGGGGAGGTAAAGAGAAAGCTGCTTGATGCAGTCTTTCCTCTAGGTCTTTTTGGCCTCAAAGTTAGAAAGGCCTATATCCTCTAAATAAGAGCGGCGACTCCCTGCAGTCTCATTATAGTGTTATGACAGTAGGCTGGGGTATGTTGTTTAGCAACCAACGTCATTCCTCCCTCTGATAATAAGCTTTGTTTATTTCACAGAGGGTTCTCTTGTGAAATGTTATTAAGCATATATATATATGTATATATATATATATATATATATATATATATATATATATATATATATATATATATATATATATATATATATATATATATATACATACACATATTATATATAATTTTTTATATTATTATTATAATAACATGGAAAATAGCTTTATCCTTATAAGCTTTATTAACAAGTGTGAAGAGAGTATGGAAGTAGAAAACATTTAGAAAAATATCACATTATGATCGTAGTTACCAAAAGTGTTGCAAAAACAGGTCTGAGAAGTCAGAAGGATTATGAACTCAAAACATTTTATCTTTGAGAACATGTCTGTGCTCTAGAAACTGGTAAGTTACTCAAACTGAACTTAACTTATCAGGATTAAAACCACGGTATCCTGCAGCCATCACAGTGGATTCATTATCTGATTAAGAATGTCTGGTGGTTTTTGGGGCGCATTAACACTCAAAAAAGAAGCTTAAAGGAGTTTGAAGCAGGATTTATGAAAAAAATGCGTATACGTTTTAAGTTTTCTAGTAATAATGTCAGATGAAGCGTTCCAAACCAAAAAGAATGAGCCCTCTAGTGTATCTCTCCGTTGCCTTGACCAGGCTGTGTGCTGCAAAATGCGCTGCAATTCCGGTCCCGAATTTCCCGCGCTGTCCCGCAGATGTGACGTCACATGACGCTGCATGCGCGTTCTCCCCGTTCTCCCGTGCCGGTTTCGCTGTTGGCTGCAGTAACCCCGACGGTCGTCATGGCGCTAATGAGTCTCTCTTATTCTTGCCTAAAGCTCCTTTAATGTAATAGGTATGATTTTTTTGATATTGCACGTTATCATTGTGCAAACACAAATTGTTATGCACCTGTCAGACTAAGATTAATGACACCAGATACTGAGACAACTTTGGTACTCACAAAGGTAGCTAAAGGGGGCAGTAGTTGGGGGGCGGTTGTCTGAGGGCCTAATAAATGTCCATTAAAAGACTTTACCATCTTGCTCTGATGCCCTCTCTGAACTGTTGCCCTATCGGTGCATACAGTCACATGTGTATTTTGTGTTTACCCCCACATTGCAAGGTCGTACTGCAGTGCTGGCCACCTCTCATGTTTAAACTCATGTTTCCCGGTGTTGTTGAAGAGCAGACAGGCTGAAGACAAGCTCTTGATGAGTTCAGCTGCTCTTATCAGCATTTCAGCCTCCGGCCAAAAGGAGACTGTGTTCGCCAAATATATTTATCCCTGCACCATAATAGCAGAACAGGAAAAAGTGGAGCTGATTGACGAATGAAAGGACAAAGTTACATTTTAATTATTCATGATCTGTATCTTTGGTTAACCAGTGTCATGGTGTGAAGTATTCCAAGATTAGTGGTGTGCTTGGCTTGCATTCTTTTTTAGGTTTGTTATTAGAAAAGATTTGGTTTCATGACAGGGAAGAGTGCAAGAGCAGCCAAGTCTGATCAAGATAGTTTTTAAGGGCCACTGGCATTAGAGAGCTCTGCATGACTTAAAGCTGCTGAACAATTGTGCATGTCAAATCAAGTCAAATCACACTGAGAAGTTGTACTTACCCATTTATTTGAAATTCGGCCTTGTTTTGGCTTGAGGCAGTGAGGTATACTGGGAAATAAAACTGGCACACGTACCACTGCTTGCAAATGGATGAGCAAATGATTCTTCACAGGTTAAGCTGAAGAAAAAAAGGAAACCATAAGCAGGGTTTTTACATTTAAATTTTTTTGTAGATTTTTTTTCTTGCATGTTGCTCATGCATCAAACCTGAAAGGTTTAGGTGATTAATTAATTGGGACATGAAATATCTGGTGATGGACACTTAAATCACAATTTAAACTATGTGAATAATGAGGTTGTTCTCACACTGCAAATGTGCTTATAATACTGAGCTTTGAAAGGACAGAGATGATAAAGGTCATAATTTCAATGAAAGTACGACCATATTTACATGAACATAAACGACAAAACTAGTGACTCGAGTAAACACTTGTGAGCTCTGGGCACGATGACGAGCATTTACCGGTACTTCTTCTATTCCAAATGATAAGTTAGGATAAGTGAATGTTTTTCCACATATATAGCATTGCCATGGGACCATAATTGTTTTGTTTTGTGGTGTTAGAGACTGGGCGGCACGGGTGCTTGTGGGTTAACACTGTAGCACTCCCACGGTTCAAAAACAAGTATGACAGGGAAACTGGTGATTCCAAATTGCTTAGTCACAGCTGGGATAGGCTCCAAGACTTCCCATTGACCCTGTATAAGAGTGAAGTGGGTGCACCCTTATCGTCAAGTTCACCTGTTACCGTTAGAATGCAGTAATGAATAATTCCATAAAAGTTTACTCTGACTAATTTCTGGGTTTAAAGCTAATGGTCGTCTGTAGTGGTAGTTGCTGAAATTATCTTTATCAACATAATTTCAAGTGAGGATATTTGGAAAAATATGAACTTTTTACTTACTCAAGAGCATATTTTAGATACTGGAAGTGACCATAGACTTAAAAATACAGACATAACCCAACCTAGGACTTTGCTTGAACAGAAAACAGAAAATATTTCATTCAGTGAGCTGTTCAGATTTGAAAGGCAGTATTAAGGTACAATACTTACTCTTGTTAGAATTTTCTAGATTCCTCAACTTCATCTTCAACCAGTTTCATCCTCATGTCAGGTTGCATTCGCTTTACCTCAAGGGTAGAAAGTAAAACAGATTTGCTTTTTCTTTTTTTCTTTGTGGTTAATAATAGATTTTCATCAGCAGTTAACAGATCAAATAATGCTGTTCAAGTACATTGTTTCCCAATAAGAAATTCAACTTCTTCCATCCATCCATTTTCTACCGCTTATCCGTTACCGGGTCGCGGGGGCAGCAGTCTCAACAGAGATGCCCAGACTTCCCTCACCCTAGACACTTCCTCTGGAAGTCCGAGACGTTCCCAGGCCAGCCGAGAGACATAGTCTCTCCAGCGTGTCCTGGGTCTTCCCCGGGGTCTCCTCCCGGAGGGACATGCCTGGAACACCTCCCTAGGGAGGAGGGACATGCCTGGAACACCTCCCTAGGGAGGCGTCCAGGAGGATCCGGTACAGATGCCCAAGCCACCTCAGCTGACTCCTCTCAATGTGAAGGAGCAGCGGCTCAACTCCGAGCTCCTCCCGGGTGACCGAACTCCTCACCCTATCTCTAAGGGAGCGTCCAGCCAACCTGCGGAGGAAACTCATCTCGGCCGCTTGTATCCGCGATCTTGTCCTTTCGGTCACTACCCAAATTTCATGATCATAGGTGAGGGTAGGGGCGTAGATTGACCGGTAAATCGAGAGCTTCGCCTTTCGACTCAGCTCTTTCTTCACCACGACAGTCCGGTACACAGTCCGGTACATAACTGTGGACGCTGCACTGATCCGTCTGTCAATCTCACGCTCCATCTTTTCCTCACTTGTAAACAAGATCTCGAGATACTTGAACTCCTCCACTGAAGCAGGACTTCTCCACCCACCCGGAGAAGTTACGCCACCCTTTCCCGATGGAGAACCATGGCCTCGGTTTTGGAGGTGCTGATTCTCATCCCTGCCGCGTCGCACTCAAACCGCCCCAGCACATGCTGAAGGCCCTGGTTCGATGAAGCCAACAGGACAAAATCATCCGCAAAAAGCAGGGATGAAATCCTGTGGTTCCCAAACCGGATCCCATGTCCTGTCCTGTCCATAAAAATTATGAACAGGACCGCTGACAAAGGGCAGCCCTGCCGGAGTCCAACATGCACCGGGAACAAGTCTGATCTACTGCCGGCAATGCGATGAGACCGGACAGCCCTTAACCGAACCCCATACTCACTGAGCGCCCCCCACAGAATTGCACAAGGGACACAGTCGAATGCCTTCCCATGAACCCTCGAGCACCCTGCGGAGGGTATAGAGCTGGTCCAGTGTTCCACGACCGGGACGAAAACCGCATTGTTCCTCCTGAATCCGAGGTTCAACCATCGGCTGTATTCTCCTCTCCAGTACCCTGGCGTAGACTTTCCAGCGGCTGAGAAGTGTGATCCCCCTATAGTTGGAACACATTCTCCGGCCCCGGTTTGCCACTCCAGAGATACTGTCCCCTTCCTCCATGCAATGTCGCAGAGGCGTGTCAACCAAGACAGCCCTACGACATCCAGAGACTTGAGGTACTCAGGGCGAATCTCATCCATCCCCGATGCCCTGCCACTGAGGAGCTTACGAACTACCTCAGTGACCTCGGCTTGGGTGATGGATGAGCACGTCCCAGAGTCCCCGCTCTCTGCTTCCTCAGTGGAAGGCATGTCCGTCGGGTTGAGGAGATCCTCAAAGTATTCCTTCCACCGTCCGACGATGTCCCAGGTCGAGGTCAACAGCTCCCCACCCGCACCGTAAACGGTGTTGGCAGAGTACTGCTTCCCCTTTGTGAGGCGCTGAACGGTTCGCCAGAATTTCCTCGGGGCTCACTGAAAGTCTTCCTCCATGGCCTCACCGAACTCTTCCCAGACCTGAGTTTTTGCCTCCAGGACTGCCCGAGCTGCGGCTTGCTTGGCCTGCTAGTACAATCTACTGCGTCAGGAGTCTCGAAGGCCAACATGGTCTGGTAGGACTCCTTTTTCAGGCCGACGGCATCCCTTATCTCCAGTGTCCACCACCGGGTTCGGGGGTTGCTGCTACGACAGGCACCAGAGACTTTGCGTCCACAACTTCGAGCCGCCGCGTCGACAATGGAGGCAGAGAACATGGTCCACTCGGACTCAATGTCCCCAGCCTCCCCTTCTGAGAGAAGTTCTCTGGGAGATGAGAGTTGAAGACTTCCCTGACAGAGGGCTCGGCCAGACGTTCCCAAAAGACCCTCACGCCGTGGTGGTGAGTTGGATATGCTGGCGGAGGAAGAAATTCAACTTCTTTTCTGTTTAAAAAAAATAAAAAGTTGACCAAAGAGTTTTGTAGACTCCAGGAAGTTGCGTCAGCCTTTAAAAAAGGGGCAACATATCTCCTTTAAGTTGGCCTAAATGATTTGAAAAGATCTGTGAAAACAATCCCAAAGTTAAATTAGTAACAGTTGAAGTGAAATTTTGTTTGTTGACTGATTTTCGTCACGTATTAAAAGCAGCAGCAACCTAAGGCTCACCAAGATTCAACAAGGGCATCTGAATATTTTTTTTTAAAGTCATCATACATAAAACCGAAGAATCCATTACAAAAACCTTTACATAACTGTGTATTAGTATCATCGCCAGCTGTTCCGTGCGCTAGTTCTGCTTCAGTGTCACCCTGCTCTGATTTCAACTACACTTGAATTTCAGTGGGTTAGTAGGACAAGCTGCACGACAATGGAACTGGGTCAGCCATGTGTCTCCTGGTCCCCTTCTCCACCCACCACCCCTTCCCTCACCCTCTTACTCAAACACATTGAACTCCTTTCATCATGAGCGCACACACACGCACACACACACACACACACACACACGCACACACACACACACACACATACACTCACACATACCATTCATATAGACTCCCACCGTATCTTTAACACATGCCAGCTGTCCATCTTGCTGTTAGGGTGTTTATGGACCTGTTGCCCTTCGTGTTGACACTGCTCAGCTGCTATTATTACCTCCTGCGTACACGTTCATATCCACAGATGCATCTGTGGATAGGCTCATGCATGCTGTCATGTCCATGCAGATACAAATACAGTGTCACCCCCCTTCATACATACACACTCCATTTTACATTCCAAATTAGAGCTGTAATGTTGCTCTGTTACAAAGGCCTTCACCATCAAGAGTCCTTCAAAACAACTGCTGAATGGTCACGCCAGCAGATTGAGGCCTCCATGGGTGGCCCTATCTGATCAACATGCTTCAACATGGGGCCCATAGCCTCACAAACCATGGAGTGGAAAATTTAAGGGACACGGCAGCCTGTGTTGGTTTAGTTGTCTGAGCTGTTTTGCAAAGGACCATTCTTTATAATATGTACCCATGTCACGTTGTTTCTCGAAAAAGACACATATTCATAGTTTACAATGGTTTGTTCAGGATGTGAACTGCGTGGTTGTTGAATTTGTCTGAGGCGCACAGCTGTGATTGGTGTGAGAGAGTCTTGTGTTACGTGTAAAATGCAAACAATTCACTTTCACTCACCATTTCTTTTTTTTTTTTCTCGTAACATAAATTTGAAACACTCTGCATGCTGCCACAACAGACAGTGGCCAAAAATGTGGAGACCAGTAAAACAATGCACTTCCAGTTCGGATCAGGTAGATGCACTTAGAATGTTGGTTAGTTTTAGTGTGGTCTGATGTAGCCTGGAGTCTCATCAACAGCTCTGAACATTCCTGTATGCATGCAACATTTGCAGTCATCCCACCATAAGTGTAGCAACACCCAAGGATTTGTTTAAACAAGGATTGACAACACTCAGTTGTTACACTCAAGGCCAGCCGGAGGTATGGCACCAACTTTGCATACATCAGTGTTTGTCTGTACAGCCACACAGATAAGTGTGCATGCATATGCTTGTGTCAAGCCACTGCTTTCTTTCTTTTATTGTGCTGCTTAACTGCACTCTTATGCTCCACTCTACAGAAAATGCACGCACAAACATACTCAGATACTTGCATGCATACACACACCACAGATATACACATCCATCTTTATAGGCAAGTCAGTCATCCATTGCAGCTTCAACTTTGGCCTAGTTCCACCAGTGTGTCTTTATTTGTGTATATATGAATGTCAGAGAGGGAGAAAAGCAGGAGAGCAATGAAGAGAAAGACAGGCAGTTGGGGGGCCATTTAGATTTCCATAGCATGCCATGCGTTGAGTTCACTGAGTTCACATGTTGAACCCAGTTTGCCTGCAGAACAGCAAGGTGGCCTGATCTCTTTCTTGCCCTATTGAATGATGCAATGCTGTATGCAGCTCTGGGCATGTTCCTTGCTGAGTTTCGGAGGGAAAAAAATTGAAAGCACAAGTTGGTATTGTATGTATTTAAAATAAAGATTTGTCTAATGCTGAAATGTACCCAACCAACTTACTTGTCATGTAAGTGGTTATTTGTCATATCGGTTATTGGTTCCGTTTTCTTTTTTATTTCTGTCTTTATTCTTTTAAAACATTTTTCTTTTCAAAACCAAAGTTTAGCTTGAATAATTAAAAAAAAAATTTTTTCCATCAAAACCATCTAACCAGTTTTGTTTGGGTGATCACTTAACGCTTTACATTTTTGTCATAAAATAAATCCGCAGAACAGCTTTGCATTTAAATAGTGGTTGATGTGTCCAATAAAAATCAAGTAAAATAAAAATATCAGCATGCCTCACAGTATTGCTGCATCATTTTAAGTGAATTGCTGGCAGACCTTATATGTCTACTTGCAGGATAAGTTAAAAGGAATGTTGACACTGATGAATTCAAATGCACAAGCGTCTGCCAGAACTGCACTCGATTAGATTGCCCAGTAGTAAACCCTCTTTTTGGTGCTGGCAGACTGAATTGACTGAATTATTTATAGTTAAGGCACAAACACACATAGATACACACGATGTGCATGATGCCAAATGAACTTCATAGACTTCTGCTGTTTACATTCTTTTCCTTAATTTATTTTCTATCAGGTAATCCTTGGTTCAGAGAGCCAGCAACGGAAAAGAAAGGCTCCAGCTCCACCTCCCACTCCATCTACCTTCATGGGCGACTCTGATGACACCTCAGTTTCAGCTGCTCCTACTCCTGAAGGCCGCTCTACTGAAACACCCACCCAAGTCTGCCACATCAAGCTGGCACAGTCAAGCCCAGTCGCCGATGCCCCCGTGGTAGCACAAACAGTAAAACCACCTCCTCTCATAATAGCAGTTCAGCCTTCACCTGCCACGCCAGCCCCCAGTTCTCCATCTCTGAGCAGCAGCACCATTGACAGCCTGGCTGTGCAGGATTCCAGCTCTGACTTCAGCCACAGCCTTGATGACTCAGACGCAGACCTAGATCAGGCTGCCTCCTACTGCAGCACCAGCACATTAAGCAGCTCTGTGCGGGTCCAGCCCATCTCAAAAAGCTCCAGCGACAGGAACTTGGAATCAGCCAGCAACACACTTGCCACAACAAATCAAGAAGCAACTTCAGAGAAGAGCTCTAGGTCAGCGACAGAGTCGGACCTAAATCTGAAAATGGATGAAGTGGAAAACAACAGACACAGTGCCGTCGGTAAATACAAGTCAAATCACAAGACGTCACACATGCAACACAACATTTAAAGACTTCAGTTACCGGTAATAGATTAAAAACAAATGATAACATTGAAAGAGTTGGAAAGAATGCTTGAAATGCGTTCTAATTGCTTTTAAGAAATTTTTACCCTCGATAGTGAGTATGCAACTCGTTAAATAATGTCTCTTATATAGGTAAATATAAAATAACAAAACTGAAGGAGCAAAGGATAGAGCAACAAATCAATGCTGCTTTAATGCCCACCTGTTGTATCCATATATATTTTTTGGAGCGTATCAATCTTTGGATTTAAATATTCAGTTAAACTTTGATTTAAAGTTAGGTTTTGGCAACAAGCATAAAATGAAAGAAAATCATCCTGGCCATTGACCAGTGAGCCCTTCTCAAAGGAGTAAAGTCACCGTATCTTGAAGTAGTAAGGCAGACATCAGACTGTTGAGGTTCTCTGTGACTGAAGGTGGGGAAACTAGTACAGCTAGTTTTCATCATAGCTCCTGCAACAATCAAGTCTTTGTCTCTCACTTGCGCTTATCTGTCATTCATTTCTTAATTCCTTTTTCTGCCCCTCACTTTATTTGTTTCCCTTGCTCTCTCCGTGCCTTGCTCATGCAACCACCCACACAAACTCTGAGCTGTTTCATACAAAGACGGATAGCAACGACTTGAACTTTAGCTGGCCTCAGTGATTTACATATAACCCAGATTATTCTATGTCAAAGTGAGTTAACAGCAGAGGGTTGTCATGTGTGACGGGGGCAGAGATGAGAGAGCCATCGACCTCAGAAGGGATATGAAAGGTGAGAGAAACAGGAAGAGGTGTAGAGAACAGAGCATGGGAAGCTTTTTGCAGAGGGATGACAGGGTGGCGAGAAAGTAACAGGGAGACCTGAGGAGTTTTAAGGAGGGAAGCACGATGGAGAGCAAGACACGAGCTAAAGAAACGTTTAGATTAGACACCAGAAACATTTTACATAAATAGACATTTCTGTCTAACCTGACACCTTGGAATTCTCCCAGTTTTCAGTGTTTTTATATATTCATTATTCTCTTAATTTCTTAAATTAAAAAATCAAGACGAAATACAATTTGTGTATGAGAAGAGCCACAATACCTCAACTTACCTTTTGTTTGCTTTTTTTGTCGTTCACCCAACGTCAACATTAGTTTACAGCCTTTTCTCTTAAAGTGACACTTTGTCTGTGCTGCCTGGTAAATGCACTCATTTTATATGTTTAGTACATACCGGGTAGTGACAAGATGGCATAACTCTTGATTAAGAACAGCTACACCCTGCACATGGAGAATACCATTGCTGCCTTTATATTTCATGGTTATGCACATTTGTGATCAGCCAGGAGTTACACTGGTCTGAATAGCAGCTGTACTGCTATTACGTCATGTCAGTTGGCATCCATTTTTGAAATACAACATGAATTACTATTATTTTATCTTGCAATTCAGTGCTAAAAAATATGCATGTATAGTAATAGCCATATTTGACATGTTAATATCAACATAATGCTCCTTTATTTGACTCTTGACTCAGTAATGGACTGAACTTGTTTCTATTCTATCTTTAAGTGCTGCACTTCATGAATAATTTGGCTTTTTTTGAAACCTAGATCTTTACATTCCAAGTGGTGAACTCAAATTTGTGCCTTAAAAAAACAGAAAGAAAACTTCATCTGACAGCCTGTTAAACCTTGTTGTCAAGGTTAGAGGTTTTTACTATATTGTGAAATTCCACAGGCGTAACACTAAAATTACTTGTATTTTTACGGTAGTGCAAAGATCAGTCACCCTGAACTGTTTGCAATTTTATGTGCTTTTGATTTATGCATCTGTGTCACTCTGGTCCCGGGCAAATGTTGCACAGCGGTCAGGTGGGAGGAGCAAAATAGGCGTGAGGGTTACTCGGAGGAGGCAGAGTGTCGACTGCACTTCGTTCTGAGAGAAACCATGGCAGATTCTTATCTGGTTCTTGTGCAACACTGATCCACTGCCAGTATGATGATTTAAAAACTTAGGGCAAATGTACTGATGAGGCATTAAAACGAAAACATAAAATATACTTGAAACACAAATGAAATTAACTTTACCAATACTGTGGAGAACGTCTCATGGTTTTTATATTAAATTAAAAAAATACTTTTATTATTGTGAAAACACAGTCTGCAATTAATGAGTCTGCATATATGTATAAATCAGTTGTTTCAACAGCTGTTCCCTCCAGGGAAGAAAAGTTCCACTTTGAGATCATTAAAATCTTGCAGCCCTGAAGGCAGCAGAGCTGATACAGTATGTTGAAATAACAGAAGCACTGCACTGGAGAAGCCTTGTCTTATTAATATGTTTTATGTGACTCTCCATTGTTTGTCTCATTAACTTTGATGCAAACCACATCCTTCTTCATAATACTTGTTTATTTTGCAGCAGGCCAACATAAAACTCCTCTAAGGATTTCAGTGTGGATCACTTGTTGGACTGCTCTTACCTCCTTGTCTTACCTTCTGTGTTCTGCCGTGGCAGAAACATGTCTTGTTTTGTGTCAGATGTATAATTTTTCTGTTATGAGCCTTTGCATCTGCCCTGCCTTTTCATCCAGGAAACAATCTTGGTCCAGTGCCACTCAACTTCATCGTTGCCCCCAACAGGGAGCCATCACAGTCTGTTACTCACTCTTCCTCCCCTCTCAGGGAGCACGCAGGCATGATATCTCCACGGGAAGCCGTAGAGGTGGAGAGAGCAGCTCCCCAATGTGGGTTAGAGTGCAGCTCTCTTTTTCTTTTTCTTCCTCTTGTCTTGAGACTGGTATCCTGGTTTTTCTATTCTCATTTCATTTTTTCCCATTTGAATTTGCAAATACCTGTAACTTGACCCACAAACCCTTTGAGATGTGTGTGTCTGTGCATACTGAACTCTGTCCTCACATGCTTTCCATCTCCCCTTCAGCGACTTGTGCAGCTGAGTTGTTAAGTGACAGTGGGTCCACACAAGGTCAAGGTGCTTCGTGTCTATAAATGTCAGTCTGTAATCTATGTTGTTTCTTGTGGATCCAAAAGTTCAGGGCTGAGGTCAAGCGCAATCAACTGAAGTGCTTTTCAAGTTGCATTTACACAGTGCATGGGAGTATATTCGATGTGTTATTGAAGAGGTTGCTGAGTGATGCTGAACTCTGTGTGTGTTTCTGCGTTACCATGCCAGGTTGCTGAAATACCTTCTTCTGTTTTTTTTTATGTCACTGTTTGTAATTTTCTTTCTTCAACTTTTGAGTTTTCAGCTTCTTTGTTGAGTGATCCGTGAATGATCTAGTAATCTCAAATCTCATCTGTTCCTCTCTTCCCCCACCCCTTCCCACCTTTTTAGTTTACTGCTGTGGGCCTGTGCGTCTGCGCTCCAAACACTCCTGAAGTCTCTCTGGCTTGATCCTTTCTTCACCCTGGCAACCCTTTTACATCAGCTCCCTTTGCTTCTTTGCAGTTTGTCTTCTTTCTGCTGGACTTTCCTTTGATAGCAGCCCCTTCTCATTCCTCTGAGAGGTTTTTCTGCAGCTGATTAAGTTCCCTTTTACTTGGTGTTGCAGTTTTATTTCTGTCCTTTTTTTTGTAGTTTAAACTTGGTTTTACACAATGTGTTTGCAGTCTTGTTATTCAAATGCTATTTAGTCTATGGTTCTTTCTGTATTATCATGTCACTATGAACAAATGGTTTTACATTTAACTTTGATGCATTGACATTTTTTAAGCGTGAGATAAGGGTTTAAAATGGACATGTAGAATGTGATCAGAGGACAGTGAGGCGAGGCCATGTGATATCAGCAAGTATCTGTGAAAGATCAATAGGTGGACAGTGTTCCTCTGGTGGTGCCTGGTGTTGTGGCTTGGATTAGAAATCGGAAACCCAAACGAATGCTGACTTTGGAGATAGTGTGAGACTGGTGACCTATGCATATATTTTATAAAGACAACCAAATGAAATATAAGAACTCCTCCTTAATAAAGCTTTCCTTTCAGAACCTCTGTATGTTATTTAGTTGTAGAACTGCTTTCTTGCACATGTATGTCACAGCTTGTTTTTTTAATACTTGCACATGCTATATATAAAGTGTGTTCATTGTTTGAATTATATTGTTAAAAAATGGGCTAAAACAATGTGACCTTAAGGCATAGTGTAGGCACGTTTACAGTTTTGAGCACTGTAGTATTTGACACATGTTAAAAAGTGCTCTGTCAGGTGGTGGTGCGATGCTAGTTGAGTTCCTCTGAACCATTTATATGCAACTATGGAAATAGAGAATGTCATTAGGTAATATTTGAGATGATTTACCAGATTTCATTTTAAACTCCAATCTGGTTTCATTTTTGGTACACAGCGAATATTTTGACCCATTCGGTCAGGAACTCTGTAAGATGAAAGACAACGAAGTGTGATGCAGTTGGCTTCCCTCGTAAAGAGATGTGTTCCTATTGAGCCTGTGACCGTGTGGTAATGTAATCGAAAAGCAGGATGTGTGTTTGAACAAACTTTTTCAATTAAAGAACTGAAAACTGGACCAAGACAGCAGGTTATTGATTTGGTTTTGTGCATGAATTGCCAGGGTCAGGCTTTGACCAGTAACATCTCACTGTATTGACAGCTTGGGAGTGGAGTCTCATTTTGTTTGGCTTTAATAGAAGCATGTGCTCAAGGTCTTTCTGAATTTGCGTTTTCGAGAGCAAGCGTGCATGTACGTGCACATGCTAGCGACCGTGTGTTTGTGCGTGTGAATGTGTGCTGATTGTGGCTGTAACTGGCATGACTTAGCAGTTGCTGGGAAGGAGCTGGGAGGACAGCCCTGTGAGTCATCACCACATCTCCTGGAACTGACTGTTCTCACCACACTATTAGGACCAGACCCAAAACTCACAGGCCGAGCACACACGCACACACACGCGCACACACACACACACACACATACACACGTGCATGTGCACACAGGAAGGCATAAAACACAATGCATGCCCAAACTTATGCTAACTCTCACCTCTACTTGACATTACAGACATTTTAAATAAGCCCCAGGTGAATGATGCGAATTATGAAATTCTGGTTCAGCTGAAGAAAAAAAAAAACCCCAAACTAATAAATAGTATATTGAGTTTTAGTCTCTTGGCTTAGAGTTCAATGAGATTAGGGACACTCTAAATAAGTTTCCAAAAGCCACAGAACTGAGTCAAGCATGAGTGTACTAAAGAGACGAGAGGCTATGAGGCAATTCTCTTTCCCTTGAACCTAAAACAGTATCGTAAAAATCTAATTAAAAGGGTTTGTTTACAGTAAGTCCACCCACACATCATTTAAGATATTTTATCAAGCCACAAGTGGTTGTGCTCCAGGCTTGTTTGGTATATTTGGCCTGTGCTTTCTGGTTTGTTTGTTTACATGTGTGTGCGTTTGTGTGTGTGTAGTGTCAGAAACTAAGGTAAATATGTTCTCTATTTTCTTTCACTCTCCTTCCCTCTCTTGGCCTTTGCTCTGCATCCTGTGCTTTACACACATTTTTTGTTATGATTATTACCTTTTTTTTGTTCTGATAAAGATAAGAAGGTCTAAAAATTGGATGAACGATTAACCCATTAAGATCTAACCCTTCAATTGAATAAAGCCTTCTAAAATCTGAGGGCTTTCTTGAAAACGTAGTTATTTTTAAAAACCTTATAACTAGAAGAATTTAAGTTAAACAGTTTGAGGGGTTAAGCTGTCCAATTTTTAATTGCAGACTTTGCCCCCATGATATCAATATTTTCAAAGCAGTTATGAAGGTTTTGAGTTGATTTGACATGTGCATGACTCCAGACTTGAAAAGTAAAAGAAAACAGGTCTTGCATCAGGTCTCAATGGGTTAATAAAATATATGTGGCCTCTGGCTGCCTCATCCTGACACATACAGTACAATTATTACCTTATACACTTCCATCTGTATAAGGAGCAACTGTCCATTCCTTTCACTGACAAAAATATGGGAACCCATGATTTGGATGTTGAAATGTGTTGTTGCTGACACTTTTGAGTGGTGTGACGACACCAAATACATACTAAAATATTTGCTGTTATCCTCTCCCAGCTTGGCCTTATTCCATGCAGAGTTCAGCAGCCAGTGGCCACAAACCAGAAACCGAAGCATTTGATGGCGAGACCCTGTCCCTGGACAGCAGCAGCAGGAGCAGCAGCCTGCCCGACCAGGTTTACGCAGCTTCTGAGGATACAACCGAGGCCAAGGACTCAGGCATGGTCAGTCCTCTGTCTGACACTCAGCCCACCTCCCTGAACGGGAGCCTGCGCCTTAATGGAAGAAGTGGAGAGAAACTGAAGCGACCTGGGCGGGACGTTTCCTCTGACAGCGATGAAGGATGTGGCACCTGGGGATCAATACACAGGTAGAGAGCAACAATGAAAAAACAGATAGAAGTGACAGGAGCAACATTGAGGGGGAAAGAAAGTAGAATGTAAATGTGATGTGCACAAAGTGATGTCTGCATTGTTTGCAATATAATTCAGACAACTCAGATTAGCCGATATCCAAGAGAAACTCCCATCATATTGGATTTCAGTAATGGCTGTAGTTGGCAGCCTGGGCTTGTTGTGCTGGGCTTTCATAGTTGTGGTTTGAGGCACTTTTTGAAGGTCTCTTTGGAAAATGAAAACTACTCCAGATCACTTTTCGATTTTGACATTTTTGTGAAATACATAAGGAAGGAGTGTGCCCAGACCGAGGATCTTTTACCAGTGCTCCTGCTCAGAGAAGTTTAATGAGTCAAGGTTTTGGCCCGATGCTCCTGGCTGCTCAGTATTTCAGGAAAGCGCTTTGAGCCTGTTTTCTCAGAATCATCGAGGAAAAGAGGGCCCGTCCAAGTTTCTAAGAGGATAACTTCTATTTGGTTTGGCCTTTTTTGCAATTTGTTACGGCTAATATGATGCTAATTTATGGGATTTCTCTGTTGTGTGGTAACAACATCTTAACAGCAGTATGTTTCAAAGCCAATACAAATAGCATTTAACTTTGAACAACTACAAAGATACACAGTTTTTTTCTTGCTCTTACTACTGAGCTGCCTTTGCAGGGCCTTATTAGTAGCAGGAAGAGTACTGAATGTGCTGCAACAATAATAAAAAAAGAACCTTTTGCATCTTTTCAGTGCCAGTTGCAACAAAAAAAATCAAGTAGTATCAGCATATACAATGTTTTTTTTTTAATTCCCAAATGGAGCAGTTTCTCTGTTTTTTGCAGATACTGTATGTGACTCTGCTTGTGTTTAGTAGGGATTCTAACACAGTTTTATGTACCATTCTCAGGAACACTAAATCTCAGGGACATTTGGTCAACGCCTATGAAGAAGACTCAGAGCTCACGTCCCAACTCCATCAGACCTTGGCAGATTTTGACGCAAACCTTGCAGGTGAGAAGGAATATCAAAAGGATACAAGCCAAATGAAGGTGTCAAGTTTGAACTGATGCTATAAATGTGTCTATTTATGTAAAAGAGCTTTAAAGCTTGCAACATCACTGTATATTAAATGAACAAAAGCTTATTTGAATGCTAATGTCTGACGCAATGTGTTGTATAAATCAAAATATGTCCAGAATTTTAAAGAATAATCCATTAACTGTTTGATTTTGCTCTTTTTCAGACCATGAAGAGGTTATCTCAAGAAAAGACGCTGCTTATATCATGTCCACCAACAGTAATGACGTTCCTGTGTCTGTAGTGGACATGGATGTGCCAGTCACAGCCATAGATGATGTGCTGCAGGAGTATGACTGTATTGTTGAAGAACATGTGGTGAAATCATTAACCAACACTGAGCCATCTCCCAGCAAGGGTAGGAAGAACAGCTAGTTATCAGTATGTACTCCGTTCACATGTGTTTTTCCCACTATTGTGTTGATTTTCTTTCTTGCTCCATCACATTACAGGTCCAGGCTTTTGTCAGAAGCCCAATGTGGAGCCACAGAACAAAAACAACAATGCTTATACAACTGCCGTCACTGCTAACAAAAGTAATGCAAGTGCTAAGAAGTTAACTCAATCGGAGCAGCGTAGCAAACCACCAGAAAACAAATGTACTGCTGCTCAAAAGGAAGAAAAGATAATAGAGTCAAACAATAAAGCAAGGCGTATTGGTGATGCCTACAATATAAAAGAGAATAAACATACATTGGCGGTGAAATCTAACGTGGACATGCAAAAAGATGGCAAGAACGCTGAGATCAAGAAACCCGAGCATCCTTCAAAGATTCAGAGATCAGTGTTTACAGGAAAAGACGAAGAGTTGGTCCGATTTAACCAGAGCAACTCTGGTTTGAGCACTTCCCATGGCAAAATCACACGCAATGTTACGTCGCGTTTTGGTATGAAAACATTTACCGTGGTCCCTCCCAAACCCACAGTTATACATGCTCCGACAACCCTCTCAGCTGCCACACTAACCACTGGTGCCATTAAGATTGACGATCAAGGAAATATGGTGATGGCGGGCATCTCCCGGAATAAAGCTAGTCGGTTAACTGAGTCACGGGATAATGCAGTTTCCCCTCCTCTTGAAAAGGCCAAAACGTTTTGGAGCTCAAATGAGAGACAAGAAAAGGCTGCGTCTCAAAGAACAGGTCTGAATGATAAGGCTGAAGAGAGCGTAAATGGCCTCCACAGTTCCACTAGCGTTGGTTTGGGAGTCAGTCGCCCAGAATACCATAGCACAACGCAAAGTACAGTTTCTAAACCTGTGCAGATGGACCAAGTTAATGTTCTGGTGGGAAAAGAAGCTAAGGAAGCTGTGCAAGATGACAAAGTTGTGCGCAAAGAGTGGGCTGAGGTGCAGAGCAAGGTTTCAGTGTCCAAAAACGTTCAGCAGCCAAGAACTAATCCTGCACTGCTTCCAGACTCGAAAAAGGATTTGTCGTTCTTCAAACCATCCAGGCGAACCTCAAGCCAATATGTGGCGTCTGCCATCACCAAATACGCCCCAAAGACCTCAGCTAAACCGAGCAGCATCCCAAATATCCCTGACTACTCTGCTTCAGCAGCACCTGCTGGCCTTCAGGGACCTGGTCGCTCCACACAAGTGAATCCACTCCAATCTTTGCCATCTTCGTCTTCAGATAATAAGGAAAATGCCTCTACTCCCACATGCAACCCACCTGGTTCCAAGAGGTCTATGAGCTATCCAGAGTATATGTCACATAGTCTGAGACAGAAAGATTGTGAAGAAGTGAAATTGGACAGGAGGAGATTTGAGAAAAATGGCGTATTAAACAAAGAAGGTTCCGATACGTTGGACGCAGCCAAGAATAATTACAGTCAGTTCGGTGAATCCACCCGAACAATAGCGGCTGCCAATAATAACAGAGATTATATTAAACACATTCGACCTAGAAGCCCCAGCCCAGCAAAAAGCAGTGTTCCTCAACCTTCCTCTAAACCACCAACCGCCCATACGACCACATCTCAAGGCCAGATAAGTGTAAGTAAAACAAATACATACAAATATGAATCATAAAAACATTGCCCAAGAAGCATCTCTTAAAATCCTTTACATTGTGAAAGAAAATGAAACAAAACTATGTATGTAACAGGGTTTGAAGCACACGGCTGAGGATGTGAACCCCTCAGCCACAGCGTCAGACGGGGGTGAGAGCCCGGGGCCTCTGGCAGTCACGCTGTTTGGGCCTGTTAAAAAGTTCAAGCCAGTGATCTGCAGATCTGTTGAGAAGGAGACATCTCTCCACAGCAGCCTGATGGAGGCCATCCAGACCAACGGAGGCAGGGACAGGCTGAAGAAGGTGAGGTCAAACTAAACAAACTAAACTAAATAAGACAAGTCTATGGAAGTGGGATCACTGTGTTTATTGTACTAACTATGGGGCCGGATCTGCCCAGTTGTACACTTCACTAATTTTACATATTACCGTAGTCTAAATCTCCTGCTATGTGATTGTGCTGGATAGAGGATAAGTAAAGAATTGTTTTCCTTCTATTTCCTGATCAGATATCAGCGTCTGATTCCAACGACCTGAAGAAAGAGTCTCATGTTGAAGAAGAGAGTGAAAGGTCTACTCTTCTCACTGCCATTAGAGCCCAGACTAACACCAGCAGGCTGAGAAAAGTAAGATCTTCTGCTGGCTATCTATGTAATATCCCTGCACTGGCATCTACTCTATCAGTGGTGAAATTAATGTGATATATACCTATTACACTTTGACAATATGTTTGGCCTTGTACGTAATAGGATTGGCTAAATAGTAAGCAGAGCTGTCAAGTAACAAAGTACAAATACTTCGTTACCTTACTTAAGTAGAAAGTTTGGTTATCTATACTTCACTGGAGTAATTATTTTTCAGACGACTTTTTACTTTTACTCCTTACATTTTCACACAATTATCTGTACTTTTTACTCCTTACATTTTAAAAACAGCCTCGTTACTCTATTTCATTCCGGCCTTTAAAAAAAAACTATCCAGTTAAATTGCTCCATCCGGATAGAGTGAATTTGGTTGTGGTTGTTTCAGATGTTCTTGTCCAGTTTTGTTCTTACATCCGTTCCCTCAGATTCCTGCAACTAAACTTGGATGTACAATCCAATAAAGGTTAGGATAAATGATAACATGCCTCTGAAGTTTGACTTTTTGCACCATTACAATACTTATAGGCAACTAGTCATCATATCTTCTGCTCTCTGAAACACATGTTAATGCTCAATAGTACACATATATGGTTCTTTAATATATTTGCATTATACTAAGATGCATTCATTTTCAATGGCTTTTGTCCTTAATGGCTTTTTTCCCCCTTACATTACTTTTACTTTTATACTTTAAGTAGTTTTGAAACCAGTACTTTTATACTTTTACTTGAGCAAAAAAAAACTTGAGTTGATACTTCAACAGGAGTATTTTTAAACTCTAGTATCTATACTTGTACCTGAGTAATGAATGTGAATACTTTTGACACCTCTGATAGTACCGGTAAGTGCGGTGTAACTTATATGTATAGAATAATATAAATGTGAACGTATAACACAAAGTAGATATCTTAGTAGTTATGTGTAAGTGACTAACTATCATCTCATATTTTTTGTGTGTGCAGACGAAAACTGAGGCTTCCCATGAGTTGGAACAGTTGAGGAAATTAACATCTGAGAGGGAGAAAAGTGCAGATTCTTCCTCTTGCCCTCCCTCTATGACATGCTCTTCCCTTGTCTTAACGCCACCTGCACCTCTGGGTGCAGCGCCGCCCCCTCCCCCCCCTGCCTTGCCCCAGGGTAAGCCAAACGTTGCGGCGCATCCGAACCCTAACAACCCCACAAATCCTTCCCTGGCCAGAGAGGCAATGCTGGAGGCAATCCGCTCGGGATCTGCGGCCGAGGGGCTAAAAAAGGTAAAATAAAATGCATAAAAATACAGGATGCGTTCACACCTCAGAGTAAATGTTATTCTTGGAGTTTAAACAACTTTAATCTACTCTGAATCAGTACTTGTACATTTTTATTTGTACTTTAGCTTCCAGGGAGTATCCAGATCTCTATGTGTATCATCTTTTGATCTGCAGATGTAAGAATGGTACAAAAAGATAGAGGCAGGACAGAAGAAGGAATGAAAACAAGAAACAGGAGTGGAAAAACATTGGGTTGAATCAACATCCCTTTCTCATCTCACAGCTCTTATCAGGTTTCATGTGTGTTACTCCTGCTTTCCACCAACCAGGGAAACTGGAGATAAACGGCAGATACTATAAAGATTCAGTTGATAGTCAGTCTAAGCTGTTGTGTGAACATTTTCAAGGTGATACAATTCATTTTTTATCCTGCAGCTGTGCAAAAATTAGTTACCACAGTGATTTATTGATCGTTTTATCGTTTTGCTACACCATGATGTACCGTTCCCGTCCTTACTACAGTGGAGAAACAAAACTGAGATGTTGTAATTTCTTTTTCTAGGTCTCTGTGCCGACAAAAACAGTCCACGTGAATGGCAGACTAGGGACAATTCAAGTTCAAGCGGCCTCATCATCAAATCTGCGACCATAAGTGGAGGGTCCCACGTCCCGGCAACAAGGAAACAGCTTTCAAATGGAACTTCATATTTATTTTCTGCCACTTTGCTTTTGCAACAAACATTTAAAAAAATAATGATGAAATAATGGATCCAGTCACATTTTTTTGTGAAAAATGTTTGCACTAAGAGAAAAAACAATACAATAAATGAAAAAACTGAGAAACATTTGTTTGCGCTACCTATGAGCTAGATAAAAAAATTGGGGCCTTATTTTAAAGGAATAGTAAGACAGGGATATTATTATTCTCCCTTTCATTATAGTTTTTTTCTTGAAGAAAATGGGAATGGTGTAGACATTTCCCTTTGAAAGGAGACTGTTTGTCTGGTAGAAGCCAAGCCAAAAGGCCGAGAAAAGCATTGTGGGTGAAAGATTAATGCAGCGTGCAGTTAATGCCACCCAGCAATATCAGAAAGCTCGAACTCCAACAACAACTCTCTCAGACTTGTTTGCGTCCAGCTTTATGAACATATTACTGTTCCTGAATACATCTTGCCATCTGTACTTCAGTTCAGTTGTCGAAACCAGACATATGTACATATGTACAAAAATGTGTGCCAATGAAAGCAAATATAATGGTATGTGAGATTTTCAGCGAATTTTTGGGATATTTCTATATTTGCCTTTACCACAGTAAGTTATGGCTGCCTTATACTGTTGCTCAGTGTTATGTATATGATGTTGATATAAAAATCATTTAGAGGGGGTGCAATAAGTTGGATTTTTCCAGTTATGGACTACTTACAATGTTATTTTAACAAATTAAGAGTATTTAAAACATATGTATACTTAGAAAAACAACCAATGGCTAGGTCTGCTGGCAGTGCTTGAAGTGTGAGGTTTTTATGCAGAACCATGTCCATCACGCCAACCTCTGCCTGACTCGGAGGAGGACTCAAATACTGACAGCTGGCTTGTGCCCATTTGTTCTTTATGTTCATATCGTAACGCTCATTTGTACTGCTGTTAAAAATCAAAAAATTGTCAAACATAATGAGTAACATGAAGAATTCTTTGTTGTTTCTTGTCATGTACACTACTGCTATTTGTATATGAACATGCTGGAGGTCACCGTTGGCAAAACAATTTTATTTAATCAGTAAGTCATTGCCAGTATATTTTGGACCAGCAGTTGTAGAAAAAAACGGTTATAGAGGTTATGTTGCCTTGATTTAAGTATTATTGCATTTTGTTCTGCTCTTCCACTCAACATCTGTAGCATGGAGGTCTGAGGGTGGGCTGTCATCACCATGGAGATGCCTTACAGTGGTTGTAGTTGAAGTTACTTCATGCTGAATTATCTTTAGAGTAAAGATAAAGCCTCCACATTCAGGTTTGTATATTTACTGCTGTGTATTTTTAAATGATTTTGGTTGAAGACAGTTCAATTATTAGTATAAAGAGATTTATTTCAACTGTTAACAACATCCATAAGAACTTTTCCAACTTTATTTGTTCAATGATGTTTATTTCATTTCCTCTGCACACGTGAGACTACAGCACAGTGTAGCATTGTATATTTTATAAACTTCAAGAAATCGTGATAACTGATTTATACCACGAGTAGATTGAAAGATTTTTAAGCTGTTGCTTTTTATTTTTTTAAATTTTTTTTCGTGGAAAGCTTGCACGGTTATTTGTACCTACTAAACTTTAAAGTCAATAAATCATTTTGTAATCAACTGAAAATTGAACTGCATATGAGTTTATTTGTCTCTTTGAAATTCTAGATATGAAGAAACAATTTTCTCAACGTAAATAGAAATTAGACAAACGCCGTCATGTGTTGGCCTTCCTCAGCACTGTGGTTGCACGAAGAGCGTAGTCATTCTGCTGTCCTCATGAAATATATTATAAACTGCAGCGCCACAACTGAGCTGCTATTCCTGGCAGCAGCTCGTGGCCCCAACTCATCACCATGTGGTCACACTAAATCACTCTCAAAGAATGGACTCTGAATTCCTGATTGCTCAAACATTAGTCACTGTTTCAGTCCACTTTCCCTCAGATGCAAACAAATGATACACATCAAAGTAGTCGTAGTGTTTCAAATGAAACACAAAATCCACATTCCGTTTTGCTATCTGTTAAGAAGGTGAATAAGTTCTTAAGAATGCCAAGGTTTCCCCAGGTGCACCACTGATGGTGTAAAGTAATTTCCAGGGATTGAATAAGGCAGTGAAAGAGGTAGTTTTGGCTGTGTTGTCCAGTGGGAACTAGAAGTTCCTACAAGGGCCAAACACAATTTGTGGGTGAAATTTCATGCTCATTCCGCCACTTTATCTGCCTCACAAATCATATGAAGGATGTGTATGTGTGGGCAAGCTTTAGTATATATATATATATATATATATATATATATATATATATATATATATATATATATATATATATATATATATATATATATATATATATATATATATGTATGTATATATATATGTGTGTTTGTGATAGTGATTGTGTTGAAGTGTTCAGACTTGTGCTTTGTTAAAGTTCACAACCATTCTGGCAACCCTGCCAACATAAATAACCTCTTATTCAAGAATTACCAGAAGGTCACGCCACATACTGCAACAGAAATAGGTTGATTCAGGTTTGGCTCTGGTTTTTGCTTCACTAAGTGGTACTGGTTGCCACAAGGACGCCTGAGCCAGTTACTATGCGTTACGGTGCCAAAACACCATGCTGACTAGATCCAGCACTGCTACTATGGGTTGTTTAGATGCTAGATGTCTCAACAAAATAAAATAAAGTCACTAAAGCATTAGGTTTTCTGCGAAACAGCTTTTGCCAGAGGCATATTTATCAATAGTCTGATGTGGCGCAAGTCATTCAGCAACCGGGTTTTTATTTGCTTTGTTAGCTGCCCAACTTGTGAGTGATGCACACAGTGACATCAGCTATCAGCAGGAGCCATGCTGTCTTTGTTTTCTTATGCTGAGAAGTCTCTTATATGTCTTATCCATCAAGTTAAACAAAGGCCAGTGTGGTACTGAATGTCTGATGAAATGAAAACAAAATGTGTGTTTATGTAATGTCGCGATGCCAGACGTGAAAATAATGGTTCGTTGTATGGAGGCACCTCAGTTATGACTGACATGATGTGTGACGCGAGTACGTGTGTAACTCTGTTGCTGCACAAAAGTCTGTCCTTCAAATGTTTGTGTATGCACAGTGTGAACCCTCTTGTCCTGCTCCAGACACAAACAAACAGCTCAGGATTGATGAACTTATGCATTTTAGACTCCTGTGGTGCTTTCCCATCCCTAAGCTTATCCAAGTCTGAAATATGGCAGACAGTATGATAAATGAACCAAACACTGGGTTATTTCTGGTGTCCCATCAGCCTCCAGCAGAACTTTATCTAACAGCACTGCAGGGTTCATTACAAGTCATTCCCATTTGCTCTTGCCCCTCTTCCTAAATTAATGTATTTAGGTTTTGAAGTGGTTCCTGTCCTACATAAATGAAACATCAGCTGACTTGCACCTGTGATGTTTTCTTCAGTGATATAATAAACATTGGGTAATCTTATGCAATGCAAAAACACAAGAGGGGTGGAAAACACGAGAGTACTCAGAGGTAACTTGGGTGCAATGAGATTTGACCCTAGAGTTATGCAATTTGCATACCTTCAAGCAAAGTTTGTCTTCATTACAGATTGTGCTGTCAGAGTAAGGTTTTTTCATTAAATGTTCAGCTTCACTTTTAAGTACTTAGTGTTATGCAATAGTGTTCCTTACATGCACATACACGTTAGTTCAGACTTTAAAGAGCGTGATTAATGTAAATAAAGTTGTTTTTTAATTAATTCCTTCCAGAGGTGAAGGTTTCTACTGGTGTTAAAGTGTGATATGAGCTTAGTAATGCTTCAGCAATCTTTTGAGTTGTGTGAATGGTAAACCTTTAAATCCTCATGTCATTGAAAAACAAGACTAATATTTATCTATAATTGCATGAATTCATTTTTCTACAAGAACGGGTTTACCTGCTTCATTGTTCAAAGGATGCATTAAAGTTCTCAAGCTGAACATCACTTCCTGTCTCCTTCTTTTTGAAATTCTCTATTTTGGCTTCTGTCTCTTTAAGGCTCCGCTCTAAAAAGGCCTAGACTGCACTGACGATCAGCTGATTAGTCAAAAAATGGGGGTGTGCAGAGCAGCTGCTCATTTGTCATCTGAGGCATGCAAAACTAGCCAGTGGGCAGGCATAAAAGGTATGCAGTGATGTGACAAGTGAGGAAAGAATAGCCTGTCCTACAAAAGAGGCATTTTGGGCAGTTCAGGCATTTCACTGGAACAGAACAATTCCCTCTGTTATAGACTTGGGGATTTATAACACATTTTCAGAAGAAAAAAAAAGAATTGTAGCACAAAGGAAGGGGGAGAAGTGTATTCATAATGAGGATTAAATCTAAATAATCAAGAACCAACAGTTCACATATAGTGGACATCTGTTCAAAAGCCATTTTTTCTAATATATCGCATACGGATTTTAAATGGTTTCGTTGCACATTGAGATTTTGGTTTAACGTGAGGAAATTATCCTACATGGATTCAGTGGATTCTACCGAATAAAACTGCAAAGGATAATTTATATTCAAAAACATAAATGCATGCTGTCCACCCAGCTTGACATGTGAAAAAATGTTATTGTTAAAATTTAGATCCTGTCAAGAGCAGAATCGAAACACTTGAGAAGAATGCAGATTCATTGTGTGTGCAGGTTTTCTTTCAAACTTGAGTTAATAACAATCAGAATTAGTTTTTTCTTGCAAATAGACTAGTTTATACATCGCTTTCATGGATATCTACTCCCCTTGCATGGTTATTTATTTTATTTTATTTTTTTCATGAAATGTGCTTTTCCACCATTGTGCTAGCACGGCTAGCCTCACCAAAACTCTTAAAGCAGCACAAAGTAACTTTTTGAACCTCCTACTGGCTTGAAGCTTCAGTTGCTTTTGTGAAACTCCAGGATTTACACTTTTTGGTCTCTTGCCCAGTCACTTTCATTTTCTCTTCTACCATTTCTTCGTTGACTCTCTTCATGTTTCTCCCACGATGTTTTCTCTGTTAACTAGTGTCAATGTTTTCGATATATGATATAGTGTTATGAAGCAATGCGCCGTTCTTGCAAGACACGATGAGTCCAAAGTCACTTTGATCATTTTTGCAGATAGTTAGGACAGGAGCCTGCAAGATCTAGACAAAACTCCCTAAATGTAGTCTGATCCAATATTCCTGAAATTAAATTGAAACAAATATTTAACATGACCAGAAAAACTCCTTTTTGCCATTTTAAAAGGTCCCATATCATGCAATTTTGATCATTAGTGGTCGGTATTGGTCAAGCACCACAGTAGAGCCGTTTTAACTCAAAATCCCTCTGGATATGTCAGATTGTGCAGACTAAATCTTTTTCTGTACGTTTCGTGAACCCCATGTTTGTGATCCCCCTCCTTCTGCTCCCTCTCACTCTGCAGTTGCTCTTATCTTCTTCATCAGACATGTTATGACACAATCAGACATGTGGGTGGGATTCTGTTTTAAAAATGTCCTCCTTTCCTGGCTCGTTCGTGTCTCTTACACATATTAATCAGCATTAAGCTTCACATTGACAGCCAAAAGCCCAGAACCAGTGGAGGAGCATCATGCAGTAAAAAACTTTCCATCTTGCATCAAGCTCAAAGCCTGGTCTGAGAGCACAAATCCTTTGTGGCAATGGAAGCTCAGGTTATAATTAGCATTCTGTTTACTGTTACTATGGCAGCTTAAGCACATACAATACAATATATCCTTTTCAGGTTCAGTCCCCTGTCAAAATGTGACATGTTGTAACTGAAGTCCACCTGTTGAGTGTGTGGTCAGATGTTTCTAATCTAATATTTCTCCACATTGTGCACAAACAAACCCTGGATTCATCTCACCAATTAAAGTAAAAATTAATGAAAGGGAATCATTTAACAAAATGCAAAGCCTTCACAACACATCCACTATAATTTATGTCTGTAAACTATAGTAAAACAGACTTTCCTTATCCCATGTGACAGTGGGATGTAATATTTTTTAATTAGGTTACTGCAGGCCCTGAGGTAATATAACTTAAAATGTTAACTTATGAAAGTAAGGAAAAGCAATTTGAAGCTTTTAGTCACACTATAATATTATACCCCCATAAAAAACACATTATCGAGGACAGTTTAATGGATTAAAAAAAAAACATAGTTCACATGATTTTAGTCATTACTTTAAGTTAATCCATAAGTTTAATAGTACAATTTACAACGCAATACAAAACAAATTGTAAACATTTATTTGTTTTTGAAGTCCACTTTAATCAAACTGAAAATGTGTGTTTTTGATCCGTGGGAGGACACCCAGGCAGGGTCAGAATAGTAAAAAAAAATTAGAAATAAAAAGCACGGGGACAGCGTGGTTTTTTGACCACGCCCTCTTCCCCACGCGCTAACCAGTGGGCGTGGTCAGTGGGCGTGGCCAGCACAGACGCCCCATCGAGTGGTCTTGTCCGCTGCTGCAATACGTCAATGTCGCCGCCATATTGGATGTGGCAAGACTGCGCTGTAAACTAATACAAGTAAATTAACTTATTTTCATAAAGCGCCTTTCTACAAATAAATTTACGTTTTACGTCTCATTTATTCATTCAAGCACGCACTGATGTACTTGGGAAACAGTTAGGCACCAAATATTATATATTTAATTTTCTGAGATGGCAAAAATAAGAACTTTATTGATCCCACATAGGAGTAATTCATGTTATATCAGCTATAGACAACAAGGTAGTGCCGAAAAACAATATATATCCCCCCCTCACAAAAATAAGAAAAATAGAGAAACATATTTTCTCATCAACAAAACAAATTTAAAGTTTTTCAAATAACAAAATAACATATTAGTACGGAGCCCCTCAGGTGACATTTGAAAAAAATAAAATAATGCGTGGCCACGCATTAATAACTTGTGGCCACGCATTAATATCTCGTGGCCACGAGATAATTTATGCGTGGCCACGAGTTATTAATGCGTGGCCACGAGTTATTAATGCGTGGCCACGCATTATTTAATTTTTTTCAAATGTCACATGTTATTATTACACTCACCATGACAATACTCTTGTTCTTTATTATAAATAGACTATAAATAATTATCATTATTAATGATGAATAACCATCCCACCAAGGAAGTTGCATCCACAAAGTCCAGACAGTAGGTTATAATGCCATCCACGAGTAAAATAATGCGTGGGCACGAGATACATAATGCGTGGCATTAATATCTCGTGGCCACGAGATATTAACTTGTGGCCACGAGTTATTAATGCGTGGCCACGCATTATTTTATTTTTTTCAAATGTCACCAGAGGGGCTCCGTATATAACTAACTAAAACTGAAAACTGAAAACTGAAACTGAAAAATAACTGAAAAAATCTGAAAAATGGTTCAAATATGTTATATTTTACTTGAAAAATGTAAAATATGTTTATGTAAAATATGCTTTGTTAATGAGAAAATATGTTTCTCTATTTTTCTCATTGGTTCTTATTTCCTATGGTGGCCAGTGGGCGTGGCCAGGGCCAGTGGGCGTGGCCAGTGGGGAAATGGGAGGGGTCGGTAGAGCGCGTGCGGGTTCGTACGTGTACGTGTGAGTGTGTCCTCCTCCTCCCTCGGCCGCATGAGATGAGCTGCCCTGCAGTCTTTGCTGCCACTGTTTTCGCTCCTTGTCCTTCCTCCTCCTCCACCTCCTCCTCCTCCTCCTCCTCCTCCTCCTCCTCCTCCTCCTCCTCCTCCTCCTCCTTGTCTTCTCTCCTCAGTGTGTGTGTCCAGTCTGGGAATGTTGACCGACGTGGCCTGATCCAGCGCTGGCGACTGTCCCCTTCATCCTCACACTCAATCTCTACCTTTTTTTTTTTTTTTTTGTCTCTGAGGGTCGTAGCCCTGCCTGAACTGATCTGGCTGTGAGGTGAGCGCATGTTACCGGATAAACTCTCGCTTTCCATGTTTTTTTTTTTTTTTTTGTATGTGTGTTGTGTTTTTGTGTACGGAGATGTTGGGTTAGGTAAAAAAAAAAAAAAAAATAAAATAAAGGAAGTGAGCAGAGAGTGGTTAGTTAGTCCCATGCAGTAAAAGTTGAATGTGAATGTGTTGTGGTGACACGCGCTGTCTCGCAACACATGTGCGCACCGTGCGTAACCGAGCGCTCAGCCGGGGCTGCATCCTCCTCTCATATAACCTCGCACAAGCTCGTTCAACTAAGAAAACACGCTTTCCTTCACCCTGCCCGAACGGTTGCCTTTAACAGCAGCTCGATACACCGCAAACTTACAAGTAGAAATCCTGTTTTTGGAGACTCCCTGTTCCGGGGTCTCGACGCACGCCTTTAAGACGCTGAGTCTCATGCACACCTTTAAAAAAAACCCAAAACAAACTGATTTAGATAGAACTGACTGTTTGGTTGTTGTTTTTTTTTTCATATTTGTATTTCATCAGTATTTCATCTTTGGAGGTCCTTGGGTGGGCTCCAGGAGGTCCGGGAGAAAAGAAAGAAAGAAAGAAAGAAAGAAAGAAAGAAAGAAAGAAAGAAAGAAAGAAAGAAAGAAAGAAAGAAAGAAAGAAAGAAAGAAAGAAAGAAAGAAAGAAAGAAAGAAAGAAAGAAAGAAAGAAAGAAAGAAAGAAAGAAAGAAAGAAAGAAAGAAAGAAAGAAAGAAAGAAAGAAAGAAAGAAAGAAAGAACTGCTTTATTGACTTAGCTCTGACGCAGCCACCACCCAGCTAGATAAGGATACGTTTTTTAATAACTAACTTTAAAACGTTTTATCTTGAAGAAGAATCAGTCTAAAAGAGCTCTCTGAGGAACTGTGTTCTGGCTTGTTTGCCAGTAAAGTCCCTTGAAACCAGACTCATACATTTCCTAAATCTTGTCTTTCAGCCCATGTTACATATTGTGCATGTTGTAACTGCAAATACATGTAATCTGCTCTATTATTTTGTCTTATCATTGAAGTACACATCGTTGTATAATTAGTCCAATATGTAGTCTGTAATATGATGCTATAACAAAATAATTAACAATAATAGATAGACATTGGATAAGCGAAATCACAAAACCTGATCCCTGTCTAATCTGCAAAGCCAAAGTTTTCATAAATAGCCACAATCTGTCACTTAGGCATTCTTGCAATTGAATGTCGTTACTGGCTGCATGTGGGCTCTGCATAAAGTTACGTAACTGCCCAAATTTATGATTCTGGGAGCTATTGATGCTGGCCTGTGTATTTTGAATGTAAATCAGTCTTCAGATGAGGAATGCTTGAGCTGGGAAAGAGGCATTGAGGAGTTAGTGTGCATAGATTTGATTTCAAATATATTCTTATTAGTGTATACTTTCAAAGAAAACTTTAAATCCTGAAACGACAGCCTTTCTCGAGAGGGTGAAAATGTATGAATTAAACATAAAAAGATCTAGGAGTCTTACGATCAAGTTCTACGTGTTTCGCCTTATATTAGATCAAGCTGTGTTTTTTTGCCTTCAATGCATGCAGCATACAGATAGTTCCTCAACAATTGTGGCCCTTTCAGACAAAACTCGGCATATGTGTGCTCTCCCGTGGGTGCAGAGTATAGAAAACTAGGGGGATAGGGTGGGGGTTTCAGAACTTCAGGACTGATATTGTGCTGTGCGCCAAGCTGCACTTCAAGCCATTGAAATTGCATTTCTGAGCAGGGCATGGGTGTGCTCACATTCTGTCAGAAAGGGTCTTAAATGATTGTCATCTTGATCAAAATCCAGTGCACAGGACTTAGTGACATCTAGAGGTACAAATTGGAAGTTGCAACAAAATACTCACCATATTATAGAGGCCCCCAAAAAATTAAAAAGGCTTGCTTGTGAGACATTGTTTGATTGGTCTCCTCTGACATACTGAAACAACATGGCAGATAAGTAAAGAATGACTTGGATATAGATAAATAAGAACCTCCTTTTAATGATATAGAAACACAAAGAGTCTTCATTTCATGCAGCCATACACTTATTACAACATAGTTATGTATACACGCATTTCTCTCAATGAATAACTGTGAATACCACTTGCTTGTACTTTAAAGTATAACCCCAACATATTTTTATAAAGACAAGGAGAACACAGCTGGCAAACCTTTTGATGTGCAACATGCAATCTAGCCAGCCTTAAGTTGCGCTCCAAACACATATGAATTGCCAAGTTTATGTTATGGACAGTAACCTGTGTATTGTTGAATATGGAGTAGTTTGCATGGTGTGACTGTTGCGACATAGTGTCAACAACATTCTGTGATAATGTCTCATTGTTTCTTGCTTTGTTCCATTTATTTATGTTTTTGTCACATCACTGTGCACATGGCAACCGATCAAGCAGTGGTTTCTTTCACCCCCTATCCCCACCCTCCTATTTCAAGTTCATGCTAAGTAAGCACGGGCATGATGGGGCATGAACTTTCCAAGACTATAGGCTGCCAGAAGGCAGCTGACTGCACATATTGCAAAGAGTTATACAATAAGCTTTAGTCAAGCTACTCTAGGGTTCAGACAGACTTGGTTCTCTGCTGAAATACTGTCTGCTTTGCCATTTTGATTCCAGATATATGTTGCATGTCACAAAGCACAAGCCTCACTGTGTTTAACTAACTCACGGTTTGGTGCAAATGAACATATATGAATACAAAGATCCGAGATCTCCTCTCAGTTGCTACTGGTGATATAAGAGCTTGTGGTCATGCTCTAGGCAGCATTCCATCAGGTCTTGCGTCAGCTAGCAGTCATTCAGCACTGGTTAGACTAGGCTTATACACTGCTAATACCCCCTCACTGATGTCATGACACCATTAACCCAGCCCCACTGAGGGACCATAGCGGAGTGCATGTCACTGGCTACGACTGGATCTGAACACAGACCAATGTCACCCTCAGTACCAAAATGCTCTGCTTGGCAGTCAAATAACCCACGTGGGGGTGTGTTGCTTGTTCTGTGGCTAGAGGATAAGTATGGACCCAGTTACATAAGCGGACTTAATTTATAGTTCCAAATAAAAATATGCTGAGAATGGAAAAATTAACCTTTAATTGCTAGGTTCATTAAGACTTTCATTACATTTTTAGAGAGAAGAGTAATATACATCTAGCACATTCCAAAAACAAATAAATCAAAGTAAAAGTAGAGTCTGGGTCGGGATTGTAATGGTGGTAGCGGTATTTTGGAAAGTATTTTTTGCCCTACATTTTTGCCCTAAAATACATACATACAACATACTTTAATTTTCATTGCTTTCAGTTGAATTCACATCTTTAGGTAGATTTCCATTACACTTTTTTGCAAAAAAAAGAGAGCGAAAACAAGTTTTCGATAAAGATACCACTGTGGGTGGCTGGTGTTTCCATTGAACAATGTTTTTCTCTCTGTATCTTGTCCTGCCAAGAAAACGAAGATCTTCTTGACTTAGAAGAAGATGGACAAAAACGTCTTTGGATCTGGAAAAGTTATTTCAGCCCCTACTGCTGTTGTGAAAATAGTCAACAGAGGATGAAGTGGATGACCATTCAAATGATTATTCAGAGGCAAAGCCCTTAAGTAATGAAGTAACTAAGTGGTGTTATAGCACAACTACATCACAAGTGAGGCCAAATTAAGTGGGCAACTAGATTTTGATGATTTCAGATCAACCGACTTCATCAAATCCAGTGTTGCCAACGACATGCAAATGTGAAACAGGTGTTTCCATTACACTTTTGTGATAAACTTGATTATCGACACTAGAGGTGCAATGATGAGTCGACGTTGTCGCCAAAAATTGATAATAAAGATAGTTGCCAATATATTTAATTGTCGACCATTGTCGGAAAAAATAAAATTTCAACACAGGGATCCTCCTCCTTATTATCTCTGCTGAGAATTGCATTTGGTCAATAGCGTTAAGCCGCTATTATCACAACGCGTGTTTTCCAACAGAGTGAGACATCATGCTCCTTTCCAATCTCTGCTGGGAGTTGCATATGTACAATAGAGCACAGTGCCCAGTAAACAATATGGCGACGACCAATGAAACACCACAGCGACTGGCAGCAAAGTTCATTAAAAGATGCCTTTATGAATGGAGTGTCCATCTTTCTTGTCTTCTTTTTTTAAATATCATTTAAACATCCTAATGCAAAATTTTAAAGCTGAAGGGTAAATGAGAGCAGTTTACTAATTATGAGATTCATAATCCGATAAGTCGACTAATTATTTCAATCGTGGATGACTAATCGACTATCAGAATAGTTGTTAGTTTATTTAAACATCCAAAAAAACCAACAAAAAAACATGTTAAAACGTAAAGTCTTTTGATTTGTAGGTTTTTCCATTACAGGTTTTTCTTTGTGATATTTAGCGTTTGCTACAAATCTAGTGGCAATGGAAGCAAGATTTTTGTTTCCTGTTTTCCTGCTACTAGTTCTTTCTCTCACTCACGGAACAAATCTGTGTCCATCATATAAATCCTATCATGCCCATTTGTATGATCATTATGGCAATGCACCAATACAATGACTAATTTTCTGTGCTTGAAGTGGAGCAACAGCACTGATGTCATGACATTTAAATGGTGTCATGACATCAGTGAGGGGGTATTAAAAGTGTATAAGCCCAGTCAAACCAATGCTGAACTCTGTTTCACAGACAGTCATTAAAAAACCTAAAGAATTACTACTAAAAATTTATAAAATGTTCTGGAAAAAGTTCCAGTTTCTAAGTTTAGTAGACAACAGTTAAAGGCAGCCAGCTTTTCCGATGTGCATGATCATGTTTGGGTCGGGTAGTGTTTATTTAAAGAGAAAGGGTCGATGCATTGTGTGTATGTGTGTGTGTGAGACTGAAAGTGGCAGGGGGTCGCAACAAAGCTTTGTGTGAGTCTCTGCAGTATAGAGTTCATTAATTTAAGCAGAATGGGTCAAAATAACACCTTGAATGCTTCTTCTCTTGTTATTGGCATGCCATAATATGATAAAGTGTTCATTAAATCTATACATACATTATATTTCTGTTTAAATTAGCACTATACACAGGTCCTATTTGACGTTAAGGGAGCATCAGTGAACTCCTGTCTCTTCACCGGCACAAAATGCATCAAGGCAGGAAGGCTGGCTAGAGTAAATACGGAGCTCCGGAAACCCAAATATCAACCAAAAATGATGCAATATTTGCTTGTCTAAGTACAGTAGATTAAGTTTCTCTGTGTCTGGTGTTGGTCCAATGTGGCTGAAAGCCTGCGTAAGAGACAAGAATGTTGCCTTTGTTCTTTAGGAAACTGAAAACCTGATGGACCATATAGTCTCAGGTGGGTGCAGGTACTGTTGTGTAAATTCTTGGCCATGATAAACTGATCTCTGTTATATATGAGTACACCTTTTTTCTTTTGTACTTATCTCTCAGTTTATCTCTCTCCTCGTTAATTTATCAATCCCACTGTCTGTTGTAGCTCCACCATATTTCCTTATTTGTCCCCCTTCTGTGGATTTGTGCATCACTCTGCTAGCGGAATCTGCAGCGTAAACTTAAATAAGTTTGTTTGGTAAATGGTAAAATATATCAATTGAATCCTAGAACAACTTTGATAGAACTCTCCTCATTGTTATTATGTTTTAGACTCATAGCTCAAAGTGGCGCGTGCATTGGTTCATATGAATTGGACTTATATGGAGTCTGTTTTATGCATTGTTGTTGCTAAGTTTGTTAGCATTCCTAGGAGGAATGCTAACAAGGAAGGGTTTCAAATAAAATGTGTCCCTTATGCCAATTAGGTTTTCACATAGGTCTAGGGGGTTTTAGATTCAGGTGAAATATTTTAGTTACAAGGTCAGTTTTATTTGGGTTTGATGTTTTGCTTGGTGTGAAAAGTAAAGCCATGACCTTTGGACAGACTCAGCTCCAGTTCCTCATAGTTTTTTTTTTTTGCATTTTGCAGCTTCACACAGAGGCAGAAGCTCTGTGTTTCCACATAAGTTAATGCTATGAGGGGTGAATCCCTCCAACATAGACTTCAGGAATCACCACTCCAGCTAACTTGTGCACAAGCATTACTTCTCCCAAGCCTCGTCCATTCATCTATGCCATTGCATAAGAACGGTTCTCCCAAGCACCCGAATGAAATCCTCATCCAATTAGGCACTGTCCACAATTCCAAAAGGCCTTTCTCTCATAGACTGCTGCTATTCAGCCTCCCTTGGCATGAGATCAGGCCATCTCTTATAGCCCCACTTTACGCTGCTGCTCCCACATAATGAACGCTGCCAATTAATGACTAATCAAGATATGCAACAAGCACATCCAGTGAGGAGTGACTACCATCTAATCTGCTGATTAAAACTGAACACAGAGATGCTCTGTTCAACTCCTGATTCTTTTTCAGTGTCGCATTGCTGCAGCAACAACAGCTCTGACCAGCTCATTTGAGAGCCTTAAAAGGTGATAATTGGAATTATTCCTGGGTGTAACCATATATTTGCATAGGAATTGTTTGTAAGTGTAATATCATTTACCTCCCTCAGTGAATTCTACCGGGCTGACTGTTTTCATGCTTTTTTTGTAGTTAAAAACACAGATGTTTTGACACTTGCACATAGAGCTAAAAAGTGGCAGCAATTTTAGGGAGAATCTTTAACTAACAGCTGCTTCAGACAGTAGAGGAGAAGAATCAGTTCTCCACCCATCACATAAAGCACACTCACATTCTGAAATTTAACTCCGCCAAACATTATCTTTTAGGGTGTTGGGTTAGTTTAAACAGCAGAATAGTTGACCTCCACCCCCACCCCCCCTCTCTCTCTCTCTCTCTCAGGGTTGGGATACAGTCGGTACATTCACTTCAGTGGGTTCTACTCAAGTTGCCAGACACTGAATTGCAGCTGTGCCATTTCTTGAATTAAGACCTTGTTTATGTTGTGGACCGAAGCACAGTGGGGTTGGGACGGGGGTGGTGTGGTGTGTGGGGGGTGGGGGGCTGAGACCAGGGTGAGGTGAGGTTCTCGGGCTCTGGCCAGGTGAGGATTTACATTACATTTTATGTTACAGTGGAAATGAGTGGATGGCATGCCTAGCTCTTTGTTGGTTGTGGCACTTCAGGGGGTTTGTGACCTTTGACATTTCTTTGTCTTATTAGCAGTGGCGGCCTTTGGCATCAGGGGGCCCGTTTCAATATTTAATATGGGGCCCTATTTATTACTATATTTGCCAGCTATGTGTCCTGCGTCCGTGACGCGTTATAAGCTGAAAGAACGCAGTAAACGCATCCATGTTTACTGCGTTGGTGTTATTAGAGTGGGCGGCAGCCGCTGCTGTAGTCGGTGCAGATGCTGGACCAAAGAAATAGGTCACTTTCGGAAGACTACTGTTACCTTTCTTAATTTCCAGTCCTATCTCCGAACCGTAGTTGGGAGAGCTGGTATTTAAACACGGTTTCTGGCTCGCTGCTGGTAACCGGCGGTTGTCTAGGAGTCCGGGGAAAGTGAAGGAAAAAAGGACGGAGGAAAAATACTGTCCGTGCAACGTCGCAGATTTATTACAAACTTGTAAAGAGCAAACAAAACACGTGAGGGCCGACAACTGAAAGCTAACGGAGGACACACTGAAAAGTAACTGAACACGTGTTCCGGTCTTCCACACGCGCACACCTGCATCTCCCTCTCTCTCCTCCGCTGCACCCACTACGTCTCACACGCACACACCCGAACACACACACCGCCTTAAAGGGGACACTACTCACAGCTTTCTTTTTTATATCTGCTAATTTTCGCTTTTTCAGCACCACTCTGGTATGTTCGTTTCATTTTTCTTGGATGTTAGCTGGTTAGTTTAATGGCGGGTAGTGATTTATTATTGTGTCTTCCTTGCGCATTTATTTTTTTGTCAGTCAGTTGGGGGCCCCCTGGTGGCCGGGGCCCATTTCAACTGAAACGGTTGAAACATAGGTAAGGCCGCCTATGCTTATTAGGGCCCGAGCACTGAAAGTGCGAAGGCCCTATTGTATCTGTAGGAATTGTTGTTTTTATTTTTCTTCCGACGAAAGGAGGGCCTTTTTGCCCCCTAAACGTGCCCCAAAAGTCACCAAATTTTGCACGCAAGCCAGGCCTGGTGAAAAATTTGATATTTCACGGTTTGCATTAATGGGCGTGGCCTAATGGCTCAACAGCGCCCCCTAGAAAACTTTGTGCCTCAAGCCCCACAATACAGTTTGACGTACATGCACGAAAACCGGTACACACCTGTATCATGTCGCAACTTAAAGAAAGGTCTCTTGGTGCCATGGCCGAAACCGAACAGGAAGTCAGCCATTTTTAATTAATCGTGTAATTTTGGCGCAATTTATGCCATTTCTTCGGCTGCTTCTTCGCCCGAACCGTAACGTGCACCCAGGTGTGTTATACAACAAAATGTGCGTCTCGATCCTGCGACGATGGGCATTACTTTTCTCAGTCAAAAGTGTTACCATGGCGACGATGGACGCCAAAAAGCGCGCCCCCCCTTCATCTGATTGGTCCATATTTGATAGTTCCTACTTTCTGCCATAACTTTTGAATGGTTTGACATAAAGACTCGTGGGTGGTGTCATCAGACTTAGTTTTGAGTCCTTGACTTTTATTGGTGAAAATTTCACGCGCGAGGGCCCGTTCATCACTGCTTTAATTAGGGCCCGAGCACTTGCAGTGCGAAGGCCCTATTGTATTTGCAGGAATTTTTATTATTAGGGCCCGAGCACTTGCAGTGCGAAGGCCCTATTGTATTTGCAGGAATTTTTATTATTAGGGCCCGAGCACCTTCAGTGCGAAGGCCCTATTGTATTTGCAGGAATTTTTATTATTATTAGGGCCCGAGCACTTGCAGTGCGAAGGCCCTATTGTATTTGCAGGAATTTTTATTATTATTAGGGCCCGAGCACTTGCAGTGCGAAGGCCCTATTGTATTTGCAGGAATTTTTATTATTATTATTAGGGCCCGAGCACTTGCAGTGCGAAGGCCCTATTGTATTTGCAGGAATTTTTATTATTATTAGGGCCCGAGCACCTTCAGAGCGAAGGCCCTATTGTATTTGCAGGAATTTTTATTATTATTATTATTATTATTATTATTATTTTCCTGACAAAGTGAAGGCCTTTTTGCCCCCCTTAACATGCCCAAAAAGTCACCAAATTTTGCACCCTAGTCAGGCCTGGCGAAAAATTTGATATTTAAAGGTTTGCATTAATGGGCGTGGCAAAATGGCTCAACAGCGCCCCCTTGAAAACTTTGTGCCTCAAGCCCCACGATACGGTTTGACGTACATGCACGAAAATCGGTACACACCTGTATCATGGGACAACTTAAACAAAAGTCTCTTGGGGTCATGCCCGAAACCCAACAGGATGTCGGCCATTTTGAATTAGTTGTGTCATTTTGGCGAAATTTATGCCATTCCTTCGAAAGTTAATTCAGCCCGAACCGTAACGTGCCCCCAAGTGTGTTATACATCAAAATGTGCGTCTCCATCCTGCGACAACACGCATTACTTTTCTCTTTCAAAAGCGTTACCGTGGCGACGCTAGACACCAAAAAGCGCGCCCACCCTTCATCTGATTGGTTCGACAGAAAAAACTTTGTGCCTCAAGCCCCATAATACGGTTTGACGTACATGAACGAAAATCGGTACACACCTGTATCATGTCGCAACTAAAAGAAAAGTCTCTTGGCGCCATGGCCGAAACCGAACAGGAAGTCGGCCATTTTGAACATTCTGAATTAATTGCGTAATTTTGGAGCAATATATGCCATTCCTTCGAGAGTTAATTCAGCCCGAACCGTATCATGAAACCAGATGTGTTATACATCAAAATGTGCGTCTCCATCCTGCGACTACACGCATTACTTTTCTCTTTCAAAAGTGTTACCGTGGCGACGCTAGACGCCAACAAGCGCACCCCCCCTTCATCTGATTGGTCCATATTTGATAGTTCCCCAAAAGGCACCAAATTTGGCATGCAAGCCAGGCCTGGCGATAAATTTGATATTTCATGGTTTGCATTAATGGGCGTGGCAAAATGGCTCAACAGCGCCCCCCGGAAAACTTTGTGCCTCAAGCCCCACAATACGGTTTGACGTACATGCACGAAAATCGCTACACACCTGTATCATGGCACAACTTAAAGAAAAGTCTCTTGGAGCCATGGCCAAAACCGAACAGGATGTCGGCCATTTTGAATACATTGTGTCATTTTGGCGAAATTTATGCCATTCCTTCGGCAGTTAATTCAGCCCGAACCGTAACGTGCCCCCAGGTGTGTTATACATCAAAATGTGCGTCTACATCCTGCAACACCACGCATTACTTTTCTCTTTCAAAAGTGTTACCGTGGCGACGCTAGACGCCAAAAGGCGCGCCCCCCCTTCATGTGATTGGTCCATATTTGATAGTTCTCCAAAAGTCAACAAATTTTGCATGCAAGCCAGACTTGGTGATAAATTTGATATTTCATGATTTGCATTAATGGGCGTGGCCTAACGGCTCAACAGCGCGCCCTAGAATACTTTTCTCTGCCATAACTTTTGAATGGTTTGACATAGAGAGTTGTGGGTGGTGTCATGGGACTCTGTAATGAGTTCTTAGGCTTCGTTGGCCTTAATTAGCCCCGCCCCTTTTTCTGATTGGTTGTCCCGATTTTCTGCTATAACTTTTGAATGGTTTGACATAGAGAGTCCCGCTTCCTGATTCAAACGTCTGCTGGCCCCGCCCCCCGACCAATCAGTGGCGAGTAGGGTGATGACGGCCCCGCCCCCCGACCAATCAGTGGCGAGTAGGGTGATGACGGCCCCGCCCCCCGACCAATAGGTGGCGAGTAGGGTGATGACGGCCCCGCCCCCCGACCAATCAGTGGCGAGTAGGGTGATGACGGCCCCGCTCCCCGACCAATCAGCTGCCTGTAATATGGTGACGTACAGAAAAAGTAATAAAAATAGTAGTGTTTTACTAATATTTATACCTTACAAATATTTAAAAAATTAGGAAAAAAAAGTTCCAGACATTTTGTCGCTATGTTGGTTTCTCCTAAGCCAGTAAGTCAAAGAAAAAGGTATAGCTGAGACATAGCTCAGCCACAGAATTGCGGTCTTTGGTGCCAGAAGTTGAGAGTTCAAGCCTGCCTGTTGGACGAAATTTTTTGTCAGCAAATTTTGTGCTTTTTTTACATCAAAATGTGCGTCTCTGTCCTGCGACAACGCACATTACTTTTCTCTTTCAAAAGTGTTACCGTGGCGACGCTAGACGCGAAAAAGCGCGCGTCCCCTTCATCTGATTGGTCCATATTTGATAGTTCTCCAAAAGTCACCAAATTTTGCATGGAAGCCAGGCCTGGTGAAAAATCTGATATTTAATGGTTTACATTAATGGGCGTGGCCTAACGGCTCAACAGCGCCCCCTAGAATACTTTTCTCTGCCATAACTTTTGAATGGTTTGACATAAAGAGTCGTGGGTGGTGTCATGGGACTCGGTATTGAGTCCTTGACCATAATTGCCCTGAATTAGCCCCGCCCCTTCTTCTGATTGGTTGTCCCGATTTTCTGCCATAACTTTTGAATGGTTTGACATAGAGAGTCGTGGGTGGTGTCATCAGACTCTGTATGGAGTCCTTGACCTTCATTGGCCTGAATTAGCCCCGCCCCTTCTTCTGATTGGTTGTTCCTTTTTTCTGCTATAACTTTTGAATGGTTTGACATAGAGAGTCGTGGGTGGTGTCATTTCTGATATGCTTATGGGGGGCGGTGGACGTGAGTGCGAGGGCCCGTTCATCGCTGCTTGCAGCTTTAATTATTATTATTATTTTTCTTCTGACAAAGTGATGGCCCTTTTGCCCCCCTTAACATGCCCAAAAAGTCACCAAATTTTGCACCCAAGTCAGGCCTGGCGAAAAATTTGATATTTAATTGTTTGCATTAATGGGCGTGGTAAAATGGCTCAACAGCGCCCCCTTGAAAACTTTGTGCCTCAAGCCCCACGATACGGTTTGACGTACATGCACGAAAATCGGTACACACCTGTATCATGGGACAACTTAAACAAAAGTCTCTTGGCGACATGGCCGAAACCGAACAGGAAGTCGGCCATTTTGAATTAATCGTGTCATTTTGGCGAAATTTATGCCATTCCTTCGAAAGTTAATTCAGCCCGAACCGTAACGTGCCCCCAGGTGTGTTATACATCAAAATGTGCGTCTCCCTCCTGCGACCACACGCATTACTTTTCTCTTTCAAAAGCGTTACCGTGGCGACGCTAGACGCCAAAAAGCGCGCCCACCCTTCATCTCGTTGCTTCAGACAGAAAAAACTTTGAGCCTCAAGCCCCATAATACGGTTTGACGTACCTGAACGAAAATCGGTACACTCCTGTATCATGTCGCAACTAAAAGAAAAGTCTCTTGGCGCCATGGCCGAAACCGAACAGGAAGTCGGCCATTTTGAACATTCTGAATTAATTGCGTAATTTTGGAGCAATATATGCCATTCCTTCGAGAATTAATTCAGCCCGAACCGTATTGTGAACCCAGATGTGTTATACATCAAAATGTGCGTCTCCATCCTGCGACTACACGCATTACTTTTCTCTTTGAAAAGTGTTACCGTGGCGACGCTAGACGCCAACAAGCGCACCCCCCCTTCATCTGATTGGTCCATATTTGATAGTTCCCCAAAAGGCACCAAATTTGGCATGCAAGCCAGGCCTGGCGATAAATTTGATATTTCATGGTTTGCATTAATGGGCGTGGCAAAATGGCTCAACAGCGCCCCCCGGAAAACTTTGTGCCTCAAGCCCCACAATACGGTTTGACGTACATGCACGAAAATCGCTACACACCTGTATCATGGCACAACTTAAAGAAAAGTCTCTTGGAGCCATGGCCGAAACCGAACAGGACGTCGGCCATTTTGAATAAATTGTGTCATTTTGGCGAAATTTATGCCATTCCTTCGGCAGTTAATTCAGCCCGAACCGTAACGTGCACCCAGGTGTGTTATACATCAAAATGTGCGTCTACATCCTGCGACACCACGCATTACTTTTCTCTTTCAAAAGTGTTACCGTGGCGACGCTAGACGCCAAAAGGCGCGCCCCCCCTTCATGTGATTGGTCCATATTTGATAGTTCTCCAAAAGTCACCAAATTTTGCATGCAAGCCAGACTTGGTGATAACTTTGATATTTCATGGTTTGCATTAATGGGCGTGGCCTAACGGCTCAACAGCGCCCCCTAGAATACTTTTATCTGCCATAACTTTTGAATGGTTTGACATAGGAAGTCGTGGTTGGTGTCATGGGACTCTGTAATGAGTTCTTAAGCTTCGTTGGGCTTAATTAGCCCCGCCCCTTCTTCTGATTGGTTGTCCCGATTTTCTGCTATAACTTTGGAATGGTTTGACATAGGAAGTCGTAGGTGGTGTCAAGGGACTCTGCAATGAGTCCTTGAGCTTCTTTGGCCTGAATTAGCCCCGCCCCTTCTTCTGATTAGTTGTCCCTTTTTTATAATAAAATCGCCACGAGCCGCCAGTCGCTCTCGCGCTGACTCCCGCTTCCTGATTCAAACGTCTGCCGGCCCCGCCCCCCGACCAATCGGTGGCGAGTAGGGTGATGACGGCCCCGCCCCCCGACCAATCGGTGGCGAGTAGGGTGATGACGGCCCCGCCCCCCGACCAATCAGTGGCGAGTAGGGTGATGACTGCCCCGCCCCCCGACCAATCGGTGGCGAGTAGGGTGATGACGGCCCCGCCCCCCGACCAATCAGCTCCCTGTAATGTGGTGACGTCAGAAATATTCCCCGCTCAGCCCGGTTACAACCTTGGCAGAATGGTTACAGAAAAAGTAATAATTAAAATAGTAGGGTTTTACTAATATTTATAACTTACAAATATTTAAAAAAATTAGAAAAAACAGCTCCAGACTTACATTACATTACAAATATCGATATGTTGGTCTCTCATAAGTCAGTAGGTCAAATAGAAATGACAAGCTGAGTCTTAGCTCAGCCAGAGTGTTCCCGTCTTTGGAGTCAGAGATCAGAGTTCGATTCCCGCAGTATCCACACTTTTTTGTCAGCAATTTTTTTTTTTCTACATCAAATATGTGCGTCCCTGTCCTGCAACGACGCACATTACTTTTCTCATTTAAAAGCGTTACCGCGGCAACGCTAGACACCAAAAAGTGCGCCCACCCTTCATCTGATTGGTTCAGAGGGAAAAAACTTTGAGCCTCAAGCCCCATAATACGGTTTGACGTACATGAACGAAAATCGGTACACACCTGTATCATGTCGCAACTTAAAGAAAAGTCTCTTGGCGCCATGGCCGAAATTGAACAGGAAGTCGGCCATTTTGAATTAATTGTGTAATTTTGGCGCAATTAATGCCATTCCTTCGGCAATTAATACGGCCCGAACCGTAACGTGCATCCAGGTGACTTATACCTTAAAATGTGCGTCTCCATCTTGCGACTACGCGCATTACTTTTCTCTTTCAAAAGTGTTACCGTGGCGATGCTAGACGCCAAAAAGCGTGCCCCCTTAATCTGATTGGTCCATATTTGATAGTTCTCCAAAAGTCACCAAATTTTGCACGCAAGCCAGGCCTGGTGATAAATTTGATATTTCATGGTTTGCATTAATGGGCGTGGCAAAATGGCTCAACAGCACCCCCCGGAAAACTTTTCTCTGCCATAACTTTTGAATGGTTTGACATAAAGAGTCATGGGTGGTGTCATGGGACTCGGTATTGAGTCCTTGACCATAATTGGTGAAAATTAGCCCCGCCCCTTCTTTTGATTGGTTGTCCCTATTTCCTGCTATAACTTTTGAATGGTTTGACATGGAGAGTCGTGGGTGGTGTCATCAGACTCTGTATGGAGTCCTTGACCTTCATTGGCCTGAATTAGCCCCGCCCCTTCTTCTGATTGGTTGTCCCTTTTTTCTGCTATAACTTTTCAATGGTTTGACATAGGAAGTCGTGGGTGGTGTCATTTCTGATACTTATGGGGGGCGGTGGCCGTGAGTGCGAGGGCCCGTTCATCGCTGCTTGCAGCTTTAATTATTATTATTATTTTCCTGACAAAGTGAAGGCCTTTTTGCCCCCCTTAACATGCCCAAAAAGTCACCAAATTTTGCACCCTAGTCAGGCCTGGCGAAAAATTTGATATTTAAAGGTTTGCATTAATGGGCGTGGCAAAATGGCTCAACAGCGCCCCCTTGAAAACTTTGTGCCTCAAGCCCCACGATACGGTTTGACGTACATGCACGAAAATCGCTACACACCTGTATCATGGGACAACTTAAACAAAAGTCTCTTGGGGTCATGCCCGAAACCGAACAGGATGTCGGCCATTTTGAATTAGTCGTGACATTTTGGCGAAATTTATGCCATTCCTTCGAAAGTTAATTCAGCCCGAACCGTAACGTGCCCCCAAGTGTGTTATACATCAAAATGTGCGTCTCCCTCCTGCGACCACACGCATTACTTTTCTCTTTCAAAAGCGTTACCGTGGCGACGCTAGACGCCAAAAAGCGCGCCCACCCTTCATCTCGTTGCTTCAGACAGAAAAAACTTTGCGCCTCAAGCCCCATAATACGGTTTTACGTACCTGAACGAAAATCGGTACACTCCTGTATCATGTCGCAACTAAAAGAAAAGTCTCTTGGCGCCATGGCCGAAACCGAACAGGAAGTCGGCCATTTTGAACATTCTGAATTAATCGCGTAATTTTGGAGCAATATATGCCATTCCTTCGAGAATTAATTCAGCCCGAACCGTATCGTAAACCCAGATGTGTTATACAACAAAATGTGCGTCTCCATCCTGCGACTACACGCATTACTTTTCTCTTTCCAAAGTGTTACCGTGGCGATGCTAGACGCCAACAAGCGCACCCCCCCTTCATCTGATTGGTCCATATTTGATAGTTCCCCAAAAGGCACCAAATTTGGCATGCAAGCCAGGCCTGGCGATAAATTTGATATTTCATGGTTTGCATTAATGGGCGTGGCAAAATGGCTCAACAGCGCCCCCCGGAAAACTTTGTGCCTCAAGCCCCACAATACGGTTTGACGTACATGCACGAAAATCGGTACACACCTGTATCATGTCGCAACTTAAAGAAAAGTCTCTTGGAGCCATGGCCGAAACCGAACAGGAAGTCAGCCATTTTGAATTAATTGTGTAATTTTGGCACAATTTATGCCATTCCTTCGGCAGTTAATTCAGCCCGAACCGTAACGTGCACCCAGGTGTGTTATACACCAAAATGTGCGTCTCCATCGTGCGACACCACGCATTACTTTTCTCTTTCAAAAGTGTTACCGTGGCGACGCTAGACGCGAAAAAGCGCACCCACCCTTCATCTGATTGGTCCATATTTGATAGTTCTCCAAAAGTCACCAAAATTTGCATGCAAGCCAGGCCTGGCGATAAATGTGATATTTCATGGTTTGCATTAATGGGCGTGGCCTAACGGCTCAACAGCGCCCCCTAGAATACTTTTCTCTGCCATAACTTTTGAATGGTTTCACATAGAGAGTCGTGGGTGGTGTCATGGGACTCTGTAATGAGTCCTTAAGCTTCGTTGGCCTTAATTAGCCCCGCCCCTTCTTCTGATTGGTTGTCCCGATTTTCTGCTATAACTTTTGAATGGTTTGACATAGAGAGTCGTGGGTGGTGTCATCAGATTCTTTATGGAGTCCTTGAACTTCATTGGCCTGAATTAGCCCCGCCCCTTCTTCTGATTGGTTGTCCTTTTTTTATAATAAAATTGCCGCGAGCCGCCAGTCGCTCTCGCGCTGACTCCCGCTTCCTGATTCAAACGTCTGCCGGCCCCGCCCCCTGACCAATCAGTGGCGAGTAGGGTGATGACGGCCCCGCCCCCCGACCAATCAGTGGCGAGTAGGGTGATGACGGCCCCGCCCCCCGACCAATCAGCTCCCTGTAATGTGGTGACTTCAGAAATATTCCCGGCTCAGCCCGGTTACAACCTTGGCAGAATGGTTACAGAAAAAGTAATAATTTAAATACTAGGGTTTTACTAATATTTATAACTTACAAATATTTAAAAAATTTGGAAAAAAAGTTCCAGCATTTTATCGCTATGTTGGTCTGTCCTAAGCCAGTAGGTCAAATAAAAGGAATAGCTGAGACTTAGCTCAGCCCGATTATTGCGGTCTTTGCTGCCAGAGGTCGAGAGTTCAAGCCTGGCATGATATGCCAAAAGTTTTGTCAGCAATTTTTGTGTTTTTTTTACATCAAAATGTTCGTCTCTGTCCTGTGACGACGCACATTACTTTTCTCTTTCTCCTTCTTCTGATTGGTTGTCCCGATTTTCTGCCATAACTTTTGAATTTGAGTGGAGTTTGCGCGCGCAGCTCCCGCGGGGGGAGGGGCTGATGTTCAGCGCGGCCGCCATCTTGGTCGAGGCGCCGCATTGACTGCCTGAGAACGTCGGGCGTGGCCGCCATCTTGGATCGGTATCGCTTTAACTCTAGAGCGTTCACTTCTATTGTGGAAGGAGGTGTCTGCATAAGTAAAATAACTATAACTCACTTGATTTTCAACCGATTTTCACGCGGTTTGCTTTGTTACAAACGGCAGACATGTAGCTATGATACAGGATGCTTGATGTACGTTAAATATGCAAGCTTTCATGCTAAAATACGTTCTGCAGGTAGTCACACTTCAGGTATACACACACACACACACACACACATATATATATATATATATATATATATATATATATATATATATATATATATATATATATATATATATATATACACACACACACAATATACACAATACAAAATACAGTATAGCATATTAATGAATGTATTAATATATTTGAATAACAGACATAACGAGCTTAAAAACAAAAAACATAACGGATGACAGCATACAATTGTCATAATGGAGAAAAAAAAGAAACATTTGGAAGGAGTGTGTGTGTGAGGAATTGTATATTAGTGTTATAAATTGAAATTATATAATAATGCAATCGCTATGATATATAATTTTACAATATAATACAGTCAAAAATATATGAAATGAAGCAACATACAATGCAATAATACAATATGCTATATTACTGGGTACGCTAATATGAAATAACAACATGTAATATAATATGGTATAAGAGATTAATATAATATCATACATTCTGGACCATGAGATACAGCTGTCCTGTATGATCGTCGTTCATTTGAGTGATCTGATTTTTTTTTTCATGGTTTGCATTAATGGGCGTGTCCTCACGGCTCAACAGCGCCCCCTAGAATACTTTTTTCTGCCATAACTTTTGAAAGGTTTGACATAGAGAGTCGTGGGTGGTGTCATGGGACTCGGCATTGAGTCCTTGACCATAATTGGTGACAATTAGCCCAGTCCCTTTTTCTGATTGGTTGTCCCTATTTTCTGCTATAACTTTTGAATGTTTTGACATAGAGAGTCGTGGGTGGTGTCATGGGACTCTGTAATGAGTCCTTGATCTTCTTTGCCCTGAATTAGCCCCGCCCCTTCTTCTGACTGGTCGTCCCTTTTTTCTGCTATAACTTTTGAAGGGTTTGACATAGGAAGTCGTGGGTGGTGTCATTTCTGATATGCTTATGGGGGGCGGTTGACGTGAGTGCGAGGGCCCGTTCATTGCTGCTTGCAGCTTTAATTATTATTATTATTTTTCTTCTGACAAAGTGATGGCCCTTTTGCCCCCCTTAACATGCCCAAAAAGTCACCAAATTTTGCACCCAAGTCAGGCCTGGCGAAAAATTTGATATTTAATTGTTTGCATTAATGGGCGTGGTAAAATGGCTCAACAGCGCCCCCTTGAAAACTTTGTGCCTCAAGCCCCACGATACGGTTTGACGTACATGCACGAAAATCGGTACACACCTGTATCATGGGACAACTTAAACAAAAGTCTCTTGGCGACATGGCCGAAACCGAACAGGAAGTCGGCCATTTTGAATTAATCGTGTCATTTTGGCGAAATTTATGCCATTCCTTCGAAAGTTAATTCAGCCCGAACCGTAACGTGCCCCCAGGTGTGTTATACATCAAAATGTGCGTCTCCCTCCTGCGACCACACGCATTACTTTTCTCTTTCAAAAGCGTTACCGTGGCGACGCTAGACGCCAAAAAGCGCGCCCACCCCTCATCTCGTTGCTTCAGACAGAAAAAACTTTGAGCCTCAAGCCCCATAATACGGTTTGACGTACCTGAACGAAAATCGGTACACTCCTGTATCATGTCGCAACTAAAAGAAAAGTCTCTTGGCGCCATGGCCGAAACCGAACAGGAAGTCGGCCATTTTGAACATTCTGAATTAATTGCGTAATTTTGGAGCAATATATGCCATTCCTTCGAGAATTAATTCAGCCCGAACCGTATTGTGAACCCAGATGTGTTATACATCAAAATGTGCGTCTCCATCCTGCGACTACACGCATTACTTTTCTCTTTGAAAAGTGTTACCGTGGCGACGCTAGACGCCAACAAGCGCACCCCCCCTTCATCTGATTGGTCCATATTTGATAGTTCCCCAAAAGGCACCAAATTTGGCATGCAAGCCAGGCCTGGCGATAAATTTGATATTTCATGGTTTGCATTAATGGGCGTGGCAAAATGGCTCAACAGCGCCCCCCGGAAAACTTTGTGCCTCAAGCCCCACAATACGGTTTGACGTACATGCACGAAAATCGCTACACACCTGTATCATGGCACAACTTAAAGAAAAGTCTCTTGGAGCCATGGCCGAAACCGAACAGGATGTCGGCCATTTTGAATAAATTGTGTCATTTTGGCGAAATTTATGCCATTCCTTCGGCAGTTAATTCAGCCCGAACCGTAACGTGCACCCAGGTGTGTTATACATCAAAATGTGCGTCTACATCCTGCGACACCACGCATTACTTTTCTCTTTCAAAAGTGTTACCGTGGCGACGCTAGACGCCAAAAGGCGCGCCCCCCCTTCATGTGATTGGTCCATATTTGATAGTTCTCCAAAAGTCACCAAATTTTGCATGCAAGCCAGACTTGGTGATAACTTTGATATTTCATGGTTTGCATTAATGGGCGTGGCCTAACGGCTCAACAGCGCCCCCTAGAATACTTTTATCTGCCATAACTTTTGAATGGTTTGACATAGGAAGTCGTGGTTGGTGTCATGGGACTCTGTAATGAGTTCTTAAGCTTCGTTGGGCTTAATTAGCCCCGCCCCTTCTTCTGATTGGTTGTCCCGATTTTCTGCTATAACTTTGGAATGGTTTGACATAGGAAGTCGTAGGTGGTGTCAAGGGACTCTGCAATGAGTCCTTGAGCTTCTTTGGCCTGAATTAGCCCCGCCCCTTCTTCTGATTGGTTGTCCCTTTTTTATAATAAAATCGCCACGAGCCGCCAGTCGCTCTCGCGCTGACTCCCGCTTCCTGATTCAAACGTCTGCCGGCCCCGCCCCCCGACCAATCGGTGGCGAGTAGGGTGATGACGGCCCCGCCCCCCGACCAATCGGTGGCGAGTAGGGTGATGACGGCCCCGCCCCCCGACCAATCAGTGGCGAGTAGGGTGATGACGGCCCCGCCCCCCGACCAATCGGTGGCGAGTAGGGTGATGACGGCCCCGCCCCCCGACCAATCAGCTCCCTGTAATGTGGTGACGTCAGAAATATTCCCCGCTCAGCCCGGTTACAACCTTGGCAGAATGGTTACAGAAAAAGTAATAATTAAAATAGTAGGGTTTTACTAATATTTATAACTTACAAATATTTAAAAAAATTAGAAAAAACAGCTCCAGACTTACATTACTAAATATCGATATGTTGGTCTCTCATAAGTCAGTAGGTCAAATAAAATGACAAGCTGAGTCTTAGCTCAGCCAGAGTGTTCCCGTCTTTGGAGTCAGAGATCAGAGTTCGATTCCCGCAGTATCCACACTTTTTTGTCAGCAATTTTTTTTTTCTACATCAATATGTGCGTCCCTGTCCTGCAACGACGCACATTACTTTTCTCATTTAAAAGCGTTACCGCGGCAACGCTAGACACCAAAAAGTGCGCCCACCCTTCATCTGATTGGTTCAGAGGGAAAAAACTTTGAGCCTCAAGCCCCATAATACGGTTTGACGTACATGAACGAAAATCGGTACACACCTGTATCATGTCGCAACTTAAAGAAAAGTCTCTTGGCGCCATGGCCGAAATTGAACAGGAAGTCGGCCATTTTGAATTAATTGTGTAATTTTGGCGCAATTAATGCCATTCCTTCGGCAATTAATACGGCCCGAACCGTAACGTGCATCCAGGTGACTTATACCTTAAAATGTGCGTCTCCATCTTGCGACTACGCGCATTACTTTTCTCTTTCAAAAGTGTTACCGTGGCGATGCTAGACGCCAAAAAGCGTGCCCCCTTAATCTGATTGGTCCATATTTGATAGTTCTCCAAAAGTCACCAAATTTTGCACGCAAGCCAGGCCTGGTGATAAATTTGATATTTCATGGTTTGCATTAATGGGCGTGGCAAAATGGCTCAACAGCACCCCCCGGAAAACTTTTCTCTGCCATAACTTTTGAATGGTTTGACATAAAGAGTCATGGGTGGTGTCATGGGACTCGGTATTGAGTCCTTGACCATAATTGGTGAAAATTAGCCCCGCCCCTTCTTTTGATTGGTTGTCCCTATTTCCTGCTATAACTTTTGAATGGTTTGACATGGAGAGTCGTGGGTGGTGTCATCAGACTCTGTATGGAGTCCTTGACCTTCATTGGCCTGAATTAGCCCCGCCCCTTCTTCTGATTGGTTGTCCCTTTTTTCTGCTATAACTTTTCAATGGTTTGACATAGGAAGTCGTGGGTGGTGTCATTTCTGATACTTATGGGGGGCGGTGGCCGTGAGTGCGAGGGCCCGTTCATCGCTGCTTGCAGCTTTAATTGTTATTGTTTTTTTACATAACAATTTCTTTTGAAATACAGTCAGTTTTAGCAGAAAATGAAGCAATCTTTACATTTTTTTGCCATTTTATTATCATGAATTCATAAAACAAGGCTGATTTTATGTTGCAGGGGGAGGGGGTTTGGACTCTTTCTGTGTATTATTTACTGGTGATGGTAGCATGAGATAGGCTTGGCCAGTCAGAGAAGGATTTGTTGTGACTCTGAAAAGCAAACAATGAAGCCAGTCTTTGCAGTAGTTCTAGGTTTTTAATTGTTTTAGTCTGATCCATCGACATAAGACAGCATCAGCTGTGTTTACAAACTGAAGCTAAGCCTGAAGCAAATCAACATTATTTTGTTTTTGAGAGTTAAAATTCCTGGAGAAGTATGGATATCAGATGTTACCATGAAACAATGCTCAATGGTTTGAAATGAGAACATGCTAATGTTGACGTCACTTGAGCGGGAGTGTGTGTGGATGTTTATTTCTGTGTGGCTCTCCAGAGGAACCCTGTGAGCCTAAATCGGGTACAACGGAAGACTGAGTACAAATGGGACTATTTTCTTCTCAAGTGCTCCTTTTGAGTTGCAGTGCACCTTAAACACAAGCTACCAGCTAAGTAACCGTCTGATTCATCGAGATGCCTTGAAATAACCCTCTTTCAAACAGCTTAAGCTGATGTGTTTGATCTCACTAATTAGCACGAGATGAAACCATATCTCCGTGTTGTTTCTGTCCAGCTCCTCTTCAGTTAAGCTGCTTCTCTGTGCCCCTGGGGAGCAGTGTCTTTCTAGGAATTTTCACACTTGCATTTGGAGACAGGGTTGACAGGGATGACAAGGATGTCAAACTTGTTCCAGCTGTACGTTGCATGTGCAACCCCTCAGGGCTACAGCAGGTCTGCACAGATCACACGAAACCCGAAACAAGATTAGCATCATAATCCTGAGGTTGAATTTCATACCTCTAAATATAAGAAGCTGTTTATTGTTTGGCCTAACCTTCCTTGGTAATGCAAAGTCATATGCAAGACTCCAGAAAACCATAAATATGTGAACGTGAAGTGGCACGCATTTTCTGCAACTGTCAGTAATGTTAGAAACTTAAATCCACTATATTCCAGCACTCTAATATTAACAATCAAAGATGCAAGCTGTGATGGATAATGTTTCATCAGTTTGCCCTGCCTCAGTCTAAAGTGTCTGACTGTGATAACAATCTGCACCATTTTAATGTTCCCTAAGATTATCAGGCCTGAAATTAGCCCCTTAGTTCTTCTGTGCTGCTCACTGCTTTTCACAATAGCTGTGTTGCTGGGATAAACATTTCTCATGAAATGACTCACATAAATGGCTAAAATTAAATTACATACAAAATAACCTTTTTGAAAAATGCCTTTGAGAGTCATATTATATACAATCCCAATATATCACATTGGTCTTAAAGAACTGAGTGCGACTTTTGGACAAGACATCAAAGCATGATCGGTAAGTTATAGGAATCCTTTTCTGGACTCTGTGGATTGCATGCAGTATAAGTTGGCAGTCCAGCCAGAGTAGTTTTGTGTGAGGTAGAATTTACGGCCCCGTGCATGTCTTGAGTTCTCCTTCAGGCAGATTAAGACATAAAGCACTTAGAGGTTCCTAGTTTCTACACCTGTGTTCAAGGTCCATGTGATGGTAACATCGTCATCAGCAGATGCCCACGGGGGTTCATTGGCCCTCTGCGACTCACTGCGTAGACTCAGTATGGACATTACGCACATAATGTCCATACTGATCAATCGATTACTCTCCCACTGTGGAGAAAAAACAAAATAGAAAACAGACAAATAAGACAAGGAGCAGCAACATGGACAGTTGTTTTCAGGGGAGACTCTCCAGGAGAATAGCTGTCATGCTCATCTCTATAATATTCTATAGTGATTTACATGCCGATGCACTGGACTCTTCAGCACAGTTGACCCAAAGGTACTATGAATAGAACCGCGCACAGTCATAATCGGTTCATGCACGCAGTCACGGAAACCATGAAGGAAGCTTTACTTTTATCTCTTAAAACAAAGTCAGGGCAGTATTTGACCCCTGAGACTTAAAAAGACCCTTTTTGACCCCTTAATACTTAGGAAGGAAGCTTACAAGCTCTGGGTGTGTTGTGTGTGTGTGTGTATGCACACACACCTTCACATAATCTGCCATTCTTAACTTTCTCAAAGCCATTAATTCTATGCTTGGCCATTCCCATTAATCAGTGCATGCTGTTTGATGAGACTGGACTTCTCTGTGTTGTATCTGTTTTTTCACTCAAGAGCCTACATGGACGAATGTGCTCTCTGCGTTCAAAGATGGCAGAATTTATGAACAGAACCCAAGCGCCTCGCATTAATCTGTGTCCACTCCAATCATCTGACGTCAAGCTGACTGTGGTGAACACAAATTAAAAGAACAGAAAGAACAGTTGACGGGCAGCTGAGCACTGTGGTTTTGGTTCATGAATAAGTTGAGGAGAAAGGCAGGTTTGTGGCACAATATTGTGCCATGGGTTTGATTTCACTGAGTATTATTCAGTGATGGATGAGTTTTTAGAGTCAAACAACCTTTTCCCTGATAAATGCGCCTTTGTCAGCTGTAACAGGGCTCTTGTATATGAGTCTGAAGTAGACTGACCTGCTTATCTTGCACAAGTTGTACTGAGATGTATTTATGTAAGACTCTGTGAATGGCTCACAGACAAGTGTTGATACTGGCAGGTGGGCAGGCAGGCTCATATTCGACAGGTTGATACACAGACGGGTAGCGAGGGAGACGGTTAAATAGAAGAAGACTGAACCGACAGGTTGACAGTTAATACAATCAATCCTGACAAAAACCCGGGTAGGCTTGTTTTTTCTCTCTCTCATTTAATTGGGGCCTCCTTTGCATGACATGTTTGGTCGTGGCTTATTTCACCATTTTCCAAGTATACAGTATTCAAAGTATCGTAAAGTATACACAAGTATACACATTATTTATTCTTTTATTCTGCTTTGTTATATTTTTCTCTAATTCGTCTTTATTTCCTTTAGTAGGGTTTTCTTTACACTTATTTTTCTGATGTCTTTTATTAGTCACTGATCTGTCACCTTGCACTCAAGAAGAACTGTTGGGCAAATGATTGTACTGTTTTCAATCAGGCTTTACTTTAAATAACTCTTGCTTTAAATGTCTAGAAAGATTTACCTCAGAACCCAACCATTTATGCAGGATTTGTCAACTGGTAAAGTTAAAGCTGGACCTTAGAGATGTAAGCACAAATCATGTCATTAACCTGAAGCCTGACAAAGAATGCAGGTCATATAACTTGCTGAAGAACAACTACACTGTACGAGTTATGTTTGGATTTCTGGATTGTAGCTGTAGTGGTGAACCAGATTGAATTCTCTTATTTGTCTCAGAAGTGTGAGCTTCAGTGTGGAGATGATACAGCAAGTTTATGTTGTGTTCGGTTCCTCGATGCCCTCATCCCTTTACAAGTAAATGACATTAACTTTCGGGTAAAGGAAGGCCTAACTGGATAATGCTCTTAGTGCTTATGGCTTATTACCTCGAGTTCGGTGTTGTATCATATGGTGTACTGCTGTTCATTAAATGGAAATCACATTCACCACATTTCTTAGGAAAACAAAGAAACCGAATATGGACGTTGGTCTTTTTTTTCTCATGTTAACTGTGTCTCGTCATTATGCTAGTTGGAAGCTATGCCTAATTGGAAAAACTTGCGTTTCCAGGCAATTTTAGACAAGCCAATTTTTGGTACCCCCTATCCGAGTATCTACCTCTGTAACTGTGTAACTGAGGATTTTTAGGTAAAAAAAGAAGCAATAATAATAATAAAAAATAATAATAATTACGTGAGAAACACTAGGCACTACTTAACTGCTTTCAAAGGTTTCAAATAGGAAAGTTGCATTCAGATGCTGCCAGTCATTTCCCTTGGTGACGTTAATAAGAGCAGGTATGCAGATCTCTAAGCAAATGCGTGGGGCATTTACTGGTTTCTAGCATTCAAGTGGGGGTCAGCACAAAGCCAGGAGGGAAGGAAATCAGCAGTGGTGTTAAATACACTATCTGGAAAGGGTCATAAAACCAAAACAATTTGGAGTTGAAAGTTCTACAGTGAGAAAGATTATTCACAACTGGAAATCATTCAAGGCTGTTGTCAATCTTCCCCCAGAAGATTTACCCAAATGGTATTATCTAGTGCTCTGAGTCTTTGTAATGCAGCCTGTCCAGCCAGTCTCTCCTTCTCTGACCACTGTGGTTGGATACTAAGTGGTATATTTCTTTTTGTTGCATATTTACCATGCTTTTCAGTTGGCTAGACTTGAACATCGATGTCAAAGTGCTCTTATCATCCATATGACAGACTTCCTGCATTGCCAATTCTCACTGCCTACCTTGGATCAGGGCCCTGACAGCAGTGGAACAAAATATGTTGCTGGTTCTGTGCAGTCCACACAGAAAAGTTGGGTGGAATAAAGGCATTACAGAGGTGGAACCAACTGACAGCAAGAATTTGATTACAGGGGTGTGGCTTAAAAAATGGAAGAAAAAAAAGCTCTTGGAATAGATTGTCTTTTACACAAAGCACTGGCCGTGTTCGGGTTTTTTGAGATTGCAACTGTTGGTGCTCCATTCGTATATTTGACACTTGCGTCACTGAACGGGGCTATACTGGGGTAGAAGCTGTGCGCTACACAGACGCCAGCACTCCCTCTTCCAGCTCGTATAAGAAGTGTGAAAATCCTCCCGGAAACAACCTTTGTGTGAAACTCATACTTGCTGTGGGAAGTTTTGACACTGGAGAAAATGTTTTTACCATGGGGTTATCTCTAACTTGAAAAAAATGGTTATGTGAAGAATTAAAGTTTCCACTACCAAATGTTGAACAGAACACCTTGAGCTGACTGTTATGTATTTGCAAGATTTATGACCTACGATTAGCGTTATAATACCCTTATGTTTTAAGTCCATCTAACATTCTTCCTCATGCAAGTTTGAACAAAAATCACTTTAATTAATCTATGTGCTCTAACCTCACTGGTGGGCATAGTCACTGCACCGCAAGTCCCCATTTCCTGTTTGATGATAATTGCACTGTCAAAGTCATATACACTTAGGTTTCAGTGTATTATTCAAGTGGAAGTTTTTGAATCAAAGGGCTCTGAGAGAACCTAATCCCTATGCAGAAATGGCTTTGATTGTGCCAGGGGAGCAGTCAGGCACAGGTGCACATATGTTTGGCCAATATATCCATCTCCAAGAGTCGATACTGCATGGATGAACCTTTTGAGTCTTATGGTGCAAGGTATTTTAATGCTGCATGGAATGTCTGAGATCTTTTTTTCTATCGTTCACAGTTGAAACAGAATTTGCAGTATACACCTGTGATGTTGAAAGGCAAAGTAAAGCTTTAACTCTGTGAGATTATATGTTCAACACGTAATTCTAAAAAAATCTGAATGGGTGTTTTGACAAGGATTTAAGCGTCAATGAGACACGGCTATTTTATTTAGAGTTTAATGCTTAGCTAACATCTATCCCTCTTGCACAACTTCCTGACTCCTTGTGAAAAACTGGCACATAATTCAACCACGGATAGTCAGCCAGTCTGTGGTGCCTAATGAGGGGGTGCTTCGAGTGCTCGGACTGATGTTAATTGCCTTTGTTTTTGTTGTGAACTGTGTGTCTGTAAATAATGTGCTAATGGAAGTTGTCCCTGCATGCCGACCAACCCGGGCCACACACATGGGCTGACACAGTAAAAACGCATGCACACACAGCCATTACAACCTTTTCAGTGGCACTTCTGGTTGTGGAGCCAAACCCTTTGTTCAGGTTGCATTCATGGTTTGATCATTATTTCCAAGCCCAATTTCTGACGTCTGTAACTGCTTTCAGTTTTAGTGACAATCTGAAAAGGCAGAGCCTTTTGGCAGCTTTGTTAAATACTCTTATGTAAAAAATAAATTATACAGGTTCATGCATCAGAACATAAGGAAAAGTGATCTGGTCCTACCAGGTCTTAGATTCAGGAAAATAAAACCTCAGATAAAAGTGCATAACTGTATCACTGTATCACTGGCATGCAAAAAGTCAGAAACAGCATTAAAAAAGGACTAAAAATAAGTATGAAGCACCTTTGGCAGGAATAATTTGAAGTAATCAGTTTCTTTGTAACTCTATCAACTTCCTACACCGTTGTGGGGCCCACTCTTCTTTACAGCATCAATTCATTTCAATTCAATTCAATTCAAAAAATCGTATTTGTCCCAGGGGGATTAAAAGCACATAGGGCAATTATACATAGTGACACAGACAAGGTAAAGGTAAAGAGTTAATTGATGTTTTAAAAAGTAATGGTTTGTTTCTGTTATGTTCCACAATAGCAAAATATCTGGTTGAAATCTGGACATTGGAACATTGCAGGTAAATATCCATCCACAGTTATATTTTTTCAAAATAGCCCCCAGACTTCCATGTTTATGCTTTTCTGGCCTGTTTAAATGCCAGTACAGAATTCATATTTATGATGATACACACAAAACAACAGACATTATTTCAGTCTTGATGTAAATGTTATACTTATTGAATAGTTGTAGATTTACCCTCATTTAGGCCTATTCAGTCAGTAAATCTGAAGATAAAAAAGAGACAAAATTGTCACCTCACCTCACTTTTGAGCAGAATTCATTTAGTCCTTTTTTCTGTAGTGGTTTTTAGTGCATGCAACATCAATTTCATGAAATATAATTAGCGGAAGAAGATGGATGGATTGATGGAATAATAATTATTCTAATGGGGGCTTTACTGACTCTAAAGGATAAATCATGAAATGTTAGAATGCTTTATGACCCTTGGGTTAGTTGCTGATGGCAGTTGGCAAAAGGCCCACTGCTGAGTCGGAAGTTACTAATCTGAGGGGATCCACTCCTGGGATGTTTTCCACTCGTTAATATATATTTTTTCCTGTAGAATGATGGACTCCAGATTGTTTGGAAATGACCTCATGACCTTTCCTAAATTGACAGCAACAGATGCTTCTCAAATCTTTCTGAATCTTATTGATATATATATCTACAATGATTTATTTTGATGCCTTTCAACTGTGAGTCAGCTGGCTGCCTGTTCATTCCTACGGGAATCCCGTTTTCATCGGACTTCCCTGTGTGCGAGGAAGATGGATGAATAAATTAGCAAACAGGCTAAAAGTCTACTGATGGACAAAGTAAAAGATGGGCGGATTATTGAAATGATGGGAAGCTTTCAATTGCAGAACATGCATGTTTCGTGGTTGAAACTCTTTTTACGTCTGTCATAAAACTGCCAATTTACCAAGCAGAATAACCTGCTAACGTTCTTATTCTCATGGTGTCATTCTGTTGTGGTGCTTCCATGCAGATATGCCATAAAACTGGATGAGAAAGTTGCCAAAATTAGTCTTAACATTGCTGTAGTTAAGATTTCAACTAAAAAGCTTTTTTATCACACTATTGTGATTTCAGTCGTGTTTCTTTGCAATTAATTGTACTGAGAAAGCACCTTTTTAAAAAAGGTACTAAATTCTCTCAACGGCAAAACATCAGGTGTGGTCTTACTGAATTTCAGTGCAGCCTTTAACATGTACATACAGCATGAGGCAAGGACACAACAGGAATTCATTTTTATATTTTGGAATTAAAGCAAAGGAAAGCAAAGGAGAGACTTGTCTGAAGAGATCAGAAACACAATTCCAGGCAAACATGTTAAAGGTCAAGGTGTCAGGATTGGGTTGGAGTAGGACCCAGATGCAGGAGACCAGAAGGCAGGATTTCCAAAACCAGTGATTTATTAGTCAAAACAAAACCAAAAGCGCTGCTGAACAGGATACAAAAACCAGAGCTTAAAAACAAGAATCAAAAACTACAAAAAACCTGGGCAGAAAACACGGAGGAACAAACATTACGGACCAGCAGGGAGCAAGGGAAAGACAAGACCAGATATACACAAGGGTTAACGAGACACAGGGCCGATGGGAAACAGGAAAGTCAAACAAGAACTCAAACACAAAGACACAGGCTTCAAAATAAAACAGGAAGTACCAAACCGTGACACAAGGCTGTAAGACCATCTCCAAACTACTTGATAGTCCTGGGACATCTGTTGCAAATTTCATTATGACATTTTGGGTCCACAAGTTCTAGCCAACCTGCCTGAACTTCATGAAGATGACTCCACTGTTGAAAGCAAATCATAAAAAGGCAACACAGGAATTTGTCAGGCCACAAAGCTTCTCAGAATTTTCTTTGAACAGATGAGAAAAAACTGGAGCTTTTTGGCAAGTCCCATCAGCTCGATGTTTACAGATGCAAAAATGAAGCATCCTAAGAAAAGAAGACTGCGTCTACTGTGAAATGTGAAAGAGGCTTAGCTAGGTTCTGGAGCTGCTTTGCTGGTGTCTTGAATCTGTGCAGGTACAATGAAATCTAAAGACTATTAAGGCATTCTGGAGTGAAGTGTACTCCCCAGTGTGAGACAGCTTGGTCCCAAAACACAGCACCAACAACTAAAAGTGACTATTAAAAAAACGTTAGACTATTCTGAAGTGGCCATCTCTGATTTAAATCCTGTCCGACGTCTGTGGAAAAAGCTGAAGCATGTAGTCTGGAAAATATACCTTTTAAACCTGAGACAGCTACGAGGAGTGGTTCAAAATACCTGTCTTCAGGTGCAGAAGGCTCATCGAGTTATAGAAAATCCCTTGATTGGAGTGATTGGTTGTGCAAGTTCAGTGTACCAACTAATATGCCAAGGCCAGTTACACTGTTTTTTTTAATCTTTTTTTTTATGATTCTGTGTAATGTTCATTAGTCAGTTTTTAGTAAATTATTATTTTTGGCTTTGCGATGGATTGGCAACCTGCCTGGGATAGGCTCGGGCAGATCCTCATGACCCTGAACAGGAGTAAGCGGATATAGAAAATGGATGGATGGATTGTTTGATCACATGGTACATAGATCTGTCATGGTACAGAAAAGTACCAACAAATTTGTCTGCATCTGTAAATGTCCTTACCTTGCTTTTACTGTCCAGAGACGCACGTGTGAGTGAACACTGCGGAGCATTTAGATAACAGAACCCCCGAAATCTGGACAAATCTACACGCTTTATAGCAGATTATATTCAAATTAATGAGCATATTGACAGGTGAAGCTTGTTTTGTAACCCACATGTTTTCACTTACCAGAATAGATACACCTACAAGTTCATTGTGAATGAATAGGTGTGTCCAAACTTTCGATTGCCACTGTATGCCATACCACGAGGCAAATCATCAAACAAACCACACAATCATTTTGTTTTCATAACCTTTTTCAGGAAGTTTTGTTTTAAGCAGTGTGTGCCATAATTGGCTCTATTGCAGACAGAGCGATCGTATCGGTGTACACCTGGCAGTCATAGACGGCAAAATACACAATTATAGCTTTTCAGGGACCCTGAAAATTTCTTTAAAAAAGTGGAGTCTGCACGCCCACACAGAAGCAGTCATGTGGAGAGCTCTGTACGTAAACATCAACAGACACGCAGCACACATTCATGCAGAAGCTCATATACAGAAGCAAATCCACACATTTAATATAAATACATGGCCACAAGTGCAGTCCACCAACAACCGCTTACACAAACATGAGTTAATATTAGCTGTCTGTGAAACGGCAGTTCATATTTTTAAAATATAAACCAGGGGTCATGAACTGCTGCGTTAAAGGCCCTCACTGTTACAAGCCGGAGCTGCTTGTCCCTAAATATATCCCAGGGTCTAACTTCAGACCTGGACACATGCCTGTAAGTATTTTTGGGTGAGCCTTTACAGGCGTTTGTTCAAGAGCAGCAGTGCCAAGAGGTTAGTAGGATAGACGCTTTAAGAAGTTCAAATACACTGGAGTTCACATTGTTGGATCATGGGTTATTTTGACCAAATGTAGCCAGGAGGCTGTCTGTGAAGAACATACAAATGCATTTCTGTCATCTTAAGTGCAGTATCTTACTTATGTTAACCAAGACCACATCTCAGACTATTTAGTTATTCACGATAAACTCAAACATAGCATAATTCAAGGAAATTGTTGGTCTGGAGTTGTAATTTCTTTAACTAAACAAGGCTCTAAAGCATCCTCTATGAGCTCTGTTACTCAGCCTGTAATTTACGACAAAATACAGTAGTTCATCATTGTTCCACTAATTACACTTTGCTCTTATATTGCGCTTTTGATAGTCCATGTTCATTCCTTAACTCTTTACTTCTTGTCGATGTTTGCTGTGGTTAAGATGGGTTAAGATGTGCTCTGTGTTACGTCTGTCTTCTCAGAATCTCCATTTACTTCTGCTGGACCAGTTCACCCTCCTGTTCCTTCTTTTTCTTATTTTCCACTGACCGCCAGTTGTTCTTTTTTTGTTTGTCTACAGGCTCAACTCTGTTTGTTGCCAATTAAAACTGAACCGACCCGTCAAATTGCCCGAAACATCTGAAAAACGTAAAGCATGGCTGTGGCCAGATGTCCGGATTATTTCCTGCATCATCCAAATTATCAGGTAAATTACTTTCTCGTTATTTCTTTCCAAAAACATCTTTCTGTATCCAGTGTTTATGTGTGTGCGTGTGTTTTTGTTATTTAAACGACTCTTCTGCCATTTGACTTTTACATCAGGATAGAGATCTTACACAATTCTCTAAGTCTGGTTTCCTTTTCAAGAGAAGTTTCCATGACAAACTTGAAACAAGAAAACAACATGAACATAAGAGTTTTACTTGCTTAGCAATGCGGTGGCAGAAATTCTGACCACGGGTCTCCAGATTTGCATTCTGCTGTTTTCATGTATATTGTGTCTGAGCATAGTTTCCAAACAGAAACAATATAAATATGTTTCTGCTGATCTTTTATGTTTCATGAAGAATGTGCAGAGCCTCTCCTGTCCCTTTCTCTTGGGCGCAACAAACATTCTTAGAGCATAATACGTTTTTTGTTTTTGTTATACATTATTATTTGAAAGACCAACTTGAAAGAAATTGGAAAGAGACTGGAAAAGTTTATTCCCAAATGGTTTGAGGCGGCCTTTTAGGCCTTTTTGTCTCTCTTTTTGTCCTGGGTGGGTGCGGGAGCTGCAGTATATGAACAGTAACGCAAACAGATGTGTACAGGGACAAACATGCGTGACAGTACACATGCGCTGACACACTCCCTTGGCTGTTTGCAAAGCATTCAGCTAAAACAGACGTACCTTGACACGCTGAATTAGAAAACCCATTCACTGTGAAATTCCCGGGTCATGGCAGATTTTTCCCCGTGATAAAACTGCAGCAGCACTGCAAAATGGATTCAAGTTAAGATAACATTCAGAGGAAACTGGAGGGATTGTTTCACTTCTCTCTTTCTCTCTCTTGCTCTCTTTCTCTCTCTTTCTCTCTCATGACTGGTGCATAAATACTGTATGTGTGCAAAGCAAAACAAATATCACGAGTGAACAGACTATTAGTAGACAGTACTACTAATTCACACATCATTTAATGCATTTCTTTTATTATAAGTATATGAACAACAGCACATCCTTGGCTTTATCTGATCAAATGAAACTTAGCTACATTACACTTAAATGTGGCGTAGGAGAGGAAAACTTAAAAAAAACAAAACAAAACTTTTAGTAAACATTTCGTCAGCCTCCCCAAATCTGCCAGATCCCTGAACAAACAAGCACATCTGTCCGAGACAGCTGGATTGTTTTATCTCAGGCTACATATTAACAAGATTGTAGTAACCTTCCAGCAACCCTCACAAGACTGCATGAGATAAAGCTTTCTGCAGCGTAAGCCTTTCCTTGTATATGATGGAGGAATATTGCACATGCATCGCGTATGTGTCAGGGGTTAAAACTGAGGCCATGAGTTAAAAACTTTGAGTAAGTAATGACTGTGAGTATTTGTACAGCAGGAATACTGACGGTGTCCAGTTATCTTTTCCTGTATTCTCTACATATGCCAGTTAATACTCAGACAAAGATTAGTTTCAGGAAAGGAAAATGGCTAATGGCTTGTGGGTACCACTCATTATTCTGTATTTTATTCAAATGGCATAAATGCCAGAATGACCTGTGTATTTGCTTTTTGGTTACTTAAAAGATGTGAACATTGATGTGTATACTATCGATGTGGGGATGAACTGTGTATATTGTAAGGGTTGAATTATATATGTTATATGTTATTGCTGATGTGTTTGTACTTGTGTTTTAATCTTTTTTACTAGGTACTAGCCTATTATTTCTGGCAGGGGGACTGCCAATGTAAACTAGCCTTTTGGCTACAATTGGGTACATTTACATTTTATTTTATAAAATGTTTCTTAATGTACGTTGTCCCTCTCTAACAAATAAAAATAAACTGAAACTGAAACTAAAAATACATTAATAAACGTAAACAAGACATGGATGAAGAACATGACATATTTTTAACAGATAAATGAATAAGTATCACAAGTGTAGATGAGATATTTTGTGGAAAAATCATCATTCATGTCAAATGTCTATATTTTCAATGTGCACTCATTCCACTGAATTATATCTAACCACACAGCACTTTCAAGGCAAGACATTTTTGACAATATGCTGCTCTGTTGTGTGTATGTGTGTAACCCCGTGGCGGAACGGCGGGACATTTTTGTCACGCCTCTGTTCTGTCTCGTAGTACCAGAGGCGAAGCAGAGGGGAGACGAGCTCGAGATCTGTGTGTTAGTGTTTTCTTCATGGACCACAGTTCTCTGAACAACAGCACTCTGCTGGTATGCTCCTTGCAGTCACACCCCGATGCCATAGAGTGTTAAAGAAAAAAAGTATTGAGTTATATTCTTCGCCCAGTGATAACTTTTAGCCTAAGTCTGAACTCTTCTGAGGGTGCAGCTTTGACATGCATCTCAACCTTTTTTTTGTTTTTTTTTTTCTGTTTGAGGCTCAGCCTCTAGACACTCGTATAGGCCCCTGCTTTTAGGGTCTTAACCCCATCTCTGGCCTTCCACTGACCCCTTTTAAGAGGCTGAACCCTCAATCCCCCCCCGACTCCTGTTCAGAGCTCCTTTCAGCCTCATCAATATGAAAGGGCTCTTATATGTTCTTTGTCAAAACTTGGCCTACCCTCACTCCCATTTTGACTCCTCTTTAAGTACTTAAGCAACACATGTGACATGTGTGTATAAGTGTGTACGTGCCTGTGCATTTCTACTCGTGTGTAGAAGAGTGTGATAGTGGCTGGGAAACAGAAGGAGAAAGAGCGAGGGCAAAGGTAAAAATAGAAAGACTTTTTTTTTCCCCAGCTGTCCAAAAAGGAAAGTCTTTTTATTGTCTTATAGAGTCCAATAACATGATCGCATGCAGAGTAAGTCAGCGGAGTTGGTGAAAAATAATGCATAGGGCTGTTTCCCGTAGTATTAAATCCTCAAGTCAACAATGTCAAGCCACCAGTTCTCAAGTTAACGATGAAACACTGGAGGAAGTTAATGTACTTTTCAAGCTCCACTCCTCCTCTAAAAAATGACATTTATTATACTGTCAGTGAAACTATTTTAAAATGATAAGCAACTATGTTTTTTTTAACAAGTCTAGTGCAGTCATGTTCTGGCACATAATGTGCATGGCATCCATGGGGTTTATCAGCGTCAGAGGTTTGACATGGTTGACATTAGTTGACAAGTTTGATAGTTAGAAGTAGGTCAGTCCAAGAAAATAAAAATGATCCTTTTTGGTCGACGAAGACTTCTGAAGCCTCTAGACAATGGAAAGATAGAATAATGTGACATAATGATTGGATGTGGCTGGGCTGGTTGGTACGGAAATGGGACTTTTTAAAAAGTGGGAAGTTTAAATGGAAGTGGAGCACCGTGCCATAAAGACTGGAATATTTGCCCTGAGTTTAGTCGGGACATACAAACAAACATTAAAGTAAACATTTTCAGGCAAAAAAATTATTAAATATTCCTGTTTGTTCAATTAAGCTTTTATTTGAACAAATAGAGACATCAGAGTAGAATTCTGCCTTAAGCTTAAGACCCGCTGTGAGGCGATTCTCTTTGAACTTCTCATTAAGTCTTGTTTGTGAAGTTGCAGAAGGGCTGTAGGACTTGAATGATCTCAGCATTTTAGCCTGAAAAATGAATATTTGTGTTAATATTTCTAGGTACCAAAACAATGTCACTGCATAATTGTCAGCAAGAACAGGTAGATTTGATCAAATTAACAGAAAATCCTAAAATACACCTGGAGTTTCATATTTTTGTGTGCCAGGGACAGGTGAAGCAAACTGTGATGTACTTTGTTGTGTAACTAGAAACAAGCAAGATTCCTGCAAAGTACAAATATAGAAGTGTATGATGAAGGCCATAGTTGTTATCATTATTCACTGCAGCATCACGGTATAACGTAGGCAACGTAATGCAGGTGTGTAAAGAACAAAAATAAAAATAAATATATATATGCATACATGTACAGATGTAGAATAGGAAATTGGGCGGACGTGGATTTTATTGCACAAGACAGTCTTGTGCGATAAAATCTGACTTTATTGTATGTCACTGCTCTAAACGGAGCAGAACAAGCAGCTGCTGGAGCCCTTTCATTATAGCAACACAGGAGGTCTGCAGTGCAAGACTCAAGCACACAGAAGCTCGAGATGTTTTTGTGAGCAGTCGATGGGCCCAGTACGTTCTGTTCCCACTGTGTCGGAATCCAGTCACACACACACACACACACACACACACACACACACACACACACACACACACACACACACACACACACACACACACACACACACACACACACACACACACACACACACACACACACACACACACACACACACACACACACACACACACACACACACACACACACACACACACACACACACACATAATTTGTCATCCTCAGTAGTTATAAATGTCAGAAAGGAATCCAGTTAAATGCATTTGCACTTAGAAATATAATTAATTCCTTTCTTGGAAATTGTTGGGACTCTACCGGTGGGTCAACCCAGGACAGACTGTGTTTGGTGGTGTTTTATCTGTTTACACTTTACACAGTCAAATCTTATACCTCTCACTGTTTGTGGGAAAGAAGCTATATTTTGCATCTGGTGTATTGAAATTCACTTAGGCTTTTTTGTTCTTTTAAATAAAGCCTTTGGCCTCGGTCTAGGTTTATTTCCAAGCACAGTTTTAACAAGCGTTCTGCCATCTATGCTTAAGATCAATACTGTGCCTGAAACAACAAATTAAAGTTTTCTTTTCCTGAACAGCTGACATTTCAAGCAATGGTTGAATTATGCATTTTTGAAGTTTCTCCTGTAACAAAGTTTTGTAATGGGATAACTCCAAATTTTTCTGTCTCCCTTACCCCCCACTCTCCTCTTCTCTCTCCCTCAGCAGGACAATATTGACCGGTCGTCCAATCACAGACCGGCAGATCTGATTCGTCCAAGTTTCCAGCCGCCTGCTAACCAGGGCTCCCCCAGCCATCAAGGTTAGTCTTCAACTTCCAAAACCTATGTTATTAGCTTCATCCGTGGCCATTCATTTCTATACTTTAAAGGGGACCTATTATGAAAAACACGTTTTCTCTTGCTTTAACATATATAAAGTGGTCTCCCCTCAGCCTGCCAACTCAGAGAAGGAGGAAAGCAACCAAATTCTGCAGTGTCTGTACAGCCGCCCGGATGAGCCGTCCAGTGTGATGTGGCTTCTACGAGCCGTTCAGATTCTGCTCCCTTTCGTTACGTAACGATGGGAGTGATTTACATAGGTTGGCCTCCGATGCGTGAAACCACGCCCACAACTAACTCCGCCGGCCGGAGCTTCCGCCATTTTTTCGTAGCGGTGTATCGCGTTATTCAGGCAGCCAATCAGCACAGAGCCTCATTATCATAGCCTCCCCGCCCACTGAGAATCCTGCATAGATAATGAGGTTAGAGAATGGGATGATAAAGACATGGTTTAGAGGCTAAATTTCTAATTTATTTCGCAAAAAAAATCAAAAGCTTGTTTTTAAGACATTCAAGGCCTGTTTAAAATAAGTATTAGATGCCATAATAGGTCCCCTTTAAGGGTTTTGTGACATAGTTCAGATACACTATTATTGACTCATTTCATCCATAAAAAAAAGTTAAAGGTCTTCTGGGTCCCTCATTTTAACACAGGGTTGCAGGGGAATTGTGTTTATTATTCTGTACTGTTGCAGGGCGGGGCTGAGGGGTGTCATATATATGTGGGTGTCTGCTGCTGTAAACATTTCAGCTGTTCAAAGGTTGATCTACATGGACACTGGGTGCGATTATAACCCTGCTGTCTATGTAATTGTGCCATACAGGGTTCATCCATGACAATCGGAGCATGAGATTTAAGCACAATATTGGCTCAGCATGGGAGGGAAGGGTGGGGAGCCAGTGAGGACTCAACCAGTGAATGAAAACGCTTGGCTCTAAAATGGGAAGTAAATGGAGCAGAAATTACATTGTCATTTTTCAGGATCAGATGGAATGGAGGGAAATAAGAGGCGGATGACCTGAGATGACTAGTTTGGTTTCATTTTGATATTTTTCAATCAAACCTTTTTTTTGTGTGTGAGGCAACTTATTAAAAATGTGTGTTGTGTATAATTGTTTGGCACTATAAACACATCAAATACAAAGTGGCAAATTATCCCCCAGATGCCACCACTTGGGCCTATAGCTCAAACCTTACGATGTGTTCTACTGGAATCTTATGAATATACATTTTGATTGTTTTGTGTTTTTTTTTTTTTTAATTTAGGCTCAAAAAGAGAGTCTTGATACCGCAAAACAAAAACGTTTAATTTCTCACTTTTGAGGTATAGTGAAAGCTATATGATTTTAAGCTTGGCATGGAAATAAAAAAAGAATAATACAATTAATAATAATACTTAAGTTAAATAAAATATGGGATGGCTTGAAATGTGTAAAACAGCTTGAAACAGAAATGTGTCAGCTGGAAGTTTTGAGTTGACAGTCAGTACGTGCACATGCAGCGATTCAAACTGGTTGGAGATCATTTGCACACATCGTACTGACTTTTAAACTGCATGTGAACACCTTAAGTCAGTCAAGTAATCTGATCAGACTGGATTCATCAACCCGCTTGCAGCACCTAGATAAGCCAGTCGCAACCGCCTTGTTAATGCCATGTGTACGGAGACATGGATATTACAGTCTGCGCATGCTCGAGAATTTCCCCCGGGTGGGGTTTTCCCCCGGGGGGAGGGGATTCACCAGGAAGTGAAAGGAGACGACGCAACGCTGCTCAGTAGTAGCTCCCTGGGGTGTCGTGTGACTGCTTCAGGGGTGTCGTCAAAATATTTCCTATTCTGACATTTCATATATAAATACTGTATTTTCGCGACCATACGGGCGCCGTGTGAAAAGGCATAGCCTCAGCCTTGTGTCATATTTCTGTATTTAAAACACACACGGCGCACCGACCGAAACGGCACACACACAAGAACACACACACACACACACAAGCACAGGAGTGTGCGTATTTAAAAATACAGCGGGAGCAAAACTTTGTTTGATTGTAGGCTACTTTATTTCAGTTTTTACATGAATCAAACCCATTAAGTCTCATCCTCTGTTTCTGCATTAAAGAGCTCCGCTAAATCAGCTGTGCCAGTCCGAATTCCTCGCTGTCAGAGTCACGTTCAGTGCCGTGCGGTGCCTCGGAAATGCACGCTTTTGCAAAAGCTCGCAAAATAATCCCAGCAGACACGTTAGCCCACGCATCAACAATCAATCTGCAAACTGTGGCATAAAAAAAAACAAAATACGCCGTACCCTACGCCGTAGGCTGCGTCTATTTAACGCGGACCTAATGCCGCGTTCCATTTATCCTCGGAAGTGGGGATTTCCCAGTCCCCAGTCGGAATTTTCAACTGGAACGCCCCTCGAAGTGGGGTTTCCCACTGGGAAAGTGGGAGAGTCTTCACCACCTCCGAGTTACCATTCCAAGATGGCTGCCATTCCCAGTTCCCACTTCCGATTTCCGAGGTAAATGGAACGCGGCATAAACTCCGAGGCCGGCAGACAGAAATCTCTAAATTTCGGAGCAAATTTCTTAACAGGCGTAGCTACAACTGTTTGATTTCATCTATTAAACCAACATCTTCCTAAATGATTTATTTCAGCCGGCGTGATTCTCAACAGAGCAGCGTCCCAGAGAGAGTTTCTCTCCCGGGGCTGACGCAGCAGCTTGACCCGGCGGACACGTCTCTTCTCGGGCTGTGAGCTGAGGTTGCTCCCCGGGGGCGGCGGCTCTTCTCATCTCCGAAAACATCGGGTCAAATTTCTTAACAGGCGTTATTTGGATAAACTGAGCCCCGGTTGTGGATCTTAAGGTTACCTTTATACCTGAAAAAATATTAAAACTTAATAAAGTGCCATATTAACAGCGCTACAGCTGAAATTAAAACAGCTTTTGGCTCTCAGCTTCCTGATCAGGTTAGGGATGAAAACGAGGGGGAGTAGGAGAAATGGGACAGGCACCTGGGCCAAGTGCCCTAGATCTCAAGTGCCCTAAAATCTCCCCCTTCTTTTTTAGGGGTTAGGGAAGAAAAGAAGTGCGAGTGGAGAAAAGAAGGGCGAGTGAAGGAGAATTGGGATTGGCCCTTAGAATGCACTTTTTCTTGTTGTTAAGCGGAGGTCAACCGGAAGTGGCTCTTTGTTGAAATGGTTACCATGGTTACCTCGGGTACAGCGCCACCTAGCGTCACGGAGTCAGCCATGCTCTGGTTACAGTGGTTTATTCAATCTGATTCAGTCTGATCTCAGAACAGCATGTGTAATCAGATAAGTTGATCCAATCTTCTGCATGTCATTATCTGATCAGATCTCCAACCACCTTGAATCGCTGCATGTGCACGTACTGAGTGACTTCTGCTACCCAAATATTGCCTTTTAAGCCAAAAAAATAGATTTTTTTAAACAAAATATTCCCCTTTGGATTTGTAAGAGAGAAATCAAACATTACTTTCTTTAGCAGTGCAAAGCAGAGGAAAATAAGTTGGGGGGGAGATGAAAACATAGAAAGAAAACATCAAATTAAATGATGTTAATCTTCTGAGACTGAGGTGAAAAGGGCTTTGGTTAGGATTTGAGGAACTGTTGTTACTTTATTATGGGACATTCCTCCACAGCATGGACTTGCAGTGACATAGCGTAGCTAGAACTGCCGGTTCAGGGTTACCTGAGCCAGCATGAACTATAAGCTTATTGTAAAAAGAAAGTTTTAAATCCTAATCTTAAAGTGCATAACTGGTTCCAGAAGTGGAGCCTGATAGAGAAAGACTGTGTCTTCCCATCCACTATTAGAAACTCTACTAATAAAAGTAAATGTGCCATTTGAGAGCAAAGATCTCCGTTTCCCAGAGGATCTTGTCAGACTTGGTGATGTATTTTAGATTAGCTGGGGAACTTTCTATCTTGATGAAAATAAACAATTGTAATAAAGCCAATAAACATATTAATAGATGCGTTTCCAGAATTGATTGACTCTGTTTAGTCTATGCATCCAAGCAATGGTGACAACCAGCAGCATAATGAGGGAATTTTCTTTGCATTGATATAATTCCGCCTCGACATGAGCTGTGTAATCAAACTGGAGAGGCGTTTCCATGGTGGAAGTATCTTGTTTTTTTATGATTTGATACAAATTTGGTAGCACAGTGTCTTAGTTATTAGTACTGTTGCCACACAGCTAGAAGGTTCTTGTTTAACATCCTAGCTGCTTGTTTTACATCCTAGCTGGGTGGTATTTGAATGTTCTCGCCATACTTTTGTATTTTGTGTTTTTTCTAAATTGACCTTAGGAGTGAGCGTGTGTGGATTCTGTCACTGTGACTGGCATCATGTCCACACCGTACTCATGACTTTTACCTATCGACAGGCGGGAAAACCTCCAGCAAGCCCCTGTGATTTGTCAGTGCTCTGCAACTTTGCTTTGAAAAACAATTTAGGAGGCTTAATATCTTTCCAATGTGAGTGAAAAGTTATATTCTGGTTATCCTGGACAGAGAAGCCAAAACAAAACACAGAAAGAGTATGATTTACTGTGAGACTTGGTATATTGTACAAACAAACGTCCTTAATGGATTAAATACGTCAACCTTGAATCTGCTTAAAATGTAGCACTGGTTTTTGCAAAGTAGACCTGGAGTCTTACCCACTGTGTTGTCTTCAGAGGTCAGTGGTGACGCTTAATAGCACCACTTTTTTCTCGGCATTTAGAAGTATACACATACCCACTTGAGATTAACTGCTGGTTCGGGATCTCGTAGCGAAGCTCCAAATGTTTTATCACACAACTAAACCCCAAATTCTTTACAATTGAAAGTGGTTGTTCGTCTAGTTCTATGAATTCAATAACTTTTTTCATTATCAGCCTTGCTTTGGTACTGTCTGCAGGGACTTTCTGGCGCTTCCCAATAAAACTTTGTGACATTTGTTGTTGTTGCTTACTTTTCTGCTTTATGCTGGTTGCCTACACAAAGTCAGCCTACTTATTGCTTTTTAAAAATGCTTCATCAAGTTGGTGGTGTTGAATCTTGCCGTGCTGCTGCCACCCCTTGAGACTTTCATGCTGCATAAATCACACTCTGCTGTTTTACTTTTGTCTTCCTACCTTAAAATAACTCCACACCACCTACACAACCACAACGTTACTACCTGCAAAAACGCAACATAGGGTTCGTTAGAAAAATAAAATAAAACAAAAACCAACCGGGTAGATCGGCAAACAGACAGAATAAAAGATTATATGGTCGAACGGATAGAAAAATAGACAGATCAGCAGGGAGAAACGGAAAGACAAGACAAGACAAGTTATACTCACACAGGCTGACGAGACATAGGCACAAACAATCAGGGCGGCTGGGAACAAGCGAAGCTAAACGGTCTCAACCACAGACTGTATATAAGAATGGACCAAGCATTTGGTCACGTGACCCACACGGTTTTGAAGCGAAAAGTTTTTCTTTTCATGGGACCCAGCCATGTTGCTCAGCAAGCTAACCAGAACACGCCCACGGCATGTCAATCAAAGGTAGCTTTGCTCCCAGCTACTTCAGCCGAACCTTGGGTATAAAATGTAACATGTCATCAATGACTGTTGCATTTAGCCGACACAAGGTTCATACAAACGGGTGGTTGCTTTGCGTGGTAGCGTGATGATTACCCATGAGGAAGTGATAAGGGCCACCGATTCCTCCAGCCGAATGCCAGTCAATTATATTACAAAGAAATGTACCGCTTGATTTAAACTCTCCTGGCGTGGTTTAACCCCCATCTCATCAGAGTGGTCATGGGTGTGAACTCAAACGATCGAGACTGAAATAATTATTTTAACCAGAATGTAAATATGTTTATTTCTGATCTAAAGTTGGACATTTTAACATGGTAGTCAATAAGAGATTTGCCCCCTTTTGCAGCCAGTGTCTAGCGGTCAGCCCAGGAACTGCAACAAAACTTATTTCAACATGAGACTCAATGCAGAAGAAAGATGTTTGGCGCTTGTTGCGAACGTTCACACACATTTCCTGCTTGTAGTTCAGAGTAATGGAGGCGATGTTATCGGAAAGCTTTCTTACTTATACTTTAATTTTGGCCAACATTTAGATCAGTCCATCTTTAATTTATTTATACATTGTTTTTAACATTCTTATGAAGGTTGAATTGACATTGAAATCATGAAGTTTGCAGTACAAAAAAGTGTGTTCGGTGATGGGATTCCCTGCACACAGACTCCACCTGAAGCTTGAAGCTCAAAGCTCAGCATGTCATCAACTGCATAGCAGAGACCGTCACCTGCTCAGCAGCCTGGGGAGGAATTATCACTGGAGGGATGACCTCAGGATTTCTCCTTAAATCTACAATCCTCTTCTTAGGTTTTAGATACTTTTATGCCTAAGAAGGATGACGTACAGCAGACAGTGAAATCCTCTAATGCAGGCTATGATCAGGGTCTTCAGGTAGTGAGATGATCACTGAATCATCGGCAGACTTAAAAATGTAATGCCGCTGGATTTGGCGCTGCCATGTGTTCATGGACGACGCAAGTAAAAGACCCCAGATCATCATGTTAGCTAAACATTCTAAATATGGCTCATCCTCACTGTCTTGTTGCAAAAAATGAAATAGAATAAAAGACCAGCATTGCTGTTATTGGTTTATTCCTGACCTTAATGTGAAGCTGAATGCAGCCAATCAGCTGAAAGATTATTGATAAAAATATCTCAAGTGCCTCTACACCCTCAAAGTGTGTGTGAATGATGTTCGATAGAGTTCTTCATCAACTCCACCATAAGACCAGCATGAAAACTGAAAAAAGGTTTCAGTATTCAGTAACAAATCCCATCCATCGTATCAATGCAGTGATAATCTGATGGCACTGCTGTGTAACTTAACTAGTTATGACCTCAGGTGTGCAAATAAAAGGACCTACATTTTCCAGTAATTCAGATTTCACCTTTGCAGGGGGAGAGCCTACATGGAATAGACTATTATGTAAATGTAGAGTATTTACACTGGTACCATTTGGCATCTGCTGTACAAGGACAACTTTGACGTTGAGTTTTTTTGCTCCAATTAGCAACTCAAAGTTTTTTGGATTACAGGCCACATTCATTCAGCATTTTTTATTATATAAAACAGCTTCTGAATCTCATCCGCAGTCACACGCTGATGACTCCATGTGTGTCAGATGTGGACTGGTAGAACTGGGGCTTGAACTACCAACAGAGCTTTACATCTGTTGCTTGCAGCAAGGAGAAATGGAGTCAGCAAGGACAGAGGAGTCCCAATAAGAACTTTCTCCACGAGGGGAGATCTAGAGTCTAGTGCGTACAGGTGTTGAGGATGTTGAGCGACAAAGAGGCTTGCTGCAAACAAATGGAGAGAGCGCTGAATAAAGAAGTACAGCACCGTGATTAAAAGGATGTGTCAGACACTGTGAGAATATTTCAGTGTAGATCAGCACGGTGCATAGCAGCTGACAGGCCACAAACATATTAAAATTAAGACTGTGGGAAAATAAGACGGATTCCATTTGAATAATCGAGTCTTCCTTTATTGCTTCCATGGTTCCCCTCAAACACGCCTCAGTCTCTCCCTGTTTTCCTCTCATCGCTCCTTTCTTTTCTTTCAAAGTCTGTTCTCCCTTCCTGTACCCCCCCTTGTTTTCTTTAGACCCTCTCACTCCCTCCCGCCCCTTTTGGAGGCTCGGCCCTCGGTGGGTGTGTGTGCTGTCACCGGGGGTATTGTACTCACAGTGCCGAGCCACGCTTTACAGTGTACTTTCTCTGGCGATACTCCCACCGATCCCTTTCAATGGAAAGGCCTCAGCTGGGCTTGTAATCAGAGGCATTTGATTCCCATTGTGTGCCTCCTATGTGTTTGTGTGTAGGTGTGTGTTCAATTGATGCACTGTATACGTCCAACCCTTACATTAGTCTTTTCTACATGAAAGTAGCTCCTTCTTTTTTTGCTTTGAGCTAGAGGGGATGAATTAAAATAAAAGCACAGACTAGTTTCCTGGGTTAAGGAGAGCCACATGGCTCAACCATCAGTACATTGGTCTCGTTTTGGCCACGTCTCGCTCACTAATGATCAACGATATTCAATACAGATTTGCTACAGATTCTCACCAGACTAGACACGTTCACAGTTTATTACCGTTTTAAGTGTGGCTTGGAAAATCAGGCTGTATTAAACCTCATGTTTCACTGTTTGTGGATGATTAAGGGAGGACGGAGGATCTAACCATGTGAGTGGGGAGGGGGAGTACAGGGAGTCCTACTGTGGAATCCATGCATGGACTGCAACCATGGAGCTCACATAGAAAACCACGAAGCACCAGGAAGTTTGAATAATTTTGCTTTAAGAAACATTTCTCTTTTGCATCAATAGTGTTTAAGACGACAGGATTCAGGACAGTCACCTTTTCTGAAAAGAAAAGCTTTATCTCGTTAAAGCCTTTGCTGTTGAATGAGGTGTTTTACAACAGTCAGCATCCTTTCTGCTCGATAAAACAAGTTTAAATTCCTTGGTCACACGCTATTTTTTTAATCCCCATTACATTTATAGATTATCGCATAACCCCAGTTTGCCATCTGTTAATGCTCTTATCTGCTGCTGCTGTGTCCATGACTTTTTTGTTATGTAAACTTCTGTTCCAGGCACAAGATGATGAAATGGAAGTTCAGGGGACTGTGAACTTTACACCTAGATTTCAAATCTACGCTACATGTGCCAGCAATGTCCAAAACAGTGAAGAGAAATATGGTTCTGTATTTGGTGACTGGAAGCAACAGCTGCTAAACTCTCATTGACGACAGATGTGTCTGTGTGCTGTTAAAATGGCCCATGACCAAAAGACAGAAAAGTATCACAAAAAAAAGAGACGGTACAAACTAAAGATATTTCAAGTTTTTTCTGGTCGACTAAATGTTTGAACAGCAAACTTTTTATCCCTTTGTGCTTTTTTCCACTGATGATACCAAAGAAATAAAAGTCTTCAGTTCCTATATAGTCCCATACTTTCTGCTTTCACTTTGTGTTTCAAAGTTCCCCGTACATTCCCTGCTAAGGACAAGTCAGGACTGCTGGAAGTCCAGACCGTTAACTGTACTCTCCTCTTCCTCTGTGGTGCTTTCGTATCGCGTGCAGACTGCAGTTCTGCATCGTCTTGTTGAAAAATGCATGGACATGTCTGCAAAAGATGTCCTCCTGATATCAGCATGTGCTGCTGTAAAATCCCAGTGTACATTTCTGCATCAATGCTCCCATCACACAAGTGTAACTTACCTTTGCCAAGGGCACTGGTGCAACCCCATACCACCACAGAAGCTGACTTTTGGACTGGTTCCTGATTACAATTTGGATGGTCCAATACATGTTTGATCTGGAGCACATGATGCCCATTTCTTCAAAAAAAAAACCCGACCACAGTCCATTTCCACTGTGTGATGGTCCTTTCCAGAGATGTTAATGCCGCCTCCGGACAAGATTAACAAAACCTTTCTTCATATATATGGTTACATTTTTAATGGCATTTGAGAGTGCAGCTCTGTAGTGTAGTGCTCGCTAAAGGTTATTTCTTACATTGTTTTTAAACAGTGAAATTATTCTTTTCGAACATGTGTGAAGACAGTGAAGATCATCTGTCCATCTTTGCTCCTCATTACAATCACCCATTGACATTACTGGTTTGCAACAACAGAATATTTTCGTTAACGTTCTCACCGACCACTTAAATTGTCACCAAACCCGCTCTTTTAAAATTGTGTCTCAGGCCTGAAATGCAGAAACGGATGCAAATGAGCAAATTAAATTAGGCTGATGTCGCTGGAATAATGCAAGGCCAAGTGGACTGTGACCGGCGTGCGTTTTCTGGGTATCAGAAACGTTGTTTTCTGAACTCTGTGTTAAACAGTGACATGCTGAGTGGCTGCCTCCCGGTTTAAAGCTTTATTGCCTCAGATCCTGTGCGTGCCTGCTTCCTCACCCTGCAAGTTGTGAGTGTCATCAAGCTGTCTGCCTGATGCCAGGGAACATGACACATGGCCTCGGCTGCTCGATGGTGATACACACATTTGTTTTTGTGATCATATGACTGATAGTGACGCACAAATGTTACATCCAGGCGTGTGATTGGGGGTGGGGGTGTTGTTCCTTTGTGTGCAAACAACTCTCCTCATCCCCTCCAGAGGCCAAAGTAGGTCAGAATGTATTTTCCCTCATTAGCTGGAGGGGGCCCGTCTCACCTACTGACAATGATAGATGAGCTGTTGACCTGTTCAAGGTATAAGTTATTTGAGCAACTTTATTGCTTTTAATGTACAGTACATCTTGTCTTCACAGCAAGCATTAGGCTTGTTTTATTAAGCCAGAAGGGAGAGAAAAACTTATAGTTGATTCTTTTTTTCAACTTTTTTAATAATTGCTGCATTTTAGTTTTATGCTTTTCTTTTCTTAAAAGTGCCTTACTCCGTTCTTAGCCTTCTGTCTGGCCTCGTATGTACCGTGTGTCCTTTGGTATATAGCTCTTTAGCTCCCCAGGCTATCTGTAAGTAGCTGCTCCAGCTTACCTGTCACTATTAATACCTACAGATTAACCACCTGTGATTCACAGGCACTCGTGATACGGCTACCTGACACGTTTTCGGGAAAAGCTCCTCAAAGATGACATTTGAGTTTAAGCTGGTAGCTGCAAATGGAGAATGCAGATATTTACTAGCCTGCAGTCCTGTAGTTCCTGCTGTTGCTGTTCCCACAGACACAGTTTTTTTTCAGAAAAAGAAAGAAAACTGGTGGATCACCACAGGAAACTATTTTTTTTCCCTTCTTCTTCCTCTGGTCTTGAGGGCTCACTTTGAACCCCCTCAGCCCCTTTTAAAACTTTACATCAATCAAACTGCTGTTTGTGTTTCCAAAGTTAGCTCTCCGCTGAGCCTTGGGACTTTTGGCTGCTCAAGAGTGGCATGACACACGCATGACACTTGGATCACCTCGCGTGATCCAGCTGTCAGCTGTCCTGCACCCTGCGCTGCAGGGATGCCGCAGGAGTCGTATGTAGCACATTCTTAACCCTGTAATTGTGACTTGCAGGGACACAAAAAAAACTAAGAAATGCCCAAAGAGCTTGACATCAATACAAGATTAATGTAACTATTTTTTTAATTCCCAATTTATATCATCAGTTATTAAGGATTTTGTTGTTGTGCATGTTAGTCTAAAAGTAACTAAATTGTGACATTGCAAGGAAGTAAGTAATAATGGTCCTGTATTCTCCAGTTTGGATAGATATTTTAAAACCTTTCTAACCATTCTGTTCAAGCTGTCAGATGTATAATTAATTTATTTAATATCATTTGTCAGTAGTGTTATGTGGCTGGAAGGTCGTGTCTCTCACAACTAGAGCTTGTCTCCCCCTTGTGGTGGTACAAGAGTGTAGTTGAGCAATTTGATGATGAAGTCATAAGCTTTCGTTTCATAATGAAAAATGAGTACTGCTTCTGATTGCATTTCAAAAACACCAAAGTTAGGCATCTTCTTTACCCAGATGATGAAATTTTTATAGCATGAAGCAATTAAACGAGTCTCCTTGTAACTGAAAATGCACTTCTTGAATTCAAGTGTGCCTAGAGGTTTTTCAAACAGCTTTGAGGACTGATTCTTCCTCTGAAAAAATTCCACATCTCATTTTTAAAGACATTCAAAAGCTGAATGTTTGAAATGTGGTGAATTCAGAGCAGATGCTTGCTTGTGTGCTCTGAACCCCAAAGGGAAGAGTTGAAACGTGTAATAGGAAGCATAATGCATGTTGTGATGAAAGTCTTTCCAATTGAGCACTGAAAAAAACTGGTTACGCATCAGTACATGTGTCTTTGTGTTGTCTTGTGACTTTCTGTCCAAAAGTTCTCTTTTCACTTTTTAATTCATTTTGTATGAGTATGGTCTAAGCATCTGCAAGTCTTCCTAGGATTTTTCTCCCCATATACGTTTCTTTGGCTCATGTGTTCTTTCTCACCTCTTTCAGAAGATGACGTAGACTTAGAGGCCCTGGTGAATGATATGAACTCTTCCCTGGAGAGCCTGTACTCCTCCTGCAGTGGCCAGCAGACGGAGTCCACCCCGTTGCTGCACAACGGACGGACCTCTTCCTCGCACCTCCACCATCACACACAACACAACCAGGCACGGCAGCTTCAGCGCTCGCAGGTGTCCCCGGAGCCACCTCCCTCCTCCTCCTCGCTGTCTGCGGACCTGCCCCAGACAAGCCTCAGGAGGTCACAGCCCATGCACATCCTCGCCGTCAGGTTAGTATTTAACTGAACCCCAGAATAGATTTATTACTCAGAAGTGCTCGAAAAAGTCTACTGCATTTGTAGCGAACCAAACTCATTTGACGTTTGTTAAAGAGCCGGTGAGTTGTAATGGAGCTCTTGCTTTCATTCATTAAAATATGTGGCTGCACTGTATCAGGTCTGCCAAAGATGAGTAATCAGAACGTTGTCCAAGAAAAGAAAGGAGAAACATTGGAAAAATGCCCGAGAAAGCAGCGACTTAAGGGATCTCGTTCTCATCTCTGACCCACCTCCAACGCTCTTAATTTTGCATCTACGCAGTGCAGTTTGGTTTAGATGCATCTAAAATGGACGTTTTTTTTTGTTTTTGTTCTTCTTCATCAATAAAGAAAAAATACCAGCATCTTTGTCAGCAATGAAAAATTCTGGGGGGGATTAAAGGACAATTTTTAGTTTTCTTGGAGGCACGATTCAGATTGTTATCTTCCTCAAATGCAATTCTTGTCTTTTCTTTGTGTTTATTTTTTATTTTTTGTTGTATTTTTATTGCTCAATTATTCCCTATAACCCACGAGTGAGTGTTGGTGACCAGGGGTCAGAACCCTGAGGTCCGTGCCTTCAGCTGCTTCCCCTGGCTCATCCTACCCCATCCCACCCAACCCCGGCCCCTCCTGCCGTGGTGAGTTCACAATAGGCCGAATCCACGTTACTCATTCAGGCCCAACATTATAAGCCAGGCCTCTACCCACAAACCCCTCATGCAGGCCTAGCTCCGTCATGGGGCCCATGTGACATGCATTCAGGCAAGGACTATGAGATTACTTGATTTATTTATGTCCATCTGAGAAGAGTTTAAGGATCCTGGAATTTTGTTCATGAGTGAGGGGAGAATGGAGCTGTAAACTGACAGGCACATCGGTGCAACATCTGCGGTACATTGTAATAGTCTGCAATCCCAGGGAGCTAAACCCAATGACAAGACTGTATGTTTACGAGTCGATCCGTGCTCCTACTTTCACTTACGCTCATGAACTGTGGGTAGTGACAGAAACAATACGAGTTTTCTGTGCAGAGTTGCTGGACTCTCTCTTGGATGGAGGGTGGGAACCACAGCCCTTATAGGGACTTGGAGTAGAGCGGTTGCTCCTCTTCATTGAGAGAAGCCAGTTAAGGTGGTTTGGGCATTCTTAGGGTTTGCCCGCCACCTTACCTGGGGAGGTGTTTCTGGCATGTCCAACTGGGAGAAGGGAAGGCCCCTTGGCAGACCCAGGACAAGCTGGAGAGATTACGCCTCTCAAAAAAATAAAAAAATACTTTATTAATCCCCGAAGGCAAATTCATTGTTGTAGTAGTCATGATATAAGTCTCTTCAAAGAGTAATGGTAGAGTTTTATTGCTGTGAGCAGGAAGGATCTTCTGTAGCGGCTTGTGTTGCAGCAGATCTGAAGAAACCTCTGACTGCAGATACTCTGATGCTGAATCACTGTGTTATGTTGTGAAGAGGATACTCAGGGTTTATACTGAGGATACTCGCTTTTGTCTTTACCTTTCCCACATCCGTGTCTTGACCCATCGTTGCTTAACACATCTACGCATTTCCAACCTCCTAGCTTTGTTTTTAATGTGATATACTGTAAGCCATCTTTAATTATTTTAGATTCACTTTTATGTGCCTTCTTAATAATCTCTCATACATTTAACAAGACTCAAATAGGTTTAATCTATTTGAAAGAAGAACGGTAAATGTTTCTGTCAACCCTCAAAAAAGTGTTTTACTTAATCTATGTGTGGGTACACTGACTGAATCCATCGTTAGTTTGTTTTAGAGGACTATTCTTTGGTTTGCACCTGTTGTTTATAGGGTTTAGAGGAGTTGTTGAAAAGAACATTTAATTTGATGATTTCAACTGTTGACTTTTTTTTATTTTTCTTACAATTAACAAACAAAAAGAGAACAAATAAGTGAAAAGATAGTTGTTAGATTAATTGTGAACTAACTACTGAATAAACATTAAAAACCATTAATAATGCAGTTTCATATAGCCACAAACTCATGCAGAGCTCAGCCCCCTTTTTTCTTCTTTCCATATGTAAAGAACCAGATTTTGCAGCACTTGCTGCCCATCTTCATTCCTTCATTCTCTCTTGATAATTGGGAATAATGCTTCTTCCCTGCTTCCAGTCTGCAACCCATGGATGACCCCGTTTCTCCCTGTCGCTCCTGCTTTGCCTCAGAAAGTACCAGCAGTGGGAGAAAGTAAAAAGTTCTCATTTGTTTGAGTTTATGTCTCTAACAATTTAAAGCGCACCAAACCACACACATGCAAGGCCACACTCTCACACACATACGCACACAAAATCATTCAAAAGAAGCATATCTTTATGCATACATTACACTCAAACAGGTTCAAAGCCGAGCTGGTGTCAGTTTCAATTTTTCGCCTTCTAACTAACAGGAACTGAGGAGGATTGATCAGGTAATGAAGTATTCTGTCTTATGAGCTCTCGCTCTCTTTTCTCTCAAACACACTCACACGGACGCTCTGCCTCAAGTTCCTTTTATACAGGACTGACCTCTGGATAACCCTGTTCTCAAGCTCATAGGGGACGACTTCAAAAGGCCCGATCCTTTTTGAACTCACTGGGTTCCACAGAGAGACTGAGAGAAAGAGGCTTCTACTGTGTTGTTCCGATCTGAAGTTCACAAAGCGATCGGCCCATTTTTCAGAAGTGATTAAACTCATCTGTAAAACCAAGTAATTGCATTGCATCTGTTTAATTCAGAAACCACTTTAATCTGAAGTCTTTATTCGGTATTAATGTGTGATAAATATTACAAGAAATCAGCCAGCAGGCCGTGGGGGTCCATGCTTTCCGCTCGCCTCAGGACTTTTTCATTAAGGCCAGATCTGAGGGAAGGGGGGGCATGAGAATGCAGCGCAGCAGCGCTTTATTAATTCTAACTATCTCTCCAGCTCTTATTCAACTTCGGTCAGCAGCTCTCGTTTGAAAACATTTTTTTCTTTTCACTTTTTAAGAGGCTGTTCCAGGTCACGCCTTTGATTTCAGTAAATAACACAAGGCTGCTCATTCCATCAAGCCTCTCTGTTTTGCTTTTTTGTTGTTTAGGAGGTTGCAAGAGGAGGAGCAGCTGAGGACATCGTCTCTCCCGGCCATCCCCAACCCTTTCCCAGAGCTCTGCAGTCCAGCAAGCTCACCTGTCCTCAGTCCTGGGTCGTTGCCTCCTGGAGAGCCCTCTTCAGGCAAATATGTGAGTAACAAAAGGTTAACAAAACAACACACAAACAAACACAAAAAACAATGCACGTGGCATAGGGATGGGCGGTATGGACTAAAAAATGTATCACGATAATTTCTGGCATTTATCCTGATAACGATAAAAAAAATACCAATACAAAAACGTCATCAACGGGAATTTATCCTTCTTTCTTTCTTTCTTTCTTTCTTTCTTTCTTTCTTTCTTTCTTTCTTTCTTTCTTTCTTTCTTTCTTTCTTTCTTTCTTTCTTTCTTTCTTTCTTTCTTGCTCATTTCCTTCCCTCCTTCCTTCCCTCCTTCCTTTCCTTTTTAGGCTAATTTCTTTCTTTCTTTCTTTCTTTCTTTCTTTCTTTCTTTCTTTCTTTCTTTCTTTCTTTCTTTCTTTCTTTCTTTCTTTCACTTTCTTTCTTTCTTTCTTTCTTTCTTTCTTTCTTTCTTTCTTTCTGGCTCATTTCCTTCCTTCCTTCCTTCCTTCCTTCCTTCCTTCCTTCCTTCCTTCCTTCCTTCCTTCTTTCCTTCCTTCCTTCCTTCCTTCCTTCCTTCCTTCCTTCCTTCCTTCCTTCCTTCCTTCCTTCCTTCCTTCCTTCCTTCCTTCCTTCCTTCCTTCCTTCCTTCCTTCTTTCCTTCCTTCCTTCCTTCCTTCCTTCCTTCCTTCCTTCCTTCCTTCCTTCCTTCCTTCCTTCCTTCCTTCCTTCCTTCCTTCCTTCCTTCCTTCCTTCCTTCCTTCCTTCCTTCACGTACGTTGTGCGTGGATTTAACGCAGAACCATAAATCAGCTTTACACAAAAAACGTCATCAACGGGAATTTATCATTTTTACCGCGAGATGACAAATTCTTACCGTGGGGAATTGTTTTGACGGTTTATCGTGAACGGTAAAATATCGCCCATCCCTAACGTGGCATTGAAAACCCATGAAATATGTTGTCTGTCAGTAACAGATGAGATATTGGCTTTTTTAAAATGAACTTTTATCTTGACAACTGATTCATGTGGGACTCATGATTGCAGAATTTAAATATTGAAAATGATCTGTATTTAGCAGTCTTCATGTGTCCCATGTTTTTGCTCATCTCAAGCACTTTAATGTCCTCCATGTGGTGGTGTTGCGTAGTGTCTTTGTATGTGAAAAAGGTGAAGACTGTAGGAGCTGTGTGCGTGTGTGTGTGTGTGTGTGCGTGTGTGTGTCTGCACACATGACTACTCTTCTCTATCTCTGTGCTTACGTGCTGAAAAAGATTTAGAGAGCACTCTTTCTATTCCTGGAATGTGGACTCCCTGTTAATAGTCTGCATATGGACGCAACACGAGTTACAGCAATATTCTGGTTTACAGTAATAAGAGGGTGGACTATTTCTCATAAATGCACTCCCTGGCTGCAATCTGGGCCTGCTCTTGTCATGGCTACTGTAATACCAAACCGTACACTGCAGTTCCACTCAAGTGATTTCATGCCAAAACACAAGCCAGAGTTTTATATGACCGGCTCTGTTTTCTTGGACATCTGTTCATTGTTGGTGTAAAAACCTTGTAGCATCTTGTGAATGTCTAAAGACTTTTGAAATGTATATATGTCAATGGACATAGTTGTTGAAATAAGTTTGGAAGCTGAAATGTCTTTGCTACCTGTATGAGTGAGAAATGTATGTGGTTTCTCTGTGGGAAATTGTGTTAGGTTAAATTCAACACTTTTGTTGTTTATTTGGTAAATTGGTCAGAGACTGAGGGAATGCAGAGTGATTGTACATTTTGCACTTAATTACTTGCTCTGACATTGTTTTTATTCTTAATAAGTAAAACAGGCCAACATGGCAAACTGTCAGAAGCCAATTTGAGTGTGGGAGTTGCTCAGGATTGGGAATGTTGTGGGTTTTTGAATTCTCAGATGGCCTATTAAGAGCACAGTAAAGACCAGGGAGTGGAGTAGACAATTGGATGAGATGCAAGGGAATTAGAGCTTTTTTATGGCAGAGTGGAGGGATCTCTCTACATTAACCTAGTGAAGGATTATGGGAGTTCAAACAACATTGGGGGCAATGACATCAAATTTTAATGCAAAGGGGAAGAAGTGCCAAAAAATGGTAAAGAATGAAAGATCATGGCTGCTCAAAAGCTCCAACTATTTGATTTCACTGCACCACAAACAGTGATTGCTCTTTTTTACACATGAGGGAAAGTTAATGGACCAATAACAGAACTAGACTCCAAGCAAAAGTTACCCACACCAGTTTGTTTTGCGTATTACTGAGGCTGTGACCACGTTCTACAATGTCTTGACATTCAGTTTTAATATACCAACACTCTTAGAAGCTGAGATGAATAACTTCTATAATCCTATTTACAACAAAACATCTTTGAAATTGAGGTTGTGGATGAAGATTGGAGCTTCTCCACTGAATCTCTTCACTAAGCCGCTGTCCTGTTTCTGCCTTTTTTGGGTGGAAAAGACATTTAAAGGAGGACTGACGTGGCATTATGGGCAGTGCCTTCAACCATGGGATACATAATCCAGACTAAGATACAACAGGACAAATACAGGAAACTACTCAGAGCACTGCCTTCCAGGTTAAACATGTTACATGGCTTTCTTTTCATATTTAATCTCCGTACTTAAAAATAAACAAAACCGTTAATGTTACAGTAACTTGTACAACTCATTTACAAGGCTGAACAGCCAGTAGGTAGCTGTTCCCTCCAGCTGACTGGGCTGATGTCAAATTCCTCCATCCATTATTTATACTGGCTTCTTCCTATGTAGGATCGCAGGGGCCTGTTAGCGCAGATCCCAGCTCGATTCTGGTGAAATGCAGGGGTGGATCCTGGAGAGGTTGCGGGTCCATCACAAGGCCACATAGAGACACTACGACCACACGCACTCACACTCGCTCCTATGAGCAATTTAGAATCACAAATGAACTCAACATGCAAAGGTTTTTGGACTGTGTGAGGAAAGCAAAGTGTTTGGAGAAAACCCACCCACGCGAGAATGGAGGAGAACACGCAAACGCTACAGAGAATCCCTGTTCCTGGGGCGAATCCCTCAGCGACAGTGCTGTCTCAATCCTTCATGTTCACTTGGTTGAAAAAACAAAACAAAAACACTGACGGCTGATGGTGAGACACCAAAAACACTAAAGAGTAGGACCCTCATCAGTGTTCCTAACAATCGATTATCAGCTTGAGAATAACGCCTTCATGGCTTGAAAAGAACAGATTGTGATTGGTTTATAAGTCATAAACACAGTCCATGGTCGGTTGACAGACACTGTGGAAGGCTAGTACACTGCCAACTACAACAAAAGTTTTAAATGAAAAAAAATAAATAAATAAATGAGGGCGCCGTATTTGCCTTTGCTTGCTAAATGACAATTGCACGAGGCTTTGCACTCCCCCAAACACAGCGAGCTGACATGGAACCTTGTTTCAGATCCGTGTGTGCTTGCATTCACGTCCGCCTCTTTGTCTTTGCAAGCTCTGCAACTTATTTACAGCATTGGCAGTGTCTCTCTGTTGTTGATGGCAATGGAAAATATGTCTCATTGTAGCTGCTACTCAGATGAAATACAGTTCAGCACCTTTCCACAGAAAACTCCCCCATGGCATCATCTCATCACACACGGGTCCAATTCCCGAGGCATGAGGAACAGCAGGAACACAATTGTCTTTGGAAACTTGTATTTTGCTTTGGAGTGGTTCAGATCTATAAATGAGTTGTTTTGTTTTCTGTTGTTTTTTGTTTTTTTTTGTCCTGACCAGCAGGATTGTGAGCAAGCAAATGATGGCGCCCACTCTCAAGACCTCTAACATTAATCATTCAAGCCATATGTGCCCTGTTTTTTGTCATCTTTCCCTCCCCTCTCCGCCTCTATCTCCCTCTTGTGTAGTCTTTGTCTTTCCTGTGTGTACCCGTCCGCCTGCCCTCCAAATATCTACCGCCAACCTGCTGTTGAGTGTCTCTGTTTAAGTTTACAGAATTTTCCATTCTCCAGGCGCTTTCTGGCAGACTCTCATACTTGTCTCTCTGCTCCTCGTTACCTCATTCCTTGACCTCTGCGAAGAAGGCATGAGGACGCAGTGCAGGGCTGTCAGGAATCATTGGGCAAGCCGTTTGACATGGTCATATGATTCCCAGCCGCCTGCCCCCACCCTTGTCTTTCTCCGTTCCTTACTTCCCAGCCATCCTCCTTCCAGTGTGTCCTTTTGGGCGCACGCACTAAAACGACTTTGTCTATGGTCTACAAAATTAGGAGATGGACTTAGAATACAAGAATACAACCATTTCTAGATTGCTTATAGGACTTGTATGTGCCAAATTTAAGACTTAAGCGTAGCTTAACTCAATAAATGTTGAGTATTGAAATATAGTTGCAAGAAATTGTACAAATTGTGGAATTATCTGGTTTTCTGTAATAATTGGCCATAAAATGAGAAGTAATCTTCATCTTAGTCAAAACAATGAGAGCCAATTGCATTGTCACTCGCTTACCTTAACCTTGTGTTAAACCTCTCCGTCATGTGATGTCTTAAACCCCGTTGTAGCCTACTATTGTTTGCTTCTGTGGTTTAACATGCAGCTGAGATTTAGCTTGATCTCAATTGCAGTGTCTTCATAAAATGAAGAGGTCTGTTTGCTTAAACCTGATAAAAGTAAGGTTTAACAGGAGTCTAGGTCATTTCTGTAACAACAGGAGACATGTGTCTTGCCCTACATGCTAATTATGTTAATATTTACCCTTGAACATTCAGTCCCCTGCCACGTGCTGCCTCTGCATTAAAGACCAACAGAAAAATACATGTTTGCAATGCATTATATATACAGGTAGATCACAGTGTAGAAATGCACAGATACACAAAAAATTATAAAGTTAATGATGATATCTATCTGGCTTTTTGTCTTCTCTATTCAATCCAGAAATTTCATCCGCTTTCTTAAGATTCCCAGCACTGCTCGCTCTGCACTCAGACAACCTGCTGTTATCTGTCAGATTCAACATCCTTGTGAGTCTTTTCCTGTAAAATAGCACGTGGGCATCCTTGTAGTTTGCAGCTCCAACCTTCGGTAGCATGTTGTTGTTCAGGTTGTACCTTGTTGAACCAGAGATAAGTTAGCCACGTGCTAACCAACAGCACAGCTGGCCCAGTGTGGATAAGCTGATAACACTCAAGCAATTATCATTCTTTTTACATTTTTACATTTTTTATTAACTACAACCATATAATAGTATATATATATATATTTTAAGTAAGTGATCTGTTGGAGTCGATGCCTGGTCGAGCCTCTTTTGGTAAGAGTGGCTTCAAGCAAGCATTTTCAGTAGCTCTGAATCAACCTGTACAATGAGAGGATTTTTCGACTTCTTCTTTACACAACTGCTTCAACTCATACGTTTGTAGGATGTCTGGTGTGAACAGCTCTCCTGCAGACGTTAGTTAAGCTCTGGTTAAGCTCTGGTCTATCTGAAGGCAGATTTTCCTTTTCCAAAGTAATTCCGGGACCTGGACCTCTTTCGACATGTTGGGTCATTGTCTGGTTGTATCGTCCTACTTCTACTTGGCCTCAGCTGGCAGACAGCCACCCTGACATTATTATGCAGGATACTGTGGTAAATTACTGTTCTGCTATCCCCTCCAGGTCCAAATCATGCAGGTCCCGCCATCATACTTCATCATCAAGATGATATTTTGACGTTGGTATGCACAGCACTGAGTATTTCTTCCTGAACTGTACTTTTTGTTTTATTAGTACACGAAACAGTATCCCAGGAGTCCTATGGATTGCCAAGTTGCTCTTTGGCACACTTCAAACATGTAGCAGTGTTTGGTGGAGAGCAGACAGTTTCTCCATGATGTTCTGCTATGGACACCTGCCCGTGCAATGACTATATGTTAGTCATAAAAGGAGGTGTTGCCAGCTCCTGTGATTATTTTCCTCATTTAGTATTGCACCTTTGGAGTCATCGTGGCTGGTTGCCTACTTCTTAGTCCAAAACTGTCTCCATTTTATAGGCAAGTTGTCTGAATGCAAACTTTTCACTGGCTGAATCCTTAAATATTACTTTGTATTCCTTTCCTTTCTAGTGCAGATCAACTCTTGATTATATATCTTCAGAGATGTCCTTTTTGCAGGGCAGTGTTCGCAGCAAAAGATATTTACTATGATCTACTAATTTAAACGTTAAAACGTTTTGGTATATTATATCAATAAAAAAAGCTCTATGCCACGCCACCAAACTCATTTAAGTGATTGGACTCCAGGGGCCCGATTTACTAAGATCCTAAATAAAGAGTACTAAATTGCGTGTGCACTGAAAAAGTTTGCGCGTGCTGTTGTTGTGTGTTTTGCGGGTGATCAACTAAGATTGCGTGCGCAATTGATAACAGGTGCAAACCGCAGTATCTAAATGAGGTGTTGCGCGTCTTACGGTTTGCGGTGCAAACTTTGCGCCATGGAGAGTCTGGATGGAAAGCAGGATAGTCGCAAGCGCCAAATGAAATTTGACGAGTTGGAGTTAGGGATATTAGTGGACGAGGCAAATTGTTGTGCCGTATTCAGCACCCCTGTCGTGAAAAGCACCCCCTCGTATATTCAATGATAAGTAGACCAAGAAAAAAAACAACACACTGACACTTCAATATATTTATATATACACACTCACACAAACACATACTTAGGAGTTTATATTATATATATTTACAAATATTATGGAAGACAACACAGTAAGCAGGCTATTAATTAATGACATCAATAACCATTTACCCGATTTTTGTTATCTGTGACTGTGATTGTGGGAAAGTATGACTATTGTGGAATCCATGAGCGCATTTAAACATGAATCATTAACACAAAACTGGACGCTAAACAGAACGTGACACGGAATGAGAATATCATTTTTGTCAGACGAGGGGGTGCTTTTCACGGCAGGGGTGCTGAATACAGCACAACACCGGGGTATGACAACTGCAGAACAAGTATAGGCGCACAATGAGAAACACTTTTTTCTCCATGAAAACACGTGATTTATTTATGATCACAAATAAAAAAATGAATGTGCCTCCTGTGGCAACCTTTTGCTGAGTAATACTCGATTTAACATTCAAATGAAATATTTCTCCTTTTGCATGTGGAGATTAGCACCTTCCTTTCGAACTTATTAAATACAGACGCAATCACAATCCACGCAAAAACTTTCAGGCTTGGTAAATCTCATTGCGGGTGGTAAATGGAGATATTTGCATTTTCCCCTCCCAGTATTTAGCGATTTCTGGCGAGTAAGCCCCATATTGATTATTCATCAGGGCAAAAGTACTAAATGAACAGCGTGTGCTATTTTGCTCATTTGAGAGGCGCAGTCCTCTTTGCACGCTGTTAATAGATCAGCTGGCACATTGGTTTGCGGGTGATGTCAAGTTTGCACACGTTTTTACACACGCAAACCTTTAGTAAATCAGGCCCCAGGTGTACAGAATAAACTATTTGACTTAGGTGAATGTTTGATGGGTGAGTTCAATAAAGATACAAGAAAGTATAATTTTGTGTTAATATCTTGAGAACATTGTGTTTGTCTGTCATTAGGACTGAGATGATAATCAGATCACATTTTAAGGCTGTTAAATCAGAAATACAAGTAATAAAAATAAGTTTACGTACCTTTTCTTGCGGGAGTATGTAAGGATCCATCAAAATTATTTCAGCTGGTTAGTTTGGAAACTAAATCACACTCCTGGCTGCGGTTTCTTTGTGTAGACATCAGTCTGCTGCTGGCTGTGTTAAAAAAATCTTAATAGATGGACATTTGTTCTTAAAACACTGACTTCCTGTTCCTTCTCAGGACTGCTGTCAGTATGATTATGGCTTTATATAATTTCTGAATACATACATCACCTCAAATACAATAAAGTGGGCGTTACAACTATGCAACACGTATTAACAGACCTATAAGGAATCTGCAGACAGTCAGAATATCTACATCTTTTTTTCTCTGGTGTAACTTCTCATTCTCACCAGTGTATTAAGGAGTGCAGTCGTGCTACGGGCGTATGTGTGTAGTGTACTGGCTGTGCTGCCCCACTGGTTCTGCTGTGGGAACGCTGATGTGAGTGCTGGAATGCAAGATTTTGTTGGATTTAGTGTACTTGGACAGGATGTCCTGTAACTCAGTTTGCTCTATTGTATAGTGGGATCCTGACACCCGGCTGCATCTCCAGTCTGTTGTTTATTAACTTCCTAATGGCAGGGATATTTCTGTGTGGCAGTATTTATCTTTGTGTTTCTTCAGGACATTCGACATTGTCTTCCTTTGTCTTTATTTGGCGTGCTGTAATGGAAAATCCGTTTTTTGCCCTCTGAAGCAGCATTGTAGAGCAAGTTTGAATAACAATGTCTTGATATTTGTCACCTTAGTTAGTATGTGTTTATTGTACAGGGTTAGACAAATATTGCAGGTGATCATCTGTTTTCCAACAGAAGTAACAGCTTGGAAAGATAAAGGCAGGTATGAATGCAAAAGGATCAGCATAAAAAACAAAAGTACACAAAACAATTATGTACACACTTTCTGAACATTCTGTCGTGCTCATTTGCCATGCTATCATCTGTCATCTGTCATTTAACTTCAGTCCACAATTAACATCAATCTATAGTCACAATACGTGAAAAAAACCCATTTATATCGCTTTCAAATTTCCTTTGCTGTAATAGGTTTACCTGTCATCACAATTTCAGTAAGTTAAGCATGTGAGATTTCTTGTTTAATTTAGTTTCCATGACATCTTTTTCTGTCTTTCTCTTATCTGGATTGTGTTCTTGGAAACTGGTTCCACAGTGTCCCTGAAGGGATCATTAACACTGGCTCTAATGATAGTGATGCCGATCGTTTTTCCATCTCATCTCACTTTTCTTCACCTCTCACGCTCTGTCTTTCTACTTGACTTTCCCTCCAGTTGTGTCATCTAGACACTGACTTATCAAAAAAGCATTTTGTGAATTCTGCCAGTATCAAGTGTACTTCAGCTCAAGGGTAATTTAAGTGATGAGCTCGTGATGCCAGCGGCTTCTAAACTTGCAGAAAACACGGGGTGGGTTAATTAAATGTCAAGTTCAAATAATCACGTTTACGATTTTGCGAGTCAAAGAGTAGCTGTTTTTGACTTCTGATAAGATGAAGAAATGTGAGCATTTCATATATTCTGCAAGTGCCAAAAATACATTTGATGCTTCATATTTCATGCATTCATCCATCCATCTATTTTCTATACCCCTGCACAGGCTCACGGGGGTCTGCTGGAGCCGATCCCATCTCATTACAGGCCAAAGGCAGGGGTACATCCTGGCCAGGTCACCAGTCTATTGCAGGGTCTCATACTGTATATATAGATCAACAACCATGCATGCTGGCACACACACCTACAGCCAATTTAGAATTGTCAATCAACCTCAATGTTTTTTTGGACTCTGGAAGGAAGCCGGAGTAAAATTTCAAGTCAGCCGTTTTTACTCAAGCACTGCAGCCCTGAAGAACACCTGAAGGGACTGCATGTGAGAACTCAATTATCCTACAAGACGCTCTGCACGTCTTGTGAATATTACCAGAGCAGCTGCTTGGTTACAAAAGAAAGAAAAGAAAAAAAAGTCTGTACAATTGCACTGTGTGCATTGCCTATGTGTGTTCACGTAGCAAATATGGTTCATTTTAAGCAATAATGGAAACCCCATTTCACAAAACAGATTTTAAACACACAAAATGTCAAGTATCCGGTAGTTGCACAATGAGTATTAGTTGATGTCTCCTCGCAGCAGTGGAACATGGCATTCTGAAGTTGCTGCCTTCCTGCATGTTGGAATTGCTCTGTGTCAAAGGGCAGATTTTTCCACTGTAAAAGAAAGGAATGCTGTCGAAACCCAAACGCTTGGCTTAGATGTGTGAGAATATCTGCGGCCATGTGCACTGCTGTGTATATTTAAAAGTAGGGGCGTGCCCGTGAGGCTGCTCTGTTTTGTGTATTTTGTGTGTGCATGTGTTTAATGTGCGTGCTTGTCTTTATGGGCATGTGTGTCTGTGGGTGTTTGACAGTTAGTTTATGAGCGTGAATGCTCTGCTTCTCATTGCGGTGCTGATGTGTTCTGCAAGGCGCACTTTGCAGAGATGAAAGCTGACACATTGCCAGAAATCTGCTGGCTCACTCATCGAGCAGCCAGTACACGTTTGAATAGATCTTAAAGTGGAACGCAGAACACTGACACACAGGTGTAATCACCAGCCAGTCACGTTAATGTGTTCGTGGTCTGCACATGTGTGACGTGCATCGCACACGCCGGTCAGATTGTTTATTTCTTTGAGTATGAATAACTGAAGGATATAAATGAAGCTCTCAAACTGTATGATTTATTGGGTGCGTGTGTATGTGTGTGTGTGTTCATCCATGTGTGTATATTAGATGTGTGTATGCCTGTTGGCCTCATTACTCCTAACATTGCATCGACTCCAATGCTTTGCAGCAGTAACAGAGAAGACGGGCACCATCTGCATGGTAACCTTTTGTTGGCATGCATATAGTATATCTGTTCTCTTTTTTGCTCTTTGAGATGCATTTCAACCAACATGCACACAATGTAAGCAAATTATACTCAATTTTTATTCATATAGCACCTTTCAGATAAAAATCTCAAAGTGCTTCACAATAAAACAGAAAACACCAAAGGAAACTTAAAAAAATAAAAACAAGTAGAATTAAGCAAAAGCAAGTTTTAAAATGCGTTTTAGCTGCTTTTTAAAAGAGGACATAGATTGAACAGATCTCATGCTGAGAGGAAGGGCGTTCCAGAGGGAGGGAGACACTGCTGCAGAGGCTCTGCCACCTTTAATTTTCGGCCGTGTTTGCTTCATAACGAGCAGACCCTGATCACGTGATCTCAGGGACCTGCTGGGGGACGTGAGGCTGCCAAAGGTCTCTAATATAAACTGGTGCGTGATCATTTAGAGCTGTACGTGTTAAAACCAGAATTTTAAGATGCAATCTGTAGAGAATGTGGAGCCGGTGCAGCTGGATTAGTAAAGGGGTGACGTGGATACTTGGAAGATTCTGTTATTAGCTTTGCAGCAGCATTCTGGACAACCTGAAGATGTTCCAGTGATTTTTTTTTTTTGTTCTTTTACTTTAACACGTGAAAATCGACTTATGATAACCGAGACGTGATGAAATAAAGGCATGAATGACAATGCACTGAGTGACTGAGTGGATTTGCAGCATTCACTGCTGTGAAATACAAATTGTTTGTCTGCTATTGAACAAATGCAATTGGAGGAGAACCAGGCAGGTTGCGGTTTAGTCTGGAACATCTCATGTGTCAGCACCGTATTTATCCCCGAGCTGCTAAATGGAAACATGCCTCGACCTGCAAGCTAGACCCGCTACTGCTACAGGGCCACAAAGGCACACCAACCCAAGCAGAGATACACATACGCATGGCCTGTTTAGTAATATGATACACTGGGATGATTAGTTTGAGTAAAAGCTTTGTTTAAATGTATAAGACTTTGAAATTGACTCTTTACAATGACTAGTGAAAGCAGAAAAGCATATCATATCTAGTCTATTTCCAAGACTGATTAATGAGGAGGAAAAAAATTTAAATTAAAAAAACACCAACAGCCAGCAACCTGTCACTAATAGCGCAGCGATTAAGAACCTCTGAGAGAAGCTTATCTTAGCTTATTCTGGGAAACGTGTTGAAATTCAATTAATCTGACATAAGATTTCCGTTTTGGTTTAGGTTTGCGTAGCTGGCTAGATGCTGCTAACTAGCCACATGCAGTCAAGCTTCACTGCACGGCTGCAGAGCTGAAAAACTGCATGTGTAGATAGTAGTGAAGAGTTGGCCGTGCATCTACATAATGCATTACATATCTACTATGATAATGATAAATAATAAGGGATGTCCTAAAGGCCTTGGAAAGTGATCTTAGCTGAAAGTTGCGACATCCAGTCATGCAGAAACTGAGAAACTCTGGAAACAAAGTAGAAAAACACTAATAAACATGAGGTGCTATAGATTAGTTAACACCCCCCCCCCCCCCCCCCCAAAAAAAAAAAATCCTTAAATTTCATTCTTCATCAGATTTTGCTGTGAAAGGAAATAGATAAATAATCTGCTAGATAAATAGTTAAATAAACTTGCAAGAAGCAGCAGTGGTCATCTGGAAGCTTAATCCACTAAACCAAAACAAACACGCCGTCATCGATACCTTCCATAGAGCCATCACGTCACAGCTGATATTTCAGCAACTGATTTGTGGTAGACTCTACGTCAGAAAAATTTCTGATGAAATTTTCTTAGTGTTAAATTTACGAGATGCGAGAAATTTTGTTCTCGTGGAAAACTGCAATTGTTGCATATAAAATAAACATTTAGATTCTCTGCTTTATTCTTTGTAATGCTGGATTTTTTTGCTATTAGCACACATACAAAACTGTTATTTGGGAATTTATGGCAAAAACACTGAGCAGCAATAGACATTAAATGATTGACACCATTTGAAAGACTCTTTTAAATACAAGCTGAACTAGAAAGACATTGAATTCAATAAAAAACATTTAAAAAAAGAGGAAAACAAACCTTGGCAGAGGTGAATTAAAAGCCTGAGGGCTATAAATGTAAAGAGAACTCTATCCATCCATTTGCTATGCCTGTTGTATCCTGTGCAGGGTAACGGGGGTCTGCTGGAGCCTATCCCAGCTCATTACAGGCGAGAGGCAGGGGTACATCCTGGACAAGAGGACGCTAAATATATGTAAAATGAAAGTCTCTCTCTTGGAGCAGCATTGGACCACCCAGGCAGTGGTGAATGATACACCTTTGATGGTCCCTCCTTAACTTCTTGCTCAGGAAGGCAAGTCGTTTCAGAAAGAAGCCACAGATTTGTTCCAGCTGAAAGGGTGAGATCCCATTACCCCAGCAACCATCCATCATAGAGTTTGGTTTCATCTCTTTTACTGTCTGCGTCTTCATTGTTACCGTTTCAAAAGTGTATCAAAATAATCTTCACTCAAGAGTGAATATTGATACAATTGAAGCTACAGCATGTGCAACTTAAATTCATTATCTTGGTAGCCTCCTTTAGGACCTATATTCTCGTGCTCTAATGATGATCATATGTTCATATATGTTGTTGCACAAAGATGTGTGTATCTGCCTTCAGACATTTATTCTAGTCAAAGCTGAACAGAGCTGTTGGACTCATGTAGGTCATGGAGACTGCATTTCCCTCTTCGTGACTTCTCTCTGTCCTCTCTCTCTCTCTCTCTCTCTCTCTCTCTCTCTCTCTCTCTCTCTCTCTCTCTCTCTCTCTCTCTCTCTCTCTCTCTCTCTCTCTCTCTCTGCTGTTCTCTCCCTAAGTCTCTTTCCCTCTGTCTGGGAAAAGTAGGACAACTCAGATTTATGAAACTGCTGCTGTGAAAAGTCAGAAAATGAGCCAAGAAACACGAATATGCAGAAGGGGCAGAGAGAGTGGGATGTTTTAGGAGACACAAACTTAGGTAATTTACTTATTGAAAAAGTTGCAAGAAGTTTTATATTAAATCTCAATTCAACTTATTAGTATAGAAAGAAATGTAGAAGAAATGTAATCTTGGTGCACTTTACAAGTTAGCAAGTAAAGTTTAAGTTCAGTTTAGTTTCAGTCCATAACTATACATTTCATTCCAGTTAAATATAAAAGTATCAATATGATTGCAGTCCATAAACCGATGGGTCACATGGAGGGCCGAGTGCATCATGGAATATCAGCAGCAGCATACTGTTTATCATATACATTTATTTATTTATACATATTTATACATTTATACACATATATATATATATATATATATATATATATATATATATATATATATATATATATATATATATATATATATATATATATATATATATATATATATATATATATATATATATATACATATATATATACATATATATATACTATTCTTCACATTTGTATCAACAGAAATGTGAACATTTGATCAAATCTATGAAACATAAATGTAAGACATTCAAGTCAGAGGGAAAGTTTACCCGTGACCACAGAGCAAACCTGCCACTGCTTACTTTACGGGAAGTGGACCATTTCCACTTTGTTGCCAAAATGCATGCAGTGATGTCATTGTTTGCCCAATTACAGTTCCTCTGGCCCCTCCTTCTGCCCTCCTGCTGTAAATGGACAATGGCTCCAGGTCGGCAGTGGTCTGAGAGGACATTTGGTGCCCAGGGTTTTCTGGCAGTTAGTGCACAATTAAGCTTTTGCTCCCACTTTTAGTTGTGTTGGTAAAATATTTGGCATCATGTGGGGTGCCTCTCAGCAGGTATTCACAGTAAATAGGGAAGAGACTGTTTTTGCATAATCGTAACCCTTGCCTCTAAAAAGTATTTTCTTCTTTTATATGCACACATATTCTCTCTCCGTGATTCATTCGTTTTTAATGTCCCATAGTCTGATATCAGTGTATCCACTGGAGGTGTTGCGAAAGGGAAAACCCAACAAGTATGCTTGCAAGACAAGAAAAATTACTCAGATGACGCTATTTCTTTTATCTTCTAAATGAATACCAAATGTGTATTTTTATGTTTTTAAGAAAGCTGTTTTCCATTTATAGCCATGCCTTGGCTGGAAAAGGAGATGTTATCTTGCCCCTTTCTTCAAATGTATAATATTGGGTGTGCACAATTGATTAGTATTATGTATGGCTTATCCAAATGTCTGACCTAAATTTGGACAACATGACCTGGATTGCCAAACACATTTAACCCCGCTTAGATCTCGGCTCTTTCAACCAATTACACAAGTTTGTGAGTCTGATTGTGTGTTAAGACTCCATTGTTTGCAGACAGAGCAGGCTCTGTGGGCTCGCTAAATGCCCAGGATGTAGTGTATGATGTGGTCCTGGTGGCAGCGTGCCACTATAAATAACTACGTAGTGTCAGTACTCACCATGAGTCAGTTTTCTCATTAATTTGTTTCTAAACATTCTCCTTAAATGTTAGCCTCTATCTCTCCTGTTTCTGATGATGGAGGTGCACACCCAAATGGTGTAAGTTATTGAACCCATCATTTTCCTTCGTCACTTGTTTGACAGCATGTATTCGGGTATTTGAACTGACTATCAACTCCAAAATTCAAAATATAGAACAATGTTTTCACTTTGATAAGGCCCGTGATGTCCGTGACATCTGGTCAGAGAAGAATAAACGAGCTTCCCTCCCATCATACCTGTTCAGAGCATAGCTAAATTCGCTTTACTTTCTTTTGCTTCAGTGAGCCCAGATAGGTCTTTGTGTCTTGGGTTTTAATTTGATGCTGTAATTGGTCGACAAGGGACTGTTTGCTGAGCCTCCCTCATGAATCAGCAGAGTTTTCCTCAGCAGTGCCTCCCACTCCTGCTGACGGTAACCGCTGAGCGGGGGACAGCCAATTGTCCGAGGCCCATTCAGGTTTTTTGTGTCTCCATCTCATCATTTCCAGGGGCAGCCCAGACCACACACAGCACCACATTACAGTCAGAGGGGCTTTTATGGAGGGTACTTGTTAGTGGGAATGTGGGGCCTGCGTGGGTCATGTGAGCCAAATCAGCCAGTCAATGGTTACAGTGCTTTGCTGGAAACATGTAATGGTTTTGAAAAGTAGAGGCAGCAGATGCACTGTAGCAGAATGTTGACAGTGTTGCTTCGGCAAGACCAATGACCTGTGAAAAGACAGGATCTTGTGAGAATCACATGAGCTTTGTGCAAGCAATGACAAGTAAATAGAATAAAAAGTGAGGCCGTGCTACGCTGGATTTCAAACACACATCTAAAAATAATCCCATTAACAATTACCGTGCCTTTTTACCAGTTTGACGCATGAATTCCCCTGCTGATCCCAATATGCAGGAATCTATGAGCTCCGAGAAAAAGAGTGGGTAAATGTTTGAGTATCTTGTTCACTGTTGTGAACAATCTCAGCCAGTAAGATGCTGAGACCATAGTCGGCTAAGGTTCATTTAAGGGCTGTGGTTACGGATAGCATAGGCCAGAATTACACATAACCTCAAGGCCAAAGTCAGGACAAGAAAGTCCCTGTGCAGGCTAATCAAAAAAGAATTCCACTCTAGTTTCACGTCTCCGGGAAGAGCTGACAAGCTGGCTGGCATCATCGTTGAATTTGCATGTGATCGTCTGACTCGACACTGGAGACATTTGAATGTCTATTTTTGACAGCAGCAGGGCTGGGGAGTTTTTCAGGGGGGGGTTTTTCTTCTTTTTTTTTTTTTAAGGTGTACACTGTTTTACCGACACTCACTTCTCTCACTAGCACAGCTGTTATCCAGGTTGCTTTCAGACTCTTCGTGCCATCATTGTATGTAATGGCTCCTAATGTGTGTGCAGGATTGTGTACGTAATGGATAATGGTTGTTTAGAAACTCTGATCTGATGTAATGGCTTGTAATGTGTATGTAATGCCAGTGGAGCTATTTATAGAGGAAGAGCAAATTCTCAAAGAAATTAGTGTGCGTGTGTGTGTGTTTGTGTGTGTTTGTGTGTGTGTGCGCACGCACGCACTCATGCAAAGTTTCTCTTTGTTCAGTTGTGTTTGCCCGGTATCTCTCAGCTGTGACTTTTTGTGTATCTCTGTGAAGAATATGCACGTGTGTGCAAGAAAGTCCAAATGTGCAATATATGTGCTTTGTAATGTTGGTCTACGCATCTCAAAATACTGTGGATAAGTTAAGCACATCTGGGTGCCTGTGTGTCTGAGAAGTGCGTGCATGTGTGTGTGTATGTGCTTTGTCCAAAGCTTTCAGTTTCTCCCTGAGGGATTACATCACAGAGCAGCTATCAGACCTGAGTCATCAGAGTGCTTGAGAGGCCCGGCTCTGCTCCTCCTTTTGAATGAGGACTTGTTTAAAAGCACAAAATTATCTTTAGAGGCTTGTTTCTTTCTTTCGTACTAACTTGCGTGCGTTTGAAGATTGGATTTCCTTGCACGGAGGCAACCCGTGACACAAATAAATTGCTGATTTAAGTCTAGACCTGAAATCATTCTCTTTGAGCTGATCTGTTTCACCTGACTGTTTCAGTTAATATGCAAGATGAAAAAGAAAAGAAAAGAAAAAAGTCAGTTTGCCTCTCTGATCATTCGTGCTGCCTCAAATGATGCTGGTTATCATTTCTGCTGCTTATTTACAAACACTAGGCTCCAGGGAGGAAAGGTTGCGACAGTCCACAGACCGACTCTGCAGTTCTTCTGAAAGCCACTTGGAGTTGGCTCCAAAAATACGCGGATCCCTTTTGATCCTAAATTACTATGTTTACGGCTGGAAAGGGGTATATTTAGCTTATCGCTTCTGTTTTTGGTACTGGAGAAAGAAATACTTCTTTTTTTTTTTTGGAACTGAACATTATTGCATCATAAAGAGCAACATGTTTCTAATTTCAGATATGGTTTTACGATGCATTTATGGTATTCCACGGAAAATCTTTATCTGAGCTTGTCTGTGAGGGGTGGGGCCAACTCTGTGTCACACACTGCAACCATGTACAGCACACATGGACGCACACACAACCCGTGGTCTAATTGAAAACAGTGGAGAACTTAAGATTTACAACTGTGGTTGCAATTTGCCTGGTGTCTCTGCTCGTTCACACAGTGTACAGGTCTTCCAAATGTTTGCATTTAATCGGTGGGTTTTCATAACAGAAGTGCATTAACTATTGAAAATGCAGTTTTCTGCTGCCAAACTAGATGTTCATTTTCCGTTATTCCAGGTGCGTCTGGTATGCTAGCTGCCTTATGCCCACACTCTGTCTTCATTTTCAGTCTCCCTCGAACTGAGTTGGTTTTGGCAACTGAGTTACAAAGCTCAAAGCCTTTTTTTTTTTAAAGAAACAATCTTGCCAAATAAAGAAAAAAGTATTGCAGTCAGTTGTTCAAAAGTGAGGAATGAAAGATGGAAAGTAATTTTATCAGTGTACCTGTATGTAACTAAATGCAACAAAAATGACTAAATTAATGTTGTTTTTTCCCTCTAAAAGTGACAAAAGAGGAGTAAGAACCACGAGCAGCATTGGGAGAAGTACAATATGATGCAAAAAAAAAATCTATAAAATGAACTTGCTTGTTCATTGCAACTGTAAATGAATGTACCTCAAATGCTTTATTTGGCTTAAAAGTATGCACCACAAAGGCATTGCCTAATGTATTTGGTTTCATGTCATCGCTGTCAGATCCGTATTCTAGTTTTGGCTCCATAAACCTTCAGTGGCAATGACCACATGACAAACCTAAGGCTTAAAAATACAAATAAGCTGGTGACTTCATGGTGGCTACTTGCATTTTTATGTTCCTCTTATTCTAACCAGCCGCCTACTCTTTGTCCTGGTTTCTCCCTGCACCACACAAGCCTCCGAACAGCATGTTAGTCTCATCTCTTGCCTTTTGCATTGTGATTATATAATCACCCCTTTCAATGTTCAAGTAGTTAAACTGATCATTTTTCACCTGCAGCATATCTATTATTCTGTATTCGTCATATTGGCATGAGAGGATTGGATTATGTTTACATAAGGTTAGTTAGAATACTGTAACTAAACTACTAAATTATACACCTACATAGGAATCAAGCAGGATTGTGGGATCTGTAAGTTATGTTAGCGTACACTGTGCATACCTATTTTCTTAAGATTATTGCACATGTGTCTTCAAATGTGGAATAATCAGTTCCCTGTGCTGTAAGACATTCTTGTTCATGCTTGAGCGAGAGACAGGGCGTAACGCTACTGAAGGCTCTTGCTGTCCACCAGAGCATAACAAACACTTACAGCTCGGGACTTGACTTTGGATGTAACTGGCAACACTTCAGTTCTAGCAAAACAAAGGCTATGACACAACCTGTGCATTATAGTAATCTAGAAACCTGCGATGAACCTGATGAACCTCCTATGTCAGAACAGGCCACTTTATTGCGTTATCCTGCATCCTTGCTAGGTTTTGTTTTGCCCCCCCTCCGCTTACCAATTTCTTGCTTAATTTACAAAACAATGTGACTTGAGCTGCATTTAAGTCATAATAAAAGACAAACGCAATGTTCTTAAGCTTAAGCAAATCATAATAATATCTTGTGTCTTTACTGAACACACCCATTAAACATTCACAGCACTTGTAAAAAAATTGGGTGTTTTACCTTTAATAGATGTAATATTTGAAGCGAGCACCTTCTGTAGTTCTTGATCAGACCTGCACGACGTTCAAATCTAATCCTGGGCCGTTCCTCTTTATAGAACTGCTTCATCTCAGACATGATTGTAGGATGTGTGGCGTGAATCTTGATATGTTTAAGGCTTGGACTAGGACTGGGCCACCCCAGAAAGCCAATTTTCTCTTTCTGAAGCCATTTACTGTTGAATTTACTTTGATGCTTCGTATTATTGCCCTGCTGCATCACCCAGTTTCACTCGGCTTCACTCGGTGGACAGTTACTCTGATATCAACCTGCAGAATATCTCGGTAAATTTGGGAATTCATTCTCCCGTCTATGATGCGAAGAGGTCCACGCCCTGACGATGCTAAGAAAGCCCAAAGCATGATGTTCCCTCCCCCATACTTCACCACTGTGAATATGTTTCGATTGCTAGTAAACTGTGCCCCTTTTCCACCATGCATAGTCCATAGTGAGAACTGCTCCCAAACAATTCAAATTTAGCTTCATCAGTCCACAAAACCCCCCAAAATAATTATTCCTCTTGTGCTGTGGATTGGCTTTGTTTCTTTTAAATGTATTCTGTTAACTCAAAGTAACTAATTTTATTAATTGGACTCCATGTGTGCTGAATACTCACTCCAATTAGCTTTTGTCGAAGTAGTTATTCTTTGGGTGGACTTAAATTTTCCTCCAGCACTGCAAGTTTTTAACAAGAGTGCTTAATAAAGACACAATTATCGTTGTCTCCCCGTTATCAGCTTAAGTGCATTGTGTTTATCTATTATTGTGTCACATTTTCTCGCAAATTAATATAAAAAACAATTAATTGCAAGGCGTTCACATACCTTTTCTTTCCAAAGGAAAAGTGAGTGAAGAGCTGTTGCAATAATGGCACAGTATGTGGAAAGCTCCACTGCACCATCTGTGATGTGTGCAGTCTTCTTCGGGCTTCCCCCTATTGCTCACAAAACTGTGACGAAGGCTTGTGAGCGTGTGTTGGTGTGTTTGAGTGATTGCCGTGTCAGTGAGGGGGGTGGGTAGGAACACAGCTGTGCAGTTAATAGTAGACACCATTCATACTGCACATTCTGCTGCAGTGTGTCACCAGGCTGCGTCTCTCGCTCCCTCGGCCCTCCGCTTCCCACTCTTTTTTTTTCTTTTTTTTTTTTTACCTCTCACATCCGTCTGTGTTGGTTTCTCCCTTATCACGCACACACCCACATACGTGCCTCTGTGCATGTGTACAAAACACTTCCCTGTTTCTCCCAAGCCCAGACTTCCCCTGCCCCTCTTTGCAGTTTAAGTTTCCCTCTCTTCACTAGCCCTATTTCACTCCTCCAAACTCCCCCCCCTTTCAATTCTCCTCCTGATTACACTTCACGCTCGCATGCACAAATGCACGTACCTGTAAAAGGTAAAAGTTACTTTCGTGAAGCCGTTCTTGCCTCCCTCAGACAGGGCGTGCCCAAAGTTTTTGACTGTCTAATGCTGCATTAAATATCAGAGTTTAATCTAGAGGTAGGGGGCTGTGTGTGCACAGGCTTCCAAGAGCTTTTTTTTTTGCTCTCTGAAGAGAAAGAATGTTGGCACGAATCAAGCCATCTGGGCAGGAGCTGAAGATAGAAGTCCTCAAGTGCTGCCCCACTTTTGTTTCATTTAATTTGCTTTATGAGACATATTACTTGCTGAGCAGTGGGTTCAAAGTTAAGCCACTCGAAGGAAGGCTGAGGAAAAACACACAAGCCGACCAACCCTCGCTTGAAAAGTTGGAGACAAGAGCAGAGAAGCAGAGAACTCTCTCTTCTCTCCATCCTTTCTTTCCTTCCTCTCCCTTCTCTTCCTCGCTGCCCCACGCCCTTCTCAAATGATCCCTCATACAGCGAGCTCTAAAAAGAAACTGAGGCAGGGAGCTTCAAGAGGTCTGAAAAAGTTGGCTGTGCCTGTGCATGACTGTGCGTCTGTGTGTCTGCCGGAGTGTGTATGCCTCTCAGGGAGGGTGTGTGTGTGTGTGTGTGTATGTGTGTGTGTGTGTGCCTAGGTCTGTGTGGGAATGATTACATCAGCCCGCTGGAGCTTTATGATTGGTTGGTGAGCGTGTGGTTTGATTCAGTGTGCCTCGGAGCCCGTGGCTGAGGCTGTAACCCTTTGTGAGGGGGAGGGAGAGGGAAGACAGGAGAGGAAGAACGATAGTTGTCAGACTGAGCCGGCACTGGAAGGAAGGACTGCGCTGTACCTGCTGCCGTTCAGTCGCTGAGGGTTTTCTGTCTGTGCCCCGTGTGGTTGCTCACACACCGGCTTCGGGTCACATAGAGTATTATCTTTCTTCTTTTGTTTCTTTTCTTTTTTTTTTTTTGTATATAGCCAGAGGCCTGGAGATAGATTGAGGTACTAGCTATAACACAGGTAGGGCAGCTGTCATCTTCCTTTCTGGGAAGACCAGGTGACAGTGCGGCACGGTTTTCTGTCTTAGGTGTGACTTAGTGTGTATGTGACTTTGCGGGGACAGACTGAGTCCAAAAAATGCCTTCGTGTTCTCCGGACTGCTGCCTCTTGCGAGCCGTGGAGGTAAGACCGCGCTCCTTTTCTATGTTTTACTTCACCCGGTGTGTGCGTGTGTACGTCTTGTCCTCTCCTTGCCTCTTTATCTTCTTCATGATTTGAGTCTGTTTTTTTGAAGTACTGCCATATCTACCTGGGGGCAAGAAATCTAGTCAGCAAATACTACAAGGGCCAATTTTTGTGTTTTTTTTTATATAAAAAGAGTCAAATATGTCAGAAGCCTTGAATGATTGAGGCTCCTCTGCTTCTCGCCTTGAGCCGTTTAGATGAGGAGAGAGCTTTTGGTCCGTTTCGGAGAACTGTGATGCTGAATCTTTGCTTTGGAAGAAATAACATTTCTTTGTCATGATATTTAAAGCGTGGATATTACAAGTGAGGGCTAAGTAGACGGGGTTCCTGCGTAGGTTAACAAGACTGGATTCCTCTGTAGGTTAAGTATGCTGCTCTAGTTTTCTCTGTGAGCCAGAAGATATTTGTATCCTGTGAAGGTCAATGCATGATATCCTTTTTAAAAACAACCTGTGCAGGCTCAGCAGATGGAAATTTAGAACATTTTAGCATAATATGGTTGACATTTGGAATTCCTGGATGATATGGTGGAAAAAATGTAGGGATCTGTGCATGAAAAGGGTAGCTCTTATACGAATGGGATGTTGGCTGTTAAGCACTTGGTGCCTTATTGTGAAAAACGACGTGCATTTTTGCATTTAGGACCATATTATAAACCAGTGCATGCACAATTTAAACATATGCTGGCTTACATTTCAAGGAAGAAACATCACGTTTGATCAAGTTTTCTCCCTGAATGTGTGCATACATGTTCTCAAGAAGCTATAATTGGACACCTCTTGCCTTCCTGCCTTCAAGCTGCAGCTGTGTGCATACCCACTTGGACCTGGTGTTCACAAGAGCAGATGCTTGTTATACGCTGCAGCATATTTGCTTCTATATTATACCAACAAGTTGCTTAAAGAGATGCTCGTCTGTGATTTCTAACACCACAATTACCACAAAGTCTTGAATGCCTGTTCTTTTCTATTGTGTGTTATAATGACAGGCCTCTGTATGCTATAGTTCATGAGGTGCTATATGATAAATGCTTTGCCAGAGAAAATTGCTGGCCTCGCCCTTCTATTAGAGTTTCACCCCAAAAAAAAGAAAAGATCAGCGTTAAATAGCTTGTTCACAAATCAGTACGACCAGAAGAGTAATCGTGGAAAAATTATTATTTAAACTGTGTTCTGTTGTTTAAATGTTATGATCCAACTGGCTTCACACAGTCTGAGTTTATTCTGATCAAGTCCCTGTTCTCTTCTCACAGATTGTGAAGATCTTCAGCGAGGACGGCATGGGTAAAGCCGTTGAGATCCCCGCAGACATGACAGCCAGGGACCTCTGCCAGCTCCTGGTTTATAAAAGCCATTGTGTAGATGACAACAGTTGGGCACTTGTTGAACACCACCCGCTGCTTGGGCTAGGTAAGAGGCTGATTCCTGCAGGCCAGAAACACTTTTCAGATGTACATAACAGCACACATGAACGGGCACTCGCACACTCCTTTACCCACACAGAAACACAGAGGCCGTTAAGTGGGCCGAGACATGCACCCAGTCAGCGACTCCCACATGTGCATTTCCATGCATGCATGCCTGCACACTTGGGTAGACGGTACAGGCACATACTCTCACGCAGGCATATTTTCAGGCATAAGTGCATGGGTGTATTATATGGCATAAGCACACGCAGAGCCATAATGTCCAGTGATCTAATCAAGAACAACATAACGGCTGTGTGAAAGGCTGCTGTCGCAGGAAAGCTGAGTTATTTTAGTGCTTAAAGGTTCATTTTTTTCTCATTCATTAATCAAGAGGCAGATGAAAGACAAATTCTGGCATGCCAAGAGTTTTCCATGTTGGGTTGCTGATAAATGACATTTAAATGAGGAGAGGTTGATGAGAAATGCTTACGATTTAGAGCATTAAGAATGATGATAATGCGGATATATTAAGATTGAATAAAGTGTTGTTAGATGGCGTTTTTTTTAAGCATGTTTTAGCTCCACAGTTCTTCAGGTTTTTCCTCCAAATAAACAGAACTTCTCCTGTAAGTGGACACAGCCTTTCCCAGTGTTTCTTTTATAGCTGGCAGGTTCTCCAGAAAAGTTGCAGAAACTCCCTTTAATTCCATTTCATAACCCAAACAAATACAAAAATGAAGATTGCTTATAAGGATTGAAGCCGTTTTTTTTTTTGAGAGAGAGAACATTTGAATTCAAACTTATTTTTTAGTCATGAACTTGGCGCTGCGTGAGTGACGTCATGATAGTGTCAGCTCCGGTCAGCAGATTTCATGTTTCTGCTTGGATTCAGTTAAATGAGGAAAATGTATTATTCATGGAAACAAACGATTCGGGACAGTTCTGCCCTGCATTATTACTTAACCTGAACTTATTCTTCAATAGGATTGTGATGAAAGATGTGAAATGCAGATTTATTTTTTCTTCATGTGCTACTTTAAAGGAATTACAAAAGGGGCTCAGGACGGTAATTAGCAGATGAAAAGCGGCTGGAGGAGCGAGGCATGGTTAATGGCTGTGGTTCAGAAGACAGTGACGTATCTGATGAGCGCTGTAACCAAACCTCTCTCGTCTTGCTCCTCTCTGTGTCAGAGTTGGTGCAACATTATATATCCAGTGCTGTAAATGACACGTCAGGGTGACTGATGAAGAATTTAAAAGCTGCTTTTATTTATTTTTTTTTTAGATTCAAGGTTGCAAAATATATATTAATGGTATTCCATGTAGAACGCAAAACAGATCAGATTCAAGTGTGTTTTAATTTGCTGGTCATTAGTGGTAACATGCTTTACAGTAGCGTCAACGTGGGAAGAGGAGGAAAGAAAACAGCCCATGTGTGGAAAGCTAAAACACCCGAACAACTACTTTTCCAAATCCCACCAAACGCCCCACACTACAAATATAGAAAACAATAACTTAGAAATATACTCTTGAGGTATTTTACTTTTGGCTGCATTGTGGGGGTGGGGAACATTGCATTTCTGTCAGGATAATTTTGTGTCAGACTTGACTGTAAAACAGCAGCTTTGGAAAGTTGTGGCCAGATGAACGTCACAAAAAGCCTCCTGAAGAGAGGCCGATTATAAAGAACATAGGGGAGGCAAGTTGGGTCTGTGTTCGCTGCTTCTGTCTGCTCAGTTAAACAGATGTCAGAGAGGAGGAGGTGTGATATTATATAGAGCTGAGGTTCTGGTAGCCAAACATGCTGCAAAAGCATTTCATTTCTGCTCTTTCAACTGACAACTCGTGTCAAGGTAATATGTGTATTTGTGCGTGTTTTATAGATTCTTGAATATACTGCATATTTCAGAGCACAGATTTAAAAGCTCTAACCTAATATTTCACCGTCCTTCATGATCTGCTTACTTTTCTCCTCGCTGCTGCTAACTGCTGCTGTCAAATACAGTTAGCCGCGCTTGTTGTGAATGACATCACTTTTGGCTCGAATTCAGAAACACCCGATTCTATTATAGCCCTTCTCCTCCTTCTCTGGAGCACCTGTGCTGCAACTGTAGCGTTTCTCCTCTGGAATAACTACTTATTGTATTTAATGTTTAGAGGTTGCAGTAAATTACATACGATGAAGCAACAGCTTATTCTGTGTTTGTTCAAATTGAAAGGTTTTGCATTTTCCACTTTAAAAAAAAGTAACCATCTAACTGTCTCTGCAGATGCGTGCGAACGTAAATATCATGGCTTGGATTTCTTTTAGTGGTTTTTGTTACCAAATTGCATGTCTCTACTGAGATTGCAGTAATTAAGTTGCAGTATGTGAAGCATTGATTTGCCTCTCTTTATAGCTTTTCCAAATGTCTTATGGTGCTTTGAAAAAGCATATTTTATTGTATCTGATTGATTTTTGTTCCCAAGCTGTCGACACATTTGTGTTTAAATTATTTTATCTTTAAATATTGATTTCTTTGGCCTTTATTCAGTGCCTTGCCAGTATCCAGAGATGTGTTTATCACAAAGGTAGTTAGACGTTTGAACGATATTTAAACCCTCTTTTGGCTGTTGAGCTTGTATTTGCTCCATATGGAAACATATTTTTAGTCAGTCATTTGGAGCATTTTGCAAAAATATAGAACCTGAAATTATAAGTTTGTGTGTGTGTGTGCACTGATTGTATGTCATCACTACATATGTGCGTACTGTACCCTGATCTTTAATGTATGCACATGAAATTGAAGAGCAGACGAGAATAGAAGAACAATTGAGAGGTTGAATGGAGAGGGTTATTCCTGTATATCTCAACCCACTCAGCACGCTGCTGAAAAGGATAAAATGACCCTTTGAGATAAGTAACGCTGACCTCTATTGTCATTTCTGAAGGGTTAGCAGCTATGGCAGAGTGAGTAGAGAGCTACCAGGGTGAGTCACAGTCCCAAAACATGACTCACTCATTACACACTCAATGGGATGAAACAGAAAGAAAAAGATGAGTCGTGACGGTCTGCACACATCGTGATGGTGCGAATGAAGAGGAAGGGACATGTAAAATTGAGGAGAGAATGTAAAAATTAAGTTTTTCTTTTTTTCCGCTCAAGTAACAAAAAAAAACAAAAAAAAAAGGAAGTCAGTTGCAGCTGTCTTACTCATTCCCAGTTTAGTGGTCACAGTTAGTGGAGGAAATAATTCATCTCATCATATTTGACCACACTCATACAAGATAACACTTTGGGTTGAATCATTTTTCTTAATCACTTTGTAAAGTTTGGGCCTCAACATTAGCAGTCACAGCTGGTTTGAAGAGCACGAATCGGGGGGACCAGTCTGCAGATGAAATCCAGTGTTTCCATGTTTCCATGTTTACTTCTTTTTTTGACCTGTAAGGACCCCAGTTTGAATCGTTTTTGGGCTAAAACTATATCCATATAAGTGTGCGGTGACACCATCCATGTACAGTATGTCTCTTTAAGCTCGTGCTACAATATGGCATAAAGTTGTAAGCTAACAACTCATTAATAGGAAGATTATCCTGTTCCTTTATTGACATTGGCAAAAGGCGAGATAGTAACATGTTATTTGCATTTCTTTTAAGAAAATAATAACTGGGAGCTTAAATTTAGAGCAAACTACTGACGGTAATTAACAGTTTTATGTTCTTTGGGTTTCTCTGTACTTTCCGTTTCATACTTACAGGAAATGTTTATGACTAATCATTTTCGGTTGTAACGAGGTCAGTTTTCTGGAACTGGAAATGAGTTCATGTGTACCATGTGTGTGTGTGGGTGTGTGTATGTGTGTGTGTGTGTGTCATACTCAGAGAAATGAATAGCATCTCTTTACAACTATATTTATGACTGTAAATGACTGTAATATAATGAATATAAAGTGTTCCTCTTCCAATCAGAAGTTGGGTTTCCCGGTGTCCTTGGACAAACACTGCACCCACACCTGCCCTCCAGTGTGTGATTGCAGAGCACATATATATTAATATATATTAATATAGGCCGTGTTGGTGTTTGTATGGACGAGCAACTGAGGAACCCTATAAAGTGCTTTGCAGAACCTGGATGACATTTATAGGTTTTCTTTAAGTGTTTGACATTTACAGTCAATGTGTTCTTCATCTGTCTCTCCACAGAGCGCTGTCTAGAAGACCACGAGTTGGTGGTTCAGGTCCAGGCCTCCATGAACAGTGACAGTAGATTCCTCTTCAGGAAGAACTATGCCAAATATGAATTCTTCAGAAATCCCTTGGTAAAAGCTTTTTCTACGATGATTTTCAAGTTGCACCTTTACTCTCGCTGAAATATGTCAGTTTCATTATTTATTTAAAAACAAAAAGTGATAACATTTGTTAATTATATTTTTTAAGGGCTGTAGCATTTCACCTCAGCCCTGTGGGGGGAAAGTAAAGACTGGTCATGATAAAGGCCAGAATACGCTCTGTTCTTTGACAAAAAACAATACTGTCCCGTCTTTAATGCATCTACAGATGGTACCTGCTGTCAGCTTTGAAAAGTGATAACATTTGTTAATTATATTTGTTAATTGGGGTGGCATTTCACCTCAGCCCTGTGGGGAGTAAAGAAGGGAGTGTTTGCAGTATTGCACAGCCTTGTGAAATACTATGACAGCCATCCGTGCTAATGACATTTGCGTGACGTCTGCTTCTGTCATGATATTACTGCCCTGCAATTACCGTCACAGTCACTGACATTCTCTGCCTCTCCCCTCCTGCTGTCTCCTTCCACCCTTTTCCATCATCAGACCTTTTTCCCAGAGCACATGGTTGCGTGGTGCCAGGAAACCAATCGCACGATTCCACCATCTCAGCTACTTCAGGTACACGCCAAACACACACACACACACACACACACACACACACTTCTGTCCTGGTATGTGCTTGATTGCCACCGCTGCTGCGCCGCTTAACACGCACACGATTTCGTTTAGCTCAGAGTCAGCACCTGCTGCACACTGTACAATCAAGCTGGCATTGCTCACCCCTGACCCTTAGACAGTATGTCTCGTCAGAGCCAGCAGTAATAACTACTGTTCATCCCCTGTTGACACACGGCCGTCTACTGTCTGTTGCACACACACTGCAGGCCAAGCGCTCAAGGATGGAAAAAGAGGATCTGAAACAACATAATTCCTCACTTCAGCATCTGAAGTATGCTTGCAGGGTATACAGATTTGCGCATATGTGTCAGATCTGTATTTATCCGCCTCACGGACCACTTCTTGGGATTTTGAGGAGTTTGCTCTTAATGGACGGAGGTTTACAAGCAGTCGGGTTCTCTCTTGTATCACATAATGGGGCTGTCAGAGACAGAGCCACAAGTGGAATCCTTCCCTTCATCCTCACCGCTCACAGAAAGCCTTTAAACCCCCCTGCCGATCACACGGCTGCAACCCTCGACACCGAGTGGGACCGGGGGTGTGCTGGAGTCGTGTCAGGAATTCCCAATGTTTGACTTCCTCTAAACACAAAATCTTTTCACCCAATTAGGGTGCTGTCCAAACAGAGGAGTTTGCCGAGCTGAGCTCATCCAGGTGTTTGCAATATTCCCCGTTACGCAAGGAGCATTTGTCAAAGCGAAGGAAAGCACGGCAAGGTGGACTGGCTGAGGGGAAAAAAGAGGCTGTTTGAAATATCATTGCGTGTGAATGTGCGTTCTTGCAAATGTTGGAAAATGTATGAGGCCCATTGTGAGATTTTTCCAAAACACTGGGAAACATGTGCTTCGAATACTGAAGAGGTTTCTGGAACAGTTTGTCTTTCAGCCTGAAACCACAATCCCAAATCAGCTTTATTAGCTTAACCTCCTACTTCATAGTGTGATATTTTTAGGAAACATGGAAAGCTACAGGCTGCATATACAGAGACATCCTCAAGAAAATTATAGGCTTCACGAGATGCATGTAGTGTGTTTGGAATTTTTTCTCTGCATATTTTCTACAGTTTTGGTGTAAAACTTTGATGCCTTCATACTTTTATGTAAAGAAAATGATACTCGAATGACAAGAAATTACACTGTAATATGACTTTTTGTCCAAGCCAGCATTCATCTCAACTGGTAGCCATGATACAAGGCCAGATTACACTCTTTGACAAAAACCAATATCCTCCAGTCTTTAATGGATCTACAGATGGAACCTGCTGCAGCTTTGAGTATCTGGCTGAGACAGTGACAAAGAGCTTAGAGGCTTGACATGTAATCCAGCATTGCCCTCCTGAGGCAGAGGGCCCTTTGACGAAGGGCATCGTTGGAGTGGATGCAGTCAAAATGATTTGTGCTTCCTGTTTCGTCTTTCAGAACTTCCTTGCAACCAGCAGCTGTCCAGAAATCCAGGGTTATCTTTACATCAAGGAGGTCGGTAGAAAGTCATGGAAGAAAGTGTACATGTTCCTGCGCCGCTCGGGTCTCTACTGTTCGACAAAAGGAACCTCAAAGGTAAGGGCGCCTTTCCCGTCGTGCAGAGACAGCGTCCTCCACATTAAACATAACAGCCTTCAGCGAATCTCACAGTTATTAATGGTGGTTTCTACACATCACCGTCTGTCAGTCACTAAATCCTCAGGCTGTTTTCTCGCTTTCATGTTTTCACTTATTAATTATTTCTGTCTGCAGGAGCCCAGACATCTACAGCTACTAGCAGATCTAGAGGACAGCAATATCTTTACCGTCATCACAGGCAAAAAGCACCACGGTGCGCCCTCAGACTACAGCTTCTGTATCAAAGTGAGTCTCAGCTAACAGAAGCATGAATTCAATTCATGGATATTGTGAGATGATAAAGTATTTTGAAAGTAGTGATTATGTTTGGTTCCTTGTGTCAACAAAGAAACATCAGCAAACCTATGCAGGGTTTGAGTCTATTTATTGTTGTATCATAAATATGGAGTGCTTATTCTTTCCAGCTTTTTTGTGCAACAGTGGTAATAATGGTACAAGTGGTAGAAATTATGAACAATTTTATAGTATGTGGGACTTATGAACGGGTATAGAAAATGGATGGATTAAAGTATATTTTTAATGCTAAAAGTATGATCTCTGTTCTGATCCTGTAAATTGTTGATTGGCAGCCTAATAAGTCCAGAGGGGAGATGAAGGAGTTGAGACTGTTGTGTGCAGAGGATGAACAAGGCCGGACCTGCTGGATGACTGCGCTACGACTCTTTAAGGTAACACCGCAAATGTCTCATACATATCACTTACCTTTATTGTGCATTTTTTTCCTGTTTGAGATTGAAACTTTAGCTTGCAGCATTTTATGTGCTGATGCAAAACCTTAACTGTTTTTAAGGTTTTAATCCTTGCAAGGTGCTACGGGTTAGGCAAGACCTCTGAGGAGCTGAGGGCCTTCGCTCTGGCCTGGCTCATTCTGACCCCAGCCTTAACGCTTTGCAAGGGTTAAACATCTTAATAACCATAAGAGTTTTCTAGGGATTTAGGGGTCATGTGTAGGTTTTCCAGAAAAGCTAAAGCTGAGAATAATCTGAAATAAGTGGTTTACAGCTGTTCCTTTTCCTTTACAGTATGGGATTGTACTGTACCAGAATTATAAGATTCCTCAACAAAGAAAAACCCTGCTCTCACACTTTTCTGCTCCTATGGTAAGCTTCTCTTATCGGCTGTAATACAGTTCCAGGTATTAAATAAGAATCCTATTTTGATATGGCGTCATTGTTTTTGCAAACATTGTGCAGGTTTACATTTTCACATGCCATGGTGTACATTTGCAGCTGCACTGTGAGCTACGCCGCCGGCTTCCAAGCCACTTTCTGATTGTTGTGTGTCTCTGCCTCCCTCTAGAGGAGCGTATCGGAGAACTCCCTCGTGGCCATGGATTTCTCAGGGAGGATAGGTCGGGTCATCGACAACCCGGTAGAAGCTCAGAGCGCTGCCATGGAGGAGGGACACGTATGGAGGGTGAGACACGGACTTGGCTTTTGTGTTCTTAAAAAATACGTCTATTAACTAAGTAGTTAGAGTCTTACGTCCTTCACTGTTTGGAGAATCAGTGAGGAATTATTATGGGAACCCAAAGTAACAACTGCTCAGAATTTTAAGAACGTAGACGGCGAATCTTCAAATATTCACCTCATTATTCCTACAAGGTCCGAATATATTTACATGGTGTCACTTTTGCAACAGCAAGCTATTTACCTTATTATTTTCTCAACCAAAAATCTTCCATTCATTGCATGTTTACCACATTTCCTGTAAATGAGTAGGTCAGCCCACTAGGATTCTGTGATTTTGTGGCTCGAGTGGACTTTATTGAAACTGAAGAGGCGGTTAATGTGTAACCTGTCACGGATTTGGTGACATGGTGCAACACAAACGAACTCTCTGCTGGAAAAAGCAATGCAGAGTAAATATGTTTGCTGCAGCATTCACTCCAAACTACAGTTAATTTTTTGAAGCTCAAGTTGTTGTTTTTTAGGTTTTAAAAATTTGCTCTGCTAAAATTCATTCTGAGTTCCTGTTGGCCGAGCTACCTATCAAAACTACTCCATGATTCTCTAAACTGAGAGCGATGTGATCTACAGGACTGTCTCAGAAAATTAGAATATTGTGATTTTCTGTAATGCAATTACGAAAACAAAAATGTCATACATTCTGGATTCATTACAAATCAACTAAAATATTGCAAGCCTTTTATTATTTTAATATTGCTGATCATGGCTTACAGCTTAAGAAAACTCAAATATCCTATCTCAAAAAATTAGAATATTCTGGGAATCTTAATCTTAAACTGTAAACCATAATCAGCTATATTAAAATAATAAAAGGCTTGCAATATTTCAGTTGATTTGTAATGAATCCAGAACATTTTTGTTTTTTTAATTGCATTACAGAAAATAAAGAACTTTATCACAATATTCTAATTTTCTGGGACAGTCCTGTAAGTAAGACACTAACTACTCATGAGCACCTAAAACAGTCAACAACAGAAATGCTCAGATTTACACAAATTTAACTAAACTTGTAAATGTGATTAAACAAATTCCCACCACACAAAGAAAGGGGAGGATTTTTTTTTTTCAATGAGACCTTGTCATTGACATTTCCTTAAGACTTCAGGAAATCATCTCAACCTGTGTAGTATGTCCATGTCACACTGTCAACTGAGATTTCTTCACAACTGAGCAGCTGCTAATTCATGTAAACCCTTAGCGGTTTTCTATCAAATGAAGACATGACCACATCATGATCTAATCGGCTAATGTGTTGTCTCTGTGTGGCGTCCTTCTCAGAAGAGGACTCAGCGAATGAACGTATTAGGTTCCCACAGTCCCCTACACCACTCTTCACTAAGCTCAGGTAAATGTATAGACATTTGAGAACAAATGAACACTTTATCACAGTTGTTCCTACCTTTTGTTTTGCAAATGTCATCACATGGATGTTGTGTTTCCTCCGCAGTCATCCACATGGCTCAGCTGTGGTTTTACGGCAGGATAACCAGAGAGGAATCCCATCGCATCATCCACCAGCAGGGACAAGTAGATGGGTGAGTGAGCTGAAGCGGTTCATGTAGTCGGACAGAAGACTGTATTACTGGTATTGGCACTGGTTCTCACATTTTTCTCCTTTTTTTGTCTCCTCGTGTAGGTTGTTTCTGCTGAGAGTCAGTCAGAGTAACCCCAAGGCGTTTGTGCTCACACTGTGCCATCACCAGAAAATCAAACATTTCCAGATACTACCAGTAAGCACATCTTTGTTTCTGATATTTTAACGTTGATTCTTTTCATCCGAGATAAAGATTCAGTCCAAACAATAAACAAAACATCTTAATGTCCACCGCTGTTCACAGTGATTCATAAGGCAGCCGTGTCTTTTCACAGATTATCAGTGATGTTCAGTCCAGGTCCTCAGGACCCCCTAGATCACCTGTCGGACTCCAGTCCTGCATGTTTTAGAGGTTTCCTTACACCAGCACTCCTGATTCAAGTGAATGGTTGTCATCAGCACGTCATCAAGGTCTGCACAGGTCCCTTCATGACGCAGCCATGTCCATCAGGGTGTGTTAAGGCAGGGAAACATCTAAAAGATGCAAGACAGCAGTCCTCGAGGAATCGAGTCCTCGAGTTTGACACCCCTGCCCTAGATGTTTCTAGTTTCTGCTCACAGACAGAGCAGGAAAACATCTAAAACACCTTGAGAACCTGGATTGAAGAACACTGGATTGTATTGTTGCATCAGTGGGCTAAAGTCTGCCATGATACTTATTATAGAAAGTGTAATCTTGATCTTAAATGGATCAATCGTTTTGCTAAACAATCTTCAGTACTGATGAATGATCTATTTCTAGTTTTTTTTTTTTTTTTTTTTGCTAACAAAGAAAAACATTTCAGCTGCAGCATTGTTAATTTTTGTCTTAATTCTGATGTTTGTCTTTGTCAACTTTCTTGTGCCGTGCCTCACCTGTCTGCTCGGACGCGCTGACCCACCAGTGTGAAGAGGACGGCCAATCCTTCTTCAGCCTTGATGACGGTGTAACCAAATTCACCGACTTGATTCAGCTGGTGGAGTTCTACCAGCTCAACAGAGGAGTTTTGCCTTGTAAACTCAAACACCCGTGCACCGTCGTGGCCTTATGACATCTTCGGATCACCCCCACCCATAACCCTTGACACTTGACCTGACTCTGCCTAAAGCAAACGAAACAAAGAGAATCTCCCTCTCTTGAGTGGTTCTTTTTGTTTTTATCTTTCTAAGAAGCTGGTGAATTGACTGATGTTTCGTTGTTGTCATTTTATATTGTCGTGAGTCTGCTGGAGGCTGCTGACCGGTTGGATTTCTTGTGCTTTGCATGGAAGGCTGGAAAAAGAAAAAAAACAAACTCAGATGCACAAAGTACTCAGTTAAGAAAAGCAAAGATAAAGGAAATGAACACTGCCATTCGTGTCAACGCTGTTGCAAACTTTTCCACAGTCTTGCCTCTAGTATTCATGGATAAGCATGGGACTTGGAGGATTAATCTCACGGCTCCAGCACAGACTGTATTTACCTTCAACTGGACAATCAGCAGGACGTTTCAAGCTTTTGTACGGACAACTTTGTTCCCTACCAACAAGCTACGGTCTCATTCAAACTTTTTATGGCATTTTGTTTCGATTTGATCTCAACGGTGATATTGCAGGTGAAGTCTATTTTCTCTTAGTTTTGTACTAAGTAAAGTGGGTGTAACTTATGATGGTGCATGACCTCTACTTGCACATTTCTCACAGGTGAGATGGTGCCTCTGCCCTCTGGTGTCATCAGCATGCTCTGACATGTCCATTTTCAACATGGATGAGATTTTGGGGCATGTGAAAGTCTTGATTTGAATCCTTTCAGGCTGGGAGAAGTTGGAGTAAAATGAAAAAAATAAATATATACATATATATTTTGGAATACAACATCTGCATTGTTCACCCATTTGAAGAATCAGTGATCTTTGCAGGATTCCTTTAAGCTCTGATTATGAATTATTACCAATATTCCATTCAAGTCCAGCTTTTACAGTTCTTATCATTTACATAAGCTACAGTAAGATCATTCAATACTTTATCAGTTACTCCACCTCCATAAACTAGTTGCCCAGCAACCTCCATAAAAACAAAGATGCATCGGTCAAGGCATGGTGCCATTCAGGGTAAAATAACAATTCAAGTTATCCGAACCAGACAGACAGCTTTTCTAATTGGAATGTTGAACATTAAATTCAGGTACAGTGGAAGAACTTGACAAGTGGTGCTGTATGCAGATATGTGATCTAGCAAATGCACAACGCTGGTTGTACCAGTTTTTGTCCGAGTCCCGTCGTCTCTGCACAGGGAAGGATAACCACTAGCATTCCCTTCAAGAGTGTTACACAAACAGCTTTCACGTGTTGGAAATGTGCGTCAAAGATCTGTAGACCGTGTGGTGACTGTTAGTCCCCGTTCTCTGCCCTTTCTTCACATATGTTGCACAAAATCACCTCCCAACTGTTCAAAAACAGAGAAACTGTCAAACATGTACATGTCTGGAAGTATGGTTTTGCATAGATCCTGTAAATAACATTCCATGTAATGTGGCCTTTTTATACCTGGACGTACTTGGAAACAAACGGTATTAAATACAGTAAGAACTTACTACCCAGTGGATGCCACCTGTAAATACTGTATATCCACACCGACGGTCATAAAACACCTGCAGGCACAATGTGGATGGTATTTTAAACACATGATGCATCTCCACCTCTTTGCTCAATTTTGCTACAGTTTTTGCAGCCTTCCTTGAATGCAGAAATAAAATTATTAATATTTTAGGACTCATAGTTTAGATTGCAATAATGGAATAATGAATAATTGAATTGGAATTATTGACTGACTTGTACGTGCAGAGCTTTTTTGTGACAATAATGAGAAAGTCTTAGCGGAGGACATCTCCCATTGTGTTTGTTTGAAGCCTTCAGTTCTCACACCATGTCAGTCCAAATTCTTTTTAAATTTCCTTTTGTGTTTTTCCAAGAACACGATGGCACTCCTGTGATTAAGTACAGAGAAAAGAAGAGTTCAGTGCAGGAGAAGCTGTTATACTGTCCGGCAGGACGGAAACAAGCATGAAATACTGGAAGGGCAAAACCAAGTTAACTTGAACTCTGGGAAGAGTTATGTTTTTCACAGTCTTGGTCGTCACTTCCCACAAGCCACTGTCAGTGTTCACGATCACCTGATCTCAAACATCTCACAATAATTGGCTTTTTTTTTTTTTCCCAATTAATCCAGCGTTAACTTCTTGAATTTGTTTTTTGTATTTTTAAACATGGTTTTAGTCCAAGGCAGCTTTATTAGCTGAACAACCAGCAGATTGTTAGAAATCTGTATTTGCATACATCAACAGCCATCTTTAATCAACCAGCAGGTGTAAAACATCTGAGGTGCAGAATAGCAGCACTATATTGACGCTCAGTGCAAGGTCACCATTATTTATCTAAGATGCAATGACGGTTTTTCCTTTTTGTTTTGTTTTTATTGATGCAGCAAAGTGTATTTATTTATCTGGGATATGACTGATTACTTGAAAATTTTAGATTTTTTTTTTCTCAGCGCTGTTCTGTACTGTTTTCTCTTGTCCTTGAAATTTATTGTAACAATTATAATTGTTTTGACATAGCCTATATTGATGTTATCAAAATAATTCTGATCAACACTTGTTATGAAGTGATGTTTAAAGCACATCAGTTGTGTTGACTTTGTCATTCCAGTAGGTGACAAGTGGAATGTTGTAAAGAAAAAAAAAAGTTTCCCAAAGCATTATGTCACTAAATAGAATTTTTTTAAAAAAGCCCTTTTCAATTAGTGTTTTTATTTTTCCCAAATCTGTTCAAAGGTTCAATGTGAAGCCTAAGACAACCACTGGGTGTTTGAATCCAACTGCAAAACAAACTGAGAAAAAAACTGAAACTGATTTCTAATTTAAACGCCGGAAACGGCTTATAAAAAAAAGAACATTTCTGTTCCAACCCTAAATTATTTCAAAAGTGATAAATTTTTCTATGTCTATATTATCCTGGCTTCCAATAAAAGAAGAAAAAAGTTGAAATAAACTTTAAAAGCTACATAACATTTGGGGGAAACTGCACAAGTGGGCCAACCCAAAAATCACAATTGAAATGCCTTGCCTTTTAAGAGAGAAGATGTAGATGTAGGATAAAACACAGAAGTTACAGTAAATCCCCGAAACTTGCAATTGTTACATTATGTAAGTAAATACTTTGGTAACAACCAGCACCCCACACAAACTGTACAAACCTGAGCCCAGTCACCTTTATAAAACTGCAGAGTATGGAACTTATCTTTCATGTAATTTAAACTACATGTACACCAGAGCATCATGGTTAAATGGGTTACAACACTGCATTTCAGGTGGGAATGACACATTTTTTTTCTAATTTAGTTTAATGGGATCCTGTCACTGTGGATAAATCTGGACCATATGAGAGTACATCAATTCCTTTATATGTGCTGGAAGTCATCTTAAGCTATTGAGACATGATGTGTTGACATCCACACAGTTTCAGTCTAACCTAGTGCAGTCGTCTCCTCACTCCCAGCACCAGTTTTTATCTGACTGCTGTGAAATGTAGCAGACATTGCCCGTGTGAGAGTCAGGCCTTATAGCCCTGAAATTTGTTTGAGATTTTACTCAGAAGTAGAAAGTACATTCAGTTAATAAACACATGGACAAACAAACAAGGGTGTTTGGATATTCACTTATTTTTAAACTTAGCAGATGTGAATGTAACTGGGTTGCTCAGGGCTGATTTTGAGGATTTTTGACACTACTGGTGAACTTTAACTGCGGGACTAACACTTTTATTTGCACCGCCCATTTTGCCAGTTGATTACTTGAAAACAATCCTGCAAACAATGCAGTAGATGCAATAGATCCTATGTCGGGAATACGTCAGCTGATTCAGTCAGTGTCATGTGAACTACGATTTAATTTGACAACAGCTGAACGATTCGAAAAACGACTTTTTCTGCTATCAGTTCTAGTAATGTAGAAAAATATGCTCAATTTATTTTATCACACAGTTTGTTTTTTGTTTTATCAGTACATTAAACCCTCAAACTCGTACATGAAATGACTGAGGGTGAAGCACAGTGTCAGTTAACTCGTAAGCTCAGAAGGTGCCTCTGATGACTCCTTTTCCTCTTCACAAACCAGGCCTAACACATGGACTAAATGACAAAGCTGTATTTTGCAGTTAAGTAAATACTTCTGAGGTATGATTCAAAAACTGATAACTACACCCTTTTGAGTCTGAGTAAAGCTGTTGGGAATGAGTGCTTTGTTTTTCGGCTGCAGTGTCTGTGCACTATTGGAGCTCAAAGTGAGTTGGCCCCAATCCTGCAAAGAGGGATTAATCTGCTATCATCTGATTCTTGTGCATTTTCATTAACATTATCACAATGCAAGATACCATGGTTGTACAAATGAGTAAAGATGAAATTTAGCTATATATAAACTATTATGTCTTTCAGGGAATGCAAAAGAAGAAAAAAAAGAAAGAAAACAGTAACTCGCCCTTTTTGTAGGAGAGAGCTGCTGTGTTCATGTGCTTTGCTTCAATTTGTAAATAGTTGAATGGCTTATGAGTCTTAATTGTAACCTTTTCAGGTATTTTTGTACAAATAAAGGACTGATATATTCTGTTTATTGTTATTAGATTAAAACATTAATACATTGATATAAAACAAAATTCATTGTGTCTGTCTTTGTACAGGGAAACCTTGTGACAACTACTATTTAAAGAAGGAAATGTTGCATGGTGAATTCAAGTCATAAATTCTTTCTCTTATCTTGATCAGATTACAGATTAACAGGTAGCTTTCTAGACAAAGATAATCACGTTTTTATTTTTTTTCCACTAGATGGCACAATGCAATGAGAACTTCAGTGGCTGATAAAATAAACTCTCGAGAGAAAGGACTTCATTCTTTTTACATATAAATCAATGTATTTACAATACAGCTACAGTCAGTAAATCCTGCAAAACCTTATTTATGCGGGATGTGCACTGTGGTTGTAAGAAAAGCAACCGCACAATAAGAAACCTGAAGAACCTTGGACTCCATCCGTGTGTCACGCCCCTTGGATTATCAGTCATGCAAAAGTAGTGAAATTTTAAAAGCTTAAAGGTTTATTGTGTGCAAAGAGGAAGACAAAAGATTAACATGTCTATAGATTTGCAGCCAAAAGGCGGATAAGCTCCTGGTCTTTATGGCCTTCAATTGCCTTCTCTCCTTGAGCACCCAATGATTTTATTGTGATACGCAACCAGTCAGCGTATGAAATAGGCCACATTGCACTTTTAAATTCACAATAACCAACAACATGACAATACTACTAATAACACACTGACAACTGGTTCTCAATTGATTCACTATTCATTTTCCATACCCACTTCAGCTGTATCGAGGGTCACAGGTATCTGCTGAAGCGAAACAGATGCACAGGTTCCCAGTCCAACAGGGGATGCATTCGTTCCTCATAATACCGGGACAAAGCTATGATAAAATAAAATAAAGCAAACATTAGCAATGGGTGAAAGTTCAGTCAATTCCTGTAAGGCAGGAATGGGAAAACCCCACCAACAAAGATTAAAGTGAATTCATTGATGAGTCACAATGCTACCTAGAGGTTAACTGAAGTAGCTGATAATTGGATCAAACATCTGGGATATATTAGCTGAGCAAAAAACTCCTCCTCCCACTTCCTCAGCCCACCGTTTGAACCCCCGGTGGTCACACACTGAGAGTTTACAGTTGATTAGATGGTTCACACCATCCTCATCAAATTCACCTCTCTGATTCATACAAATAAGGGAAATGTTCCCGGTTGTCTAATGACGTGCAGAAGCTTGTCACATATGTTTTTTCCACTCAGTTGTTTCTTCACCGGTTTCGCTCTGTTCAGGGCTGTGTGGAGCTGGAATCCAGATGCTTATGGAAAATGTATATTTTGATATTGATAACAAACAACATGAATAGGAGCTATATGAAACACCAAGATTGTTTACTCTCCATGACTTCTCAGAAGAGTCACACTCTCTATTCAGGCAAGGGCTTATTTTCAAATATTCTGGTGTAGTGGCCGCTCACGAGCAGGACACTGTTTAGTTTCAGTATGTTAGAATTCACAAGAATCTAGCCGTTATTAATGATGACGATGTGTTTTCTGTTAGTGTTCTGTTACCGTTGGTAATGGTCGGTTAGTAACGAGAGACTGGAATAAACAACATAAGTGTTTTCTTAGTCCACAAAAAGCGTTTCTCTACTCTTTTGTTCCCAAACTCCTACATTGGTGACCCCGATTTTCTTTGGACGTTTCCAGAGTTAACTGGACAGACAGCAACATGGCAACAAATGCAGGTTCTCTCAAATTACCAGAGTTTTGCTTGGTTTGCTCAGGAAGAGGCACAGTTTGCACTGAGAGAAATTACGGCAGACAGCACCAAATACTACTATGTAGTAGCAGCTCTTTCCAACTCAACTGCGGCGAGGGTGGTGAGTCTCATTTGAAAACCCACCGGCAGCTGACAAGTATGACACCTTGAAAGCGCATCTGAAGGAGACGTTTGGCCTGTCTGAAGCTGAGCGTGCTCGCCAGCTGCTTTTCCTGCTCGTGAGTGGCCACTACACTGGCACATATACCTGGAAAATGGCTGGGTTATCTATAAAAGTGAATTCAAATGGCTTAAAAAAGCCCTCTTGCAGAGTTATTGCATTGTGTCATGTAGCTTATGTGAAAACAGAGGCTGGTGAACATCTTACTTATATTATCATGGTTGGAATTGGTGGGGGAAAAAGAAAAGAAGAGCCCAGGCAGCCAGGTGCAAGTTGCACTGAAGATGGTTGAAAATGGTTCCTGTGCTACTCCTCATGTCCACTAGTTTGTATTTGCATTTATAATTATTATCTATACCTCAACAGAATTGTTATTCAGTTTATGCTGAAAAGATATATTTGAGGCTTTAAAATTTACTGACTTAACATGTTTATGTTAACAAAACTGAATTAGAAACGTATATATGTACTGTATATGTATGTGTATAGCTTATCCATATAATTATTAGTTATTTTTTTAGATGTGATGATCACTGATACAGGCCTATAGTGCTTGATTTTGAATGTATAATTTGGGCCAGTGTCATGTTTTTGAGTTAATTTCACAGTTTTGGTCTTTACGTTCCTGTTTTATTTTGTGTCCTATTGTGTTTAAGTTTTGTCTTGACTTCCTTTGTTCCCATCGGCCTTGATCGTCTGCACCTGTGTCTTGTCAAGCCTTCTGTGTATAGGTTGTCTTGTCTTTCCCTGGCTTGTCCCTACTGTTTCCTTCATCCATGTGTCAGTTTGAAATAAACATGTTTTTTTGAACTCCTGCCTCCTGGTCTCCTGTATCTGGGTCCTATCCACCACATCCCTGACAGCCTCATAGGGTGTTTCGGGTCTTTAACGATCATACACCCTCACCCAGCCGGGGGTGATCAATCCCCGGCTTGTGTCCAAGTAGCGCACCACGGATCCCCCCTACGGATCCACAGCCACCGCGAGGCCTTTTCTGCGGCCTCGAGGATGTTCTTGGTGGCTCTCCTCAACTGCAGTCCTCTAACTCCAAGGAGTTTGAGCACTCTCTGGAGTGAATGTCCAGCAAAACCTCTGCACTCGATTTCGACTGGCCTCGCAGCGGGCTCTCCAGCAATTGCTCCGGCACTCTGTGGTGAGCTCAGCGTATTTGGCCCTCTTGCGCTCATTGGCCTCCTCAATCCGGTCCTCCCAGGGGACCGTCAATTCCAGCAGGACCACTTGCTTGGTGGACTCCGATGTTATTACCATGTCTGGGCGGAGTGAAGTGGTAGCTATGTTAGTTGGCAACTTGAGTTGCATTCCCAGGTCAACTTGGAGCTGCCAGTCACGAGCGGAATTGAGGAGTCCTCCTGTGGAGTTTGGCTGGTGTTTGGCCTTCTGCCCCGCTCTAACAAATGTAATTGATTGCTTCGGGGTGACCTGGGTCTTGCTGTTCTGTATCGCTGTGCAGATGGAATCTGCCAAGGATTTTAGAACTTGGTCGTGGCAGCAGCTCAAAATGTGCTCCATGGTGCGCCACCTCTGGCACAACTTGCACTCCGGCGTATCTGCCAGGCCCCAGGTGTGCAGGTTGGCCGGGCTTGGGAGGACGTTGTATACTGATTGGATGAGAAACTTTGTGCGCAGAGGTTCAGCTCTCCAGAGCTCTGCCCAGGTGAGTTTGCGAGGTTCTGCATGCTCCCACCTTGTCCACGCCCCCTGCTTGGACATGCCGACCATCTTGCTGCAGCGTTCCTCCTCCACCTCAGCCCGTATCTCCTCTTGGACCAGTTTGCGCTTCTCCTTACCACGAGCGTGGTTGTAGCGTGGCTTGTGAAAGTTGCCAAGGCCTGCTCTCCCCATTGCCACGGTTCCAACCAAGGTTTAATGCCTCAGCCTTGCCTCCGCTCTTCTAATGGCTTCTTGAGCCTGCCACTTTCTCCCGGTCTTGACCAGAATTCCCGCCGATGTCACCTTGAGATCTGCTGAGTCCCTGTACATCATCACCTCTCTGGAGCGGGTGACTTTGAACTCCTCTGTAAGTCCACTGAACGGGAGGTGCAGCTTGGTGGAATGGCCATACAGGGCAATACTGCTTCAGGACCGAGGGAGCCCCAGCCATCTCCTGAGAAACTGGCTGATGGTCTTCTTTTACTTTATTTATTTATATATTATTACTAACAGGGGCCAGAGTATTCTAGGCAGGACTCCGTGCTGGTACATCCAGGCCTTGAACTTTCCTGGGAGACCGGATTTGTCGATGGCTGTGAGCCAAGAAGACAAGTCACTCTTGGTCTGCTGTACTGCTGCTGCATCCTTCAGGGAGCTGTCAAAGATTTTACCCAGGCTCTTGACAGGTTTTTCGGTCACTGTTGGAATCTTGGTCTCTCCCAATGTAAAGCGGAACTTATCGGCCACTCTACCTTTCTTCAGGACCAGGGACCTTGACTTTGCTGGCTTGAAGCTCATCTTCGCCCATGTGATGAGCTGTTCAAGCCCCTGAAGGAGCCACCTGCACCCAGGCACAGATGTGGTCATCACTGTTAAGTCGTCCATAAAGGCTCTTATATGTCTTTGTGTTAAGTTAGTTAATTTCACAGTTTTGGTCTTTACGTTCCTGTTTTATTTTGTGTCCTATTGTGTTTAAGTTTTGTCTTGACTTCCTTTGTTCCCATCGGCCTTGATCGTCTGCACCTGTGTCTTGTCAAGCCTTCTGTGTATAGGTTGTCTTGTCTTTCCCTGGCTCGTCCATACTGTTTCCTTCATCCATGTGTCAGTTTGAAATAAACATGTTTTTTTGAACTCCTTCCTCCTGGTCTCCTGTATCTGGGTCCTATTCACCACATCCCTGACAGCCAGTACACCCTTCCAAAGCATTTAAACACAATACAAATCTCATTTTATATATATATATATATATATATATATATATATATATATATATATATATAAACTCAGTGTTTCATTTTTATCACTTTTAAACACAATGTAGAGATACCACGCTTCATAATGATATATATTAACAATGTTTAAATAATAATGTTTACCCAGCTGTGTTGCAAATTCTCTCAAATCCCTGGTTTAACCTTATTGCTTTATTTAATTATTTTGGAGCTGTTGCTGGATCTTTTTTTTTTAATGGATCTTTACAATAATAGCATGTCTTGCGCTCTATCACTGGTCATTACCGTGTGTGCAGCTTTACCGAAGTCCTTATGAATCAGTCTTTCTTGCGTTGGCTGTGAGGACCTTTCCCATTGGCTGGTCTGGTGGGGGTTGATGATGAGGGAAGTGAGAGGCAAGATAAAAGGAGCAAATGTCTCTCGTCCTGCTTACATGCACAAACACACTCCCCATGTGCCTGGCTGCCTGTCTACTGGTGGGCACACAAGAGGAGGTGAGGATCTACTATCTTAACACCGCTGCTGAAACTCTCACCTGCAAGAGTGAGTATACACACACACACATACACACACACACACACACACATGCACACAAATCCATACAGCATGTCTAATCCTATTTGAGATAAAGCTGAGGATAAGGGCTCTGCTTATCAACAAGGGAGAAGGACCTGCACAGTGAGACACTTGTTGAATGATATAACTGTTGTGTTGAACATGGGGCAATGTTCATATGCTTGTGTCCTGTTTGAATAGCTGTTATGACAGAAACGTGCACACAAATAAACTCTAACCTTTTCTTTTGCAGTTGACTGTTTTTAAATTGTTGAAAGACACCAATTTCCTGTTAAATGTATGGTGAGCTCTTGGCTTTCTGTTGAGATATATGTTAATGAATGTTTCCCATATTTTAAAATAATTCTATGCTAATACGATCAAGGAACTCAAGCCTGAAATCTTATTACAAATGTATAAAATTGTTTACTCTGATGTATCAGACTATGATATAATTTGACTACCGAACAGAGGTCTGTAGAAAAAAATCTCATTTTTAACACAGTAATGCCTTTTGCTTCCAAGGTGTTCTGTCCATGTCAGAGTAGTGAAACGAAAGTCAGCTCACCAGACTGGCTTAAGCCTGGGTCAGTGGTTCATAGACTAATTTCAAATCTGCAGGCTTATACAAACAGTCAAGAAGCGTGGCTACAGGTCTGTGTGCATTTGTAGCATAATACATATATTGTTACAGGTCAGTTAATGGCAAAAATAAATTAAAAAAACCTTGGAAGCTGAAATACCTGTCAATCAGTCAAAAATACATAACCACCCATCTTGATAGTGTTGTCTGATGGAGCAAATACTTCTTACTTTGGGTACAATTTCTATCTACGTAATCTGAGTAGCCAGAGTGGTTTTTCACTGTCATTTTAAAATTAACTTTAAAAAAATTACTGTTAATTTCCTCACCGAATAGATCGTAACATTATATTTGAACTATGTGATGCACCAAGAGTATGTAGTGTATGTGAGTTAGAGTCACAAATGATTCTTTAATATATCCACAATGTGTTAAAAATTTGCTAATGTTGATTAGCCAAAGTAAATGTATACATGTTTAGATGTGAGTGTCAGTATAATGATTTATCCCAGTTTGGTTTTATAACTAAAAGTGACATTTGTTGAGTTTATATTTGTGCTTGCTTTACCCTTCTGCAAAAATAAGACATCCTGAGGAAGACTCATCACACCTTCTTGACCAGCATAAAAAAACAAATGACTGTAAGTGATTAATCTCTGTGTTGCGTTCCAGTTGTATAATGGATGCTGCAGAGTTTCGGCGCCGAGGCAAAGAGATGGTCGACTATGTGGCTGACTACTTGGAAAATATAGAAGAGCGACCAGTCTACCCTGATTTGGAACCAGGATATCTCCGTTACTTAATCCCTACTGAGGCCCCATTGGAGCCCGAGAGTTATGATGACATCATAAAAGATGTGGAGAGGGTCATAATGCCGGGGGTAAGCTGGCATTTTATAATTGTTGTTCATCACAGAACTCAAACATTATCCTGTAAGATAAGTTAATTATGATGATTTTCAAAATAAAATAATTTCATATCAAAAATATATGTTTAAACAATATTAGCAAGTATATATACTGGCATGTTCAAACAAATGTACTTTTCATACAATGTTTTGCATTACCTTTTGAACAGAAATGATATGAAATAAGACGGTCTTTAATAATGGTACAGCTGCATTTCATAATAATGCATGTGATATTGTTGTGCAACAAAGGGGGTGCTGGTTCAGTTATAAAAGAGTTATTAATAATCGTCTTACGATAGTTATTGATAATTAATAAAGAAGATTACTTATGAAAATGTATAATCAAAACGAATCAATCAAAATGATGCACCACCTGACTTATCAGGAAAATAATAACTGAACAGCAAAATCAGCCTCAAGGTAACTGTTATTCCTTACATGCCAGCCTGTTGCCAGGGGGGGCATTACTGAACAACAGTGAAGGAAGGAGTCCGAGCACAGACCTTTGCAACCAGCAGCTGTGAAAATTATGTATAAAATAAGAACAAACAACTTATCTCATTCAAATTAATCAGAATGTATTTACACAAATGTTAAAAGATAGTGAAACAACACTTGATATAAATTCTGATGGCTAAACTACACATAAACAACAACTAACTAAACATTAAAGGCCCTGACACACCAAGCCGATTGTCGGTTGATGAGCGTCGGTGCGCGTCTGTCGGCCTAGTTTCCCCGGTGTGTCCCGCACGTCCCGTCGGGAGCTTTTCAGCCGATTCGACATGTCGAATCGGCGTCGGCCGTCGGTCAACAGCTCACTCTGTGATTGGCTGTTCCCAGAATTTCCCAGAATGTTTTTCGTCGTCATTTGCGGACTGAATCCAAAAAAAAAACATGGCGGACATTTCTTATTTTTTAGTGAATAAAATCAATATTTTGAGTTAGTTTCTGCATAAAAATGCGTTTTGTTTACATTTCTAGCGAGAAATATATATTTTACTTTCATAATATTCACTCAGTGAATGTATATAATGACTCGCTTTCCCGTTGTTGCGATGTCTTTTTCAAACCTCGCCAGAATAAAGGCTGATTTATGGTTCTGCGTTACACCAACGCAGAGCCTACGGTGTAGGCTCTGCGTTGGCCGTACCCTACGCCTTACCCTACGCCTTACCCTACGTCGTAGGCTCTGCGTCGATTTAACGCGGAACCATAAATCAGCTCCCGAGCCGGCAGGCAGAAATCTCGAAATTTTCGGAGCAAATTTCTTAAGATAAGATAATCCTTTAATAGTCCCACAGAGGGGAAATTTGCAGTTTACAGCAGCAAAGGGGCAAAACAAGAGGCATCAATAGAACAGGCGTAGCTACAACTGTTAGATTTCATCTATTAAACCAACAACGACATCCACTGCCAATCCAGGAAGCAGGAAGACACGGAGGCACACATCAAGCACTGGAAATCTGCAACATAAACCACAAACAAAACACAAAACCGACACGGAGCCGACCAAAACACGAGCAGCAATCGACCCAAATCTTGAAATCTGATCACAGTCTGAGCTAAGCTACGCTACCGCTACCTAACCCCAAAAACTACAGAGCAAGCATGCAGGTGAACAAGCCAGTGTGTATGTCTATGTGTGTGTGTGCGTGTATGTACTGTATATGATCATGTGTGTGTGTATGTATGTGTGTATGTGTGTGTGTGTGTGTGTGTGTGTGTGTGTGTGTGCGTGCGTGCGTGCGTGCGTGCGTGCGTGCGTGCGTGCGTGCGTGCGTGCGTGCGTGCGTGCGTGCGTGCGTGCGTGCGTGCGTGCGTGTGTGTGTGCGTGCGTGTGTGTGTACATGTCTTTGTGGCTATGTGTGTGTGTTGTGGCTATGTGTGTGTCGACCAAACCAAGTTCTTCTGATGTTTCCCACACAGAGACGCACCAATGTGAAACTAACTTCACATGTGTGCTCTGGTCATTCAACTGGGAAATGAGGAAGGGTTTTTTTCTGTTGTGGAAGAGCATGTCATCAAGATCCAGCAACGTGGATGCAACAGATGATAAAATAAACAAACACACTTAAACTAATAAACATAGTTGTGACGGGATCAGCGGTCCGGCTCACAAACTCATTTCAGTGTAGATGAGGGGAATGCATGGGCACTGCAGCTGGGCTTCCTTCAGATCCAGGTTGGTCCGAAGGCGTTCACGTAGGGGCATCTATGGGTCCCTCGTTCGCGGGTCACTCGTTGCAGTCTGTTTGCCATTTCAGGGCAACCAGATGCTTCTTCAGACACAATAATGGAGAAGGCCGGCCCATAGCTATTGGCTCTTCATGCTAAAATAGGAGCTGTGGCCTTCTTCATAGCTCACAGAGAACTCCATAGGACTGTGGACAGATCTGAGGTAGGATATTGGGAGCAGGAGACAAGGACAAAGAGCTTGGGAGAAAGAGACCGAGAAAGGGGGGAGCCTGCTCTTTATAGCTGGGCCGAGGCTGCCATAAATCGGCAAGTGGCCCTTCCTGTGTTTTGGGGTCTATGCCCAATGAGGGTGTTATTACTTATCACCGATTGGGCCAAAAATGCAAGCCTCCTGGGGCTGTACAACGTTTACAATGTTTGATCTTTTTCCAGGTTACCCACTGGCACAGCCCGAGGTTCTTTGCTTACTTTCCAGCGGCTTCCTCTTATCCTGCTATGTTGGCTGACATGCTGTGTGGAGCCATTGGCTGTATTGGATTTTCTTGGGTAAGGCACACAACTAAAGCAATTTAATATTCTGTATGTCAAATCATATTTTTAAGCTTTAACTGCTGTTTTTGCAAAAATATGTTTACATTTCCCATAGGCTGCCAGTCCAGCATGCACTGAGCTGGAGACAGTGATGCTAGACTGGCTTGGGAAGCTCCTGCAGCTGCCTGAGTGCTTCATAGCTGGGACAGATGGCCATGGAGGAGGTGTTATTCAGGTATCTTTTTTAGTGCATCTGCTACACAAGCATAGTATGTGTTGAGCATGTACGTTTGTAGAGAAGCAATAAAGGCTTGAAGCTCCATTTTCTGCAACACGAATTCTGACTGTACATAGGTTTTCGAGAAAATTACCCTGCTTCTTCCTTTTGATCAGAATCAGAATCAGAATCAGACTTTAATGACAAGGTTTGAATACATCAAACAGAGAATTTGACTTCGGTTAACACTGTCGTGGACATACATGTTATAATGCGCCAATTTTTCCAATGAGTTGGTGGGGATCCCGGCACGGTGCATCCAAGTGAGCGAGTGAGCGCCGCGGCCTTCGTGGCGCTCGAACCTGGAGACTGTGTTTGGGGGGGGGGGGGGGGGGGGGCGGTGATAAGAGGGGAGCCAGGGAAGGCGTTGAAAATGAGGGAGGTGTGGTTATCAGCAAATGTGTGTGTGTGAGCGGTAAGTCTGTGAACGTTGCCCCAGAGCTACTCCTCAGCCAATGTCCTTGGTGTTATCAGAAGGCCTGGTAGGCTATAGTTAATAGTATATATAGTGGGTATAGTTATAGTTAATAGCAGTTAATTGTATTCATGGATAGAATTTCAAGCTTTGGCTACAGTGAGGAGAGTATCCAGGTTGAGAAATCCAGACTCATGCTGTTTGCTGATGATATATTTTTTTTTCCCCCACTATTTTCATAGTATGACTACATTACCATTTAAGATGTTTTGCAACAGATTATAAAGAACAGGGATGAGGCGCTATGCCTCAGATTTGGATGACCATAAGATGGGTGGTTAAATTAATATTTATCATTGTAAATCAGGCTGCTGTGGTGAAGACAGACTTGAGCTCTTGATTTACATTACAACCTTAACTTTGGTCACCAGACCAAAATGAGTTCCCTCAATAGGTTGGGTCAATTCAGCCTTAGGGTGAGTAGCTCAGACATTGAAATTTTCCTGATATGCAAATCTGGATGAAGGTGCTTGGGTAGCTCCAGAACTCATTTGGGGGATTGCACATTTCTTTTGGCCTGATGACACCTCCCATATTTTTAACCAGGGAAATCTGGGAAAGGAAATTGAGGAGCATGTTTTGAAAGCTGATACACTACATGAAGCTCCAAATACATTTTTTAACATCATTTTAAATTCCATCAGAATTACCCTAAATAGTGAATTTAATGTATGCTTGTACCACAAAGTTTCTCCAAAAAAGGTACGTCTAAAGTATTATGAAAGTGTTTACAGGTAAATACATTTCTGATCCTCTGTGCTCATAATCATAGGCAATTTGTGCGAGATTGATTTATTGTCTTTTTTCTCTGATGTTCAAACCAGCGGTAATTGGCAGGAAATTGCCTTTTAACGTGTCATTTTCAGACAGACGGCATAGAGACGACAATGATGGTTACAGGGATTGTTTCGTGTTGAAGAAAGCGAGGCATGAGTTTAGTGTTCCATTGACAGAAATGGTGAAGCAGTAGCGGGGGATGCAGTCTATAAATGATTGCGTGTGTGTTTATAGGATGGAGAGTGGTGGTGCATGAGAGTGCACTCTGATGACAGATCATTTCATGTCTCCTCTATTGTGACCACCTGAATCCGAAGGCGTGTTTATGTGTGTGTGCTCATCTGGTTCATCGTGTTTTTTGTTTCTGTTTCACTATTCTTCTGTTTTAGAGCAGATTACCAGCTCACTATGGCAACAAATGGGGCTAGAGCAGCAGGGCTAATGAGTGTTGCGACAGCACATTGCCAGCCTATTATTATAAACACTGTGTCACCACTAAAGGGACAAAATTATTTAAGAAGATTAAAAAAGCAACAAAAAAAAGTGGTGACCTTAAAAGGTCGCTTTTTATCCCCATGTGACTTGTTGATAACACCAGTGTGTCAAAGATTACAAATTCTAACTGTCTGAAGTCATTTAGGGAAAAATGCAACTTCTCTTCATGCATTTTCTTTTTAAGATAGCTTTCTATGGTGTCTCTCGTGTCAGCTGGGAAATGAAAGATTTGTAGCAGAGTACAAGAGTACATAAGATGGTGAAATGCCTGTTTAATTATGTTTGGAAAGGAACAGTATATCCATATAGTGGAGAAGGATGGATGAGAGTTGGAAAACTGTAAGGGGATCAGGGGCAATGTGTGGCCATAATTACACGTCAGGTTTGATGTGTTTTGTAAGCAGGAGAAGAACAGGAAGTCGACTTGAGTAATTTTGGAGGACCAGCCTTTGCTTTTGTCAACAGCTTTTGACCAGGTTTTCTGACACCCGGTCCCGGGTAATAATAGTGATATGTTTGAAAACTGATTGAATGGTCTGTTGCATGAATACTTAATTGCTCTAATTTCACTCCACTTTTGTTTTTGAAATGAAATAAAATAAAATTGGAAGGGAGACTGGTAGCTGGGCAACATATATATATATTATATCCAAAAATATCCAGTTTTTTCACTTGTTCTTTTGCATATTGACATAAAGTATGGTTGTGTGTAACATTTTAGTCTCTCTAAATTTTAGATTCATATCTAAGTTCATATTCATATTTTTTTTCCTAAATATTTTACATTTTATATTGAGTCAAATGGTGTGCCAACGGACAATTTCATTCTAATGTGCATTTTTGATGTATGCACAATACAAGAGATAACGCTAACTCAAAATTATAATTAACACCAGCAACATCATTATTGAGTATCAAGTTACTGCATCCACAAATCCTTAAAAGTCCCATCCTATATTCATCCATGAGGTATTATAATGTCTATTAGCAGCTGAACTTAAGATGTTAGGATTTTTACCACATAGTCACGTGTTTTAATTTTAACAGCTGCCTGAGAGTCAGATGGCAGCTCATTTGCATCTGTAGTCCCTGGACAGACTAAAGACACAGCAAATGAAAACAAGTAAACACAATGGAAACTCAACATTGGAAAACATTTTGCTTCACTGCTACAGCTGCTTGGAACCTGAGCAATCTGAAAGTGGTCCACCAGTTGCAGGCAATGACTTCTGAGTCAGGCTAAGAAATAATAGGATCAATATTAGGACCTCCATTTCAGATGTTGTGATATTCCTTTTCTAAAATAAATTGCAAAGACTGATTTTGTTCTTATAAATGTGTGTGTTTGAGCTCATCTACATCCCTCTACATGCTTCGTTCCAAACATATTCATTAGTTCTTTGGTCTATTTAAAGGAACAATTGGTATCCATTCTGCCTTCCTTTCATGCAAAGCTTCAATACACAACTAAAAAAAAAAATCACCATCACCACCCCAGCATCCACCATTAAGCTCTGCGCGTCATTGCTAAACTACCCCAATTTATTATCACAGGAACTTAAAACATCTTTATGACGCAGATATAATACAAGACAGAAGATAAGAAAACAAAATCTCTTTGTTCCAGACCTTTGTCTTCACCAACTGCTTTCTTGCTATTAAAACTGTTTTTACATTCAGTTTCTGAATGCTTTGATATTCACATATGAAGTTTGCGCGTCATTGCTAAACTACCCCAATTTATTATCACAGGAACTTAAAACATATTTATGATGCAGGTATAATACAAGACAGAAGATAAGAAAACAAAATCTCTTTGTTCCAGACCTTTGTCTTCACCAACTGCTTTCCAACTCTTGCTATTAAAACTGTGTTTACATTCAGTTTCTGAACGCTTTGATATTCACATATGAGGTTTGCGCGTCATTGCTAAACTACCCCAATTTATTATCACAGGTACTTAAAACATCTTTATGATGCATATATAATACAAGACAGAAGATAAGAAAACAAAATCTCTTTGTTCCAGACCTTTGTCTTCACCACTGCCTTCAAACTCTTGCTGTTAAAACAGTTTTTTTTTAATTCAATTTCTGAATGCTTTGTTTTTCAGTTTGTGTTTCTTATTTTTGCCTTTTGGAAAATACAAGTTACATTCAGCTGATTATTATGTTGTATTTCTCCATCAGGGTACAGCCAGCGAGGCCACGCTGGTTTCCCTGCTCGCTGCCCGCTGTAAAGGGGTCAGACGGGTGCAGACGCTCCACCCTGAAATGTCTGAGGCTGAAATCCTCTCCAAACTAGTGGCATATACTTCTGAACAGGTAAACATAAAAGACACCCTTTTAAAAGTATTTTTCTTAAATCATGTGTAGGTTATTCTAGAATACATGTCAGATGAATATGTTATCTGTTTGATGTTGTAGAAGAAGCATATTAAGAGTGTTTTAGGAAGGTTAGTCTACATAAAGTTATTTTTATGCTGCTCACTCGCTATATGAAATCAGATCTAAAAAAATAAGTGTATTTGCAGAGTCTATGTCGGCAAGCCACATCGGTCATTAATGGCTACTAAGTAACAGTGAAAGAGGTTTTCAGTAATTGAGTGAGACAGGGGGTCGGTGAGGCAGAATCTAGCTCTGATAGGTTTTAATACCAGCCTGACTTTGAGATTGGATCAGAGACTCGCCTGAGGGCCACGCAGACCTTTGCAGGAAGTACGGCTGTGTTTTCCGATAGTCTGTTCAAGACCACTGTTCTTTTGTCAACAAATATCAGTTTCAGAAGAAAATGTAGATTTCTTCAGTAAACTACTGCAGATGATACAGATACAAAAAAGTGAAAAGACATTTCCAAAACTGGACTTTAAATTTCCCAAACTGAAACAAACTCATATTCGAAATCTACATTAAATCTTAAATCTGCGCCACCGTGCCCCTATCTTGTCTTCCTTATCCCACTGTAGTTTATTTACATTTAGCACAAGTCCTGTACATTCTGGCATCCCTGGAAAATAGAAAAAACCTCCTGTGACAAAAGGCAGAAGAGTCATTCCAAGCTGAATGCATCATAGCTGGTCTGTTTATATCTATAACATTAAAGTGCTCTGGAGAGGGTCATCTTCTTCTTGGATTAAAAAAATCCACTCAGCTGCATCATAGAGCTCTGATTTCAAACTATTTAATATTTATTCTACTGCTAATGGTTCTGTGTTTCACAAATGTAAGGTTTACTGTACCTAAAACGTTCAAGCTCTTCGTCTTAAAAATCTTATTCTTGTGTCTATAACTCAACCTGTTTACTGTTACCACTTAAAGGAATGTAGCCTAGATGTATGAACACGGTTTTCAGCAGGACCACACAGCTTAGTTTGTGTGACTCACAAACGCTGCTTCTCTCTCCACCTCAGGCTCATTCTTCAGTGGAGCGTGCTGCTCTGATTGGAGCAGTAATGATGAGGAAGGTTCCCACAGATGACCAGTATGCCGTCCGAGAGGACATGCTGAAGAAGATGGTGGAAGAAGACAAGCTCGCTGGACTCATCCCTTTCTATGTAAGAAAAAAAAAAATCCAACACACAGCTGACTATCAGAAATAAACACGTAGAATAATATTATTTTTCCACTGAATAAACTATGTTCATTATTGAATTACTAGCTGTATGCAAGGGCGTAGGAATGAGTTTAACATTGGGGGGGACATATCGGAAAAGGTTTCCTCAAAAGGTCTCATTTTTATTGATTGAATCTAAATAGTATTGGTACAGTTGTAGCGCTTGAATAGAATGCATGGTTAGTTGCGCTGTCCTCAACTGCTTTGCAGCAAAATTGATCGATACATAGACTTACGGCCTTGATTTATCGCTTTTGCCAAATATGAGTCGTTTGATATCCCTATTTTCCACCTTTTTGTGAACTCTTGTAAATGATCTCCTGCTGTTGGTCTGTCCCTCACTTCGGCTCCCTGCCTCAAGCCATTGATGTCCCTGCATGGCATTAATGTATTTACAGCAGACAACAATTTATATATGAATGTACAGTATCAGCATTTGACTTACAAAAGTATCTGTTACGGTTTTTATGTTACAGAATGAAGATTTGAACGGATTTGAGGATGTGTAGTCTGTTTACAGCACAACCTAGCTAGCCCTTACAGTAAAAGTTTTCACTCATTTATGTTAAGACCTCACCTCAAGCCCTGTACCACCCTCTCCTTTTCCTGTTTCCTTCGTGCTGCTGCATTGCTGCTACTAAACAAACACAATGGCTTTAGAGATGCACATCTGAGATAACAGCTCCTGGGCGTAAAGGTGGCCCATTTTAAAAACCAAAAAAAAATCCACTCATTGATCACTCTGGAGTCACATTTCCCCATTTGAATGTGCAGCACACTAGTGGGGTGTTTTAGTGCAGCTGCTAACCTAATCATGACCTAACCCAACCCCTTACAGCACTGTGGAAATAATTAAATAATTATTGAAAATGTATTTTTTTCAAAAACATCTTGCCATCAGTCCTCACCTGTTCTCCTTTCTTATATTATATTATAATCAATATTAATCAGATTTTTAAACCTTACCTCACACCCTGAGGCTCCACCTGGCTCTCCTCTCTCTTCCCTGAATGTATTACAGTTTTTTTCATGATAAAATGGTTTGTTTAGAAAGTAATAACAGGCTAGCAGATATTTCACTACTCAATTTAAGACCTCACCTGAGCTTCTTCAGTCTCTTCACCTTTCATTCCTTCAACTGCCTCACTACTCCATGTAGCCTACTATCATTCTCCTTTCTCATGATAGGACATTATTGCACATAATATCTAGTCGAGTCGAGTATGATTAGTTGTTGTCCTTGTTCGTGAAACCGTGACAGTGACGTTACTCTTCTTAATACAAAAACAGAGTAAGTCCTGCTGCTGTTTCAGCTTTTTTTTGGGTGGCATTGTGCTGAAATGAGATGACAAAACATTTGCTTGTGTTAGCATTACTCGGGAATGCTGACAAAGTTAGTTAAATAATGGACAAGTGATCATCCCAGAATTAAGATGACTTAACTCAAAAGATATGGTTTATAAATATGAATGTAAACTAACAATAAGACTTTATAAACGATCCTTATTCATGGTAACGTTACCTACTTAGCTCATAAGACTGTCTGTTGTCAGACCTGTGTCTGTTGACGCTGCTGCTGTCTCCCACCTCCCAAACACTTAGAACCGGTGAGGAAGGGGGCAGGGCGAGCGCATGGTGCGGGTACGTGGCCCGCTCGCAGTCAGAATGATGTCATTTAGTTGTGACGCAGCTGTACATGCCCCGAGGCTTCTGGTGAAGGATAACATTGTTTTTGTTTAACCTAATGTACCTCTATCTAGTTAAGTGCAATAATCCCTGTCTCATCTGGACCTACAGATTGCTCTCATTGAGCTACTGTATAGCAAGGAGACTGCAGGGGCCTGGCAGCTCTGAGCCGTCTGTGTCAGAAAATCATCCATCTTTAATAGATTCATATTGTATAGAAGCAACAGAAACTGTATGTACTGTGTTTAAATGTTAATTTCTTGAATAAAATATTTCAGATTCAATCTCTTATTTTGTAAAAGTGAAAATAGAAAAGGGTAGAACATAACAAACACTGCAGGATATTGGTAATATATCTATGTATATGTGTGTTTCAGTTCTGTGCGACTCTTGGCACCACTCCATCATGTGCTTTTGATCACATCACCAAGCTGGGGCCCCTATGTGAGTCAACAAGTCGCAGCCACACACTCAGTCTTTCTGATTCATAAGAGGAAGTGGTCAATTAGTTTTACAACACATATAAATCTTTTGATTCCGATCCTTTGATTGGAAAATGGCCAGGGCCCTCGAAAGGGAAATCCAGATCAAAGGTCCTGAGAAGTGAGCAAATATGTGTTCAGTCAGTTTTCCAAAAAGGCGTGTTTTTTTTCAAATACTGTAAAATACATTAAAATGTAAATCTTTTTTACTCGTGAAGATAACTTCCCAATTTTATGTCTTTTACAGGTAATAAGGAAAACATGTGGATGCACATTGATGCAGCTTATGCTGGAAGCGCATTCATCTGTCCTGAATTTAGACCTTTACTGAATGGAGTTGAGGCATGTAAAAATTTCCTTTTTGTATGGTGCTTTACATATTCGTCAGTTCTTGGCATAAACTGTGTAATTAAACTGCAGCATAGATATCAAGAAAGAAAATAAATCAAATTTCAGCTTTCGTCTCAGCTTGAATAACATTTTCATTTTCAGTACGTTCCAAAGCTTGAGGAGTCTAACCTTCTCCATAGAGACATGCTCTCGCCGAATAACAAGAAAACCACTTTCTGTTTAATTGCATGGGAGATATCGCTCATTGCATCTATGAAAGGAAACACTAACCTTATGATGCTTGAAAAGAGCATAACGTTAATGTCAAGGAGGAAGCATGGGAGACCGAACAATAGGCCAAACAATCTGCGGGAGACACAGAGGCATCAATCTGCCTTTTGAGGCTGCCAAAGCAGCTGTTGCTTCCCAAGCTGTGCAGAGACGCAGAGATAAGGATGGAATAATTTCCTGAGGCAGCGGCAGACCTTTATATATCACTGTTTATTAGACACACAAGTTCAAGCAATGTTGGAGGGGAGACACAGAAATTGACCGTAGAACGGTTTCATTTTTTCTCCGACTGATACCACAAATATGATCCACACTGTCACATTTACTTACTGTTTTCTTCCTTATTATATTATTTTAATGCATGGACATAGGAAAGGAAGTGGTTTCTTATATTTTTCTATTCTACAAGCTTCAGTAAAGACACAAAACATGCATTTTGTACCTTTTTGATGAGTGTTGCCTTTCAGAGGGTTGGTTGCTAGGATGAGAGTGATGGATGAGGAGGCAACCGGCTCTCTTTATGTCAGTCAGGATTCTGTATCACACTGTCCCTCCATGCGGTTTCATTACATCTGTGGAGGTAAAAGAAAGGATATTGGAAAAGATAACCAACAAAAAGATAGCAGCAGATAGGTAACTCTTTGAGTAATCCCAGCTAGGAAGGTATTATTTCCAGTGTGTCTCTGGCTTTCTCTGGATGTTCCTCTTTTGCATTTCAAATAATGCGAGCCTGCTTTAGTCCGGATAATACTGTTGGTAACAATGCTGCTTCTGCATCAGATATTGTAAATAAAGATGAGCATATAAATGATTTAACAAGAACAAATGAAAAACAGAAAAAGGAAAATAAAATTAAATTATTGATAGAAATGTAATAGCATGTTATGCTGTTATGTTATGTTTGCTTGTGTTTTGCCTTTAATACCTCTTAAATATTCAACTGTGTAACTTCAATAGTATATTCTTTTTGTGATTTTTAATTCTATTTCTTTATAGTATGCAGATTCTTTCAACTTCAATCCACACAAATGGCTTTTAGTCAACTTTGACTGTTCAACCATGTGGTAAGTTGTCCAACACACCTCTTGATTTAAATCTATGTTTTGCTGCATTCATGTGCAAAGTCAGTTAGATCTGCGGAATAATAAAAAGAAAACATTGCAGAAGATGTATCTGTGGGTGATGCAAAGAGCTGCGCAGAGGGAGAATCCTCGTGCTGTTTTAAGCATCCAGGATGGTTTATATTGTTTGTCAAAATATGTCCCAGTTTATTTTTGATGTGAGTCATTGTTGTTTTATGGGACCATGAGGGATGATATCCATCCACACCTTTTTCATTTGTTCAGTAAAGATAGGGCTACGCCTTCCACCTGCCCCGTCTGTCAGCATCAACAAAAGGAGGCATGCTGGCCACAAGATGGAAACTTTTTCAATCCCTAAAATATAGTCATAGGAAGAGCTTCTTCAGACAGTTTCCATCCCCTCTGTCTCTGTCCACAACTATATTACATGATATCTGTTACCAGATAGCCCTGACATGGCACATTTATAGCCATTTAAGTGTTATCCAAGGAGACCTTTTTTTAAAACACAGCTCCGAATGTTGATGAGCATGTCCTTTTTTTTAGCTGAACCTGGTCTTTATTTGAGTTGTTAAAGATTAAGAAACAAGGAAGAAGTTTCAGGGTGAAGTCCAATAGCACTGTAAAACCACTTGCATCTACTGGAATCGTTTATATTCAAAGAACCACAAAGAAGACTAAAACTGATCAAAGCAGAAGATCAAAGTAAATAAAACTGAGAATCTCCAGTCAGACACATGCAACAAGTAAACTTCCTCGTTGTATGTTTGTATAGATTCATGCTGCAGCAGCATCATGAGCCCAAAACCACAGTTCAAAGATGTACAAGAGTCGTTCAATGCAAGAGGACCTGCAAATGTTTAATGATTTATGCTTTGCTTTAGGTCATCATGAGGTCATGCTGGAATAAGACAGGTGTTTCAGGTTTCCCAACATGTGGAATTATTACATTACATTATATTGAGCAGACGATTTTATTCAAAGTAACTTTCTTAAGAGTAAGTAAATGCCACTCAGATGAGATTCAAGTGGAGCTCGGGGATTTAAATGGGGAGTGCAGTTCATAACAGAAAGTGCTCTTTGAAGAGGAAGTTTTCAACATCTTCTTAAACGTAAAGAGGGACGACTCTGCTCTCGTGGCCACAGAGAAGACTCTCAACAGAGATCGTCTTTTATGAGGAGAGGGCAAGGCCAGTCTACTCCCTAGTGTGAACACCGTGCTAGTACAGGGGTTTAAAGCCCTGGAAGGTCGGCTAGGAGGGCATTGCAGTAATCGAGGCATCCTGGGATGCCCAAGGTTGAGAGTGTGGTCCGCAGTACAGTATGTTGTGGTGAACTGTATCAAAGGCAGCAGATAGGTCAGGAAGGATAAGCACAGAGGATTGACCTGCTGCTCTTGGTGCTCTTAGGGCTTCTGTCAGCCGTTTCAGTGGACTTTTTTGAAACCAGAGTCATTTATATCAAGAAGGTTACTTTGTGTGAAGAAGTCTATGACTGTTTGGAAACTGCTCGATCCATAACCTTGGAGAGGAAGGGAAGCAGGGCTGATAGTTCTCAACCAGAACAGGGATGAGAAAGTTGCATGAATGTAGCTTGTTTTAAGGCCAACAGATAAGACAAGCAATGTGCAGCTGCAGCTCAGGAATGATAACACTTGTGCTTTCCCATCAAGTGAAGACTCCCATCTGGTCAATCTAGGACATTTCAGCCCAATGGAAACGGTTTTAAAATTAAAGCCCACAACATGGCCTCTTGATATTCTGCCTTCAAACTTTTTTAAAACAGTTTTTAACTGCATAGCTCCGGATGTGTTGCAGATAATATATACTTCTCTTCAAACAGGCCAGTTTCCTCAGGCCTTAAAAACTGCAGTAATAAAACCTCTTCTAAAAAAATCTAATCTGGAACACTTAGTAACTATAGGCCAATATCAAATCTGCCTTTTTTGGGGAAAATCATTGAAAAGGTCATTTTCCAGCAAATTCATGCTTTTATGATGCAAAATTTTTTAACGCATTTCAGTCTGGATTTCAACCACATCACAGCACTGAGACCGTACTCATCAAAGTGTTAAATTATATTCATCTGAATAATGATGCAGGCAAATCCTCTGTTCTGGTATTACTGGATCTCAGTGCTGCATTAGACACAGTTGATCATAACATACTACTCAGACTCAGACTCAGTGCTTCAATGGTTCAAATCTTACTTGCAAGATAGGGCCTTTTTTGTGTCAATTGGAAACCATGAGTCTGAGAGAACCAAGATCACATGTGGGGTTCCTCAAGTGTCACTTCTATTCAACATCTATGTGCTACCGCTAGCTCAGATTATGGAACATCACAACATTTCCTACCATACTTTATGCGGATCACACACAGCTTTATATTTCAGTGTCACCACATGACTACAGTCCCCTACTCTCATTGTGTAACTGTATTCATCAAATCAATGAGTGGATGTGCCAGAATTTTCTCCAGCTAAATGCAGAAAAGACAGAGGTGATAATTTTTGGCCCTAAAAATGAAAGGGAAAAGATCAGCGCTCACCTTGGCTCCATGTCATTGACAGCTACGAATCAAGCCAGAAATCTTGGTGTAATTATTGACTCAGACCTGAACTTCAACAGCCATCTAAAGTTTATCACTAAATCTGCCTATTACCACCTGAAAAACATTGCTAGAATTAAGGGTATTCTGTCTAAACAAGACATGGAAAAACTTATTCATGCATTCATTTTCAGTAGGTTGGATTATTGCAATGACATCTTTACAGGCCTTAACAAGAAATCTATTAGGCAGCTGCAGCTGATCCAGAACGCTGCCGTCAGAGTCCTTACAAACACCAGGAAACTGGACCACATTTCATCGGTCATGAAATCACTACACTGCTCCCTTTCATTACGTAACCAAAATGCAATTTGCATCGGTTGGCCTCCGATGCGTGAAACCACGCCCACAACTAACTCTGGCCGGAACAACAACAACTAACTCCGCCGGCCGGAGCTTCCGCCATTTTTTCGTAGCGGTGTATCGCGTCATTCAGGCAGCCAATCAGCACAGAGCCTCATTATCATAGCCCCGCCCACTCAGAATCCCACATAGATAATGAGGTTAGAGAATGGGAAGATAAAGACATGGCTCAGAGGCTGAATTTCTAATTTATTTAGCAAAAACAATCAAAAGCTTGTTTTTAAGACATTCAAGGCCTGTTGAAAATAGGTATTAGATGCCATAATAGGTCCCCTTTAAATACTTTCTGAAAACCGCGAATGAGATGCGTACCTGCGGTACTCTACTGCCCTTAGTTTTCAGCAACTTGTGGTTTTTATTATTTTCACTTCTTTTCTCATAATTTTATTTCATTTTATTTGTTATTTACTGTCTAATTATGTCTTGCCTACCAGTGGAAAGTAAGGAATTTATTTTGCTGATGACTGCTGGCACAAAAAGCTATGACTTGAAGGGGGTCTGAAGGAGCAGTGTCCATCCGACAGCTAGTCTCTAAGATATTTCGCATTCAGTGAGGGGAGAAAAAGAAATGAGCTTTGCACTGCCGACTGGAGGAGGGAGGAGCATGTAGATGGACCGCTACAAGCGATGTTTGCATGAACCATGCAATGCTCAAGACTTGAGCCCATGACGGAGGTTGACAGGTTGGGACCAGATGGGCGATCAAAGTAATTACTGATAATAGCTACCTTGTCTGTAAAAAAAGGAAGCAAAGCTGCTGTGATTTAGGACAGGTGGATGTGGAGGAGGGCTCAGCGGTGACTCGAAGACAGATAATAGTTTCTGAGTATCTGATCTTGTCAATGCAATAAGACATTTTTGCTTTAGTGATGGGGTAGAGAATGAGGTGAAGAGAACTGAATCATTTCTTTTTTCCATTCTCAGTCAGCCAGGGGCAAGGCTGGGTAGAGTGTGTAGGTTTAGTGGATAAAGGACAAAGACTATCCAGGCAAGAGGGCAGTGTAGAGCTGAAGGTCTCTGTAGCAGCATTTACCTCAAGCAAGGAGAATGAATACGAGGAGGCAAGACGGTGATAGCAACTGAGGCCAAGTGCGTGGAGGACAGGTTATGAAACCTGGACTGAGAGGACTGGTGGACTGAGATTACTGGTGCTGGAAAACAGAAAAGCGAATGAAGAAAATGTTCAGAGATGTGTATTGTTGTGACCAGTATGAAATCAAGGTAAATGAAATTAGGAGGGACAGAAACTGTTCAGCATAAGGTTTGTCTGAGTGGATGTCACCTAGGACGAGTACTGAACTGTCTAAATCTGGGATGGAAGTGGTGTATCGAACCCATCCACAAAGTCATTCAGCCGTCCAGGGGGCCAGTAAATAACCAGGACAGAGATTTGAACTGGAACTGTCACCATGATAGCATGGTATTCAAATGTAGCTTATATTTGTGAGGTAGCAACGGAGCAGACTTCCGTTTGTCAGAAGTCACACAGACTTGCTTGTTATGGCAATAGGACAGCAAGTCTACTGGTGTTCTTGCTCGGTGGACTCGCACAGGTAGACTCGCTGATCTTTACCTGAGTAGGTACAGTATTCACACAAGGAGGGCAACACACGAGGGCTGACGATGGCCTCGTGAGTCCATGGACTATTCCTAAAAACAAAAACATAAACAAGACAAAAGGAAAAGGAAAAAAAACTGAATTTCCATATTTTAAAAAGTGCAGGGATCTACTGGATTTTTTTGTAGAGTGAAATCTTCTGGTACTGTATGTTTTTTTCTTATATTTGTCAACAGGGTAAAGAAAAGAACAGACATCATTGGGGCCTTTAAAATGGAGCCACTCTACCTGAAACATGAAAACCAGGAATCAGGTAGAGCTATTTTTCACTTAAATAATCTGACTCGGTGACCTTAGAAAAAACCTGGGGTCTAATGACAGCAACAAACAGACGTGACCTTGTTTTCTACCCAAACAGTGAAAAAGGTTTATCACCAGCAAAAGTGTTACTGAACTCATCTGCATATATTTACATTTCAAAGGCAGCTGAAATATTGCTCTGCAGTGTAGCGTAGCCCGAGAACAACAAAACACAAGCAAGACGGGTAAATATGACTGTACGCTGCGGCATCTATGTACTGTTTGGGATGATGAATCTGCTTTTTCAACCTTACTATTGTGAGGTTTTTGATATATCTGGTTCTGAAGGAGTATGATTAGGCATCCCCCGCACATCAGTAGCGCATATGATTATCTTGAGACAGAATGTTCAAAGACGTCGCAGGCGTCAGTGCCTCAACTATCTATGTTATGAGAGGAGTAAAAATCCTGCTGGGAGTGAGAAGAGAGGTGAATAAAAGGTCACTCTCTGGGACAGCTGCTTCTGTCCTATTATGATTCAATATGACCAACCAAAGTACAAATACATTTGACTAACTACGAATAATAACGTATGTGACTAACTAAAAATGATTACACATCTGATTAACTCAAAGTGATTACACATGATTTCACATCGGCAGATGATGCAAACATTGTTGTCATATGTAGCAAAATAAGGTAAATTTCCCCCACGTCTTTACCCTCAGAGACACCCAGGCAGATACCACTCTGCCTTGAAAACTTTACACACAAAGCAAATAAAAAGCTTTTTCTCACAAATAGAATCATGATTATTATTCCCAAGCATGCCCTGGAAGACATTTAAAAAGATTTTCTCATAATGAAGTTCTCTCTCTGTTACTTCGTGTGTCCTGGTGACATTTGTGCGGCCTGCAGATGGGCTCAGATTTGCACTATAATTTGCCTGACATACAAGCAGACACAGAGAAAGACAGACAGTTACCTCCCACCACACAGAGGAGCCTCAAAAAAGCCTCTGCTTGTGCAATCTGGACACTTCAATCTAATTAGTGCTTATTAGCACGAGCTAAGACAAGTCTCCATTGAGATCCGTAGAGAGTGACAGTGATGCGATCAGCGAGATGGACAAGGTGGGCACAGTGACAGCAAGCAACACCTGGGGGGACAAAACAACAAAATGAAACATTGGTTTTACTGAATGAATACTAAAACTGTACTCTGAGTTAGTCTGTGGCACCAATACAATTTGAAAGTAAAAGGCTTGTTGAACCTACAATAGTTTTGTTGTAACCGTAATCCGCGACCAAAACATGTTTAACATGTAATAGATCTCAGTTTGTATTTCTTCCCACAGGGCTGGTCACCGATTACAGGGTGAGATACATTATTGTTACAATTGATGACATCAGGAATTGAATTGCAAACGTTGGAGATAAAAAAGAAAAGAAACACTCACTCTCCTGCTCTGATGCTACAGCACTGGCAGATCCCTCTGGGAAGAAGATTTCGTTCATTAAAGATTTGGTTCGTACTTCGCATGTATGGACTCCAGGGACTGCAAGCTCACATACGGAAGGTGAGCGACTCATCAAATGAGCCACCTAATGGTCGCTTCACTTCTGATTTCCCTGGATTTGTTTCTTTTTAACTGTGTAGTGAAACTGGATGTATGTGCTTCTAAAGGACTGATGCAGCTGTGCCAAAGGTGATCAGCCTGGCGTCAATTTTTCCCTTGATCTTATCTTTTCTTTCCCTCTCTTTCTCACTCCCTCTCTCTTAGTTCTAGAGAGAAATAAGATAAATCAACCCCTCGTGGCAGCCGCACAAGCCTTCATGCTAAATGCCACCTCCATCCTTCTGTGGCACACCTCTCCCCTTCTAATCCTTCTTATCGCTAGAGTCACGTCTCTGCTCTCTTCTTAACTCTATCTTCATCAGCATACTGTTCAACATCCCAACGGCTACGTCTGACCCGTCTATCCCTTTTTGCAGCAGCATTTTCTCCCAAAGCCAGCATCTTGTCTCTGGCTTTTTTTCCTTTAAATGCTTTACGTCTGAATGCCAGTCTCTCTATTTCATATTCCTCGTCATCCCTCCAGTTTACTCCGTCAATCAAATGAGCCTGTTTCATGTTCAAAATCCATTTGAAATGAAGAAGCAGGCACCGATCCCTGCAGCTATATGACACACTAATTTGCTGTACATGTGTCTTTTAAATTTGAAAAATGCAGTCAGGCATTTGATCATTGACGTTTATATTGTCAGACAGTTTTCTTTTAAATAGATTACCCGTCGGCCACTCCTTTTTTCTTGGGAAAATAAGATTTAATTTCACTAGTTGACTTCATAAGCACTAACCTGTTGCCCTCCCAAGAACATGGTAAAAGAGTTTTTAATAACATCATGTACAAAATATTTGTGAACAAGCGCACTTGTGGTGAATTACTTTCTGGAAATAATCAATAAACAAGGTGGTGGTCAATGAGATGTTGGACATTTAAACCCAAGGTGTAATTAGAGAGGAGCTTGCATGAAAAGTGCAGTAGAGCCTTGTCCTTATAACTGAGAGTGCACTGATGCCACTTCACCTTCAATCCAGTCTGTCTTTGATCTTAAGTGGATAAATGAAGCACGCCGCACCATGTACGAAAAGAAAAGATTAAAAAAAACACTGTGTGTGTGTGTGTGTGTGTGTGTGTGTGTGTGTGTGTGTGTGTGTGTGTGTGTGTGTGTGTGTGTGTGTGTGTGTGTGTGTGTGTGTGTGTGTGTGTGTGTGTGTGTGTGTGATCACATTAGTGCACAGCAAGTGGCTGCACTATCAAGAGGAGATGCAGTATATTTTGGTTGGAGGGAAAAACTGCGCCTTGCTCCGTGTATTTATACAACACTGCCCTCTAGTGGAGATTGCTAAAGCTACAACCTTAAAAAAACAACCCTCGCATGCATTAAAATTAATGTCCAGGCAACAGTTTGAAGGATTTACCGCAACAAATACACTGTTGGATCTTGTGTCACCTTTTGTCATGACATATATGTTGATATATAAGCTGTATTATGTAAACCTATAACTTGTTTGTTGAAGTGACTAAGAAACAATAGAGTTTCAGACACAAAAAGACACAAAAGAGGACACTGTTTTCCAACTCTCTGGGATAATATAATCAATGAGATGATCTGTGCTGAATAATCCATACATTTGATCAATAAGATCAATACAAGTGGATTAATATGTCTTCTGTTTGCAGCAAGTGGCCCTGGCCAAAGAGTTTGAGAGTCTGGTGCGAGCAGACAAGAGGTTTGAGGTCTGCGCTGAAGTTGTCATGGGACTGGTCTGCTTCAGGCTCAAGGTAACAAGATACCACCAGTGTGGATCCACTTATGATGTGATGATTCCTGTCACCCACAAGGAAAATAGATGTTAAACCCATCTCATTAAAGATGATCATACAGTATTGAGCTGTGGATGCAGTTGAGTCTTTATTAGTTCTTAGAGAAAAGCAAGCATATGCAATGCAATGATCTTTAGAACGGTGACATAAACTGAGCCTTCATAAAGTCCTGTTACTCAACAAATGACTTCACATCAGCTTTAGTTTCAACAGCTGAAACTAAAAAAAGAGCCCTGTAACAACTGGAAGTCATTCTTTCTGTTTTTATGTCATGTAATATACAACACTCACTAGCCGCTTTAGTAGGTACAGCTGGTTTACATAATATATGGAATATATGGACACATGCATGTTGTCTTCATCCCTCTGCTTGCTCCTTCCTCTCAGGGCTCTGATGAGCTGAACGAGAACTTGTTGAAAAGGATCAACAAGAGCAGAGAAATCCACCTGGTGCCCTCCCAGCTCTCTGGCCGCTATGTTCTGCGCTTGGCCGTCTGCGCACGCACTATTGAGTCACGTCACATCCAGGAAGCGTGGCGACACATCACACAGCTCGCCTTTGAGCTTCTACAGGAGCATCCTCAGTGACTGGGCGGCTGGGAGGAGGCTGCCCATCCTGATGCTGTAACCAGTACCAGAGGCGGGACAGACGTTTTGCAAATTTCGCCGATATAAAGATATCATAAATCTGATTTAAGGATTTGCTTAGCAAGCCAATATATTTCTGTCTGCAACCAGTTGTCAAGAGTATTGTTGCTATTTTGCATTAATTGTACAAATTAATGAATATGAAGATATTATAAAAAACCCCACAAATGTTCAAGAAAAAGAGAGAGATGCAGTTCCCACATGCTGCATTTTAGATCAGCAACTTCTTCAGCCTTTGTCTCCGCTTCTATCTGTCCCTGATTAGTAATAATGTCGTTGTTGTCATCATTGTGCACTTATCTCCCTACAGACACTATATTCTATATTGTAGGTTTATTTTAGTAGGAATGTACGTTTTCAGAAAACTTATTGCACATTGAGTGAATTAGATTTTGTTTTTATGTGTGGCTGCAGTTTTTTGTAGGTGCTCATTTTGACACATCACCCTTGGATGGCACTGACAATGTTAAAGATCCATTAGAGTTCATAAAGCGTAAAGGTTTAAGTATCCTAACATTGCCCCGCGTAATCAGGTTAACCCTTATATAAGTGCAATATTTTTGTGACCTAATTTGTTATAGTATTCCTATTTGATTTAGGGAAGTATAATAGATTATTGGGAAGAAATAATCCTTCTATTTTACCTTTTAGACTGCTGAGTTTGGATTTTTCATTCCTATATCTTATGCACAGCACGCCAGTATTTTCCAACCTGATGCACAAGACAGTGATTTATTTAATTTTCCCCCTCATAACTAGTGTGTACCGCATGACATTAAATCTCTGCTTTCTGATAAAAACAACACATCAAATGATTTTAATTTAAAATGTAAAGTTTCGATCCTAAATTGTACAATTTCACGGAATACATCCTCTCTGACTCTGACACTAAACGCTTTTATAAAATCAAAAGTTCATCATTGTGTGATGTGTATCTTTTAAATTTGCTGAAGTCTCTTTTCATAAACTATAAATACATTTAAGACGGACTCTCACAATGAACTGACACATCACAGTTTCCTGACCACTTATGTCTGACTGTGTATGTGGAGAAAAGGTCATGTATGACGTGTTATCACCCCACTTTGCTGTTGATTCACATTGTATTAAAGTCAGCTCCTGTCCAGGTGTTTTTTTTTTGTGTCAACTGCCTGCAATGTAATGGGTTTATTTTAATAAATTCTGCTGCTGTTTGTATGCTGTGATTCATTTCTCATGAATACATCAGATTCACTCATAAAACTCGATGCTTTTCAACCTGTCTGGACATAACAAAGGCTCAGCCTGAGGCACGAGTTGATGTGGCAAGCTTTCACAATCGTTTTTGTATGCTTTGTCAAAATTCCGGATGCAAAAACACCCCAAAAACAAAAAGACTTTTCTACAATACTATTTAAAGAAGCGAGCTCATATATTTCTGCTGCCGCTCAGCTGAAGTGTATTCAATTAAACATGACAAGACACGCACACAACCAACAATGTGCAGCCACCATGCTGTGTCAATCAGCCTCCTCTCAGGATCCTAATCCCTGAAAGCAAACACCAGCCCCCTGGAAATACAGTGCATTAGACTTTAATTCCCACTTCCTGATTACTGTTTAAAAGGACTGGCCTGCTCATGCACCTGCTCCAACAGGTGATATGAGAGCAGCTGTATTCGAGGAGGACTTACCTTTGAACTGTTCAGTGATCTTGATAAGAAAAGACTAAAGAGCTGGGTCACATGGCCTGTCCTTTTAGATTAAATGGTAAACATGATGGGACTTTAGGGACATTACAATGCAGCTACAAAGATCTTCGTTCAAGTACTTACAACTGTCTACTTGACCTGTATGAATAAAATATGGACTTCCAATAGAAATTCCACTGAGCAGAGCAAAAGGCACACAATGGAAATGGTGCACCATGGACTATTTCAAGCAGCCTAATGAATAACACTCTAAGACAAATTGTCTAATTTCTTCATGCTAGTTAATTAGTTTTCCAGCCTGTGTCTTCATTGTAGTTGTTAAACACTGTTGTCAATAAAGTTGGCCTAAAACATATTTAAATCTCTTTTCACAAAATGTTTGTAAATAAAAATAAATAAAAAGTCAATTAAATAAAGAGGAATTTTTTTAAGGAACAGTTATTGCAACTGTATGGGGAACAGTGTATATGACACAATTCTTCATGTTAGTTTTGAGTGTTGAACCGCAAAAATAAAGTGGCACAACTAAAATAAATGAACCACTTAATAATTCATATTTAAACTACTGTAATATGAGATAAAATCAATGCACTATAAAGCTGCAATCATTGCTGATAAACTTTTACTCTTTTTTTTAAATCTTAAATTATTTCTTTTAATCTAAAAAAGTGTTTACTTCATTGATAAAACTTTTAGATTCTAGAGAAAGACAAACATGACAACCTTTCACTTTTTAACTATTTTAATTTGTAATAATTCTAGGCTGAAATGAAGCTGAACGCAACCTCATCCCCTCTCTGTGCAGTCAGTGTGTGGGGATTTTATGCCATCACCATTACTGACTCCTCTGAGTGGTTACTTTAATGATGCTTTTAGAACTGCCTCACCAATTATAATTAAACATTTATTTGAGCTCTTTGGGCTGGCCAGACTGACACGAAACATTACAAAGCACTCAATACCAGTATGATGTGGAACCACAGGAAAACCTGCGTAGATGCATTTAGCCCATACTGTAGCTTTATTGTTGTACTCCTTCAGTATATGTGTGTTAAGCAAACAATCTATCTATCAAAGCAATAATACTGATGATACTGACACTGATGCATACTAATACACAATTCATCTTATAAGCTAATATTTGTTTTCATTAAACATAGTTTTGTGTACTTTACTTTATTGCATCACACTGTTTAACTGTTGAGGCGTTTACACCCTTCAAAGTCTTACGCAAATATTTATGCACCACAATTTTTTGGGCCTTTTCCATTTCCAGGTACATTACTGATTAGAGGTATACTTTAAGGATTTTGCTGCCAGTACATATCTTATTCGCCGTCATTATGAAAAACACTCAAAAACTGGTCTTCGACTTTGCATTTGGAGCTCTGCAAAATGTTGTACTTTTATTGTTTCGTCTCAGTTTTGGAACAATTTCATTGTGTTTTTTACAGTCATCAGCTGGCTGCTGAAAAAGCTTTAAAAGTCTCTTGGTATTTGCCTCAAGTGAGCAAAGAGAACACCCTACTTTTAGTTGATAGGTTGGAAAACAGCATCCTCGTCTCAGACATTTACAAAAAGTCAAAGAAATAGAGTATATTTGTATATATTTAAGTACGTATAATAGGTAAATGAAAAAGTAAAGATGTACCCACTTTTTTTCAGTCTATAAATACCTTTTGTCTCTGTCACTGATGTCTGGAGTCCTTCATGTGCAAACCAGAGACATAACTGAAACTGCAACACAATCAGGTATAGAACAACTCTAAAACTTTGAGCTCAGCTGCCTGTAAACTGAGTTTCACAACATATTGTCAGTCCCATTGTTTACTTCACAATACTTAGTCTTCTCTCAAACTCATCGTATTGTGTAGCTTATTTGCTAAAGGCACATCCCAGATATCTTCTTTTATTCTTTTTCTTTTTCACTTGGGAATCATCAGATTTGAAAATATTACAATCTAGCCATCTGCTAACCATCAGCACATAAGTGAATTTGAAGTCGCAGCTAGATCACATTACAAGGACAACATTTGATGCATTGTGTTAAACTTTGTACACTGAATGCAGTTAACGCTAATACTTAAAATTACATTAGGAGGAGAGTTTCCTTTTCATAATTCAATAGCAGGGTGTTGAGTGTTTCACAGTTTTAACATGCAAGACATATGGGTTTTTAATGCATTATCATCATGCATGGGGAGATTTCTGTTACACTGGTGGTGGGAGGAGAGTTTTCTGTACTATTGACCATAAAGGCAACTTTCCAACTGTGAAGCAGCAACAAGAAAGCCTGAGTCCAGTTGAGTAAGAGTGGGAGGCAGTATACGGGCTGAGGGATAAAGGGAAATGGGCTGGATTCAAAGTGCAGCAGCCCACACACTAGAGGCTCGAGGGGTAATTTTCAGCCAATTTGGCACAACAAAATGCTCCCATTAGGAGAATTGCATTTGCATGTTTGTACCCAGTGTACTGTATCTGTCAAGATCCTTTTCTGATCATCAGAAAAATCCAAATGAGGTTCGTAAAACAAATGTGATAAATCAGAATAAATCATCTTTCAGTTTTTAAACACATGAGGGCGCCTTTTTATTGCATTTGTAAAAACTTGCGGAAAAAAAAGGGGAAAAAATATGTGCAACAAGGAAAATTGTTAGTAGCCTCATGAAGATGAGGCACCATAAATGTGTTTGGCTGCAGCACCATAGTTACTGCATGTATTGTGATTATGCAAGTTAGCCTACAAGTGAAAAAAACAGGACTTATTTACTGAATTAAAATGAAAGTAAGTGAGAAATTACTGCAAGAACTGTCGAGAAAGAGGAAGAGGAGAAAGAGGAAGCGAGGTCAATGTGGTAGGCCTATCAAGAAAACCACATTTGAAAGTGCTGTTGACATTGAAGCACTTAAGGGAAGGTCTTTCTGTGGGTCTGAAGTCCATCTGTCTTCCCACTGGTGTTGCGACAACAGGACCACAACATTTCCTGCACGGTCTGTTTTTGAAAATCATCAGGGCGGTCAATACATGGCTGAGTGTCTGAGAGCAGACAATTGGCAGAAATGTCCAAAGCAGCCCTCCATATCTCAATACAATGTCAACTGTCTTAAAGTAAATGTTAACGGTTAATGATGTCAAGCTGCGAGAACTTCACGAGATGGCTAAACTCCACTCCTCGGTCCAATTGAAGAAATCAGCATCTGTTTTTTGGGTTTTTTTTTTTTAACGACACATTTGTGAATTTAAAGAGAAGAATTTAGAATTTTATTCTAGGAATTAGTAATTGTCTGAACAATATATTTTAAGAAGACAAAACAAATAAGATGCAGCAAAATCATCAGAGACAAAGTCACATAGTTCATTAGTTTTAATAATGCCATAACATGATACATATTGACAAAAATACATTATAAATATACATTAATGTCAGTCCAATTCTCTTAAAATCCACAACTGCAGACTCATTCGAGTATTTCATACCACAGGACTCTAACTTTGACTGGACATCTGAGACGTGAAAAGGAATGTTTAGAGTCCGGTGTGGAGGTCCTGTACTGCTGACCACCTGACCAGATGCACAACCATTCAGTCTCACAACCTGTGGTCTAATTATCAGGTCATCCACGCGGATTTGGAAGAATCCACCTGTCTATTCTGGTGTCACGGTTGTGCCACGGTTTTTGGGATATGTCATGGTTTTTGTATTTTGACTCCTGTTTTATTTTGAAATCCCGTGTCCCTATGTTTAAGTCTTGTCTTGAATTCCCTTGCTCCCATCTTTCCTGATTGTCTGCACCTGTGTCTCATCAGGCCCTCTGTTTAATATCTTGTCTTGTCTTTCCCTTTCTCCCTGTGGATCCATACTGTTTTCACCACCATACGTCTTGTCATGTTATTGCATTTTTAGTTATAATCCTGCTCGGCAGCGTTTTCTTTGTAATAAATCTTGTTTTTTGGAACCATTGCTGCCTCCGTCTCCTGCATCTGGGTCCTACATACTCATCTAAATCCTGACATCTGGAGTTTCTTACAATAAAAAAAAGCAGGCTGAATAGTATTAAATTTAAATGCACTTGAGAAATCAGAGAACACGATCCTCACAATGCTGTTTGCTTTGTCCAGATCTCTGTGGGTTTGTTGAAGTGTGCGATGGCATTTATTGTATTCCAAACCCATGACAGTAATGAAACAACGGTCCAGAACTGTGCTTGTCTGCTTTTTCAGGTGTGCCAATGGAAGTCTCTCCAGGACTTTCATGATGTTGCATGCAAATGGATGTGATTCCTTTGGTACTAAGACAGGGTGTCTTCCACACAGCGGGAACCTTCTCCAGGCTCAGGCTATGGTTGAAGAGCTGCTGCAGAATCCCACATAGTTGGTTTGCATGGACCTTCAGGACTTGGGGGCTAACAGTGTCAGGACCAGCAGCCTTGTTCCAGTTCAGCTTCTCTGCCTCTGCTTCTCCCCATGGACACAATGATGTAACAGCACCAAGATCTATGACCGAGGTGGGAGATGAGACATGTGAGGTGTGACAGGGAATCTGACAGGGGAGGGTGGGAGGTCTGTTTGGCTGGGATTAGGTGAGGAGGAGCTCGTTTCTGAACTGAGCTCAGTTAAAAATGTTCGCTTCAATGGGTCGGTTCAGACTTCCTGGTCAACTTTCCGCTTGGATGTTCTGATCTTTTTCATCTCTTAAAAATGATTTTGGTGAAAATAAGCCAAAATAACAAATTCAAGAGGAAGGATAGAAAGGTCACTACAAACCCTTAAAAAATGATCGGCCTGAGTGGAAAAGTTCCCCTGCTATTCCAGCCGGATGTAAATAGTGTTTTTGAACCTAGGGCTGAGGGCTGCCTTCTCCATGCAAGTCAATGCAATTATTTTATGGTATCAGTTAGTCAATACATCCTTACAAAAGAATTTGATGACACCTATTAAATATTTTCACAGTTTTTCAAGTTTTACATTCAATAAGAGGTTCTGGAGGTCCATCATTTGTCATTTGGCT